>NC_142633.1:17106875-18355000 GCF_059453375.1 Lepisosteus platostomus | reverse complement strand
GTATAACTTACACTTCAATTCATTTTGCAAACACAAAACTCAAATAACTGAACATACAGTCCAAAGAACATTGTACAAATATTACAAAACTTAACAATAAATCCTAAAAGAGCACACCCAAAACTTTATTGTGCTCTAATTACAATACTAACAACAAATATTTATAACATTACAAACAGTGCAAATTAAACCACTTCAAATACATAGCATTACAAATTTAAAAACTTTGCAATTCTGAATTCTCACATTAGCTCATTTGAAAAAACAAATTCTCACAAAACCATACAGCCAGCTTAAAACAATGAATGAATAACAGTCATCATTACAAATTTCAGAGCACACAAACTTTGTGCTCATTACAATACTAAACTTCATAAAAATTGGCAACATAACATTGAGCCCTAAACAATTTAAAATACCTTAAAAACAAGTTTAGTTAATCTTAATACAAAAAGATTGACAAACCTTTTCACCATCATAATCAAATTCCTTACAACCATAGAAAACACCACATTACATGCTAAATGATCCCACATTCACTTACTCAAAACAAGACAGAACATGGCCATATTGTTCTAAGGTTACAAGCCATAACAAACTAACAAGCCAGATCTACTGAGATAAAACCTATCCCTACCCCCCCACACAAAAATAGGTACTTACCACCTGCCTCTTCAAACTATGAAAGTATTAGACATTACAATTTACATCATGTTAAAAAAACAATCACACACTGTTCTTTAAAACAACTTGCATTCTAGCTCATTTGGAAAAAAAACCACACACAAAGGATACCTTCCCAAATCACTAAAAATACAACACAGCTTAAAACAAGATTTTATAACAAACATATCCAATTTTTTTCAGTCATCATACAAATCCTCAAAGAGCACTCCCAGAAACTTTATTGTGCTCAAATTACAATACTAAACCACATCATGAAAATTGACAACATAACATGCAGTGAACATCCTTCACAATACAAAACAATCTACCATCCATTTGTTTCCATCACAATTAAGCTCTTTACAGTCCAAAAACAGACCATTCACTTACTCCAAACAATACACAGAACATATTCACTTAACATACCACAACTTTTAAAAGTCCATCACTACCTCAGACAGGCTCCTCAACTCCATCCAGAAACTTGACTTGCTTGTAGAAACTCTCAAGTTGAAACACTTGCAACAGAAAAATATCCACTCAAACACTACTCCTGATGAGGCCTCTTCAAGATGTACTCCATTTTCATCTTCAGTTCCAATAGTCAGGAAATAAAAATACATCACACCTGGAAAACAGACACCACCTCCCTCATCTGCACCACACTCCATGCACATATACAGGTACCCAATGAAACAAACATCTGCCCACCACCTCCAACAAAATGACCCAAGTAGAAAAACAAAAGAAACAACTTTCAGATTCATTTACATTAAACATCCAAATAAAATACAACATTTCAAAAAATCCCTCCCCCAAAACCACACAAAACTAACCCTAACCCTACCTTCAAAGCATTAGAAAAACAAATTTCCAAAGTAACATTGCAATACAAAACCTAACCAGACTATTCACACTTAAACATAGCCAAATACATGCAAGGCTCTACTTACAATTACTCCAAACAACTACCCAAACTTAAATAGTGAAACAAGAAACACACACCTGCAATCTGCAAATGAATCCACACCTCAACTACAAAAACGCCCACAAAAAACTTACCCAATTCCTCTTCAATCCCAGAAAGGTAGATGGGCCTTGAAATGGACAGTTGATGAGTTTCCAACCATGTCAGATTTCTTGTACTACAAATATATACAATGAAAAACATGGTCCATTACACTACAAAACACTTTTGGAAAAATAAAGTTCTTTCCAATCCAACACATTTTAACAGTGTTTCACAAACTTACTCAAAACAATCAACTTTTTTAATCTACCACAATTTACAGCTTCAGTTTCAACCAACTCAAAATTAAACCTCTAGCACACAAAAAAGATCCCCTCAAAGAACTACCATCACCTCATCAACATGCACACAAATAGCAAATTCCATTCCAATTTTACAGTCCACAGCAATGACCAAAAACATCCCTCTTGGAAGACAGACACCACCTCACATCTGCACATTTTACCAGTAAAAAAAATAAATAAACTTCATATTGTATGACAGCATTAAATATTAAAGTGCTTAAAAGGTAGATAAAAACATTACTCCATTGGATATATAAAATAGTTAATTATTATACTGTAGCTTGTGAACAAAGAACCTCTTTCAGGTTTCCATTCAAACAAAACTGTGAATTTACAAACAGCTACTTACCACCTGCCTCTTCAATCCCTGAAAGGATGTTAAACATTGCCATTTATCAAACTTCTTCAATTAAACAACCTTGGATAAACATCCCATATCATTTAACAACATGAAACCACATCACCAAACACTACAACTTAATACAATATTGTACAACAAAACATACCCACATCTTTTCAATCACTAATACCCTGAAAGAGCACACCCAGCAACTTTATTGTGCTCAAATTACAATGCTCAAACTACAACACAAAGTGACAATACACCAGACATTGAGCATTAAACAACTTCAAAAAATCTTGCATTACAAAGTTTTGAAAATACAATTTACAATTGAGAACACTGTCCATCACACTACAAAACAACTTACAATTTTTCAAACATATTCAAGTTCTTTAAAGTTAAAAAAGGAGACAAAGTAATTTCCCACAAACTTACTCAAAACAATAAAAGATCACATTTATTTGATCTACCACAAATTTAACTGCTTTTAAACTCCAACTTTAAACACTCCTCCATTCCATCAAGACACATTCAAAAGTTGAAACACTGACAAAAAACTTCTAAATTTACTCTTAATGAGGCCTCTTCTACATGCACAAAATCATATGCCATTACAAATGTAGAAATCACACATAAAAACAGAAACAAACAGAAAAGCATACTTTTAGAATTGAATTAATAGGGAATATAATATGGAAACATATAAAAAAAATAACAATAATAAAGTTCAAGTACTGTAGCACAAACAGTACTAAAAGACTTTCTATTGATGTGTACAACTGTTTCACCACTGTGCTGTCACCATCTGTAGTGTGAGGTCTTAACTGATTTAAATAAGTGTGAGATTGGGTGCAATTGCTATGAGTGTTTTTAAACAAATAAACATTTATTTTCAAAACTAAAAGAGCAAATCTTAATAGCATTATATTGACATCTTTTACATTTTTAAATATCACATGTTCACACTGTATGAACACAGCAGTACCACAGGGTGTAGGGCGCAAACCCACAGGAGTCCGAGAGCACAACATTGCAGGATGGGATAGCCCTACGCTGAGGACATTGAATTAAGTGGAGGAGAGTGTAACACCTACAGCCACCATTGCAGGTTTTTTTTGTTTTTGTTTTTTAATTTTTAAAATTTGTTTTTAAAAAGCTACATACAGGACTCGCTCAAGTCGCCCCTCCTCATCCCCTGCATGTGCAAGTTTTTTTTTTTATTCGTCGGAAGGAAAGACAGCTCTTTAAGACCATGCATTGATTACCGCAGCCTTAATGCCATTACAATCAAGAATCACTACCCTCTGCCCCTTATCCCTGCAGCCATAGAAGCCATCAGGGGTGCCACCATCTTCTCTAAACTCCATCTACGTGGTGCCTACAACCTCATTCGCATCTACAAGGGCAACACATGGAAAACTGTTTTCATTACCACCCACAGTCACTATGAATATCAAGTCATGCTGTTCGGCCTCGCGAATGCTCCTGCGGTCTTCCAGAATTTTATGAACTACATCTTCAGGGACATTATCAATCAGTTTGTTCTGGTCTACATCTTGATCTTCTCCAGCTCTCTTCAGGAACACATCACTCACGTCCAGGAGGTCCTCCATCGCCTCATCGACAAACTGTTTGCCAACGCAGAGAAATGCCTTTTTCATGTCTCCAAGGTACAATTTCTAGGCTACATTATTTCTCCACTTGGTATCAAGATGGACCCTGCCAAGACAGAAGCCATCAAGGACTGGCCCACCCCTAGGAACTTGAAGCAGATTCAACAGTTCCAGGGATTCACCAACTTTTATCATCGCTTCATCAGGGACTTCAGTTCTGTCACTGAGCCCATTACCTCCTTGATTCACAAGGGTCCCAGTCAGGGTAAGTGGACTCCTGAAGCTGACCGTGCTTTTCTCCGCTTGAAGTACCTTTTTTCCTCTGCTCCACTTCTCCACCACCCTGACCCTCTAAACCTTTTGTCTTGCAAGTGGATGCCTCAGCACACAGATTTGGCATCATCCTCTCCCAGTGCCATGGGGACAGGGGCATTCTGCATCCCTGTGCCTTTTTCTCTCAGAGACTGTCTCCTGCCAAAATGAATTACAACTTGGGTGACAGGGAACCACTCTCCATCAAACTCGCTCTAGAAGAGTGGAGACACTGGCTGGAGGGGGCTCTGCACCCCTTCACCATCCTTACTGACCACAAGAACCTGGCTTACCTCCAGTCAGCAAGGCGACTTAACCCCCCATCAAGCTTGATGGTCTCTATTCTTCACCCGATTTGACTTCTTCATTACCTATATACCCGGCTCTAAGAATATCGAGGGAGACGCCCTATCCTGCCTGCACGACCCCCCTGATTCTGAGAATTCCCCTGAACCCATTGTTCCCTCCAATAAGATCATTTCCGCTATCCGCTGCGACATTGAGGACCTTGTGCACCACTCTCTCTCCAGCCAGCCTGTACCACCCCAGTGCCCCCGATAAACTTTTTTTTCATGACTCTCGATTCACCGGACATCTCATCACACCTCTCTCTCAAGACCGACGTGGCCGACTATATTAAAGCTTGTCCGACCTGCGCCATCACCAAGACTCCTCACCTCAAGAGAGCCAGTCTCCTTCAACCCCTCCCTAGTCCCAGGTCACACGTCTCCATGGACTTCATTACTGACCTTCCCCCAAGTCAAGGCAAGTCTGTCATTATGGTAATCGTCAATAGATTCTCCAAAGCAGCCCACTTTGTGCACCTTACCTCGTTACCTACTGCTCAGGAAATGGCTGACATCTTCGTCCTTCAGGTCTTCACCTCGTATTCCGTCTTTTGCCCTTTGGATTTCTGGACACCTATTCTCTCAGCACCGCATAAGGTCCTAACACCTTTTTACAGCAAGTCCCTAGTGACTTCAGTGACAGAACAGTGAGCCTTAAGATGGACCCCGCAGGCTCTAATTTTCCTTCGGCGCTGCTGGCAAAGTACTCAGGCACTGGACCAGCTCAGCTCTAACGTTCAACAATTAGTTAACTTTGTCTCGGGGTCTGCCCCCCAGCCTGTCATTTCCCACCCACCCCGGAACCCCATGCCTCCTCCCACCCTGGACCGATTCGATGGCAATCCGAACGTGCCAGGTTTACCTGATGCAGTGCTGGGTGGCTTATAATCTCCGTCCAAACTGCTTTCCTACGGATAAAGAAAGGATCGATTTTATGGTAGCCTACCTCTCTGGCCGGGCCCTGGAAAGGGCTGGGGGTCTCCTCACCAGGAATGCTCCGGAAGCCAAGATCTCACAGTTTCAAGCACTGTTGACCAACTTCAGACAGTCCCAATCCTATTTCGCCACCTCTCACCTTTCAGTCCTATCGCAAGATGCAAAGCCTCTCCAGAAATACATCACAGACTTTCGGGTTCTGGCCTCCCAGCTTGCTTGGAATCAGGAGGCCCTCATTCATCAATTCCGCCAGGGTCTGACCCACGCTGGAGAGCTTTGTTTCGCTGGTCATAGAGTTAGACGTCCACCTGCAGCAACGTAGGGCTCTAGCCAAACCCCTCCCATTCCTACTCTGGCTACTCCCCCTTCGGTCTTATTCCTGAAGAACAGAGCCGCCGACTCTGAGGGATGCTGTCTTTATTGTGGGGCCCCAATCACCTCAGAGCCTCCTCTCTAGTCCAACCCCTTCGCACCACCCATCCCCCTGCTAAGGTCAGTATCAAGTCTCTCAGTCCTTCCACATCCGGGCTCTCCCTCCGTGCTACTCTTTCCCGGGGCAGTTCTCAGGAACCCATCTTGGCTTTTGTTGATTCAGGTGCTGTGGGCAACTTTCTAGACTCCGGTCTCGCCACTTCTCTAAGGATTCCCCTGCTGTCAGTCTCCCCTCTCATCCACATACAGTCCATCGACAGCTCCTCCCTCTCTCCGGGATTGGTGGAATGGCATACGATCCCCCTCTCTCTGCATATTGGTATTACTCACCAAGAACAGATCCAGCTCCTCCTCATCCATTCCCCATCTCTTCCACTTAATCTTGGTTTTCCCTGGTTGCAAGTACACAATCCTCATATTTCCTGGCTTGCCGTGATATCACTGCCTGGAGCCCTCGCTGCATTACCCATGTCAGGGAACCTATAGGTAGTATAGGACGATCCTTATGCATGACCGGAATTCCACAGAACACAGTAGCAAAGGGACGATCCGAAAGACGAAATCCAAAGGCTGGGTCGATTAGGGAGGCAAAGGGTTTGGTAACGAGAGATATCCAAAAACAATCCAAAAGTCAAAATCCAGAAGGCGAGGTCAAGAGGCGGAAGCAGAAGATTCTAACGGGAGATCAGTCAAAAGGCTAGGAAACACACTGGAGAATACTGCGAGAGGCTTCTCAGTAGTGAGCATGGGAAGGTGTGTGAGGGGAGTTTAAATACTGAAAGGAAAGGGGTGTGATTGGATGATTGCTTAGGGAGTGAGAATTTGAGGAATCTGATGCATGTGAGAATGTGATGGGTTCAATCAGGGATGAGATTGTGAAGCAGATTTTCCCAGAATGTAACGTCATTTGCGAGGGAAAGTGTGGGGTGTGACAGGGACAGAACGGCGTTTGAGGTACAGTGTGGGGCGTGACAACCCATTGTTGTCAACTTCCCCAGAAACTCCCAATCACCCTCATCTCTCAAGATATCCCATCCACTATACCCCCTGCTTACGCCAATCTTCATCTGGCAGTTTGTAAACAGAAAGCACTGTCTCTCACCCCACATCACCTTTACAACTGCCCAGTCGATCAAAATCCAGGTACCTTACTTCCCAGTGGATGCATCTACCCTCTCTCTGTACAGGAATCCAAGGTCTTAGAAACCTACATCCAGGACTCTCTGAAATCAGAATTTAGTCACCCCTCCGCCTCCCCTGCCTGTGCAAGTTTTTTGTTGGTAAAAAGGATGGCTCCTTAAGACCATGTGTAGATTACCACAGGCTTAATGCAATTACCGTACAGAACCATTACCATCTGCCTCTTATCCCCGCCGCCAAAGAATCTGTCCGGGCCGCCACCATCTTCTCAAAATTTGACCTACGCAGTACCTACAACTTTCATCCGCATCTGCAAGGGCAACGAATGCAAGACGGCTTTCATTACCACTCACGGCCACTACGAAAACCAGATCATGCCTTTCCATCACACCAACGCTTCAGCTGTTTTTCAGAATTTCATGACTGACATTTTTGGGATATTATTAAATCGGTACGTCCTGGTCTACCTGGACAATATCTTGGTCTTCTCCAGCACCCGTCACGAACACACAACCCATGTCCAGGAGGTCCTTGGTTGCCTCATTGAGGACAAGCTATATGCCAAGTTGGAGAACTGCCTTTTTCATGCGTCTAGGGTGCAATTCCTAGGTGACATTTCTCCACTTGGTGTTAAGATGGACCCTGCCAAGATGGAAACCATAAGGGACTGGCCCACCCCCAAGAACTTGAAGCAGATTCAGCACTTCCTGGGTTTTGCCAATTTTTAACGCCACTTCAGTTCTGTCGCAGCCTCCATTACCTCCTTGACCGCAAGGCCTCCAAGCAAGGCAAATGGACTCTTGAAGCACCTTTCATCACCTTTTCACCTCTGCTCCACTCCTCCACCACCCTGACCCCTGTCTGCCTTTTGTCCTGGAAGTTGATGCCTCCTCTCACAGAGTCGGAGCTATCCTGTCCCAGCATCATGGGGACAGGGGCACTCTTCACCACTGTGCCTTTCTCCCGAAGATTGTCTCCCACCGAGAGGAATTCTCTGGGTGACAGGGAGCTACTCTCCATTAAACTCGCTCTCGAAGAGTGGAGACACTGGCTGGAGGGGGCCCTGTATCCCTTCACCATCCTCACCCATCACAAGAATCTGACCTACCTCCAGTTGGCAAGGCGACTCAATTCCCGACAAGCCTGGTGGTCCCTGTTCTTCACCCGATTTGACTCTCTCATCACTTACACTGCTGGCGCTAGGAATGTCCAGGCTGACACCTTTTCCTGCCTGCATGATCCTTCCGACTGAGTAACCCCTTAAAACCATTATCCCTCCCCGTAAGATTGACGCCATCCGCTGCAATATTGAGAACCTCGTACGACGCTCACTGTCCAACCAGTCCGTACTCCCCCCCAGTGCCCTCCGGATAAGCTTTTCATTGCTGACCAGGTCTGCTCCGACATTCTCCGCTGGGGCCATGACTCTTGCGTTGCCGGTCATCTGGGGGTTCGACGCACCATCTCCTCTCACTTCTGGTGGTCCTCCCTCGAGACCGATGTCACCGACTGTTAAGGCTTGTTCCACTTGTGCCAGGATCAAGACACCTTGTCTCAGAAGAGCTGGTCTCCTTCAACCTCTCCCTATCCCCAAGCATCCCTGGTCTCACGTCGCCGTGGATTTCCTTGCTGATCTCCTGTTAAGTAAAGGCAAGTCTGTCATTCTTGTCGTTGTTGATAGATTTTCCAAAGCCGCCCAGTTTGTTCCCCTTACCTCGTTACCCACTGCCCAGAAGATGGCGGACGTTTTCGTTCATCAGGTCTTCAGACTCCACGGCATACTGACTGATATAGTCTCTGGCAGAGGCCCTCAGTTTACGTTCCACTTTTGGAAAGCTTTCTGCAAGGCTCTAGGAACCTCCGACTCCCTCGCCACCGGCTATCATCCCGACGCTAACGGCCAGACCGAGCATCTGAGCCAGGAGCTTTTAACCTACCTGCGAGCTTACGTTTCCCCATCCCAGGATGTCTGGAACTCTCTGCTACCTTGGGTCGAATACGCCCATAACTCCCTCTACTCCTCCTCCACCGGCGTCTCACCCTTCCTCTGCTCCTTGGGGTATCAACCCTCACTCCTCCTGAATAGCAGCCCCGACTGACTCGGATATTCCCTCCATCTGTCAATATACGTCTTCTCTTAAAACTCTGGAAAACAAGCACAGAAGACCCTTTCCCAGGCTCCAAAGGGGACAACTTGTCTGGTTATCAACCAAGAACATTCCATTACGCGAACCCTCTGTCAAGTTGGGACCCCATTTTGTCGGCCCTTTCTGGGTTGTTTCCAGGATCACCCCGGTTAGCTTTTGTCTTGCTCTCCCCCCTACCCTTTGAATCCACCCAACCTTCCACGTTTCTCTTTTTAAGCCTTATCACCGTCTCCCCTCTCTAGACCCCAACCTCGGCCATCTCATCGATGGCACTTCCACCTTTACCGTGAATAAGATTCTGGATTCTCGCTGGCACAGGGGGCAGTGCCAGTACCTAATAGACTGGGAAGGATACAGTCCCGAGGACAGATCGTGGATTCCAGAACGGGACATCCTGGATAAGTCCCTCATCAGGATCTTCCGTCAGTCTACGGCATCCCGAGCCGCCCGTGAGCGGGGGGGGGGGGTACCGTCACGAACCGCACTCCCGCGTGCACCTCTCCGCATCAACACGTGCACCCTAGTTAAGCAATTAACACTGCTCACACCCTCTTTCCCATTTAAACCCTCGCTCACTGTTGAGATGTCTTAGCCTTTCTCTTGTGCGCTTACCTTACTGAACTGACTTCTGGATACCGACCCCGTTTTGTCTTCAGCAACGTCTTCATTTTTGTCTCACAGCTTTTGGATTTGGATACCTCACAGACCTGACTACTGGATATCCGATTGCTCTGTCCCCGGCTTTGTCTTCGTTTCTGTTTCGCAGCTTTTTGATTTGGACACCGTACCGACCTAACTACTGGAAACCCGACCTAGCCTGCCCATTCGACCTCGTATTCTGTCTTTCATCCTATGGATTTCTGGACACCTATTCTCTAAGCACCGCATAAGGTCCTAAAATCTCCCCCCCCCCCCCACACAAGTCCCTAGTGACTTCAGTGACATTTAGCCAGTTATGGGTCAACTTCAACATCTGTCCAACTGTTTTTGATCATTTAACTTGAGCTTCTTTAAAAAAAAAAAAAAAAAAACAGAAAAGGGTCCTCAGATTAAAATTAAGTATTACATTAGCTAGATTGAGTGAATGGCCTCCTGTTGTTCATAACCCTTTTAATAGTTTTAGATTCCAGGCACTATTGATAAGTAAACCGCTACCCCACACTGCACAGCATAATAGCTATATTTGAAAACAGTAATGAAAAGTATATCTTTTCTCAGGATAACTCCCCTCACAAAGAAAGCCAATTAACAGTTTCAATACTCCCAAAACGCAGTGTCTTACAAAACTGTTAACTTTCAGAACCAATGTGAAACTGAAATAAGACACAGGAAACCCAGAAATTACTGGAAGCACTCCCCATCCCAGTGTATTACCTGCAGTGTTCTCTTAAAAAAAAAAAAAAAAAAAAAAAACAGTTTCTCAACCCAAAGCAAGGTTGTATAAGGTGAGGGGGGCTGTCTGGTGTGTAAATGCTATTGAGTCATGAAGAAGACCCCCTATTCCAGTATTACCTGTAGTGTCATCTTCAAAAAAAAAAAAGTTTCACAACAAAGCATGACTTGGGAAGTATAAAACACTACTTGCAGCATTGTGCAGCTGCTAATAAGCTGCCGAGTAACAATTTGAATTTTCCTGCTGTCAGCAGTATTGTGTATATAGTTGACCCTTACCTGAATGAAAACAGGACATAAATAAAGGGTTTCAGAAATCAAACAAAGCTTAATTCCCGTGCTTACAGTCTTGGTAATTGGAGGCTGCGCTGTTCTGCTTCCTATGGTGATATAGGAGTTTTTCACAAAGCCGTATTGAGCAGTATTTCTCACATTGTGAATGTGTGTACACAGCGGCCCCCCCCAGGTTCCAGTTAGTGCATAATTAGGCATTAATGAAAAACCAGAGGTTTTAAAAAAAGAATTAGCTCACTGATGTTTTACCTGGAGGCTGTGAACACTTTCACAAGTCGTGGTCTTTAAAATGCATTTGTTTGAAGGCTTTCTGCACTTCCCTTCCAAAGATATGGACAGAAGAATAATCCAGCATGGTAAAAAAAATGGCTTAAAAATGACAGTGAAGGCTGTGAAAACAGTCACAATGTACTTTGTACACACAGCCAGTGTTTTCGTAACTCAAGGAGGTTTCGTGAAAAAGCTACAGGCATGCCAATGTAATCATTTTTTTAATAACTTTTAGAAAAGTTTTTTAGAACCATAAAATAGCAGGAGAGCAGAAAAAGACCCCATGCAAAGAGGCCGAACAGGGAGTTAGCCCGGGCTCAGCAGTGCAAAGAGTTCTGGATTGGCATATAGAAACCTTTTGTCACGGATGTCGGAAAGGACGAACCATGGAATGGCAGGAGAGCAAAAAGACCCCATGCGTAGGAGCAAGACGGGGGTTAGCCTGGGCTCAGCTGTTCAGGAAATGCCGTATAGAAACCTATGCCCTCAGTTAGCAGATGTGGGGCGACCTGGTGCTAGGCAGATTTCAGGACATCCAAATGTCAATGCTGAGTGAGTAGCAGAGCAGAAGCAGGAAATAAATAGGCTACACAACAAGACAAGAATAATTACAGGGAACTAGGAACAGGAGGAAAGTAGAGCGCCCTCTAGGTGTACTGGGCGTGACACCTATGCCCTCAGGCCACGGACGGAGCAGCGACCTGGTGCTAGGCGGGTCTCAAGATATCCGAACATCAATGCTGAGCGAAGTTACCCAGAAATATATAGCCCCTGGGAGAGAGAGACACCAGAAGGAGAGCAAAGCACAGGAAACTAGGGACAAGACAGTAGGAGCATCCTGCAGAGGGCGTGACAGTACACCCCCCCCCCTTCATGGGTAGCTCCTAACGTCCATACAAATAAGTGAGCTGCACAGCACTGGGGAGAGGAAAAACCTCATTTAACTGAAAGGAAACCTCCAGGAGTCCACGGCTGAGAACTGCCCCCTCCTTCAGGTAAAAAAAAAAAAAAAAAAAAAACCTTTATTGAGTAGAGGAAGGGGGGGCTGGACTGGGCTCCGGAGGAGCAACACAAAAAAAGGCAGAACAGACAAAATCAAACAAGAAAAATAAACCCTAATGGAACAGGGGGAACAATTAACACATAGGGGCATGGAAACCCAGACCAGAGGTGGTGGGAGCTCGGAGCCAGGGAGACCAGAGTGCATGGGAGCCCAGGACAAAGTTAAAACATGCAACAGGTGGGGCAACCTGGTGCTAGGCGGATTTCAGGACATCCAAACGTCAATGCTGAGTGAGTAGCAGAGCAGAAGCAGGAAATAAATAGGCTACACAAAAAGACAAGAATAAATCACATGGAACTAGGAACAGGAGGAGAGCCCTCTAGGTGTTGTGGGCGTGACACCTATGCCCTCAGGCCACGGACGGAGTAGCGACCTGGTGCTAGGCGGGTCTCAAGATATCCAAACATCAATGCTGAGCAAAGTTACCCAGAAATATATAGCCCCTGGGAGAGAGAGACACCAGAAGGAGAGCAAAGCACAGGAAACTAGGGACAAGACAGTAGGAGCATCCTGCAGAGGGCGTGACAGTACGCCCCCCCCCCCCTTAATGGGTGGCTCCTAACGTCCATACAAATAAGTGAGCTGCATAGCACTTGGGGGAGGAAAAACCTCATTTAACAGAAGGGAAACCTCCAGGAGTCCACGGCTGAGAGCTGCCCCCTCCTCCAGGGTATTAAAACTTTATTGGGTAAAGGAAGGGGGGGGGTCAGGTAGAGCTCCGGAGACTTGCCAAAAAAAAAAAAAAAAAGACAACAAGCACAAACCACAACATAATTAAACCTGGGAGACCATAAAGAAGGGGAAACCGGGAAGTGAAAAATCAACACCAAGCAAAAAACAAGAAAAAAAAAACACAGACTGGGCAAAACATGTTCAACATTCTATCACTGATATCGGAATGAACAACCCAAGGAGAGCCAGGCAAGAAAACCGCTCACAGACACGGTTGTCCAGAGTGATATCCGGCACTAAGAATAGGAAAGCCAGCTCAACATTCAATCACGGAAGCCAGGAGAGAACCCGAAGAAAGCCAAGTATTCAGAAGTGTATGTCGGGATGGCATGACACAGACTGACCCGCTCACAGGCTCGGAAGTCAAGAGTAGCATCCCACGAATAGAATATCAGAACTGAAAAAAAAAACTACATTCATTAATACTATTAGTAATATCTTCAGTAAATACTGATGCATAAAATATTTATGATAAAGGTAGGTTGTGTGCTTTTGTCCAACTGAGCAATCTTGCTTTCATCAAATATACCCTTTTTAATGTTGGATGATTAACATGCCATAATACACAGTTTAAAGTCTAAAGAATATACAACTTAAATTCTTAATTGAATAAAGATTGTCCCTCAGCAGTGATCGGGATTCAAAACTGGCAATTTCTGGTGACAGCTCAAATGCTGGACATGCAAGGTTAAGCTTTATGAGCTCCACCTGGTGGTTTTACAAGGTGATTCCGGGTACTATTAACAATCTAATTTGCATACAGTCAATTGCAGTATGACACGAAATTGCGCGTTGTACCACAGCGTACCCAGCTCGTTTTGAATGGCTGCATCTGTACAAATCGAAACAAACCGACCCCCAAAACTAACACCTCCCTTCCTGCACAATACCCCTTGCTAAACTAATGTAATTGTGCACACTTCCATCAAGAAAAAAAACTACCTCCACAATCATAGAGCAAATAAATGCTCCAATTTCAGTTCTACATTGTATTGCATGACTCTCAAAAAAATACAATACAAAGCAATAGAAATTCCAAAATATGAAAATTGCAAAGTTCCAACATAACACACAACCAAAACACGTAGCCAAAACAGGCTATTCACATTGAAAATTAAAACTTTGACTTAATTCCAAAAGTCAAAAAGAACATAACCAGCACATTCACCTAATAACAAACCATAACAACCATCAACATAAATTGTTAGTGTAATAAGGGTATCATTAAACATCCAAATATATACAGGGCTTTACATTCAATGACTCAAAAAGGTGTGAATGGTGCAATTAGCCAAAGAGCTTACCACCAGGAAAACAATTGTTCAAAACAAAGTTACTTCAGATATCATTCAGCCAAATCATAACAGAACATCTTCAATGTCCACTAGAACCAATAACATTATAGCCATTGAAAATAAGTGAAGCTCCAACTCTTCTCTGAATCCAACATGGCCTCATCATTCACAACCACCATCACTGTAAATCAGCATACCTTACTCCACAAATTCAGAGTACTAATCTAAACAATGTTACCAAAAACATTCATATTAAAAAAAGCAAAATAGACTAATTTCCACATCAGCTAAAATGACAAAACTGAAAGCTCAAAACAACCATAAACATCTAAGCATGTTTCAAAATGCTCATATTTAAGCATAAAAAAGGATAACTCCTAACCTTTAAAAAAAAAAAACACCACATTCATCATTATCCAAAAAGCTCAGTGCAGCCAACCTGAAGCCCCTCCTCACTTTCACATCAATATTATTCATACTATCTTTTTAAGTTGCCCAAGTAGAGCATCGTGTGTAACGCACAAACTTCACATTGGCACCCAGGTTATTTCCATCACCATTCCAAAAGCCACAAAGTCAAAATTGACTCTCGTTCAATATTCCAGTCACTTAAACATTAGACCCACAAAATACACCAGCAGCAACATACTGAACCTCCAGTACAACCTTCACAATTCAATAAGCTTTAAATACCACACATAAAACACTTGACCAAATTAGTCCCTAACCCTTTAACTCCTTCTCCCATCTAAAAAGGAAAAACCATTGTGTAATTATTCCAAATGTCAACTTCCCATCAAAACAGTTTAGGCATACAACAAAAAGGAGTTACACACCACAAACACATCTCAATTTCCCCAACTCAACGCTTGCCTAAACACTGAACCGGATCTAAAATACTACCTATTTGCCAACTCAATTTACATTCTCTTACCTGCCACCTTTTTGAAAACAATCATCCAAGACTGTAATGTCCTATAGCCTTGACTGCTTACAAAAACCAATGAAAATTAACAAATTCAGGTCCAAACAGGTTTAAATCCTTTGAAATCCTACCACCCTTTGGAAAACCCATTTACAAAGAACCTTATAGAACACAACCCATGGCTGAAAACATTTCAATTCAAAGAACATAACCCTCACAAGTATAAACATCAGATTTCAGAACACATTAAAATAAACTAAAGTAACTTTTCTTCCATATCTCCAGAAAAAAAACTCTAGTTTCAACTGATTATAGTACCATTGAACTCAACAAGTACCACAAACCTTCCCAAACCCACATTGCACAAATATTCTAAAACCCTTCAACCTACTTTAAATTATCCCCCCCCCAAAAAGCATAAAAAACACCCACCTTTCTCAGTCTTTCGGCTAACACAGCTGCAAGCCAAGACCTCCTACCCTTACAGGAACCAGAAACAGACTGACTACTAGACCCAAGGCTGCGTTTTTAAAACCCTCATCATTAACTCAGAGGTGTGGCTAATTCACCAGGAACCTACCAC
This sequence comes from Lepisosteus platostomus, assembly GCF_059453375.1. NCBI lineage: Eukaryota > Metazoa > Chordata > Actinopteri > Semionotiformes > Lepisosteidae > Lepisosteus > Lepisosteus platostomus. The sequence goes on along the minus strand of NC_142633.1, from coordinate 18,339,196 downwards.
AACATGTCCTCAAAATAGTCAATTTTCAAAGCCCTATTGTTCATAATGTGACACACACCTGTTTCCAATGACTAAACAAGTATTAGCCAGCCCATCTACAGATCCAGCCATTCAAAATGCACCGGTGATAATGTGGGGGCTACTTAGAGGTTCAGGATCTGCTGGGTAACAGTTTTTTTTTTTTTTTTTTTTTTTTTTACAAACACTTAGTTGTGGGACTGCACTACTTTGTGGAACATTTGGACAGTCTTTAGAAGACAGTCAAGTTTCAACTAAATATGTTACCTTTCCACCCATCACATACAAAAACCCTTCCCAAACTCACAGTACAAAAATATTCTAAACACCTTCAAAAACTTCAACTGTCAACAACTTCAACCTACAACCTTCTTCAAATTACCACCCAAACCCAACAAACATCAAAACCACTCACCTTCCATAGCAGTCTTTGGGCTAACACAGCTGCAAGCCAGGAGCTCCTACCCATCCAGGAGCCAGAAGCAGACTGACTACTAGTCTCCAAGGCTGTGTTATTAAACCCCTCATCATTAACTCAGAGGTGTGGCTAATTCATCAAGAACCTATCCCCACATGCCCTCAAAATGGTCAATTAGCAAAACCCTATTGTTCATAATGCGACACACCTGATTCCGATGACTAAACAAGTATTAGCCAGCCCATCTACAGATCCAGCCATTCAGAAGACACAGGTGATAATGCAGGAGTACTTAAAAGGTTCAGCATCTGCTGGGTGCTGCAACTTTTTACAAACACTCAGTTGTGGGACTGCACTTTGTGGAATATTTGGACAGTCACCAGAAAACGCCAGAGTTTAAATCCAAGTCAAAGGTAAGGAACAAATCTTTGCCAGTTATAGAAATTGAATTGTATACTGTGTATGACAGCATGTTAAATATCAAAGTACTTAAAAGTAAGTAGATAGAATAAAAACAAGATTGCTTAGTTGGATATATACAAATAGTTTATTATTATACTGTAGGGTGTGAACATAATGTGCCTCTTTCAGGTTTACATCGACAAAGAGAAAATCCAAATATATAATTTTATAGCAGAAAGTAAAAATAAAACATAATATATAAATAATGTACACAACAGTATTCCACCTTCTTCATACATCTTTTTAGGCATCAAAATCTTTAAATTGGTAAATTACAGTGGGATATACAAAAGTTTAAACATGCTGCTTCTAACACTATAGTTTATATACATGTGAAATTATTTTTATCCTTTTCAAAGAATACATAGTAAATGCCACTTGCTGTTATAAATAATGGCATTGAATTAATACCACTTAATTATATTAATATGGAATCACGTAACTAAGCAGCCAAAAATATCACAAATTGATGTTTTGGACTTTTAACTTTTAAAACTTTTTGTGTCCCTATAGAGGTAAAGGACAATAGATAATAACACTTTATTGGCCATATATATTTTTAGGAATTTGTCTTTCCACATACCCCGTGTATGAGACACATACAGGGAGAGAGCTTGGGGTCAGACTGCAGGGTCAGCCATTTGTACAGCACCCCTGGAGCATTTGGGGTAAAGGGCCTCACTCAGGAGCCCAATGAAGTAGGATTCCTGTGCCAGCTGTGGGATACAAACCAGCAACCTACCAGCCACTCTCAGATCCTTAGCCATAGAGTCACCACACCACCCCATGGAAAATGGGATTTCATGGCCCATGCAGGAATTGAACCCACAACTTTGAGCTCATTAATACCATACTCTAACCCATTGAGCTATCCAGCACCCAACAGCCCACCTCATAATGTAGGGAGCTCTACCTGTTATTCAAGCCTAAAGATTTTTTTTACTATCTAGTTATATAAAAATCTTAATATACTATACATATTTACTATTTCATGTTTTTAAAAAGTAGACTTTGTTTATTAGAAAAAAAAACTTCAGCCCTAAGCAGGAATTGAACCCAGATCTCCCAGGGGGGTGAGAGGACCACTCAGCTAAACCCACTGCACCAACAGAGCACTTGGAACCTCTGCTGAAACAGACAGGTCAAACTGTTCCAAAAGTAATCAGGACTGAATGAGTCACAAAATAAACATTTACAAAGAAAACAGACTAAAGTTATACAATCAGTTACAGAAATCTTTAATATTTTGATCCATTAATGTGATTACTAATTTCTTTTACTACATATTTCTATTTCATAATCCCAAGAGGAAAGTGTGGTGGCTCTGTGGCTAAGGATCTGCACCTATGGCTGGAAGGTTGCTGGTTCAAATCCCACAGCTATCAGAGGGCTTTTTCTCCATTGGGGCCCCTAAGCAAGGCCAATTGCTCCATGTATAATGGCCCCAGACCTCTCTGTATCTCATGGACAGCAAGTTTGGGTTATGTGAAAAAGACAAATCCTTTTATAATTGTATATGGCTACCTTACCTCATTCGGTGCATTCTAAAAAGTACATGTATTTTACTGGAATAATGCAAGGATTCATAGAGAAGATTTATATGCTTTTTAAAAGAATCCATAATATTTTAATCTTAATAATGTTTTAAATTTAACATAGTCAGAAAGAGCACATCAAAACTTAACCACATAAAGTGAGTCTTTGATGCATAAAATGTTTGTAAAGTGCAATCCTTCTGTGTACTTTTTATTTAAGCTACCTCTATCAGTCTTAGACATTAAGTATAATGTTTATATTTCTAAATCAATATAATTTATGATGATATGATGTTCAAAAATTTATGCTCCTGTTATTTTTATGCTCAGCTACCAAAATTACCCTTTGGTTTTAAAATTCGATATAAAGATTCCATATTAACCAGGTTTAAACATGCACTTTGAATGCCTACATCTGTATAAATCTCTTGATCAAAAAACACAAAGAGGCTCAAAAGTGCAAACAATAATCATCAATGAATAGCTTCCCACATATGATTCAATCAGTCGCACTTTATTTAACCCCAAAAATGAGAAATTCATTATCCATCTTCAAATGAATAGATGTATTATATTGAGTTTGTTGATTTAATTCAGCCAGCCACTATAGCAGTCAGTTGTGAAGGTTTCACCCCTCACTGGACTTGGTACATTCTGAGGGGGAGGAGCCAGCCCAGCTCAGAGGATAAAAGAGCAGACTTCCTGTGCCTCTGTTTTCATTCAAGAGTCCAGGAGCTGAGGAGCGTGGTGAGTGGTGAGTACTATTTCCTTCCTTGTGTTGGGACCAATCTTTTGTTTGCTGGTTAGTCCCATGTTTCTTACAAAGTTTATTTTAGAAAAGGGGTACTTAGATTAAATACACTTGGCTCCTACTTCAAACCTTTTGTTGAGAAAAGTATGTTATTTATTTTATATTTATTAACCAAATCTACTACCTTTTTTGCAATAACCTACTCACACGTTAAAGTTTCTACTGACTTAATTGGTGGAAACTTCCAAACATGTCCATGTCCATATAAATTAAGAGGATTTATTTCATAATGTGATAAATTAAAGGTTTTAAGAAAAAAAGTGTTAAAAACAAAACCACAAATGAAGGTGTCTCTTTAGCTAAACGATGCACTTACAATTTAAATCCTACAAAGTTGGCATTTTTATGATTAACATGGTACTTGGAAAAACCGGGATATAATTAATGAAATAGATTCTAATTTTAAAGGTCATTACATTCTGTACTGGACTGACCCAAATCACATTAACTTCTGGGATTGGAGAAAAAGACCCCTGAGCTCTAGTAGAATAAACTGAGCAGTTAAGCTACTGTACCAAAAATAGAAAAGTAATAAATCAACAAAACCTTGATATATGAATACTGGAGTGGCATTTTTTTTTTAAACTCAGTATGTCATCATTGTGTTTTTAATAAATGACATTTAATTACATGTCTACAAGCAGTTGAACTTTAAGATGCAGGATCTGGACAACCTGACCTATACACACTTTTTTGGGTTCTTTTAAAAATGAAGTGAGTTACCAACTCAAGTTTATTACATGATAACTCATGTTAAACAGTATTTTTATTCACCCTATGAATGATACATACCATTGTGTATTAAATGTCAATGTGCACATTCTTGCTTCTCTCCAAGCCATCACCATGGTTCCAAAGGACGCCTTCATGCAGAGCTCATGAAAATAAACACTCCTTACACATGGTACTTGTGTCACCAGTTTATTTTTCTACACATTACGCTTTATAGAACAAGTGCCTCTGATTGAGCTTTGGACTACTCATGTCATTTTCTCCCCAGTTTGTGCGTTTCTTCCAAGTTGTGTTTCCTGCACAACTTCAAGACACAAAGGTAGATTAATTGCATTCTGGAACAATGAGACAGGCGAAATGGACTGGCATCCCATCCCGTCTTCAGCAATGCAGTGACCTGTAAAGTTAAACCACTGAAAATCCAACCCTCTATAAAACCAATACCTCACAAACTAAATAATCTAATGACTTTAAAAGGATGAAAATTGTAAATGTGTTCTTACACTAAACCTAAAGTAAAAAATTAATTTATTTTACTGCTAGCAGTTGGCTTCCCTAAACTGCAACCTCTCAAACTCCATCCAAGTATAACAACCCCTTTAATCTACAACTACTGCAGCTATAACCATTTGACAAGGTTAATAAAAAGGGCACATTGCAATCTCACTCCCTACACTACAAAATTGCTTAATCTGTAGCACTACATCCAATACACTTTTTATTTGGGTGCAGTGGTGGCTCTGTGGCTAAGGATCTGTGGCTGAAAGGTTGCCGATTCAAATCCTGCAGCTGGCAGAGGAATCCTCCTCCATTGGGCCCCTGAGCGAGGCCCTTAACCCCAACAGCTCCAGGGGTGCTGTACAATGGCTGACGCTGTGCTCTGACCCCATGCTCTTCTTACCTGTGTCTGTGTTTCATTGAGAGCAAGCTGGGGTATGTGAATAGAAATTCCCAATGCAAGAACTTGTAAAGGGCTAATAAAGTGAAGTTATTACTTCACTTAAAGGCATCAACAAGTACCTCAAGCCAAAAATACTAATAGCAGCACCCAAATTCATTACACAAACCTTGTATACTGGACAACTTAAACTGCTTCTTGGACATTTTCACCAGGAAGGGAATGGAAGACTAAAAGACAAATACATAAAGTAAAACTAAAATTAAACATGCCTTGTAAAATATGAAAGTGTCTCCAGTATGACTCATGGGAGGTGCTGTGAAGAGGACCATTAGCAACAACCAAAGACAAGAGTAAAAAGATAAACCACTTTGTCAACATTACCTCCACGCTAGACTAATGCTGTTTAGCAGGGTACTACCTAGTCAACAGGGTACGTAAAATAAAGGTAAAACAAACTTACTACAAAAGTGTGCCTACCCTTGTGAAATGAAATCAAACCAGACAAGCACACCCCCCCAGCGTGTAGGTGTAAAAACTCCCCCCCCCCCCCCCCATCAGAGGTGGCACTGCAAGTCATAGCAGGGGGTGTCCAGTGTGCCTGTTACAACCCCAAGTGTCTCGGGGTGTAACTTTTAGGATTCTGGTTAAGGACTCAGGAAGCATGACAAGTTTTAGTCTAAAAAAAGTTTAAATACAAAGACTGGTATGTAGAAAAAGACAAGAGCAGTGCCAAAGATAACAAAAAGCTGGATAATAAAGTGAGGGAAAGTGACCATTCTACCAAAACAAAACTCAGGTCTTCAGCATCCAACACCCCAGCTACCCTTCACCATCTACCCAAACCCATACAACAAGGCACTCACCTATACTACACTAGTCTCTCATACAACCAACTACATCTGCAAAACATACCCCATAAACATAACTAACCCTTTACACAAATTCATAAGTAAACTACAAACAAAAATAAGCAAAAAACAGCACAAAAGAACACAGAGGTTGATAACACATTAGGGAAACTGCAAAATAAAGGATAAACAAAGTACAAAACATCTCCACAAAGCCAAAGCTATACGAAAAAGCACACAAAGCAAAACAAAAACAGAGAACCAAAGCACAATAAATACCCCTACATTCTGAAGACCACCGAGTTAAATACTGAATAAGCCGAGATCAGATTGGTCAAGTTTCATTGATGTCAAAATGGCAAAGATGGATGAATTGATGAACCAATGGGGAGGGAGTATGGAACTTGTCAAAACAAACCACACAGGGTCAAAACACTACCTTTATAGGACCCATCCAACTGGGGCTCATGAGCTGGAAGCTAAGAGGTCACCCTTCACAAGGACTCTTCCTCCACACTGGACACCATCATATATATGTGCATATTCATATTTACACAACTAGTTAAAAAAAAAACACCCAGTGGCAAAATTTAAAACTCTTCATAAACCCAAAGCAGTATTTCAGTTCTGTGCTTTACACCATCAATGCCTAAATATATACTTTAAAACTCACCTAGATTCTCAAAAAACAGTTTAATTATGTGAAAGTAAACCAATACTTGGAACCATAAAACCTCCACTACCTACACCAAATGTACACAGAGTGTAACCTAAATCCCGAGTAGTAAAAAACTGAAACCAAAAACTCATTTAGGGTGTAAAATGTCATGGCACAGCAATGCAGGGAAAAGCAGATCCAGTGCCAGTGTGTATTCAATATAATGAACAGCACCTACAGCCACAATCAACATGCAAGAAACACAAGAACAGATTTGGTACATTTAGTAAGTTTTATTATGATGCCATACAAACAAAAATACATTCAATACAGGAGAACATTGTCTAGCAAAGTACTTACAAATCCACAAAACAGAACACAATCCCCCCCCCCCATGACAAAAGTGCTTTCTGTGCAGGTATGAAAAGAGCAACTCAGCTAAACCAATGCCTCTTTTCCCCAAACGAGTGGATAGCATAACTACTCCTTTTATTCATTTCTACTTTAGGGTCTCAATTCAGTTTTACTCTAAAGCCAATGCAAGATTTATGTACATGTGTGCACCCATGCAAATAAATCATTGCATGACCTTAGACTCTCAAACTCTGCTTTTCAAATGGCCCATAATTTACAAAAATGGTTACCAAGTAACAAAATATACTTTCTCCATTCCCACACCGGAAGTCACTTTGTCTCCTCCTTGCCAGGTGGCTCAGGTGCTAAAGTTACAATCCAAGAGCCAAACAGCAATTACAAGACCAGCATGCAGAGATTCATTTATAGGTTCATGTACCACCTGGACCTCTTTCCACCCTACAAAAGGCCTCCCCCTCATTCTTCACTTGTCATTAGGAACTTGTACAGCATTTTCAATGCTCCTCTGTGGCCGTTGTCTTCTGAAATCAAAAACGGGCCCACGAGTCTTCTGGCAAATCTTCACAGACAGATCTCAGTCCGCTGCATCTGGGCTCCCATCCTGTTAAAAGGTCCTCTCTCAGCAGCAAAGGCCTGGTCAGCCCCCCGGACAGCAGAGAACCTAAAGAAAAAAAAAAAACTAGACAGTCCTCTGCACTAGTCAGAAATAGTCCAGTCTACATTCCCACCCCCAACACCCATTTTGACCTCAATGATCAATGTTCAGTGCTACACAATTCCAGAACAAACCCAACAGAAAACCACCCAGAAATGTGTAAAAGCAAAAACCCACAGTACAGGGCTCCTACCACAGGGGAAAAGTCCATCTCCAATATCTGCATTAAAGCATTTCAACATCTGCACACAAGTTCACAAATTCCATCCCAAAACAGAGTTACCAACTTATCCCTTCCCTCAACCCATTTTTTCTTTGCCTGCTTACCAAGGACATAGATCCATTTGCTTGTCCGCCTAGGTCTTCAGCTTGACACAAAAGACAAGAAATTGAAGCAGTTAATGTAGGTTACAAAACCAAATCTCAATCATTAAAAATGCAAGGGTTTCATATTCTCTTACATTTCTCTGATAACAGTATCTTTCATGTCCATTAAAAGAGCAAAAACCATAAGAAAAGTATCCTAAATGTACTACACAACTCCCATGCCAACAGCTGTCTAACCAATAAACTCACTGGACTTTATATAACAATATGCAGTGCACAAATGTACCTCAAACCAACATACACCCAGAGTATACCCAAAATGCTCCATCACGCCTCCTAGGAGGGGGAAGAAACTCACCCGTCTCGATCCTCTGATGCTGCTTTTAACTTGCACCCCACTCCTCTGGCAGATCTTCACAAACATCCCAGAGCCCTAATTCCATCTTCCAGAGCCAGAATGACAGCCAGTCAAATGCACATGAGTATACAGATAGCTCAACCAAACAGGGAGGAAAAATAAGCCAGAAAAAAAACCACTATGACTCAATGTTTAGCACATTAAAGCATCACATCAAGAGCTCAAAGCTAGGCCTAACCCAAAAGCAGCTTGTCAACCTTCAAAAACACTTCTTACACACAAAGGACAAATTAAAAATGCATAATGTTTTGGACATTAGAGAAACAAGTGAAACTCACCACTGCTCCAGGAACACAATCCTCCTAGATACTTGCTTCACAACTGCTCCAAGATCCATAGGCATCCAGGAAATTTAAGGATAACCTGCAAAACATCTCTTCACTCTCCATTGTTAAAAGCGCAGGACTTCAATACTTGCATCAAATCAAGCCAAATGCATCCTTTTAGCCAGCCACTGAGCTCCCCATCAACAGCATGGTGTCATGTACCCATGTGTTAAAAGACAGTGACTCCTGCAAACTCTCCATCACACAGCAAACAAGTTCAGCAATTCAGGCAGTAACCAAAAAGACAACTATCAGCTTCTTTGTAGTTCTGCTCTTTCAATAGAAGATATCCAAAGAATCTCTGGATTCAGTTCAAAACTCCATCTTAATTGTCACCAACTCGCATACAGTACAAAACAAAGCATTCAAGTACTTCAGATCCCAGGTGCATCCATCTGCAAACATAAGCGACCAGCTCAACTCCTCCCTCAAAATTAAGCTAAAAGCTTCTAGCTTAGATTCTACTGTCCGAAAACCCAGGTAAACAGGGATGACCAAATCCATTTATTGTTGTATTCCATGTAGACAAGACAGTCAAACAAATCCCTCTTTTAAATAAAATTACCCTGGTATTAAGTCAAATTCTCAGTCGTACATCCAATCAGGTAGAGGTTGAAATTCGGGCTCTCTTAACGCAGACCTAGAGATGCACTAATGTGCCTTTTAAAGACCAAATTAAAATTTTGGTTTTACATAAAGAACAATTCAAGGTGCCCCAATACTCTTGAGATCCACAGTAGAACGAGAAAACACTGACCATATTCAGTACCAAAGAACTGCAGCCTGGACTGAAAAGGTTTTCAAGCTTAAACATTCAAAACTGAAACTCCAAAGCAAAAATAACTCAAAACCTAGTGATGGGCCACAACCAATGGATTTAAACCTTCGAGCCACTACATGCATTCTAACTGCAGGGAGATTACAGCCTGTACACATACAGATCAAACCCTTCATAAAACCAAACCTCACATTCCCCAGTGACTAGAAACTCCTCTGAAAACAAAGGTTCAACAACCACTTTCCCCGAGTACACACTTTTACAGCCACATCTCCTGTCTTGACTGCTGTACAGGATACTCAGGGCAAAACTACACACCATTTTGTATATTATACATCAGTACCAAACTTGTACATGGAACAAAAAAAAAACTGTAGCAGTTGCAGTTGTTTAAAAGAAAAACGAGAGTCCTCTAACAAAAGCATTAGTTTTCAAGCAGCCCTTCTTTTTCACAAAGCACAGCACACATCCACTTCCAGACAGGTGGAAACTCATCCCTCCCCTTTCTGCACTAAAACAGACAACCTTACTTTTAATGAAAACATTTTGGTTTTAGGGCAACTTAATCTTACAATGAACCCCAGCTGCAATCCTAGTCTAGAGTGTACCACATCTGCAAGTTACTCAGGTGGAGATTTAGACTTGATCCTCTGCACGTTTTAGAAACATTCAAGACAACATTTCCACAGCCAACTTTGTTCATTCAAGACAAGCCAACAGGATAACCGCTAGTCCAGGGCTCAGGTGCAGTGCCTGTGCCACCACCCATCAACAGAACCTGGCTGACATGACAAGGAGTCTGCTGGTGTGCCAAGTCTCTTATATTGCAGTGATTTACTTCGATACGCACCCATGAAATAAATCTTTCAAAGCCAGAAAGACAGCCAGTGAAGTGAAACAATGAATCACCAAGAAAGACAACTATTACCAAGAAAAATAGACCAACAGTTACATTTTGCACTTTTAGTCTGTTGAACTTAAGGAAGCTTAAATTGGCCACAAAGTCACAAACATGAGCCACATCCAAAATTGAAAAGGCATTTAAACATTTTGTATAAACTTGTTTCCGAATTATAAAAGAGCCAGTAGCTTTACACTAGTTGTCAATTTCAGCTGTGACTCTGGACTCATGTATTCACCAAAACGACTGACAGAATTAGGCGATGCACCTAGACAGGTTTTCTGCCTTCCACATGGACAGAACTGCAGAGTCCGGTAAAACCAGAGGCGAGGACGTATGCATTTTTATTAACGTGTGGTGCAACAACACATCTACCATCACAAAACACTGCTCAGCCACTCTAGAGTTTCAATAATCTGCTGAGGGCATTTACAATTTAATCACCATCTACATTCCCCACCCCAGCTCAAATGACAAGGAAGCACTATAAGTACTATACACTGCTCACATCAGTCTCTCCTCCCCACATACAGTAAACTGTGCAGGCAAGCAAAACTAGCAGTCAGAATGGCAGCCACACAGGGATCACACACAGACATACAGGAAAATGCATTAGTTACTAGCTACATCATCAAGACGTGCTGGAAGTGGAACACTCAAAAGAAGTGAACTTTTTTTAAACCGAAACCATAGAGGTTCACAACCTAATCAAAGCAAGGTATGAAACATTCAAATTAGGCAATAAATCAAAACTCAAGTCAGCCGGGATCAATCTAAAGAAAGGTATTAAACATGCAAAAAACACTTAAACAAATTAGAGGAACACTTCAGCACTCATGACCCAACACACGTGGGACGGTATAGACTACGAAAGAAAGAACATCTGTGCACCTGCCCATGATGCCTCCCTGCACAACAAGCTCAACACTTTTTACACTCGGTTCAAATCCACTCAACAGAACTGCACCCTCCGCGACCGACCAGGTGCTCTCACTGTCTGCAAATGTGGAGGAGATCTCTGCTAAAAGTGAACGTGCACAAGGCCCAATATCATTCCCAGTTCCATGCTCAGAACCTAAACCAATCAACTGCCGAGTTTATTCAGACATTTTCAGCATGTCTTGGGGCCAAGCTGTAGTCCCAACCTGCTTCAAGACAACCACCATCATCCCAATACCAAAGAAAACCACAGTAACATGCCTTAATGACTACCACACGGTGGCACCGACAACCATCATGGTAAAGTGCTTCAAGGGCTAGTCATGGGGCACATTAAGGAAACAATTCTGACACTAGACCTATACCAACAGATCCACAGATGACAGTCTTCATTGCCATACACACTGCCCTATCCCATCTGGATTAAAAAAAAAAAAAGAAAAACATTCACCAACTTCAGCTCCGCTTTTAACATCATTCCAGAAAAAAGAAACTCGGTACACTGGGTCTCAATACCATCCTCTGCAATGGGATTTGGGACTTTGACAGGCAGACCACAGGCTGTCAGGCTTGGAAACCACACAAACTCAGAACACTGGGGTTCCCCAGGGGTGTGTGCCAAGTCCATTGTCCACTTATCTGATTAAGAAAGCACAACAGAGCCTGTATTTCCAAAGACAGTTGAAGAAGGCCAAGATGTCCCCAGAACCTCACCAACTTACACAGATGCACAACAGACAGTACACTAACAGGTTGCATCTGCAGTGTTGCCGACCACAAAGCCCTACAGCAGGTGGTGAAAACTGCCCAGTCCATCTATGACAGACTGTGCTTGAGGAAAGCTCCAAGCAAAGACTCCACACACCCAAGCAAGAAGAGCGTTTGACCTTCTACCAGCCAGAAATTGGTACTGGAGCACTCAGGCCCAGATTACCAAACTCGGTTTTTACCCCCACACTATTAAACTGCCAGCCTCTCACCCATGATCTGAACCCTCACTGTACCTTCTCTTAAAGCTCAAACACACATTGAAATCTACCTCAACCTCACTCCCCATAACTTTAGATCCATAGTTGATGCATGATTTTGCACATTGCTTCTTTTTTGTACTACTTACCATCCGAGGATAGTTATATAGCATTTTACACCATATACCTCTATATGAGTATAAATGACCAACTTGAACATCTCTACACTTTCCCAAATCAAAGAACAGAAACTAAAAAGGACACAACTCACCAATGCCCTGCATGACTACCTTTGCATGTGTTCCTACATCCACAGCTACCCAGCAGATTCAGCAAGGGCAGCTTCAAACCCCTCCTTGCTTTCTGGTGTTCCATCTGCAGGACTTCAATACTCACAGAAAGGAATTGGATCACACTCCTGATGCCTTTCAGACAGCCAAACTGTTCCATGTCTGCATTCAGGTGGGAAGGGACTGGGGAGCACCCATCATGGCATTCCACTCTAAAAACAAAACAAGTCATTCATACCACTCAGCACCACCATGGTCTAGCCTTATTGAGAGAGGCTGTTCTGTAAACAATTGACCAAGATACTGACACTCTTCTCTTGAGACCAGGGGCTGAAAACCATCCCAACTCTGACAGCTGCCTCTCAGTGCACCAACTGTAAGGACAAAACACAAAATGTCCATTTCCCTCCTCCACACAACATTAAAAGCTCTCCTCACACTGACCTGCATCTCTCCTCTACTTACCTTCAACTCACCTTGTTCACTGAGGGAAGCCCAAGTCCACTTCCCAACCAGTAGCACTCCTTGCTCCCCACGGAGACAGATCTGGGAAAACAAAGAAAAATCAGAACCCCCCCCCCATTCAATCATTTTTGACATTGATGCCAAAAAGATCAAACAAGGATAACATCTTAAACAACTATTTGAAAACCTATACTAAAAATGCAAGATGAGTTAGGAGTAAACTAATCAGGCAGTGGGATAAAAAGTTTATTCATCACCAGTATTTACACTTTTCCATTCTGCTGGAATGCGCATGTAGAGTCACAGGTTCTTGCAGAAGTATCACCTTAACTTCAGCTGACAAAATGCAGGCTCCTTGTCCCAGAGCTGGGCAATCTTGTAGGTTGGCATCACACTCACATGAGGTGAGGGACCGATACATCTGCAAACAATGAAACCAATGAAAACAAATCAAGTTCAGTAAGAAGGCAGCCTTCATCTCCCTTTATACTACCGACAGCCAACTTCCAGGGAAGCTCGTGACCCTTTTGAATTACTACATCCGACAGGTGTCGCCAGGTCACTGGAATATGCATGTAGTGTAAAAAATTTATTCATCAGCTTAATCCTTCCTTTAACTGTGACTGATCACAACTGACCCCAACCTCAAAGACTCATCTCACTGACCCAAAGATACAAAACCCAAATTGTTCTTGCTTCTCTTCCAAGATCAGTTAAAATTACAGACTATCAAATACTCAGTTCTCCATGAAATGAACTAAAGACGAGGCTTTCATATTGTCCCACATTCCTCCAACCCAGATATTAGGGTCTTTCAAGTCCATTGTAAGTGCAAAACTAAGTAGGCAAAAGAAAAAGTTGAATCTACCATGTACTACACCATTGCTGCAACTCCTATGCACATGCCAAAGGTTGTCTGCCCAATATACTCTATGTAGCCAAATGAACCAACATCGCCAGAGTACCCAAATGTACCCAATGAAAAATGAAGTACCCCTTGTAACCAGTATTCTCAAGATGAACCATCTCTCTTACTGGGTAGAAAGACTCGCTACACCCACTCACCTGACTAGATCCTCTGATGTTACCATTGGCTTTCAGCCTTTGAACAAGCACCCCATTCCTCCAACAGATCTTGCAAAGATCCCAGAGACCAGCCCCATCTGTACTCCACTCCTGGTGATGAAAGGTCATCCGTCTGGGAGCAAAGGTCTGGTCAACCCTTCCGGCAGCATAAAACCTAGTAGACAGTTTTGGCATGATCCTCTGCACTTGGAAAACCACAAGAACATTTACTCCCAGTTCCAGTTTTGTACTAAACTTGTAAAGTGTTTATGGTGCAGCATCTGTCCAGGATAAAACAGGAAGACACCCTGCAGAGAGCCAAGAGAAAACCCCCCAGCCAAGGGCTCTTGCCACAGGGGAGGGATCCAGTGCGGTTCCTCCCCTGTGAGGAGAGCAGTTCCTGTGGCAACACCCATCACGAGTACCTGGTCGTAACCAGCAAGGAGTCTACAGTAGAGGAGGCTGTTGGTGTGCCACAACATTGTACTACTGTGCATCTAAACTGATTTATTTACATGTGTGCACCCATGAAATAAATCAGATGCAAAACAGTAATTGTCTTACAAAGCCAGAATGGACAGCCAGTCAAGTGCACATTAGTATAGAAATGCCCCCACCAAGCAGGGAGGAAAAATTACCCAGAAAAAAGCTTCACCTCTAGAAACGTAGTGTAAGTATTCAGCATGTTAAAGTCTGACATTATCCACCAGAATTGGTCCAAAAACTAAACACTAAATGGTTATATAGCATCAAGTTTGCTATGGATAAGGTTAGACGGGAAAGTGAAACTCACCTCTGCTCCAGGGACATGTCCTCTATTACACCACCCTTGCACCTGCTCCAAGATCCATGTGCATCCAGGAATTTCAAGGACTGCTTGCAGCACCTCTTCACTTTCTACTGTTCAAACCACAGACTTCATTACTTACCAATGGGCATCAACCGGTCACACAGCTGGTATCCAGTGAGCTTCCTCTGAGCAGGGTTCTCCAAGCCTGTCACTGCACTGTGCATTCAGCTGGCCAGGAACTGCGGAGCACTGATTGAACTATAATCAAATGCACAGATCTGCATCACTGCTGACCCATCTCAGGAAAAACAGCTAAACTTCCACCTCCTCTACTTACCTTCAAACCCACCTATACCTAGGCCTCAAGAGTGCACCGATTAGAGTGAGAGCAAATAACATATCCACACTGAAGATGAGGGTTACGGCCCAAGAACATCAGCCAGTAGGATGATTGGTTTACCCACCACTCTTTCCACCTTATTCAGAGGCTCGGGACTTTCTGTAGATGAGAACTTGAAGCAGGTGGATCACCTCACCTTACTCAGGACCAAGCTAGCCTCCTCTCTTCTGAGGTGGACCATCATGGATCTTGTTGCAATACCCCAGGCCAGTTCTCACGCTGGACTTAGATGCTGTTGCCTCACTTGAGATTAGCCTGGATACTGACTGAAACCAGAAATGAAAACTATTCAAATCTGTCAAAAGACAAAAGGTAGGAAATTTGAGAACCAAAACTAAAAACCTTTAGCTTAACCAACTGACCAAGATACGTTACCAAACCTATTTACAGTAGTTCATGTAGACATATTGCACATTCAAGCACAACCCATCCTTAAAATTCAACCACCACTACCAAAAAACAAAATTGATTATGCATACAAAGTTGCATATCCAAATAAAATAGTACTTGAAATTCAGTCTTTTTAAAGAGACCCTAAAAGTGTATACCTAGTGCAGCAGAACCTTTGCCTTAAGCTTCGTTTGAGCCAAGCCGCTTCTGGTTTTGCAAAAAAAAATCCAAAACACCAAGGATCCACAGCAGTATGAAATCATAACACTCTCCATCTTCAGTACCAAACAGCTACAGCCTTAACGGAGGTGAGAAGGCTTTAGAGCTTAAACACTTTAAACTGAAACAAAAGCACGCAGTACTCGAAACTGATTGATAGGGCACCAAGTGGACTGAAGTCTTCGAGCTGCATTATGCACTCGACTATCATGGAGATAACACTTTGAACACATACCGATGAACCCATGGTCAAACTAAGACTCGCGTTCCCCAATGACTAGAAGCACCTTTAAAAAGGCTTTCTGAAAGATCAACAGAACCACTTAACCAAGCTTCACAGCCAGTTTTACACCAATAACAGTTTGTGCTCATTGGTAAAAGTACACATCCAGTATAAGAAAGTCCTCAGACAGTCTTCATGCAGCTCTCTCCCTCACAAGGCACAGTACACAACCACTTCCAAATCAGCTGGAAACTCACTCCTTTGTGCACTAAACCTCTGACAGGATTGATTGTGGTGGACATTCACAGAACAGTCTCAGTGGGTAATCAGGAAGACACCATACTCAGCTTAGTTCCCCCTTTAGTTTACTCAATTCACTTTAAAATTTCCAATGTAAGATTTAGATACATGTGTGCACCCATGAAATAAATCTTACATACTGAATTCTCTAATTTTCCAGTCATACCATAAACAATTTTGCCAAATCCTCCCCAGTGCTTGCACAACACTTTCAGTATTTGACTTCCATCCCCTGATTAACCAGTACTTATGCTACAATGACACTTTACCATTAAGGCTAAAAAACCAACAAAGCACCCCAGCAGCTGCAGGCTACATAATCAGAGTCTCCTCTTACCTGGACCAAAGTCAACTTTGGCTCAACCAGCCAGGTGGCTCAGGTGCTCCTGGGAACAGCCATCAAAAGGCTGGTGTGCAGAGCAGCAGTCGGAAAAGAAAGCCTCTCCTACTTTTGAAGGTGGTTCAAGCCCACAGCTGCCGCACACAACCTCTGCAGTGTCTACTCTTGAGTGGTAAGGAACTTGCCGATCTGACTGGGTCTCCCGACATGGTATTTCACTGTTTGAACCCATCTCCAAGGAGTCTCAAGAGGAGGAGGCTGCTGGTGCTACAATTGCTTAAGCAAGAAACATCACCAAAACAAACGCCTACCGTAAAAAAGCCTACAGTTCAACAGGAAGCTAAAACTTGCCCAGTGAATCCCAAAACTAAGCCTAGTATAAAACTGAAAAAGGCATTGCATTTGGAATTTGCTAGAAAAGACACTTTTAATCAAACACTATAGTTTGATATTTCCATTGTCTTTGATTTGGGAAAGGGTAGAGAACCACAGTCCCAAGATGCAAAGTGCCAAAACTCAATGAGTGGACAATGGTCTCCACAACCTCCCCACGTGTTCAATATTCACAGAACATTCCCGATATCCATTCAGACGGCCAATACTGTTCGATGGATTCTCATCTCCAAGCAAGATGTCCATCAGCACTGTTTGCATTCAGGTGGGCAGGGACTGGGGAGCGCCAATCAGAGCATTCCACTCTAAATAAAAAAACATTCTAGAGTCACTCGTACCCCTCAGCACCACTGTGGTCTAGCCACATTGAGAGGCTGTTCTGTGAACAAATAACCAGGATACCACTCTTCTCTTGAGACCAGGAGCTAGAAACCTCAATAACATCCTTTCTCCAGTGACCATCCTCATCTTCAACCACTGTAAAAGAAGCAAGACTAACCACTCCCATCCTCCACCCAGAGGGGACCAGAATGTGCTGTGCAGACTGCTCCCAACTTTAAAAGCTCTCCTCACACTGACCTGAATCTCCCCTTTTCTTACCTTCAGCTCACATTGTTCACTCAGCACAGCCCAAGTTCACCAGCAGTAATGCTCCCTACTCCCTAGTCTGACAGCTGTCACCTGCTCATTGGAATACAGTGTAAAAAGTATTTAATCACTACACAGATCCTTAAATTCCTGGTGGAGCCATCTCAAATGCATACACTTCAACATAACCCCAACCTTAAATACTGGTCTCTCCCTGACCCAAACAATTGTTCTGGCTTGCTTACTCCAGAAATTCTTGTATCAAAACACTGGCTTGAATACTGAAGATGACAACTAACAGACTGCAAGTTAAAATTGGTTTCAAAATCAAAGACTCAGTTCTCCATGCAGTAAACTAAAGATAAGGCATAGCTTTCAGATTGTCCTGCATCTCTAACCTGATAACCGTCTTTCAAGTCCAAAAAAATAGCCAAGAGTAACAGCAGTTTACACACTATGCTACATGTCCCATGCACATGCCAAAAGTCAGCTGCCCAATATACACCATACAACAGTCTACACAATTGTACGTGAACCCAGAGTATCCGGGTGTATGTACTGCACCCAATGAAAACTTTACCCATGTAGCTAGTGTACACATTGTAGTACAACCTGGATCGTCTGATGTCAATGACATTCAGACTTGGAACAAGCTCCCTACTCCTCCAGTAGACCTTCACAGAAAGAGACCGGCCCCATCTGCGCTCCACTCCTGGAGATGAAAGGTCCTCCCTCAGGAGCACAAGCCTTCTCATCCCTACTGGCAGCAGAAAGCCTGAAATGGAGAGAAGGATTTAACCCAAGTCCTCTACCTTTCTTAGAAACAGTCAACCCTGCATTTTCACTACCAACAAAGTCCAAGTCAAACCAACAGGACAACACCCTGCAGAGAGCAAAGAAAACCCCCCAGTCCACTGTCGTGCCACAGGGGAGCAAGTGCAGTTCCTGTGCAAACACCCATCAAGAGAACCTGGCTGACACACTGTCTCCTAAGAGCTGTAACCAGCCAGGAGTCCGATTCATCAGGTCACAATTGAACTAAAGTATATCCAAAGCGATTCATTTACATGTGTGCACCCATGAAATAAATCACCTACAAAAGCACTAATTTAGTCTTTGAGAGCCAGAATGACAGCCAGTCAAGTACACGTCAGTGCCTCACCCAATCAAGGAGCAAACCCAAAAGACAGACTAGACAAATCAAAGTTACACCTAATTTCTAAATGGATAGCATGTTAGCAATGAGGTCCAAGAGTTTAACACTAAGCCTACAACAAGTACCTTTTCCTCCATTATAACATTTTTGCAAATGACATGCACACCGATACCAAATGGTTAGAGAGATTTAAAGTTTGGTTTGGATTAGGTTAGACAGGAGAAGAGTTGGTACAGTGTCCTCCTAGACAATAACTGCAACTGCTCCAAGATGCATGCATCCAGGAAATTTAAGGACAGCTTGCAGCACGTCTTAGCTCTCCCATTTAAAGTGCAGAACTTCAATACTCACAGTAAGGCATCAACAGGTCACGCAGCTGGCATCCTTTC
Source organism: Lepisosteus platostomus (assembly GCF_059453375.1). Taxonomy (NCBI): domain Eukaryota; kingdom Metazoa; phylum Chordata; class Actinopteri; order Semionotiformes; family Lepisosteidae; genus Lepisosteus; species Lepisosteus platostomus. The sequence continues at coordinate 18,320,118 of NC_142633.1, read as the reverse complement.
GGCCAGTCCATGAGCTTCCTCAAACAGGATTCTCTGGGCCCGTCACTCCACACTCTGCATACAGCTGGCCAGGGACTGAGAAGCAAATCACTGCTGACCAAATGCACAAAGTTTGACTTGCACCTCCCCTCTACTTGCCTTCAAACTCACTATTACCTTGGCCACATGGGTGCACTGTTTGGGTTAGGCTCAATCAGATCAGCATTGAAGTTGCAGGTTATAGGTTAGGGTCAGGAATTTCAGGTAGTGGGATGACTGGTTTACAGTCTACAGTATGCAGAGTCCTGACAATTTCAGCTGATGGGGGGGAAAAAAAGTGAGCAGATGCATCACCTCAGCTTTATCCATCCAATTCGTTACCTCTTCTTAGACCTGGAGCACATGCAGTGATCAATAGCCACTCCTACAAACTGACCTTGGTAGCTCTGTGATGGACAGTCATGCAATTACTGAACTCACCTTTCAGCTATAGTTCCTCCATTGACACAGCAGACTTCCAGGGAAGATCTTGTTGTAATACGCCATGGTTGTCACCAGCAAAGTTTAATTTACAAAGTTCAGTGCATCCATCTCAAAACAAATTGACTCAAGTCCACCTTGAACCTTGACTGATCAGAGCCTATTCTTAAAACATTGGCCTCTTACTGGCCCGAATAAAGGAAACCCAAATTCCTTGCACTGTTCATCCAAGATACAGATGCTCTTGCTACAAGCAGATGACAGGATACTGACTGAAACAGGTTAAAACATGTATCAAAAGCAAGAACATTTGTAAAACAAAGCCAACATTCTCTAGCTTCGCTTATTCCATTCCCCTATAACCCAGAAAGAAGCTGTTGACAATTCCATTTACAGTGCTTTTTCATGTGATTGAATATACATCTAAAGTACATTTAAAAAAAAAAAGTCTCATTAAAACACTAAATGTCATCCACTACATTTACTGCAGAACCAGCTATTTTTCCTATAGACCACTGTAAAAGGATTAAAGGCTTCCGTCAGACCAGGAAGATTACAGCTTGTATAAAATCCAAATCAAACCACTTATAAAACTAAACTCCACATTGCAAAGTGACTAGACACGCCTACAAATGTGTTCTAAAAGATCGAGATCCACAGTAGTAAGAAAGACCAAAGCACTAATCATGTTCAGCACCAAACAGTTGCAGCCCAGACTGAAAAGGTTTTAGAGCTTAAACATTCAGAATACTTGCAACTCAAAAGCACAAATACCACTCAACCTAGTGATAGGCCACAACCAATGAAACCTTTCAGCCACTCCATGCATTCTATGAACAGAGAGATTACAGCCTGTACACATACAGATCAAACCCTTCATAAAAGCAAGTCTCACGTCCACAATGACTAGAAACACCTCTGAAAATTCAACAACCACTTACCCAAGTTAACACCTTTACCACCACAGCTCCTGTATATTGACTGTTGTACAGGATACTAATAAACTGAATGAAACAAAACCACAAAACTCCAAACCTATTAATATACCACTGTAAAAGGATTAACAGATCACTAAAACAAAACACTTGATTTTCATCTAATAAAAGCTCAGGGCTGCAGTAAATGTGATTACACTGGCTTACAAACAAACCTAGAAATATTTAGATTAAAAACTCAAAAGAAGCCAGTACACTTACCTACCACAGTACTACCAACATTTTAAAAGTCAAAAACTACCACAAATCACAGGAGCTCCTTCATCTGCTGCAGCTGGGAACACACTGGCTCCAGGGATGCCTTATAAAACTCCTCAGGGAGATCAACAGGAGCCAATCCCAACTTGTGATCAGGTCCCACCTCCACACCCCCACTGTTTCCAATTCAACACAACTGCTTCCAATGACTAAACAAGCATTTACCACTTCATCTGTTAATCAGAAGACATTACAATCAGCCATAGAGAACTATCCCACCACTACTTATCCATTAGGTATCAATTGGTTATCTCAAACAAAAGAAAGTAACTTTTTAAAAAGGGTGGAGGAACAAATAACCATGTGTTCAGTTTGGGAAGACTAGAGAAAGGTATGATATCTGAAACATACTTGAAGTAAAACAGAAATATTAACCAGTACAGACAATGATTCATTTGCATATACAACTTAAATACAAAAGCACTTTCTGGTCACAAGAATTTGCATGGAAACTGGTGAGCAAGAGACTTTAAGATAGAGGTCTTATGTCTGAAAACGTCCTTATTTGGAGGGAGCACAGTACACTTGATCCAAAACAGTTTTAAAATGATAAAATGCATATATAACCAAGAGATTCAAGCCTGAGGTATCCATTCACCTTGAGAGCTCCCATCTCCTACCACTATATGGGTACAGAGCAACATACAGGTTCTGCTAACAGACTCCATCACAGATAAGTACAACAGACTACTGCATGTTGTCACACTCTCAAAAGTAAAAGTAGCCAAGAGAAAAAATGTTGAGTTTCTTGATGTACCGCACAGAATGTTCCAACTCCCATGGACATGCCAAGAATTACTTGTTGTTTGTGAAAAGAAAAAGGGAAAATTCATCTCCCACAGCAGTGTAATACAACTTGAAGCCAAGCTAGAACACTCATTTTAACAAATATGTATCCAATTACCATATGCACCAGAATGAACCCAAATGTATCAGACTCAAATATACAATGTAACAGATTAATCAAAATGTACCCACAGTACTCAATTGAACATAGTATGCACCAATGTACTTGAAAGTAACCAAATAAACCCTTATGTATGAAGTCTCTCCTCCTGGATGGAAACTCATCTCATCCTCTCACCTGACTGTCTTCACCCCCAAATATGACTTCCAGTCTTGAAACAAGTACCCCACACCTCCAGCAGATCTTCACAGAAAGATGCCAGGTACCAGCTCCACCTGTGCTACATGCCTGGTGATGAAAGGTCTTCCTTCTGGACCCAAGCCCTGGTCAACCCTTCTGACAGCAGAGAGCCTGAAATGGAGAAAAGATTCAGACCATTCTCTGCACTTGTTAGAAACAATAAGGAAGCTCGACCCCAGATCCAGGTTTGTAATGAGCTTCCAAAATATTCAATGTAGCACCAAACCAGGACAAACCCAACAAGGAAACAGTGTAGAGAGCAGAGAAAAACCCCAGTCCAGGTCTCTTTCCACAGGGAAAGGATCCAGTGCAGTTCCTCTCCTATAAAGAGAGCAGTTCCTGTGCTTACACCCATCAAGAGATGTCTGCAGTGGAGGAGGCTGCTGGTAAGCAGGGTCACTGTTGTACTGCAGTGTATCAAAAGCAATTTACTTACATGTGTGCACCCATGAAATAAATCGCATACAATGCAGTAATTCAGTCTTTGAGTCAGAATGACAGCCAGTCAAGTGCATGACAGTGTGGGAGAGCTCCAACCAAGCAGGGAACAAACCCAGGAAGAAAGCCAAAAAGGTTTAACACATTAAAAACCATGACATTTGCAGACAAAGATATCCAAGAGCTTAACTTGGACTATGCCAAAAGGGACTTTTCATCCTTCAGAAGAAAGGATAACGCATATACAAAATTAAGGGGTCACAGATCTGGAGTAGGTTAAGGAAAAATTGAAGGGGGGGGGGGGGGGTTGGGGAGTGAAACCCACATCAGCTCCAGGGACAGTGGACACTACCCTTCCACCTGCTCCAACATCCATGGGCATCCAGGAAGCCTAAGGACAGCTTGCAACACCTCTTCACTTTCCCCACTGTTCAAAGCACAGGACTTCCATACTCACAAATGGACAACAAGTCACAAAGCTGGTATCCTTTTAGTCAGCCAGTGAGCTCCCTCTGAACAGGATTCACCAACCTTGTTTCTTCACACTGTAGAAACATCTTGCCAGGGATTGGGGAACACCAATCATTGTATTAAAACCAATTAAACAATCAGCACCAGTGTTGACCAACCTCACAGAGATCTTGACCTGCACCTCCCTTCTACTTACCTTCAAACTCCCCTTTACCTTGGCCACAAGAGTGCACTTGAGTTAAGAGCAATAATTGGATCAGCATTGAAGATGCTGGGCTGGGCTGATTGGATTACTGACCAGCGTTTCCTGCAAACTGCCCATCACAGAGCAGCCAAGGTCAGAGATTCAGACAATAGCTGAAATAGGCACGGCCTTCTGCTTCCTCAACATTCTTCCTTTAACACAGCAGACATCCAGGGAAATTGGATCCTTTTGCAATATCCATTAATGGTTGTCAGCGGCTCACTGGAATTAACATGCAGAACCAAACAAAAACAATGAATCCAAAAAGTCCAGTTTCAAATTCAGTGCATCCATCTCAAAACATACAGATGGATTCAACTCCACCCCAGTCCTGATGGATCACTGATCCTAACCTTCACTGCTGGCTCCTTACTGGTTGAAAAAGGAAAAAACAACAAATCCTTACCCTGCTCACCCAGAAAATAGATACCCTTGCTTCTCTTCCTTGACATTAGCTTGCAAGCTTCTGAGGCAAGAGACTAGAATTCTTCACCTTAGCTTCCCCCTCCCCACAAATACTCAGATCTTCAAGTCAGTTTACAGAAGTTTAACATTCCTAAAGCAATGGGAAAAAAAAATACTCAATTCCATTGACTCCCTCCCCCCCCCCCCCAATGTGGGCATAGGGTATATAAGCACAATGTACACCTAAATAAAAAGTACCAGCACATCTACAGAAAACCAGTACCAAGCTTACAGTACAAAGAAATTTGGCAAAGTTGTATACCCCATCAAATAGTGGTGGACAATGCTTTTTTTTTTTAAAAAAAAAAGCAAGCATCAACACACCCCAAGAGGTGCGGTAAGTTTTGTATAAAAATGCCCCGCTCCCTCCAAAAAAAAAAAAAAAAAAAAAGTCCCACAGCAGTACAAGACCAAACACACTAACCATCTTCAGTACCAACAGCAGCAGCCTTGATTGGAGCTCCATAAGAGGGGAAAGGTTTGAGCTTTATCACTTCAAATTGATTTCAGGCTTCCAGCCACAGCATGCTCTCTACCATTAGGGAGATTACAGCTTGTACATATACAGAACAAGCCATTGGTAAAGCTAAGCTTCACATTCCCTAATCAAGGGAATCAAATGTTCTAAAAGGTGTAAAAATAGGAATAGTTTACTACCATAGTATCCTGTATGGTCACAGGTCAATACGCAGGAGCCAAGGGAAAAATGTGCTCCTGTTTAAACTGGCTTACTACTTCCTAGGTTTCCATACTGCTCTCTCCCTTCTCACAAGAGAATACATACCACTTCCACTCCCTCCGCTTTCTGTACTTAACCTCGCAACATTGCTTTTAGTGTAGGAAATTGGAAACAGAGCCTCACTGGGCTAAATCATGAAGTCCACCTTACACTAAATGGAGCATAGGTTTTTGCATTTTTAACTTTAATTCAGTTCAAAATTTCAGTCAATGTAAGATTTAGTTACACGTGTGCACCCATGAAATAAATCTTACATACTGCCAAGTCTCTATTTTCCTGTGGTACCATAAGCAAAATAATTTATGGAAATCATTCAGTATTGATTTACCACTTTATCCTTTAAGCTAGAAAACCAATGAAGCCCAGCAGCTACAACTAAACAAAGGCTTTAAAAATCAGGGTCCCCTCCTGCCTGTAGGCAACAGTCAGCTATGGCTCAACCAGCAAGGTGGCTCAAGTGCTCCTAGAAATAGCCATGTCAAGGCTGGTGTGCAGAGTGGCAGTCTGAACAGAAAGCCACTCCTACCTTTGAAAGAGGCTCAAGTAATGTCAAGCCCAGAGCTGCCCCAACACAATCTCCCCTAGTCTGTACTCCTGGGTGGCAGAAAACTCAATGAGCAGCTCTGACTGGGTACCCCAACACTCCTGTTGGGAGTTTAGAAACACTTAACTCCTCCAGCAGATCTTGACAGAAGAGAAAGCACCCAGTCTATAGTTTGCCACATCTGCACATTCAAGGCAAATAAAGGTCATCCCTTTGGGAGCAAAGGCCTGGTCAACCCTTCCGACAGCAGAACCTGAAGTGGAGATTTAGATATGATCCTCTGCACTTGGAAACTGTAAGAATTTTTACTCTCGGTTCCATACTATACATAATCAGTATATAGTGCAGCGCACAGAAGTTGAGGGGAAAAAAAAACCTACACCTCAAATTAAACATGATAGAAAATCAACAGAAGGCTTCCAAAACTAACAGTAGGCCAATTCTTAAGGGAAAAAGGAATCACTTCATTAATACTCACATACTGGTTTTAAAAAGCCACATGTACACAGAAAATTAATCTTTAACCTACTCTACATAAACAGGATAAAAGAGTAAAACTCACCTCCTTCTAGACACTACCTTTGCAACTGCTTAAGATTTATGGGCATCCATAATATTCAAGGACTGCTTGCAGCACATCTTCACCTTCCACTGTTAAAACCACAAGACTTCAATACTTACAGGTGGGCATCAACAGGTCACACAGTCAGTATCCTTTTAGCCAGCCAGTGAGCTTCCTCTGAACAATTCTCCAAGCCCTCACTCCACACTGTGCATTCAGATAGCCAGGGAATGAGAAGCTCTGAGCATTGCAGTGTAGTTTAATTCACAGAAACAATCAGAACCACTGCTGACCAGCCTTATAAAAAGCCATTCTGTGCAAGAAGCCTAAGGTTTACATACACTGTTCCAACAAAATCTCAGCTGGAAACTCCACCAGCATCCTCTCTCAAGTGAATGTGCTCATTGTCGCCATCTGCCTTTTAGAATGGCACCTGAAAGAGACAAGGGTAGCAAAACAGTGATGACCACTCCACTCCCACATTAAGAGGACCAGAGCAAGTGCCATGCAAACTTCTCCCAGCCTTAAAAGCTCACCATGTTCACTGAGGGAAGCCTCAAGACCACAAGCAGCAGCAGCACAGTTTTCTACAGTCCAGCAGAGACTGGAACACAAGCATGTTGAACAGAGTAGGGTCTTCACTGATGTTTCAGTGAAAGTGCCAAGTCAGGATATAAAGCCTCTTTCTTATTGCTGGTATGAGCTCTAGAGAAGAGATTATAGTATTTACCAACAAGAGTTTCATACACTAAAATCAGACAAATGTTGGGAAAACTAAGAGTATGTCTAAACCAAAAGCAGATAGGGACTTCCCCCCCATACTCTCAAGCATTTACATTTCATGAAGTTCTTAAAAACACATCTATGAAAAGCATTACAATTCTACAACTCTTGATTAAAAAAAGCATAGCAAAATCACTTACCTTATACAGTAATAACACTAAAAACTAATAACCACCACTCTAATAACATAAAGCTTCTCTTTTACCTACTATAGTAAGAGACAAAGAGAGCCCAGACACCAACCCTCCTGGACTGCCTTGTTATAAGCCTCATGATGACCTCACGGCTGTAGCTAATTCACCAGGGGCCAATCCCAACGGCTCCTCAAAGGGCCACTACCAAACCCCCACCGCTTCTAATACAATACACACCTGCTTCCAACGACCAAACAAGCATTAGCCAGCTAACCTATTGATCTCTTCATCCCAAAGCCAAATTAATTTCCAAATTACTACCAAGAACACTCGTTAAATAGCACCCTGCTCCTGTTATTCAATTAGTTGCAGTTTCTTAGTGATTAAACCACCTTTTTTAGCCCTGCAATTCCATTCATAAATAGTAAAAGGTGACTTGAAGCCAAACTGCAAATTATTCAAGATCCTTAAAGTGTCCTTAACATAATTCAAAATGTTCAAAGTGTATATATATATATCCATACTGTATGTCACATATATAAACACAACACAGTTTATTGTGTAACCAAACATAACTGCAACCTTGTCATTAACTTTTATTCGGTCAAAACAATCATTAATCACAAGAAAAAAAATACAAAATCACAAAAAATGACACTCCTACACTCCTGAAAAAATAAAAACAGTTAATTTATATGACAAATGAACATGGTGGAAGTACAATAAGTAATGGTTGGGCTCTTAAATGTCACATTTATATCTGCAGATGCCTAGAAACTCATCTCTCCTACATATGTGTGTGTTTACAAGGCTGTTTTTTATTCAAGACAGTTTATTTCTTATATACACAAGTGCAATTAAATCCTTATTCACATGTATGGTCCTATAAAAAGACATTAAGGAACACCCCTTTTAACTGTGGGTTAAACCTGTTTCACAGCCACTACGACTGTCACCTGTGGATGCTTTACCATTCTCTGTTTTTGCTACATTCCATGGGGGAGGTGCCAGCCTGGCTCAGGGTATAAAACAGAGGACTCCCTTTGCTCCTGTTTCCATTCAGTGGTTCAGAACAGGGGTAAGTACAGGCTGCTCTGGGGGGTAGAATATGTTCTTGAGATTTGCTTTAAGTTTACAGGGCTAAACCAGTTGGCTTTTCACTCTCTGGGGTTAAAGGGGACGACCACTCCTGGACTGGAGCAGCAACTGTTTGTATTGTTGCTAAATATTGATTTAAATGAGTTTTTACAAGGGTGTTTCATCAAACCCTTGATTATGACCATTTAGTTTGCATTCGTATAATAGTATAATTATATTTCATAGGTAAAATATAACTAGTTTACTTTTCTTGATTACCTGGTAGAAAGCAGCTAAGCTGCATGAAGCCATTTATGGTGGACTAATTGATATTGTAGGTGGGTACCTGCATCAGCATGCGCAGTCTGCAAAGGAACAAGTAATAGGCATATTCCATGCTGAAAAGAGAAGAAAAAAACACATTTCAGCTGTATTACTGTAGTTGACTGTGAGTGGGGGCTCTTGGATTAGTTCACTTGTAGTAACTTGTAGTTGTAGTAAACTGACTGGTGTGCAGGTCACCAAGACTTGGAACTGCTGCTCTAGAGCATAGATACCCAATCTTGACCCGACAAACTTACTCTTCAGGTTTCCCATGTTTTTAAAGAATTGGCACCTCATGAGCAGTGTTAACCAGAGCTGTTTAAAACCCTTGTCCTTCATTTCCCAGCTGCAATGAACCTGGATTTGGGAAGGAGGACCCCTGTGAAGCGTGCTCTGGAGAACAGGAGGTGCTGTACTCCTGCCATTGTGGGAGTCTCAAACAGTGCTTAGCCATGTCACGGAGGCAGACGCCCTGGATTCTCTCAATAAAGGGCTGGGTAATATGCTTATGTGATTAACTACTTACAGCTCAAAAGCTATATAACCAAAATAACTGATGTTATTTTCCTTAATTAGATTGTGTAAACAACCATAAAATACAGATATAGGTGTACCTCTACCCTTGAGAAGGATGGACTATGGCTTTGAATACTAAACTTCAAATGGCCTATCAATAGTATCCATTTTCCTTACCTCATGTACAGCATCAAACCCTGGGAGGTGGTTCATCTTCAGTGCTTCTACCTGTCATTTTTGCAAAACGTGATGCAGAGCTTTCTTCCTGGTGCAAACTGTTCTTTAGTAACACTTGCATCTCGTGTAGAGCATGGAAAAGGTGAGTAAATGTACTAGTTTCCCTGAATCACAGATTGAACTGCACAGGTTATAACTGTGTCATACGGTTTACAACACATACTAGTTTGTGCCAAGTTTTGAACTATAATGGCATTTTAAGTGATTGATTCATCAATGGTGTAGTTTTTTAATCTGTTACTATTGTCTTTTTTTCCATAGGCAAGTGTACTATTCTAGTTATAAATCTTACCATGTTACTTGGGTGCAACATGTAACACTGCAAGTGTTAATCCATGGGCACAGTACTGCAATTAAACTGGGGGGGAAGTGGAGGTGAACGCTGGACACATTCCTACTGGAATAGTGCTCTATAGGCAATATTAAAATTATCTTCCAGTTTTAAGGCTCAGCAGTGGAAACCAATCTATTGTTCACTTTGCAATTAACTTTCTTGTTCCTATACAACCAACAAATGTGGACAGCTTCCTCCTCAAGCACTTACTAGTTTAAAACATGATTTTTTAGCTGCTGTGGTACTAGTAATACATACCTACTACCTGCAACTACAACCAGCATGTGGTGGCATTGCCAGATGAGATATAAAATGTCACAAGTACAAGTTCACACCCATGTCTTTCCAGGATATAATCTGGAGTTTAACTGCCTGCCTATGCTGAAACAAGCCATCAGTCCTTTAAAATGGTAACTATCATTGGTTAAATGTTTGTTTTGTTTATATAGTTAACTGTTTTAGAAATGAAGCTTTTCCGTTGCCTTTCCAGTCTGACCTTAGCAGAATCTCACTACTCTTTACAAAATCCACAAGGTGGCCAAGATCAATATCGTCTTCTGGATCTGTAGCAGCTTCACATGTGCACCTCAATGAAGGCTGACATCAGTAAGGAGGAATTGAGACCCAGTTTAATTACTGCAGTTTAATTTAGATCTCCTGTACCTATTGGGTGGAAGAAAAGTGATTTTTTTTGTGGAAGTGATTTCAAAAGCTAGGGCAAAGCCCACAGAGCTCAACCAATCGTTGACAATGTGGCAACTGCTTTACCTCAAATGTTTGTCTTCAGAGTACAAAAAAGTATGAGAAAGCAGTTGGGGGAAAAAATACTCAACTCCACTTACATATTAAAATGTACCTTCTTCCACTGTTCTCTTTTGCCCAGTCCCACACAACCTTCCTTAAAATACAGGAGAAATGGTTTTGCTCAGAATGTTCATGACTAGACTAACCTATCAAGTTTAAGTTGTTTTCTGATAGCGGTAGGTTTTGCACCATGAAATTTGAAAATGCTAGATGTAAGTAGGTTACCTTTTTTCAGAGAGAAGTAATGTATTTATACATATTGTGAATTTTAAACATACAATTAAAGAGTGTGTTTGCATTAAAGCTTAATTAAAAATATTATGTGCGATAGCTTATGTAAAAAGCAAACAAAATATACAAAAGTGGATGACTGTAAAAATTAAGGTACAACAGAGTTCCTCACGTATTCAAGCCTGGGTTCAATTTTAACTTGGCAATATCACTCTACACTGCATCTCCTGTTCCAGTTTGCTCTTTCTCCAGGCCTTCACTCTGCACTACAGCTCCCAGTTCCAAACCTGCACTCCAGTCTGCACTGTGGTTCCTGGCCTTCGCCCTGGAGCTCTGGCCTATTTTCTGCTGGTTCTCTTGCCTGAGTTTCCAATCTACGTTGGGAGGCAGCCTTCATCCTCTAGGACCCCAGGGCTCCTCTAGTGCAGGCACATTTCATTCTTACGTCAATGTAAACCATCCAATAAAATTAGCAGGTCTCAACCAACAGACTCACAAGTAAACCAGAATGAACAGTGGAAGAAGAGTATTGAGTGAGCTATCATGATCCTCACTGCCTACTCAACCATAAGACAAATCTCTTAATGAGCACTAGGACTGGCTAAAGAAATTACTGTTGTTAATAAGGTCCAAATTATAATTGCTAGACTTGGACTATGCAGAAACTGATTTAAAAAAATTGAAGTGATTGTCCAAAATTTGAGGTTCCAGAGGCTTCACTTCTGCTCAAAGTGACTGGGTTGAGACTTTACTGAGAACCCTGGGCAGTAGCTGTGGTTTTAGAGCAAAGCCATGAAAATACAGCTGGATGCTTCATTCACACATCCTGCTATACCATGGTAAAACCAGAAGGCATTAGCTCATGCTGAAGGATCTATAACTAGTAAGATGACAGAATATTGTAGGACATTTTTGCCTTGTTGTTTGGAGATAATGCAGTAAAATTCCTGTGAAATCTGTAACAAACACTCCCAGTTTATCTGGTGTTTATCCACCCCTCAACTCTTCCTTCTCCTCAGCCTTGATCCCCTAGACATGTTTAAAACCAATAAACATGCTACCACTGTAGGTGGTACTCAGTCTTAAGGTGTGTTATACAAGGTTACAAGAACAATATGTTTACAAGTCCAATTGAATTATCAAGAGTGTGAAAGTTAGATAAGAGTTTTAACTGCAGTTTTGTCTTTAAACTTGAAGGTATCATCTCTGGAACAGAAGGTACTATGCTCACTGACCTCCTGGGACCATCAGGACTACACACCAGTGGGAAAGCATTTTGGCACAAACAGGCATTCAAAGGGTCTGAAAAAAGGCATCATAGTATTTCCAAGAGTAACTTGGATAATCACCATCATGGCCTGCCTGCACCACCCAAAAAGACAATTTTTCCTGTTCAAACAAGTTTGCCTACTTGTGCCACTGTAAAATCCTGGGAAGGTTATTCCGAAAGGAGCAGCTCTCCCCCTGTACTGTTCTACTTAGTTCTGCAGGACTGAGGCTACAAATCAGCACAATAAAAACTCAGTCAAGACCTGGCTGTGCCTTCTTGTTTCATTAAAGATGGACACAAGTAGGCAGGTTTCACATGCAAAAGAGCACAACCAATGAACAAAGTTCTGGACTTTAAATCATGCACTATGTACAACCAGAATTAGTCCTGAAGTGTGTAGAAGAACAATAAAAAAATAAATATGACACTGTGGACAGTAATGGAACAGCACAATCGTGTTCCTCAGAAGAACCTCAGATGGCTTTTGATAGATAGATACTTTATTGATCCCGTGAGGGAAATTGCAGTGCAACAGCAGCTTAACACAGACACAGTGTAACGAATTACATAATAATAGTACAATACATACAATACAAGAGTTACTCACAGTCCGGACACAGAAAAATCGTATCACACATATGAATATAAATATAGATGTAATGCACAGGTCCCTGGCATATATTGCACAAAAAACGGTTGTAAACGGGGAAAAAGAAAGAGAACAGATCACTGTCAATGTTGCCTCTGGCCAGACGCAAGGTGGATGTGTTGTACAGTCTTATGGCAGAAGGCAAGAACGACCTCCTGTAGCGCTCCCTGTTGCACCGTGGATGAATCAGTCTATTGCTGAACGTGCTCTTCATTTCTGCAAGCCTGTCATAGAGGGGATGGGAGAAGTTGTCCATGATGGCCTCCATTTTGGACATCGTTCTCCTCTCAGCCACTACCTCCAAGGGGTCCAGGTCAGACCCAATGACAGAGCTTGCTCTTCTGATGAGCTTGTTCAGCCTTTTAGAATCCACTGCTCTAATCCCAGAGCCCCAGCACACCACTGCGTAGAAAATGGCACTCGCTACCACCGACTGATAGAACATATGTAGCATCTTACTACACATAATTCAGAAATGTATGTACTTGAAAAATAATTGGTACTGTTTCATCACCAACTTACAAATCCTTTTTGCAATCAATTTCAGTGCGTCTCTTATACCAGCCACACGAGACAATGAATCACTAAGTGGATGTTAAAGTTTAATTTATCCCATATTCCTTCTTCCTTATATTTTTCCACTTTTTGCACAAATTCAGGTAATTATCTTTTCTTGAATTTCCTGGAAACTAGTTAAAGAGATCAAAAGCTCTTGGGATCCTAAGAGGTGACCACTGCATTTAAACTTGAAAGTTTTTAATACCATAAACCGATATTGCACTAACCGGGAGCATTTCCAAATCCTACATGAAAAACAGACAGCTCCCCTCTTTCCAACACAAGCACAAGTCTGTTACAGATGGCTGCATTAGACTGTTTTCCGCACATCAAATGCACTCTGTGCAGAAAATTAAATTGCTTAAGTTGATGATGTACAGAAATAGACACTGTGTACAGTACATCTTTCCAGACCCTATTCCGCTGTTCAGCCAGATCCTTCTCCCAGATAAACTCAATCGCATGACATGCTGATGTTCCAGAGATCCTGTTAATTCAATATAGTTGACAGGCTACATGTGTATAAGTTTTAAGTACACCTGTGAGCTTCTCCTCGATTCTGACGCTTTTAAAGTGTGAAGAGTGTTTTAAGAGCTGCACTGTGAGCTGCAAATCAGTTTTTGTTTGATTACATTTTTCATCAAATACACTCTGCTGAAAATTAAATTGCAGACGCTTATGATGAGCAGAAATAGACACTTTGTAATTCAACATAGTTAACGGGCTACATGTTTATAAGTTTTAAAGATCCCCGTAAGCTTCTCCTCAATTCTAACAATTAGGTGAAGAGTATTTTTACAAACTAAAGTCCAGCTCATAGTTAGTCTTGAAAAAAATCTAGGAGCGTTACTTGGAGACTAAACAATTCTATGAATATTTGTGGATGTAATAAATTAAGATCTCTGTTGCAAGATGACAATATCCTCGCTGTTACAGTATATTGGAATTCCTCATTTGTAAAATGGGTTGATTGGAAAAGCAAATGTGGATGCTCCCGAATAAATATTGTATAACTAATAAGGTTAAGGAGGTTTCATACAAAATAATTAATCATACTTACCCAGATGAGACCCTTGTTGTCCAGCGATTTAAAATTGAGATAAGTGATAAATGTGTTTTATTGTGACATTAGTAACTTTTCTATATTTATTTTGGTTATGTCCCATGGTAAAACCTTTCTGGACTAAGTTGCAAATTATATTAAAAAATAGACCAATATTTATATTTGCTTTGAAGAAATAGATGGCATGTTCAATCTCAGCCCCATCGAAAACGATACAAAAATATCGTTTGTAACTTTATTAGAATGGCACATTATCATGTACACAAAATGAAATAGTCTGGGAAAAATCCTATGTTTGAGCATTTTAATATGGATGTAAAGGAGAATCTGCAGACTGTTTCAAATTGTAAAAATATGAAAGCGGTGCAGACTTCAATTTGTTTCACCTTTTTATAATTTGTATTTATTTTATAATATGTACCCCTGTGATGCTTTTGTCTTGAAATGTTATCTGTACTCTTGTTTGTATTGTGTTCGATAATGCTTACATATTTTTTAAAATGAACTATTAATAAATAAAATTTAAGAACTAAAAACTATTAAACTTACATTCTGTTAACGGTATTTTCAATTTAAAAAGTTTTGAAGGTGAAATTTTGCTTAATGGCCACAAGGTGGCGCCATTGCACTATTTCTGTAAGAATCAAAATGTATTTTTCCAGTTTAATTCCACGGATCGGCCAACAGAGGGGGCACTTCTCCTACTGCTTCTATTGAATTCATAATAATTGCTTTCACTTATATCGCGCTTTTCTTTACGGGAAGATGTGATGAATTATGGAAAATGAAGCCTGTGCACTGTGGATTTGAAAACTATTTTAAGTTTCATGATGGATGAATTATGAGAAAATGTTACATTGTCTGGTGGTATTTGCAATATTCTCAAAATATACAACAGAGCGACATCTTAATAATCTCACACAACAAATATTAGAAGATCCTTCTTTTATACATAAAAGCTTTCAGATGTTGAACAATTAAAATATTGCTTGCAGGAATCCAATTACTGTTATGAACTTTTTACAAGCTAATTGTCTGATTTAATTTTAATCTTATGATATTATGCATTATGGTAATGTACCGTTGTTGTATTTTATTATTGTCATGTATGTTTTATGTTTAAGGTTTTGATGAAAACAACAAATTAGCTTCAGGACACTAAAGATGAATTAAATTATAAAGTAGATAATTAAATCATAGTATTGCAACCATATTTACTGGCAACCACACTGTCTAATTTTGGTGCTGCTCTTAATCTTGTCAGTTGGGTTGCTGATTTCCTTACAGACAGAACTCAGGGCCTAAGAGTCAACCATACTTCGTCTCAAGCTGCATTCTTGCACAAATGCTTCCCAAGGATCTATATTGTCTTTCTTTCTCTTTGTTCAGTATACAATTTGTACGTTATTACCAGTCAAGTAAGACAAATTTGCAGACAACTGTTATTAGTTTCTTGCAGGCAGATGTGTAGGGTCATGGGCCAACTAGAGAAGATTTTGCCACCTGGTGCAAACAAAACTACTCCAAGTAAGTTCACTGTCAGCTCAGCTCTGGGCATCAGTGTGGTGGACTGTGCTGTAAGACTGCCTTCACTGTCAGGCCCCACTCGGATCAAGAGAACACAGCAGCACAGGGACACACTGACACAGCCCAGCCAGCTGCATGACCTGCACCAGGCGTAGATGGACTCCAAACAGCCACGAATGCCAAAGAGCCCTAAAGACAAACTTCAAACAAAATAAACTACATTTCAAAACTCAAAGAAGGCTCCACAGCCAAAACATTGTTTTCTTTCGTCTCTTTATAGCAGGGAATAAACCCATTACTTGATCCCTTACATTTCAAAACGCTCTGTATCAAACCAACAAATCGTTCATAAATTTAAACCATGTTTTTGAGAAACTAGCCTTAAAATCAAAATGACTAAATTCATATGAAACACACTCAGAAACAATATCAAATGGTTTGATACAGAGTGCAGAAACAACTGAAGAGAACTACCAGAACTAAAACAACACCACACCACTCTGAACTGCGCCTCAGATACTGTGAGATGGTTAGACACTACATGCACACCCTAAAGAAGATAAGCACATACACAAACAGACAACTCTCAGACCATGAAAGAACTGTGGCCAAGACACAGTCAACAACGCCTGACCCAACTGCAGTTCAGACCTGCAGCAAAGCCTGCTCAAACTCCTCAACCTTGTCCTGACGGCCGGCTGTTTCCCTGAGGCCGGGAATCAAGGACTGATCACGCCTGTCTGTAAGAATGGAGACAGACTCGACCCCAACAGGTACCGGGGCTTCAGTGTGAACAGTAACCTGGGGAAGGAACTCTGTCGTATCTTGAATAACTGATAACCGGCCCTCCTTACTGAGCACAATGTCCTGCATTAGAGTCAGACTGGCTTCCTACCAAACCGCCACACATCCCATAACATTCACACCTGGGCTCTTATGGCCCATCTGGACACAGAACAGCAGAGCCTGGCACTACTGGAGCAGCACTGTCAGACCTGGGCACTGCCAGCCCATCTGGACCCAGAACAGCAGAGCCTGGCACTACTGGAGCAGCACTGTCAGACCTGGGCACTGCCAGCCCATCTGGACCCAGAACAGCAGAGCCTGGCACTACTGGAGCAGCACTGTCACACCTGGGCACTGCCAGCCCATCTGGACCCAGAACAGCAGAGCCTGGCACCGCTGGAGCAGCACTGTCACACCTGGGCACTGCCAGCCCATCTGGACCCAGAACAGCAGAGCCTGGCACTGCTGGAGCAGGACTGTCACACCTGGGCACTGCCAGTCAATCTGGACCCAGAACAGCAGAGCCTGGCACTGCTGGAGCAGGACTGTCACACCTGGGCACTGCCAGCCCATCTGGACCCAGAACAGCAGAGCCTGGCACTGCTGGAGCAGGACTGTCAGACCTGGACACTGATAGCCCTTCTGCGTGAGACCAGACTCATTGGTTCCCAGAACAGATCCAGATCTCAGGAAAACAGTTACAACTTCACAGTGAACAACAACACTTTGAAACACAACCTACTACACATACTTCTAACGGACAATCAGTTCATCTGGGAGTGTTCCTGGCAGTGAAGTCACTGAAGGAGAAGGCACACAGGGCTTTCCATGGCAGTAAAAAGAGGCTCTACAACATCAGTCCCCCAAATACAATTGGCTCTGAATATTCAAAAGTGCAATCGAACCCTTTACCCTATACTGCAGTGAAGTGTGGGATCCCCTCAGTGAGCAAGATTACACTAAATGGGACAAACAGCCTGTAGATGCTCCATCCAAAAGAAAAAAACATCCTCCAAACTGGAATGCTACAGAATCCTAAACAGCCAATCCACACAATAAACACTAGCTGGATATTTGACCAGGCTAAGAAACAGCAAAGAGATACAGACCCTGTCAAGTACAGGTTCAGAGACACAATCAGGCCAGAGCAACTGGCTGACAAAGACCCGAATGTCCAGAGAGGACAGGCTGTGCTCCCATTGCCGAAAGAAAAAAAGGAAAGAGAGATACACTTTCTGCCGCACGGTGAGAAATATTCTGGAACAAGACGAACATTATTCACCAATAAAACAGATCATATCGCAAACCTGTCAGAATCAGAACAATGTCGAGTCCTGCTGGGAGAGAAATAATACAGTGTGTGATCTCCTGTCCCAGCCTGAGGAACAGTGAGCCTGTCTCTCAATAATAATAATACAGTGTGTGATCTCCTGTCCCAGCCTGAGGAACAGACAGTGAGCCTGTCTCTCAATAATAATAATACAGTGTGTGATCTCCTGTCCCAGCCTGAGGAAGAGACAGTGAGCCTGTCTCTCAATAATAATAATACAGTGTGTGATCTCCTGTCTCAGCCTGAGGAACAGACAGTGAGCCTGTCTCTCAATAATAATAATAATACAGTGTGTGATCTCCTGTCCCAGCCTGAGGAACAGACAGTGAGCCTGTCTCTCAATAATAATAATAATACAGTGTGTGATCTCCTGTCCCAGCCTGAGGAACAGACAGTGAGCCTGTCTCTCAATAATAATAATACAGTGTGTGATCTCCTGTCCCAGCCTAAGGAACAGTGAGCCTGTCTCTCACTAATAATAATACAGTGTGTGATCTCCTGTCCCAGCCTGAGGAACAGAGAGTGAGCCCATCTCTCAATAATAATACAGTGTGTGATCTCCTGTCCCAGCCTGAGGAACAGTGAGTCTGTCTCTCAATAATAATAATACAGTGTGTGATCTCAACAGATGACTCTTGGGCATGTGCCTGTGTGTTGTTAGTTTGTGTGCTTTTCTATATATTGCCTGCTGCCGTGAAACACGTCCACCTCGGGGATAATGAAGACTCCCTCTCTCAAGAAAACACAACGCATCTGAAAATGACTTTTCTACAAATGTTTGCACTCCTCTGGTGTCAAAGTACTGCATCTGCAGGAAGGGGCGACTCGTCCACCCATTGTCCAGCAGGCCCACTCTACAGCACATTAGACAGATGCCTGTGAAATCAGCACCTTCGGGCTGCTTTACAAATATATTATGTAATACAATGCGTATTTTTACAGTCACGTTAACTTGCACTGTTAGTGTGAGTTGTGAGTTCTGGTGTGAATGAAACATGGCTGCTGTGATCAGATAACATTCAGAGAAACTCCAGCTCTCGGTGTTTAAGAATATTAAACCTTTACTGACCACAGTGGTGTTGAAAGCGAAGCTCCACTAATGTCTGTCAGGAGCTCCTCAGAGCCTCAGCTGCAGAGACCGGCCTGGAGACGCCCATCCTTCTGACTTGAAACCTGACAGGTGATGAACAGGAAAGGTTTTTACTCGTGTGTCGGGACACCTGGAGTGACGGACTGGTTGGCATTGCAGCCCTGGCTTTCTCCTCAACAGGGATACGATCAGGTGGGGATTTTGTTTTCCTGGGGGTTTAAGTGGTGCACCTTGACTTGCAAATTCGTTTTTACTTTATGACAGTTTTTTTTAGTTGTTTTAAAGAACTTACTGTTTTGATTAGATGCATCAGAGATTGTGACTCTGCTTTTAGCTTCCCATTCCTTCCAAACAAAGGGTCTTCTGTTGTAGAGAACAGCACAGCATATCCAAAGCGAAGCGGGAGGGGACTGCAGTCCAGAGAAACCTTTAAATTTACAAAGAATGGAGGCAATTTCACACCTCTGGTTGTGCCAGAGGGTCCTCAGTGGAAGAGATACCAGGGTCCCCAGCACTGCTGTCACCTCTTCTTTACTCCTCCTATGCTAACAACTGTGTATCTACTGCTGTGAAAGGAATCAAGTCTGCAGATGATCCCACCGAAATAAAAACAAAATCTGTAGAGGAAGGAGGTCACTGTTTTAATCAGCTCCACACAGACAGCACCCCAGGAACCAGACCCATGAGAACACAGGCAGAGCCTGCAAACTCCACACACACAGCACCCCAGGAACCAGACCCATGAGAACAGGGGCAGAGCATGCAGACTTCACACAGACAGCACCCCAGGAAACCAGACCCATGAGAACAGGGGCAGAGCATGCAGACTTCACACAGACAGAACCCCAGGAACCAGACCCATGAGAACAGGGGCAGAGCATGCAGACTTCACACAGACAGCACCCCAGGAAACCAGACCCATGAGAACAGGGGCAGAGCATGCAGACTTCACACAGACAGAACCCCAGGAACCAGACCCATGAGAACAGGGGCAGAGTATGCAGACTCCATACAGACAGCACCCCAGGAAACCAGACCCATGAAAACAGGGGCAGAGCATGCAGACTCCACACAGACAGCACCCCAGGACACCAGACCCATGAGAACAGGGGCAGAGCATGCAGACTCCACACAGACAGCACCCCAGGAACCAGTCCCATGCGAAAAGGTGCAGAGCATGCAGACTCCACACAGACAGCACCCCAGGAAACCAGACCCCTGAGAACAGGGGCAGAGCATGCAGACTCCACCCCAGGAAACCAGACCCATGAGAACAGGGGGCAGAGCATGCAGGCTCCACACTGACAGCACCCCAGGAAACTGAACCCATGAGAACAGGGGCAGAGCATGCAGACTCCACACAGACAGCACCCCAGGAAACCAGACCCATGAGAACAGGGGCAGAGCATGCAAACTCCACACACACAGCACCCCAGGAAACCAGACCCATGAGAACAGGGGCAGAGCATGCAGACTCCACACAGACAGCACCCCAGGACACCAGACCCATGATTACAGGGGCAGAGCATGCAGACTCCACACAGACAACACCCCAGGAAACTGAACCCATGAGAACAGGGGCAGAGCATGCAGACTCCACACAGACAGTATCCCAGGAAACTGAACCCATGAGAACAGGGGCAGAGAATGCAGACTCCACAAAGACAGCACCCCAGGACACCAGAACCATGATTACAGGGGCAGAGCATGCAGACTCCACACAGACAGCACCCCAGGAAACCAGACCCATGAGAACTGGGGCAGAGCATGCAGACTCCACACAGACAGCAGCCCAGGAAACCAGACCCATGACAACGGGGCAGAGCATGCAGACTCCACACAGACAGCACCCCAGGAAACCAGACCCATGAGAACAGGGGCAGAGCATGCAGACTCCACACAGACAGCACCCCAGGAACTAAATCCAGGCTCCCAGCGCTGCCACCCACTGCGCCGCCGTCTCTCACCTCCACTTGCAGATCATGACGCGACCGGAGACCGGAGACTCCTCACTCCTGCAGTAACACACCCCAGCAGGAGGAGGCGCCGACGGACTCGCTCATGGCGCAGTGAGCCCAACGGTGTGAGGCTGGTGTCCAGCGCTGATGTGTCCCTGATAGTCCTGTCCCACAGCCTGCGAGTCACCGTTTCTTCCACAAAATACTCCAGCCAGCGCTTTTTAGACTCCAGTTTCTTAAGTTTCTGTTTTTCTCGCAGATTAGATTAAAAAAGCCGCCTGTTGACCTGCTGGAGGTCAGACCCGCTCCGGCAACAACTACTGCAGCTCCGTTGCCCCGGCAACCACGTATTATTTAACAAAGTAAAATAAACACAGGAGACAAACAAGACAAGAGAGCTCAGAAACCCACAGACACGACGGCAGTGGGTTTTGTTTCTGTGTCTGAGTTGTTAAACCAGGCAGGACGAGCGCTGCAAACACACTAGAGTACACATAACACAATCAGGGGTACACAAGACTCCTGCTCTTTACACAAACAGGTTCAACAGGTCAATAAAGAGCAGGTCGGCACAGCTGTCATGATGATGTCTCATTTACAAAGAGTCTAAAGATTTGCTCGTCTCTTCCCAGAGCAGCTTCACTCCGGAGAGCAAGAAACAGCTCCTGCCGAGTCCGTCTTGTAAGACAGACATAGAAATCCGCGACACGGTAAATACACTGACATTGTATAATTAATTCTGATGCTCAATCAAATCTGCGGAACACGTGTGGAGCGCAGTCCAGAGCACTATAGAGACTACATTTCCCACAAGCCCTGTGGCGACTTCCTTTTGACGTAATCGAGTCGCGTCTTTTTATTTTTAATTATAACAACAATACATGCCATAAAAACAAGAATACATATAACACAGAGTATAGTCAGGGGTACATACGATAATACATGTACATGTTATGGAAAAAGATTAAACAAGTAATCTTGTTTAATAGTAAACAAAAGCAGATGAGGTCCATCCATGTTTCAAATTGTCTGTACAGACGCATTTACATCCGTTTTAAAGTGTTTAAACATGGGTCTCCTCTCACAGCATTTCGTTAATTATTATATCGTGGAAGTATCATATTTTTTTAAATACAAACGATATTTTCATATTACTTTCAATAGGTTTAAAATGTAGTATTATTTAACTTCTTTAAAAGTAATGTCAATATTAGTTTCCTTCTTTACGTTATCTTTCAGAGTTGCTGTCACAAACGTCACAGTTATCATCTGTATTGATTTTCAATCTCTGCACAACGAGGATCTGTACGGAGGCGCTATTGGACTCGCCGCCATAGACTCGTGTATCTCTGTCGCCGCCCAGTGGACATTTCTCGAAAGTGCAGTTCTTTTTAACTTTTTATTGTAGCAATAAAAATAGATACAATACAAACAAGAGTATATTTATAGCACATCAATAATTCCATCAGGGGTACATAGTATAATATATTTACACTTCTGAAAAAAAGATTAAACCAGGTAAATAAAGATAAGGGCTGATATAGTCTGTAAATACACTTTTACATCTATTTAAAATGTTCTAACGAAGCTGCCCGAGGAAAGAACTTACTGTTTTGATTACATGAATCAGAGATTGTGACTCTGCCTTTAGCTTCCCATTCCTTCCAAACAATTTCAATTTCACACCTCTGGTTGTGCCAGAGGGTCCCCAGCACTGCTGTCACCTCTTCTGTACTCCTCCTATGCTAACAGCTGTGTATCTACTGCTGACTCCGTGAAAGGAATCAAGACTCCAGATGATCCCACCCAAATAAAAAAAAAATTCTGGAGTGGAAGGAGGTCTCTGCTTTAGTCGGCTGGTGCCGTGAAAACAACCTCTAACTCTATATAACTCCAACTGCCTGTGTCTCAGGAAGCCCTGGTCCGTTTGTAATGGAAAACCATTGAGAGCACTAGAATGACTGATTTCCATCTTCACTCTAGGTCACTGTGCTGAACAGCACATTACTGTATTCTGCATATGATATGTCTGTTATTTACACCTTTTCTTTCTCACTTTGTCTCTCTGTCCGTTTGGATCAGGTATTTGGAGAGCACCACCACACCAGCCAAACTACCCAAACAGTTGCTTAGGCACTCAAGTGGACTTGATCAACCTAAACAGGAAAATGACAGTTTAAATGGATTCTACTGCCTTATTAATCATATTTCTCTTCTAAATTCTTTTAAAATAAAAACAAATATTTCTGACATGATACACACAAATAGCTATTTTTATACTTTCTGGTTATATTTCAATCTTATAAATGAAGCATTTCTTTCCTGCGGTTTGAGGTTGTTAAAGAGAAAGACCCCATACTATCACAACCCCCTTTACAGGCTGGTGAAAGAGGTGAAATGAGGTAGCGGAGGTGTAATTGAGTCGGACAGCAAACTCTCACCTGCTGCTTGCCAGGACAGGAATCTTACAAAGGTCCCCTCCTCCCAGGAGGGTCACAGTAACAAATACTAAACACGAATGATTACAGTTCAGGGCCCCAGCACTGCCACCCACTAAAATAAACATGACACACAAGAGAACCCATAAGACAGTCGTAGAAATCCATGACACGACAAACACGCTGAAATGGTACAATATAATTAATTCTGATGTTCAATCAAATCACCGAAACACGTGGGCAGTGCGGGCCAGAGAACTACAGAAACTACATTACCCATACGCCCCGTGGGCGACTTCCTTCTGACGTCATCGACTCGCGCCTTTTGAACGTCATTTTAATTTTTGGTTTATTGTATTTATTTTGTATTTTGTATCCATGTACAATACATTCATTCATTACTCTTGTTTGCAATGCAATGTATTCTTTGCTGTTGAAAATGCTTAAATATTTTTAAAATTAAAATAACTTATTAATACGAACATTACTAACGGTATTTTAATTAAAAAAAACTTTCGGTGAAATTTTGCTGAATGACCACCAAGCGGCGCCATTGGCACATTATTGTAAGAATAATCATTTCTAAGAAATTTTCCATTTTAATTCCACTGACCGGCCATCAGAGGGGCACTTTACTCGCCCTGCTGCTTCTCTTGAATGAATAATTGCTTAAATTATTGTCTGGTTAAATTGCCTGGTGCTAAGTATTTGTAATATAGGATTGCTCATGTCTGATCTGGAACCCGAGATGGAAGTTTAACATGTGTGATTCACTGAGGTGGAGGGGTGGGAAATGACTGAAAGAAGTCTTGCCATGCTGCATTATTAATAGTAGTAGCAGTATTGTCATATTAACACGAATCCTCAGACTCACTAACATCTCCAATAGAACGACAATCTCACACATCAAATATTAGAGGACCCTTCCTTTATACCTAAAAGCTTTCAGTTGTTGGACAATGAAAAGAGTGCTTGCAGGAATCTAATTACTGTTGTTATAAACTCATTACAAGCTAATTGTCTCATTTCTTTTTTTTTTCTTTCTTCTCTTTTCAGCAGCAAATAAACCCATTACTTGATCCCTTACATTTCAAAATGCTCTGAATCAAACCAACAAATCGGGCATAAATTTAAACCATGTTTTTGAGAAACTAGCCTTAAAATCAAAATGACTACATTCATATGAAACACACTCAGTAACAATATCAAATGGTTTGATACAGAGTGCAGAAACAACTGAAGAGAACTACCAGAACTAAAACAACACCACACCACTCTGAACTGCGCCTCAGATACTGTGAGATGGTTAGACACTACATGCACACCCTAAAGAAGATAAGCACATACACAAACAGACAACTCTCAGACCACAAAAGGCCTGTAGCCAAGACACAGTCAACAACGCTTGACCCAACTGCAGCTCAGACCTGCAGCAAAGCCTGCTCAAACTCCCCAACCTCGTCCTGACGGCCGGCTGTTTCCCTAAGGCCTGGAATCAAGGACTGATCACGTCCGTCTGTAAGAATGGAGACAGACTCGACCCCAACAGGTACCGGAGCTTCAGTGTGAACAGTAACCTGGGGAAGGAACTCTGTCGTAACTTGAATATCTGATAACCGGCCCTCCTTACTGAGCACAATGTCCCGCATTAGAGTCAGACTGGCTTC
Source organism: Lepisosteus platostomus (assembly GCF_059453375.1). Taxonomy (NCBI): domain Eukaryota; kingdom Metazoa; phylum Chordata; class Actinopteri; order Semionotiformes; family Lepisosteidae; genus Lepisosteus; species Lepisosteus platostomus. The sequence continues at coordinate 18,295,020 of NC_142633.1, read as the reverse complement.
CTACCAAACCGCCACACATCCCATCACATTCACACCTGGGCACTGCCAGCCCATCTGGACCCAGAACAGCAGAGCCTGGCATTGCTGGAGCAGGACTGTCACACCTGGGCACTGCCAGTCAATCTGGACAAGACCAGAGTTATGGTTTTCCAGGAGAAAGCCAGACCTCAGGGAAACAGGTACAAATTCACACTGAACAACAACACATTGGAGCACACATCCAGCTACACATATCTCGGTCTCACCATCAGCTCTTCTGGGAGTTTTGACCTGGCACTAAAGGCACTGAGGGAGAAGGCACTCAGGGCTTTCTACGCAATAAGAAGGAGGCTCTTCAATGTCAACCCACCAACAAGAATTTCGCTCCAAATATCTGAAAGTGTAATCCAACCCATTGCCCTATACGGCAGTGAAGTGTGGGGTCCCCTCACAGACCAGGAGTACACTCTGTAGAAACTCTAATCAATCTGTAGAAACATCCGCCTTGCGCAGAGAAAAACAGCCAACAGCGAGTGCAGGGCTGAATAGGCCAGTACCCACTATTGATAAACATACAGAACAGAGTAATCAAACACTTGTTACACCTGAGAAACAGAGGCCACAATTCATACCACCACTAGGCCCTGCTGATCCCAGAGTACAGCTGGTGTTGACACCAGTCAGTCTCAGGACAGCACAGCTACAGCAACACCAATCACAATCATCCAAATGCGGAGGGGACTGCAGTCCAGAGAAACCCAGCATTTGACAAGGACTGGAGGCCATTTCGCACCACAACTGTAGAACAGGATTCTTTCTGCACACCCAGTACTGGGGGCTGTGTCGGAGGCTCCTCACCAGAAGAGACTTGCATTCCTGTTGGCTCCTCTCATTCTGTGATGATTTTAGACGTCGAATCGGGCAGGAGGCAGGCGCTCTTCGGGAGCTCTGGTCGCGTGCTATAACTCGGACCACGCGATGGCACAATTGCTTCCTACATACAAACAGAAACTTCAAACAACAAAACCCAACAAGAAATCTGTGCACACTTGGACTCCTGCTTCAGCTGAGGAGCTGTCACGCACACACCTCCTGTGTGGGTAGTGTTGGCCGTAGGACCTGTTGTTCACAGAGAGAAAAAATACACCATAGCAAGTCAGCACTCAAACAAACCAAAAGGCCAGTTTTATTGAAGTTGACGCAGCTGGCCACTCAAACACTCACTGCGTCTCTTCACCAGGTATCAGAAACAAAATAAAGGAACAATCTTTTTATCATATCCACTCGCACCTTGCTCTCATTTCCAGACTCCTAACTCACCACTCCCAACAAACCCCAGTGCTCACAACACCCTTTAAATTGGATTTGGCCCGTACCACTATGGATACAATAGGTGTAAAACAGAAAATTCAAAAGACAAACAACACATAGCACAGCAGTTCGGACTACTTGGACACACAAATACATGAAACCCTTAACAATTCACAGGACAGACATTCAGCAGATCGTCTATACCTAGTTGCCATTTTTCGCAATAACATTAGGCTCTGATAACCTCCCCTCTCAGCATTCCAGCAATGTTATGTTCCTCTAGCTAAGCTTCAGGCATATAACCAGTCTCCTATCTGTTTGCAACCTTTTGACCTTTCTGAGGATCCCTCGGAACAAATAGACACCGGAGTCTCCTCTCATACAGTGCTGTTAAGACTTAAGCTAGTGGCATCCTACACTATGCTTTGTTCCTTTAGGACCATTTCTCTAAAAATAGTTCTCTACCTTTTGTTTCCCCTCCTGTCCACAGCTGGAACAACTGTTTGCTAACAAAGACTGTTTATCTGTCTGGAAAGGTCTCCAAACTGTTACCAATTACAAAAAAAAAATCCCCTCAGATACATCTTGATCACTCTCTACCAGATAACACATTTTACAGCAGGCCAGAAACACAAAGGATCTCCAACGACCTTGTCCATGGCAGTCTCGCAACTCGTCCAAATAATTCACATCCTGGGGATGAGCTATTGTCCCCCACTCAACTGGAGTGCCACACCCACTCACACTCAATCTCTCACGAAGACTTGACGCCGTTAACAAGTCTTGAGAATGCCCTGTGAAGCAAAGAACAGGATGTGTTAAGGCTATTCAAAAAGCAAAACTGTAAAAAGGCAGCAGGACCTGACTGTGTATCTCCAGCCACACTACAGCCCTGTGCTGGCCAACTCGCTCCAATCTTTACAGACGTTTTTAAGCAATCATTGTCCCAGTGCACAGTGCCAGACTGCTTCAAATCTTCTGTTATTGTTCCTGTTCCAAAAAAGGACACAAGAACCTGCCTTAATGCCTACAGACCCGTCGCACTAATGTCAGAACTGGCGCGTCTTCCCAACACGTTCGTGTCAGAGTGAGGTGACCCCTCAAACAAGAATTATTTCCTGCCTCATATATGACTACGGCACCTAGCAATGCAACAGGTTCTGTTGATCTCCCAGATCCACCAATGCCCACACAGACCAGCGACAAGCATGTGTATCGTATAAGTGACCTTTTTATTTTCTATCCACATTCACCATCAGCCAAAGACACAACGAAAACAGCAGCAACAAAAGGTCCTTCCAAGGGTCATAATGAATCCAGAGGGACGGCAGTCTTTTCTGTCAAGTACCGAAGAGTGGCCACTCGAACGATTCTTCTTCGTACCTGTAAAGTCTTTGATGGCCCCAGTGAACGAGAGGCCGGTCCCATTTCCCCAGACTCCGTTCAGGTTCCACTAGAAATCCTCCCGCGAACTGTATTCCATTCCCCTCAGTTTGGAGCGGCTAGCCGGGCCGGTTTCTCGCTCCTTGCCTTCAGGTATTAAAAGTCTCTGTACAGTACCTCTGTTCCGATGCCACTGTCCCCCGTGGTCGTCAATCGGTCCTTGCCTCCGTGAACTCGCGCGCCGCAGCTTCCATTGTGCTGCCTGTGTCGTCTCCCAGGTCTGGTGGGAATCGGGAGCGTGCTCCGTTCCGGCTCAGATGGTTTTATTCCTCCCCTCAGCCCATCTCCCTCAGGGGGTTTTCCACTGTCCCTGTCAGAAAGGGGCTTGCCCAGTATTTTACCAGGAGGAAGCTCGTGTGGCTGAAGAGTGTGAGAGTGCCGAGCTTAGGTGTTATGGGCCCTTATCACTTCTTTGTTCACTCTCCGGGTTGGAGAAACCTGAAAAGAGACAAACGTTGTGAGACCATTTATAAGCTTGGTGACCTCGAATTAAACAGAACAATAGCAACACTGTTCTACAAACTTTTCATTGAAAGGGTTTTCAAACACTGTCCCACTTGCTGGTTTGGCAACATCAGTAGCTGGAATTGAATATGCAGCCATTAGTCTGCCTGGCAAAAAACAACCGGTCTCTCCAGTGGTCTGCATACAAGTGAACACACAAACCCCATACTATTAAAACCCCTTTAGGGCACACTCACACCACAACACAATCAACCTGACAGACTCACCAACACTGGACTGCAGAAGCGGCAGGAAACCCTTGAGAACATGAGCAGAGCATGCAAACTCCACACAGACAGCACTCCAGGAAACCAGACACATGAGAACATGTGCAGAGCATGTGCGCCGTCTCTCAGCCTTTCACCTCCACATGCAGATCAGGACGCGACCGGAGACCGGAGACTCCTCACTCCTGCAGGAGGAGGCGCCGACGGACTCGCTCAGCCCAGCGCTTACATTTCCCCGACAGTCCTGTCCTACAGCCTGCGACTCACCGCTTCTTCCTTTTCTTCCGCAAAATGTCCACAAAATACTCCAGCCAGCGCCTTTTAGACTAAAGTTTCGGCTTTGCCAGCTGTCTCCCTCCCGGAGGTCAGATCGCAACAACTTCTGCAGCACCGTTTCCCCAGCAACCACGTTTTATTTAACAAAGTAAAATAAACACAGGAGAAAAGTTTGCAAACATGCAGGCAGGATGAGCGCTGCAGACACATGCTGCTGCCCGGGTCCGTCTTGTGAAATAAACAGAATTTTGCACCCCAGAAAACTGGAGCCACGAGAACATGAGCAGAGCATGCAAACTCCACACACACAGCACCCCAGAAAACTGGAGCCACGAGAACATAAGGAGAGCATGCAAACTCCACACACAGCACCCAAGGAAACTGGAGCCACGAGAACATAAGCAGAGCATGCAAACTCCACACAGACAGCACCCCAGGAACTAAATCCAGGCTCCCAGCGCTGCCACCCACTGCGCCGCCGTCTCTCACCTCCACTTGCAGATCATGACGCGACCGGAGACCGGAGACTCCTCACTCCTGCAGTAACACACCCCAGCAGGCGGAGGCGCCGACGGACTCGCTCATGGTGCAGTGAGCCCAGCGGTGTGAGGCTGGTGTCCAGCGCTGATATTTACCGACAGCCTGCGACTCACCGTTTCTTCCTTTTCTTCTGCATAATGTCCACAAAATACTCAGCCAGCGCTTTTTAGACTAACGTTTCTGCTTTGCTCGCTGATTAGATTACAAAAGCCGACTGTTTACCTCCTAGAGGTCAGCTCGCAACAACTTCTGCAGCACCGTTTCCCCGGCAACCACGTTTTATTGACAAAGTAAAATAAACACAGGAGAAAAGTTTGCAAACAAGACGGGAGCTAAGAAACACGAGGACAGTGGGTTTGCTTTATGTGCCAGGTCGATTAACCAGCGCCGCAGACAAGTGAAATACAAGAAAACATACACACAAGGGAACACATAAGAGAGACAAAGAAATACAAGACACGATAAATACGCTGAAATTGTATTAATATAATTCATTCTAATGTTCAATGAAATCAGCGAAACACATGGGCAGGGCAGCCCAGTGAACTACAGAGACTACATTACCCATAAGCCCTGTGGGCGACACCATTTTGACGTCATCGACTCATACTTTTGTATTTTTTATGAGACCAAAAACTACAAGAAAACGTAACGTAGCAGTCGTATTGTCAGGGTACATGCAATAATACATGTACATTTTATGGAAAAAAAGATTCAACAAGGTAAATGCAGATAAGGCCCGTCCATGCTTCAACGTTCTTACAACACAGAAACAGACACATTTCAGAAAGACATTCTGAAATAAAATGTCTTTACATCCGTCTTAAACTGTTCAAACACGGTCTCCTCTCACACCATTCCCTTAATAATTATGTTGCGCAAGTATAATAATGTTTTAAAATACAAACGATATTTTCATCTTCCTTTTCAATGGGATTAAAACGTAACAAATGTATTTCTTTCCGATTTGGTGGACATTTCTCGGAAGTGTCACCGCCCGCCGGAATTCGGAAAAGTCCCGGGACTGAAGCTGTGTGACTGGACAAGAGCCTGTCTCCCGCCTCCTGCTGAAATCTCAGCGCCGATTGGACAAAAGCTGCTCGGCAGTCCGGATCCAGTGGAAGGCCGATCCACTCCGGGTTTTCCGTAGCCGGCAGTCCGGATCCAGTGGAAGGCCGATCCACTCCGGGTTTTCCGTAGCCGGCAGTCCGGATCCAGTGGAAGGCCGATCCACTCCGGGTTTTCCGTAGCCGGCAGTCCGGATCCAGTGGAAGGCCGATCCACTCCGGGTTTTCCGTAGCCGGAAGTCCGGGTCCGGTGGAAAGGCCGATCCACTCCGGGTTTTCCGTAGCCGGAAGTCCGGGTCCGGTGCAAAGGCCGATCCACTGCGGGGTTTCCGTAGCCGGAAGTCCGGGTCCGGTGCAAAGGCTGATCCACTCCGGCTTTTCCGTAGCCGGAAGTCCGGATCCTTTACGATGCACGCAAGACTACGTTACAGATCACCGGAGTACATTATACAGTCAAATAAAGATAAGGTACGCACAGCTTTCATGTTGTGATACTTAGACATGGTTTGGAGACGTTCCCTCGTGTGTATTTTGAATTATTCAAATGCGTGTCGCTTTAATTTGGAAGCGCATCATTTCAGTGCATGAGTTTACCTGTTATATTGGGCGAGATTTCACACGGATAATCAAACAAGAACGAGTTTGCCCTGGAATCCAGTCCACTGCCCAACCTGAAAGTCAGAGCATGAGAACGGACGGATTGTATGGCGATTGTGGAGTTGCTCGACCACATCAAGTAGGCGAGAAGTACACTCTGCTACTACGACATACGGTCTAATTATTCAATTTTCGATTATTTCTCATTTTAGGCTATTTCTACATCTAATAACGAGCGGGTATAATGATTAAGCCAATGATAAATTATATTTTAGATTCGGTCCAGCAGTATTGAGCAGTAAAATAACATCAATTTGTCTACAGGAAATGTCAGAATTAGAAGCCTTCTTTACACCATTTTGCCGATCTGTTCAGAGTGTTTTAACAACAGAACAAAACAAAAACAAACGTAAGGTTTCTGGGCTGCTTTGAGATAGACAATTATCATCTATATTACTTTTAAATCTATGCACACTGTGTATCTTTACCGGGTCGATTCAATGTACAATTTTGTACTGACGCCTTAACCTTATTATTCATACAAAATCTGTTTGACAATAGTCATGTTTGATTCCACTCACTTTCCCCAAAGAGGTGCTCCAAAATAGTTTGACAAGATATTGTGAGATTGCGAGAGGGATCTGAAGTATTTATTAGTACAAGTATAACTAAATTGTTTTCCTTTTAGTCTAATAAAGGTTGTAAATTCTTCCATAGTTTCTGATGGGCTACTGTTAGTTTCTTAAAAGCATCAATACCTAGTTCCTGAATGATTAAATTAGGGAAACATACATCACCTACTTTGCTTAATTTTGTAAATAATATTGTCGGTATCGGTATTAGATGCTCTAAGTCCTGTAGCATTAAGGCCTCCTTCTGCCCGTGTTTGACAAATAGCAACCATGAATAAAGTTTTTTTTTTATTTTACTAAGGTAGAGAACATCAAATCACAAAATCACCTTTTTGAAAATCTTAATACCAAGATATTTAATCACATCTTTTACATGTATATTACGTACGGAGCAGACACTTTCCAACAGCCACCAGTTCACTTTTCTGATATGTAAAGAAAGACCAGAAACAGAGGAAATGACTTGTAAACGCATTTAATTGCTTTGTCCACCTCTGTGTGCTTTCTCAGAGAGAGAGAGTTGTATCCTCAGCCAATTGGGAACACCTGTCATCTCTTTATCCTGTACTTGAATAATACCCTGAAACTATTTGTTATAGGGGTGTAAGCAGTGGGAAGAGGAGTGGGCTCGTGTCGAATTGCCTTACCCGTTCCCAATCTGCAGGAGGTCCCACGACGGCAGGTAGCTGCTCCAGTCGCTGGAGCTCAGTTCGCTGTCGAGGGAGGACGAGGGCTCTGGCTCGGGGGAATCACGGCTCCACAGCTCCTACCTGTTGCAGAGTGTTTCTGCCCTCCCGATGGCCTCTGTGTTTTAGAAGGATCTGTCTCTTTTCGCTTGCTTACACCACAGGTTTCATCGACGATAGTGTGCATCCTGAAGCAGTGAGTTATCGGTCTTATTTCTACTGAGAAACAGTTCAAGCACTCACAAAACAATAACCAGGAGACGGTGTATGAAAAAGAATTGTAAGACTTGCAGAGTAGATTTGAATAGACAGTGGACGTCACACTGCGTGCTTGAATATCAGAGATTCAATTCATTCTTTCCTGTAGGTTAACTTCCTGTTTGACATTGTTCCGCTGTCACTTCTTCACAAACTCATAACTCGCCGTGTTCAATTTTGTGTTGAGTTACAGGAACCTCAGCATCAGATGAAATCCTCTTCAGCGCCCCAGGGAGACTGGGGGACTTGCCAGATTTTCAGCTTTATCACTGGGTCCTTTGGCTCAGGGCTGTTGAGCAAAGTGCTCCCCTCTGCTGGAGAGCCACAGGGGCACTACAGAGCGGCCTCGTGTTCCCTGCTCCTGCCCGTGCCTGTGGACGGCCAGTGTGACCGCGCGCGAGACAAAGTAGTGCATTCGTGGTGTAAATACAGAATGTTCACTAGCTGACTGAGGAAAGTTACAGAGACGGGAGTATACGTTCTGAAATAATGTGAACCACTGTTACTACACACAGACAGACTACTTAAAAATCATGTGGCTTTTTAAGGTCGTTTTGTCTGCCTAAAGTACGTTAGATTTGTCACAGCAAAGAGTTTGAATACTTACAGAATGCAGCAGCTAGAATTGTTACTTGGAGCAGAAAGAATGACCACATAACCCCCATACTTCTCTCTCTTCATTGGCTTCCTCTCAGGTACAGGGCGGACTTCAAACTCCTTCTACTTACTTACAAGGCTCTCAGAGGTCAGGCACCTGTCCTGCCTCGCAGGGATGCTGCAGAGGAGAAATACTGTCTGTCATGGGCTGGGCACCATGTGAGTTGAATGCTGCATCAGTGCCATGGATCCAAGAGGGGCATCATGGATACAGCTGTCGTTTAGGAGGATTCTGCTGGTCTGCAGAGACCTGCATGGGGTACTGACATACAGATAACGTGATGGATGGATGGATTAATACCCGCATTCATTTCTTTCTTTTTTTTTAATGATATAATGTTAGCATGCCCAAAGGGGTTGGGCAGCCAGTTGACCTTGGACCCCTAGAGGATTTTATTCTCCTTACTGAGTCTTTGGTTCCTTTCCTCCATTGTCTTCAGTTCTGTATTCACAAAATGTATATTTACCTGCATTGTTAAGCGCCTTGGGGCAACCTTGTTGTGAAAGGTGCTATATGAAAATAAATTGAATTGAATGGAATGACAGAGTCACGGCTTTTCCAGTTTCCTCTCCTATTATCTTCTTTATCTGCACTCTAAAACACAGTGAAACCTTGAACCTTTCAACTGGACCACTGCCGTTCTACATCACAATGACTCTAACTAGGACGGAGACTTGAATGGGATGAAAAAGGAAAAGGCATTATTTGCAGGAAGAAATTAAACTGTTCCACCTGATCACTTGCTAAACAAAGTGATTCACTGGAGTGGAGGCGGTGAAAGCTTTGTGAATCAACTTACAAAAGGAAACATGTAAGAAACGTGGCTCCCATATTTAACCCTTGAAAAATCTATGAGTGTTATGTGGAGGTGAAAGTATTGTTCAATTATTCTAATAAAGCTCACTCAACTAAGACCCAGAAAAGTACCAGAGTATTCTCACCTAAGAGGAAATACTAACAAGTAGGATGTTAAAATGAAAAGCATTAAAAACTGAATGATCTTCAGTAGCTGAAATGATTATTGAGCTCTGGGTCACAGTGCTCCTGAAAAAAAATCAAATTTCAGCAGACACCCAAGGACAGCAGGTGAGCACCATGCTGAGCCAGTGTATAAGTGTATGAATCACAGTTTCAAGGAGCTTTTTTCAGTTTCGTTCCACTGATCGGCCAACACGGGGGGAACTTCAGTCTTACTCGCCCTATTGCATTAAGAAACTGTACAACATTCTCCAATCAGAACTTGCGACCTCACCTAACGAAAAGCAATTTGCGTAGCAGGGAAAGAGTGGACTCCCACTGGGGATTTTTGTTTTTCATCCCGATGGTGATGTGCACTATATAGAACGTTGCTGGACCCATGTGCAATTGGTGTCATTTCTAATCTAGAGGTCAAAGCTGTGAAACTTTCAAAGAGATGGAAGATCTCTTGCGAGACACCAATTCACAGAAGGGGCTAATGAGATCTTTGCTTAAAGTCTCATTGTGCTGCACTATTTCATTTTTCAGTGGGCACGAAAATCATCTCAGTGACGGACTAAACAGGCCTCTCGCAAAGACTCGGGAACGGACATAGACCTTATCATCTCTGCTCCTCGGGAAGCGTGCAGAGATCACATTAGATGTGTTGCTCAAGCTCTTTATTGTCACGTACAGTAAACCCAGCAGTGTGGTCAGTGCGGGATGTGTTCTGTCCTGACGGCAGGGTCAGCAGCCAGAGGAGACCTGAAACACAAGACGGAGAGGTAAGACATTGATTCCGACAGAGAGAGCTTTCACACCGGATTACTGACAAGAGGAGCAATAAGAGAAGAGTTGTAAAGACACGCCGAAGAGAATATTCTCATCTAAGAGGAAATATTAACAAGTAGGATGTTAAAATGAAAAGCATTAAAAACTGCATGATCTTCAGTAGTGAAATGATTACTGAGCTCTGGGTCACGGACAGCAGGGGAGTGAATGAGTTGTTTATTTTGTTTCCTGTGAATTATGTAGAATTCACAACGTGATCCAATTGTACAGGAAAACCATTGAGAGCAGATTCACTTCTTCTGCACCAGAATGAATGATTTCCATCTTCACTCTAGGGTACTGTACTTTACAGCACTGTATTGTATTCTGCATATATGTCTGTTATGTACACATTTTCTTTCTCACTTTGTCTCTCTGTCCATTTGTATCAGTTTGTTGGAGAGCACCATCACACCAGCATCACAACATTTATTCTACTGCCTTATTAAGCAAATGTCTCTACTAAATTCTTTTTATATATAAAACATTTTTTGACATGATATACACAAATGGCTAATTATACTTTCTGATTATATTTCCATCTTAGAAATGAAGCATTTCTCTCCTGCAGTTTGAGGTTGTTAAATAGAAAACTGGATCACTCCAGGGCCGAATCTTCTCCCTCTCTTACACTCTCTTACATTCGTTCACGAATGATCACAAGAGCAAACACATAGACTGGCTTCTCACAAAGTGTGTCGATGACACAGTCCCGGTCAGCTTACTAAAGGACCCAGAAAATCACCACGGGCCAGTCTGAACAGTTTCACGGAATAGTCTGTTGACTTCTCTTGTTACAAGAGCAAAACAATACTCACTGATTTGAGGATAATTGCGCCATCCCTCCAGCCTACTGAAATGAACCGTCAGACTGCAGAAGCTGTCAGTGACTACAGGTCCTTGGGACTGGTCAGAGAAACCTGAGATGAGACAAACGTTGTGAGACCATTTATAAGCTTGTGACCTCAAATTAAACGGAAGTCAGACATTTTCAAAGGGGGCAACACTGCGGCACAGTGGTTAGCATCGCTGCCTCATAGCACCGGGGCCCTGGGTTTGATTCCAGGGGTGCTGTCTGTGTGGAGTCTGCATGTTTGTTCGCGCTGCAGGGGACACCTCACCCCCACAGACACAAACTCACACCACAGCCCGATTTTTCCACAACACAATCAACCCGCCAGTATCAGTTTGTGTTCAGTGCTGGGGAGGTGCCTTGTCCTTGCAGAACAAAAACAAGGTGATCAGGACTGACGGCAAGATTCAGGTATTCAAGTACCCAGTAAATCCAGGGCTCAAATGGGGGAACTGTTTCACGAGCTACACAACATCCTCACACACGATGACAGAGCCTTGGAAAGCCGTGTGGAGAGTGAGGTGCTCGTACCCAGCCGGAGTTAAAAGACCACGCATTGAGCAGAGCAACTGAGCAAAAGCACACTATCGATCTACCCAACCCAGAAAAGCACACATCTCTGTGATACAGAGGCTAAGGCAACATGTGAGTAAAGGATTTTGAATCAGCAATTGTGCTGATGAGCCAGTCAGCAATTTTTCAGAAACAGCAAACATGTCGTCAGCCTCCAGGAGCTGCAGAAGATTGTGAGATATAAAGGAGTGAAACCAGGGCAGGAGAAACTGATTCCTCGTGTAGGAAGCTGAGGAAAAAGATGCACACCCTGCAGACTGGAAGACAGCACAAACTATCAGTAATGTCAGCCTAGAAGAAAGTGTAGTGCAGTGTGTTGCAACTAAGTTTTTGTTCAATATTTGTTTTGTCTGAAAGAGACTGTTTTGATCAGATACATGCAATACTATTTCTTTCTCATTCTCTGTCTTTGTATGTCTTATTTGGATCACACCATAAAGTTCATAACCCAGCCAGTTGCCTTGGCTCTGAAAGCATCCCTCAGCAGGGACAGCCCTGATCCCCAAACACAGGGCTGCCCTTCCCACTGCCCGTCTGCTCTCTGCCCAGTGGAAGTAGCGTTTCTGCCCCACAGCTGTGTGAGAGAAGATGACCTGAGAGCACTAACCCACCTCTGGAGAGGGAAGAGTCTCAGCTGGAAGGGAGGAGGAGCTGCCGGGCTGCCGCAGACAAGGCGCCGCTGAAATGATGGAGAAATCTTTTAGAATCAAACGTCACGTGGCTCAGTGTTTAAGCTGTAGTACATGATCACATTAGATTATTAAAACATGCAGACTGCCATTTCCATTCTGTACAAACAAAGGGTTTTCCATTGTAGAAAACACTACTGCAAATCCAAAGCGGAGTGCACTGGGACTGCAGTCCAGAGAAACCCATCATGTTACAAGAACTGGAGGCCATTTCACACCAAAACTGTACAATAGGATTCTTTCTGCACACCCAGTACTGGGGGCTGTGTCAGAGGCTCCTCACCGTTCTGTGATGATTTTAGACGTCGAATCGGGCAGGAGGCAGGCGCTCTTCGGGAGCTCTGGTCGCGTGCTATAACTCGGACCACGCGATGGCACAATTGCTTCCTACATACAAACAGAAACTTCAAACAACAAAACCCAACAAGAAATCTGTGCACACTTGGACTCCTGCTGCAGCTGAGGAGCTGTCACGCACACACCTCCTGTGTGGGTAGTGTTGGCCGTAGGACGTGTTGTTCACAGAGAGAAAAAATACACCATAGCAAGTCAGCACTCAAACAAACCAAAAGGCCAGTTTTATTGAAGTTGACGCAGCTGGCCACACAAACACTCACTGCGTCTCTTCACCAGGTATCCACACAGACAGCACCCCAGGAAACCAGACCCATGAGAACAGGGGCAGAGCATGCAGACTCCACACAGACAGCACCCCAGGAACAGGACCCATGAGAACAGGGGCAGAGCATGCAGACTCCACACAGACAGCACCCCATGAACAGGACCCATGAGAACACAGGCAGAGCATGCAGACTCCACACAGACAGCACCCCAGGAAACTGAACCCATGAGAACGGGGCAGAGCATGCAGACTCCACACAGACAGCACCCCAGGACACCAGACCCGTGAGAACAGGGGCAGAGCATGCAGACTCCACACAGACAGCACCCCAGGACACCAGACCCATGAGAACAGGGGCAGAGCATGCAGACTCCACACAGACAGCACCCCAGGAACAGGACCCATGAGAACAGGGGCAGAGCATGCAGACTCCACACAGACAGCACCCCATGAACAGGACCCATGAGAACACAGGCAGAGCATGCAGACTCCACACAGACAGCACCCCAGGAAACTGAACCCATGAGAACGGGGCAGAGCATGCAGACTCCACACAGACAGCACCCCAGGACACCAGACCCGTGAGAACAGGGGCAGAGCATGCAGACTCCACACAGACAGCACCCCAGGACACCAGACCCATGAGAACAGGGGCAGAGCATGCAGACTCCACACAGACAGTACCCCAGGAAACCGAACCCATGAGAACAGGGGAAGAGCATGCAGACTCCACACAGACAGCACCCCAGGAAACCAGACCCATGAGAACAGGGGCAGAGCATGCAGACTCCACACAGACAGCACCCCAGGAACAGGACCCATGAGAACAGGGGCAGAGCATGCAGACTCCACACAGACAGCACCCCAGGAACAGGACCCATGACAACAGGGGCAGAGCATGCAGACTCCACACAGACAGCACCCCAGGAAACTGAACCCATGAGAACAGGGGCAGGGCATGCAGACTCCATACAGACAGCACCCCAGGAAACCAGACCCATGAGAACAGGGGCAGAGCATGCAGACTTCACACAGACAGCACCCCAGGAAACCAGACCCATGAGAACAGGGGCAGAGCATGCAGACTCCACACAGACAGCACCCCAGGAACAGGACCCATGAGAACAGGGGCAGAGCATGCAGACTCCACACAGACAGCACCCCAGGAACCAGACCCATGAGAACAGGGGCAGAGTATGCAGACTCCATACAGACAGCACCCCAGGAAACCAGACCCATGAGAACAGGGGCAGAGCATGCAGACTCCACACACACTGCACCCCAGGACACCAGACCCATGAGAACAGGGGCAGAGCATGCAGACTCCACACAGACAGCAGCCCAGGTAACACACCCCAGCAGGAGGAGGCGCCGACGGACTCGCTCATGGTGCAGTGAGCCCAGCGGTGTGAGGCTGGTGTCCAGCGCTGATGTGTCCCTGATAGTCCTGTCCCACAGCCTGCGAGTCACCGTTTCTTCCACAAAATACTCCAGCCAGCGCTTTTTAGACTAAAGTTTCTTAAGTTTCTGTTTTTCTCGCAGATTAGATTAAAAAAGCCGCCTGTTGACCTGCTGGAGGTCAGACCCGCTCCGGCAACAACTAGTGCAGCTCCGTTGCCCCGGCAACCACGTTTTATTTAACAAAGTAAAATAAACACCGGAGAAAAGTTTGCAAACAAGACAAGAGAGCTCAGAAACCCACAGACACGACGGCAGTGGGTTTTGTTTCTGTGTCGAGTTGATAAACCAGGCAGGACGAGCGCTGCAAACACACTAGAGTACACATAACACAATCAGGGGTACACAAGACTCCTGCTTTTTACACAAACAGGTTCAACAGGTCAATAAAGAGCAGGTCGGCACAGCTGTCATGATGTCTCATTTACAAAGAGTCTGAAGATTTGCTCGTCTCTTCCCAGAGCAGCTTCACTCCGGAGAGCAAGGAACAGCTCCTGCCGAGTCCGTCTTGTAAGACAGACATAGAAATCCGCGACACGGTAAATACACTGACATTGTATAATTAATTCTGATGCTCAATCAAATCTGCGGAACACGTGCGGAGCGCAGTCCAGAGCACTATAGAGACTACATTTCCCACAAGCCCTGTGGCGACTTCCTTTTGACGTAATCGAGTCGCGTCTTTTTATTTTTAATTATAACAACAATACATGCCATAAAAACAAGAATACATATAACACAGAGTATAGTCAGGGGTACATACGATAATACATGTACATGTTATGGAAAAAGATTAAACAAGTAATCTTGTTTAATAGTAAACAAAAGCAGATGAGGTCCGTACATGTTTCAAATTGTCTGTACAGACGCATTTACATCCGTTTTAAAGTGTTTAAACATGGGTCTCCTCTCACAGCATTTCGTTAATTATTATGAAGTATCATATTTTTTTAAATACAAACGATATTTTCATATTACTTTCAATAGGTTTAAAATGTAGTATTATTTTACTTCTTTAAAAGTAATGTCAATATTAGTTTCCTTCTTTACGTTATCTTTCAGAGTTGCTGTCACAAACGTCACAGTTATCATCTGTATTGATTTTCAATCTCTGCACAACGAGGATCTGTACAGAGGCGCTATTGGACTCGCCGCCATAGACTCGTGTATCTCTGTCGCCGCCCAGTGGACATTTCTCGAAAGTGCAGTTCTTTTTAACTTTTTATGGTAGCAATAAAAATAGATACAATACAAACAAGAGTATATTTATAGCACATCAATAATACCATCAGGGGTACATAGTATAATATATTTACACTTCTGAAAAAAAGATTAAACCAGGTTAATAAAGATAAGGGCTGATATAGTCTGTAAATACACTTTTACATCTATTTAAAATGTTCTAACGAAGCTGCCTGAGGAAAGAACTTACTGTTTTGATTACATGAATCAGAGATTGTGACTCTGCCTTTAGCTTCCCATTCCTTCCAAACAATTTCAATTTCACACCTCTGGTTGTGCCAGAGGGTCCTCAGTGGAAGAGATACCAGGGTCCCCAGCACTGCTGTCACCTCTTCTGTACTCCTCCTATGCTAACAGCTGTGTATCTACTGCTGACTCCGTGAAAGGAATCAAGACTCCAGATGATCCCACCCAAATAAAAGAAAAATTCTGGAGTGGAAGGAGGTCTCTGCTTTAGTCGGCTGGTGCCGTGAAAACAACCTCTAACTCTGTATAACTCCAACTGCCTGTGTCTCAGGAAGCCCTGGTCCGTTTGTAATGGAAAACCATTGAGAGCACTAGAATGACTGATTTCCATCTTCACTCTAGGTCACTGTGCTGAACAGCACATGACTGTATTCTGCATATGATATGTCTGTTATTTACACCTTTTCTTTCTCACTTTGTCTCTCTGTCCATTTGGATCAGGTATTTGGAGAGAACCACCACACCAGCCAAACTACCCAAACAGTTGCTTAGGCACTCAAGTGGACTTGATCAAATTAAACTTTCCAACCTAAACAGGAAAATGACAGTTTAAATGGATTCTACTGCCTTATTAATCATATTTCTCTTCTAAATTCTTTTAAAATAAAAACAAATATTTCTGACATGATACACACAAATAGCTATTTTTATACTTTCTGGTTATATTTCAATCAATATAAATGAAGCATTTCTTTCCTGCGGTTTGAGGTTGTTAAAGAGAAAGACCCCATACTATCACAACCCCCTTTACAGGCTGGTGAAAGAGGTGAAATGAGGTAGCGGAGGTGTAATTGAGTCGGACAGCAAACTGTCACCTGCTGCTTGCCAGGACAGGAATCTTACAAAGGTCCACTCCTCCCAGGAGGGTCACAGTAACAATGATGATGAGTAACACGAATGATTACAGTTCAGGGCCCCAGCACTGCCACCCACTAAAATAAACATGACACACAAGAGAACCCACAAGACAGTCATGGAAATCCATGACACGATAAACACGCTGAAATGGTACAATATAATTAATTCTGATGTTCAATCAAATCACCGAAACACGTGGGCAGTGCGGGCCAGAGAACTACAGAAACTACATTACCCATACGCCCTGTGGGCGACTTCCTTCTGACGTCATCGACTCGCGCCTTTTGAATGTTATTTTAATTTTGGGTTTATTGTATTTATTTTGTATTTTGTATCCATGTACAATACATTCATTCATTCATTCATTCATTACTCTTGTTTGCAATACAATGTATTCTTTGCATTCTTTGCTGTTGAAAATGCTTAAATATATTTAAAATTAAAATAACGTATTAATACGAACATTACTAACGGTATTTTAATTAAAAAAACTTTCGGTGAAATTTTGCTGAATGACCACCAAGCGGCGCCATTGGCACATTATTGTAAGAATAATCATTTCTAAGAAATTTTCCAGTTTAATTCCACGGACCGGCCATCAGAGGGGCACTTTACTCGTCCTGCTGCTTCTGTTGAATTAATAATTGCTTAAATTATTGTCTGGTTAAATTGTCTGGTGGTAAGTATTTGTAATATAGGATTGCTCATGTCTGATCTGGAACACGAGATGGAAGTTTAACATGTGTGATTCACTGAGGTGGAGGGGTGGGAAATGACTGAAAGAAGTCTTGCCATGCTGTATTATTAATAGTAGTAGCATTGTATTGTATTGTCATATTGTCATATTAACACAAATCCTCAGACTCACTAACATCTCCAATAGAACGACAATCTCACACATCAAATATTAGAGGACCCTTCCTTTATACCTAAAAGCTTTCAGTTGTTGGACAATGAAAAGAGTGCTTGCAGGAATCTAATTACTGTTGTTATAAACTCATTACAAGCTAATTGTCTCATTTCTTTTTTTTCTTTCTTCTCTTTTCAGCAGTAAATAAACCCATTACTTGATCCCTTACATTTCAAAACGCTCTGTATCAAACCAACAAATCGTTCATAAATTTAAACCATGTTTTTGAGAAACTAGCCTTAAAATCAAAATGACTACATTCATATGAAACACACTCAGAAACAATATCAAATGGTTTGATACAGAGTGCAGAAACAACTGAAGAGAACTACCAGAACTAAAACAACACCACACCACTCTGAGCTGCGCCTCAGATACCGTGAGATGGTTAGACACTATATTGTCTTCCTTTCTCTTTGTTCAGTATACAATTTGTACGTTATTACCATTCAAGTAAGACACATTTGCAGACAACTGCTATTAGTTTCTTGCAGGCAGATGTGTAGGGTCATGGGCCAACTAGAGAAGATTTTGCCACCTGGTGCAAACAAAACTACTCCAAGTAAGTTCACTGTCAGCTCAGCTCAGCTCTGGGCATCAGTGTGGTGGACTGTGCTGTAAGAGTGCCTTCACTGTCAGGCCCCACTCGGATCAAGAGAACACAGCAGCACAGGGACACACTGACACAGCCCAGCCAGCTGCATGACCTGCACCAGGCGTAGATGGACTCCAAACAGCCACGAATGCCAAAGAGCCCTAAAGACAAACTTCAAACAAAATAAACTACATTTCAAAACTCAAAGAAGGCTCCACAGCCAAAACATTGTTTTCTTTCGTCTCTTTATAGCAGGGAATAAACCCATTACTTGATCCCTTACATTTCAAAACGCTCTGTATCAAACCAACAAATCGGGCATAAATTTAAACCATGTTTTTGAGAAACTAGCCTTAAAATCAAAATGACTACATTCATATGAAACACACTCAGAAACAATATCAAATGGTTTGATACAGAGTGCAGAAACAACTGAAGAGAACTACCAGAACTAAAACAACACCACACCACTCTGAGCTGCGCCTCAGATACTGTGAGATGGTTAGACACTACATGCACACTCTAAAGAAGATAGGCACATACACAAACAGACAACTCTCAGACCACAAAAGGCCTGTAGGCAAGACACAGTCAACAACGCTTGACCCAACTGGAGCTCAGACCTGCAGCAAAGCCTGCTCAAACTCCTCAACCTCGTCCTGACGGCCGGCTGTTTCCCTGAGGCCTGGAATCAAGGACTGATCACGCCCGTCTGTAAGAATGGAGACAGACTCGACCCCAACAGGTACCGGGGCTTCAGTCTTGAATATCTGATAACCGGCCCTCCTACTGAGCACAATGTCCTGCATTAGAGTCAGACTGGCTTCCTACCAAACCGCCACACATCCCATCACATTCACACCTGGGCTCTGATGGCCCATCTGGACCCAGAACAGCAGAGCCTGGCACTGCTGGAGCAGCACTGTCAGACCCGGGCACTGCCAGCCCATCTGGACCCAGAACAGCAGAGCCTGGCACTACTGGAGCAGCTCTGTCAGACCTGGTCACTGCCAGCCCATCTGGACCCAGAACAGCAGAGCCTGGCACTGCTGGAGCAGGACTGTCACATCTGGGCACTGCCAGCCAAACTGGACCCAGAACAGCAGAGCCTGGCACTGCTGGGGCAGTACTGTCACACCTGGGCACTGCCAGCCCATCTGGACCCAGAACAGCAGAGCCTGGCACTGCTGGAGCAGGACTGTCAGACCCGGGCACTGCCAGTCAATCTGGACCCAGAACAGCAGAGCCTGGCACTGCCAGCCCATCTGGACCCAGAACAGCAGAGCCTGGCACTGCTGGAGCAGGACTGTCACACCTGGGCACTGCCAGTCAATCTGGACAAGACCAGAGTTATGGTTTTCCAGGAGAAAGCCAGACCTCAGGGAAACGGGTACAAATTCACACTGAACAACAACACATTGGAGCACACATCCAGCTACACATATCTCGGTCTCACCATCAGCTCTTCTGGGAGTTTTGACCTGGCAGTGAAGGCACTGAGGGAGAAGGCACTCAGGGCTTTCTACGCAATAAGAAGGAGGCTCTTCAATGTCAACCCACCAACAAGAATTTGGCTCCAAATATCTGAAAGTGTAATCCAACCCATTGCCCTATACGGCAGTGAAGTGTGGGGTCCCCTCACAGACCAGGAGTACACTCTGTAGAAACTCCTCCTTGCGCAGAGAAAAACAGCTAACAGCGAGTGCAGGGCTGAATTAGGCCAGTACCCACTATTGGTAAACATACAGAACAGAGTAATCAAACACTTGTTACACCTGAGAAACAGAGGCCACAATTCATACCACCACTAGGCCCTGCTGATCCCAGAGTACAGCTGGTCTTGACACCAGTCAGTCTCAGGACAGCACAGCTGCAGCAACACCAATCACAATCATCCAAATGCGGAGGGGACTGCAGTCCAGAGAAACCCAGCATTTGACAAGGACTGGAGGCCATTTCGCACCACAACTGTAGAACAGGATTCTTTCTGCACACCCAGTACTGGGGGCTGTGTCGGAGGCTCCTCACCAGAAGAGACTTGCATTCCTGTTGGCTCCTCTCGTTCTGTGATGATTTTAGACGTCGAATCGGGCAGGAGGCAGGCGCTCTTCGGGAGCTCTCGTCCCGTGCTATAACTCGGACCACGTGTTGGCACAATTGCTTCCTACATACAAACAGAAACTTCAAACAACAAACCCCAACAAGAAATCTGTGCACACTTGGACTCCTGCTGCAGGTGAGGAGCTGTCACGCACACACCTCCTGTGTGGGTAGTGTTGGCCGTAGGACGTGTTGTTCACAGAGAGAAAAAATACACCATAGCAAGTCAGCACTCAAACAAACCAAAAGGCCAGTTTTATTGAAGTTGACGCAGCTGGCCACACAAACACTCACTGCGTCTCTTCACCAGGTATCAGAAACAAAATAAAGGAACAATCTTTTTATCATATCCACTCGCACCTTGCTCTCATTTCCAGACTCCTAACTTACCACTCCCAACAAACCCCAGTGCTCGCAACACCCTTTAAATAGGATTTGGCCCGTACCACTATGGATACAATAGGTGTAAAACAGAAAATTCACAAGACAAACAACACATAGCACAGCAGTCCGGACTACTTGGACACACAATTACATGAAACCCTTAACAATTCACAGGACAGACATTCATCAGATCTTCTATACCTAGTTGCCATTTTTCGCAATAACATTAGGCTCTGATAACCTCCCCTCTCAGCATTCCAGCAATGTTATGTTCCTCTAGCTAAGCTTCAGGCATATAACCAGTCTCCTATCTGTTTGCAACCTTTTGACCTTTCTGAGGACCCCTCAGAACAAATAGACACTGGCGTGTCCTCTCATGCAGTGCTGTTAAGACTTAAGCTAGTGGCATCCTACACTATGCTTTGTTCCTTTAGGGCCATTTCTCTAAAAATAGTGTTCTCTACCTTTTGATTCCCCTCCTGTCCACAGCTAGAACAACTGTTTGCTAACAAAGACTGTTTATCTGTCTGGAAAGGTCTCCAAACTGTTACCAATTCCAAAAGAAAATCCCCTCAGATACATCTTGATCACTCTCTACCAGATAACACATTTTACAGCAGGTCTGAAACACAAAGGATCTCCAACGACCTTGTCCATGGCAGCCTCGCAACTCCTCCAAATAATTCACATCCTGGGGATGAGCTATTGTCCCCCACTCAACTGGAGTGCCACACCCACTCACACTCAATCTCTCACGAAGACTTGACGCCGTTTACAAGTCTTGAGAATGCCCTGTGAAGCAAAGAACAGGATGTGTTAAGGCTATTCAAAAAGCAAAA
Organism: Lepisosteus platostomus; assembly: GCF_059453375.1. Classification (NCBI taxonomy): domain Eukaryota; kingdom Metazoa; phylum Chordata; class Actinopteri; order Semionotiformes; family Lepisosteidae; genus Lepisosteus; species Lepisosteus platostomus. The sequence continues at coordinate 18,273,685 of NC_142633.1, read as the reverse complement.
CTGTAAAAAGGCAGCAGGACCTGACTGTGTATCTCCAGCCACACTACAGCCCTGTGCTGGCCAACTCGCTCCAATCTTTACAGACGTTTTTAAGCAATCATTGTCCCAGTGCACAGTGCCAGACTGCTTCAAATCTTCTGTTATTGTTCCTGTTTCAAAAAAGGACACAAGAACCTGCCTTAATGCCTACAGACCCGTCGCACTAACGTCAGAACTGGCGCGTCTTCCCAACACGTTCGTGTCACAGTGAGGTGACCCCTCAAACAAGAATTATTTCCTGCCTCATATATGACTACGGCACCTAGCAATGCAAACAGGGTGCCAGGGCCCCTCTCCATTACCACAGGTTCTGTTGATCTCCCAGATCCACCAATGCCCACACAGACCAGCGACAAGAATGTGTATCGTATAAGTGACCTTTTTAATTTCTATCCACATTCACCATCAGCCAAAGACACAACGAAAACAGCAGCAACAAAAGGTCCTTCCAAGGGTCATAATGAATCCAGAGGGACGGCAGTCTTTTCTGTCAAGTACCGAAGAGTGGCCACTCGAACGATTCTTCTTCGTACCTGTAAAGTCTTTGATGGCCCCAGTGAACGAGAGGCCGGTCCCATTTCCCCAGACTCCGTTCAGGTTCCACTAGAAATCCTCCCGCGAACTGTATTCCATTCCCCTCAGTTTGGAGCGGCTAGCCGGGCCGGTTTCTCGCTCCTTGCCTTCAGGTATTAAAAGTCTCTGTACAGTACCTCTGTTCCGATGCCACTGTCTCCCGTGGTCGTCAATCGGTCCTTGCCTCCGCGAACTCGCGCTCCGCAGCTTCCCTTGTGCTGCCTGTGTCGTCTCCCAGGTCTGGTGGGAATCGGGAGCCCGCTCCGTTCCGGCTCAGATGGTTTTATTCCTCCCCTCAGCCCATCTCCCTCAGGGGGTTTTCCACTGTCCCTGTCAGAAAGGGGCATGCCCAGTATTTTAACAGGAGGAAGCTCGTGTGGCTGAAGAGTGTGAGAGTGCCGAGCTTAGGTGTTATGGGCCCTTATCACTTCTTTGTTCACTCTCCGGGTCGGAGAAACCTGAAAAGAGACAAACGTTGTGAGACCATTTATAAGCTTGGTGACCTCGAATTAAACAGAACAATAGCAACACTGTTCTACAAACCTTTCATTGAAAGGGTTTTCAAACACTGTCCCACTTGCTGGTTTGGCAACATCAGTAGCTGGAATTGAATATGCAGCCATTAGTCTGCCTGGCAAAAAACAACCGGTCTCTCCAGTGGTCTGCATACAAGTGAACACACAAACCCCATACTATTAAAACCCCCTTTAGGGCACACTCACACCACAACACAATCAACCCGACAGACTCACCAACACTGGACTGCAGAAGTGGCAGGAAACCCTTGAGAACATGAGCAGAGCATGCAAACTCCACACAGACAGCACTCCAGGAAACCAGACACATGAGAACATGTGCAGAGCATGTGCGCCGTCTCTCAGCCTTTCACCTCCACATGCAGATCAGGACGCGACCGGAGACCGGAGACTCCTCACTCCTGCAGGAGGAGGCGCCGACGGACTCGCTCAGCCCAGCGCTTACATTTCCCCGACAGTCCTGTCCTACAGCCTGCGACTCACCGCTTCTTCCTTTTCTTCTGCGAAATGTCCACAAAATACTCCAGCCAGCGCTTTTTAGACTAACGTTTCTGCTTTGCTCGCTGATTAGATTACAAAAGCCGACTGTTTACCTCCTAGAGGTCAGCTCGCACCAACTTCTGCAGCACCGTTTCCCCGGCAACCACGTTTTATTGACAAAGTAAAATAAACACAGGAGAAAAGTTTGCAAACAAGACGGGAGCTAAGAAACACGAGGACAGTGGGTTTGCTTTATGTGCCGGGTCGATTAACCAGCGCTGCAGACACGTGAAATACAAGAAAACATACACACAAGGGAACACATAAGAGAGACAAAGAAATACAAGACACGATAAATACGCTGAAATTGTATTAATATAATTCATTCTAATGTTCAATGAAATCAGCGAAACACATGGGCAGGGCAGCCCAGTGAACTATAGAGACTACATTACCCATAAGCCCTGTGGGCGACACCATTTTGACGTCATCGACTCATACTTTTGTATTTTTTCTGAGACCAAAAACTACAAGAAAACGTAACGTAGCAGTCGTATTGTCAGGATACATGCAATAATACATGTACATTTTATGGAAAAAAAGATTCAACAAGGTAAATGCAGATAAGGCCCGTCCATGCTTAAACGTTCTTACAACACAGAAACAGACACATTTCAGAAAGACATTCTGAAATAAAATGTCTTTACATCCGTCTTAAACTGTTCAAACACGGTCTCCTCTCACACCATTCCCTTAATAATTATGTTGCGCAAGTATAATAATGTTTAAAAATACAAACGATATTTTCATCTTCCTTTTCAATGGGATTAAAATGTAACAAATTTATTTCTTTCCGATTTCAAGTCTTTCCGATAGCGCTTTGAGACTCAGCTCCGTGTATCTCTGTCGCCACCCAGTGGACATTTCTCGGAAGTGTCACCGCCCGCCGGAATTCGGAAAAGTCCCGGGACTGAAGCTGTGTGACTGGACAAGAGCCTGTCTCCCGCCTCCTGCTGAAATCTCAGCGCCGATTGGACAAAAGCTGCTCACAGTCCGGATCCAGTGGAAGGCCGATCCACTCCGGGTTTTCCGTAGCCGGCAGTCCGGATCCAGTGGAAGGCCGATCCACTCCGGGTTTTCCGTAGCCGGCAGTCCGGATCCAGTAGAAGGCCGATCCACTCCGAGTTTTCCGTAGCCGGCAGTCCGGATCCAGTGGAAGGCCGATCCACTCCGGGTTTTCCGTAGCCGGCAGTCCGGATCCAGTGGAAGGCCGATCCACTCCGGGTTTTCCGTAGCCGGCAGTCCGGATCCAGTGGAAGGCCGATCCACTCCGGGTTTTCCGTAGCCGGAAGTCCGGATCCAGTTGAAGGCCGATCCACTCCGGGTTTTCCGTAACCGGAAGTCCGGATCCGGTGGAAGGCCGATCCACTCCGGGTTTTCCGTAGCCGGAAGTCCGGGTCCGGTGGAAAGGCTGATCCACTCCGGGTTTTCCGTAGCCGGAAGTCCGGATCCTTTACGATGCACGCAAGACTACGTTACAGATCACCGGAGTACATTACACAGGCAAATAAAGATAAGGTACGCACAGCTTTCATGTTGTGATACTTAGACATGGTTTGGAGACGTTCCCTCGTGTGTATTTTGAATTATTCAAATGCGTGTCGCTTCAATTTGGAAGCGCATAATTTCAGTGCATGAGCTTACCCGTTATATTGGGCGAGATTTCACACGGATAATCAAACAAGAACGAGTTTGCCCTGGAATCCATTCCACTGCCCAACCTGAAAGTCAGAGCATGAGAACGGACGGATTGTATGGCGATTGTGGTGTTGCTCGACCACATCAATTAGGCGAGAAGTACAATCTGCTACTACGACATACGGTCTAATTATTCAATTTTCGATTATTTCTCATCTTTAGGCTATTCATACATCTAATAACGAGCAAGTATAATGATTAAGCCAATGATACATTATATCTTAGATTCGGTTCAGCAGTATTGAGCAGTAAAATAACATCAATTTGTCTACAGGAAATGTCAGAATTAGAAGCCTTCTTTACACCATTTTGCCGATCTGTTCAGAGTGTTTTAACAACAGAACAAAACAAAAACAAACGTAAGGTTTCTGGGCTGCTTTGAGAAAGACAATTATCATCTATATTACTTTTAAATCTATGCACACTGTGTATCTTTACCGGGTCGATTCAATGTACAATTTTGTACTGACGCCTTAACCTTATTATTCATACAAAATCTGTTTGACAATAGTCATGTTTGATTCCACTCACTTTCCCCAAAGAGGTGCTCCAAAATAGTTTGACAAGATATTGTGAGATTGCGAGAAGGATCTGAAGTATTTATTAGTACAAGTATAACTAAATTGTTTTCCTTGTAGTCTAATAAAGGTTGTAAATTCTTCCATAGTTTCTGATGGTATACTGTTAGTTTCTTAAAAGCATCAATACCTCTCTAGGAGTAGCTCTGGTTACGACGGATTGTTATCAGACGTATCACAAACATTATATCTATTCATAAAATCTGCTTGATTCTACATTTCATCATCCACACCAGTTAATTTGTTGACCCCGCTTATACTATTTTAAACCCAGTTTTCAAAGCACAGGTTTATTTTTTCTCTGTATTCTAGATGATGTATCTATGGGAGGTATGTTTATCTATAAGAGACCACGTGAGGAGAACGTCTTCATGGAAGCTGGCAAGTTTCAGGGGGGTTTCCAGCATCCAAATGACATTCAAGTAAAAAGTCTATACCCGCTAGTTCCTGAATGATTAAATTAGGGAAACATACACCACCTACTTTGCTTAATTTTGTAAATAGTACTCTGTCGGTATCGGTATTAGATGCTCTAAACCCTGTAGCATTTAGGCCTCCTTCTGCCCGTGTTTGACAAATAACAACCATGAATAAAGTTTTTTTTTTATTTTACTAAGGTAGAGAACATCAAATCACAAAATCACCTTTTTGAAAATCTTAATACCAAGATATTTAATCACATCTTTTACATGTATATTACGTACGGAGCAGACACTTTTCAACAGCCACCAGTTCACTTTTCTGATATGTAAAGAAAGACCAGATACAGAGGAAATGACTTGTAAACGCATTTAATTGCTTTGTCCACCTCTGTGTGCTTTCTCAGAGAGAGAGTTGTATCCTCAGCCAATTGGGAACACCTGTAATCTCTTTATCCTGTACTTGAATACCCTGAAACTATTTGTTATAGGGGTGTAAGCAGTGGGAAGAGGAGTGGGCTCGTGTCGAATTGCCTTACCCGTTCCCAATCTGCAGGAGGTCCCACGACGGCAGGTAGCTGCTCCAGTCGCTGGAGCTCAGTTCGCTGTCGAGGGAGGACGAGGGCTCTGGCTCGGGGGAATCACGGCTCCACAGCTCCTACCTGTTGCAGAGTGTTTCTGCCCTGCCGATGGCCTCTGTGTTTTAGAAGGATCTGTCTCTTTTCGCTTGCTTACACCACAGGTTTCATCGACGATAGTGTGCATCCTGAAGCAGTGAGTTATCGGTCTTATTTCTACTGAGAAACAGTTCAAGCACTCACAAAACAATAACCAGGAGACGGTGTATGAAAAAGAATTGTAAGACTTGCAGAGTAGATTTGAATAGACAGTAGATGTCACACTGCGTGCTTGAATATCAGAGATTCGATTCATTCTTTCCTGTAGGTTAACTTCCTGTTTGACATTGTTCCGCTGTCACTTCTTCACAAACTCATAACTCGCCGTGTTCAATTTTGTGTTGAGTTACAGGAACCTCAGCATCAGATGAAATCCTCTTCAGCGCCCCAGGGAGACTGGGGGACTTGCCAGATTTTCAGCTTTATCACTGGGTCCTTCGGCTCAGGGCTGTTGAGCAAAGTGCTCCCCTCTGCTGGAGAGCCACAGGGGCACTACAGAGCGGCCTCGTGTTCCCTGCTCCTGCCCGTGCCTGTGGACGGCCAGTGTGACCGCGCGCGAGACAAAGTAGTGCATTCGTGGTGTAAATACAGAATGTTCACTAGCTGACTGAGGAAAGTTACAGAGACGGGAGTATACGTTCTGAAATAATGTGAACCACTGTTACTACACACAGACAGACTACTTAAAAATCATGTGGCTTTTTAAGGTCGTTTTGTCTGCCTAAAGTACGTTAGATTTGTCACAGCAAAGAGTTTGAATACTTACAGAATGCAGCAGCTAGAATTGTTACTTGGAGCAGAAAGAATGACCACATAACCCCCATACTTCTCTCTCTTCATTGGCTTCCTCTCAGGTACAGGGCGGACTTCAAACTCCTTCTACTTACTTACAAGGCTCTCAGAGGTCAGGCACCTGTCCTGCCTCGCAGGGATGCTGCAGAGGAGAAATACTGTCTGTCATGGGCTGGGCACCATGTGAGTTGAATGCGGCATCAGTGCCATGGATCCAAGAGGGGCATCATGGATACAGCTGTCGTTTAGGAGGATTCTGCTGGTCTGCAGAGACCTGCATGGGGTACTGACATACAGATAACGTGATGGATGGATGGATTAATACCCGCATTCATTTCTTTCTTTTTTTTTAATGATATAATGTTAGCATGCCCAAAGGGGTTGGGCAGCCAGTTGACCTTGGACCCCTAGAGGATTTTATTCTCCTTACTGAGTCTTTGGTTCCTTTCCTCCATTGTCTTCAGTTCTGTATTCACAAAATGTATATTTACCTGCATTGTTAAGCGCCTTGGGGCAACCTTGTTGTGAAAGGTGCTATATGAAAATAAATTGAATTGAATGGAATGACAGAGTCACGGCTTTTCCAGTTTCCTCTCCTATTATCTTCTTTATCTGCACTCTAAAACACAGTGAAACCTTGAACCTTTCAACTGGACCACTGCCGTTCTACATCACAATGACTCTAACTAGGACGGAGACTTGAATGGGATGAAAAAGGAAAAGGCATTATTTGCAGGAAGAAATTAAACTGTTCCACCTGATCACTTGCTAAACAAAGTGATTCACTGGAGTGGAGGCGGTGAAAGCTTTGTGAATCAACTTACAAAAGGAAACATGTAAGAAACGTGGCTCCCATATTTAACCCTTGAAAAATCTATGAGTGTTATGTGGAGGTGAAAGTATTGTTCAATTATTCTAATAAAGCTCACTCAACTAAGACCCAGAAAAGTACCAGAGTATTCTCACCTAAGAGGAAATACTTACAAGTAGGATGTTCAAATGAAAAGCATTAAAAACTGAATGATCTTCAGTAGCTGAAATGATTATTGAGCTCTGGGTCACAGTGCTCCTGAAAAAAAATCAAATTTCAGCAGACACCCAAGGACAGCAGGTGAGCACCATGCTGAGCCAGTGTATAAGTGTATGAATCACAGTTTCAAGGAGCTTTTTTCAGTTTCGTTCCACTGATGGGCCAACACGGGGGGAACTTCAGTCTTACTCGCCCTATTGCATTAAGAAACTGTACAACATTCTCCAATAAGAACTTGCGACCTCACCTAACGAAAAGCAATTTGCGTAGCAGGGAAAGACTGGACTCCCACTGGGGATTTTTGTTTTTCATCCCGATGGTGATGTGCACTATATAGAACGTTGCTGGACCCTCCTCGGGAAGCGTGCAGAGATCACATTAGATGTGTTGCTCAAGCTCTTTATTGTCACGTACAGTAAACCCAGCAGTGTGGTCAGTGCGGGATGTGTTCTGTCCTGACGGCAGGGTCAGCAGCCAGAGGAGACCTGAAACACAAGACGGAGAGGTAAGACATTGATTCCGACAGAGAGAGCTTTCACACCGGATTACTGACAAGAGGAGCAATAAGAGAAGAGTTGTAAAGACACGCCGAAGAGAATATTCTCATCTAAGAGGAAATATTAACAAGTAGGATGTTAAAATGAAAAGCATTAAAAACTGCATGATCTTCAGTAGTGAAATGATTACTGAGCTCTGGGTCACGGACAGCAGGGGAGTGAATGAGTTGTTTATTGTGTTTCCTGTGAATTATGTAGAATTCACAACGTGTTCCAATTGTACAGGAAAACCATTGAGAGCAGATTCACTTCTTCTGCACCAGAATGAATGATTTCCATCTTCACTCTAGGGTACTGTACTTTACAGCACTGTATTGTATTCTGCATATATGTCTGTTATGTACACATTTTCTTTCTCACTTTGTCTCTCTGTCCATTTGTATCAGTTTGTTGGAGAGCACCATCACACCAGCATCACAACATTTATTCTACTGCCTTATTAAGCAAATGTCTCTACTAAATTCTTTTTATATATAAAACATTTTTTGACATGATATACACAAATGGCTAATTATACTTTCTGATTATATTTCCATCTTAGAAATGAAGCATTTCTCTCCTGCAGTTTGAGGTTGTAAAATAGAAAACTGGATCACTCCAGGGCCGAATCTTCTCCCTCTCTTACACTCTCTTACATTCGTTCACGAATGATCACAAGAGCAAACACATAGACTGGCTTCTCACAAAGTGTGTCGATGACACAGTCCCGGTCAGCTTACTAAAGGACCCAGAAAATCACCACGGGCCAGTCTGAACAGTTTCACGGAATGGTCTGTTGACTTCTCTTTGATGTTTCATGTTACAAGAGCAAAACAATACTCACTGATTTGAGGATAATTGCGCCATCCCTCCAGCCTACTGAAATGAACCGTCAGATGCAGAAGCTGTCAGTGACTACAGGTCCTTGGGACTGGTCAGAGAAACCTGAGATGAGACAAACGTTGTGAGACCATTTATAAGCTTGTGACCTCAAATTAAACGGAAGTCAGACATTTTCAAAGGGGGCAACACTGCGGCACAGTGGTTAGCATCGCTGCCTCATAGCACCGGGGCCCTGGGTTTGATTCCAGGGGTGCTGTCTGTGTGGAGTCTGCATGTTTGTTTGCGCTGCAGGGGACACCTCACCCCCACAGACACAAACTCACACCACAGCCCGATTTTTCCACAACACAATCAACCCGCCAGTATCAGTTTGTGTTCAGTGCTGGGGAGGTGCCTTGTCCTTGCAGAACAAAAACAAGGTGATCAGGACTGACGGCAAGATTCAGGTATTCAAGTACCCAGTAAATCCAGGGCTCAAATGGGGGAACTGTTTCACGAGCTACACAATATCCTCACACACGATGACAGAGCCTTGGAAAACCGTGTGGAGAGTGAGGTGCTCGTACCCAGCCGGAGTTAAAAGACCACGCATTGAGCAGAGCAACTGAGCAAAAGCACACTATCGATCTATCCAACCCAGAAAAGCACACATCTCTGTGATACAGAGGCTAAGGCAACATGTGAGTAAAGGATTTTGAATCAGCAATTGTGCTGATGAGCCAGTCAGCAATTTTTCAGAAACAGCAAACATGTCGTCAGCCTCCAGGAGCTGCAGAAGATTGTGAGATATAAAGGAGTGAAACCAGGGCAGGAGAAACTGATTCCTCGTGTAGGAAGCTGAGGAAAACGATGCACACCCTGCAGACTGAAAGGAAGACAGCACAAACTATCGGTAATGTCAGCCTAGAAGAAAGTGTAGTGCAGTGTGTTGCAACTAAGTTTTTGTTCAATATTTGTTTTGTCTGAAAGAGACTATTTTGATTAGATACATGCGATACTATTTCTTTCTCATTCTCTGTCTTTTTATGTCTTATTTGGATCACACCATAAAGTTCATAACCCAGCCAGTTGCTTTGGCTCTGAAAGCATCCCTCAGCAGGGACAGCCCTGATCCCCAAACACAGGGCTGCCCTTCCCACTGCCCGTCTGCTCTCTGCCCAGTGGAAGTAGCGTTTCTGCCCCGCAGCTGTGTGAGAGAAGATGACCTGAGAGCACTAACCCACCTCTGGAGAGGGAAGAGTCTCAGCTGGAAGGGAGGAGGAGCTGCCGGGCTGCCGCAGACAAGGCGCCGCTGAAATGATAGAGAAATCTTTTAGAATCAAACGTCACCTGGCTCAGTGATTAAGCTGTAGTACATGATCACATTATATTATTAAAACATGCAGACTGCCATTTCCATTCTGTACAAACAAAGGGTTTTCCATTGTAGAAAACACCACTGCAAATCGAAAGCGGAGTGCACTGGGACTGCAGTCCAGAGAAACCCATCATGTTACAAGAACTGGAGGCCATTTCACACCAAAACTGTACAATAGGATTCTTTCTGCACACCCAGTACTGGGGGCTGTGTCAGAGGCTCCTCACCGTTCTGTGATGATTTTAGACGTTGAATCGGGCAGGAGGCAGGTGCTCTTCTGGAGCTCTCGTCCCGTGCTATAACTCGGACCACGCGATGGCACAATTGCTTCCTACATACAAACAGAAACTTCAAACAACAAAACCCAACAAGAAATCTGTGCACACTTGGACTCCTGCTGCAGCTGAGGAGCTGTCACGCACACACCTCCTGTGTGGGTAGTGTTGGCCGTAGGACGTGTTGTTCACAGAGAGAAAAAATACACCATAGCAAGTCAGCACTCAAACAAACCAAAAGGCCAGTTTTATTGAAGTTGACGCAGCTGGCCACACAAACACTCACTGGGTCTCTTCACCAGGTATCCACACAGACAGCACCCCAGGAACAGGACCCATGAGAACAGGGGCAGAGCATGCAGACTCCACACAGACAGCACCCCAGGAACAGGACCCATGAGAACAGGGGCAGAGCATGCAGACTCCACACAGACAGCACCCCATGAACAGGACCCATGAGAACACAGGCAGAGCATGCAGACTCCACACAGACAGCACCCCAGGAAACTGAACCCATGAGAACGGGGCAGAGCATGCAGACTCCACACAGACAGCACCCCAGGACACCAGACCCGTGAGAACAGGGGCAGAGCATGCAGACTCCACACAGACAGCACCCCAGGACACCAGACCCATGAGAACAGGGGCAGAGCATGCAGACTCCACACAGACAGCACCCCAGGAACAGGACCCATGAGAACAGGGGCAGAGCATGCAGACTCCACACAGACAGCACCCCATGAACAGGACCCATGAGAACACAGGCAGAGCATGCAGACTCCACACAGACAGCACCCCAGGAAACTGAACCCATGAGAACGGGGCAGAGCATGCAGACTCCACACAGACAGCACCCCAGGACACCAGACCCGTGAGAACAGGGGCAGAGCATGCAGACTCCACACAGACAGCACCCCAGGACACCAGACCCATGAGAACAGGGGCAGAGCATGCAGACTCCACACAGACAGTACCCCAGGAAACCGAACCCATGAGAACAGGGGAAGAGCATGCAGACTCCACACAGACAGCACCCCCAGGAAACCAGACCCATGAGAACAGGGGCAGAGCATGCAGACTCCACACAGACAGCACCCCAGGAACAGGACCCATGAGAACAGGGGCAGAGCATGCAGACTCCACACAGACAGCACCCCAGGAACAGGACCCATGACAACAGGGGCAGAGCATGCAGACTCCACACAGACAGCACCCCAGGAACAGGACCCATGACAACAGGGGCAGAGCATGCAGACTCCACACAGACAGCACCCCAGGAACAGGACCCATGAGAACAGGGGCAGAGCATGCAGACTCCAGACAGACAGCACCCCAGGAACAGGACCCATGAGAACAGGGGCAGAGCATGCAGACTCCACACAGACAGCACCCCAGGAAACTGAACCCATGAGAACAGGGGCAGGGCATGCAGACTCCATACAGACAGCACCCCAGGAAACCAGACCCATGAGAACAGGGGCAGAGCATGCAGACTTCACACAGACAGCACCCCAGGAAACCAGACCCATGAGAACAGGGGCAGAGCATGCAGACTCCACACAGACAGCACCCCAGGAACAGGACCCATGAGAACAGGGGCAGAGCATGCAGACTCCACACAGACAGCACCCCAGGAACCAGACCCATGAGAACAGGGGCAGAGTATGCAGACTCCATACAGACAGCACCCCAGGAAACCAGACCCATGAGAACAGGGGCAGAGCATGCAGACTCCACACACACTGCACCCCAGGACACCAGACCCATGAGAACAGGGGCAGAGCATGCAGACTCCACACAGACAGCAGCCCAGGTAACACACCCCAGCAGGAGGAGGCGCCGACGGACTCGCTCATGGTGCAGTGAGCCCAGCGGTGTGAGGCTGGTGTCCAGCGCTGATGTGTCCCTGATAGTCCTGTCCCACAGCCTGCGAGTCACCGTTTCTTCCACAAAATACTCCAGCCAGCGCTTTTTAGACTAAAGTTTCTTAAGTTTCTGTTTTTCTCGCAGATTAGATTAAAAAAGCCGCCTGTTGACCTGCTGGAGGTCAGACCCGCTCCGGCAACAACTAGTGCAGCTCCGTTGCCCCGGCAACCACGTTTTATTTAACAAAGTAAAATAAACACCGGAGAAAAGTTTGCAAACAAGACAAGAGAGCTCAGAAACCCACAGACACGACGGCAGTGGGTTTTGTTTCTGTGTCGAGTTGATAAACCAGGCAGGACGAGCGCTGCAAACACACTAGAGTACACATAACACAATCAGGGGTACACAAGACTCCTGCTTTTTACACAAACAGGTTCAACAGGTCAATAAAGAGCAGGTCGGCACAGCTGTCATGATGTCTCATTTACAAAGAGTCTGAAGATTTGCTCGTCTCTTCCCAGAGCAGCTTCACTCCGGAGAGCAAGGAACAGCTCCTGCCGAGTCCGTCTTGTAAGACAGACATAGAAATCCGCGACACGGTAAATACACTGACATTGTATAATTAATTCTGATGCTCAATCAAATCTGCGGAACACGTGCGGAGCGCAGTCCAGAGCACTATAGAGACTACATTTCCCACAAGCCCTGTGGCGACTTCCTTTTGACGTAATCGAGTCGCGTCTTTTTATTTTTAATTATAACAACAATACATGCCATAAAAACAAGAATACATATAACACAGAGTATAGTCAGGGGTACATACGATAATACATGTACATGTTATGGAAAAAGATTAAACAAGTAATCTTGTTTAATAGTAAACAAAAGCAGATGAGGTCCGTACATGTTTCAAATTGTCTGTACAGACGCATTTACATCCGTTTTAAAGTGTTTAAACATGGGTCTCCTCTCACAGCATTTCGTTAATTATTATGAAGTATCATATTTTTTTAAATACAAACGATATTTTCATATTACTTTCAATAGGTTTAAAATGTAGTATTATTTTACTTCTTTAAAAGTAATGTCAATATTAGTTTCCTTCTTTACGTTATCTTTCAGAGTTGCTGTCACAAACGTCACAGTTATCATCTGTATTGATTTTCAATCTCTGCACAACGAGGATCTGTACAGAGGCGCTATTGGACTCGCCGCCATAGACTCGTGTATCTCTGTCGCCGCCCAGTGGACATTTCTCGAAAGTGCAGTTCTTTTTAACTTTTTATGGTAGCAATAAAAATAGATACAATACAAACAAGAGTATATTTATAGCACATCAATAATACCATCAGGGGTACATAGTATAATATATTTACACTTCTGAAAAAAAGATTAAACCAGGTTAATAAAGATAAGGGCTGATATAGTCTGTAAATACACTTTTACATCTATTTAAAATGTTCTAACGAAGCTGCCTGAGGAAAGAACTTACTGTTTTGATTACATGAATCAGAGATTGTGACTCTGCCTTTAGCTTCCCATTCCTTCCAAACAATTTCAATTTCACACCTCTGGTTGTGCCAGAGGGTCCTCAGTGGAAGAGATACCAGGGTCCCCAGCACTGCTGTCACCTCTTCTGTACTCCTCCTATGCTAACAGCTGTGTATCTACTGCTGACTCCGTGAAAGGAATCAAGACTCCAGATGATCCCACCCAAATAAAAGAAAAATTCTGGAGTGGAAGGAGGTCTCTGCTTTAGTCGGCTGGTGCCGTGAAAACAACCTCTAACTCTGTATAACTCCAACTGCCTGTGTCTCAGGAAGCCCTGGTCCGTTTGTAATGGAAAACCATTGAGAGCACTAGAATGACTGATTTCCATCTTCACTCTAGGTCACTGTGCTGAACAGCACATTACTGTATTCTGCATATGATATGTCTGTTATTTACACCTTTTCTTTCTCACTTTGTCTCTCTGTCCGTTTGGATCAGGTATTTGGAGAGCACCACCACACCAGCCAAACTACCCAAACAGTTGCTTAGGCACTCAAGTGGACTTGATCAAATTAAACTTTCCAACCTAAACAGGAAAATGACAGTTTAAATGGATTCTACTGCCTTATTAATCATATTTCTCTTCTAAATTCTTTTAAAATAAAAACAAATATTTCTGACATGATACACACAAATAGCTATTTTTATACTTTCTGGTTATATTTCAATCTTATAAATGAAGCATTTCTTTCCTGCGGTTTGAGGTTGTTAAAGAGAAAGACCCCATACTATCACAACCCCCTTTACAGGCTGGTGAAAGAGGTGAAATGAGGTAGCGGAGGTGTAATTGAGTCGGACAGCAAACTCTCACCTGCTGCTTGCCAGGACAGGAATCTTACAAAGGTCCACTCCTCCCAGGAGGGTCACAGTAACAATGATGATGAGTAACACGAATGATTACAGTTCAGGGCCCCAGCACTGCCACCCACTAAAATAAACATGACACACAAGAGAACCCACAAGACAGTCATGGAAATCCATGACACGGTAAACACGCTGAAATGGTACAATATAATTAATTCTGATGTTCAATCAAATCACCGAAACACGTGGGCAGTGCGGGCCAGAGAACTACAGAAACTACATTACCCATACGCCCTGTGGGCGACTTCCTTCTGACGTCATCGACTCGCGCCTTTTGAATGTTATTTTAATTTTGGGTTTATTGTATTTATTTTGTATTTTGTATCCATGTACAATACATTCATTCATTCATTCATTACTCTTGTTTGCAATGCAATGTATTCTTTGCATTCTTTGCTGTTGAAAATGCTTAAATATATTTAAAATTAAAATAACGTATTAATACGAACATTACTAACGGTATTTTAATTAAAAAAACTTTCGGTGAAATTTTGCTGAATGACCACCAAGCGGCGCCATTGGCACATTATTGTAAGAATAATCATTTCTAAGAAATTTTCCAGTTTAATTCCACGGACCGGCCATCAGAGGGGCACTTTACTCGTCCTGCTGCTTCTGTTGAATTAATAATTGCTTAAATTATTGTCTGGTTAAATTGTCTGGTGGTAAGTATTTGTAATATAGGATTGCTCATGTCTGATCTGGAACACGAGATGGAAGTTTAATATGTGTGATTCACTGAGGTGGAGGGGTGGGAAATGACTGAAAGAAGTCTTGCCATGCTGTATTATTAATAGTAGTAGCAGTATTATCATATTAACACAAATCCTCAGACTCACTAACATCTCCAATAGAACGACAATCTCACACATCAAATATTAGAGGACCCTTCCTTTATACCTAAAAGCTTTCAGTTGTTGGACAATGAAAAGAGTGCTTGCAGAAATCTAATTACTGTTGTTATAAACTCATTACAAGCTAATTGTCTCATTTCTTTTTTTTCTTTCTTCTCTTTTCAGCAGCAAATAAACCCATTACTTGATCCCTTACATTTCAAAACGCTCTGTATCAAACCAACAAATCGTTCATAAATTTAAACCATGTTTTTGAGAAACTAGCCTTAAAATCAAAATGACTACATTCATATGAAACACACTCAGAAACAATATCAAATGGTTTCATACAGAGTGCAGAAACAACTGAAGAGAACTACCAGAACTAAAACAACACCACACCACTCTGAGCTGCGCCTCAGATACTGTGAGATGGTTAGACACTAAATGCACACCCTAAAGAAGATAGGCACATACACAAACAGACAACTCTCAGACCACAAAAGGCCTGTAGCCAAGACACAGTCAACAACGCTTGACCCAACTGCAGCTCAGACCTGCAGCAAAGCCTGCTCAAACTCCTCAACCTCGACCTGACGGCCGGCTGTTTCCCTGAGGCCTGGAATCAAGGACTGATCACGCCCGTCTGTAAGAATGGAGACAGACTCGACCCCAACAGATACCGGGGCTTCAGTCTTGAATATCTGATAACCGGCCCTCCTTACTGAGCACAATGTCCTGCATTAGAGTCAGACTGGCTTCCTACCAAACCGCCACACATCCCATCACATTCACACCTGGGCTCTGATGGCCCATCTGGACCCAGAACAGCAGAGCCTGGCACTGCTGGAGCAGCACTGTCAGACCCGGGCACTGCCAGCCCATCTGGACCCAGAACAGCAGAGCCTGGCACTACTGGAGCAGCACTGTCAGACCTGGTCATTGCCAGCCCATCTGGACCCAGAACAGCAGAGCCTGGCACTGCTGGAGCAGGACTGTCACATCTGGGCACTGCCAGCCAAACTGGACCCAGAACAGCAGAGCCTGGCACTGCTGGGGCAGTACTGTCACACCTGGGCACTGCCAGCCCATCTGGACCCAGAACAGCAGAGCCTGGCACTGCTGGAGCAGGACTGTCAGACCTGGGCACTGCCAGTCAATCTGGACCCAGAACAGCAGAGCCTGGCACTGCCAGCCCATCTGGACCCAGAACAGCAGAGCCTGGCACTGCTGGAGCAGGACTGTCACACCTGGGCACTGCCAGTCAATCTGGACAAGACCAGAGTTATGGTTTTCCAGGAGAAAGCCAGACCTCAGGGAAACGGGTACAAATTCACACTGAACAACAACACATTGGAGCACACATCCAGCTACACATATCTCGGTCTCACCATCAGCTCTTCTGGGAGTTTTGACCTGGCAGTGAAGGCACTGAGGGAGAAGGCACTCAGGGCTTTCTACGCAATAAGAAGGAGGCTCTTCAATGTCAACCCACCAACAAGAATTTCGCTCCAAATATCTGAAAGTGTAATCCAACCCATTGCCCTATACGGCAGTGAAGTGTGGGGTCCCCTCACAGACCAGGAGTACACTCTGTAGAAACTCTAATCAATCTGTAGAAACATCCGCCTTGCGCAGAGAAAAACAGCTAACAGCGAGTGCAGGGCTGAATTAGGCCAGTACCCACTATTGGTAAACATACAGAACAGAGTAATCAGACACTTGTTACACCTGAGAAACAGAGGCCACAATTCATACCACCACTAGGCCCTGCTGATCCCAGAGTACAGCTGGTGTTGACACCAGTCAGTCTCAGGACAGCACAGCTACAGCAACACCAATCACAATCATCCAAATGCGGAGGGGACTGCAGTCCAGAGAAACCCAGCATTTGACAAGGACTGGAGGCCATTTCGCACCACAACTGTAGAACAGGATTCTTTCTGCACACCCAGTACTGGGGGCCGTGTCGGAGGCTCCTCACCAGAAGAGACTTGCATTCCTGTTGGCTCCTCTCATTCTGTGATGATTTTAGACGTCGAATCGGGCAGGAGGCAGGCGCTCTTCGGGAGCTCTCGTCCCGTGCTATAACTCGGACCACGCAATGGCACAATTGCTTCCTACATACAAACAGAAACTTCAAACAACAAACCCCAACAAGAAATCTGTGCACACTTGGACTCCTGCTGCAGCTGAGGAGCTGTCACGCACACACCTCCTGTGTGGGTTGTGTTGGCCGTAGGACGTGTTGTTCACAGAGAGAAAAAATACACCATAGCAAGTCAGCACTCAAACAAACCAAAAGGCCAGTTTTATTGAAGTTGACGCAGCTGGCCACACAAACACTCACTGCGTCTCTTCACCAGGTATCAGAAACAAAATAAAGGAACAATCTTTTTATCATATCCACTCGCACCTTGCTCTCATTTCCAGACTCCTAACTCACCACTCCCAACAAACCCCAGTGCTCACAACACCCTTTAAATTGGATTTGGCCCGTACCACTATGGATACAATAGGTGTAAAACAGAAAATTCAAAAGACAAACAACACATAGCACAGCAGTCCGGACTACTTGGACACACAAATACATGAAACCCTTAACAATTCACAGGACAGACATTCAGCAGATCGGCTATACCTAGTTGCCATTTTTCGCAATAACATTAGGCTCTGATAACCTCCCCTCTCAGCATTCCAGCAATGTTATGTTCCTCTAGCTAAGCTTCAGGCATATAACCAGTCCCTATCTGTTTGCAACCTTTTGACCTTTCTGAGGATCCCTCGGAACAAATAGACACCGGAGTCTCCTCTCATGCAGTGCTGTTAAGACTTAAGCTAGTGGCATCCTACACTATGCTTTGTTCCTTTAGGACCATTTCTCTAAAAATAGTTCTCTACCTTTTGTTTCCCCTCCTGTCCACAGCTGGAACAACTGTTTGCTAACAAAGACTGTTTATCTGTCTGGAAAGGTCTCCAAACTGTTACCAATTACAAAAGAAAATCCCCTCAGATACATCTTGATCACTCTCTACCAGATAACACATTTTACAGCAGGCCAGAAACACAAAGGATCTCCAACGACCTTGTCCATGGCAGTCTCGCAACTCGTCCAAATAATTCACATCCTGGGGATGAGCTATTGTCCCCCACTCAACTGGAGTGCCACACCCACTCACACTCAATCTCTCACGAAGACTTGACGCCGTTTACAAGCCTTGAGAATGCCCTGTGAAGCAAAGAACAGGATGTGTTAAGGCTATTCAAAAAGCAAAACTGTAAAAAGGCAGCAGGACCTGACTGTGTATCTCCAGCCACACTACAGCCCTGTGCTGGCCAACTCGCTCCAATCTTTATAGACGTTTTTAAGCAATCATTGTCCCAGTGCACAGTGCCAGACTGCTTCAAATCTTCTGTTATTGTTCCTGTTCCAAAAAAGGACACAAGAACCTGCCTTAATGCCTACAGACCCGTCGCACTAACGTCAGAACTGGCGCGTCTTCCCAACACGTTCGTGTCAGAGTGAGGTGACCCCTCAAACAAGAATTATTTCCTGCCTCATATATGACTACGGCACCTAGCAATGCAACAGGTTCTGTTGATCTCCCAGATCCACCAATGCCCACACAGACCAGCGACAAGCATGTGTATCGTATAAGTGACCTTTTTATTTTCTATCCACATTCACCATCAGCCAAAGACACAACGAAAACAGCAGCAACAAAAGGTCCTTCCAAGGGTCATAATGAATCCAGAGGGACGGCAGTCTTTTCTGTCAAGTACCGAAGAGTGGCCACTCGAACGATTCTTCTTCGTACCTGTAAAGTCTTTGATGGCCCCAGTGAACGAGAGGCCGGTCCCATTTCCCCAGACTCCGTTCAGGTTCCACTAGAAATCCTCCCGCAAACTGTATTCCATTCCCCTCAGTTTGGAGCGGCTAGCCGGGCCGGTTTCTCGCTCCTTGCCTTCAGGTATTAAAAGTCTCTGTACAGTACCTCTGTTCCGATGCCACTGTCTCCCGTGGTCGTCCATCGGTCCTTGCCTCCGTGAACTCGCGCGCCGCAGCTTCCCTTGTGCTGCCTGTGTCGTCTCCCAGGTCTGGTGGGAATCGGGAGCGACACTGTTCTACAAACCTTTCATTGAAAGGGTTTTCAAACACTGTCCCACTTGCTGGTTTGGCAACATCAGTAGCTGGAATTGAATATGCAGCCATTAGTCTGCCTGGCAAAAAACAACCGGTCTCTCCAGTGGTCTGCATACAAGTGAACACACAAACCCCATACTATTAAAACCCCTTTAGGGCACAGTCACACCACAACACAATCAACCTGACAGACTCACCAACACTGGACTGCAGAAGCGGCAGGAAACCCTTGAGAACATGAGCAGAGCATGCAAACTCCACACAGACAGCACTCCAGGAAACCAGACACATGAGAACATGTGCAGAGCATGTGCGCCGTCTCTCAGCCTTTCACCTCCACATGCAGATCAGGACGCGACCGGAGACCGGAGACTCCTCACTCCTGCAGGAGGAGGCGCCGACGGACTCGCTCAGCCCAGCGCTTACATTTCCCCGACAGTCCTGTCACACAGCCTGCGACTCACCGCTTCTTCCTTTTCTTCCGCAAAATGTCCACAAAATACTCCAGCCAGCGCCTTTTAGACTAAAGTTTCGGCTTTGCTCGCTGATTAGATTACAAAAGCCGACTGTTTACCTCCTAGAGGTCAGCTCGCAACAACTTCTGCAGCACCGTTTCCCCGGCAACCACGTTTTATTGACAAAGTAAAATAAACACAGGAGAAAAGTTTGCAAACAAGACGGGAGCTAAGAAACACGAGGACAGTGGGTTTGCTTTATGTGCCGGGTCGATTAACCAGCGCCGCAGACAAGTGAAATACAAGAAAACATACACACAAGGGAACACATAAGAGAGACAAAGAAATACAAGACACGATAAATACGCTGAAATTGTATTAATATAATTAATTCTAATGTTCAATCAAATCAGCGAAACACATGGGCAGGGCAGCCCAGTGAACTACAGAGACTACATTACCCATAAGCCTTGTGGGCGACAACATTTTGACGTCATCGACTCGCGTCTTTTGTATTTTTATGAGACCAAAAACTACAAGAAAACGTAACGTAGCAGTCGTATTGTCAGGGTACATGCAATAATTCATGTACATTTTATGGAAAAAAAGATTCAACAAGGTAAATGCAGATAAGGCCCGTCCATGCTTCAACGTTCTTACAACACAGAAACAGACACATTTCAGAAAGACATTCTGAAATAAAATGTCTTTACATCCGTCTTAAACTGTTCAAACACGGTCTCCTCTTACACCATTCCCTTAATAATTATGTTGCGCAAGTATAATAATGTTTTAAAATACAAACGATATTTTCATCTTCCTTTTCAATGGGATTAAAACGTAACAAATGTATTTCTTTCCGATTTCAAGTCTTTCCGATAGCGCTTTGAGACTCAGCTCCGTGTATCTCTGTCGCCACCCAGTGGACGTTTCTCGGAAGTGTCACCGCCCGCCGGAATTCGGAAAAGTCCCGGGACTGAAGCTGTGTGACTGGACAAGAGCCTGTCTCCCGCCTCCTGCTGAAATCTCAGCGCCGATTGGACAAAAGCTGCTCACAGTCCGGATCCAGTAGAAGGCTGATCCACTCCGGGTTTTCCTTAGCCGGCAGTCCGGATCCAGTGGAAGGCCGATCCACTCCGGGTTTTCCGTAGCCGGCAGTCCGGATCCAGTGGAAGGCCGATCCACTCCGGGTTTTCCGTAGCCGGCAGTCCGGATCCAGTGGAAGGCTGATCCACTCCGGGTTTTCCGTAGCCGGCAGTCCGGATCCAGTGGAAGGCCGATCCACTCCGGGTTTTCCGTAGCCGGCAGTCCGGATCCAGTTGAAGGCCGATCCACTCCGGGTTTTCCGTAGCCGGCAGTCCGGATCCAGTGGAAGGCCGATCCACTCCGGGTTTTCCGTAGCCGGAAGTCCGGATCCGGTGGAAAGGCCAATCCACTCCGGGTTTTCCGTAGCCGGAAGTCCGGGTCCGGTGGAAAGGCCGATCCACTCCGGGTTTTCCGTAGCCGGAAGTCCGGGTCCGGTGCAAAGGCCGATCCACTCCGGGTTTTCCGTAGCCGGAAGTCCGGGTCCGGTGCAAAGGCTGATCCACTCCGGGTTTTCCGTAGCCGGAAGTCCGGATCCTTTACGATGCACGCAAGACTACGTTACAGATCACCGGAGTACATTATACAGTCAAACAAAGATAAGGTACGCACAGCTTTCATGGTTTGGAGACGTTCCCTCGTGTGTATTTTGAATTATTCAAATGCGTGTCGCTTTAATTTGGAAGCGAAACATTTCAGTGCATGAGCTTACCTGTTATATTGGGCGAGATTTCACACGGATAATCAAACAAGAACGAGTTTGCCCTGGAATCCATTCCACTGCCCAACCTGAAAGTCAGAGCATGAGAACGGACGGATTGTATGGCGATTGTGGAGTTGCTCGACCACATCAAGTAGGCGAAAAGTACACTCTGCTACTACGACATACGGTCTAATTATTCAATTTTCGATTATTTCTCATTTTAGGCTATTTCTACATCTAATAACGAGCGAGTATAATGATTAAGCCAATGATACATTATATTTTAGATTCGGTTCAGCAGTATTGAGCAGTAAAATAACATCAATTTGTCTACAGGAAATGTCAGAATTAGAAGCCTTCTTTACACCATTTTGCCGATCTGTTCAGAGTGTTTTAACAACAGAACAAAACAAAAACAAACGTAAGGTTTCTGGGCTGCTTTGAGATAGACAATTATCATCTATATTACTTTTAAATCTATGCACACTGTGTATCTTTACCGGGTCGATTCAATGTACAATTTTGTACTGACGCCTTAACCTTATTATTCATACAAAATCTGTTTGACAATAGTCATGTTTGATTCCACTCACTTTCCCCAAAGAGGTGCTCCAAAATAGTTTGACAAGATATTGTGAGATTGCGAGAGGGATCTGAAGTATTTATTAGTACAAGTATAACTAAATTGTTTTCCTTGTAGTCTAATAAAGGTTGTAAATTCTTCCATAGTTTCTGATGGGCTACTGTTAGTTTCTTAAAAGCATCAATACCTAGTTCCTGAATGATTAAATTAGGGAAACATACATCACCTACTTTGCTTAATTTTGTAAATAATGCTGTCGGTATCGGTATTAGATGCTCTAAACCCTGTAGCATTTAGGCCTCCTTCTGCCCGTGTTTGACAAATAGCAACCATGAAGAAAGTTTTTTTTTTATTTTACTAAGGTAGAGAACATCAAATCACAAAATCACCTTTTTGAAAATCTTAATACCAAGATATTTAATCACATCTTTTACATGTATATTACGTATGGAGCAGACACTTTCCAACAGCCACCAGTTCACTTTTCTGATAT
The DNA here is from genome assembly GCF_059453375.1 of Lepisosteus platostomus. Lineage (NCBI taxonomy): Eukaryota > Metazoa > Chordata > Actinopteri > Semionotiformes > Lepisosteidae > Lepisosteus > Lepisosteus platostomus. The sequence goes on along the minus strand of NC_142633.1, from coordinate 18,251,217 downwards.
GTAAAGAAAGACCAGAAACAGAGGAAATGACTTGTAAACGCATTTAATTGCTTTGTCCACCTCTGTGTGCTTTCTCAGAGAGAGAGAGTTGTATCCTCAGCCAATTGGGAACACCTGTCATCTCTTTATCCTGTACTTGAATAATACCCTGAAACTATTTGTTATAGGGGTGTAAGCAGTGGGAAGAGGAGTGGGCTCGTGTCGAATTGCCTTACCCGTTCCCAATCTGCAGGAGGTCCCACGACGGCAGGTAGCTGCTCCAGTCGCTGGAGCTCAGTTCGCTGTCGAGGGAGGACGAGGGCTCTGGCTCGGGGGAATCACGGCTCCACAGCTCCTACCTGTTGCAGAGTGTTTCTGCCCTCCCGATGGCCTCTGTGTTTTAGAAGGATCTGTCTCTTTTCGCTTGCTTACACCACAGGTTTCATCGACGGTAGTGTGCATCCTGAAGCAGTGAGTTATCGGTCTTATTTCTACTGAGAAACAGTTCAAGCACTCACAAAACAATAACCAGGAGACGGTGTATGAAAAAGAATTGTAAGACTTGCAGAGTAGATTTGAATAGACAGTGGACGTCACACTGCGTGCTTGAATATCAGAGATTCAATTCATTCTTTCCTGTAGGTTAACTTCCTGTTTGACATTGTTCCGCTGTCACTTCTTCACAAACTCATAACTCGCCGTGTTCAATTTTGTGTTGAGTTACAGGAACCTCAGCATCAGATGAAATCCTCTTCAGCGCCCCAGGGAGACTGGGGGACTTGCCAGATTTTCAGCTTTATCACTGGGTCCTTTGGCTCAGGGCTGTTGAGCAAAGTGCTCCCCTCTGCTGGAGAGCCACAGGGGCACTACAGAGCGGCCTCGTGTTCCCTGCTCCTGCCCGTGCCTGTGGACGGCCAGTGTGACCGCGCGCGAGACAAAGTAGTGCATTCGTGGTGCAAATACAGAATGTTCACTAGCTGACTGAGGAAAGTTACAGAGACGGGAGTATACGTTCTGAAATAATGTGAACCACTGTTACTACACACAGACAGACTACTTAAAAATCATGTGGCTTTTTAAGGTCGTTTTGTCTGCCTAAAGTACGTTAGATTTGTCACAGCAGAGTTTGAATACTTACAGAATGCAGCAGCTAGAATTGTTACTTGGAGCAGAAAGAATGACCACATAACCCCCATACTTCTCTCTCTTCATTGGCTTCCTCTCAGGTACAGGGCGGACTTCAAACTCCTTCTACTTACTTACAAGGCTCTCAGAGGTCAGGCACCTGTCCTGCCTCGCAGGGATGCTGCAGAGGAGAAATACTGTCTGTCATGGGCTGGGCACCATGTGAGTTGAATGCTGCATCAGTGCCATGGATCCAAGAGGGGCATCATGGATACAGCTGTCGTTTAGGAGGATTCTGCTGGTCTGCAGAGACCTGCATGGGGTACTGACATACAGATAACGTGATGGATGGATGGATTAATACCCGCATTCATTTCTTTCTTTTTTTTTAATGATATAATGTTAGCATGCCCAAAGGGGTTGGGCAGCCAGTTGACCTTGGACCCCTAGAGGATTTTATTCTCCTTACTGAGTCTTTGGTTCCTTTCCTCCATTGTCTTCAGTTCTGTATTCACAAAATGTATATTTACCTGCATTGTTAAGCGCCTTGGGGCAACCTTGTTGTGAAAGGTGCTATATGAAAATAAATTGAATTGAATGGAATGACAGAGTCACGGCTTTTCCAGTTTCCTCTCCTATTATCTTCTTTATCTGTACTCTAAAACACAGTGAAACCTTGAACCTTTCAACTGGACCACTGCCGTTCTACATCACAATGACTCTAACTAGGACGGAGACTTGAATGGGATGAAAAAGGAAAAGGCATTATTTGCAGGAAGAAATTAAACTGTTCCACCTGATCACTTGCTAAACAAAGTGATTCACTGGAGTGGAGGCGGTGAAAGCTTTGTGAATCAACTTACAAAAGGAAACATGTAAGAAACGTGGCTCCCATATTTAACCCTTGAAAAATCTATGAGTGTTATGTGGAGGTGAAAGTATTGTTCAATTATTCTAATAAAGCTCACTCAACTAAGACCCAGAAAAGTACCAGAGTATTCTCACCTAAGAGGAAATACTAACAAGTAGGATGTTAAAATGAAAAGCATTAAAAACTGAATGATCTTCAGTAGCTGAAATGATTATTGAGCTCTGGGTCACAGTGCTCCTGAAAAAAAATCAAATTTCAGCAGACACCCAAGGACAGCAGGTGAGCACCATGCTGAGCCAGTGTATAAGTGTATGAATCACAGTTTCAAGGAGCTTTTTTCAGTTTCGTTCCACTGATGGGCCAACATGGGGGGAACTTCAGTCTTACTCGCCCTATTGCATTAAGAAACTGTACAACATTCTCCAATAAGAACTTGCGACCTCACCTAACGAAAAGCAATTTGCGTAGCAGGGAAAGACTGGACTCCCACTGGGGATTTTTGTTTTTCATCCCGATGGTGATGTGCACTATATAGAACGTTGCTGGACCCTCCTCGGGAAGCGTGCAGAGATCACATTAGATGTGTTGCTCAAGCTCTTTATTGTCACGTACAGTAAACCCAGCAGTGTGGTCAGTGCGGGATGTGTTCTGTCCTGACGGCAGGGTCAGCAGCCAGAGGAGACCTGAAACACAAGACGGAGAGGTAAGACATTGATTCCGACAGAGAGAGCTTTCACACCGGATTACTGACAAGAGGAGCAATAAGAGAAGAGTTGTAAAGACACGCCGAAGAGAATATTCTCATCTAAGAGGAAATATTAACAAGTAGGATGTTAAAATGAAAAGCATTAAAAACTGCATGATCTTTAGTAGTGAAATGATTACTGAGCTCTGGGTCACGGACAGCAGGGGAGTGAATGAGTTGTTTATTGTGTTTCCTGTGAATTATGTAGAATTCACAACGTGTTCCAATTGTACAGGAAAACCATTGAGAGCAGATTCACTTCTTCTGCACCAGAATGAATGATTTCCATCTTCACTCTAGGGTACTGTACTTTACAGCACTGTATTGTATTCTGCATATATGTCTGTTATGTACACATTTTCTTTCTCACTTTGTCTCTCTGTCCATTTGTATCAGTTTGTTGGAGAGCACCATCACACCAGCATCACAACATTTATTCTACTGCCTTATTAAGCAAATGTCTCTACTAAATTCTTTTTATATATAAAACATTTTTTGACATGATATACACAAATGGCTAATTATACTTTCTGATTATATTTCCATCTTAGAAATGAAGCATTTCTCTCCTGCAGTTTGAGGTTGTTAAATAGAAAACTGGATCACTCCAGGGCCGAATCTTCTCCCTCTCTTACACTCTCTTACATTCGTTCACGAATGATCACAAGAGCAAACACATAGACTGGCTTCTCACAAAGTGTGTCAATGACACAGTCCCGGTCAGCTTACTAAAGGACCCAGAAAATCACCACGGGCCAGTCTGAACAGTTTCACGGAATGGTCTGTTGACTTCTCTTTGATGTTTCATGTTACAAGAGTAAAACAATACTCACTGATTTGAGGATAATTGCGCCATCCCTCCAGCCTACTGAAATGAACCGTCAGACTGCAGAAGCTGTCAGTGACTACAGGTCCTTGGGCCTGGTCAGAGAAACCTGAGATGAGACAAACGTTGTGAGACCATTTATAAGCTTGTGACCTCAAATTAAACGGAAGTCAGACATTTTCAAAGGGGGCAACACTGCGGCACAGTGGTTAGCATCGCTGCCTCATAGCACCGGGGCCCTGGGTTTGATTCCAGGGGTGCTGTCTGTGTGGAGTCTGCATGTTTGTTCGCGCTGCAGGGGACACCTCACCCCCACAGACACAAACTCACACCACAACACAATCAACCCGCCAGTATCAGTTTGTGTTCAGTGCTGGGGAGGTGCCTTGTCCTTGCAGAACAAAAACAAGGTGATCAGGACTGACGGCAAGATTCAGGTATTCAAGTACCCAGTAAATCCAGGGCTCAAATGGGGGAACTGTTTCACGAGCTACACAACATCCTCACACACGATGACAGAGCCTTGGAAAGCCGTGTGGAGAGTGAGGTACTCGTACCCAGCCAGAGTTAAAAGACCACGCATTGAGCAGAGCAACTGAGCAAAAGCACACTATCGATCTACCCAACCCAGAAAAGCACACATCTCTGTGATACAGAGGCTAAGGCAACATGTGAGTAAAGGATTTTGAATCAGCAATTGTGCTGATGAGCCAGTCAGCAATTTTTCAGAAACAGCAAACGTCGTCAGCCTCCAGGAGCTGCAGAAGACTGTGAGATATAAAGGAGTGAAACCAGGGCAGGAGAAACTGATTCCTCGTGTAGGAAGCTGAGGAAAAAGATGCACACCCTGCAGACTGAAAGGAAGACAGCACAAACTATCAGTAATGTCAGCCTAGAAGAAAGTGTAGTGCAGTGTGTTGCAACTAAGTTTTTGTTCAAAATTTGTTTTGTCTGAAAGAGACTGTTTTGATCAGATACATGCAATACTATTTCTTTCTCATTCTCTGTCTTTGTATGTCTTATTTGGATCACACCATAAAGTTCATAACCCAGCCAGTTGCTTTGGCTCTGAAAGCATCCCTCAGCAGGGACAGCCCTGATCCCCAAACACAGGGCTGCCCTTCCCACTGCCCGTCTGCTCTCTGCCCAGTGGAAGTAGCGTTTCTGCCCCACAGCTGTGTGAGAGAAGATGACCTGAGAGCACTAACCCACCTCTGGAGAGGGAAGAGTCTCAGCTGGAAGGGAGGAGGAGCTGCCGGGCTCCCGCAGACAAGGCGCCGCTGAAATGATAGAGAAATCTTTTAGAATCAAACGTCACCTGGCTCAGTGTTTAAGCTGTAGTACATGATCACATTAGATTATTAAAATATGCAGACTGCCATTTCCATTCTGTACAAACAAAGGGTTTTCTATTGTAGAAAACACCACTGCAAATCCAAAGCGGAGTGCACTGGGACTGCAGTCCAGAGAAACCCATCATGTTACAAGAACTGGAGGCCATTTCACACCAAAACTGTACAATAGGATTCTTTCTGCACACCCAGTACTGGGGGCTGTGTCAGAGGCTCCTCACCGTTCTGTGATGATTTTAGAAGTCGAATCGGGCAGGAGGCAGGCGCTCTTCGGGAGCTCTGGTCGCGTGCTATAACTCGGACCACGCGATGGCACAATTGCTTCCTACATACAAACAGAAACTTCAAACAACAAAACCCAACAAGAAATCTGTGCACACTTGGACTCCTGCTGCAGCTGAGGAGCTGTCACGCACACACCTCCTGTGTGGGTAGTGTTGGCCGTAGGACGTGTTGTTCACAGAGAGAAAAAATACACCATAGCAAGTCAGCACTCAAACAAACCAAAAGGCCAGTTTTATTGAAGTTGACGCAGCTGGCCACACAAACACTCACTGGGTCTCTTCACCAGGTATCCACACAGACAGCACCCCAGGAAACCAGACCCATGAGAACAGGGGCAGAGCATGCAGACTCCACACAGACAGCACCCCAGGAACAGGACCCATGAGAACAGGGGCAGAGCATGCAGACTCCACACAGACAGCACCCCATGAACAGGACCCATGAGAACACAGGCAGAGAATGCAGACTCCACACAGACAGCACCCCAGGAAACTGAACCCATGAGAACGGGGCAGAGCATGCAGACTCCACACAGACAGCACCCCAGGACACCAGACCCGTGAGAACAGGGGCAGAGCATGCAGACTCCACACAGACAGCACCCCAGGACACCAGACCCATGAGAACAGGGGCAGAGCATGCAGACTCCACACAGACGGTACCCCAGGAAACCGAACCCATGAGAACAGGGGAAGAGCATGCAGACTCCACACAGACAGCACCCCAGGAAACCAGACCCATGAGAACAGGGGCAGACCATGCAGACTCCACACAGACAGCACCCCAGGAACAGGACCCATGAGAACAGGGGCAGAGCATGCAGACTCCACACAGACAGCACCCCTGGAACAGGACCCATGAGAACGGGGCAGAGCATGCAGACTCCACACAGACAGCACCCCATGAACAGGACCCATGAGAACACAGGCAGAGCATGCAAACTCCACACAGACAGCACCCCAGGAACTAAATCCAGGCTCCCAGCGCTGCCACCCACTGCGCCGCCGTCTCTCACCTCCACTTGCAGATCATGACGCAACCGGAGACCGGAGACTCCTCACTCCTGCAGTAACACACCCCAGCAGGAGGAGGCGCCGACGGACTCGCTCATGGTGCAGTGAGCCCAGCGGTGTGAGGCTGGTGTCCAGCGCTGATGTGTCCCTGATAGTCCTGTCCCACAGCCTGCGAGTCACCGTTTCTTCCACAAAATACTCCAGCCAGCGCTTTTTAGACTCAGGTTTCTTAAGTTTCTATTTTTCTCGCAGATTAGATTAAAAAAGCCGCCTGTTGACCTGCTGGAGGTCAGACCCGCTCCGGCAACAACTACTGCAGCTCCGTTGCCCCGGCAACCACGTTTTATTTAACAAAGTAAAATAAACACAGGAGACAAACAAGACAAGAGAGCTCAGAAACCCACAGACACGACGGCAGTGGGTTTTGTTTCTGTGTCGAGTTGATAAACCAGGCAGGACGAGCGCTGCAAACACACTAGAGTACACATAACACAATCAGGGGTACACAAGACTCCTGCTCTTTACACAAACAGGTTCAACAGGTCAATAAAGAGCAGGTCGGCACAGCTGTCATGATGTCTCATTTACAAAGAGTCTAAAGATTTGCTCGTCTCTTCCCAGAGCAGCTTCACTCCGGAGAGCAAGAAACAGCTCCTGCCGAGTCCGTCTTGTAAGACAGACATAGAAATCCGCGACACGGTAAATACACTGACATTGTATAATTAATTCTGATGCTCAATCAAATCTGCGGAACACGTGTGGAGCGCAGTCCAGAGCACTATAGAGACTACATTTCCCACAAGCCCTGTGGCGACTTCCTTTTGACGTAATCGAGTCGCGTCTTTTTATTTTTAATTATAACAACAATACATGCCATAAAAACAAGAATACATATAACACAGAGTATAGTCAGGGGTACATACGATAAAACATGTACATGTTATGGAAAAAGATTAAACAAGTAATCTTGTTTAATAGTAAACAAAAGCAGATGAGGTCCGTACATGTTTCAAATTGTCTGTACAGACGCATTTACATCCGTTTTAAAGTGTTTAAACATGGGTCTCCTCTCACAGCATTTCGTTAATTATTATATCGTGGAAGTATCATATTTTTTTAAATACAAACGATATTTTCATATTACTTTCAATAGGTTTAAAATGTAGTATTATTTAACTTCTTTAAAAGTAATGTCAGTATTAGTTTCCTTCTTTACGTTATCTTTCAGAGTTGCTGTCACAAACGTCACAGTTATCATCTGTATTGATTTTCAATCTCTGCACAACGAGGATCTGTACGGAGGCGCTATTGGACTCGCCGCCATAGACTCGTGTATCTCTGTCGCCGCCCGGTGGTCATTTCTCGAAAGTGCAGTTCTTTTTAACTTTTTATTATAGCAATAAAAATAGATACAATACAAACAAGAGTATATTTATAGCACATCAATAATTCCATCAGGGGTACATAGTATAATATATTTACACTTCTGAAAAAAAGATTAAACCAGGTAAATAAAGATAAGGGCTGATATAGTCTGTAAATACACTTTTACATCTATTTAAAATGTTCTAACGAAGCTGCCCGAGGAAAGAACGTACTGTTTTGATTACATGAATCAGAGATTGTGACTCTGCCTTTAGCTTCCCATTCCTTCCAAACAATTTCAATTTCACACCTCTGGTTGTGCCAGAGGGTCCCCAGCACTGCTGTCACCTCTTCTGTACTCCTCCTATGCTAACAGCTGTGTATCTACTGCTGACTCCGTGAAAGGAATCAAGACTCCAGATGATCCCACCCAAATAAAAAAAAAATTCTGGAGTGGAAGGAGGTCTCTGCTTTAGTCGGCTGGTGCCGTGAAAACAACCTCTAACTCTATATAACTCCAACTGCCTGTGTCTCAGGAAGCCCTGGTCCGTTTGTAATGGAAAGCCGTTGAGAGCACTAGAATGACTGATTTCCATCTTCACTCTAGGTCACTGTGCTGAACAGCACATTACTGTATTCTGCATATGATATGTCTGTTACTTACACCTTTTCTTTCTCACTTTGTCTCCCTGTCCGTTTGGATCAGGTATTTGGAGAGCACCACCACACCAGCCAAACTACCCAAACAGTTGCTTAGGCACTCAAGTGGACTTGATCAAATTAAACTTTCCAACCTAAACAGGAAAATGACAGTTTAAATGGATTCTACTTCCTTATTAATCATATTTCTCTTCTAAATTCTTTTAAAATAAAAACAAATATGTCTGACATGATACACACAAATAGCTATTTTTATACTTTCTGGTTATATCTCAATCTTATAAATGAAGCATTTCTTTCCTGCGGTTTGAGGTTGTTAAAGAGAAAGACCCCATACTATCACAACCCCCTTTACAGGCTGGTGAAAGAGGTGAAATGAGGTAGCGGAGGTGTAATTGGACAGCAAACTCTCACCTGCTGCTTGCCAGGACAGGAATCTTACAAAGGTCCCCTCCTCCCAGGAGGGTCACAGTAACAAATACTAAACACGAATGATTACAGTTCAGGGCCCCAGCACTGCCACCCACTAAAATAAACATGACACACAAGAGAACCCATAAGACAGTCATAGAAATCCATGACACGACAAACACGCTGAAATGGTACAATATAATCAATTCTGATGTTCAATCAAATCACCGAAACACGTGGGCAGTGCGGGCCAGAGAACTACAGAAACTACATTACCCATACGCCCTGTGGGCGACTTCCTTCTGACGTCATCGACTCGCGCCTTTTGAACGTCATTTTAATTTTTGGTTTATTGTATTTATTTTGTATTTTGTATCCATGTACAATACATTCATTCATTACTCTTGTTTGCAATGCAATGTATTCTTTGCTGTTGAAAATGCTTAAATATTTTTAAAATTAAAATAACTTATTAATACGAACATTACTAACGGTATTTTAATTAAAAAAAACTTTCGGTGAAATTTTGCTGAATGACCACCAAGCGGCGCCATTGGCACATCATTGTAAGAATAATCATTTCTAAGAAATTTTCCAGTTTAATTCCACTGACCGGCCATCAGAGGGGCACTTTACTCGTCCTGCTGCTTCTCTTGAATGAATAATTGCTTAAATTTTTGTCTGGTTAAATTGCCTGGTGCTAAGTATTTGTAATATAGGATTGCTCATGTCTGATCTGGAACCCGAGATGGAAGTTTAACATGTGTGATTCACTGAGGTGGAGGGGTGGGAAATGACTGAAAGAAGTCTTGCCATGCTGTATTATTAATAGTAGTAGCAGTATTGTCATATTAACACGAATCCTTAGACTCACTAACATCTCCAATAGAACGACAATCTCACACATCAAATATTAGAGGACCCTTCCTTTATACCTAAAAGCTTTCAGTTGTTGGACAATGAAAAGAGTGCTTGCAGGAATCTAATTACTGTTGTTATAAACTCATTACAAGCTAATTGTCTCATTTCTTTTTTTTTCTTTCTTCTCTTTTCAGCAGCAAATAAACCCATTACTTGATCCCTTACATTTCAAAACGCTCTGTATCAAACCAACAAATCGGGCATAAATTTAAACCATGTTTTTGAGAAACTAGCCTTAAAATCAAAATGACTACATTCATATGAAACACACTCAGAAACAATATCAAATGGTTTGATACAGAGTGCAGAAACAACTGAAGAGAACTACCAGAACTAAAACAACACCACACCACTCTGAACTGCACCTCAGATACTGTGAGATGGTTAGACACTACATGCACACCCTAAAGAAGATAAGCACATACACAAACACACAACTCTCAGACCACAAAAGGCCTGTAGCCAAGACACAGTCAACAACGCTTGACCCAACTGCAGCTCAGACCTGCAGCAAAGCCTGCTCAAACTCCTCAACCTCGTCCTGACAGCCGGCTGTTTCCCTGAGGCCGGGAATCAAGGACTGATCACGCCCGTCTGTAAGAATGGAGACAGACTCGACCCCAACAGGTACCGGAGCTTCAGTGTGAACAGTAACCTGGGGAAGGAACTCTGTCGTAACTTGAATATCTGATAACCGGCCCTCCTTACTGAGCACAATGTCCCGCATTAGAGTCAGACTGGCTTCCTACCAAACCGCCACACATCCCATCACATTCACACCTGGGCACTGCCAGCCCATCTGGACCCAGAACAGCAGAGCCTGGCATTGCTGGAGCAGGACTGTCACACCTGGGCACTGCCAGTCAATCTGGACAAGACCAGAGTTATGGTTTTCCAGGAGAAAGCCAGACCTCAGGGAAACAGGTACAAATTCACACTGAACAACAACACATTGGAGCACACATCCAGCTACACATATCTCGGTCTCACCATCAGCTCTTCTGGGAGTTTTGACCTGGCACTAAAGGCACTGAGGGAGAAGGCACTCAGGGCTTTCTACGCAATAAGAAGGAGGCTCTTCAATGTCAACCCACCAACAAGAATTTGGCTCCAAATATCTGAAAGTGTAATCCAACCCATTGCCCTATACGGCAGTGAAGTGTGGGGTCCCCTCACAGACCAGGAGTACACTCTGTAGAAACTCCTCCTTGCGCAGAGAAAAACAGCTAACAGCGAGTGCAGGGCTGAATTAGGCCAGTACCCACTATTGGTAAACATACAGAACAGAGTAATCAAACACTTGTTACACCTGAGAAACAGAGGCCACAATTCATACCACCACTAGGCCCTGCTGATCCCAGAGTACAGCTGGTCTTGACACCAGTCAGTCTCAGGACAGCACAGCTGCAGCAACACCAATCACAATCATCCAAATGCGGAGGGGACTGCAGTCCAGAGAAACCCAGCATTTGACAAGGACTGGAGGCCATTTCGCACCACAACTGTAGAACAGGATTCTTTCTGCACACCCAGTACTGGGGGCTGTGTCGGAGGCTCCTCACCAGAAGAGACTTGCATTCCTGTTGGCTCCTCTCGTTCTGTGATGATTTTAGACGTCGAATCGGGCAGGAGGCAGGCGCTCTTCAGGAGCTCTCGTCCCGTGCTATAACTCGGACCACGTGTTGGCACAATTGCTTCCTACATACAAACAGAAACTTCAAACAACAAACCCCAACAAGAAATCTGTGCACACTTGGACTCCTGCTGCAGCTGAGGAGCTGTCACGCACACACCTCCTGTGTGGGTTGTGTTGGCCGTAGGACATGTTGTTCACAGAGAGAAAAAATACACCATAGCAAGTCAGCACTCAAACAAACCAAAAGGCCAGTTTTATTGAAGTTGACGCAGCTGGCCACTCAAACACTCACTGCGTCTCTTCACCAGGTATCAGAAACAAAATAAAGGAACAATCTTTTTATCATATCCACTCGCACCTTGCTCTCATTTCCAGACTCCTAACTCACCACTCCCAACAAACCCCAGTGCTCGCAACACCCTTTAAATAGGATTTGGCCCGTACCACTATGGATACAATAGGTGTAAAACAGAAAATTCAAAAGACAAACAACACATAGCACAGCAGTCCGGACTACTTGGACACACAAATACATGAAACCCTTAACAATTCACAGGACAGACATTCAGCAGATCGTCTATACCTAGTTGCCATTTTTCGCAATAACATTAGGCTCTGATAACCTCCCCTCTCAGCATTCCAGCAATGTTATGTTCCTCTAGCTAAGCTTCAGGCATATAACCAGTCTCCTATCTGTTTGCAACCTTTTGACCTTTCTGAGGATCCCTCGGAACAAATAGACACTGGAGTCTCCTCTCACGCAGTGCTGTTAAGACTTAAGCTAGTGGCATCCTACACTATGCTTTGTTCCTTTAGGACCATTTCTCTAAAAATAGTGTTCTCTACCTTTTGTTTCCCCTCCTGTCCACAGCTGGAACAACTGTTTGCTAACAAAGACTGTTTATCTGTCTGGAAAGGTCTCCAAAATGTTACCAATTACAAAAGAAAATCCCCTCAGATACATCTTGATCACTCTCTACCAGATAACACATTTTACAGCAGGCCAGAAACACAAAGGATCTCCAACGACCTTGTCCATGGCAGTCTCGCAACTCGTCCAAATAATTCACATCCTGGGGATGAGCTATTGTCCCCCACTCAACTGGAGTGCCACACCCACTCACACTCAATCTCTCACGAAGACTTGACGCCGTTTACAAGCCTTGAGAATGCCCTGTGAAGCAAAGAACAGGATGTGTTAAGGCTATTCAAAAAGCAAAACTGTAAAAAGGCAGCAGGACCTGACTGTGTATCTCCAGCCACACTACAGCCCTGTGCTGGCCAACTCGCTCCAATCTTTACAGACGTTTTTAAGCAATCATTGTCCCAGTGCACAGTGCCAGACTGCTTCAAATCTTCTGTTATTGTTCCTGTTCCAAAAAAGGACACAAGAACCTGCCTTAATGCCTACAGACCCGTCGCACTAACGTCAGAACTGGCGCGTCTTCCCAACACGTTCGTGTCAGAGTGAGGTGACCCCTCAAACAAGAATTATTTCCTGCCTCATATATGACTACGGCACCTAGCAATGCAACAGGTTCTGTTGATCTCCCAGATCCACCAATGCCCACACAGACCAGCGACAAGCATGTGTATCGTATAAGTGACCTTTTTATTTTCTATCCACATTCACCATCAGCCAAAGACACAACGAAAACAGCAGCAACAAAAGGTCCTTCCAAGGGTCATAATGAATCCAGAGGGACGGCAGTCTTTTCTGTCAAGTACCGAAGAGTGGCCACTCGAACGATTCTTCTTCGTACCTGTAAAGTCTTTGATGGCCCCAGTGAACGAGAGGCCGGTCCCATTTCCCCAGACTCCGTTCAGGTTCCACTAGAAATCCTCCCGCAAACTGTATTCCATTCCCCTCAGTTTGGAGCGGCTAGCCGGGCCGGTTTCTCGCTCCTTGCCTTCAGGTATTAAAAGTCTCTGTACAGTACCTCTGTTCCGATGCCACTGTCTCCCGTGGTCGTCCATCGGTCCTTGCCTCCGTGAACTCGCGCGCCGCAGCTTCCCTTGTGCTGCCTGTGTCGTCTCCCAGGTCTGGTGGGAATCGGGAGCGACACTGTTCTACAAACCTTTCATTGAAAGGGTTTTCAAACACTGTCCCACTTGCTGGTTTGGCAACATCAGTAGCTGGAATTGAATATGCAGCCATTAGTCTGCCTGGCAAAAAACAACCGGTCTCTCCAGTGGTCTGCATACAAGTGAACACACAAACCCCATACTATTAAAACCCCTTTAGGGCACACTCACACCACAACACAATCAACCTGACAGACTCACCAACACTGGACTGCAGAAGCGGCAGGAAACCCTTGAGAACATGAGCAGAGCATGCAAACTCCACACAGACAGCACTCCAGGAAACCAGACACATGAGAACATGTGCAGAGCATGTGCGCCGTCTCTCAGCCTTTCACCTCCACATGCAGATCAGGACGCGACCGGAGACTCCTCACTCCTGCAGGAGGAGGCGCCGACGGACTCGCTCAGCCCAGCGCTTACATTTCCCCGACAGTCCTGTCACACAGCCTGCGACTCACCGCTTCTTCCTTTTCTTCCGCAAAATGTCCACAAAATACTCCAGCCAGCGCCTTTTAGACTAAAGTTTCGGCTTTGCTCGCTGATTAGATTACAAAAGCCGACTGTTTACCTCCTAGAGGTCAGCTCGCAACAACTTCTGCAGCACCGTTTCCCCGGCAACCACGTTTTATTGACAAAGTAAAATAAACACAGGAGAAAAGTTTGCAAACAAGACGGGAGCTAAGAAACACGAGGACAGTGGGTTTGCTTTATGTGCCGGGTCGATTAACCAGCGCCGCAGACAAGTGAAATACAAGAAAACATACACACAAGGGAACACATAAGAGAGACAAAGAAATACAAGACACGATAAATACGCTGAAATTGTATTAATATAATTAATTCTAATGTTCAATCAAATCAGCGAAACACATGGGCAGGGCAGCCCAGTGAACTACAGAGACTACATTACCCATAAGCCCTGTGGGCGACAACATTTTGACGTCATCGACTCGCGTCTTTTGTATTTTTATGAGACCAAAAACTACAAGAAAACGTAACGTAGCAGTCGTATTGTCAGGGTACATGCAATAATTCATGTACATTTTATGGAAAAAAAGATTCAACAAGGTAAATGCAGATAAGGCCCGTCCATGCTTCAACGTTCTTACAACACAGAAACAGACACATTTCAGAAAGACATTCTGAAATAAAATGTCTTTACATCCGTCTTAAACTGTTCAAACACGGTCTCCTCTTACACCATTCCCTTAATAATTATGTTGCGCAAGTATAATAATGTTTTAAAATACAAACGATATTTTCATCTTCCTTTTCAATGGGATTAAAACGTAACAAATGTATTTCTTTCCGATTTCAAGTCTTTCCGATAGCGCTTTGAGACTCAGCTCCGTGTATCTCTGTCGCCACCCAGTGGACATTTCTCGGAAGTGTCACCGCCCGCCGGAATTCGGAAAAGTCCCGGGACTGAAGCTGTGTGACTGGACAAGAGCCTGTCTCCCGCCTCCTGCTGAAATCTCAGCGCCGATTGGACAAAAGCTGCTCACAGTCCGGATCCAGTGGAAGGCTGATCCACTCCGGGTTTTCCTTAGCCGGCAGTCCGGATCCAGTGGAAGGCCGATCCACTCCGGGTTTTCCGTAGCCGGCAGTCCGGATCCAGTGGAAGGTCGATCCACTCCGGGTTTTCCGTAGCCGGCAGTCCGGATCCAGTGGAAGGCCGATCCACTCCGGGTTTTCCGTAGCCGGAAGTCCGGATCCAGTGGAAGGCCGATCCACTCCGGGTTTTCCGTAGCCGGCAGTCCGGATCCAGTGGAAGGTCGATCCACTCCGGGTTTTCCGTAGCCGGCAGTCCGGATCCAGTGGAAGGCCGATCCACTCCGGGTTTTCCGTAGCCGGCAGTCCGGATCCAGTGGAAGGTCGATCCACTCCGGGTTTTCCGTAGCCGGCAGTCCGGATCCAGTGGAAGGCCGATCCACTCCGGGTTTTCCGTAGCCGGAAGTCCGGATCCGGTGGAAAGGCTAATCCACTCCGGGTTTTCCGTAGCCGGAAGTCCGGGTCCGGTGCAAAGGCCGATCCACTCCGGGTTTTCCGTAGCCGGAAGTCCGGATCCGGTGGAAGGGCAGATCCACTCCGGGTTTTCCGTAGCCGGAAGTCCGGGTCCGGTGCAAAGGCCGATCCACTCCGGGTTTTCCGTAGCCGGAAGTCCGGGTCCGGTGCAAAGGCTGATCCACTCCGGGTTTTCCGTAGCCGGAAGTCCGGATCCTTTACGATGCACGCAAGACTACGTTACAGATCACCGGAGTACATTATACAGTCAAACAAAGATAAGGTACGCACAGCTTTCATGGTTTGGAGACGTTCCCTCGTGTGTATTTTGAATTATTCAAATGCGTGTCGCTTTAATTTGGAAGCGAAACATTTCAGTGCATGAGCTTACCTGTTATATTGGGCGAGATTTCACACGGATAATCAAACAAGAACGAGTTTGCCCTGGAATCCATTCCACTGCCCAACCTGAAAGCCAGAGCATGAGAACGGACGGATTGTATGGCGATTGTGGAGTTGCTCGACCACATCAAGTAGGCGAAAAGTACACTCTGCTACTACGACATACGGTCTAATTATTCAATTTTCGATTATTTCTCATTTTAGGCTATTTCTACATCTAATAACGAGCGAGTATAATGATTAAGCCAATGATACATTATATTTTAGATTCGGTTCAGCAGTATTGAGCAGTAAAATAACATCAATTTGTCTACAGGAAATGTCAGAATTAGAAGCCTTCTTTACACCATTTTGCCGATCTGTTCAGAGTGTTTTAACAACAGAACAAAACAAAAACAAACGTAAGGTTTCTGGGCTGCTTTGAGATAGACAATTATCATCTATATTACTTTTAAATCTATGCACACTGTGTATCTTTACCGGGTCGATTCAATGTACAATTTTGTACTGACGCCTTAACCTTATTATTCATACAAAATCTGTTTGACAATAGTCATGTTTGATTCCACTCACTTTCCCCAAAGAGGTGCTCCAAAATAGTTTGACAAGATATTGTGAGATTGCGAGAGGGATCTGAAGTATTTATTAGTACAAATATAACTAAATTGTTTTCCTTGTAGTCTAATAAAGGTTGTAAATTCTTCCATAGTTTCTGATGGGCTACTGTTAGTTTCTTAAAAGCATCAATACCTAGTTCCTGAATGATTAAATTAGGGAAACATACATCACCTACTTTGCTTAATTTTGTAAATAATGCTGTCGGTATCGGTATTAGATGCTCTAAACCCTGTAGCATTTAGGCCTCCTTCTGCCCGTGTTTGACAAATAGCAACCATGAATAAAGTTTTTTTTTTTATTTTACTAAGGTAGAGAACATAAAATCACAAAATCACCTTTTTGAAAATCTTAATACCAAGATATTTAATCACATCTTTTACATGTATATTACGTACGGAGCAGACACTTTTCAACAGCCACCAGTTCACTTTTCTGATATGTAAAGAAAGACCAGAAACAGAGGAAATGACTTGTAAACGCATTTAATTGCTTTGTCCACCTCTGTGTGCTTTCTCAGAGAGAGAGAGTTGTATCCTCAGCCAATTGGGAACACCTGTAATCTCTTTATCCTGTACTTGAATACCCTGAAACTATTTGTTATAGGGGTGTAAGCAGTGGGAAGAGGAGTGGGCTCGTGTCGAATTGCCTTACCCGTTCCCAATCTGCAGGAGGTCCCACGACGGCAGGTAGCTGCTCCAGTCGCTGGAGCTCAGTTCGCTGTCGAGGGAGGACGAGGGCTCTGGCTCGGGGGAATCACGGCTCCACAGCTCCTACCTGTTGCAGAGTGTTTCTGCCCTCCCGATGGCCTCTGTGTTTTAGAAGGATCTGTCTCTTTTCGCTTGCTTACACCACAGGTTTCATCGACGATAGTGTGTATCCTGAAGCAGTGAGTTATCGGTCTTATTTCTACTGAGAAACAGTTCAAGCACTCACAAAACAATAACCAGGAGACGGTGTATGAAAAAGAATTGTAAGACTTGCAGAGTAGATTTGAATAGACAGTGGACGTCACACTGCGTGCTTGAATATCAGAGATTCAATTCATTCTTTCCTGTAGGTTAACTTCCTGTTTGACATTGTTCCGCTGTCACTTCTTCACAAACTCATAACTCGCCGTGTTCAATTTTGTGTTGAGTTACAGGAACCTCAGCATCAGATGAAATCCTCTTCAGCGCCCCAGGGAGACTGGGGGACTTGCCAGATTTTCAGCTTTATCACTGGGTCCTTCGGCTCAGGGCTGTTGAGCAAAGTGCTCCCCTCTGCTGGAGAGCCACAGGGGCACTACAGAGCGGCCTCGTGTTCCCTGCTCCTGCCCGTGCCTGTGGACAGCCAGTGTGACCGCGCGCGAGACAAAGTAGTGCATTCGTGGTGTAAATACAGAATGTTCACTAGCTGACTGAGGAAAGTTACAGAGACGGGAGTATACGTTCTGAAATAATGTGAACCACTGTTACTACACACAGACAGACTACTTAAAAATCATGTGGCTTTTTAAGGTCATTTTGTCTGACTAAAGTACGTTAGATTTGTCACAGCAAAGAGTTTGAATACTTACAGAATGCAGCAGCTAGAATTGTTACTTGGAGCAGAAAGAATGACCACATAACCCCCATACTTCTCTCTCTTCATTGGCTTCCTCTCAGGTACAGGGCGGACTTCAAACTCTACTTACTTACAAGGCTCTCAGAGGTCAGGCACCTGTCCTGCCTCGCAGGGATGCTGCAGAGGAGAAATACTGTCTGTCATGGGCTGGGCACCATGTGAGTTGAATGCGGCATCAGTGCCATGGATCCAAGAGGGGCATCATGGATACAGCTGTCGTTTAGGAGGATTCTGCTGGTCTGCAGAGACCTGCATGGGGTACTGACATACAGATAACGTGATGGATGGATGGATTAATACCCGCATTCATTTCTTTCTTTTTTTTTAATGATATAATGTTAGCATGCCCAAAGGGGTTGGGCAGCCAGTTGACCTTGGACCCCTAGAGGATTTTATTCTCCTTACTGAGTCTTTGGTTCCTTTCCTCCATTGTCTTCAGTTCTGTATTCACAAAATGTATATTTACCTGCATTGTTAAGCGCCTTGGGGCAACCTTGTTGTGAAAGGCGCTATATGAAAATAAATTGAATTGAATGGAATGACAGAGTCACGGCTTTTCCAGTTTCCTCTCCTATTATCTTCTTTATCTGCACTCTAAAACACAGTGAAACCTTGAACCTTTCAACTGGACCACTGCCGTTCTACATCACAATGACTCTAACTAGGACGGAGACTTGAATGGGATGAAAAAGGAAAAGGCATTATTTGCAGGAAGAAATTAAACTGTTCCACCTGATCACTTGCTAAACAAAGTGATTCACTGGAGTGGAGGCGGTGAAAGCTTTGTGAATCAACTTACAAAAGGAAACATGTAAGAAACGTGGCTCCCATATTTAACCCTTGAAAAATCTATGAGTGTTATGTGGAGGTGAAAGTATTGTTCAATTATTCTAATAAAGCTCACTCAACTAAGACCCAGAAAAGTACCAGAGTATTCTCACCTAAGAGGAAATACTAACAAGTAGGATGCTAAAATGAAAAGCATTAAAAAGTGAATGATCTTCAGTAGCTGAAATGATTATTGAGCTCTGGGTCACAGTGCTCCTGAAAAAAAATCAAATTTCAGCAGACACCCAAGGACAGCAGGTGAGCACCATGCTGAGCCAGTGTATAAGTGTATGAATCACAGTTTCAAGGAGCTTTTTTCAGTTTCGTTCCACTGATGGGCCAACACGGGGGGAACTTCAGTCTTACTCGCCCTATTGCATTAAGAAACTGTACAACATTCTCCAATAAGAACTTGCGACCTCACCTAACGAAAAGCAATTTGCGTAGCAGGGAAAGACTGGACTCCCACTGGGGATTTTTGTTTTTCATCCCGATGGTGATGTGCACTATATAGAACGTTGCTGGACCCTCCTCGGGAAGCGTGCAGAGATCACATTAGATGTGTTGCTCAAGCTCTTTATTGTCACGTACAGTAAACCCAGCAGTGTGGTCAGTGCGGGATGTGTTCTGTCCTGACGGCAGGGTCAGCAGCCAGAGGAGACCTGAAACACAAGACGGAGAGGTAAGACATTGATTCCGACAGAGAGAGCTTTCACACCGGATTACTGACAAGAGGAGCAATAAGAGAAGAGTTGTAAAGACACGCCGAAGAGAATATTCTCATCTAAGAGGAAATATTAACAAGTAGGATGTTAAAATGAAAAGCATTAAAAACTGCATGATCTTCAGTAGTGAAATGATTACTGAGCTCTGGGTCACGGACAGCAGGGGAGTGAATGAGTTGTTTATTGTGTTTCCTGTGAATTATGTAGAATTCACAACGTGTTCCAATTGTACAGGAAAACCATTGAGAGCAGATTCACTTCTTCTGCACCAGAATGAATGATTTCCATCTTCACTCTAGGGTACTGTACTTTACAGCACTGTATTGTATTCTGCATATATGTCTGTTATGTACACATTTTCTTTCTCACTTTGTCTCTCTGTCCATTTGTATCAGTTTGTTGGAGAGCACCATCACACCAGCATCACAACATTTATTCTACTGCCTTATTAAGCAAATGTCTCTACTAAATTCTTTTTATATATAAAACATTTTTTGACATGATATACACAAATGGCTAATTATACTTTCTGATTATATTTCCATCTTAGAAATGAAGCATTTCTCTCCTGCAGTTTGAGGTTGTAAAATAGAAAACTGGATCACTCCAGGGCCGAATCTTCTCCCTCTCTTACACTCTCTTACATTCGTTCACGAATGATCACAAGAGCAAACACATAGACTGGCTTCTCACAAAGTGTGTCAATGACACAGTCCCGGTCAGCTTACTAAAGGACCCAGAAAATCACCACGGGCCAGTCTGAACAGTTTCACGGAATAGTCTGTTGACTTCTCTTTGATGTTTCATGTTACAAGAGCAAAACAATACTCACTGATTTGAGGATAATTGCGCCATCCCTCCAGCCTACTGAAATGAACCGTCAGATGCAGAAGCTGTCAGTGACTACAGGTCCTTGGGACTGGTCAGAGAAACCTGAGATGAGACAAACGTTGTGAGACCATTTATAAGCTTGTGACCTCAAATTAAACGGAAGTCAGACATTTTCAAAGGGGGCAACACTGCGGCACAGTGGTTAGCATCGCTGCCTCATAGCACCGGGGCCCTGGGTTTGATTCCAGGGGTGCTGTCTGTGTGGAGTCTGCATGTTTGTTTGCGCTGCAGGGGACACCTCACCCCCACAGACACAAACTCACACCACAGCCCGATTTTTCCACAACACAATCAACCCGCCAGTATCAGTTTGTGTTCAGTGCTGGGGAGGTGCCTTGTCCTTGCAGAACAAAAACAAGGTGATCAGGACTGACGGCAAGATTCAGGTATTCAAGTACCCAGTAAATCCAGGGCTCAAATGGGGGAACTGTTTCACGAGCTACACAATATCCTCACACACGATGACAGAGCCTTGGAAAACCGTGTGGAGAGTGAGGTGCTCGTACCCAGCCGGAGTTAAAAGACCACGCATTGAGCAGAGCAACTGAGCAAAAGCACACTATCGATCTATCCAACCCAGAAAAGCACACATCTCTGTGATACAGAGGCTAAGGCAACATGTGAGTAAAGGATTTTGAATCAGCAATTGTGCTGATGAGCCAGTCAGCAATTTTTCAGAAACAGCAAACATGTCGTCAGCCTCCAGGAGCTGCAGAAGATTGTGAGATATAAAGGAGTGAAACCAGGGCAGGAGAAACTGATTCCTCGTGTAGGAAGCTGAGGAAAACGATGCACACCCTGCAGACTGAAAGGAAGACAGCACAAACTATCGGTAATGTCAGCCTAGAAGAAAGTGTAGTGCAGTGTGTTGCAACTAAGTTTTTGTTCAATATTTGTTTTGTCTGAAAGAGACTATTTTGATTAGATACATGCGATACTATTTCTTTCTCATTCTCTGTCTTTTTATGTCTTATTTGGATCACACCATAAAGTTCATAACCCAGCCAGTTGCTTTGGCTCTGAAAGCATCCCTCAGCAGGGACAGCCCTGATCCCCAAACACAGGGCTGCACTTCCCACTGCCCGTCTGCTCTCTGCCCAGTGGAAGTAGCGTTTCTGCCCCGCAGCTGTGTGAGAGAAGATGACCTGAGAGCACTAACCCACCTCTGGAGAGGGAAGAGTCTCAGCTGGAAGGGAGGAGGAGCTGCCGGGCTGCCGCAGACAAGGCGCCGCTGAAATGATAGAGAAATCTTTTAGAATCAAACGTCACCTGGCTCAGTGATTAAGCTGTAGTACATGATCACATTATATTATTAAAACATGCAGACTGCCATTTCCATTCTGTACAAACAAAGGGTTTTCCATTGTAGAAAACACCACTGCAAATCGAAAGCGGAGTGCACTGGGACTGCAGTCCAGAGAAACCCATCATGTTACAAGAACTGGAGGCCATTTCACACCAAAACTGTACAATAGGATTCTTTCTGCACACCCAGTACTGGGGGCTGTGTCAGAGGCTCCTCACCGTTCTGTGATGATTTAAGACGTTGAATCGGGCAGGAGGCAGGCGCTCTTCGGGAGCTCTCGTCCCGTGCTATAACTCGGACCACGCGATGGCACAATTGCTTCCTACATACAAACAGAAACTTCAAACAACAAAACCCAACAAGAAATCTGTGCACACTTGGACTCCTGCTGCAGCTGAGGAGCTGTCACGCACACACCTCCTGTGTGGGTAGTGTTGGCCGTAGGACGTGTTGTTCACAGAGAGAAAAAATACACCATAGCAAGTCAGCACTCAAACAAACCAAAAGGCCAGTTTTATTGAAGTTGACGCAGCTGGCCACACAAACACTCACTGGGTCTCTTCACCAGGTATCCACACAGACAGCACCCCAGGAACAGGACCCATGAGAACAGGGGCAGAGCATGCAGACTCCACACAGACAGCACCCCAGGAAACCGAACCCATGAGAACAGGGGAAGAGCATGCAGACTCCACACAGACAGCACCCCAGGAAACCAGACCCATGAGAACAGGGGCAGAGCATGCAGACTCCACACAGACAGCACCCCAGGAACAGGACCCATGAGAACAGGGGCAGAGCATGCAGACTCCACACAGACAGCACCCCAGGAACAGGACCCATGACAACAGGGGCAGAGCATGCAGACTCCACACAGACAGCACCCCAGGAACAGGACCCATGACAACAGGGGCAGAGCATGCAGACTCCACACAGACAGCACCCCAGGAACAGGACCCATGAGAACAGGGGCAGAGCATGCAGACTCCAGACAGACAGCACCCCAGGAACAGGACCCATGAGAACAGGGGCAGAGCATGCAGACTCCACACAGACAGCACCCCAGGAAACTGAACCCATGAGAACAGGGGCAGGGCATGCAGACTCCATACAGACAGCACCCCAGGAAACCAGACCCATGAGAACAGGGGCAGAGCATGCAGACTTCACACAGACAGCACCCCAGGAAACCAGACCCATGAGAACAGGGGCAGAGCATGCAGACTCCACACAGACAGCAGCCCAGGTAACACACCCCAGCAGGAGGAGGCGCCGACGGACTCGCTCATGGTGCAGTGAGCCCAGCGGTGTGAGGCTGGTGTCCAGCGCTGATGTGTCCCTGATAGTCCTGTCCCACAGCCTGCGAGTCACCGTTTCTTCCACAAAATACTCCAGCCAGCGCTTTTTAGACTAAAGTTTCTTAAGTTTCTGTTTTTCTCGCAGATTAGATTAAAAAAGCCGCCTGTTGACCTGCTGGAGGTCAGACCCGCTCCGGCAACAACTAGTGCAGCTCCGTTGCCCCGGCAACCACGTTTTATTTAACAAAGTAAAATAAACACCGGAGAAAAGTTTGCAAACAAGACAAGAGAGCTCAGAAACCCACAGACACGACGGCAGTGGGTTTTGTTTCTGTGTCGAGTTGATAAACCAGGCAGGACGAGCGCTGCAAACACACTAGAGTACACATAACACAATCAGGGGTACACAAGACTCCTGCTTTTTACACAAACAGGTTCAACAGGTCAATAAAGAGCAGGTCGGCACAGCTGTCATGATGTCTCATTTACAAAGAGTCTGAAGATTTGCTCGTCTCTTCCCAGAGCAGCTTCACTCCGGAGAGCAAGGAACAGCTCCTGCCGAGTCTGTCTTGTAAGACAGACATAGAAATCCGCGACACGGTAAATACACTGACATTGTATAATTAATTCTGATGCTCAATCAAATCTGCGGAACACGTGCGGAGCGCAGTCCAGAGCACTATAGAGACTACATTTCCCACAAGCCCTGTGGCGACTTCCTTTTGACGTAATCGATTCGCGTCTTTTTATTTTTAATTATAACAACAATACATGCCATAAAAACAAGAATACATATAACACAGAGTATAGTCAGGGGTACATACGATAATACATGTACATGTTATGGAAAAAGATTAAACAAGTAATCTTGTTTAATAGTAAACAAAAGCAGATGAGGTCCGTACATGTTTCAAATTGTCTGTACAGACGCATTTACATCCGTTTTAAAGTGTTTAAACATGGGTCTCCTCTCACAGCATTTCGTTAATTATTATGAAGTATCATATTTTTTTAAATACAAACGATATTTTCATATTACTTTCAATAGGTTTAAAATGTAGTATTATTTTACTTCTTTAAAAGTAATGTCAATATTAGTTTCCTTCTTTACGTTATCTTTCAGAGTTGCTGTCACAAACGTCACAGTTATCATCTGTATTGATTTTCAATCTCTGCACAACGAGGATCTGTACAGAGGCGCTATTGGACTCGCCGCCATAGACTCGTGTATCTCTGTCGCCGCCCAGTGGACATTTCTCGAAAGTGCAGTTCTTTTTAACTTTTTATGGTAGCAATAAAAATAGATACAATACAAACAAGAGTATATTTATAGCACATCAATAATACCATCAGGGGTACATAGTATAATATATTTACACTTCTGAAAAAAAGATTAAACCAGGTTAATAAAGATAAGGGCTGATATAGTCTGTAAATACACTTTTACATCTATTTAAAATGTTCTAACGAAGCTGCCTGAGGAAAGAACTTACTGTTTTGATTACATGAATCAGAGATTGTGACTCTGCCTTTAGCTTCCCATTCCTTCCAAACAATTTCAATTTCACACCTCTGGTTGTGCCAGAGGGTCCTCAGTGGAAGAGATACCAGGGTCCCCAGCACTGCTGTCACCTCTTCTGTACTCCTCCTATGCTAACAGCTGTGTATCTACTGCTGACTCCGTGAAAGGAATCAAGACTCCAGATGATCCCACCCAAATAAAAGAAAAATTCTGGAGTGGAAGGAGGTCTCTGCTTTAGTCGGCTGGTGCCGTGAAAACAACCTCTAACTCTGTATAACTCCAACTGCCTGTGTCTCAGGAAGCCCTGGTCCGTTTGTAATGGAAAACCATTGAGAGCACTAGAATGACTGATTTCCATCTTCACTCTAGGTCACTGTGCTGAACAGCACATTACTGTATTCTGCATATGATATGTCTGTTATTTACACCTTTTCTTTCTCACTTTGTCTCTCTGTCCGTTTGGATCAGGTATTTGGAGAGCACCACCACACCAGCCAAACTACCCAAACAGTTGCTTAGGCACTCAAGTGGACTTGATCAAATTAAACTTTCCAACCTAAACAGGAAAATGACAGTTTAAATGGATTCTACTGCCTTATTAATCATATTTCTCTTCTAAATTCTTTTAAAATAAAAACAAATATTTCTGACATGATACACACAAATAGCTATTTTTATACTTTCTGGTTATATTTCAATCTTATAAATGAAGCATTTCTTTCCTGCGGTTTGAGGTTGTTAAAGAGAAAGACCCCATACTATCACAACCCCCTTTACAGGCTGGTGAAAGAGGTGAAATGAGGTAGCGGAGGTGTAATTGAGTCGGACAGCAAACTCTCACCTGCTGCTTGCCAGGACAGGAATCTTACAAAGGTCCACTCCTCCCAGGAGGGTCACAGTAACAATGATGATGAGTAACACGAATGATTACAGTTCAGGGCCCCAGCACTGCCACCCACTAAAATAAACATGACACACAAGAGAACCCACAAGACAGTCATGGAAATCCATGACACGGTAAACACGCTGAAATGGTACAATATAATTAATTCTGATGTTCAATCAAATCACCGAAACACGTGGGCAGTGCGGGCCAGAGAACTACAGAAACTACATTACCCATACGCCCTGTGGGCGACTTCCTTCTGACGTCATCGACTCGCGCCTTTTGAATGTTATTTTAATTTTGGGTTTTTTGTATTTATTTTGTATTTTGTATCCATGTACAATACATTCATTCATTCATTCATTACTCTTGTTTGCAATGCAATGTATTCTTTGCATTTTTTGCTGTTGAAAATGCTTAAATATATTTAAAATTAAAATAACGTATTAATACGAACATTACTAACGGTATTTTAATTAAAAAAACTTTCGGTGAAATTTTGCTGAATGACCACCAAGCGGCGCCATTGGCACATTATTGTAAGAATAATCATTTCTAAGAAATTTTCCAGTTTAATTCCACGGACCGGCCATCAGAGGGGCACTTTACTCGTCCTGCTGCTTCTGTTGAATTAATAATTGCTTAAATTATTGTCTGGTTAAATTGTCTGGTGGTAAGTATTTGTAATATAGGATTGCTCATGTCTGATCTGGAACACGAGATGGAAGTTTAATATGTGTGATTCACTGAGGTGGAGGGGTGGGAAATGACTGAAAGAAGTCTTGCCATGCTGTATTATTAATAGTAGTAGCAGTATTGTCATATTAACACAAATCCTCAGACTCACTAACATCTCCAATAGAACGACAATCTCACACATCAAATATTAGAGGACCCTTCCTTTATACCTAAAAGCTTTCAGTTGTTGGACAATGAAAAGAGTGCTTGCAGGAATCTAATTACTGTTGTTATAAACTCATTACAAGCTAATTGTCTCATTTCTTTTTTTTCTTTCTTCTCTTTTCAGCAGCAAATAAACCCATTACTTGATCCCTTACATTTCAAAACGCTCTGTATCAAACCAACAAATCGTTCATAAATTTAAACCATGTTTTTGAGAAACTAGCCTTAAAATCAAAATGACTACATTCATATGAAACACACTCAGAAACAATATCAAATGGTTTCATACAGAGTGCAGAAACAACTGAAGAGAACTACCAGAACTAAAACAACACCACACCACTCTGAGCTGCGCCTCAGATACTGTGAGATGGTTAGACACTAAATGCACACCCTAAAGAAGATAGGCACATACACAAACAGACAACTCTCAGACCACAAAAGGCCTGTAGCCAAGACACAGTCAACAACGCTTGACCCAACTGCAGCTCAGACCTGCAGCAAAGCCTGCTCAAACTCCTCAACCTCGACCTGACGGCCGGCTGTTTCCCTGAGGCCTGGAATCAAGGACTGATCACGCCCGTCTGTAAGAATGGAGACAGACTCGACCCCAACAGATACCGGGGCTTCAGTCTTGAATATCTGATAACCGGCCCTCCTTACTGAGCACAATGTCCTGCATTAGAGTCAGACTGGCTTCCTACCAAACCGCCACACATCCCATCACATTCACACCTGGGCTCTGATGGCCCATCTGGACCCAGAACAGCAGAGCCTGGCACTGCTGGAGCAGCACTGTCAGACCCGGGCACTGCCAGCCCATCTGGACCCAGAACAGCAGAGCCTGGCACTGCTGGAGCAGGACTGTCAGACCTGGGCACTGCCAGTCAATCTGGACCCAGAACAGCAGAGCCTGGCACTGCCAGCCCATCTGGACCCAGAACAGCAGAGCCTGGCACTGCTGGAGCAGGACTGTCACACCTGGGCACTGCCAGTCAATCTGGACAAGACCAGAGTTATGGTTTTCCAGGAGAAAGCCAGACCTCAGGGAAACGGGTACAAATTCACACTGAACAACAACACATTGGAGCACACATCCAGCTACACATATCTCGGTCTCACCATCAGCTCTTCTGGGAGTTTTGACCTGACAGTGAAGTCACTGAGGGAGAAGGCACTCAGGGCTTTCTACGCAATAAGAAGGAGGCTCTTCAATGTCAACCCACCAACAAGAATTTCGCTCCAAATATCTGAAAGTGTAATCCAACCCATTGCCCTATACGGCAGTGAAGTGTGGGGTCCCCTCACAGACCAGGAGTACACTCTGTAGAAACTCTAATCAATCTGTAGAAACATCCGCCTTGCGCAGAGAAAAACAGCTAACAGCGAGTGCAGGGCTGAATTAGGCCAGTACCCACTATTGGTAAACATACAGAACAGAGTAATCAGACACTTGTTACACCTGAGAAACAGAGGCCACAATTCATACCACCACTAGGCCCTGCTGATCCCAGAGTACAGCTGGTGTTGACACCAGTCAGTCTCAGGACAGCACAGCTACAGCAACACCAATCACAATCATCCAAATGCGGAGGGGACTGCAGTCCAGAGAAACCCAGCATTTGACAAGGACTGGAGGCCATTTCGCACCACAACTGTAGAACAGGATTCTTTCTGCACACCCAGTACTGGGGGCCGTGTCGGAGGCTCCTCACCAGAAGAGACTTGCATTCCTGTTGGCTCCTCTCATTCTGTGATGATTTTAGACGTCGAATCGGGCAGGAGGCAGGCGCTCTTCGGGAGCTCTCGTCCCGTGCTATAACTCGGACCACGCAATGGCACAATTGCTTCCTACATACAAACAGAAACTTCAAACAACAAACCCCAACAAGAAATCTGTGCACACTTGGACTCCTGCTGCAGCTGAGGAGCTGTCACGCACACACCTCCTGTGTGGGTTGTGTTGGCCGTAGGACGTGTTGTTCACAGAGAGAAAAAATACACCATAGCAAGTCAGCACTCAAACAAACCAAAAGGCCAGTTTTATTGAAGTTGACGCAGCTGGCCACACAAACACTCACTGCGTCTCTTCACCAGGTATCAGAAACAAAATAAAGGAACAATCTTTTTATCATATCCACTCGCACCTTGCTCTCATTTCCAGACTCCTAACTCACCACTCCCAACAAACCCCAGTGCTCACAACACCCTTTAAATTGGATTTGGCCCGTACCACTATGGATACAATAGGTGTAAAACAGAAAATTCAAAAGACAAACAACACATAGCACAGCAGTCCGGACTACTTGGACACACAAATACATGAAACCCTTAACAATTCACAGGACAGACATTCAGCAGATCGGCTATACCTAGTTGCCATTTTTCGCAATAACATTAGGCTCTGATAACCTCCCCTCTCAGCATTCCAGCAATGTTATGTTCCTCTAGCTAAGCTTCAGGCATATAACCAGTCCCTATCTGTTTGCAACCTTTTGACCTTTCTGAGGATCCCTCGGAACAAATAGACACCGGAGTCTCCTCTCATGCAGTGCTGTTAAGACTTAAGCTAGTGGCATCCTACACTATGCTTTGTTCCTTTAGGACCATTTCTCTAAAAACAGTTCTCTACCTTTTGTTTCCCCTCCTGTCCACAGCTGGAACAACTGTTTGCTAACAAAGACTGTTTATCTGTCTGGAAAGGTCTCCAAACTGTTACCAATTACAAAAGAAAATCCCCTCAGATACATCTTGATCACTCTCTACCAGATAACACATTTTACAGCAGGCCAGAAACACAAAGGATCTCCAACGACCTTGTCCATGGCAGTCTCGCAACTCGTCCAAATAATTCACATCCTGGGGATGAGCTATTGTCCCCCACTCAACTGGAGTGCCACACCCACTCACACTCAATCTCTCACGAAGACTTGACGCCGTTTACAAGCCTTGAGAATGCCCTGTGAAGCAAAGAACAGGATGTGTTAAGGCTATTCAAAAAGCAAAACTGTAAAAAGGCAGCAGGACCTGACTGTGTATCTCCAGCCACACTACAGCCCTGTGCTGGCCAACTCGCTCCAATCTTTACAGACGTTTTTAAGCAATCATTGTCCCAGTGCACAGTGCCAGACTGCTTCAAATCTTCTGTTATTGTTCCTGTTCCAAAAAAGGACACAAGAACCTGCCTTAATGCCTACAGACCCGTCGCACTAACGTCAGAACTGGCGCGTCTTCCCAACACGTTCGTGTCAGAGTGAGGTGACCCCTCAAACAAGAATTATTTCCTGCCTCATATATGACTACGGCACCTAGCAATGCAACAGGTTCTGTTGATCTCCCAGATCCACCAATGCCCACACAGACCAGCGACAAGCATGTGTATCGTATAAGTGACCTTTTTATTTTCTATCCACATTCACCATCAGCCAAAGACACAACGAAAACAGCAGCAACAAAAGGTCCTTCCAAGGGTCATAATGAATCCAGAGGGACGGCAGTCTTTTCTGTCAAGTACCGAAGAGTGGCCACTCGAACGATTCTTCTTCGTACCTGTAAAGTCTTTGATGGCCCCAGTGAACGAGAGGCCGGTCCCATTTCCCCAGACTCCGTTCAGGTTCCACTAGAAATCCTCCCGCAAACTGTATTCCATTCCCCTCAGTTTGGAGCGGCTAGCCGGGCCGGTTTCTCGCTCCTTGCCTTCAGGTATTAAAAGTCTCTGTACAGTACCTCTGTTCCGATGCCACTGTCTCCCGTGGTCGTCCATCGGTCCTTGCCTCCGTGAACTCGCGCGCCGCAGCTTCCCTTGTGCTGCCTGTGTCGTCTCCCAGGTCTGGTGGGAATCGGGAGCGACACTGTTCTACAAACCTTTCATTGAAAGGGTTTTCAAACACTGTCCCACTTGCTGGTTTGGCAACATCAGTAGCTGGAATTGAATATGCAGCCATTAGTCTGCCTGGCAAAAAACAACCGGTCTCTCCAGTGGTCTGCATACAAGTGAACACACAAACCCCATACTATTAAAACCCCTTTAGGGCACAGTCACACCACAACACAATCAACCTGACAGACTCACCAACACTGGACTGCAGAAGCGGCAGGAAACCCTTGAGAACATGAGCAGAGCATGCAAACTCCACACAGACAGCACTCCAGGAAACCAGACACATGAGAACATGTGCAGAGCATGTGCGCCGTCTCTCAGCCTTTCACCTCCACATGCAGATCAGGACGCGACCGGAGACTCCTCACTCCTGCAGGAGGAGGCGCCGACGGACTCGCTCAGCCCAGCGCTTACATTTCCCCGACAGTCCTGTCACACAGCCTGCGACTCACCGCTTCTTCCTTTTCTTCCGCAAAATGTCCACAAAATACTCCAGCCAGCGCCTTTTAGACTAAAGTTTCGGCTTTGCTCGCTGATTAGATTACAAAAGCCGACTGTTTACCTCCTAGAGGTCAGCTCGCAACAACTTCTGCAGCACCGTTTCCCCGGCAACCACGTTTTATTGACAAAGTAAAATAAACACAGGAGAAAAGTTTGCAAACAAGACGGGAGCTAAGAAACACGAGGACAGTGGGTTTGCTTTATGTGCCGGGTCGATTAACCAGCGCCGCAGACAAGTGAAATACAAGAAAACATACACACAAGGGAACACATAAGAGAGACAAAGAAATACAAGACACGATAAATACGCTGAAATTGTATTAATATAATTAATTCTAATGTTCAATCAAATCAGCGAAACACATGGGCAGGGCAGCCCAGTGAACTACAGAGACTACATTACCCATAAGCCCTGTGGGCGACAACATTTTGACGTCATCGACTCGCGTCTTTTGTATTTTTATGAGACCAAAAACTACAAGAAAACGTAACGTAGCAGTCGTATTGTCAGGGTACATGCAATAATTCATGTACATTTTATGGAAAAAAAGATTCAACAAGGTAAATGCAGATAAGGCCCGTCCATGCTTCAACGTTCTTACAACACAGAAACAGACACATTTCAGAAAGACATTCTGAAATAAAATGTCTTTACATCCGTCTTAAACTGTTCAAACACGGTCTCCTCTTACACCATTCCCTTAATAATTATGTTGCGCAAGTATAATAATGTTTTAAAATACAAACGATATTTTCATCTTCCTTTTCAATGGGATTAAAACGTAACAAATGTATTTCTTTCCGATTTCAAGTCTTTCCGATAGCGCTTTGAGACTCAGCTCCGTGTATCTCTGTCGCCACCCAGTGGACGTTTCTCGGAAGTGTCACCGCCCGCCGGAATTCGGAAAAGTCCCGGGACTGAAGCTGTGTGACTGGACAAGAGCCTGTCTCCCGCCTCCTGCTGAAATCTCAGCGCCGATTGGACAAAAGCTGCTCACAGTCCGGATCCAGTAGAAGGCTGATCCACTCCGGGTTTTCCTTAGCCGGCAGTCCGGATCCAGTGGAAGGCCGATCCACTCCGGGTTTTCCGTAGCCGGCAGTCCGGATCCAGTGGAAGGCCGATCCACTCCGGGTTTTCCGTAGCCGGCAGTCCGGATCCAGTGGAAGGCCGATCCACTCCGGGTTTTCCGTAGCCGGCAGTCCGGATCCAGTTGAAGGCCGATCCACTCCGGGTTTTCCGTAGCCGGCAGTCCGGATCCAGTGGAAGGCCGATCCACTCCGGGTTTTCCGTAGCCGGAAGTCCGGATCCGGTGGAAAGGCCAATCCACTCCGGGTTTTCCGTAGCCGGAAGTCCGGGTCCGGTGGAAAGGCCGATCCACTCCGGGTTTTCCGTAGCCGGAAGTCCGGGTCCGGTGCAAAGGCCGATCCACTCCGGGTTTTCCGTAGCCGGAAGTCCGGGTCCGGTGCAAAGGCTGATCCACTCCGGGTTTTCCGTAGCCGGAAGTCCGGATCCTTTACGATGCACGCAAGACTACGTTACAGATCACCGGAGTACATTATACAGTCAAACAAAGATAAGGTACGCACAGCTTTCATGGTTTGGAGACGTTCCCTCGTGTGTATTTTGAATTATTCAAATGCGTGTCGCTTTAATTTGGAAGCGAAACATTTCAGTGCATGAGCTTACCTGTTATATTGGGCGAGATTTCACACGGATAATCAAACAAGAACGAGTTTGCCCTGGAATCCATTCCACTGCCCAACCTGAAAGTCAGAGCATGAGAACGGACGGATTGTATGGCGATTGTGGAGTTGCTCGACCACATCAAGTAGGCGAAAAGTACACTCTGCTACTACGACATACGGTCTAATTATTCAATTTTCGATTATTTCTCATTTTAGGCTATTTCTACATCTAATAACGAGCGAGTATAATGATTAAGCCAATGATACATTATATTTTAGATTCGGTTCAGCAGTATTGAGCAGTAAAATAACATCAATTTGTCTACAGGAAATGTCAGAATTAGAAGCCTTCTTTACACCATTTTGCCGATCTGTTCAGAGTGTTTTAACAACAGAACAAAACAAAAACAAACGTAAGGTTTCTGGGCTGCTTTGAGATAGACAATTATCATCTATATTACTTTTAAATCTATGCACACTGTGTATCTTTACCGGGTCGATTCAATGTACAATTTTGTACTGACGCCTTAACCTTATTATTCATACAAAATCTGTTTGACAATAGTCATGTTTGATTCCACTCACTTTCCCCAAAGAGGTGCTCCAAAATAGTTTGACAAGATATTGTGAGATTGCGAGAGGGATCTGAAGTATTTATTAGTACAAGTATAACTAAATTGTTTTCCTTGTAGTCTAATAAAGGTTGTAAATTCTTCCATAGTTTCTGATGGGCTACTGTTAGTTTCTTAAAAGCATCAATACCTAGTTCCTGAATGATTAAATTAGGGAAACATACATCACCTACTTTGCTTAATTTTGTAAATAATGCTGTCGGTATCGGTATTAGATGCTCTAAACCCTGTAGCATTTAGGCCTCCTTCTGCCCGTGTTTGACAAATAGCAACCATGAATAAAGTTTTTTTTTTTATTTTACTAAGGTAGAGAACATAAAATCACAAAATCACCTTTTTGAAAATCTTAATACCAAGATATTTAATCACATCTTTTACATGTATATTACGTACGGAGCAGACACTTTCCAACAGCCACCAGTTCACTTTTCTGATATGTAAAGAAAGACCAGAAACAGAGGAAATGACTTGTAAACGCATTTAATTGCTTTGTCCACCTCTGTGTGCTTTCTCAGAGAGAGAGTTGTATCCTCAGCCAATTGGGAACACCTGTAATCTCTTTATCCTGTACTTGAATACCCTGAAACTATTTGTTATAGGGGTGTAAGCAGTGGGAAGAGGAGTGGGCTCGTGTCGAATTGCCTTACCCGTTCCCAATCTGCAGGAGGTCCCACGACGGCAGGTAGCTGCTCCAGTCGCTGGAGCTCAGTTCGCTGTCGAGGGAGGACGAGGGCTCTGGCTCGGGGGAATCACGGCTCCACAGCTCCTACCTGTTGCAGAGTGTTTCTGCCCTCCCGATGGCCTCTGTGTTTTAGAAGGATCTGTCTCTTTTCTTTTGCTTACACCACAGGTTTCATCGACGATAGTGTGCATCCTGAAGCAGTGAGTTATCGGTCTTATTTCTACTGAGAAACAGTTCAAGCACTCACAAAACAATAACCAGGAGACGGTGTATGAAAAAGAATTGTAAGACTTGCAGAGTAGATTTGAATAGACAGTGGACGTCACACTGCGTGCTTGAATATCAGAGATTCAATTCATTCTTTCCTGTAGGTTAACTTCCTGTTTGACATTGTTCCGCTGTCACTTCTTCACAAACTCATAACTCGCCGTGTTCAATTTTGTGTTGAGTTACAGGAACCTCAGCATCAGATGAAATCCTCTTCAGCGCCCCAGGGAGACTGGGGGACTTGCCAGATTTTCAGCTTTATCACTGGGTCCTTTGGCTCAGGGCTGTTGAGCAAAGTGCTCCCCTCTGCTGGAGAGCCACAGGGGCACTACAGAGCGGCCTCGTGTTCCCTGCTCCTGCCCGTGCCTGTGGACAGCCAGTGTGACTGCGCGCGAGACAAAGTAGTGCATTCGTGGTGTAAATACAGAATGTTCACTAGCTGACTGAGGAAAGTTACAGAGACGGGAGTATACGTTCTGAAATAATGTGAACCACTGTTACTACACACAGACAGACTACTTAAAAATCATGTGGCTTTTTAAGGTCGTTTTGTCTGCCTAAAGTACGTTAGATTTGTCACAGCAAAGAGTTTGAATACTTACAGAATGCAGCAGCTAGAATTGTTACTTGGAGCAGAAAGAATGACCACATAACCCCCATACTTCTCTCTCTTCATTGGCTTCCTCTCAGGTACAGGGCGGACTTCAAACTCTACTTACTTACAAGGCTCTCAGAGGTCAGGCACCTGTCCTGCCTCGCAGGGATGCTGCAGAGGAGAAATACTGTCTGTCATGGGCTGGGCACCATGTGAGTTGAATGCGGCATCAGTGCCATGGATCCAAGAGGGGCATCATGGATACAGCTGTCGTTTAGGAGGATTCTGCTGGTCTGCAGAGACCTGCATGGGGTACTGACATACAGACGACGTGATGGATGGATGGATTAATACCCGCATTCATTTCTTTCTTTTTTTTTAATGATATAATGTTAGCATGCCCAAAGGGGTTGGGCAGCCAGTTGACCTTGGACCCCTAGAGGATTTTATTCTCCTTACTGAGTCTTTGGTTCCTTTCCTCCATTGTCTTCAGTTCTGTATTCACAAAATGTATATTTACCTGCATTGTTAAGCGCCTTGGGGCAACCTTGTTGTGAAAGGTGCTATATGAAAATAAATTGAATTGAATGGAATGACAGAGTCACGGCTTTTCCAGTTTCCTCTCCTATTATCTTCTTTATCTGCACTCTAAAACACAGTGAATCCTTGAACCTTTCAACTGGACCACTGCCGTTCTACATCAAAATGACTTTAACTAGGACGGAGACTTGAATGGGATGAAAAAGGAAAAGGCATTATTTGCAGGAAGAAATTAAACTGTTCCACCTGAGCACTTGCTAAACAAAGTGATTCACTGGAGTGGAGGCGGTGAAAGCTTTGTGAATCAACTTACAAAAGGAAACATGTAAGAAACGTGGCTCCCATATTTAACCCTTGAAAAATCTATGAGTGTTATGTGGAGGTGAAAGTATTGTTCAATTATTCTAATAAAGCTCACTCAACTAAGACCCAGAAAAGTACCAGAGTATTCTCACCTAAGAGGAAATACTAACAAGTAGGATGTTAAAATGAAAAGCATTAAAAACTGAATGATCTTCAGTAGCTGAAATGATTATTGAGCTCTGGGTCACAGTGCTCCTGAAAAAAAATCAAATTTCAGCAGACACCCAAGGACAGCAGGTGAGCACCATGCTGAGCCAGTGTATAAGTGTATGAATCACAGTTTCAAGGAGCTTTTTTCAGTTTCGTTCCACTGATGGGCCAACACGGGGGGAACTTCAGTCTTACTCGCCCTATTGCATTAAGAAACTGTACAACATTCTCCAATAAGAACTTGCGACCTCACCTAACGAAAAGCAATTTGCGTAGCAGGGAAAGACTGGACTCCCACTGGGGATTTTTGTTTTTCATCCCGATGGTGATGTGCACTATATAGAACGTTGCTGGACCCTCCTCGGGAAGCGTGCAGAGATCACATTAGATGTGTTGCTCAAGCTCTTTATTGTCACGTACAGTAAACCCAGCAGTGTGGTCAGTGCGGGATGTGTTCTGTCCTGACGGCAGGGTCAGCAGCCAGAGGAGACCTGAAACACAAGACGGAGAGGTAAGACATTGATTCCGACAGAGAGAGCTTTCACACCGGATTACTGACAAGAGGAGCAATAAGAGAAGAGTTGTAAAGACACGCCGAAGAGAATATTCTCATCTAAGAGGAAATATTAACAAGTAGGATGTTAAAATGAAAAGCATTAAAAACTGCATGATCTTCAGTAGTGAAATGATTACTGAGCTCTGGGTCACGGACAGCAGGGGAGTGAATGAGTTGTTTATTGTGTTTCCTGTGAATTATGTAGAATTCACAACGTGTTCCAATTGTACAGGAAAACCATTGAGAGCAGATTCACTTCTTCTGCACCAGAATGAATGATTTCCATCTTCACTCTAGGGTACTGTACTTTACAGCACTGTATTGTATTCTGCATATATGTCTGTTATGTACACATTTTCTTTCTCACTTTGTCTCTCTGTCCATTTGTATCAGTTTGTTGGAGAGCACCATCACACCAGCATCACAACATTTATTCTACTGCCTTATTAAGCAAATGTCTCTACTAAATTCTTTTTATATATAAAACATTTTTTGACATGATATACACAAATGGCTAATTATACTTTCTGATTATATTTCCATCTTAGAAATGAAGCATTTCTCTCCTGCAGTTTGAGGTTGTTAAATAGAAAACTGGATCACTCCAGGGCCGAATCTTCTCCCTCTCTTACACTCTCTTACATTCGTTCACGAATGATCACAAGAGCAAACACATAGACTGGCTTCTCACAAAGTGTGTCAATGACACAGTCCCGGTCAGCTTACTAAAGGACCCAGAAAATCACCACGGGCCAGTCTGAACAGTTTCACGGAATGGTCTGTTGACTTCTCTTTGATGTTTCATGTTACAAGAGCAAAACAATACTCACTGATTTGAGGATAATTGTGCCATCCCTCCAGCCTACTGAAATGAACCGTCAGACTGCAGAAGCTGTCAGTGACTACAGGTCCTTGGGCCTGGTCAGAGAAACCTGAGATGAGACAAACGTTGTGAGACCATTTATAAGCTTGTGACCTCAAATTAAACGGAAGTCAGACATTTTCAAAGGGGGCAACACTGCGGCACAGTGGTTAGCATCGCTGCCTCATAGCACCGGGGCCCTGGGTTTGATTCCAGGGGTGCTGTCTGTGTGGAGTCTGCATGTTTGTTCGCGCTGCAGGGGACACCTCACCCCCACAGACACAAACTCACACCACAACACAATCAACCCGCCAGTATCAGTTTGTGTTCAGTGCTGGGGAGGTGCCTTGTCCTTGCAGAACAAAAACAAGGTGATCAGGACTGACGGCAAGATTCAGGTATTCAAGTACCCAGTAAATCCAGGGCTCAAATGGGGGAACTGTTTCACGAGCTACACAACATCCTCACACACGATGACAGAGCCTTGGAAAGCCGTGTGGAGAGTGAGGTACTCGTACCCAGCCGGAGTAAAAAGACCACGCATTGAGCAGAGCAACTGAGCAAAAGCACACTATCGATCTACCCAACCCAGAAAAGCACACATCTCTGTGATACAGAGGCTAAGGCAACATGTGAGTAAAGGATTTTGAATCAGCAATTGTGCTGATGAGCCAGTCAGCAATTTTTCAGAAACAGCAAACATGTCGTCAGCCTCCAGGAGCTGCAGAAGACTGTGAGATATAAAGGAGTGAAACCAGGGCAGGAGAAACTGATTCCTCGTGTAGGAAGCTGAGGAAAAAGATGCACACCCTGCAGACTGAAAGGAAGACAGCACAAACTATCAGTAATGTCAGCCTAGAAGAAAGTGTAGTGCAGTGTGTTGCAACTAAGTTTTTGTTCAAAATTTGTTTTGTCTGAAAGAGACTGTTTTGATCAGATACATGCAATACTATTTCTTTCTCATTCTCTGTCTTTGTATGTCTTATTTGGATCACACCATAAAGTTCATAACCCAGCCAGTTGCTTTGGCTCTGAAAGCATCCCTCAGCAGGGACAGCCCTGATCCCCAAACACAGGGCTGCCCTTCCCACTGCCCGTCTGCTCTCTGCCCAGTGGAAGTAGCGTTTCTGCCCCACAGCTGTGTGAGAGAAGATGACCTGAGAGCACTAACCCACCTCTGGAGAGGGAAGAGTCTCAGCTGGAAGGGAGGAGGAGCTGCCGGGCTCCCGCAGACAAGGCGCCGCTGAAATGATAGAGAAATCTTTTAGAATCAAACGTCACCTGGCTCAGTGTTTAAGCTGTAGTACATGATCACATTAGATTATTAAAATATGCAGACTGCCATTTCCATTCTGTACAAACAAAGGGTTTTCTATTGTAGAAAACACCACTGCAAATCCAAAGCGGAGTGCACTGGGACTGCAGTCCAGAGAAACCCATCATGTTACAAGAACTGGAGGCCATTTCACACCAAAACTGTACAATAGGATTCTTTCTGCACACCCAGTACTGGGGGCTGTGTCAGAGGCTCCTCACCGTTCTGTGATGATTTTAGAAGTCGAATCGGGCAGGAGGCAGGCGCTCTTCGGGAGCTCTGGTCGCGTGCTATAACTCGGACCACGCGATGGCACAATTGCTTCCTACATACAAACAGAAACTTCAAACAACAAAACCCAACAAGAAATCTGTGCACACTTGGACTCCTGCTGCAGCTGAGGAGCTGTCACGCACACACCTCCTGTGTGGGTAGTGTTGGCCGTAGGACGTGTTGTTCACAGAGAGAAAAAATACACCATAGCAAGTCAGCACTCAAACAAACCAAAAGGCCAGTTTTATTGAAGTTGACGCAGCTGGCCACACAAACACTCACTGGGTCTCTTCACCAGGTATCCACACAGACAGCACCCCAGGAAACCAGACCCATGAGAACAGGGGCAGAGCATGCAGACTCCACACAGACAGCACCCCATGAACAGGACCCATGAGAACAGGGGCAGAGCATGCAGACTCCACACAGACAGCACCCCATGAACAGGACCCATGAGAACACAGGCAGAGAATGCAGACTCCACACAGACAGCACCCCAGGAAACTGAACCCATGAGAACGGGGCAGAGCATGCAGACTCCACACAGACAGCACCCCAGGACACCAGACCCGTGAGAACAGGGGCAGAGCATGCAGACTCCACACAGACAGCACCCCAGGACACCAGACCCATGAGAACAGGGGCAGAGCATGCAGACTCCACACAGACGGTACCCCAGGAAACCGAACCCATGAGAACAGGGGAAGAGCATGCAGACTCCACACAGACAGCACCCCAGGAACAGGACCCATGAGAACGGGGCAGAGCATGCAGACTCCACACAGACAGCAGCCCATGAACAGGACCCATGAGAACACAGGCAGAGCATGCAAACTCCACACAGACAGCACCCCAGGAACTAAATCCAGGCTCCCAGCGCTGCCACCCACTGCGCCGCCGTCTCTCACCTCCACTTGCAGATCATGACGCGACCGGAGACCGGAGACTCCTCACTCCTGCAGTAACACACCCCAGCAGGAGGAGGCGCCGACGGACTCGCTCATGGTGCAGTGAGCCCAGCGGTGTGAGGCTGGTGTCCAGCGCTGATGTGTCCCTGATAGTCCTGTCCCACAGCCTGCGAGTCACCGTTTCTTCCACAAAATACTCCAGCCAGCGCTTTTTAGACTCAGGTTTCTTAAGTTTCTATTTTTCTCG
Organism: Lepisosteus platostomus; assembly: GCF_059453375.1. Classification (NCBI taxonomy): domain Eukaryota; kingdom Metazoa; phylum Chordata; class Actinopteri; order Semionotiformes; family Lepisosteidae; genus Lepisosteus; species Lepisosteus platostomus. Next base: position 18,211,498 of record NC_142633.1, on the reverse strand, counting down.
CAGATTAGATTAAAAAAGCCGCCTGTTGACCTGCTGGAGGTCAGACCCGCTCCGGCAACAACTACTGCAGCTCCGTTGCCCCGGCAACCACGTTTTATTTAACAAAGTAAAATAAACACAGGAGACAAACAAGACAAGAGAGCTCAGAAACCCACAGACACGACGGCAGTGGGTTTTGTTTCTGTGTCGAGTTGATAAACCAGGCAGGACGAGCGCTGCAAACACACTAGAGTACACATAACACAATCAGGGGTACACAAGACTCCTGCTCTTTACACAAACAGGTTCAACAGGTCAATAAAGAGCAGGTCGGCACAGCTGTCATGATGTCTCATTTACAAAGAGTCTAAAGATTTGCTCGTCTCTTCCCAGAGCAGCTTCACTCCGGAGAGCAAGAAACAGCTCCTGCCGAGTCCGTCTTGTAAGACAGACATAGAAATCCGCGACACGGTAAATACACTGACATTGTATAATTAATTCTGATGCTCAATCAAATCTGCGGAACACGTGTGGAGCGCAGTCCAGAGCACTATAGAGACTACATTTCCCACAAGCCCTGTGGCGACTTCCTTTTGACGTAATCGAGTCGCGTCTTTTTATTTTTAATTATAACAACAATACATGCCATAAAAACAAGAATACATATAACACAGAGTATAGTCAGGGGTACATACGATAAAACATGTACATGTTATGGAAAAAGATTAAACAAGTAATCTTGTTTAATAGTAAACAAAAGCAGATGAGGTCCGTACATGTTTCAAATTGTCTGTACAGACGCATTTACATCCGTTTTAAAGTGTTTAAACATGGGTCTCCTCTCACAGCATTTCGTTAATTATTATATCGTGGAAGTATCATATTTTTTTAAATACAAACGATATTTTCATATTACTTTCAATAGGTTTAAAATGTAGTATTATTTAACTTCTTTAAAAGTAATGTCAGTATTAGTTTCCTTCTTTACGTTATCTTTCAGAGTTGCTGTCACAAACGTCACAGTTATCATCTGTATTGATTTTCAATCTCTGCACAACGAGGATCTGTACGGAGGCGCTATTGGACTCGCCGCCATAGACTCGTGTATCTCTGTCGCCGCCCGGTGGTCATTTCTCGAAAGTGCAGTTCTTTTTAACTTTTTATTATAGCAATAAAAATAGATACAATACAAACAAGAGTATATTTATAGCACATCAATAATTCCATCAGGGGTACATAGTATAATATATTTACACTTCTGAAAAAAAGATTAAACCAGGTAAATAAAGATAAGGGCTGATATAGTCTGTAAATACACTTTTACATCTATTTAAAATGTTCTAACGAAGCTGCCCGAGGAAAGAACGTACTGTTTTGATTACATGAATCAGAGATTGTGACTCTGCCTTTAGCTTCCCATTCCTTCCAAACAATTTCAATTTCACACCTCTGGTTGTGCCAGAGGGTCCCCAGCACTGCTGTCACCTCTTCTGTACTCCTCCTATGCTAACAGCTGTGTATCTACTGCTGACTCCGTGAAAGGAATCAAGACTCCAGATGATCCCACCCAAATAAAAAAAAAATTCTGGAGTGGAAGGAGGTCTCTGCTTTAGTCGGCTGGTGCCGTGAAAACAACCTCTAACTCTATATAACTCCAACTGCCTGTGTCTCAGGAAGCCCTGGTCCGTTTGTAATGGAAAACCATTGAGAGAACTAGAATGACTGATTTCCATCTTCACTCTAGGTCACTGTGCTGAACAGCACATTACTGTATTCTGCATATGATATGTCTGTTATTTACACCTTTTCTTTCTCACTTTGTCTCTCTGTCCGTTTGGATCAGGTATTTGGAGAGCACCACCACACCAGCCAAACTACCCAAACAGTTGCTTAGGCACTCAAGTGGACTTGATCAAATTAAACTTTCCAACCTAAACAGGAAAATGACATTTTAAATGGATTCTACTGCCTTATTAATCATATTTCTCTTCTAAATTATTTTAAAATAAAAACAAATATTTCTGACATGATACACACAAATAGCTATTTTTATACTTTCTGGTTATATTTCAATCTTATAAATGAAGCATTTCTTTCCTGCGGTTTGAGGTTGTTAAAGAGAAAGACCCCATACTATCACAACCCCCTTTACAGGCTGGTGAAAGAGGTGAAATGAGGTAGCGGAGGTGTAATTGAGTCGGACAGCAAACTCTCACCTGCTGCTTGCCAGGACAGGAATCTTACAAAGGTCCCCTCCTCCCAGGAGGGTCACAGTAACAAATACTAAACACGAATGATTACAGTTCAGGGCCCCAGCACTGCCACCCACTAAAATAAACATGACACACAAGAGAACCCATAAGACAGTCATAGAAATCCATGACACGACAAACACGCTGAAATGGTACAATATAATCAATTCTGATGTTCAATCAAATCACCGAAACACGTGGGCAGTGCGGGCCAGAGAACTACAGAAACTACATTACCCATACGCCCTGTGGGCGACTTCCTTCTGACGTCATCGACTCGCGCCTTTTGAATGTTATTTTAATTTTTGGTTTATTGCATTTATTTTGTATTTTGTATCCATGTACAATACATTCATTCATTACTCTTGTTTGCAATGCAATGTATTCTTTGCTGTTGAAAATGCGTAAATATTTTTAAAATTAAAATAACTTATTAATACCAACATTACTAACGGTATTTTAATTAAAAAAAACTTTCGGTGAAATTTTGATGAATGACCACCAAGCGGCGCCATTGGCACATTATTGTAAGAATAATCATTTCTAAGAAATTTTCCAGTTTAATTCCACTGACCGGCCATCAGAGGGGCACTTTACTCGTCCTGCTGCTTCTGTTGAATTAATAATTGCATAAATTATTGTCTGGTTAAATTGTCTGGTGGTAAGTATTTGTAATATAGGATTGCTCATGTCTGATCTGGAACACGAGATGGAAGTTTAACATGTGTGATTCACTGAGGTGGAGGGGTGGGAAATGACTGAAAGAAGTCTTGCCATGCTGTATTATTAATAGTAGTAGCAGTATTGTCATATTAACACGAATCCTCAGACTCACTAACATCTCCAATAGAACGACAATCTCACACATCAAATATTAGAGGACCCTTCCTTTATACCTAAAAGCTTTCAGTTGTTGGACAATGAAAAGAGTGCTTGCAGGAATCTAATTACTATTGTTATAAACTCATTACAAGCTAATTGTCTCATTTCTTTTTTTTCTTTCTTCTCTTTTCAGCAGCAAATAAACCCATTACTTGATCCCTTACATTTCAAAACGCTCTGTATCAAACCAACAAATCGTTCATAAATTTAAACCATGTTTTTGAGAAACTAGCCTTAAAATCAAAATGACTACATTCATATGAAACACACTCAGAAACAATATCAAATGGTTTGATACAGAGTGCAGAAACAACTGAAGAGAACTACCAGAACTAAAACAACACCACACCACTCTGAGCTGCGCCTCAGATACTGTGAGATGGTTAGACACTACATGCACACCCTAAAGAAGATAAGCACATACACAAACAGACAACTCTCAGACCACAAAAGGCCTGTAGCCAAGACACAGTCAACAACGCTTGACCCAACTGCAGCTCAGACCTGCAGCAAAGCCTGCTCAAACTCCTCAACCTCGTCCTGACGGCCGGCTGTTTCCCTGAGGCCTGGAATCAAGGACTGATCACGCCCGTCTGTAAGAATGGAGACAGACTCGACCCCAACAGGTACCGGGGCTTCCGTGTGAACAGTAACCTGGGGAAGGAACTCTGTCGTATCTTGAATATCTGATAACCGGCCCTCCTTACTGAGCACAATGTCCTGCATTAGAGTCAGACTGGCTTCCTACCAAACCGCCACACATCCCATCACATTCACACCTGGGCTCTGATGGCCCATCTGGACCAAGAACAGCAGAGCCTGGCACTGCTGGAGCAGCACTGTCAGACCTGGGCACTGCCAGCCCATCTGGACCCAGAACAGCAGAGCCTGGCACTACTGGGGCAGCACTGTCAGACCTGGTCACTGCCAGCCCATCTGGACCCAGAACAGCAGAGCCTGGCACTGCTGGAGCAGGACTGTCACATCTGGGCACTGCCAGCCAAACTGGACCCAGAACAGCAGAGCCTGGCACTACTGGGGCAGGACTGTTAGACCTGGACACTGCCAGTCCATCTGGACCCAGAACAGCAGAGCCTGGCACTACTGGGGCAGGACTGTCAGACTTGGGCACTGCCAGCCCATCTGGACCCAGAACAGAAGAGCCTGGCACCGCTGGAGCAGGAGTGTTAGACCTGGACACTGCCAGCCCATCTGGACCCAGAACAGCAGAGCCTGGCACTTCTGGGGCAGGACTGTCAGACTTGGGCACAGCCAGCCCATCTGGACCCAGAACAGAAGAGCCTGGCACCGCTGGAGCAGGAGTGTTAGACCTGGACACTGCCAGCCCATCTGGACCCAGAACAGCAGAGCCTGACACTGCTGGAGCAGGACTGTCAGACTTGGGCACTGCCAGCCCATCTGGACCCAGAACAGAAGAGCCTGGCACTGCTGGAGCAGGACTGTCAGACCTGGACACTGCCAGCCCATCTGGACCCAGAACAGAAGAGCCTGGCACCGCTGGAGCAGGAGTGTTAGACCTGGACACTGCCAGCCCATCTGGACCCAGAACAGCAGAGCCTGGCACTGCTGGGGTAGTACTGTCACACCTGGGCACTGCCAGCCCATCTGGACCTAGAACAGCAGAGCCTGGCACTACTGGGGCAGGACTGTCAGACGTGGGCACTGCCAGCCCATCTGGACCCAGAACAGAAGAGCCTGGCACCGCTGGAGCAGGAGTGTTAGACCTGGACACTGCCAGCCCATCTGGACCCAGAACAGCAGAGCCTGGCACTGCTGGAGCAGGACTGTCAGACCTGGGCACTGCCAGCCCATCTGGACCCAGAACAGCAGAGCCTGGCACTGCTGGAGCAGGACTGTCACACCTGGGCACTGCCAGTCAATCTGGACAAGACCAGAGTTATGGTTTTCCAGGAGAAAGCCAGACCTCAGGGAAACAGGTACAAATTCACACTGAACAACAACACATTGGAGCACACATCCAGCTACACATATCTCGGTCTCACCATCAGCTCTTCTGGGAGTTTTGACCTGGCACTAAAGGCACTGAGGGAGAAGGCACTCAGGGCTTTCTACGCAATAAGAAGGAGGCTCTTCAATGTCAACCCACCAACAAGAATTTCGCTCCAAATATCTGAAAGTGTAATCCAACCCATTGCCCTATACGGCAGTGAAGTGTGGGGTCCCCTCACAGACCAGGAGTACACTCTGTAGAAACTCCTCCTTGCGCAGAGAAAAACAGCTAACCACTAGGCCACCACTAGGCCCTGCTGATCCCAGAGTACAGCTGGTCTTGACACCAGTCAGTCTCAGGACAGCACAGCTACAGCAACACCAATCACAATCATCCAAATGCGGAGGGGACTGCAGTCCAGAGAAACCCAGCATTTGACAAGGACTGGAGGCCATTTCGCACCACAACTGTAGAACAGGATTCTTTCTGCACACCCAGTACTGGGGGCCGTGTCGGAGGCTCCTCACCAGAAGAGACTTGCATTCCTGTTGGCTCCTCTCATTCTGTGATGATTTTAGACGTCGAATCGGGCAGGAGGCAGGCGCTCTTCGGGAGCTCTCGTCCCGTGCTATAACTGGAACCACGCAATGGCACAATTGCTTCCTACATACAAACAGAAACTTCAAACAACAAACCCCAACAAGAAATCTGTGCACACTTGGACTCCTGCTGCAGCTGAGGAGCTGTCACGCACACACCTCCTGTGTGGGTAGTGTTGGCCGTAGGACATGTTGTTCACAGAGAGAAAAAATACACCATAGCAAGTCAGCACTCAAACAAACCAAAAGGCCAGTTTTATTGAAGTTGACGCAGCTGGCCACACAAACACTCACTGCGTCTCTTCACCAGGTATCAGAAACAAAATAAAGGAACAATCTTTTTATCATATCCACTCGCACCTTGCTCTCATTTCGAGACTCCTAACTTACCACTCCCAACAAACCCCAGTGCTCGCAACACCCTTTAAATAGGATTTGGCCCGTACCACTATGGATACAATAGGTGTAAAACAGAAAATTCACAAGACAAACAACACATAGCACAGCAGTCCGGACTACTTGGACACACAATAACATGAAACCCTTAACAATTCACAGGACAGACATTCATCAGATCTTCTATAGCTAGTTGCCATTTTTCGCAATAACATTAGGCTCTGATAACCTCCCCTCTCAGCATTCCAGCAATGTTATGTTCCTCTAGCTAAGCTTCAGGCATATAACCAGTCTCCTATCTGTTTGCAACCTTTTGACCTTTCTGAGGACCCCTCAGAACAAATAGACACTGGCGTCTCCTCTCATGCAGTGCTGTTAAGACTTAAGCTAGTGGCATCCTACACTATGCTTTGTTCCTTTAGGGCCATTTCTCTAAAAATAGTGTTCTCTACCTTTTGTTTCCCCTCCTGTCCACAGCTGGAACAACTGTTTGCTAACAAAGACTGTTTATCTGTCTGGAAAGGTCTCCAAACTGTTACCAATTACAAAAGAAAATCCCCTCAGATACATCTTGATCACTCTCTACCAGATAACACATTTTACAGCAGGTCTGAAACACAAAGGATCTCCAACGACCTTGTCCATGGCAGTCTCGCAACTCGTCCAAATAATTCACATCCTGGGGATGAGCTATTGTCCCCCACTCAACTGGAGTGCCACACCCACTCACACTCAATCTCTCCCAAAGACTTGATGCCGTTTACAAGTCTTGAGAATGCCCTGTGAAGCAAAGAACAGGATGTGTTAAGGCTATTCAAAAAGCAAAACTGTAAAAAGGCAGCAGGACCTGACTGTGTATCTCCAGCCACACTACAGCCCTGTGCTGGCCAACTCGCTCCAATCTTTACAGACGTTTTTAAGCAATCATTGTCCCAGTGCACAGTGCCAGACTGCTTCAAATCTTCTGTTATTGTTCCTGTTCCAAAAAAGGACACAAGAACCTGCCTTAATGCCTACAGACCCGTCGCACTAACGTCAGAACTGGCGCATCTTCCCAACACGTTCCTGTCACAGTGAGGTGACCCCTCAAACAAGAATTATTTCCTGCCTCATATATGACTACGGCACCTAGCAATGCAAACAGGGTGCCAGGGCCCCTCTCCATTACCACAGGTTCTGTTGATCTCCCAGATCCACCAATGCCCACACAGACCAGCGACAAGCATGTGTATCGTATAAGTGACCTTTTTATTTTCTATCCACATTCACCATCAGCCAAAGACACAACGAAAACAGCAGCAACAAAAGGTCCTTCCAAGGGTCATAATGAATCCAGAGGGACGGCAGTCTTTTCTGTCAAGTACCGAAGAGTGGCCACTCGAACGATTCTTCTTCGTACCTGTAAAGTCTTTGATGGCCCCAGTGAACGAGAGGCCGGTCCCATTTCCCCAGACTCCGTTCAGGTTCCACTAGAAATCCTCCCGCGAACTGTATTCCATTCCCCTCAGTTTGGAGCGGTTAGCCGGGCCGGTTTCTCGCTCCTTGCCTTCAGGTATTAAAAGTCTCTGTACAGTACCTCTGTTCCGATGCCACTGTCTCCCGTGGTCGTCAATCGGTCCTTGCGTCTGTGAACTCGCGCTCCGCAGCTTCCCTTGTGCTGCCTGTGTCGTCTCCCGGGTCTAGTGGGAATCGGGAGCGCGCTCCGTTCCGGCTCAGATGGTTTTATTCCTCCCCTCAGCCCATCTCCCTCAGGGGGTTTTCCACTGTCCCTGTCAGAAAGGGGCTTGCCCAGTATTTTACCAGGAGGAAGCTTGTGTGGCTGAAGAGTGTGAGAGTGCCGAGTTTAGGTGTTATGGGCCCTTATCACTTCTTTGTTCACTCTCCGGGTCGGAGAAACCTGAAAAGAGACAAACGTTGTGAGACCATTTATAAGCTTGGTGACCTCGAATTAAAAAGAACAATAGCAACACTGTTCTACAAACCTTTCATTGAAAGGGTTTTCAAACACTGTCCCACTTGCTGGTTTGGCAACATCAGTAGCTGGAATTGAATATGCAGCCATTAGTCTGCCTGGCAAAAAACAACCGGTCTCTCCAGTGGTCTGCATACAAGTGAACACACAAACCCCATACTATTAAAACCCCCTTTAGGGCACACTCACACCACAACACAATCGACCTGACAGACTCACCAACACTGGACTGCAGAAGCGGCAGGAAACCCTTGAGAACATGAGCAGAGCATGCAAACTCCACACAGACAGCACTCCAGGAAACCAGACACATGAGAACATGTGCAGAGCATGTGCGCCGTCTCTCAGCCTTTCACCTCCACATGCAGATCAGGACGCGACCGGAGACCGGAGACTCCTCACTCCTGCAGTAACACACCCCAGCAGGAGGAGGCGCCGACGGACTCGCTCATGGTGCAGTGAGCCCAGCGGTGTGAGGCTGGTGTCCAGCGCTGATATTTACCGACAGCCTGCGACTCACCGTTTTTTCCTTTTCTTCTGCATAATGTCCACAAAATACTCCAGCCAGCGCTTTTTAGACTAATGTTTCTGCTTTGCTTGCTGATTAGATTACAAAAGCCGCCTGTTTACCTCCTAGAGGTCAGATCGCAACAACTTCTGCAGCACCGTTTCCCCGGCAACCACGTTTTATTGACAAAGTAAAATAAACACAGGAGAAAAGTTTGCAAACAAGACGGGAGCTAAGAAACACGAGGACAGTGGGTTTGCTTTATGTGCCGGGTCGATAAACCAGCGATGCAGACACGTGAAATACAAGAAAACATACACACAAGGGAACACATAAGAGAGACAAAGAAATACAAGACACGATAAATACGCTGAAATTGTATTAATATAATTAATTCTAATGTTCAATCAAATCAGCGAAACACATGGGCAGGGCAGCCCAGTGAACTACAGAGACTACATTACCCATAAGCCCTGTGGGCGACAACATTTTGACGTCATCGACTCGCGTCTTTTGTATTTTTATGAGACCAAAAACTACAAGAAAACGTAACGTAGCAGTCGTATTGTCAGGGTACATGCAATAATTCATGTACATTTTATGGAAAAAAAAAGTTTCAACATGGTAAATGCAGATAAGGCCCGTCCATGCTTCAACGTTCTTACAACACAGAAACAGACACATTTCAGAAAGACATTCTGAAATAAAATGTCTTTACATCCGTCTTAAACTGTTCAAACACGGTCTCCTCTCACACCATTCCCTTAATAATTATGTTGCGCAAGTATAATAATGTTTTAAAATACAAACGATATTTTCATCTTCCTTTCAATGGGATTAAAATGTAACAAATGTATTTCTTTCCGATTTCAAGTCTTTCCGATAGCGCTTTGAGACTCAGCTCCGTGGACTCGTGGATCTCTGTCGCCACCCAGTGGACATTTATCGGAAGTGTCACCGCCCGCCGGAATTCGGAAAAGTCCCGGGACTGAAGCTGTGTGACTGGACAAGAGCCTGTCTCCCGCCTCCTGCTGAAATCTCAGCGCCGATTGGACAAAAGCTGCTCACAGTCCGGATCCAGTGGAAGGCCGATCCACTCCGGGTTTTCCGTAGCCGGCAGTCCGGATCCAGTGAAAGACCGATCCACTCCGGGTTTTCCGTTGCCGGCAGTCCGGATCCAGTGGAAGGCCGATCCACTCCGGGTTTTCCGTAGCCGGCAGTCCGGATCCAGTGGAAGGGTGATCCACTCCGGGTTTTCCGTAGCCGGAAGTCCAGATCCGGTGGAAGGGCAGATCCACTCCGGGTTTTCCGTAGCCGGAAGTCCGGATCCGGTGAAGGGCAGATCCACTCCGGGTTCTCCGTAGCCGGAAGTCCGGATCCGGTGGAAAGGCAGATCCACTCCGGGTTTTCCGTAGCTCACGCTGCTGATCAGTTCGACCTCCTTGTGTTTTCTTCTTCCTTTATCATGCAATAATATAAATCCTTTACGATGCACGCAAGACTACATTACCGATCACCGGAGTACATTATACAGGCAAATAAAGATAAGGTACGCACAGCTTTCATGTTGTGATACTTAGACATGGTTTGGAGACGTTCCCTCGTGTGTATTTTAAATTATTCAAATACGTGTCGCTTCAATTTGGAAGCGAAACATTTCAGTGCATGAGCTTACCTGTTATATTGGGCGAGATTTCACACGGATAATCAAACAAGAACGAGTTTGCCCTGGAATCCATTCCACTGCCCAACCTGAAAGTCAGAGCATGAGAACGGACGGATTGTATGGCGATTGTGGTGTTGCTCGACCACATCAAGTAGGCGAGAAGTACAATCTGCTACTACGACATACGGTCTAATTATTCAATTTTCGATTATTTCTCATCTTTAGGCTATTTATACATCTAATAACGAGCAAGTATAATGATTAAGCCAATGATACATTATATTTTAGATTCGGTTCAGCAGTATTGAGCAGTAAAATAACATCAATTTGTCTACAGGAAATGTCAGAATTAGAAGCCTTCTTTACACCATTTTGCCGATCTGTTCAGAGTGTTTTAACAACAGAACAAAACAAAAACAAACGTAAGGTTTCTGGGCTGCTTTGAGAAAGACAATAATCATCTATATTACTTTTAAATCTATGCACACTGTGTATCTTTACCGGGTCGATTCAATGTACAATTTTGTACTGACGCCTTAACCTTATTATTCATACAAAATCTGTTTGACAATAGTCATGTTTGATTCCACTCACTTTCCCCAAAGAGGTGCTCCAAAATAGTTTGACAAGATATTGTGAGATTGCGAGAGGGATCTGAAGTATTTATTAGTACAAGTATAACTAAATTGTTTTCCTTGTAGTCTAATAAAGGTTGTAAATTCTTCCATAGTTTCTGATGGTATACTGTTAGTTTCTTAAAAATATCAATACCTCTCTAGGAGTAGCTCTGGTTACGACGGATTGTTATCAGACGTATCACAAACATTATATCTATTCATAAAATCTGCTTGATTCTACATTTCATCATCCACACCAGTTAATTTGTTGACCCCGCTTATACTATTTTAAACCCAGTTTTCAAAGCACGGGTTTATTTTTTCTCTGTATTCTAGATGATGTATCTATGGGAGGTATGTTTATCTATAAGAGACCACGTGAGGAGAACTTCTTCATGGAAGCTGGCAAGTTTCAGGGGGGTTTCCAGCATCCAAATGACATTCAAGTAAAAAGTCTATACCCGCTAGTTCCTGAATGATTAAATTAGGGAAACATACACCACCTACTTTGCTTAATTTTGTAAATAATACTCTGTCGGTATCGGTATTAGATGCTCTAAACTCTGTAGCATTTAGGCCTCCTTCTGCCCGTGTTTGACAAATAACAACCATGAATAAAGTTTTTATTTTATTTTACTAAGGTAGAGAACATCAAATCACAAATCACAAAATCACCTTTTTGAAAATCTTAATACCAAGATATTTAATCACATCTTTTACATGTATATTACGTACGGAGCAGACACTTTCCAACAGCCACCAGTTCACTTTTCTGATATGTAAAGAAAGACCAGATACAGAGGAAATGACTTGTAAACGCATTTAATTGCTTTGTCCACCTCTGTGTGCTTTCTCAGAGAGAGAGTTGTATCCTCAGCCAATTGGGAACACCTGTAATCTCTTTATCCTGTACTTGAATACCCTGAAACTATTTGTTATAGGGGTGTAAGCAGTGGGAAGAGGAGTGGGCTTGTGTCGAATTGCCTTACCCGTTCCCAATCTGCAGGAGGTCCCACGACGGCAGGTAGCTGCTCCAGTCGCTGGAGCTCAGTTCGCTGTCGAGGGAGGACGAGGGCTCTGGCTCGGGGGAATCACGGCTCCACAGCTCCTACCTGTTGCAGAGTGTTTCTGCCCTCCCGATGGCCTCTGTGTTTTAGAAGGATCTGTCTCTTTTCGCTTGCTTACACCACAGGTTTCATCGACGGTAGTGTGCATCCTGAAGCAGTGTGTTATCGGTCTTATTTCTACTGAGAAACAGTTCAAGCACTCACAAAACAATAACCAGGAGACGGTGTATGAAAAAGAATTGTACGACTTGCAGAGTAGATTTGAATAGACAGTGGACGTCACACTGCGTGCTTGAATATCAGAGATTCAGTTCATTCTTTCCTGTAGGTTAACTTCCTGTTTGACATTGTTCCGCTGTCACTTCTTCACAAACTCATAACTCGCCGTGTTCAATTTTGTGTTGAGTTACAGGAACCTCAGCATCAGATGAAATCCTCTTCAGCGCCCCAGGGAGACTGGGGGACTTGCCAGATTTTCAGCTTTATCACTGGGTCCTTCGGCTCAGGGCTGTTGAGCAAAGTGCTCCCCTCTGCTGGAGAGCCACAGGGGCACTACAGAGCGGCCTCGTGTTCCCTGCTCCTGCCCGTGCCTGTGGACGGCCAGTGTGACCGCGCGCGAGACAAAGTAGTGCATTCGTGGTGTAAATACAGAATGTTCACTAGCTGACTGAGGAAAGTTACAGAGACGGGAGTATACGTTCTGAAATAATGTGAACCACTGTTACTACACACAGACAGACTACTTAAAAATCATGTGGCTTTTTAAGGTCGTTTTGTCTGCCTAAAGTACGTTAGGTTTGTCACAGCAAAGAGTTTGAATACTTACAGAATGCAGCAGCTAGAATTGTTACTTGGAGCAGAAAGAATGACCACATAACCCCCATACTTCCCTCTCTTCATTGGCTTCCTCTCAGGTACAGGGCGGACTTCAAACTCTACTTACTTACAAGGCTCTCAGAGGTCAGGCACCTGTCCTGCCTCGCAGGGATGCTGCAGAGGAGAAATACTGTCTGTCATGGGCTGGGCACCATGTGAGTTGAATGCGGCATCAGTGCCATGGATCCAAGAGGGGCATCATGGATACAGCTGTCGTTTAGGAGGATTCTGCTGGTCTGCAGAGACCTGCATGGGGTACTGACATACAGACGACGTGATGGATGGATGGATTAATACCCGCATTCATTTCTTTCTTTTTTTTTAATGATATAATGTTAGCATGCCCAAAGGGGTTGGGCAGCCAGTTGACCTTGGACCCCTAGAGGATTTTATTCTCCTTACTGAGGAGTCTTTGGTTCCTTTTCTCCATTGTCTTCAGTTCTGTATTCACAAAATGTATATTTACCTGCATTGTTAAGCGCCTTGGGGCAACCTTGTTGTGAAAGGCGCTATATGAAAATAAATTGAATTGAATGGAATGACAGTCACGGCTTTTCCAGTTTCCTCTCCTATTATCTTCTTTATCTGCACTCTAAAACACAGTGAAACCTTGAACCTTTCAACTGGACCACTGCCGTTCTACATCAAAATGACTTTAACTAGGATGGAGACTCGGATGGGATGAAAAAGGAAAAGGCATTATTTGCAGGAAGAAATTAAACTGTTCCACCTGATCACTTGCTAAACAAAGTGATTCACTGGAGTGGAGGCGGTGAAAGCTTTGTGAATCAACTTACAAAAGGAAACATGTAAGAAACGTGGCTCCCATATTTAACCCTTGAAAAATCTATGAGTGTTATGTGGAGGTGAAAGTATTGTTCAATTATTCTAATAAAGCTCACTCAACTAAGACCCAGAAAAGTACCAGAGTATTCTCACCTAAGAGGAAATACTAACAAGTAGGATGCTAAAATGAAAAGCATTAAAAAGTGAATGATCTTCAGTAGCTGAAATGATTATTGAGCTCTGGGTCACAGTGCTCCTGAAAAAAAATCAAATTTCAGCAGACACCCAAGGACAGCAGGTGAGCACCATGCTGAGCCAGTGTATAAGTGTATGAATCACAGTTTCAAGGAGCTTTTTTCAGTTTCGTTCCACTGATCGGCCAACACGGGGGGAACTTCAGTCTTACTCGCCCTATTGCATTAAGAAACTGTACAACATTCTCCAATCAGAACTTGCGACCTCACCTAACGAAAAGCAATTTGCGTAGCAGGGAAAGAGTGGACTCCCACTGGGGATTTTTGTTTTTCATCCCGATGGTGATGTGCACTATATAGAACGTTGCTGGACCCATGTGCAATTGGTGTCATTTCTAATCTAGAGGTCAAAGCTGTGAAACTTTCAAAGAGATGGAAGATCTCTTGCGAGACACCAATTCACAGAAGGGGCTAATGAGATCTTTGCTTAAAGTCTCATTGTGCTGCACTATTTCATTTTTCAGTGGGCACGAAAATCATCTCAGTGACGGACTAAACAGGCCTCTCGCAAAGACTCGGGAACGGACATAGACCTTATCATCTCTGCTCCTCGGGAAGCGTGCAGAGATCACATTAGATGTGTTGCTCAAGCTCTTTATTGTCACGTACAGTAAACCCAGCAGTGTGGTCAGTGCGGGATGTGTTCTGTCCTGACGGCAGGGTCAGCAGCCAGAGGAGACCTGAAACACAAGACGGAGAGGTAAGACATTGATTCCGACAGAGAGAGCTTTCACACCGGATTACTGACAAGAGGAGCAATAAGAGAAGAGTTGTAAAGACACGCCGAAGAGAATATTCTCATCTAAGAGGAAATATTAACAAGTAGGATGTTAAAATGAAAAGCATTAAAAACTGCATGATCTTCAGTAGTGAAATGATTACTGAGCTCTGGGTCACGGACAGCAGGGGAGTGAATGAGTTGTTTATTTTGTTTCCTGTGAATTATGTAGAATTCACAACGTGTTCCATTTGTACAGGAAAACCATACGAGCAGATTCACTTCTCCTGCGCCGGAATGAATGATTTCCATCTTCACTCTAGGGTACTGTACTTTATAGCACTGTATTGTATTCTGCATATATGTCTGTTATGTATACATTTTCTTTCTCACTTTGTCTCTCTGTCCATTTGTATCAGTTTGTTGGAGAGCACCATCACACCAGCATCACAACATTTATTCTACTGCCTTATTAAGCAAATGTCTCTACTAAATTCTTTTTATATATAAAACATTTTTTGGCATGATATACACAAATGGCTAATTATACTTTCTGATTATATTTCCATCTTAGAACTGAAGCATTTCTCTCCTGCAGTTTGAGGTTGTTAAATAGAAAACTGGATCACTCCAGGGCCGAATCTTCTCCCTCTCTTACACTCTCTTACATTCGTTCACGAATGATCACAAGAGCAAACACATAGACTGGCTTCTCACAAAGTGTGTCGATGACACAGTCCCGGTCAGCTTACTAAAGGACCCAGAAAATCACCACGGGCCAGTCTGAACAGTTTCACGGAATAGTCTGTTGACTTCTCTTTGATGTTTCATGTTACAAGAGCAAAACAATACTCACTGATTTGAGGATAATTGCGCCATCCCTCCAGCCTACTGAAATGAACCGTCAGACTGCAGAAGCTGTCAGTGACTACAGGTCCTTGGGACTGGTCAGAGAAACCTGAGATGAGACAAACGTTGTGAGACCATTTATAAGCTTGTGACCTCAAATTAAAACGGAAGTCAGACATTTTCAAAGGGGGCAACACTGCGGCACAGTGGTTAGCATCGCTGCCTCATAGCACCGGGGCCCTGGGTTTGATTCCAGGGGTGCTGTCTGTGTGGAGTCTGCATGTTTGTTCATACAAACAGAAACTTCAAACAACAAACCCCAACAAGAAATCTGTGCACACTTGGACTCCTGCTGCAGCTGAGGAGCTGTCACGCACACACCTCCTGTGTGGGTAGTGTTGGCCGTAGGACGTGTTGTTCACAGGGAGAAAAAATACACCATAGCAAGTCAGCACTCAAACAAACCAAAAGGCCAGTTTTATTGAAGTTGACGCAGCTGGCCACACAAACACTCACTGGGTCTCATCACCAGGTATCCACACAGACAGCACCCCAGGAAACCAGACCCATGAGAACAGGGGCAGAGCATGCAGACTCCACACAGACAGCACCCCATGAACAGGACCCATGAGAACACAGGCAGAGCATGCAGACTCCACACAGACAGCAGCCCAGGAAACCAGACCCATGAGAACACAGGCAGAGCATGCAAACTCCACACAGACAGCAGCCCAGGAACTAAATCCAGGCTCCCAGCGCTGCCACCCACTGCGCCGCCGTCTCTCACCTCCACTTGCAGATCATGACGCGACCGGAGACCGGAGACTCCTCACTCCTGCAGTAACACACACCCAAGCAGGAGGAGGCGCCGACGGACTCGCTCATGGTGCAGTGAGCCCAGCGGTGTGAGGCTGGTGTCCAGCGCTGATGTGTCCCTGATAGTCCTGTCCCACAGCCTGCGAGTCACCGTTTCTTCCACAAAATACTCCAGCCAGCGCTTTTTAGACTAAAGTTTCTTAAATTTCTGTTTCTCTCGCAGATTAGATTACAAAAGCCGCTTGTTGACCTGCTGGAGGTCAGACCAGCTCCGGCAACAACTACTGCAGCTCCGTTGCCCCGGTAACCACGTTTTATTTAACAAAGTAAAATAAACACAGGAGAAAAGTTTGCAAACAAGACAAGAGAGCTCAGAAACCCACAGACACGACGGCAGTGGGTTTTGTTTCTGTGTCGAGTTGATAAACCAGGCAGGACGAGCGCTGCAAACACACTAGAGTACACATAACCCAATCAGGGGTACACAAGACTCCCGCTTTTTACACAAACAGGTTCAACAGGTCAATAAAGAGCAGGTCGGCACAGCTGTCATGATGTCTCATTTACAAAGAGTCTGAAGATTTGCTCGTCTCTTCCCAGAGCAGCTTCACTCCGGAGAGCAAGAAACAGCTCCTGCCGAGTCCGTCTTGTAAGACAGACATAGAAATCCGCGACACGGTAAATACACTGACATTGTATAATTAATTCTGATGCTCAATCAAATCTGCGGAACACGTGTGGAGCGCAGTCCAGAGCACTATAAAGACTACATTTCCCACAAGGCCTGTGGCGACTTCCCTTTGACGTAATCGAGTCGCGTCTTTTTATTTTTAATTATAACAACAATACATGCTATAAAAACAAGAATACATATAACACAGAGTATAGTCAGGGGCACATACGATAATACGTGTACATGTTATGGAAAAAGATTAAACAAGTAATCTTGTTTAATAGTAAACAAAAGCAGATAAGGTCCGTACATGTTTCAAATTGTCTGTACAGACGCATTTACATCCGTTTTAAAGTGTTTAAACATGGGTCTCCTCTCACAGCATTTCGTTAATTATTATATCGTGGAAGTATCATATTTGTTTAAATACAAAGATATTTTCATATTACTTTCAATAGGTTTAAAATGTAGTATTATTAAACTTCTTTAAAAGTAATGTCAATATTAGTTTCCTTCTTTACGTTATCTTTCAGAGTTGCTGTCACAAACGTCACAGTTATCATCTGTATTGATTTTCAATCTCTGCACAACGAGGATCTGTACGGAGGCGCTATTGGACTCGCCGCCATAGACTCGTGTATCTCTGTCGCCGCCAAGTGGACATTTTTCGAAAGTGCAGTTCTTTTTAACTTTTTATTGTAGCAATAAAAATAGATACAATACAAACAAGAGTATATTTATAGCACATCAATAATACCATCAGGGGTACATAGTATAATATATTTACACTTCTGAAAAAAAGATTAAACCAGGTGAATAAAGATAAGGGCTGATATAGTCTGTAAATACACTTTTACATCTATTTAAAATGTTCTAACGAAGCTGCCTGAGGAAAGAACTTACTGTTTTGTTGACATGAATCAGAGATTGTGACTCTGCCTTTAGCTTCCCATTCCTTCCAAACATTTTCAATTTCACACCTCTGGTTGTGCCAGAGGGTCCCCAGCACTGCTGTCACCTCTTCTGTACTCCTCCTATGCTAACAGCTGTGTATCTACTGCTGACTCCGTGAAAGGAATCAAGACTCCAGATGATCCCACCCAAATAAAAAAAAAATTCTGGAGTGGAAGGAGGTCTCTGCTTTAGTCGGCTGGTGCCGTGAAAACAACCTCTAACTCTATATAACTCCAACTGCCTGTGTCTCAGGAAGCCCTGGTCCGTTTGTAATGGAAAGCCGTTGAGAGCACTAGAATGACTGATTTCCATCTTCACTCTAGGTCACTGTGCTGAACAGCACATTACTGTATTCTGCATATGATATGTCTGTTACTTACACCTTTTCTTTCTCACTTTGTCTCCCTGTCCGTTTGGATCAGGTATTTGGAGAGCACCACCACACCAGCCAAACTACCCAAACAGTTGCTTAGGCACTCAAGTGGACTCGATCAAATTAAACTTTCCAACCTAAACAGGAAAATGACAGTTTAAATGGATTCTACTGCCTTATTAATCATATTTCTCTTATAAATTCTTTTAAAATAAAAACAAATATGTCTGACATGATACACACAAATAGCTATTTTTATACTTTCTGGTTATATTTCAATCTTATAAATGAAGCATTTCTTTCCTGCGGTTTGAGGTTGTTAAAGAGAAAGACCCCATGTTATCACAACCCCCTTTACAGGCTGGTGAAAGAGGTGAAATGAGGTAGCGGAGGTGTAATTGAGTCGGACAGCAAACTCTCACCTGCTGCTTGCCAGGACAGGAATCTTACAAAGGTCCCCTCCTCCCAGGAGGGTCACAGTAACAATGATGATGAGTAACACGAATGATTACAGTTCAGGGCCCCAGCACTGCCACCCACTAAAATAAACATGACACACAAGAGAACCCATAAGACAGTCATAGAAATCCATGACACGATAAACACGCTGAAATGGTACAATAGAATTAATTCTGATGTTCAATCAAATCACCGAAACACGTGGGCAGTGCGGGCCAGAGAACTACAGAAACTACATTACCCATACGCCCTGTGGGCGACTTCCTTCTGACGTCATCGACTCGCGCCTTTTGAATGTTATTTTAATTTTTGGTTTATTGCATTTATTTTGTATTTTGTATCCATGTACAATACATTCATTCATTACTCTTGTTTGCAATGCAATGTATTCTTTGCTGTTGAAAATGCGTAAATATTTTTAAAATTAAAATAACTTATTAATACCAACATTACTAACGGTATTTTAATTAAAAAAAACTTTCGGTGAAATTTTGATGAATGACCACCAAGCGGCGCCATTGGCACATTATTGTAAGAATAATCATTTCTAAGAAATTTTCCAGTTTAATTCCACTGACCGGCCATCAGAGGGGCACTTTCCTCGTCCTGCTGCTTCTGTTGAATTAATAATTGCATAAATTATTGTCTGGTTAAATTGTCTGGTGGTAAGTATTTGTAATATAGGATTGCTCATGTCTGATCTGGAACACGAGATGGAAGTTTAACATGTGTGATTCACTGAGGTGGAGGGGTGGGAAATGACTGAAAGAAGTCTTGCCATGCTGTATTATTAATAGTAGTAGCAGTATTGTCATATTAACACAAATCCTCAGACTCACTAACATCTCCAATAGAACGACAATCTCACACATCAAATATTAGAGGACCCTTCCTTTATACCTAAAAGCTTTCAGTTGTTGGACAATGAAAAGAGTGCTTGCAGGAATCTAATTACTGTTGTTATAAACTCATTACAAGCTAATTGTCTCATTTCTTTTTTTTTCTTTCTTCTCTTTTCAGCAGCAAATAAACCCATTACTTGATCCCTTACATTTCAAAACGCTCTGTATCAAACCAACAAATCGTTCATAAATTTAAACCATGTTTTTGAGAAACTAGCCTTAAAATCAAAATGACTACATTCATATGAAACACACTCAGAAACAATATCAAATGGTTTGATACAGAGTGCAGAAACAACTGAAGAGAACTACCAGAACTAAAACAACACCACACCACTCTGAGCTGCGCCTCAGATACTGTGAGATGGTTAGACACTACATGCACACCCTAAAGAAGATAAGCACATACACAAACAGACAACTCTCAGACCACAAAAGGCCTGTAGCCAAGACACAGTCAACAACGCTTGACCCAACTGCAGCTCAGACCTGCAGCAAAGCCTGCTCAAACTCCTCAACCTCGACCTGACGGCCGGCTGTTTCCCTGAGGCCTGGAATCAAGGACTGATCACGCCCGTCTGTAAGAATGGAGACAGACTCGACCCCAACAGGTACCGGGGCTTCCGTGTGAACAGTAACCTGGGGAAGGAACTCTGTCGTATCTTGAATATCTGATAACCGGCCCTCCTTACTGAGCACAATGTCCTGCATTAGAGTCAGACTGGCTTCCTACCAAACCGCCACACATCCCATCACATTCACACCTGGGCTCTGATGGCCCATCTGGACCAAGAACAGCAGAGCCTGGCACTGCTGGAGCAGCACTGTCAGACCTGGTCACTGCCAGCCCATCTGGACCCAGAACAGCAGAGCCTGGCACTACTGGAGCAGCACTGTCAGACTTGGGCACTGCCAGCCCATCTGGACCCAGAACAGAAGAGCCTGGCACCGCTGGAGCAGGAGTGTTAGACCTGGACACTGCCAGCCCATCTGGACCCAGAACAGCAGAGCCTGGCACTGCTGGAGCAGGACTGTCACACCTGGGCACTGCCAGCCCATCTGGACCCAGAACAGCAGAGCCTGGCACTACTGGAGCAGCACTGTCACACCTGGTCACTGCCAGCCCATCTGGACCCAGAACAGCAGAGCCTGGCACTACTGGAGCAGCACTGTCAGACCTGGTCACTGCCAGCCCATCTGGACCCAGAACAGCAGAGCCTGGCACTGCTGGAGCAGGACTGTCACATCTGGGCACTGCCAGCCAAACTGGACCCAGAACAGCAGAGCCTGGCACTACTGGGGCAGGACTGTCAGACTTGGGCACTGCCAGCCCATCTGGACCCAGAACAGCAGAGCCTGGCACTGCTGGAGCAGGACTGTCAGACTTGGGCACAGCCAGCCCATCTGGACCCAGAACAGAAGAGCCTGGCACCGCTGGAGCAGGAGTGTTAGACCTGGACACTGCCAGCCCATCTGGACCCAGAACAGCAGAGCCTGGCACTGCTGGGGTAGTACTGTCACACCTGGGCACTGCCAGCCCATCTGGACCCAGAACAGCAGAGCCTGGCACTACTGGGGCAGGACTGTCAGACTTGGGCACTGCCAGCCCATCTGGACCCAGAAGAGCCTGGCACCGCTGGAGCAGGAGTGTTAGACCTGGACACTGCCAGCCCATCTGGACCCAGAACAGCAGAGCCTGGCACTGCTGGAGCAGGACTGTCAGACCTGGGCACTGCCAGCCCATCTGGACCCAGAACAGCAGAGCCTGGCACTGCTGGAGCAGGACTGTCACACCTGGGCACTGCCAGTCAATCTGGACAAGACCAGAGTTATGGTTTTCCAGGAGAAAGCCAGACCGCAGGGAAACAGGTACAAATTCACACTGAACAACAACACATTGGAGCACACATCCAGCTACACATATCTCGGTCTCACCATCAGCTCTTCTGGGAGTTTTGACCTGGCAGTGAAGGCACTGAGGGAGAAGGCACTCAGGGCTTTCTACGCAATAAGAAGGAGGCTCTTCAATGTCAACCCACCAACAAGAATTTGGCTCCAAATATCTGAAAGTGTAATCCAACCCATTGCCCTATACGGCAGTGAAGTGTGGGGTCCCCTCACAGACCAGGAGTACACTCTGTAGAAACTCCTCCTTGCGCAGAGAAAAACAGCTAACCACTAGGCCACCACTAGGCCCTGCTGATCCCAGAGTACAGCTGGTCTTGACACCAGTCAGTCTCAGGACAGCACAGCTACAGCAACACCAATCACAATCATCCAAATGCGGAGGGGACTGCAGTCCAGAGAAACCCAGCATTTGACAAGGACTGGAGGCCATTTCGCACCACAACTGTAGAACAGGATTCTTTCTGCACACCCAGTACTGGGGGCTGTGTCGGAGGCTCCTCACCAGAAGAGACTTGCATTCCTGTTGGCTCCTCTCATTCTGTGATGATTTTAGACGTCGAATCGGGCAGGAGGCAGGCGCTCTTCGGGAGCTCTCGTCCCATGCTATAACTGGAACCACGCAATGGCACAATTGCTTCCTACATACAAACAGAAACTTCAAACAACAAACCCCAACAAGAAATCTGTGCACACTTGGACTCCTGCTGCAGCTGAGGAGCTGTCACGCACACACCTCCTGTGTGGGTAGTGTTGGCCGTAGGACATGTTGTTCACAGAGAGAAAAAATACACCATAGCAAGTCAGCACTCAAACAAACCAAAAGGCCAGTTTTATTGAAGTTGACGCAGCTGGCCACACAAACACTCACTGCGTCTCTTCACCAGGTATCAGAAACAAAATAAAGGAACAATCTTTTTATCATATCCACTCGCACCTTGCTCTCATTTCGAGACTCCTAACTTACCACTCCCAACAAACCCCAGTGCTCGCAACACCCTTTAAATAGGATTTGGCCCGTACCACTATGGATACAATAGGTGTAAAACAGAAAATTCACAAGACAAACAACACATACAGTAGCACAGCAGTCCGGACTACTTGGACACACAATAACATGAAACCCTTAACAATTCACAGGACAGACATTCATCAGATCTTCTATAGCTAGTTGCCATTTTTCGCAATAACATTAGGCTCTGATAACCTCCCCTCTCAGCATTCCAGCAATGTTATGTTCCTCTAGCTAAGCTTCAGGCATATAACCAGTCTCCTATCTGTTTGCAACCTTTTGACCTTTCTGAGGACCCCTCAGAACAAATAGACACTGGCGTCTCCTCTCATGCAGTGCTGTTAAGACTTAAGCTAGTGGCATCCTACACTATGCTTTGTTCCTTTAGGGCCATTTCTCTAAAAATAGTGTTCTCTACCTTTTGTTTCCCCTCCTGTCCACAGCTGGAACAACTGTTTGCTAACAAAGACTGTTTATCTGTCTGGAAAGGTCTCCAAACTGTTACCAATTACAAAAGAAAATCCCCTCAGATACATCTTGATCACTCTCTACCAGATAACACATTTTACAGCAGGTCTGAAACACAAAGGATCTCCAACGACCTTGTCCATGGCAGTCTCGCAACTCGTCCAAATAATTCACATCCTGGGGATGAGCTATTGTCCCCCACTCAACTGGAGTGCCACACCCACTCACACTCAATCTCTCCCAAAGACTTGATGCCGTTTACAAGTCTTGAGAATGCCCTGTGAAGCAAAGAACAGGATGTGTTAAGGCTATTCAAAAAGCAAAACTGTAAAAAGGCAGCAGGACCTGACTGTGTATCTCCAGCCACACTACAGCCCTGTGCTGGCCAACTCGCTCCAATCTTTACAGACGTTTTTAAGCAATCATTGTCCCAGTGCACAGTGCCAGACTGCTTCAAATCTTCTGTTATTGTTCCTGTTCCAAAAAAGGACACAAGAACCTGCCTTAATGCCTACAGACCCGTCGCACTAACGTCAGAACTGGCGCATCTTCCCAACACGTTCCTGTCACAGTGAGGTGACCCCTCAAACAAGAATTATTTCCTGCCTCATATATGACTACGGCACCTAGCAATGCAAACAGGGTGCCAGGGCCCCTCTCCATTACCACAGGTTCTGTTGATCTCCCAGATCCACCAATGCCCACACAGACCAGCGACAAGCATGTGTATCGTATAAGTGACCTTTTTATTTTCTATCCACATTCACCATCAGCCAAAGACACAACGAAAACAGCAGCAACAAAAGGTCCTTCCAAGGGTCATAATGAATCCAGAGGGACGGCAGTCTTTTCTGTCAAGTACCGAAGAGTGGCCACTCGAACGATTCTTCTTCGTACCTGTAAAGTCTTTGATGGCCCCAGTGAACGAGAGGCCGGTCCCATTTCCCCAGACTCCGTTCAGGTTCCACTAGAAATCCTCCCGCGAACTGTATTCCATTCCCCTCAGTTTGGAGCGGTTAGCCGGGCCGGTTTCTCGCTCCTTGCCTTCAGGTATTAAAAGTCTCTGTACAGTACCTCTGTTCCGATGCCACTGTCTCCCGTGGTCGTCAATCGGTCCTTGCGTCTGTGAACTCGCGCTCCGCAGCTTCCCTTGTGCTGCCTCCCGGGTCTAGTGGGAATCGGGAGCGCGCTCCGTTCCGGCTCAGATGGTTTTATTCCTCCCCTCAGCCCATCTCCCTCAGGGGGTTTTCCACTGTCCCTGTCAGAAAGGGGCTTGCCCAGTATTTTACCAGGAGGAAGCTTGTGTGGCTGAAGAGTGTGAGAGTGCCGAGCTTAGGTGTTATGGGCCCTTATCACTTCTTTGTTCACTCTCCGGGTCGGAGAAACCTGAAAAGAGACAAACGTTGTGAGACCATTTATAAGCTTGGTGACCTCGAATTAAAAAGAACAATAGCAACACTGTTCTACAAACCTTTCATTGAAAGGGTTTTCAAACACTGTCCCACTTGCTGGTTTGGCAACATCAGTAGCTGGAATTGAATATGCAGCCATTAGTCTGCCTGGCAAAAAACAACCGGTCTCTCCAGTGGTCTGCATACAAGTGAACACACAAACCCCATACTATTAAAACCTCCTTTAGGGCACACTCACACCACAACACAATCGACCTGACAGACTCACCAACACTGGACTGCAGAAGCGGCAGGAAACCCTTGAGAACATGAGCAGAGCATGCAAACTCCACACAGACAGCACTCCAGGAAACCAGACACATGAGAACATGTGCAGAGCATGTGCGCCGTCTCTCAGCCTTTCACCTCCACATGCAGATCAGGACGCGACCGGAGACCGGAGACTCCTCACTCCTGCAGTAACACACCCCAGCAGGCGGAGGCGCCGACGGACTCGCTCATGGTGCAGTGAGCCCAGCGCTGATATTTACCGACAGCCTGCGACTCACCGTTTCTTCCTTTTCTTCTGCATAATGTCCACAAAATACTCCAGCCAGCGCTTTTTAGACTAATGTTTCTGCTTTGCTTGCTGATTAGATTACAAAAGCCGCCTGTTTACCTCCTAGAGGTCAGATCGCAACAACTTCTGCAGCACCGTTTCCCCGGCAACCACGTTTTATTGACAAAGTAAAATAAACACAGGAGAAAAGTTTGCAAACAAGACGGGAGCTAAGAAACACGAGGACAGTGGGTTTGCTTTATGTGCCGGGTCGATAAACCAGCGATGCAGACACGTGAAATACAAGAAAACATACACACAAGGGAACACATAAGAGAGACAAAGAAATACAAGACACGATAAATACGCTGAAATTGTATTAATATAATTAATTCTAATGTTCAATCAAATCAGCGAAACACATGGGCAGGGCAGCCCAGTGAACTACAGAGACTACATTACCCATAAGCCCTGTGGGCGACAACATTTTGACGTCATCGACTCGCGTCTTTTGTATTTTTATGAGACCAAAAACTACAAGAAAACGTAACGTAGCAGTCGTATTGTCAGGGTACATGCAATAATTCATGTACATTTTATGGAAAAAAAAAGGTTCAACATGGCAAATGCAGATAAGGCCCGTCCATGCTTCAACGTTCTTACAACACAGAAACAGACACATTTCAGAAAGACATTCTGAAATAAAATGTCTTTACATCCGTCTTAAACTGTTCAAACACGGTCTCCTCTCACACCATTCCCTTAATAATTATGTTGCGCAAGTATAATAATGTTTTAAAATACAAACGATATTTTCATCTTCCTTTCAATGGGATTAAAATGTAACAAATGTATTTCTTTCCGATTTCAAGTCTTTCCGATAGCGCTTTGAGACTCAGCTCCGTGGACTCGTGGATCTCTGTCGCCACCCAGTGGACATTTCTCGGAAGTGTCACCGCCCGCCGGAATTCGGAAAAGTCCCGGGACTGAAGCTGTGTGACTGGACAAGAGCCTGTCTCCCGCCTCCTGCTGAAATCTCAGCGCCGATTGGACAAAAGCTGCTCACAGTCCGGATCCAGTGGAAGGCCGATCCACTCCGGGTTTTCCGTAGCCGGCAGTCCGGATCCAGTGAAAGGCCGATCCACTCCGGGTTTTCCGTAGCCGGCAGTCCGGATCCAGTGAAAGACCGATCCACTCCGGGTTCTCCGTTGCCGGCAGTCCGGATCCAGTGGAGGGCCGATCCACTCCGGGTTTTCCGTAGCCGGCAGTCCGGATCCAGTGGAAGGCCGATCCACTCCGGGTTTTCCGTAGCCGGCAGTCCGGATCCAGTGAAATACCGATCCACTCCGGGTTTTCCGTTGCCGGCAGTCCGGATCCAGTGGAAGGCCGATCCACTCCGGGTTTTCCGTAGCCAGCAGTCCAGATCCAGTGGAAGGGTGATCCACTCCGGGTTTTCCGTAGCCGGAAGTCCAGATCCGGTGGAAGGGTGATCCACTCCGGGTTTTCCGTAGCCGGAAGTCCGGATCCGGTGGAAGGGCAGATCCACTCCGGGTTTTCCGTAACCGGAAGTCCGGATCCGGTGGAAGGGCAGATCCACTCCGGGTTTTCCGTAGCCGGAAGTCCGGATCCGGTGGAAAGGCAGATCCACTCCGGGTTTTCCGTAGCTCACGCTGCTGATCAGTTCGACCTCCTTGTGTTTTCTTCTTCCTTTATCATGCAATAATATAAATCCTTTACGATGCACGCAAGACTACATTACCGATCACCGGAGTACATTATACAGGCAAATAAAGATAAGGTACGCACAGCTTTCATGTTGTGATACTTAGACATGGTTTGGAGACGTTCCCTCGTGTGTATTTTAAATTATTCAAATACGTGTCGCTTCAATTTGGAAGCGCATAATTTCAGTGCATGAGCTTACCTGTTATATTGGGCGAGATTTCACACGGATAATCAAACAAGAACGAGTTTGCCCTGGAATCCATTCCACTGCCCAACCTGAAAGTCAGAGCATGAGAACGGACGGATTGTATGGCGATTGTGGTGTTGCTCGACCACATCAAGTAGGCGAGAAGTACAATCTGCTACTACGACATACGGTCTAATTATTCAATTTTCGATTATTTCTCATCTTTAGGCTATTTATACATCTAATAACGAGCAAGTATAATGATTAAGCCAATGATACATTATATTTTAGATTCGGTTCAGCAGTATTGAGCAGTAAAATAACATCAATTTGTCTACAGGAAATGTCAGAATTAGAAGCCTTCTTTACACCATTTTGCCGATCTGTTCAGAGTGTTTTAACAACAGAACAAAACAAAAACAAACGTAAGGTTTCTGGGCTGCTTTGAGAAAGACAATAATCATCTATATTACTTTTAAATCTATGCACACTGTGTATCTTTACCGGGTCGATTCAATGTACAATTTTGTACTGACGCCTTAACCTTATTATTCATACAAAATCTGTTTGACAATAGTCATGTTTGATTCCACTCACTTTCCCCAAAGAGGTGCTCCAAAATAGTTTGACAAGATATTGTGAGATTGCGAGAGGGATCTGAAGTATTTATTAGTACAAGTATAACTAAATTGTTTTCCTTGTAGTCTAATAAAGGTTGTAAATTCTTCCATAGTTTCTGATGGTATACTGTTAGTTTCTTAAAAATATCAATACCTCTCTAGGAGTAGCTCTGGTTACGACGGATTGTTATCAGACGTATCACAAACATTATATCTATTCATAAAATCTGCTTGATTCTACATTTCATCATCCACACCAGTTAATTTGTTGACCCCAGCTTATACTATTTTAAACCCAGTTTTCAAAGCACGGGTTTATTTTTTCTCTGTATTCTAGATGATGTATCTATGGGAGGTATGTTTATCTATAAGAGACCACGTGAGGAGAACTTCTTCATGGAAGCTGGCAAGTTTCAGGGGGGTTTCCAGCATCCAAATGACATTCAAGTAAAAAGTCTATACCCGCTAGTTCCTGAATGATTAAATTAGGGAAACATACACCACCTACTTTGCTTAATTTTGTAAATAATACTCTGTCGGTATCGGTATTAGATGCTCTAAACTCTGTAGCATTTAGGCCTCCTTCTGCCCGTGTTTGACAAATAACAACCATGAATAAAGTTTTTATTTTATTTTACTAAGGTAGAGAACATCAAATCACAAATCACAAAATCACCTTTTTGAAAATCTTAATACCAAGATATTTAATCACATCTTTTACATGTATATTACGTACGGAGCAGACACTTTCCAACAGCCACCAGTTCACTTTTCTGATATGTAAAGAAAGACCAGATACAGAGGAAATGACTTGTAAACGCATTTAATTGCTTTGTCCACCTCTGTGTGCTTTCTCAGAGAGAGAGTTGTATCCTCAGCCAATTGGGAACACCTGTAATCTCTTTATCCTGTACTTGAATACCCTGAAACTATTTGTTATAGGGGTGTAAGCAGTGGGAAGAGGAGTGGGCTTGTGTCGAATTGCCTTACCCGTTCCCAATCTGCAGGAGGTCCCACGACGGCAGGTAGCTGCTCCAGTCGCTGGAGCTCAGTTCGCTGTCGAGGGAGGACGAGGGCTCTGGCTCGGGGGAATCACGGCTCCACAGCTCCTACCTGTTGCAGAGTGTTTCTGCCCTCCCGATGGCCTCTGTGTTTTAGAAGGATCTGTCTCTTTTCGCTTGCTTACACCACAGGTTTCATCGACGGTAGTGTGCATCCTGAAGCAGTGTGTTATCGGTCTTATTTCTACTGAGAAACAGTTCAAGCACTCACAAAACAATAACCAGGAGACGGTGTATGAAAAAGAATTGTACGACTTGCAGAGTAGATTTGAATAGACAGTGGACGTCACACTGCGTGCTTGAATATCAGAGATTCAGTTCATTCTTTCCTGTAGGTTAACTTCCTGTTTGACATTGTTCCGCTGTCACTTCTTCACAAACTCATAACTCGCCGTGTTCAATTTTGTGTTGAGTTACAGGAACCTCAGCATCAGATGAAATCCTCTTCAGCGCCCCAGGGAGACTGGGGGACTTGCCAGATTTTCAGCTTTATCACTGGGTCCTTTGGCTCAGGGCTGTTGAGCAAAGTGCTCCCCTCTGCTGGAGAGCCACAGGGGCACTACAGAGCGGCCTCGTGTTCCCTGCTCCTGCCCGTGCCTGTGGACGGCCAGTGTGACCGCGCGCGAGACAAAGTAGTGCATTCGTGGTGTAAATACAGAATGTTCACTAGCTGACTGAGGAAAGTTACAGAGACGGGAGTATACGTTCTGAAATAATGTGAACCACTGTTACTACACACAGACAGACTACTTAAAAATCATGTGGCTTTTTAAGGTCGTTTTGTCTGCCTAAAGTACGTTAGGTTTGTCACAGCAAAGAGTTTGAATACTTACAGAATGCAGCAGCTAGAATTGTTACTTGGAGCAGAAAGAATGACCACATAACTCCCATACTTCTCTCTCTTCATTGGCTTCCTCTCAGGTACAGGGCGGACTTCAAACTCCTTCTACTTACTTACAAGGCTCTCAGAGGTCAGGCACCTGTCCTGCCTCGCAGGGATGCTGCAGAGGAGAAATACTGTACACAGCATAGTTTCAGAGGCCTGTCTGTCCTCGGCTGGGCACCATGTGAGTTGAATGCGGCATCAGTGCCATGGATCCAAGAGGGGCATCATGGATACAGCTGTCGTTTAGGAGGATTCTGCTGGTCTGCAGAGACCTGCATGGGGTACTGACATACAGACGACGTGATGGATGGATGGATTAATACCCGCATTCATTTCTTTCTTTTTTTTTAATGATATAATGTTAGCATGCCCAAAGGGGTTGGGCAGCCAGTTGACCTTGGACCCCTAGAGGATTTTATTCTCCTTACTGAGGAGTCTTTGGTTCCTTTTCTCCATTGTCTTCAGTTCTGTATTCACAAAATGTATATTTACCTGCATTGTTAAGCGCCTTGGGGCAACCTTGTTGTGAAAGGCGCTATATGAAAATAAATTGAATTGAATGGAATGACAGTCACGGCTTTTCCAGTTTCCTCTCCTATTATCTTCTTTATCTGCACTCTAAAACACAGTGAAACCTTGAACCTTTCAACTGGACCACTGCCGTTCTACATCAAAATGACTTTAACTAGGACGGAGACTCGGATGGGATGAAAAAGGAAAAGGCATTATTTGCAGGAAGAAATTAAACTGTTCCACCTGATCACTTGCTAAACAAAGTGATTCACTGGAGTGGAGGCGGTGAAAGCTTTGTGAATCAACTTACAAAAGGAAACATGTAAGAAACGTGGCTCCCATATTTAACCCTTGAAAAATCTATGAGTGTTATGTGGAGGTGAAAGTATTGTTCAATTATTCTAATAAAGCTCACTCAACTAAGACCCAGAAAAGTACCAGAGTATTCTCACCTAAGAGGAAATACTAACAAGTAGGATGCTAAAATGAAAAGCATTAAAAAGTGAATGATCTTCAGTAGCTGAAATGATTATTGAGCTCTGGGTCACAGTGCTCCTGAAAAAAAATCAAATTTCAGCAGACACCCAAGGACAGCAGGTGAGCACCATGCTGAGCCAGTGTATAAGTGTATGAATCACAGTTTCAAGGAGCTTTTTTCAGTTTCGT
Source organism: Lepisosteus platostomus (assembly GCF_059453375.1). NCBI lineage: Eukaryota > Metazoa > Chordata > Actinopteri > Semionotiformes > Lepisosteidae > Lepisosteus > Lepisosteus platostomus. The sequence continues at coordinate 18,180,935 of NC_142633.1, read as the reverse complement.
TCCACTGATCGGCCAACACGGGGGGAACTTCAGTCTTACTCGCCCTATTGCATTAAGAAACTGTACAACATTCTCCAATCAGAACTTGCGACCTCACCTAACGAAAAGCAATTTGCGTAGCAGGGAAAGAGTGGACTCCCACTGGGGATTTTTGTTTTTCATCCCGATGGTGATGTGCACTATATAGAACGTTGCTGGACCCATGTGCAATTGGTGTCATTTCTAATCTAGAGGTCAAAGCTGTGAAACTTTCAAAGAGATGGAAGATCTCTTGCGAGACACCAATTCACAGAAGGGGCTAATGAGATCTTTGCTTAAAGTCTCATTGTGCTGCACTATTTCATTTTTCAGTGGGCACGAAAATCATCTCAGTGACGGACTAAACAGGCCTCTCGCAAAGACTCGGGAACGGACATAGACCTTATCATCTCTGCTCCTCGGGAAGCGTGCAGAGATCACATTAGATGTGTTGCTCAAGCTCTTTATTGTCACGTACAGTAAACCCAGCAGTGTGGTCAGTGCGGGATGTGTTCTGTCCTGACGGCAGGGTCAGCAGCCAGAGGAGACCTGAAACACAAGACGGAGAGGTAAGACATTGATTCCGACAGAGAGAGCTTTCACACCGGATTACTGACAAGAGGAGCAATAAGAGAAGAGTTGTAAAGACACGCCGAAGAGAATATTCTCATCTAAGAGGAAATATTAACAAGTAGGATGTTAAAATGAAAAGCATTAAAAACTGCATGATCTTCAGTAGTGAAATGATTACTGAGCTCTGGGTCACGGACAGCAGGGGAGTGAATGAGTTGTTTATTTTGTTTCCTGTGAATTATGTAGAATTCACAACGTGTTCCATTTGTACAGGAAAACCATACGAGCAGATTCACTTCTCCTGCGCCGGAATGAATGATTTCCATCTTCACTCTAGGGTACTGTACTTTATAGCACTGTATTGTATTCTGCATATATGTCTGTTATGTATACATTTTCTTTCTCACTTTGTCTCTCTGTCCATTTGTATCAGTTTGTTGGAGAGCACCATCACACCAGCATCACAACATTTATTCTACTGCCTTATTAAGCAAATGTCTCTACTAAATTCTTTTTATATATAAAACATTTTTTGGCATGATATACACAAATGGCTAATTATACTTTCTGATTATATTTCCATCTTAGAACTGAAGCATTTCTCTCCTGCAGTTTGAGGTTGTTAAATAGAAAACTGGATCAGTCCAGGGCCGAATCTTCTCCCTCTCTTACACTCTCTTACATTCGTTCACGAATGATCACAAGAGCAAACACATAGACTGGCTTCTCACAAAGTGTGTCGATGACACAGTCCCGGTCAGCTTACTAAAGGACCCAGAAAATCACCACGGGCCAGTCTGAACAGTTTCACGGAATAGTCTGTTGACTTCTCTTTGATGTTTCATGTTACAAGAGCAAAACAATACTCACTGATTTGAGGATAATTGCGCCATCCCTCCAGCCTACTGAAATGAACCGTCAGACTGCAGAAGCTGTCAGTGACTACAGGTCCTTGGGACTGGTCAGAGAAACCTGAGATGAGACAAACGTTGTGAGACCATTTATAAGCTTGTGACCTCAAATTAAAACGGAAGTCAGACATTTTCAAAGGGGGCAACACTGCGGCACAGTGGTTAGCATCGCTGCCTCATAGCACCGGGGCCCTGGGTTTGATTCCAGGGGTGCTGTCTGTGTGGAGTCTGCATGTTTGTTCATACAAACAGAAACTTCAAACAACAAACCCCAACAAGAAATCTGTGCACACTTGGACTCCTGCTGCAGCTGAGGAGCTGTCACGCACACACCTCCTGTGTGGGTAGTGTTGGCCGTAGGACGTGTTGTTCACAGGGAGAAAAAATACACCATAGCAAGTCAGCACTCAAACAAACCAAAAGGCCAGTTTTATTGAAGTTGACGCAGCTGGCCACACAAACACTCACTGGGTCTCATCACCAGGTATCCACACAGACAGCACCCCAGGAAACCAGACCCATGAGAACAGGGGCAGAGCATGCAGACTCCACACAGACAGCACCCCATGAACAGGACCCATGAGAACACAGGCAGAGCATGCAGACTCCACACAGACAGCAGCCCAGGAAACCAGACCCATGAGAACACAGGCAGAGCATGCAAACTCCACACAGACAGCAGCCCAGGAACTAAATCCAGGCTCCCAGCGCTGCCACCCACTGCGCCGCCGTCTCTCACCTCCACTTGCAGATCATGACGCGACCGGAGACCGGAGACTCCTCACTCCTGCAGTAACACACACCCAAGCAGGAGGAGGCGCCGACGGACTCGCTCATGGTGCAGTGAGCCCAGCGGTGTGAGGCTGGTGTCCAGCGCTGATGTGTCCCTGATAGTCCTGTCCCACAGCCTGCGAGTCACCGTTTCTTCCACAAAATACTCCAGCCAGCGCTTTTTAGACTAAAGTTTCTTAAATTTCTGTTTCTCTCGCAGATTAGATTAAAAAAGCCGCCTGTTGACCTGCTGGAGGTCAGACCCGCTCCGGCAACAACTACTGCAGCTCCGTTGCCCCGGCAACCACGTTTTATTTAACAAAGTAAAATAAACACAGGAGAAAAGTTTGCAAACAAGACAAGAGAGCTCAGAAACCCACAGACACGACGGCAGTGGGTTTTGTTTCTGTGTCGAGTTGATAAACCAGGCAGGACGAGCGCTGCAAACACACTAGAGTACACATAACACAATCAGGGGTACACAAGACTCCCGCTTTTTACACAAACAGGTTCAACAGGTCAATAAAGAGCAGGTCGGCACAGCTGTCATGATGTCTCATTTACAAAGAGTCTGAAGATTTGCTCGTCTCTTCCCAGAGCAGCTTCACTCCGGAGAGCAAGAAACAGCTCCTGCCGAGTCCGTCTTGTAAGACAGACATAGAAATCCGCGACACGGTAAATACACTGACATTGTATAATTAATTCTGATGCTCAATCAAATCTGCGGAACACGTGTGGAGCGCAGTCCAGAGCACTATAAAGACTACATTTCCCACAAGGCCTGTGGCGACTTCCCTTTGACGTAATCGAGTCGCGTCTTTTTATTTTTAATTATAACAACAATACATGCTATAAAAACAAGAATACATATAACACAGAGTATAGTCAGGGGCACATACGATAATACGTGTACATGTTATGGAAAAAGATTAAACAAGTAATCTTGTTTAATAGTAAACAAAAGCAGATAAGGTCCGTACATGTTTCAAATTGTCTGTACAGACGCATTTACATCCGTTTTAAAGTGTTTAAACATGGGTCTCCTCTCACAGCATTTCGTTAATTATTATATCGTGGAAGTATCATATTTGTTTAAATACAAAGATATTTTCATATTACTTTCAATAGGTTTAAAATGTAGTATTATTAAACTTCTTTAAAAGTAATGTCAATATTAGTTTCCTTCTTTACGTTATCTTTCAGAGTTGCTGTCACAAACGTCACAGTTATCATCTGTATTGATTTTCAATCTCTGCACAACGAGGATCTGTACGGAGGCGCTATTGGACTCGCCGCCATAGACTCGTGTATCTCTGTCGCCGCCAAGTGGACATTTTTCGAAAGTGCAGTTCTTTTTAACTTTTTATTGTAGCAATAAAAACAGATACAATACAAACAAGAGTATATTTATAGCACATCAATAATACCATCAGGGGTACATAGTATAATATATTTACACTTCTGAAAAAAAGATTAAACCAGGTGAATAAAGATAAGGGCTGATATAGTCTGTAAATACACTTTTACATCTATTTAAAATGTTCTAACGAAGCTGCCTGAGGAAAGAACTTACTGTTTTGTTGACATGAATCAGAGATTGTGACTCTGCCTTTAGCTTCCCATTCCTTCCAAACATTTTCAATTTCACACCTCTGGTTGTGCCAGAGGGTCCCCAGCACTGCTGTCACCTCTTCTGTACTCCTCCTATGCTAACAGCTGTGTATCTACTGCTGACTCCGTGAAAGGAATCAAGACTCCAGATGATCCCACCCAAATAAAAAAAAATTCTGGAGTGGAAGGAGGTCTCTGCTTTAGTCGGCTGGTGCCGTGAAAACAACCTCTAACTCTATATAACTCCAACTGCCTGTGTCTCAGGAAGCCCTGGTCCGTTTGTAATGGAAAGCCGTTGAGAGCACTAGAATGACTGATTTCCATCTTCACTCTAGGTCACTGTGCTGAACAGCACATTACTGTATTCTGCATATGATATGTCTGTTACTTACACCTTTTCTTTCTCACTTTGTCTCCCTGTCCGTTTGGATCAGGTATTTGGAGAGCACCACCACACCAGCCAAACTACCCAAACAGTTGCTTAGGCACTCAAGTGGACTCGATCAAATTAAACTTTCCAACCTAAACAGGAAAATGACAGTTTAAATGGATTCTACTGCCTTATTAATCATATTTCTCTTATAAATTCTTTTAAAATAAAAACAAATATGTCTGACATGATACACACAAATAGCTATTTTTATACTTTCTGGTTATATTTCAATCTTATAAATGAAGCATTTCTTTCCTGCGGTTTGAGGTTGTTAAAGAGAAAGACCCCATGTTATCACAACCCCCTTTACAGGCTGGTGAAAGAGGTGAAATGAGGTAGCGGAGGTGTAATTGAGTCGGACAGCAAACTCTCACCTGCTGCTTGCCAGGACAGGAATCTTACAAAGGTCCCCTCCTCCCAGGAGGGTCACAGTAACAATGATGATGAGTAACACGAATGATTACAGTTCAGGGCCCCAGCACTGCCACCCACTAAAATAAACATGACACACAAGAGAACCCATAAGACAGTCATAGAAATCCATGACACGATAAACACGCTGAAATGGTACAATAGAATTAATTCTGATGTTCAATCAAATCACCGAAACACGTGGGCAGTGCGGGCCAGAGAACTACAGAAACTACATTACCCATACGCCCTGTGGGCGACTTCCTTCTGACGTCATCGACTCGCGCCTTTTGAATGTTATTTTAATTTTTGGTTTATTGCATTTATTTTGTATTTTGTATCCATGTACAATACATTCATTCATTACTCTTGTTTGCAATGCAATGTATTCTTTGCTGTTGAAAATGCGTAAATATTTTTAAAATTAAAATAACTTATTAATACCAACATTACTAACGGTATTTTAATTTAAAAAAACTTTCGGTGAAATTTTGCTGAATGACCACCAAGCGGCGCCATTGGCACATTATTGTAAGAATAATCATTTCTAAGAAATTTTCCAGTTTAATTCCACTGACCGGCCATCAGAGGGGCACTTTACTCGTCCTGCTGCTTCTGTTGAATTAATAATTGCTTAAATTATTGTCTGGTTAAATTGTCTGGTGGTAAGTATTTGTAATATAGGATTGCTCATGTCTGATCTGGAACACGAGATGGAAGTTTAACATGTGTGATTCACTGAGGTGGAGGGGTGGGAAATGACTGAAAGAAGTCTTGCCATGCTGTATTATTAATAGTAGTAGCAGTATTGTCATATTAACACAAATCCTCAGACTCACTAACATCTCCAATAGAACGACAATCTCACACATCAAATATTAGAGGACCCTTCCTTTATACCTAAAAGCTTTCAGTTGTTGGACAATGAAAAGAGTGCTTGCAGGAATCTAATTACTGTTGTTATAAACTCATTACAAGCTAATTGTCTCATTTCTTTTTTTTTCTTTCTTCTCTTTTCAGCAGCAAATAAACCCATTACTTGATCCCTTACATTTCAAAACGCTCTGTATCAAACCAACAAATCGTTCATAAATTTAAACCATGTTTTTGAGAAACTAGCCTTAAAATCAAAATGACTACATTCATATGAAACACACTCAGAAACAATATCAAATGGTTTGATACAGAGTGCAGAAACAACTGAAGAGAACTACCAGAACTAAAACAACACCACACCACTCTGACCTGCGCCTCAGATACTGTGAGATGGTTAGACACTACATGCACACCCTAAAGAAGATAAGCACATACACAAACAGACAACTCTCAGACCACAAAAGGCCTGTAGCCAAGACACAGTCAACAACGCTTGACCCAACTGCAGCTCAGACCTGCAGCAAAGCCTGCTCAAACTCCTCAACCTCGACCTGACGGCCGGCTGTTTCCCTGAGGCCTGGAATCAAGGACTGATCACTCCCGTCTGTAAGAATGGAGACAGACTCGACCCCAACAGGTACCGGGGCTTCCGTGTGAACAGTAACCTGGGGAAGGAACTCTGTCGTATCTTGAATATCTGATAACCGGCCCTCCTTACTGAGCACAATGTCCTGCATTAGAGTCAGACTGGCTTCCTACCAAACCGCCACACATCCCATCACATTCACACCTGGGCTCTGATGGCCCATCTGGACCAAGAACAGCAGAGCCTGGCACTGCTGGAGCAGCACTGTCAGACCTGGTCACTGCCAGCCCATCTGGACCCAGAACAGCAGAGCCTGGCACTACTGGAGCAGCACTGTCAGACTTGGGCACTGCCAGCCCATCTGGACCCAGAACAGAAGAGCCTGGCACCGCTGGAGCAGGAGTGTTAGACCTGGACACTGCCAGCCCATCTGGACCCAGAACAGCAGAGCCTGGCACTGCTGGAGCAGGACTGTCACACCTGGGCACTGCCAGCCCATCTGGACCCAGAACAGCAGAGCCTGGCACTACTGGAGCAGCACTGTCACACCTGGTCACTGCCAGCCCATCTGGACCCAGAACAGCAGAGCCTGGCACTACTGGAGCAGCACTGTCAGACCTGGTCACTGCCAGCCCATCTGGACCCAGAACAGCAGAGCCTGGCACTGCTGGAGCAGGACTGTCACATCTGGGCACTGCCAGCCAAACTGGACCCAGAACAGCAGAGCCTGGCACTACTGGGGCAGGACTGTCAGACTTGGGCACTGCCAGCCCATCTGGACCCAGAACAGCAGAGCCTGGCACTGCTGGAGCAGGACTGTCAGACTTGGGCACAGCCAGCCCATCTGGACCCAGAACAGAAGAGCCTGGCACCGCTGGAGCAGGAGTGTTAGACCTGGACACTGCCAGCCCATCTGGACCCAGAACAGAAGAGCCTGGCACCGCTGGAGCAGGAGTGTTAGACCTGGACACTGCCAGCCCATCTGGACCCAGAACAGCAGAGCCTGGCACTGCTGGAGCAGCACTGTCACACCTGGTCACTGCCAGCCCATCTGGACCCAGAACAGCAGAGCCTGGCACTACTGGGGCAGGACTGTCAGACTTGGGCACTGCCAGCCCATCTGGACCCAGAACAGCAGAGCCTGGCACTACTGGAGCAGCACTGTCACACCTGGTCACTGCCAGCCCATCTGGACCCAGAACAGCAGAGCCTGGCACTGCTGGAGCAGGACTGTCACATCTGGGCACTGCCAGCCAAACTGGACCCAGAACAGAAGAGCCTGGCACCGCTGGAGCAGGAGTGTTAGACCTGGACACTGCCAGCCCATCTGGACCCAGAACAGCAGAGCCTGGCACTGCTGGAGCAGGACTGTCAGACTTGGGCACAGCCAGCCCATCTGGACCCAGAACAGAAGAGCCTGGCACCGCTGGAGCAGGAGTGTTAGACCTGGACACTGCCAGCCCATCTGGACCCAGAACAGAAGAGCCTGGCACCGCTGGAGCAGGAGTGTTAGACCTGGACACTGCCAGCCCATCTGGACCCAGAACAGCAGAGCCTGGCACTGCTGGAGCAGCACTGTCACACCTGGTCACTGCCAGCCCATCTGGACCCAGAACAGCAGAGCCTGGCACTACTGGGGCAGGACTGTCAGACTTGGGCACTGCCAGCCCATCTGGACCCAGAACAGCAGAGCCTGGCACTACTGGAGCAGCACTGTCACACCTGGTCACTGCCAGCCCATCTGGACCCAGAACAGCAGAGCCTGGCACTGCTGGAGCAGGACTGTCACATCTGGGCACTGCCAGCCAAACTGGACCCAGAACAGAAGAGCCTGGCACCGCTGGAGCAGGAGTGTTAGACCTGGACACTGCCAGCCCATCTGGACCCAGAACAGCAGAGCCTGGCACTGCTGGGGTAGTACTGTCACACCTGGGCACTGCCAGCCCATCTGGACCCAGAACAGCAGAGCCTGGCACTACTGGGGCAGGACTGTCAGACTTGGGCACTGCCAGCCCATCTGGACCCAGAACAGCAGAGCCTGGCACTGCTGGAGCAGGACTGTCAGACTTGGGCACAGCCAGCCCATCTGGACCCAGAACAGAAGAGCCTGGCACCGCTGGAGCAGGAGTGTTAGACCTGGACACTGCCAGCCCATCTGGACCCAGAACAGCAGAGCCTGGCACTGCTGGAGCAGGACTGTCAGACCTGGGCACTGCCAGCCCATCTGGACCCAGAACAGCAGAGCCTGGCACTGCTGGAGCAGGACTGTCACACCTGGGCACTGCCAGTCAATCTGGACAAGACCAGAGTTATGGTTTTCCAGGAGAAAGCCAGACCGCAGGGAAACAGGTACAAATTCACACTGAACAACAACACATTGGAGCACACATCCAGCTACACATATCTCGGTCTCACCATCAGCTCTTCTGGGAGTTTTGACCTGGCAGTGAAGGCACTGAGGGAGAAGGCACTCAGGGCTTTCTACGCAATAAGAAGGAGGCTCTTCAATGTCAACCCACCAACAAGAATTTGGCTCCAAATATCTGAAAGTGTAATCCAACCCATTGCCCTATACGGCAGTGAAGTGTGGGGTCCCCTCACAGACCAGGAGTACACTCTGTAGAAACTCCTCCTTGCGCAGAGAAAAACAGCTAACCACTAGGCCACCACTAGGCCCTGCTGATCCCAGAGTACAGCTGGTCTTGACACCAGTCAGTCTCAGGACAGCACAGCTACAGCAACACCAATCACAATCATCCAAATGCGGAGGGGACTGCAGTCCAGAGAAACCCAGCATTTGACAAGGACTGGAGGCCATTTCGCACCACAACTGTAGAACAGGATTCTTTCTGCACACCCAGTACTGGGGGCCGTGTCGGAGGCTCCTCACCAGAAGAGACTTGCATTCCTGTTGGCTCCTCTCATTCTGTGATGATTTTAGACGTCGAATCGGGCAGGAGGCAGGCGCTCTTCGGGAGCTCTCGTCCCGTGCTATAACTGGAACCACGCAATGGCACAATTGCTTCCTACATACAAACAGAAACTTCAAACAACAAACCCCAACAAGAAATCTGTGCACACTTGGACTCCTGCTGCAGCTGAGGAGCTGTCACGCACACACCTCCTGTGTGGGTAGTGTTGGCCGTAGGACATGTTGTTCACAGAGAGAAAAAATACACCATAGCAAGTCAGCACTCAAACAAACCAAAAGGCCAGTTTTATTGAAGTTGACGCAGCTGGCCACACAAACACTCACTGCGTCTCTTCACCAGGTATCAGAAACAAAATAAAGGAACAATCTTTTTATCATATCCACTCGCACCTTGCTCTCATTTCGAGACTCCTAACTTACCACTCCCAACAAACCCCAGTGCTCGCAACACCCTTTAAATAGGATTTGGCTCGTACCACTATGGATACAATAGGTGTAAAACAGAAAATTCACAAGACAAACAACACATAGCACAGCAGTCCGGACTACTTGGACACACAATAACATGAAACCCTTAACAATTCACAGGACAGACATTCATCAGATCTTCTATAGCTAGTTGCCATTTTTCGCAATAACATTAGGCTCTGATAACCTCCCCTCTCAGCATTCCAGCAATGTTATGTTCCTCTAGCTAAGCTTCAGGCATATAACCAGTCTCCTATTTGTTTGCAACCTTTTGACCTTTCTGAGGACCCCTCAGAACAAATAGACATAATGATTCATTATGACAAAAAGGGTCATAATGAATCCAGAGGGACGGCAGTCTTTTCTGTCAAGTACCGAAGAGTGGCCACTCGAACGATTCTTCTTCGTACCTGTAAAGTCTTTGATGGCCCCAGTGAACGAGAGGCCGGTCCCATTTCCCCAGACTCCGTTCAGGTTCCACTAGAAATCCTCCCGCGAACTGTATTCCATTCCCCTCAGTTTGGAGCGGTTAGCCGGGCCGGTTTCTCGCTCCTTGCCTTCAGGTATTAAAAGTCTCTGTACAGTACCTCTGTTCCGATGCCACTGTCTCCCGTGGTCGTCAATCGGTCCTTGCGTCTGTGAACTCGCGCTCCGCAGCTTCCCTTGTGCTGCCTGTGTCGTCTCCCGGGTCTAGTGGGAATCGGGAGCGCGCTCCGTTCCGGCTCAGATGGTTTTATTCCTCCCCTCAGCCCATCTCCCTCAGGGGGTTTTCCACTGTCCCTGTCAGAAAGGGGCTTGCCCAGTATTTTACCAGGAGGAAGCTTGTGTGGCTGAAGAGTGTGAGAGTGCCGAGCTTAGGTGTTATGGGCCCTTATCACTTCTTTGTTCACTCTCCGGGTCGGAGAAACCTGAAAAGAGACAAACGTTGTGAGACCATTTATAAGCTTGGTGACCTCGAATTAAAAAGAACAATAGCAACACTGTTCTACAAACCTTTCATTGAAAGGTTTTCAAACACTGTCCCACTTGCTGGTTTGGCAACATCAGTAGCTGGAATTGAATATGCAGCCATTAGTCTGCCTGGCAAAAAACAACCGGTCTCTCCAGTGGTCTGCATACAAGTGAACACACAAACCCCATACTATTAAAACCCCCTTTAGGGCACACTCACACCACAACACAATCGACCTGACAGACTCACCAACACTGGACTGCAGAAGCGGCAGGAAACCCTTGAGAACATGAGCAGAGCATGCAAACTCCACACAGACAGCACTCCAGGAAACCAGACACATGAGAACATGTGCAGAGCATGTGCGCCGTCTCTCAGCCTTTCACCTCCACATGCAGATCAGGACGCGACCGGAGACCGGAGACTCCTCACTCCTGCAGTAACACACCCCAGCAGGAGGAGGCGCCGACGGACTCGCTCATGGTGCAGTGAGCCCAGCGGTGTGAGGCTGGTGTCCAGCGCTGATATTTACCGACAGCCTGCGACTCACCGTTTCTTCCTTTTCTTCTGCATAATGTCCACAAAATACTCCAGCCAGCGCTTTTTAGACTAATGTTTCTGCTTTGCTTGCTGATTAGATTACAAAAGCCGCCTGTTTACCTCCTAGAGGTCAGATCGCAACAACTTCTGCAGCACCGTTTCCCCGGCAACCACGTTTTATTGACAAAGTAAAATAAACACAGGAGAAAAGTTTGCAAACAAGACGGGAGCTAAGAAACACGAGGACAGTGGGTTTGCTTTATGTGCCGGGTCGATAAACCAGCGATGCAGACACGTGAAATACAAGAAAACATACACACAAGGGAACACATAAGAGAGACAAAGAAATACAAGACACGATAAATACGCTGAAATTGTATTAATATAATTAATTCTAATGTTCAATCAAATCAGCGAAACACATGGGCAGGGCAGCCCAGTGAACTACAGAGACTACATTACCCATAAGCCCTGTGGGCGACAACATTTTGACGTCATCGACTCGCGTCTTTTGTATTTTTATGAGACCAAAAACTACAAGAAAACGTAACGTAGCAGTCGTATTGTCAGGGTACATGCAATAATTCATGTACATTTTATGGAAAAAAAAAGTTTCAACAAGGTAAATGCAGATAAGGCCCGTCCATGCTTCAACGTTCTTACAACACAGAAACAGACACATTTCAGAAAGACATTCTGAAATAAAATGTCTTTACATCCGTCTTAAACTGTTCAAACACGGTCTCCTCTCACACCATTCCCTTAATAATTATGTTGCGCAAGTATAATAATGTTTTAAAAAACAAACGATATTTTCATCTTCCTTTCAATGGGATTAAAATGTAACAAATGTATTTCTTTCCGATTTCAAGTCTTTCCGATAGCGCTTTGAGACTCAGCTCCGTGGACTCGTGGATCTCTGTCGCCACCCAGTGGACATTTCTCGGAAGTGTCACCGCCCGCCGGAATTCGGAAAAGTCCCGGGACTGAAGCTGTGTGACTGGACAAGAGCCTGTCTCCCGCCTCCTGCTGAAATCTCAGCGCCGATTGGACAAAAGCTGCTCACAGTCCGGATCCAGTGGAAGGCCGATCCACTCCGGGTTTTCCGTAGCCGGCAGTCCGGATCCAGTGAAAGGCCGATCCACTCCGGGTTTTCCGTAGCCGGCAGTCCGGATCCAGTGAAAGGCCGATCCACTCCGGGTTTTCCGTAGCCGGCAGTCCGGATCCAGTGAAGGGCCGATCCACTCCGGGTTTTCCGTAGCCGGCAGTCCGGATCCAGTGAAAGGCCGATCCACTCCGGGTTTTCCGTAGCCGGCAGTCCGGATCCAGTGAAAGGCCGATCCACTCCGGGTTTTCCGTAGCCGGCAGTCCGGATCCAGTGAAGGGCCGATCCACTCCGGGTTTTCCGTAGCCGGCAGTCCGGATCCAGTGGAAGGGTGATCCACTCCGGGTTTTCCGTAGCCGGAAGTCCGGATCCGGTTGAAGGGCAGATCCACTCCGGGTTTTCTGTAGCCGGAAGTCCGGATCCGGTGGAAGGGCAGATCCACTCCGGGTTTTCCGTAGCCGGAAGTCCGGATCCGGTGGAAGGGCAGATCCACTCCGGGTTTTCCGTAGCCGGAAGTCCGGATCCGGTGGAAAGGCAGATCCACTCCGGGTTTTCCGTAGCTCACGCTGCTGATCAGTTCGACCTCCTTGTGTTTTCTTCTTCCTTTATCGTGCAATAATATAAATCCTTTACGATGCACGCAAGACTACATTACCGATCACCGGAGTACATTATACAGGCAAATAAAGATAAGGTACGCACAGCTTTCATGTTGTGATACTTAGACATGGTTTGGAGACGTTCCTTCGTGTGTATTTTAAATTATTCAAATACGTGTCGCTTCAATTTGGAAGCGCATAATTTCAGTGCATGAGCTTACCTGTTATATTGGGCGAGATTTCACACGGATAATCAAACAAGAACGAGTTTGCCCTGGAATCCATTCCACTGCCCAACCTGAAAGTCAGAGCATGAGAACGGACGGATTGTATGGCGATTGTGGTGTTGCTCGACCACATCAAGTAGGCGAGAAGTACAATCTGCTACTACGACATACGGTCTAATTATTCAATTTTCGATTATTTCTCATCTTTAGGCTATTTATACATCTAATAACGAGCAAGTATAATGATTAAGCCAATGATACATTATATTTTAGATTCGGTTCAGCAGTATTGAGCAGTAAAATAACATCAATTTGTCTACAGGAAATGTCAGAATTAGAAGCCTTCTTTACACCATTTTGCCGATCTGTTCAGAGTGTTTTAACAACAGAACAAAACAAAAACAAACGTAAGGTTTCTGGGCTGCTTTGAGAAAGACAATTATCAATTATATTACTTTTAAATCTATGCACACTGTGTATCTTTACCGGGTCGATTCAATGTACAATTTTGTACTGACGCCTTAACCTTATTATTCATACAAAATCTGTTTGACAATAGTCATGTTTGATTCCACTCACTTTCCCCAAAGAGGTGCTCCAAAATAGTTTGACAAGATATTGTGAGATTGCGAGAGGGATCTGAAGTATTTATTAGTACAAGTATAACTAAATTGTTTTCCTTGTAGTCTAATAAAGGTTGTAAATTCTTCCATAGTTTCTGATGGTATACTGTTAGTTTCTTAAAAATATCAATACCTCTCTAGGAGTAGCTCTGGTTACGACGGATTGTTATCAGACGTATCACAAACATTATATCTATTCATAAAATCTGCTTGATTCTACATTTCATCATCCACACCAGTTAATTTGTTGACCCCGCTTATACTATTTTAAACCCAGTTTTCAAAGCACGGGTTTATTTTTTCTCTGTATTCTAGATGATGTATCTATGGGAGGTATGTTTATCTATAAGAGACCACGTGAGGAGAAGTTCTTCATGGAAGCTGGCAAGTTTCAGGGGGGTTTCCAGCATCCAAATGACATTCAAGTAAAAAGTCTATACCCGCTAGTTCCTGAATGATTAAATTAGGGAAACATACACCACCTACTTTGCTTAATTTTGTAAATAATACTCTGTCGGTATTGGTATTAGATGCTCTAAACTCTGTAGCATTTAGGCCTCCTTCTGCCCGTGTTTGACAAATAACAACCATGAATAAAGTTTTTTTTTATTTTACTAAGGTAGAGAACATCAAATCACAAATCACAAAATCACCTTTTTGAAAATCTTAATACCAAGATATTTAATCACATCTTTTACATGTATATTACGTACGGAGCAGACACTTTCCAACAGCCACCAGTTCACTTTTCTGATATGTAAAGAAAGACCAGATACAGAGGAAATGACTTGTAAACGCATTTAATTGCTTTGTCCACCTCTGTGTGCTTTCTCAGAGAGAGAGTTGTATCCTCAGCCAATTGGGAACACCTGTAATCTCTTTATCCTGTACTTGAATACCCTGAAACTATTTGTTATAGGGGTGTAAGCAGTGGGAAGAGGAGTGGGCTCGTGTCGAATTGCCCTACCCGTTCCCAATCTGCAGGAGGTCCCACGACGGCAGGTAGCTGCTCCAGTCGCTGGAGCTCAGTTCGCTGTCGAGGGAGGACGAGGGCTCTGGCTCGGGGGAATCACGGCTCCACAGCTCCTACCTGTTGCAGAGTGTTTCTGCCCTCCCGATGGCCTCTGTGTTTTAGAAGGATCTGTCTCTTTTCGCTTGCTTACACCACAGGTTTCATCGACGGTAGTGTGCATCCTGAAGCAGTGTGTTATCGGTCTTATTTCTACTGAGAAACAGTTCAAGCACTCACAAAACAATAACCAGGAGACGGTGTATGAAAAAGTATTGTACGACTTGCAGAGTAGATTTGAATAGACAGTGGACGTCACACTGCGTGCTTGAATATCAGAGATTCAGTTCATTCTTTCCTGTAGGTTAACTTCCTGTTTGACATTGTTCCGCTGTCACTTCTTCACAAACTCATAACTCGCCGTGTTCAATTTTGTGTTGAGTTACAGGAACCTCAGCATCAGATGAAATCCTCTTCAGCGCCCCAGGGAGACTGGGGGACTTGCCAGATTTTCAGCTTTATCACTGGGTCCTTCGGCTCAGGGCTGTTGAGCAAAGTGCTCCCCTCTCCTGGAGAGCCACAGGGGCACTACAGAGCGGCCTCGTGTTCCCTGCTCCTGCCCGTGCCTGTGGACGGCCAGTGTGACCGCGCGCGAGACAAAGTAGTGCATTCGTGGTGTAAATACAGAATGTTCACTAGCTGACTGAGGAAAGTTACAGAGACGGGAGTATACGTTCTGAAATAATGTGAACCACTGTTACTACACACAGACAGACTACTTAAAAATCATGTGGCTTCTTAAGGTCGTTTTGTCTGCCTAAAGTACGTTAGATTTGTCACAGCAAAGAGTTTGAATACTTACAGAATGCAGCAGCTAGAATTGTTACTTGGAGCAGAAAGAATGACCACATAACTCCCATACTTCTCTCTCTTCATTGGCTTCCTCTCAGGTACAGGGCGGACTTCAAACTCCTTCTACTTACTTACAAGGCTCTCAGAGGTCAGGCACCTGTCCTGCCTCGCAGGGATGCTGCAGAGGAGAAATACTGTACACAGCATAGTTTCAGAGGCCTGTCTGTCCTGGGCTGGGCACCATGTGAGTTGAATGCTGCATCAGTGCCATGGATCCAAGAGGGGCATCATGGATACAACTGTCGTTTAGGAGGATTCTGCTGGTCTGCAGAGACCTGCATGGGGTACTGACATACAGACGACGTGATGGATGGATGGATTAATACCCGCATTCATTTCTTACTTTTTTTTTAATGATATAATGTTAGCATGCCCAAAGGGGTTGGGCAGCCAGTTGACCTTGGACCCCTAGAGGATTTTATTCTCCTTACTGAGGAGTCTTTGGTTCCTTTCCTCCATTGTCTTCAGTTCTGTATTCACAAAATGTATATTTACCTGCATTGTTAAGCGCCTTGGGGCAACCTTGTTGTGAAAGGCGCTATATGAAAATAAATTGAATTGAATGGAATGACAGAGTCACAGCTTTTCCAGTTTCCTCTCCTATTACCTTCTTTATCTGCACTCTAAAACACAGTGAAACCTTGAACCTTTCAACTGGACCACTGCCGTTCTACATCACAATGACTTTAACTAGGACGGAGACTTGGATGGGATGAAAAAGGAAAAGGCATTATTTGCAGGAAGAAATTAAACTGTTCCACCTGATCACTTGCTAAACAAAGTGATTCACTGGAGTGGAGGCGGTGAAAGCTTTGTGAATCAACTTACAAAAGGAAACATGTAAGAAACGTGGCTCCCATATTTAACCCTTGAAAAATCTATGAGTGTTATGTGGAGGTGAAAGTATTGTTCAATTATTCTAATAAAGCTCACTCAACTAAGACCCAGAAAAGTACCAGAGTATTCTCACCTAAGAGGAAATACTAACAAGTAGGATGCTAAAATGAAAAGCATTAAAAAGTGAATGATCTTCAGTAGCTGAAATGATTATTGAGCTCTGGGTCACAGTGCTCCTGAAAAAAAATCAAATTTCAGCAGACACCCAAGGACAGCAGGTGAGCACCATGCTGAGCCAGTGTATAAGTGTATGAATCACAGTTTCAAGGAGCTTTTTTCAGTTTCGTTCCACTGATCGGCCAACACGGGGGGAACTTCAGTCTTACTCGCCCTATTGCATTAAGAAACTGTACAACATTCTCCAATCAGAACTTGCGACCTCACCTAACGAAAAGCAATTTGCGTAGCAGGGAAAGAGTGGACTCCCACTGGGGATTTTTGTTTTTCATCCCGATGGTGATGTGCACTATATAGAACGTTGCTGGACCCATGTGCAATTGGTGTCATTTCTAATCTAGAGGTCAAAGCTGTGAAACTTTCAAAGAGATGGAAGATCTCTTGCGAGACACCAATTCACAGAAGGGGCTAATGAGATCTTTGCTTGAAGTCTCATTGTGCTGCACTATTTCATTTTTCAGTGGGCACGAAAATCATCTCAGTGACGGACTAAACAGGCCTCTCGCAAAGACTCGGGTACGGACACAGACCTAATCATCTCTGCTCCTCGGGAAGCGTGCAGAGATCACATTAGATGTGTTGCTCAAGCTCTTTATTGTCACGTACAGTAAACCCAGCAGTGTGGTCAGTGCGGGATGTGTTCTGTCCTGACGGCAGGGTCAGCAGCCAGAGGAGACCTGAAACACAAGACGGAGAGGTAAGACATTGATTCCGACAGAGAGAGCTTTCACACCGGATTACTGACAAGAGGAGCAATAAGAGAAGAGTTGTAAAGACACGCCGAAGAGAATATTCTCATCTAAGAGGAAATATTAACAAGTAGGATGTTAAAATGAAAAGCATTAAAAACTGCATGATCTTCAGTAGTGAAATGATTACTGAGCTCTGGGTCACGGACAGCAGGGGAGTGAATGAGTTGTTTATTTTGTTTCCTGTGAATTATGTAGAATTCACAACGTGTTCCATTTGTACAGGAAAACCATTGCGAGCAGATTCACTTCTCCTGCGCCAGAATGAATGATTTCCATCTTCACTCTAGGGTACTGTACTTTACAGCACTGTATTGTATTCTGCATATATGTCTGTTATGTATACATTTTCTTTCTCACTTTGTCTCTCTGTCCATTTGTATCAGTTTGTTGGAGAGCACCATCACACCAGCATCACAATATTTATTCTACTGCCTTATTAAGCAAATGTCTCTACTAAATTCTTTTTATATATAAAACATTTTTTGGCATGATATACACAAATGGCTAATTATACTTTCTGATTATATTTCCATCTTAGAACTGAAGCATTTCTCTCCTGCAGTTTGAGGTTGTTAAATAGAAAACTGGATCACTCCAGGGCCGAATCTTCTCCCTCTCTTACACTCTCTTACATTCGTTCACGAATGATCACAAGAGCAAACACATAGACTGGCTTCTCACAAAGTGTGTCGATGACACAGTCCCGGTCAGCTTACTAAAGGACCCAGAAAATCACCATGGGCCAGTCTGAACAGTTTCACGGAATGGTCTGTTGACTTCTCTTTGATGTTTCATGTTACAAGAGCAAAACAATACTCACTGATTTGAGGATAATTGCGCCATCCCTCCAGCCTACTGAAATGAACCGTCAGACTGCAGAAGCTGTCAGTGACTACAGGTCCTTGGGACTGGTCAGAGAAACCTGAGATGAGACAAACGTTGTGAGACCATTTATAAGCTTGTGACCTCAAATTAAAACGGAAGTCAGACATTTTCAAAGGGGGCAACACTGCGGCACAGTGGTTAGCATCGCTGCCTCATAGCACCGGGGCCCTGGGTTTGATTCCAGGGGTGCTGTCTGTGTGGAGTCTGCATGTTTGTTCATACAAACAGAAACTTCAAACAACAAACCCCAACAAGAAATCTGTGCACACTTGGACTCCTGCTGCAGCTGAGGAGCTGTCACGCACACACCTCCTGTGTGGGTAGTGTTGGCCGTAGGACATGTTGTTCACAGAGAGAAAAAATACACCATAGCAAGTCAGCACTCAAACAAACCAAAAGGCCAGTTTTATTGAAGTTGACGCAGCTGGCCACACAAACACTCACTGCGTCTCTTCACCAGGTATCAGAAACAAAATAAAGGAACAATCTTTTTATCATATCCACTCGCACCTTGCTCTCATTTCGAGACTCCTAACTTACCACTCCCAACAAACCCCAGTGCTCGCAACACCCTTTAAATAGGATTTGGCTCGTACCACTATGGATACAATAGGTGTAAAACAGTGTTTCTTAGGCATCTGGAAGTCATTGGCGCATCTCACGGGGCACACTTATTGCACGTGTCGTTTTCGATATGTTCCGCAAGGGCTCAAAGCTAGGGTTAGGGTTGGGGTTTTAACACCACCTAGACAATTTGTGATACATTTGCCGTGCTCTAGGATGCATGTGAAATGCAGGAAAAGTGTTCTGTGCCCGTTTCCTCGCAAACGAAATTTGGCCCAATTTTGCTTTTTTCATAAGTCGCGCGCCTGTCGATAAATGGTCAAAAATCTAAATTTTCAAAACACACTTTCAACATGCTAAACCATCTCTTTTCTAACTGTTTTACGGTTTAAACCAGACAAAACGATAAGTTGAGCTAAACTTCAGTGTTATTTACAATCCTAGCGTGTTCACGGCACAAAACGAGCGCGTTTCAGGGGCTGTTTCAGCAGAAGGTTACAATATACATACACAGACAACTCTCAGACCACAAAAGGTCTGTGGCCAAGACACAGTCAACAACGCTTGACTTAGCTGCAGCTCAGACCTACAGCAAAGCCTGCTCAAACTCCTCAACCTTGTCTTGACAGTTCGATGTTTCCCTGGGGCCTGGAATCAAGGACTGATCACGCCCGTCTGTAAGAATGGAGACAGACTCGACCCCAACAGGTACCGGGGCTTCCGTGTGAACAGTAACCTGGGAAAGGAACTCTGTCGTATCTTGAATATCTGATTACCGGCTCTCCTTACTGAGCACATTGTCCTGAATAAGAATCAGACTGGCTTCCTACCAAACCACCACACATCCCATCACATTTACACCTGGGCACTGACAGCCCATCTGGACCCAGAACTGGGGCTGCAGCAGAGCCTGCAGCCCTGCAGTTCCAGCTCATCTGGACCCAGAACAGCAGAGCCTGGCACTGCTGGAGCAGCACTGTCAGACCTGGGCACTGCCAGCCCATCCGGACCAAGAATAGTAAAGCCTGGCAACTGCTAGAGCATTACTGTCAGACCTGGGCACTGCCAGCCCATCTGGACCAAGAACAGCAGAGCCTGGCACTGCTGGAGCAGCACTGTCAGACCTGGGCACTGCCAGCCCATCTGGACAAAGAATAGCAGAGCCTGGCACTGCTGGAGCAGGACTGTCAGACCTGCAGATAATGACGCGACCAGAGACACCAGAGTCTTGGTTTTCCAGAAGCGATCTAGATCTCAGGAAAACGGTTACAACTTCACACTGAACAACAACAATTTGGAACACAACCAACTACCTCTGACTGACAATCAGTTCATCTAGGAGTTTTCTTTGCAGTGAAGTCACTGAAAGAGAAGGCACACAGGGCTTTCCATGCCAGTAAAAGGAGGCTCTACAACATCAATCCCCCAATAAAATTGGCTCTAAATATTTAAAAGTGCAATCGAACCCTTTGCCCTATACGGCAGTGAAGTGTGGGATCCCTTCACTGAGCAAGATTACACTAAATGGGACAAACAGCCTGTAGATACTCCATGCACAGAGTTCTATAAAAACATCCTCCCAACTGAAATGCTACAGAATCCTAAACAGGCAATACACACAATACACACTAACTCTGTTAATCATAACATTATGCGATTGTACCATTCATTTTTAACAAATCGTACACAGTATGTCAAGCGCAACAAAGCTCTTTCCGAGTCACGGTCTATGAGCACAGGTGCCCCTCAGGGCTGTGTGAGCTCTCGAGTTCTGTTCACACTTTATACAAATGATTGTACAAGCAGTAGTCAAACCAACTTCATTTTCAAATTATCAGACGATACAGCTGTTCTTGGCTTAATGCAAAGAGGTAGCAGCTCAACTGTATACATGTCAGAAATCCAAAGGTTTGTGCAATGGTGTGACAACAATAGCCTAATTCTCAAAGTTAAAAAAACAAAAGAAATAATTTTTAATCCCAGAGCAGTTGGTGATCACTAGCATGTAGTAATCCACAACAAACAACACTCAGGTGAATTCATATAAGTACTTAGGTAATAATAATGTTTCTTTATTAGCCCTATACAATTTCTTGCATTAGGAATTCATCTTTTCACATACCCCAGCTTTTCTCCATGGAGACACAGACACAGACAGGGAGAGAAGCTTGGGGTCAGAGCACAGGGTCAGCCATTGTACAGCGCCCCTGGAGCAGTTAGGGTTAAGGGCCTTGCTCAGGGGCCCAACGGAGTAGGATTCCTCTGCCGGCCGCGGGATTTGAACCGGCAACCTTCCAGTCACAGGCGCAGATCCTTAGCCACAGAGCCACCGCTCCGCCTCAATGTGTAGGTGTACACATAGGCAGTAACCTGTTGCTGGACTACCTGTTGAGAGTGTTTGCTCCAAAGTTCAGCAGCGCTTATATTTCCTGCGAAGACTAAGAGTGCTTGAGGTTCGACAGGAATTAATGAAACTCTTTTACCGTGCTGTAATTGAGAACATTATTAGATGTGGGATTACAGTGTGGTTTGGTCATCTATCAGTTCATTTAAAATCGCAAATAACCTGCCTCTTCCAGACAGCTTTGAATGTCATGAAACGGCATCCCTCCCTGCAGACAATCTTGGAAAAATCCCTTATCAAACAGGCAGGAAAAATTATATCAGATCCCTCCCACATTCTCAACTCTGAATATCAACTTCTTCCTCCTGTTAACGTTTTAGGGTTGTCAAACATAAGTCAAACAGATACAAACATTTCTTTGTTCCACTATCCAACACACTTATGACTGTTACAACCCACTTGAGCGCGATATGTTTCCTGATGTGTTATAAAAGTTACATGTTGCTGTACAAGTGCAAGAGAGTGATGTGCAATATTTATCTTATTTTTTGTAATAGAATAAGGTGCAATGTTTTTCTTTTCTTCTTTTTTTTGTTTGCATTCTATTTAAATGTACAGGACTGCTGGGTGTCCATAAAAAAAATATCTCAGTGGACAATGAAATCTTATCTTATCTAGGTGGATATTTGACCAGGCTAAGAAACAGCAAAGAGATACAGACTCTGACAAGCACAGGTTCAGAGACCACAATCAGGCTATAGCAACTAGGTGACAAAGACCCAAATGTATCCCACACCTACCAGAATCAGAACAATGTCTAGTCCTAGCCAGCAGCCATATCACCCTGCAACTCACAACTGGCAACCCACTGAAGCTAAGCAGGTGTGAGCCTGGTCAGTACCTGGATGGGAGACCTCCTGGGAAAAACTAAGGTTGCTGCTGGAAGAGGTATTAGTGGGGCCAGCAGGGGGCGCTCACCCTGCGGTCCACGTGGGTCCTAATGCCCCAGTATAGTGATGGGAACACTATACTGTAAACAGGTGCCGTCCTTCGGATAAGACGTAAAACCGAGGTCCTGTGGCCATTAAAAATCCCAGGGTGTTTCTCGAAAAGAGTAGGGGTGTAACCCTGGCGTCCTGGCCAAATTTCCCATTGGCCCTAACCTCCTAATAATCCCCATCTATGAATTGGCTTCATTACTCTCTGCTCTCCTCCCCACTAATAGCTGATGTGGGGTGAGCGTTCTGGCGCACTATGGCTGCCGTCGCATCATCCAGGTGGGGCTGCACATTGGTGGTGGTGGAGGGGAGACCCCATTACCTGTAAAGTGCTTTGAGTGGAGGGTCCAGAAAAGTGCTATTATTGTAAGCAATTATTACTGGGAAAGAAAACTCAATAAAGCTGCAGCAAAGTGTGTGATCTCCTGTCAGTACCTGGAACAGACAGGAACACACAGTGAGCCTGTCTCTCAATAATGTTCTATGATATGGATGGTGGATGTAAATGTCCTGTGTGAATTCTGTTTGATCAGTCTTATTGACACTGTTGCAACTTCTGCCAGTGTGTGACTCTAAATCGGAGGAGGGAAGGAGTTAGGGAGTGCTGCCAGACAGTGTCAGAAGGTCACTGGTGCTATTCTTCCAACCCTTCCCCACATCTTATCATCACATGTTTGAGCAAAGCCTGTTCCATCCCAGAGGACCATCTGCACCCTTTGTTTAACGATTTCCAATCCCTGACCTCCGAACACAGAAATTGCTTTCCCCCTCTGAAAACAAACAGGGTCAAGTTCTCATTTAGACCTGCGGCCATAACCCTGTCTCAACAGAAGACTGTCTAGGGCACGTTCCTGTGTATTGTCAGTTTCTGTGCTTTTCTACATATTGCCTGCTGGCGTGAAACACGTCCACCTTGGGGATAATTAAGACTCCCTCTGGTGTCAAAGTACTGCATCTGCAGGAAGGGATGACTCGTCCATCCATCATCTAGCAGTCCCACTCTACAGCACATCACGGCGACACATGTAAAACCAGTGCCTTCGGGTTGCTTTACAAATATATTATGCAATACGATATGTATTTTTAAGGTCATGTTAACTTGCACTGTTTGTGTGTGTTGTGAGATCCAGTGTGAATGAAACATAGCTGCTGTGATGCAGATAACGTTCAGAGAAACTCCAGCTCTCGTGTTTAAGAATATTAAACCTTTACTGACCACAGTGGTGTTGAAAGCGAAGCTCCACTCATGTCTGTCAGGAGGTCCTCAGAGCCTCAGCTGCAGAGACCGGCCTGGAGACGCCCGTCCTTCTGACTTGAAACCTGACAGGTGATGAACAGGAAAGGTTTTTACTCGTGTGTCGGGACACCTGGAGTGACGGAGTGGTTGGCATTGCAGCCCTGGCTTTCTCCTCGACTGGGATACGCTCAGGGATTTTTTTTCTGGCAGTTTTAAGTGGTGCACCATGACTTGCAAATTAGTTTTAATTTGATGACAATGTTTTTAGTTGTTTTAAAGAACTTACTGTTTTGATTAGATGTATCAGAGATTGGGATTCTGCCTATAGCTTCCCATTCCTTCCAACAAAGGGTCTTATGTTGTAGAGAACAGCACAGCACATCCTAAGCAGAGTGCAAGAGGACTGCAGTCCAGAGAAACCTGTAATTTTACAAAGAATGGAGGCACTGTCACCTCTTCTGTACTCCTCCTATGCTAACAACTGTGTATCTACTGCTGACTGTGTGAAAGGAATTAAGTTTGTAGATGATCCCATCCAAATAAGAAAAAAATCTGTAGAGAAAGGAGGTCACTGCTTTAGTCGGCTCCACACAGATAGCACCCCAGGAAACTGGACCCATAGGAACACGGGCAGAGCATGCAAACTCCACACAGACAGACCCCAGGAAACTGGACCCATAGGAACACGGGCAGAGCATGCAAACTCCACACAGACAGACCCCAGGAAACTGGACCCATAGGAACACGGGCAGAGCATGCAAACTCCACACAGACCACGCACTGCGCTGCCGTCTCTCACCTTTTCACATCCACTTGCAGATAATGTTGTGACCGGAGACTCCGGTGAGCCCAGCGGTGTGAGTCTGGTGTCCAGCACTGATATTTCTCCGCCTGCTGCGTGTTTCCCTAACAGTCCTGTCCCATAGCCTGCGACACACGACCGGCTCCGCTTCTCAACGTTTCTTCCTCACTCATGTAATATCCACAAAGATGGTCCTGACAACGAGTTTTGAGCTACAGCTCCTGTTTTCCTCGCCGATTAGATTTAAAACGTCGGCTGTTTACGTGCTGGAGGTCAGACCCGCTCCTGCAACAATTTCTGTAGTACGGTTGCTCTGGCAACAACATATTATTTAACAAAGTAAAATAAACACAGGAAAAAAGTTTGCAAACAAGACAGGGGAGCAAAGAAACCCACAGACACGACGGCAGTGGGTTCTGTTTCTGTGCCAAGTCTATCACCTAGGCAGGACGAGCGCTGAAGACACAGGCTACTGCCCGGGTCCGACTTGTGAAATAAAAATAGAAAACAGAAAAAAACACATTAGAGTACACATAACACAATAGGGGTACACAGTACTCCTGCTCTTTACACAAACAGGTTCAACGGGTCAATGAAGATCATGTTGGCACAGCTGTCATGATGTCTCAATTAGAAAGAGTCTGAAGACTTTGCTCGTTTCTTCCCAAGAGAGCTTCACTCCAGAGAGAAACAGCTCCTGCCGAGTCCGTCTTGTAAGAAAGACAAAGAAATCCGTGACACGATAAATACTCTGAAATTGTATAATTATATCTGATGTTCAATCAAATCCCCGAAACACGTGGGAAGCACAGTCCAGAGTACTATAGAGACTACATTTCCCATAAGCCCTTTGGGCCACTTCCTTTTGATGTAATCGATTCGCGTCTTTTTTTATTTTTAATTATAACAACAATACATGCAATAAAAACAAGAATACATATAACGTAGAGTATTGTCAGTGGTACATACAATAATACATGTACATATTATGAAAACAGATTAAACGTAATCTTGTTTAATAGTAAACAAAAGCAGATAAGGTCCGTACATGTTTCAAATTGTCTGTACAGACGCATTTACATTTGTTTGAAACTGTTCAAACATGGTTCTCCTCCCACACCATTTCATTAATTATTATATCGTGCAAATATCATATTTAAAAAAATACAAACGATATTTTCATATTACTTTCAATTCGTTTAAATGTAGCATTATTTAACTTCTTTAATAGTAATGTTAATATTAGTTTCCTTCTTTAAATTAGCTTTCAGAGTTGCTGTCACAAAAGTCATAGTTATCATCTGTATTGATTTCCAATCTCTGCACAAGAGCGCTTTAAGACTCACCTCCATAGACTCGTGTATCTCTGTCGCCGCCCAGTGGACATTTCTCGGAAGTGTCACCTCCCGCCGTAATTCAGTAAAGTCTTGGAATTAAAATTGTGATTGGACGAGAGCCGTATCTCTCCCGCCTCCTGCCGAAATCTCGGCGCCGATTGGACAAAAGCTTCGACGCTCAGCTGAGACCGGTAAATCCGTGGTGATTGGCCTAGTGTCGCTTCACTCACGATGAGGGCGGTAACTTCGCTGCGAACAAGGAAATCCGTGGTGATTGGTTTAGAGCCGAGTCACTCAAATTGAGGGCGGTATTTCCGTGGAAGAACACGGAAGTCCACGGTGATTGGTTAAAAGCCGTGTCACTCACCCAATGTACAAGACAGTCACGCCTACCCCCAGCCAACGGCGGTGATTGGACAGGCCCTGCGTCACTCTCTTGACTTCTGGGATCTTTGCGCTCATTGGGCGAAAGCCGCGGCCTAAACATAAACACCGCGACTCCTGCGTTGATTGGATACAGCCCGTTTGCTCACGCCTTTATTGTACGTTTCATAGCTGCGCCGGAACTGGATCTGACGCATAATTAGCGCGACGGCGCACAGCCGGTCCGTCGCTGAGGTCGATGTGGTTCCGCTCTCTGCTTGTCAAGCATTGTGGGCTCCTAAAATATCGTTTGTAATGAATTTAATTATTATAATGGAAAGTTATTATATACATAAAATGAAGTGGTCTGGGAAGAACCTTTTGTTTGAGCATTTTAAAATGGATGTAAGGGGGTATTTGCAGACTATTTCGAAGTGCAAAAATATGAAAGCGGTGCGGACAATTTTTTATTTAATGTTTAATCTTTTTTAATAACTTGAATTTATGTTGTAATATGTACCCCTGACGATTTTTTTGTCTTGAACTGTTATGTGTACTCTTGTTTGTATTGTAATTTTTGTTATTCTGTTATGCATATTTTTTTAAAAAGCACTGCGGTCTCCTGGAAAACCGTATTTCAGGGCAGGTAGTTATTACCGAACTCTAGACGCCGCTGGAGAGTTTGTTTAATGGCTAGTCAGCTCACGTTGTTGATTAATTCGACCTTATTGTGTTTTCTCTTCTTTAACATTTATATTGCAATAATAAAAATGCCATTCAATGCACACAAGAGTACATTACAGATCACCGGGGTACATTATACAGGCAAATAAAGATAAGGTACGTACAGCTTTCATGTTGTGACATTTAGTAATAGTTTGGAGACGTGCCCTCATGTGTTTAAGATTTGACTCTCTTCCATTTGGAAGCGCATTACTTCTACCAAGGAAAAAAATACAATCAGGAGTGCATAATACTATGTTCTTTACACAAACAGGTTCAACGGGTAAAGAAAGATCAGGTCGTCACCGCTGTCATATTGTCCCATTTAGAAAGAGTCTGAAGATCTGCTCTTCCGTCTGTAAAACTGTTCAAACGCGGGTCTCTTTCCAGACCAGCTTCACTCCCGAATGCAAGAAAAAGCTCCTGCCGAGTCCGTCTTGTAAGAGAGACATAAATCCATGACACGATAAATACGCTGCGATTGTAATAAAAAAAATCTGATGTTCAATCAAATCTGCAAAACAGTGCAGCCCAGAGAACTATAGAGACTAGATTTCCTGGGGGGGTCGGCAAAATGGCGACCAGATCGCATGTGTTTTTAAGTGCTGAAGAAGTTGGGGTCTTTTTCTTCCAAAATATTGGTGAGGGGAGAAAATTTTGTTTTGATTTGGATGTATATCCCCTGCGGGCGACTTCCTTTTGACATTATCGACTCGCGTCTTTTTTATATTTAATTATAACAAAAAACACGATTATATATAACATATTAAGAGTATTGTCAGGGGTACATGCAATAATACATGTACATTTTATGAAAATAGATTAAACAAGTTAGATGCTGATAAGGTCCATACATGCTTCAATGTTCTTGCATGTAGAAATTGTCGATACGCCTTTACATCTGTTTTAACTAACTTTAAACTTTAACATCACTTTATTAACCCTTTAAAATTTCTTGCAGTACGAATTATCTTTTCACATACCCCAGCTTGCTCTCCATGAGACACACAGACAGGGAGAGAGCAGGGTCTGCCATTGTACAGTGCCCCTGGAGCAGTTGGGGTTAAGGGCCTTGCTCAGGGGCCCAGTGGAGTAGGATTCCTCTGCCGGCTGCAGGATTTGAACCGGCAACCTTCTAGCCACAGGCACAGATCCATAGCCACAGAGCCACTGCTCCGCCCCAAACAACATTATTTTTTATGCACCAGCCGGGAATCAAACCCAGGTCACAAGAATGGGAATCTTGCATGATACCACTACATCACTGGTGCAACTAGAGTAATAAATGAGATGGAAATTAATATTATTTCTTAAATCTAATAAAGAACCAGGGACAGATGGCTTTCCAAGTGAATTTTACAAGACATTCAAAGTCATGTTGGCTCCCCTGCTCCTATCCACTTGCCACTGGATAAGAGGTGGAGGGCATTTACCATCCTCTTGGAATAAAGCTGTAATTTCTGTTATCTGGTTTAAGATCATAAAAACTTGTGACTTGGAGAGAGAGGTAAAACTATTAAAATGGATAGTTTCTAATTCAGATTTCCCCTCTGGGAAATCTGACACAGTTTAAGATTTGGGCTACGAAAGGGAACACGGCAACATGCACTATGATGAGAAAAGACCATCTGAAAATCTTTGAAGATCTATCACAACAATATAACCTGGAAAAAGATTTTTATAGATATAAATTAGACATTATATAAATAGCTGGAGAAAGCAGCCACATATGAAGGAAAGGATGAAGGGAATTTTTATTCCTGTTTTGGTTATGTTGTTTGTACTGTAAACCCTTTCATCATTAAATACAACGTTTTTTATAAAACTACACACATTAGTCAAACATGAATCCATGACTGTAATGTAAGCAACTGTAATTTTATGTGCAAGAATATATATTTATAGGCTATTGAGTGAGAAAAGTTTCAAATATCAAAAGTAGTCCACAGCTTGTTTCACATCAGTTTTTATTTCTTTCAAATGCCTTTCCAGGATAAATACTCTCACACACAGAATGACCTTTCCAAGTACTGGACCCGCAGTTTCCTGGCTCCCCAGAGGCTCTGCTTCCTGCAGTGCTGGCCTGGACCACATGCGCGCTGAGGCGCAAGGGGGGACCCTGAGTCTGCCAGCCTGCACCAGTTTCCACTGGCACCAGATAATACTTCACAGACCCTGCATCTGAAGATCACACAACTAACCATGGGTCGGTACATTAAAGCCGTGCGATGAACAGCCAAAGCTGCTACTCCGTAGGCGATAGCAGTCTGAATGCAGGAGACTGCTAAAAGGTTCACAAAATTTCAAGCCAAAAACATTTACAATTCTTCATTACCTGTCCGTGAACATGTTTAGGTGGGGTTCAAACATTACATACAGCAGCTGCTTAATCGCAGCTCTGCACTAGGACAAAGACAAGTGGCATGTAAAATACCAGAACACAGAACTGCAACTTGGACAACTTCAGCAGAACAGAAAAGGCCAAGTGGCAAGGCTGTCCCAGGAACCCTCAGTACACGCTTCAATTAAAAACGTCAAACTCTGATGTCTAGTTCTTTACATTAGGCCTATCATTTTTATTTAAGTATTGTAAACATGTAAGATGAAGAAAGTATCCCATAGCAGCACAAATAAGTCTGCTTTTTTCAAGTTAAATCATAAACACGTATGGTTCTTCATCTCCTTAGAGTAACAGTAAAGTTAAAAAATATATATAAGTACTGTAACTTAATTCCCCCAATTATTGTGTCGCAGAAATAAGTCTTCATACCCCATGTCTTCATTCACTGCAAGTCTTAACCACTGCTGTCTAGGCTGCATGAGATTTCAATAAACAAGAGATCTTATTACCAACATCATTTACCATGTACACCTGTGATTCCACTGTCAATGCCTCTTAACAGAGCAGGTCCGAGATAAATATGCAGTTTCAGTGAGTTTTATAAACCCTCAAGCAAGTGGGTGCCAGGACATTGGAGTGTGAGCTTCAGGCAACTGTCCTGCACTGCCCCCACTCCAAGCACCAGAGCATGATATCTCACATCTCAGCAGGTTTTCATAATAGGAAAGCAGAACGATAAAGCTGGGCGATGTTGCTTAAATGCTTCAAAATGTTCTTCGGTTTAAAAAAAAGTGCTGTGAAATTAGCATCAGAACATACATTATAAATATGTACACCCCAGACAATTGGCCCAAAAACAGTGATGACTTTTTAGGCACTTCACATACAGCCAAAAGAAAAAAAAAATAGAAGTTGGCTTTAACATCTCTTAAATTTCAGGCACAAATAGGGATTAAAACTACCATAAAAATATAATCAAAGGAAGGTCAGTCCTGATCCTGAGCAACTTTAATCATTTAGTCTTTCATTAGTTAAGAAACTCATCCAGTTCTTCAACCCCAATGCAGTCTGAGGCCCGACAGTCACATCTTGTGTGTAACATTAATAACTATTGGTTTAATCATTGAATATCTTCCAATTAATAATCAGTACTTACAGTACAGAGGTCTGGTGCAATTATCCATCCATTGGCTAAAGATGCTAAAGATAACTTTTGAGATTATTAAAGGAAAAAAGCCTAGGATGAGTTTCTAGAATTAAGCAGCTACCACTTGAGATCAAACATTCAACACATCATTTATCAAACAGATCAAATTATCTTTTTTAACCCTAACCCCACCGCTGGCAAGTCTAACAAATATTGTAGATTTCCTGCTGGACCCCATCTGCAAATGAGCCTCACTTTCAGAATGACACCAAAATATTTTGCGTCCACCAGCGACATTCCCCTCGCAATGCAGTGATATGTAAAAAATGCAGCCTGAGTTAACTCAAAAGAGTACCTTAAAATAAAAGCTGAATTACTTTTAAAAAAACATGAAACACTGACCAGACATCAAACCCATGGTCTCTTCAGATAAAATTAACTGAGAGAGACGCGAGACAATAGCTTAAACAAGACATTCGTCTGGAACACACTTGCCATGAAGTAAAAGTTACAAAATAAAAGCAGGAGTTAAAAGCTGCAGAGTCTGTGTCCATGTTCCAGAGACTTTGCTCGGGAAGGGTCTGCCCCTCCAACGGTCAGGTGTCCTGCTCCAGGCCTTTCAGGTGAGGCACAAACAGAAAAGGTCAACAGAATTAGTGAATTCAGGCATTGTGTCCAAAGAGCTTCCGCAAGTCTGCATCTCAGAGGTCTGCTCAGTCACAGGGCTGGAAGAGTTCACTCCTCCAGAACATGACACCTTTCTCACAGGCTGTTCAGTTGCCAAGTCTGAATTCTTTCTTCATTAAAACGGCAGCCGGATATCTCCACCTGCAGCTCCTGTGCCTCTCAGCACCAGGGCTCTCTCTCCGAGCGTCCTCTCCTCAGGCTATCACTGCGCTGCCAGGCGCTCCTGATCAGAGAAAGAGCATCACCGCACTTCTGTTGCACGGCAGGGTCCAACACTTCCTGCCGGGGCAGCACCACCTGAGCCAGAAGGCGGATCCGAGATGCAGCCACAAGAAAGAACCGAACGAAAAGCATACAAGCCAAGAGAGAGAACACAAAGAGCATCAGAAATAGGATAATAAAGACCTTAAAATGGATTCTATATGCAAATGAAGGCAGATTGAATAATTTAATTTTATTTACAAAAGCATCAATCGATAACCGATTGCTTCTCTGTCTGTTCAGCACACTCACCTGGAAGATTTCTCTCCAGGTGGTCTCCAGCGCCCCCAGCACCCGGTCCCTCTCCACACTGCAGCTGAAGTACAGTACCCAGGGTGGCAGGAACTGTTTCTTGTCCTCAGCAAACTCCTGCATCCAGACAGAGTGCAAGGGGAGGAGAGGTAGAAAACAAAGCGTGAGGCTTTCACTTTAGGACATACAGGAACAGTCAGCTTGAACCATTTGT
This sequence comes from Lepisosteus platostomus, assembly GCF_059453375.1. Taxonomy (NCBI): domain Eukaryota; kingdom Metazoa; phylum Chordata; class Actinopteri; order Semionotiformes; family Lepisosteidae; genus Lepisosteus; species Lepisosteus platostomus. The sequence continues at coordinate 18,149,397 of NC_142633.1, read as the reverse complement.
TTAACCCTGGCTTTGGCCTGTACAGGCTAATGGTACCATGTTCAATGGCAATGACATAATTCATTGCTAGATATGATCTCTATTGCAAAAGAACTAGTACAGCCCTAAGCACATCACACCATCTTGCATTTATAGTTTGTTCTGCCACCTGTATGTTACTCTGCACATCTTTTGCATTCTGTCTAAATGAAGTTCCTTTGCAGCTTCAACAGTGTGTAATAATCCCCGATTTGCATCTGCAAATTTTGCAAACTTTGGTTTAATTATTACACCAGAGTGTATGCCAGTGTGTCAGAACGGAGGATTAAGAACAATGTCCTATTGCAGATCTGTGTGATTTCTGACTATTAGCTAGTTCTTTATCGAAGTACACACATTTTCTTGAATGCCTGCTGCCTATATATTAATAAGTCTTTCATGAGGAACTTTACAGACACCTTCTGGAAAACTAAAGCATAGGCCAGAAAATGTACATCCTAATGGATTGAACTTTTATTTTACATACAATCATAAATGTATTAAACAGATAATACTCTCTCTTGAGCATTTGGTAGTTTGTTGTGGTAAGGGACTCAGTAACAGTGACATCACAGAAATGTTTTAAATATACAGAAATATAGTCAAACAAAAGCAGGATTCCTTTTTACAATACTAAAGAATTGCCAAAATGAGCTTTGTATCACTATAGAAAGCAAAGAGTAAAATGCTGTAGGTTAGCATTAGGTTAGAGCCAGACAGACTCACTATGACACAGTACTCGCGATCACTCTCCACTCTCACTGCCCTGACATCAGCCAGCTCCGCACTGCCCAGGGAGCGAAAGAAGCTTGTCTGGCAGTCCTCATGACACACAAACATCTTCCGGTCTGTCAGCACAAGGCAGCAGGGGATACATGGGGTGGGTGCTGCATCCTGGGGGACAACCTGACAGGAAGAGAGTAGAACTGACCATCAGCATATCAGGGTGCAGGATACTTAGAAAAAAATGTTTTAATTACTTTCAAGGAAAGAATTTAGAAAGGTACAGGTAGGTATCAATTTACAAGCTCTTAATTTGCTCTTTTCTGGTTCAACAAGCCTGAAGAATATACAATAAATCTTAATTTAGAAGAAATGAGTTCTCAATTAAACACACGTTGGCACAGCCAGCCACGTGGCAGAGCGACCGAGCTGCACACAGAGATAAGGAGCAGCTCGGCTGACAGACAGCTGGGCACAGCCCGTCTCACAGCTCTCCCATGGCCTCGCTCTTACTCAGCACCTCTTTACGGTCTTAGTCTGCATCTTGTCTTTTTATTGTTATTTAAAATAAACTCGGTAAGAGCGTAAATCAAAGGTACTGCATTAAAAAAACATAACAAAATTCAGTGTAAGAAATTTGAAAATAAAATAAAGTATTTTTTTAAGTCAACTTTAACATTCACTAATTTAAAATTAAAAATGTTACAAGACATCAAAATAAATAGCATTTAAAATGCTCACTGGGAGTAAAAGATATGAAAATAGCTGTGCTGTGGACACAACTTCAGTGTTTCCCACATCATTCATTACCACCCATAACAACAGTATTCCCTTCACATTTTAAAATACAATTTTGAAATTGATTAACTGTTTACATGTATTACTAAGCAAAACTCTGTTTAAAGTTACATGTGTGAGCTATGCCGCATCTTTCAGGAACAGATCTGTTGTTTAAACTGAGAACTGCCAATATTTTAAACTTTGAATATACTCTTTAATAAATCTAGATTAATTAAAAAGTGTCAATAATGCTCCACACCCATACTGCTAGACTATTCATGGAAAAACCTCTCTGGGCATCAAGCATAACCCACAATCCTACACCACCTCTCCAGATCAACAGTTTCAACATGTGCTTAAAATCAGAGAAGATACATTCAGAAAAAAGATTTTTGTGTGAAAAGTAACATTTCAATGGTTAATTACTGAACATTATGTTGAATATGATTCTAATGTTCTTGTTCGACCTGAAGCATCTGGGAACACCCATGAACAATGACAGGCAGGAGCAGGGCCAGATTTGGGCTTTGCCTGGGATACTGCTGGACGACCACTCTGCCCACAGCTCTTACCCCTTTAGACACCGACTGGCACAGGTACAGCATCCAGTCAGCCATGTCCTGCTCATTCTCTGCACTGAGCTCCAGAGGGGGGCGCTCCGTCAGGATGACCTGGAACGAGTGGAGTTGTTCTGTGGTGTTGGAACGCCGACACCCCCCACACTGCTGCCCCCTGGAGCCAGAGAAGACAGAGAGAATCAGAAAGACAGATGTTTCACACTGAGACAAGGAGCTTGAACACAGCTGTATGACGTAGTAGGGGTATGGTCTGGATGTGTAAGCTTCATGTGGGAAATTTCCTATTTTACTGGGGGGAAAGAGGAGTACTGGGATTAAAGTTAACTTGTATTTGTTTGTTACCCTTTTCTACAATAAGAATTACTTTAGTAATTCATTTTCTGTGTCAATACAAAAATATGGAATATCAATACCTAAAAAAGTAAGAAATAAAAGACTATGCAGAGAGAGACATAACACAAAGATGGAGGACCTATGCGAGGACATTGCTTGTAGTTGAGGGCCTCATTGCAGTCTTACCCCATATTAATAGAGAGCAGAGGTGTCACGTCTGTCCTTTCAGGGTACTGGAACAATATCCCATTGCTGGCAAGGCAAGACAGCAAAGTAAGCAGAGCTCAGGGAAGGTGCCCATTAGTTTAATCCACTTCATGTTTTTGAGTTGCAGGTTCATGTACAAGCTGCACAAACTAAGACAACAGCTGTGTACAGGGAGTCAGATTGAAGAGCCTGAAAAACCTGTATCAGACTACTGTGCACTGGGAGCCATGATATCACACGCACTCCACACCATGGGCAACTGGGTAAGGACAACACATATTTGTATGAAAACAAGTCAGAGCATTTTTTACCTCAGAGTCACCTGAGGACCAGCTGGCTTTACTATATTTACCTCAGAACCAGGTAGCAGCTCTTCCACACCTCCTTGCCAAGATAGGAGGTTCCAGCACGGTATAGAAGAGGCCCTTCTTTGACCACAGAACTGTCAGGGTGGTTGTGCAGTCCAGCATCGTGATCCCCGGATGTATCAAGAGGATCCTCCCAGTGTACCAGCGAGTACAGCTTGATGCACACCTCTGATGCCTACAGTGCTCAAACACAGAAAAAACAACTGAAAATCCCAAGAAAAAAGCAAGCACAGACTGTTTCCAGGGGATTTCACGAGAGTCTTCTAATCTGTGTGACAGTGTCTATTAGGAGTCCGACTGACCTGAGAGTACCAGTAACCAACCTACCTCACAGTGCGACTCCTGTACCACAAACTTGGTCAGGGCCAGCTTCTCCATAGTAGCATCTGTGAGCACAGAGGGGTACGGGGGCTCCCGACAGCCCTTGATCATGGCCGACTTCAGGGAGGCCAGGAACCACCTGAGAGATCGGCAAAGAGAAACCCCGTTAGGGTTAGGAAACCTAGACGCGGTTAAACTGAACCAAATGTAAGTACAAATTCCAGGAAGAAACCAGTAAAGCAGTCGAACAATGAGCATAAAAAACAAAAAGCAAGAAGCCACACACTGAAGCAAATGAAAGAAGAGTTTATAAGAGTCAGGAGTGCAGGACTCACTCTGTCAAGGACTTGTCTGCCGTGTCCAGGAGGAACTGCCTGCGTCTGTTAGTGCAAACCAAGGTGACAGTCTGCTGGTCCATTCCCACCTGGAAGAGAAGACGGAGATGCCATAGTCTTTGAAAAGACATCGTCATGTACCACACAGAGCACATGCCTTGATCTTTGAGCCAGCAGACTGCAGAAAGGATCATGTACATAGGCATTTCAAAATCTTCTGGCTGACAGCACCTCTCAAGCAGAAACCGACCCACTGCTAAAATGTGCTTCAAATCTAAATGCAAAAAATATAAAACTGTTGTTGGTAGGATCTTGTAGAAAAGAGAAACCATGAACACATCACAAACACACAGGTTAAGTCTCAGCATTAAAGCTGGGAATACTGATCACTCAGTCACTTCTAGAGAGAAGCTACCCTGACTGTCTTGGCACTCTCCCATCATAGAACATTTCTAAGTGCTTTGTGCATTCTGCCCACCACTCACAGAGATATAGTCCAGTTCGTTGTAAGACACAGCCTCCTCCACTGTGTAAGGCTTCTCTGCTGCTCCTGAAATGAAAATCACTTATTAACCCAGTGTGGGATACCCCTAGCCCTTCTGATACTGGGGATATGTGTTCAAAGAGTTAGCATGACAGTCACTCAGCAGATGAAGTTTGCCAGCCAGGACAAAGAGTTATTTCCTAAGGAAGTGCATGGGATGTCTGGCATGGCTATAAGAAGTGTGTTCTCCAGCGAAGAAAGTAAGAACATCGGTCAGCAATCAGTATTGCACCATGCTGCCCTGCTGCTGTCCAGCAAGGTCAGGCTGTTTGTAGTTATGTTTTGCAACCATTAACTGACAAGTGCTGACAAAAAGAAATCTGAAAAGCAAAAGGTTCTGGGGCAGGAGCCTAACTGGGGAGAGGGGTGAGCACTGAGGACAGTGATGTACAGAGAGCAAGAATCCTGCCAGGTGTGAGGGTGCCAGGTGCTGGCAGAGCTTGGCTGCCATTTCTCTGCCGTGGTTTACTCATTTTTTTTCCATCAGTGGTTTTCAGTTCTTTTCCCCAGCAATTGGGTCCCTTCGCCTCTCCCCTTTCACTGCTCCTCCTGTGCGACTCCAGAGCTCCCTCACTGTCCGGCTCAGAGAGGGCAGCCCTGGTTCACTGTGCCCCCACACGGTGTCCTGCATCCAGCACCAGCTCCCTGGCTAACAGGGACCACCACTGTGGAATTTGTGGATACTGCTACAGTTCCTGGTTCACTGTTCGCCTCTTGGGCCCAGGAGGACTGTGACCACTGTCACCTGATCCTGGCCCAGTTGTGCTGCTACAGGCCTCTTTACTTAAACCTCTGGCCCCGCAGGAGACTGCCTGTTGCCAGTGGAGAATACCGTATGTGCTTTGGACTGGCAGTACACCTTCATTCCACCAGTGGTATTTTTATGCAAACTTGTAATGTGATCTGTTTTTGTTTCAGTTATTGTGTTGCATGATCACTGCTGCAGTTCTGGAATTCTACACAATTGTTTTGTAGAAGTAGTGGGGCTCTGGTTGCAGTCCAGAGCTGCAGCATATTAATAATAGTAGTAACAATAATACAATATAAATTACATCTCGTCTCCTCAGAATTCAGCATCTGTATTCACCTGAGGGTCACAATGATGATCAGAGCTGTCTACACCATCCTCCCGAGGCTGCCATATGTCGTCTCTAGATCTAGCTCCCTTTGGTAAGGATCCTTGAAAAACCCCCAGTCTTTCATGCTCAATCATTAATTGGAAGCCTCAGATTCTCTATTTTACCTACTATGGACAGGCATCCGGTTCAAGATGTTTCCCACCTCTCGCCCTCTGTTTGCCAGGTTAGGCTTAGGCTACCCCCACGAGGAAATGCTGGATGAATGATTCACTATTATTGACCAAAGGTGAAATTCTTTTGTCTACCTAAAATAAGGGATCTACCAAAGGCCTATATTTTCCGAACTATACTTCCACTGGGAATGGCTATGCCGAAGAATCTCATAACTCAAATCAGAGTGGTGGTTTAGCAGTCACTCATCACTTCAATGCTGGTAAAACAACATAGAATTCTGTCCACATATGATCATTAAAAAGTTTGTTTTTTAACACATAGGGATCGCAGCCTATGCTGGTAGTTCTAGTTTATTGTCTTCCTTAATCAACACCAAAGTTTTCAGAGCATTTCTTCTTGGTTATTTCAATTGGATTGTAGATGTCCTTGGCTGTCTCTTGACTGCGGGGATACTACTGATTTCTTTATGACTAGTATGACACAAATCCATCATACCAGTCCTGCTATCACCTCCTGTCAACAGGAAACGAGCTATGTGACTATACCCTTCTATTGACCAAAGTCTATGAATTTAACGAGAACTGTGGAGAAGAACCCCCACCTTAGTGAAGGTCCCATCACATTAAAGTGATACTTTAGTCAATAGTCAGTGCCAGTGCAGAGAGTTCCCATTACCCTTCCGCAGCAAGTAGATGTAGCAGTCTGTAAGCAGGAGGTACAGTGGCTGTAGATTTCCCTCCATGTGCCCTGTGCTCATCCGAATCATCTGCAAAGAAACACATGAACTTTACATGTGCTAAGCACTGACATTGCCGTTAAGATCTGTAACTCCAAATTCAAGTACTATCTATCAAATCATATCAAATCCCACGGCCGGCAGAGGAATCCTACTCCATTGAGCCCCTGAGGAAGGCCCTTAACCCCATCTGCTCCAGGGGCGCTGTACAATGGCTGACCCTGCGCTCTGACCCCAAGCTTCTCTCTACATGTTTGTGTGTCTGTATCTCATGGAGAGCAAGCTGGGGTATGTGAAAAGATGAATTCCAAATGCAAGAAATTGTATATAATAAAGTGATCTTATCTTGTCTTCCACGTGTTAACACAGTAACTCAAGCCCAGGGTTAGAAAGACTTTTTTTTTTTCCTACCAAAGCCCAATTCATCAGAATGAAAGAAAAACACATTTAAGCCTAATTCACCCTAGTAATGAGAACTTTCCTAATGAAAACATTGCTCATACCGTATGTTTCTACAGATCTGTAAAAGGCGCCTCTGTTCACTTAAACGAAATCTCTTCCCTTTACCTTAAAGAGCTGTTCCTCATTCTCTCTGAACACATGGATCATCAGCAGCAGCAGGTGATTATTGTCCACCCTGCAAGACAACAGTCCGTTAATACAGTGACCACTGATCGTCATCACGCTTGCCAATACATTCCAACTGTAATTGATTACACTCTGAATTAGGGTAGCCAGCCTCTTGTCTAAAAATTCAACACTATGAGCTGGATATTTCATTACCATTTCTTTAATCAGGACAAAATTTTTAAGATATAATTAGCATGAGCCATATTTAACAAAGTAAGCCAAAGATGTTAGAATAATCTTTTGCAATCCGAGCGAATGCTCGAGTTTGACTGGCACGAGCCGACTTCTCTAGCAGTGACCCTCAGGACCATAGTGCCTCCTGTTACTGAGGAGACCCCTTGGTTCAAAAACAAATTAAAAAGTGGTAAAAATCTCATGTCAAAGTGAGAGGGACCTTGGCAAGTGCCGTTTTCACTGCAGAGTCTGAAAGAACTGAACAGAACAAGAGCAGCTTTTTTACTCTGGAACATCAGAAACATCAAGCTAATGCACAACACTGCAAGCTGAGGCAGACTTATCTGCAAATACCATCAAGAACAATTTAAAATAATTTCATGAGGATCAAATGCTCTTAAAAACAGGACCTGAAAAAGGGTGATTTTCCTTTTAAAACTATCTTCATATCACTATGCCTGGGACTCTCTTTTCAAATGTCAGTTGCCAACAGATAGCATTTTAAAACAAAAAAAAATTAAAAAGATTATTTGTGAGGTTAGATATGGTTCTGTCTATTGTAAGAGACAATTCTAAACTCTTTGTACGAGCGAACCTGCAGTTCTCAAACGCATATACAATCGAGGGCAGATACTCACTCTGAGAATCAGAATATTTAAGGGGAGGCCAAAGGGTGTAGGGTTGTTTGTTATAGACATGGTGCCTTATGTGAAGACAGCAAAATTGTATTTACATTACAGATCATAATGCGTACATACAACCTTGGAATGCAGGACCTTTTTAGGTGAAAAGGAAGAAAGGGAAAAAGAAAGGGAAAGAACTTGACAAACTACTATATGATCCCCATCACAGGCCGAAAGACAGGAGAACATGCAGCTAATTTTAGTAACTTCCACATAACTCGTTCTGCTTTTGACTTTAGATCTTCACAAAGTTCAACAGAGAACAACATTTTGTCAAATACAGGATCAAATGGGTCTAACAATTTAATTGACGTGGTTATCCCATCACTTAACTGCAATTAACACATTTAAAATCATTGTGTCCATTTGAATCTTAAGATGTCGACATACAACATTTCAAAGGGGAAAAAAAATCACATAAAAATACTAAAATAAAGAGAAAACTGGAAGTAAAGTACAAATTAACATCAAGCCGTGTGAAAACACTTTGAATTTGCACCTGAACTCAGCGGCATGGCTGGTCTCCGAGGGGCTAGGTGGCTGTTCCTCCTCCTCCCGGCCAGACAGGGGCAGCTCTGGCGTCAGGGCCGAGCCGTTCTGCAAAGGCATCGCCCGTCCCTCCTCCTCCCCTCGCTCCCCTCGCTCCCCTAGGAGTCCGAGTGTCTTTCCTGTCGGCGCCTCTCCCGCTCCCTCAGCTTCATGGCCACCATGAACATGCGCCGGCTGGCCAGGCCCTGCAGGGTCATCGTGGCCACCACCTGTGGCAGCAGGGCCTGGACTCTCTGGGGTAAAGCGGTAGAAGTCGCGAGGCGGAGAGGCCTGCAGGGCGTGGGGCTCCTGGGCCAAGGATAAAGAGGAGGCAGGGGGCGGGTCTGGAGGCTCACCCTCGGAGTCGCTCCGAAAGGGCTGCTGCGGGGGTGGTTGGGCCCCCGCTCTGGGCTCCCAAGTCTTGCAGTCCAGAGTCCCTTCCAGCTGCTCCATGACCTCCCGCAGGGGCTGCCCTACGCTCTCCATAGAGGTGTCCGTCATCTCAGGAAGCCGCAGAAGGCCCTCTCCCTCATCTTCCCCTTCCTCCTCTTCTCCCTCCTGCCCCTCCTCTGCCCTGGCCCCGTCCTGCCCTGAGCCCAGAGGGCCATCCTGGGGCCCACCTGCCCCGGCCACAGGCCCGCCACTGCCCCGGCCTTCGTGCTCTGGGGGCCTGTGTCCGACAGGCAGGTGGCTGGTGCTCGCAGAGGACAACCTCCCCTTCCCTTGGCGCTTCCTGCCCGGCTTTCTCCTCTTGGCAAGCCTGCAGGGAGAGTTACTGTCAGCCTCCCTGCGCCGTCATTCACAGGAACAGGAGGCAAGTGCAGGATTGGATGTAGGTATAGAGAGGTCTACTACTTTCCCCATTTCTTGGCTTGAGCATAAGGCAGCCATTTTAAACACCAACCCTTATTCATTTCAATGAAGCATCAGATGAATTTCAATGCATTTATAGGCACCAGCAATGAAAATACACAAATCCCCACCTTCTCTACCAGCTGACGTTTAACTCCTTTATCAGAAACAGCAAGTTTTTTCATTTGGTTTCTAGGTTTCCAGTGTGCTCAGAGCGATGTAGTGGACAAAGGAATGACTCATATTTTCAGTCATTCATGTTACAGTAAGCCACAAAATACTTTCTATAAAGATAAAACAGAAGGAACCAATCTCTGAAAAGGCAGGATTTAAAAAAACAGAAAAGGTAGACTGAGCTTAGGATTTGTAAACAATACACGTAAAGCTCATCTATGCAGTGTCAGCATTTAATGGCACTAGCCTCTGACAGGTCCACTTAGCTGTGCCAGAGTGCAGTGTGGCTCAGTATCCATAGGGGGCACTGTTCCTTACCTGATGACTTCCAGATCGGTGCCAGTGTTCTCTGCGTCGTCCTCGAAAGCCTCACAGCGTGCGCTGTGCACAGGTGTAGTGTCGGTGGAAGGGTTGGTGTCGGAGTCCTCATTGAAAGGGTTGATCCGCAGAGTGGGGCTGCGTGTCGCCGCCCTGTTGACCAGCGGCTCACAGGCCACTGACCGGCAGCTGGCTGGGTCTGTCAGGTCTCCCTCTGTGTGGAGACAGGAGTAGCAGACAGCCTCTGGTCAGATACAGGAGGGCACTGCAGCTGCATCCCTGTCTGACATCCCAAGTGTAAACTGCACTAATGAAGCCTCAACTAAAATACAGACTGCTCGTCTTATAGAAAATATTTTATTTTTAATAATATTAATTGTAATTCTTCTTGAAAGCATCAGAGAAATAGCAAAAATAACATCACAAGTATCTGAACTTTGACTTCATTTTAACTCTGCCTGTGTATTTATCAGAGCCCAGTCCCAGAACTGGAATAAAATTTTCTTTTAACATTTCAGCGGGCGTTATGGGGACAGATATCACACGTTATGAAAGCAGGGTTAGTAACAGACGCACTGACTGACAGTGTTAGCGCCAGCCCATGTTTAGTGCAGAAATGTGAAAATTAAATACAGGACAGAATAATCGATCTTCTCAGACAGAGAAGTAGGAAATACTACTTCACTTGAGGCAGGGAAACCAGGGCTTGAAATTTCTAAGGAGTTTTAAAGAGACCCCTTAGAGCACTTTACATGAGTGGCTCAAGCAGCAGAGGTGCTTGCTCAAATGCAAGGGTTCGAGCCTGGGTCCGTCACAATCCCACTGCGATTGTGTTACTCCAGGGACGGCACCACAGGCTGAGCTCCATCGAGGGAGGCGTGGGATTGATCAGGCAGGGCTCTCTTGGCTCCCAGCAGCACAGCGCCCCCTGCAGTCTCCCAGGCTCACGCAGGTTTGCGGAGCAGTCAGGGAGGACCGCGATCCTGCTGCCCGAAGAGGGCAGGTGGAAGGAGTCGGCCTGCAGGTCCTCTTTTCCCAGCTTGCAGCCATGAGAAACACATCCGTCGACTTTACACTTGCAAGTGACTCAATTTAACTGAAATTCTGCACAGTCACAGACTACTTACAGTGTGGTCGTTTGCAGGAAAAATAACCACTCAATGTAACTGCACAGGTGCTTACAAGAACAGGAAAATGAACGTGCATGCTACAGGTCTTAACTCTGTAGCATCTATAATACATCCAGATCTCCAGGAGGTAAATCTGCACTTAGAGTAAGGAATAAGGCTTTCCTTAGAGTGATTACAAACGAGGAAATGCCATCTCACCTCATTAGAGTGATGACTGTAGTTAATTACGGTTCAGAAACACAATGGAATGCATTAATCTTCTAGAAATGAGGGTATGAGGCACTACAAAACATTCCAGGATCTATGTCAAATTCCAAATGTTACAAATGAAATGAAAAAGTCATAAGTAAGTATCTAGGTCAACTATTTCATTATTGAATAAAAAAAGAATTTAGAGGTAGAAATACTGTCCAGTTCAGATTAACTGTCTAAACATCATACACATCCCTGCACCTAGTGGACAGCACAGAGAAATTGCCAGGACCACATCAGAAAACACCCAAGAGCAAGAGCCCTGTCAGCCCACATGAACTTGTGAACTGGAGAGCAAGTTTGAGTGACAGTAACAGCTTTGGAAAGCAGGAAGGGCAGCCACATACAGTATCGCAAGCTTGTGTTCAGCTCCACCTTCACCTTATAGAAATGCTGAAATGAACAGCACAAATCACATCTGCTGGAGCATAACACCAGTAGCTGGTGACATATCAACATAGGAAAGGACAGAACCCTGAAGTAACTCCAGACAGGTGCCAGAGCCTGTTGGTGTCTGAAAGTGAAGAGACCCAGACCAGCAGTAGAGGAGTTGCAGTAAAAGGAAACAGAAGACAGCAGAAGGAACAGCCCTGATCAAGCCTACCTGCAACACTACAGGTGCACTCAAAATAATACCTCCGAAACACAGGAAACCCACAGAAAAGAAGCCCAGAGTGGCTGCAGCCTGCACCCCAGCAGCCCCCTGAGTTAACCTGGCTACAGTCCCAGTATGCCTGCATGGAATTATATTTCTCTTTATAGAAGCAAATTTTATCTTTTATTCTACGCACAACTGTCATCTAAAAATAATAAAACAGAAGCCATACTGAACTGACAATTATCTTTAACACAACCAGGCTGTGTCCACTGCAGGGTCAGGGATGGCAGTCAGGACCCCAGACAGGGGCGGCAGGATGGGGAGGGCTTCTGTCTCTGCACCCACAAATGTAGAAAATCAATCAGCAGTCCTTGATTAGAGCTGCACTGTCACCAGCTCCTTACTTCTTATTCCCCAGCTTTGAGGCCCTGCTGCCTGACACGCCATGAGACTGCAGAGCTCCAATAGCTTGAAGGCTCTACAGGTCCTCTGGCACCCCTATGACAAAGCTCTGGCACAGGGCATTGCCACAGGCATGGTGCTACAGCATGAGCATGCAGGAAGCAGAGAGCCAGTGGACGAGGTTGGGCAGTGGTTGTCAAACTTTATGGATATCTCCACCCTTCCATTTTCCACTAGTCTGATAAGGTCCCTCTCCCCAGCACCTGTGACGATGTCTTAACAGAGAGCCACCAGAGTCAGAGAGTGTAATTTTCAAGTGCTTCTGTACCAGGCACTGGATCATTTTTTCTAATTACGCAGGGTGTTGTGTGCATTATAAAATGAAGTTCTTCCAGTTGTTAGACTATATTCACAGCACGTGCTCAAACTGCAAATTGACAACATACTTACTGCAATAAACATTTTAAAAACTAATCATATCCAGAAATACAAGAACAATGTGCAAACCACAAACAGTACTTAAGACACCACACCCATTAACAGGTTCTAGAATTAAGAACAACTCTTTCTGATTGCTGCAAACTCAGGTTATCAAAGATGTTTTAATATCCATTATTAATTGCAGTAACATCCTTACAGAATACCTGAGTGATTGTTCCAACTCACACCAGTGACACACCAGTGACACACCAGTGACACACCAGTGACACACCAGTGACACACCAGTGACACACCAGTGACAGCTGAACTGAGAACTAGCCCAGCTACCACCATACACTCCCTGTGTTATTAAAGCTGGAGTTTCTTGGAGTCAGTCAAACACAGGTGGGATAAATGTGGGAGTTCCCAAACACAATAAAGGGAACTAGTTTCCATTAAGTCAGTAAACTTCCAGGTATAGTGAAGAGAGAACTGAAGGCCTTTGTGGAAGGAGCTAAGAATGAGAATTAGAACCTTTCATTTCACTGTAACTGAAGTAACAAACTTTGGAGCTGCTATTTGGTTTGGTCAAATAGCTTTTCCCCCTATGTAATAGTCATTAAAATTTTACATCACCAGTATAACTGCCCTTTCCTCCATAGTAATTTTCAAGAAAACCCTGTCAGAAGCCAGCACAAATTCTAATAAACTAAGAGGTTATCAGCTTACACTAGAAATTCAAGGTTCACTAAGAAAGTTAACAGAGGTGAGAAAACAGATAATATTCACCAGTGTTGACATATAGTTTGAAACGACAGGCTTAGTTTAGTGCCATGCATATCGGGCTTTAACACATCAGCATGCACACCAAGAATAGATGGTTAGAACTTGTGTCACCATAGCCTTCACCAAGAAGAATCTTTCAAATGTGCAGACCACTGCTCGGTGGGATCCTGCAGTAGTAATAAGATATACCTGAAGCTCTTCATTGCTGTGTTTTAACTGCAGTGCTGCTAAAAACATTTCTGTTTCCCTTGATTTCCTTACACCCCAGGACATGCTACACTGTTGCACCCCTTAGTTTGACAACCACTGGGGGGGAGGGGGGGGTTAGGTAAAAAAGAGCCATGTCCCACCTTCCCAGTCTGCACTGGGCATTGACTGCATCACAGGGAATACCTCACCAAAATCATAATCTAAAAAAAGGAGGGATAAAACGCGACGTTAGCATCCAAGGCAGGCATGACTACATTAAAATGGAGGCATGGAAAAATGACAGCAGAAACGTATTAAAAAAAACAAAATAATGTTTGAAGGCAGGCAGGGCACCGGGTCACAATTTTAAATTTTCCATTAATTTATTATTTATTAATTTATCCCACTAAGCAGTTCCTTACGTCACTGGTTCTGACCCTCTGGATTGTATTACAACGTCTCCTGCTCAGCAGCAGAAAACAGCAACAAAGGGCGTGACACTTCAGAGGTCAACAGAAACCGAAACCAGAATAGACGGGGCACTTTCTAGCTGGGAACCACTAAGTGCTCTTATTGTACAATTTGAATTGCTTCCCAGCACTTTCTCTGATCATGTCAATTACAGTCAAATCAAGATAAGGCCTGGGTTTACATAAAAGGCAATTTGGCAACAAGCAACAGAGCTGCCTCCCTCAGCCCATCCTGGCCCACCCAGCCAGAGCATCATGAAGGAGAGTGCCGACCTCCATGAAGATGGCCGAGGAGCCGTGGGGAGAGCACTGCTGTAGGTCAATGAATAGCTCTGCCAGCACAGCTCCTGCAGAAGCTGTCAGGGGAATTGAGCCCAGATGGTGACGTTCGTAACCATGATTGCAATGGGCTGTACATGCTAGTGCTGCTTTCAACCCCCACCCTGACGTAACCCCCTCCAGCCCCCCCCTCCGCCTCTCTCCAGCTCTCCCTTCACGTCCTGACATTGACCTTAATTTGGGGATAAAAAAACAAACAAACAAAATGACATTTCACAAAACATCTTGCAGTGAAAACAGACAAGGAGAAAACTATTTGTGGCAATCAATACCACAAATCAATACCAAAACTTTGATATTGATCACCAAATTGATCTAATCAAATAAAATAAACATTTTCAGCATTTCTGACAAACCACCTGTAAAAAAAGGAAAAGAGCAAATCAAAACTAGCACAAAGGATGCGGCAAATCCTTCAGGCTGGACAGGTGGCAGCTCTGGTGCCACCTTCTCTCACCCTGGAACACTGTGTCATCACCCGCGCCCCCTGGCCCCCCTCACTCGCACACCTTCGCTGGAGGGAGCAATGGCGCTGTCGTCCCACTCCAGGTTGGTGGATGTCAGCGAGGTGAAGGAATGCAAGGAAAGGCTGTCTGAGCTGGGCAGCCGCTCCTCAAAGTCCAGCAGGTTCTGAGGCTTGTAGTAATCTGGCATGTAGGGTGCAACATCCAGATACGGGACGTCCTGCACCAGGATAAAAACACAGGGGAGCAATAAGCAACATTAACAATAAGGGATGCGGAGAAAAGAGAAAAGGGATAGAACATCAATGAGTACTGACATATAAGGAGAAGAACAATTTAGAGAGCGACAGAGGAGAAAGAGGAAGAAAGAAACACCACAGGCTGAACCTCAGCAATGCCCATCAAGACTGAGCACAAGTTCACGTTCAGCAACCTGGCATTTTGCCTTTTACAATAGGATAGAAAGTTCCATTCCAGAGCACAACTCTAAAATACGCTTCTGCTATAGTATTCTAAAACTCCAAATCCTCAAATTCCAGGATGACAACAGCATGGAACCTCTCGGAACTATGAATAACAGACCCACAGAAAGACCACCGTCTGTGCACGTCCCACAGTGCACAGTACACTGACGCAGCTAGGTCACAGGGCTCTAGTCTCTTTTAGCTTATTTCCTTATTTTTTTCCCAGAGTGAAACAATTGATGACAGAATAAATCTTGATCAGCTTATACCTACCAGCTCCAAATCAAAGCGAATGAACTCCAGCCCGGAAACTAGAGTGAGGAAGAGTGCGAGATGGTCATGGCTGCACACCAGAGCGTTCCTGTAACACACACAAACAGCAACCAAGTCATTTATGAGTACATTAATCATATATTAGCTCAAAGTGCAGCAGTCCACTCATCTAGAAATGACTGAAAGACAGGATCTCAGATCCTGAGTTTGTGAGGAGGGGAGACAGAGTGATGTGGGCAAAGACTCACTTGAAGTAGTATTTCTGCAGCAGACCCTGGTTCTCCTGGAACAGCCGCAGGTAGCTCTCCAGCGAGCTCTCGCTCATGGCCAGGTAGAGCCAGGCCCGACCTGAGTGGCAGAGCGGGAACATCACTTCAAGGAGGGTTTACAAAACAATGCAAATCTGTAAAGCTACTGCAAAGATGGAAAATAAACCAAAACCAAGTACAAAAGATATCTATTTATAAGAAACTAAATTAAAATAACCTGATAGTGGAAGCCTGTGCATTATATCAGAAAGCATGAGAAAGCCCAGCTGTGCTGACAGCCCCTGGCAGGGGTTTGTGTGCATTGCGAGTGAGGGCTGCATCAGGGCCAGAGGAGATGAGCTTTGGTCCAAGACCTGAATGTCTACCAAGGGTGAAAATCTGTCAGCTCTCCACAACAAATAAACTATTAGAAAGGGGGACTCACTGCGGCCCAGGTTGGTGGCAATATGTTGTAGCTCCTCGATCTGCCGGACCGCCTCCCGCCGAGTGAAGTGCAAAACCAGAACCCAGTACCCCGAGGAGATGTCCTGCAGCCTGGCACCGGCACACAGAGGGACAGGAAACAACGTCGGGTTACAACAGAGTCCACGTCAGGCTGCAGGTGCTCAGGTGTGAACAAATATGAAATACAAGGCATGCGTCAACAGGGGTACTGCCCTGCAGCGGGGCTGCTCTCCAGGACCAGACACAGCCATTCCAGCCTCTGAGTCAGCAGGGCTCAGCAGCGCCCCCTCCTGTCTCCCCTTACCCGTACAGCAGTGCGTGGTCCAGGTGCTCGCACAGCCGCTGCAGGACGCGGTCATGGTTCCGGATCGCAGGCGCCTCTTCCTCACAGGCAGCGAAGTAGCTCTGCAGCTGGCAAGAAACCCAGCTGTCAGACGGGGGAAGGCACTGCCGTGGCTGTGCAGATATTAGCTCCTGGAGAGTCAAGACTGAAGCAGAGCACCTTGGGAGGAAATGTTTCCGAAAACCAGCGGCTTGGACACGCTCTGAGGTGCTGAAGAGGCTGTGAGACCCTCTGCTCTCAACTGTGGCTGTTCTGATCTGAACAACCACTTGCTGGCTCTCATTCTGAACAAGCCTTTTCTTCAAGAACACAAACAGACACTACAGTGATTTCACTCTTTTATGTCTTTTATGAAACTTGAGGTAAAAGAAGAACCTACCAGAAGGATTCTTACAATCCTCCTCCCAGAAGAAGTTAAATGTTAGAGGAATTTTCATATGTATCACTGTTTCCTTATGCGTTAGGTCAGGAGGAATGTCGTTTTGTGGGCTCCCACACAAAAACTGTGCACACTGCATTCCTACCCCATGAAAAAAATGAGTTGCCTTCTCAAAACCCACATCCTCATTACTGAGCAGCTGTGCGGTAAAGAACATCTCCTTGCAGATTGCTTCTGCAAAAATGATGTTTTTTTCACCCATTTTCATTATTAATTATAGCAAATATACACAAATCTTTCACCAGGGCTTCCCTAAAGAGAGCTTGTTTGACTGTTACAGCTTCAAATACAAAAGTTGCCCCTGTGTTACTACCTCCGAAACAAGGTTATTTCACAAATACATTTGAATAAAAACATTGTTAAATTGTCCTTGCTTGTTAATAATACCCATTCTACCTATTTTACTTAAACATACCACATATAGCTACATACTAGTGATCAATTATTTAAGCTGCAGGGGGTCAACGCCTACTTCTGCAGATCTACATTATAGTACTACTACTTCCACCAAAAAGCATGTCCACTTAAATTAATTACAGCTGCAGCACACCCCTTTCCCATTTAAGAAAATCACAATGAAACGTCACTTGGATAGGTAACGTGAGCCATCCTTGCTGTCTTTAGTTGCTGAATCCAGGGAGCACTCAGTGGCCTTGTGCCTTGACTAACGAGCAATCGTTCCCGATTTCTGTCAGCCTTGAGCACATGAACTCACACCGGCGCACCGAAAAACAACACAGCACAGGGCTCCTTCCTGATACTCGCCAATTTGAAGAATCAAAGGGGTTTCTTAAACTCTGTGGTGCACCGTTGGGAGAGATATTTTCTGCTGATGATGTCTGAAGAACAAGTTCAGAGCCTGCTGGAGTGAGCAGACTGTAAAGCCCGGAGTGGATCAGACTGCAATACAATGGGAATCTTTCACTGTGCAGGGCACTGCTGTCTGGATGTGAACAAGTGACCCAACCTTTCTTCCAGCCTCCTGACAGTCATGTGACCTGGCAGGCAGGGCTCGGAAATACCAAATAAACAAAAATGGAAACAGATGGAGAAAGAAGAGAGGGAGGAGGCATGCTGAATCACACAGTGAGACTGCCAGATAGGGAGACAGAGACACCCTCTCTGTCACATGCACTCCTCCGCTGAGAGCTGAAGACCAGGACCAGAGACAGATCTCAGACTATACATCTAAAAGATCCCATGCAGCACAAAGAAATGGGACATTTCTGGGACAACAGTTGGGTCCTTTTAGGATTAAGCAGCTACAGGCTCTTCTGTAGCAACTGACAAGCATAGGATACTTCTGTTTACAATATCGTTCTTCTCCCATGCGTGCAGACCGCACAGAACAATGGTTTAAGCATGATCTCAGCGCCCATTTTTCTGTCCCAGCGGTATGCACAACAGCCCCTGAGCATGAAAACATGAAACAAGTTAAACTGCTGTTTCTGCGGGAGGGTAATAACTTCCAGCAGCAGGTTTAAGGGCCACTGACGACACCGACTCTGAGGAACCTTTAAACTGAAAGAGAACAGGGTCACAACATCTTCGTACCCACAACAGATCGGTAGAATGGCCTTCTGGAGATCTTAGCCACAGAAAACACAGCTCGATGAACATTGAATTTTATTCACGATGCTGTCCGGCCAAAACCAACAGCTTCAGCAGCAGCGACTGCTTACGCCTGGACACAGAAAACTTGACGAGCAGAGAGGCTCTCTACCTCTGCTCGGCTTAATGTGTCAAACAGGCTTTGTTTTCAGCGCGGTCATTTTAAGGTTACCATCACACATGTGGTACGAAAATAATGATCATTTAAATAATTAGAACCTTCCTGTAGATGTTACTGTCTGTAGAGTCTCCACACCAGCGGCCTTTGATCTGATCCCTCTCGGGACAGCTCGACAGTCCCGAGCCCAGGCCCTCCCCGAATCCCCGGAATCCAGTCTCTCCCCGCCCCGCTCCCGGCTTACCTTCTTCACGGACAAGGAAATATTTTCCAGGATGCGGTCTTTGACTTTGAGCTGATCCATGACTCGGACTCGCTCGGTCCGCCTGCGAACTGAAGACTGTCCCTCTCCTCGGGGCAGCTTGTCCCCAGAGCCCGGGCAGCCCCCGGAGCGCCTTACTTTCTCTCCCCTTGTGCGTCTATATGGCCGCCGGCAAGACGAGCACCACGCAGGACGCTCTGTATCCAACTCCCGGACAGGGAGCTGCGCCGATATCAGATCAGTAACGAAATGGCCGGTACCTCAGCCTGGTCAGTCACCATTGCAGCCTGGGAGAAAACCGCGATGAGCTGTTATTGCTGTTGCTCGGGACCTGCCCGGTCCAGCCGAGCCTGGCGCCGGGGAGCTGGATGTTTCGGGCGAGCAGTGACCCTCCGCGGAGTCCGGGCGTCAGTCAGCCCCACGCTGGTCATCGGTGGAAGATGCGCGCAGGGCTGTGAGAGATCACTATCCTCCTCAATGCACGACTGTCCGGGCACATCACAGCTCCCTTCCCTCCTACAGTTTCTTTAGACCCTGCGGCTGGGGAACTGAGCTCAAAGCCAAACCTTGTCTCAGAACTGGTCCCGTCTTGTCGCCGGTTCCACCTCGTACCTGCGCGGCTCCATTCTAGTACCACTCGTCCCGAAGACGCATTTCAGACATACCACGGTTTGCAGAACAGTCTCTCGCTCCTGACCCATGCAGCTGTTGCCAGACAGGGCGGCAATGTATTATTTTTTTCCTTACAGCCACCTGTTCACAGCGCTACCAACACAACTCTCCGCCGCTCTGTTGACAAGACTGCAGGCAGCGCTGCGCACTCGTGACAGGATGTAACGTCACCCGGAGGGGGACTTGACCTCTGACATTCGACCTGCTTGTTGTGAAATCGACGAAAACATGTGCAGATCGATTGGGTAACATGCAGCATCGCTAATGTTCGTGTTATTATCCTTATCCGAGACAATTTCACGTATAACACGCACATCAGTATTTCCAAGTCTGCACCCACTACTGTGCCAAGATAACATTTTAATTCTTAAATACAAAACTCTGATAAGTAAACGTAGGTGTCAATTTTCTTGTGTAGGTATTACTGTTTGGGTGGCAGGGTGGCACAGTAGTTGGCATTTGTTCAATTCAATTCCTGGGGTGCTATTTGTGTGGAGTTTGTATGTTGTTCTCATATTCATGTGGGTTTCCTCTGAGTGTTGTGGTTCCCCCCCACAGACCAAAGGCATACTGGTAGGTTGATTGGCTTCTGGGAAAACTGGCCCTGCTGTAAGTGTATTTGTTTGCCTGGCAATGGACTGGTGTCCTATCCAGGGTGTACTCTGCCTTGCACCTGCAGCCACACCACCCTGTGTCAGATGAAGCAGTTAGAAAATACATGGATGGTATTAGGGGAAGACTTGAGTGCACAAAATGGTCAGCACATCTCTCCCATCCTGGTAGGCTCACCAGGGCCACTGGAGGTGCTGCTCTGTAAGACTAAACACATGAGCCCAACACAGAGTGATGCTGTTCCACAAAACTGCCTCAACTCAAACTTGGCACAAAAGGTAACTGCAACGGGCATGTCTAACAGCAGCATCCTCTTTGTTCTGCCTTTTACAAGAACGGTTCAAAAGGATACAACTCTGAAGCCCATCTGATCCTCTGGGTGTTTATCAATTTTGTTTCGTCACCATTTTTTATTATGCAAGAATGTTCAGTTACTTACTGGAGGCTTTGATGGTATTTGCTTGACTTGGTACCGGTCACTTTGTTTTACCAATTTGTCAATTAAGTATAAAATATGAAGCACTGTGTCAAAGGCTTGTATTTTAAACTGTTTTAGAGTAAAGGCTTGTCAACTAATTTTACCTTTTGATTCCAGAATAGGTTTACTCACTTTTACCCTGGAAAAGCAACGTCAAAACAGTTTGTTTTAAATATCTATTAACCTAAAGCTAATTTTGTTGAATCATCATTTTAAAAGACTGTAATTTAAGTTATCTTCCAGTCGGAAGTCACCACTGATACTGTGCTTCTAAACAGGTCATACTATTTCAAAATTCTTTAATGAAGTATAACACAAAAAATAAAATATAAAGAACCAATTTTATTTTTCATTATGTATACAAGAACAGAGAATTTTAAAATGGTCTGAATGCTGTAGGTACAGAACCAATCTAAAAAAATCAAAAAATAACTAATCAGATGAATCTGTGGACAGCTGGATCGGGCTGCTGACAGTGAGACGGGGGAGCTGAAGTACAAGGAGCTGATTTGAGGTATAATTCCGGCTGAACAACAGCTGTTGTCCTGAACCCGGGCAGATGTTTCGCAATCCTGTCTTCAACCCTGGAGATCATCCCCACATCAACACTGACAGTGGTGGATTATCACCTCTTCTCTCAGGGGAGCCCTGCCCTGTGCGCTGTTCACTCGATCGTCTGGCTTCTGCCTCAGCTCTGCTAACTTCAAGACCATACCAAAACTGAAGATGAACCTGGGCAACTTAAAAAACTATTTCATTAGACTACATTAAAAGGTCTGGATTTGTGTTTCATAATCCCTTAACCAAGATTTCAAGATTAAGACCAGTTTTAAAGTTTAAGATCTTTCACCATCACTTCGGAAGAGAAGGACAGGAGTACCTGTTGCGTGTTCTCCTGCTGGCTTCCCTCTACCGACAGTGAGCCCTGGAGGAAGACAAGCGCTGAGGGAGCATCGTGCTGCCTGTTAGGCCACACACGCCCCCAGCTGCGCCCACCCTGGTGCACTTACTAAAACCAACAGCGCCCTGAAGGAACTGCTAAACTATGATGCAGATACAATTATCTGCAGAATGTTGAACACTGCGTTTTGAAGCTTTCGAAACAAACTCCTAAATTTTGTTTCTGGAGATGTTCTAATGCAGGAAAAGTCATTCAGCACAAAAACAGCTAACCTCATCAGAAACACTCTCAGGAACTGCCAGGGAATCCAGCACACAAAACTGGATGTGACATAAGTGAATAAACTAAAAAAGAAAGTAAACTTATAAACCTGCCTGTGACCGGCACATGGCCCCCAGGCACGGGCAACACCCACAGTCTTGATGTACTTTATCCCTTGGGGGTTCAGCAGGACATAATTACACAGAATACAGGATGGAATCGCCGTGACTGAGAATCAGAGACCAATGCAGAGACAAAGAAGGCTTTAGGAAGTCACTGGCCTTTTCTGCACCATGAGAAGCTCCATAGGGGCAGGCAGACTTGGCACATCTGCTCCCATCCTCACCCTGAAATCAGTGCTCTAACTCCTGAGGATCAGAACATGGCTATTTGGCAAAACAATCAACCGACCTCTTCTCAGGTACAGCAGTACTTCATTTCCCCACCTCCAATTTCAAACTAATTCTCTTGAGGAGCATGTCATGAGTACCCAGTCATGTTTTGGTGGGGGGTGGGGGGGGGGGGGGGGTGTTTTATTGCAGATTACAGGCAATAAAGCAATTGTTTTCCTCATTACTAATGAAGAGAGATCCATGGGAGGCGAAACATTGCCCATCTCCAAGACAATTGAGGCCACACATCTGCCAGCTGACAGAGCACAGAACCTCCCAGTTTGTGTGTGTGGTGGCTTAATATGCTGCTTATTGCCCCTGATCAAGAATTAACAAAGCTGGGACATACTAAAATGCCCCACTCCTTGAAACAAGCCCAAATATGGCAGCACTCTGTATAACAGAGTAGACTTCAATGCAATCTTTTAGTTTCTCATGCAGAAAAGGCTGTCCGTGCTCCTGGGAGGGTTTCGGCTCAGTGCAGACATGAGGTGGCGTTTCAGAAATCTGGCACACTGTCTGTATGGACTTTACTTAAAAAATATTAGTATTAATAATCTCCATCATCAAACACCCTTTTCAATACCTGTGTCGGACGGACCTCTACTGTTATTACCTAAAGTAAACACCACCCCCGAAGAAGCCAGTTACATCCCAGGATAAAAACATAAAAGTCGATAAATTGCAGAGTCTTGGAGAGGAACTGTCAGCACCTCACAATCCCGCGATGATCTGACTGGCTTAGGTCAACACCTCTCCTCCAGCGGACTGGCTGCCCAACAAGCGCTCGTCAAGCATAACATTAGCAAGCACAGCAATCAGCACAGGACGGCCTTGCAGAACACTTTCACAACTTTCCAGTCCTTCCTCCAGTGCAGTCAGGGAGCCAGGTTCCTGCCACACATTGCTGCAGAGAGTTCAGCA
This sequence comes from Lepisosteus platostomus, assembly GCF_059453375.1. Lineage (NCBI taxonomy): Eukaryota > Metazoa > Chordata > Actinopteri > Semionotiformes > Lepisosteidae > Lepisosteus > Lepisosteus platostomus. The sequence continues at coordinate 18,126,329 of NC_142633.1, read as the reverse complement.
GCAGTTAAGTGGGGACCTTGATCTTTCTGGCCAACAGAACTAACAGAGCCAACTCCGGGTTTCCCTGGAACTGCTCCAGAGTCTCCACAGCTTCTGTGTCAGTGAACCCAGCGCTGGTGATCCTCTGGATGTGGGCATCGGGAAAGTGCAGCGGCCGAGTGGCAGCCACACCCTGCGGAGCAGGAGATACAAGAGGAGCTCCACCAGAGGAAGGAAACAGAACCTGGGGGAAGCTTTGGCCATCGGGAACCCCTGAAACAAGTGGACCAGCACTGGAGTTTAATGGCACCTCCATCTCTGAGTCCAGGGCATCAGGGACACTGGCTCTCCTGGAAGCTACCCCTCTCCCCAGCTGGCCACTACCAGGCACCTGGCACTCCTGGGCCTTGGAGACAAGCTGCTTCTCCTCCAAGACATCAGACTCTCCTCCGGATGATCCTTGACCTGTCTGCATTTCGGAAGAACCCTGCTCTATCTCTGGAACCCACGCAGGCTGGGCTCTGTCATCTTGTTCTTTTACAGATAGAAGGTTAGGTGAGGGGGAAGGGGAAGGACATTCAGCAGCAGCAGTTTCAGGTTTGGCAATACTTGCCTTTGTTTCGGTATTCACCAGAAACCCACCCTGCATGCATGTCTGACCCCAAGAAACAGGAACATCAGAGCTGTCAGCATCTTGTCTCTGACACACTGGGCTGTCTCCAGGTGTGAGATCCTGAGAGGTACCACGACTGCTAGCCACTAGAAGCTCATGGAGCTCCAACAGAGCTGCGGCCAGAGAGTGGGTGTTGTCTGCCCCCTGCTTCTCACCCTGAGGCTGGTTTTTCGCCAAAGGTGGAGGGCAGAGGCTCACCATGCTGGGGTCTGGTGGACTTTCCCCACAAAGCTCCTGCATCTTGCCTACAGATGTCTCATCATAATTCTCATGGGTAAGGTCTTCTGGCCTGGGAATTCCCAAGACAGGAGGAGAAAGACACACCTGTGAGGAAATCAGCTCAGGATCTTCTGTGGGCCTGTTGTTACTCTCAAGTTTAACATCAGCCACCTCCAACTCCATGCCCATGCTGTCCTCCTGTGGGCCTGGACCACTCGAGCCCTGCAGCTCCATGCCCACACTTTCCCTCTGAGTGTCAGGACCACTGAAGGCCTGCAGCTCCATGCCCACACTCTCCTGCCGAGTGTCAGGACCACTGAAGGCCTGCAGCTCCATGCCCACATTCTCCTGCTGAGTGTCAGGACCACTGAAGGCCTGCAGCTCCATACCCACATTCTCCTGCTGAGTATCAGGACCACTAAAGGCCTGCAGCTCCATGCCCACACTCTCCTGCCGAGTGTCAGGACCACTGAAGGCCTGCAGCTCCATGCCCACATTCTCCTGCTGAGTGTCAGGACCACTGAAGGCCTGCAGCTCCATACCCACATTCTCCTGCTGAGTATCAGGACCACTAAAGGCCTGCGGCTCCATGCCCATACTCTCCTGCTGAGTGTCAGGACCACTCAAGCCCTGCAGCTCCATGCCCACACTTTCCCTCTGAGTGTCAGGACCACTCAAGGCCTGCGGCTCCATGCCCACACTCTCCTGCTGAGTGTCAGGACCACTCAAGGCCTGCGGCTCCATGCCCACACTCTCCTGCTGAGTGTCAGGACCACTCAAGGCCTGCGGCTCCATGCCCACACTTTCCCTCCGAGTGTCAGGACCACTCAAGGCCTGCAGCTCCATGCCCACACTCTCCTGCTGAGTGTCAGGACCACTCAAGGCCTGCGGCTCCATGCCCAGACTTTCCCTCTGAGTGTCAGGACCACTCAAAGCCTGCAGCTCCATGTCCAAGCTCTCCTCTGGCAAGTCAGGGCCTCTCGAGCCCTGCAAGTCCATGTCAAGACTATCACTTTGTGTTTTACAATCACTTAAGCCTTCTAATGCCATGCTCTCGCCCTGTGTTCCACCAAAATCCTTCCTTAATCCTACCTCTAGTATATTACTGGGACCTCCTGACTTCAAATCAGGTTTCTCTGTGAAGCTTCTGCTTCCTAAATTCTGGGAGAGGAGTCTTAGTTTACCAACCATGTCCTCACTAGTGCCCACTTCTGACTGTCTTTCTGACAAAACGTCCTCTTTATGCTGTATTTTACTTTGGCATTGGGGGTCTAAAGTGACAGAGGTGGCTGGGACAGACCCTGTCTGTAGACTTTCTAGGTCAACAGGCTCCCTGGTAACACGTCTGCTGGGCTGAAGATTTGGAACAAGTTCCCCATCAGCTAAACTGATCTCTTCAGAGGTCTGAGGAGATTTGTCAGAGAAGGAGGACAGCGACTCTTCAAGATTAATGCTGCCTGTACCGGCATCCCACCCCGGTATGACCTCCAAAGCAGCGGGAGTTCCGAGTTGAAGGGCTGGAGGACTTGGTGTGTCAATCGGCTCCCCTGATGCATCCTGGCCCACGGCGGTCACTGGGGGGTCTGCAGGTAAACCAGCGGTCGGCGCAGGAAGACCCTGAAACTGCGGCTCACTTTGGCTTCGTTCTGCTGCACTGGGGCTGAGCCTCTGAGCAGGCTGGAGGGGAATCAGTAGGTCAGGGGTTGACACAGACTGGTCCAGGGTCTGACCATGTGGGGGACAGCTAGCAGCGGGCGCAGGGTACAGAGGGGGCTTCGGTGAGGTAGTTCGTCCATCTTCAGTATCTAAAAACACGGCAACATATAACTCAGAGACCTGAAGGTGCTGTAACATGACTGACAGATTACTGCCAATGACACAAGCGACCCTGTTTGAAAACGTGGCATTCGTTGCACATTTTGCGAGAATGGTATCCAGTAAATACCTGTGCCTACACTTTGCAATAGAGCACTGCCTTTAGAAACTACAGTTTGTGTCACAAAAAAAGATCAGCACAGTTCAAACCCTGGGCAAGTATAATTTCCCCCCCTACCCTCATAACAGCACAGTCCTCTCTTACCTGGCATTAAAGCACTGTACTGTTAAGAAGGTACTTCTTCGATAAACGTAGTGCACACCTGCACTTGGTTATATAAAGAGCAAAAAGCAAACAAGTACCTGCTTGGTGGGCCTCTCCAGCTGCAGCACAACATGCATCATTGTTTCTGGTTCTCTGCTTGGATTAGAGGACACAGGAAAACAACACAACACACAAGGGCAATGTTAGCACTCACACAGCATGCTGCAGGAACCCCAGGTGGCCACTAGGGGTCTCACTTTTCAACTGTTTTCTGAAAACAGCCACACAAGTCTAAAAGTGAAAATGTTTGTGGAAAGAGAAATATGAATATTGTTTACCTGACAAACACAGTTTACAGACACTGGAGTCCCAATACTTCTCACAATTTGATACTAACAATCTTATTACAATGCAGTCCAATGTGTCTTTAGTTACTATTATGAATTCACTTGCTGGACAGGGCGTGCGTTAACTGTTGAAGAGGTGTGAACGGACCCACTCTTTCGTAACCTTGAGCTCTGGCTGAATTATCGTTGTAATTGTGGACCAGAGCTTTGGACCTGCGAGCTCAGTGGTACTTGCACACTGGTTGTTATTAATTATATATTATGTTTGTAATGTACTGCCTACATTGTGTGGTGTTGTCTGCTGTACTGTGTATGTCCTGAGAGATCGGCATGAATAAGAATTCCAGTGTACATGTATATATGGCAATAAACGCCTCTACTTCCACTCAGGGGAAAGATTCACTGGTGAAACCACTCAGTAGCTGTCTGAGGTTCCAGTGTAGGATGAATGGCAACACACACAGAATGAATCAACTGCCCCCATGAATGTAACAAAGCACATCACACTGAGCTTGGCAATGTGCAGCCCCTGGAGTCACCTGGCTGCAGCTAAGGGGCTCTGACCCCATGCCTGCTGTACACAGGTGCAACAGGCTCAGCCCATGGTTTGTTAATCATGTGATGTCTCACCTCTTAAATCACTTACTGCAACACATACTGCCTTTCGGGATAAGGTTTAGTTAACAGTTAGCTGTCCTTTCAGTGTTCAGACACACAGCTAGTGGTAAGACTGCGAGCAAAACCTCAGAACAAATCCTTGCGTCACTCTCCACAGCACATAAAAACTCATTCATGCCAAGTTTCTGTCAGGTCTTGTCTTGGAGGTTTAGTGGTAAGTGCTCTGCAATGGACAGACACACCGTGCACATTGTTACGCAAGTGTCATGCTAATACACACATCATGCATACTACTAAAACTAGGACTTTCTCCATGCGTCTCTCCATTTGTCTGACAACTTTTTTAGCCACATTCCTCACTCAGCTGTCTTTGCTATTGTCAGTCCAACACTCCCTGACTTGTCTCCCCCAGCTCCAGCCAGCCCTCAGCTTCTCTGCCCTCTGCAGTTACTCGTCTCTCCAGCCTGTCCCAGCTCCTCGTCCTGCCCCACCCGTCTCTCCAGCCTGTCCCAGCTCCTCGTCCTGCCCCACCCATCTCTCCAGCCTGTCCCAGCTCCTCGTCCTGCCCCACCCGTCTCTCCAGCCTGTCCCAGCTCCTCGTCCTGCCCCACCCGTCTCTCCAGCCTGTCCCAGCTCCTCGTCCTGCCCCACCCGTCTCTCCAGCCTGTCCCAGCTCCTCGTCCTGCCCCACCCATCTCTCCAGCCTGTCCCAGCTCTTCGTCCTGCCCCACCCGCTCCCAGCCTGTCCCAGCTCCTCGTCCTGCCCCACCCGTCTCTCCAGCCTGTCCCAGCTCCTTGTCCTGCCCCACCCGTCTCTCCAGCCTGTCCCAGCTCCTCGTCCTGCCCCACCCGTCTCTCCAGCCTGTCCCAGCTCCTCGTCCTGCCCCACCCGTCTCTCCAGCCTGTCCCAGCTCCTCGTCCTGCCCCACCCGTCTCTCCAGCCTGTCCCACCTCCTCGTCCTGCCCCACCCGCTCCCAGCCTGCCCCACCTCCTCGTCCTGCCCCACCCGTCTCTCCAGCCTGTCCCAGCTCCTCGTCCTGCCCCACCCATCTCTCCAGCCTGTCCCAGCTCCTCGTCCTGCCCCACCCGTCTCTCCAGCCTGTCCCAGCTCCTCGTCCTGCCCCACCCGTCTCTCCAGCCTGTCCCAGCTCCTCGTCCTGCCCCACCCGCTCCCAGCCTGCCCCACCTCCTCGTCCTGCCCCACCCGTCTCTCCAGCCTGTCCCAGCTCCTCGTCCTGCCCCACCCACTCCCAGCCTGCTCCCTCTCCTACCTGACTCCTGCACAGATCTCTGCAGCGCCTCGGCCAGCTCGCGGTCAGCGATCTCCTGGGGCTGGACCTCCTCCCGGCCCGCTCCGTATGCCAGCCGCGCGCATTCTGGCAGCTCTGCCTCCGGCAGGAAGCGGGTTTCCGAGCCCGTGGTCCCGATCAGCAGCACGTTCTTCTTCAGGTCGATGGAGCACTGGAACACAGGAACACACCACAGCTTCACTCCCACAGCCTGTGCACACTCCGGCCTCTGCAGCTCATCTCAGATTCCCATCTCTTTGACAGCTGAAGGGTTTGTTAACCAATTTCACAGCAATGGACACTGGAGTCCTCAGGTTTACTTTAACTGCTTTTATACTAGCGAGACAAATTGGCAGCATGACTGCGTTCTAGCCAAGAGGTGTCTAACCCTTTAGAGGACAGATTTCATTTAAATACTCTGCAAGCAGGACACACATACCAGAATTGATCAAAACGATAGATACAACCAATACATAATATTATTTGCAGAATTTTGCATTTTTGGTGTGTATTTTACAACAACACACTCCCTTTAAACTACAATAAGCAGTCATTTGTATCTTCACCGATGGCTAGTTAGAAAACTTACTCCTTACTAACTCGATCATCCATCTTATTGTCGAATGTTTTTTTAATTTTGGCAGCTTTATGAACAATTACTTAATTAGCTGTAGTAGTTCAGGTGGGTAGCTGCGTCAGCATGCGTAGGCTGCAAAGGAACAAGTAATAGGTTTATTCCATGCTGAAAAAAAGAAGAAAGAGAACAGAATGTTTCGGCCATGGAGCCTTCTTCAGTGGAAGTGTTTGTACACCTGTTCCCAGACTCCGTGCTGTTCTAAAGGAAGACTATTGGAGATTATTTGGAGCACATGAACATGATCAAACCTGAGATCGATGCACCAATGTTAATATTCAATCGGTCAGCAATCCTGAGGTTTTGAGAAAGTATAGGATTCTTAGAGATCTTAAAGATCTCTCCAAGCCCATTGTTTCTCATTTCACCTCTGACGGCCACGACCACTCTAATCTCTCCGTCTGTGTTCTCAAAGACGGTTTTCCAAACTCATACATCAGAAAGACCACCGAAACCAAAATTATTCTGCAGCTAGGATCACACATTCTCCCTTCTCTTAACGACAGACTACTGTTTTTTTAAATTTCTCCATTCATTGGAAGTTTCATTTCACACCTCTCTGCACCCATTCTGACTTCACACCTCTTGATTGGCCTCTCTTTCTGTCCCCTGCTCCCGCCTCTCACTCCTCCTCCCTCTCAACCTTTGTTCTCCCGCTACTTTACCTTTGCCTACTGCCCTGTCTCTCTCACACCTGAAGAAGGCTCCACGGCCGAAACGTTGTGTTCTCTTTCTTCTTTTTTTCAGCATGGAATAAACCTATTACTTGTTCCTTAATTAGCTGTGATTATTGTACAGTATGAAAATCTGTACTCTTGAGAATAATCCTGACATTTTGGTCAACAAAGGGTAAAAATAAACACGCAAGCACATTCACACAGCCCAAGTTTTGTGAACGGCTCTTTTCTTTGTAGCCACTGCCCTTGTGATCTTGCTTACTTGTTGATTTTTATACTTTCCCCTTTAATTTTACACCATGTCAGCAAAACACGTGCTTCGGATGTCAAAATGCAAAGAAAGTACGGAAACACAAAGCACTAAATAAACAATCAACAGAAAAAAGAAGAAAGCAAGAACTAGCAGCGATGCCAAGGACTGACCTGGTGGCGTTTCAGCATGTCCAGGCCCAGCAGCATGTCCATGGGCTGGTCCTCCAGGATGGAGAAGGAGCAGGGCAGAAAGTCGCCTTCAATCTGAACCTGAGCTGAACCAGAACACCACCATCATCATCATCCCATGCCATTCAACCCAACTGAAATTCTGTCAAAATGCAACAAAACTGGAACTTTTGATTGATCTGATTGAACTAGACACGGAATAATAATATGCAGAGCATCAGCAAAAACAAATCTCTTACTATAACCACTAGAAATGCCCTAAGTGTGCTGCTCTCTTGATGTGTGGAGTGTATTGGTTCCTTTCTGTGTTTTTCTTTGTGATTTTCACCAGGCTTGATTTTCAACAGGTTGAATCATCTCTTTACCTGAGCCCCATCAACTCCCACAACCCAGTGAGTCAGGTGTGAGCCTAGTCAGTACCTAGATTGGAGACCTCCTGGTAAAAGCTAAGGTTACTGCTGAAAGAGGTGTGAGTGAGACCAGTACGGGACGCTCATCCTGCAATCTGCGTGGGTTCTAATGCCCCAGTATAGTGATGGGGACACTATACTGTAAAAAGCCATTGTCCTTTGGATGAGACTTAAAACCAAGGTCCTGACTCTGTGGTAATTAAAAATACCATGGTTTCTCAAAAAGAGTAGGGGTGTTACCCCAGCATTACTGGCCAAATTTCCTTGGTCTTTACCAATCATGGCCTCCTAATAATCCCCATCTCTGAACTGGCTTCATCACTCTACTCTCCTCCCCACTGAGAGCTGGTGTGTGGGGAGAGGACTGGAGCACTCTGGCTGCTGTCACACCACCTAGATGGGGCTGCACACTGGTGGTAGTGGAGGAGATCCCCATTACCTGTAAAGTGCTTTGAGTGGAGTTTCCAGAAGAGCGCTACATAAGTGTAAGGAATTATTATTACTTAATGGTTTATTTGTCTAATGTTTTTACGCAAAATAACTGACACTTGCACCCTTTTCCACAGCTGGGTGTTTTACCAGAGCAGTCCAGGGGACTCTGGGGTACAACAGCTGTGGCTCCCTTTGGATTCGATGCCACACCCTTCCGGTTCAGAGTCCAGGGCACCGCTCCTGCCTGCTGCGAATGGACAGCCTGCGCCGGACCCCACTGCCCCCCACCTGCCTGGACTCTGCTTCTATGCTGCCCTCTACAGGCTCAGGGTAAGAGATGGATGGATGCAGGAGTGTGGTCGAATCTAGAGTTTCCACACATGCTTTCGGTGGAGTGTCCATAAAAGTTCTATATAAGAAATTATTACTTACTATTAATTAAAAATGTTAATTCATTGTAAGTGTACGTGTATAAATTAAACAAGGCATTTCCTTTGATGGTCAGCACAGGGAAACGAACTGACTCCGAAGAACAAATCTGGACCGCGCTGGACTGCAAGCCCCTACCTAGATGGACCCTGCCGATGATCTTCTGTGTGCCCACTCCCTTGGCGATGCCCGCCCACCTCCTGTCCACCAGCCGCATGATGTTGCAGCGCTCAGCGCACGCCTGGCTCATGATGGTCATCTGGGCTCCTGCCAGGGCGAGACAGGGGCACAGCTTTCAGCCTGCAGTCCTGCAGCTCCACCGCCAAGCCAGCGAGGTGCTGCCCGCCAGGTTATCAGTCAGACACCGTGGCCAGTGAAGTGCAGGCAGAAGCTTGAAACGGTGCCTTGGCTCTAGGGATCCAGACTGGCTGACCACTGTGCTGTCCTCAATCAAGGTATTTTACCCAGACTGTATAAATCATGCGAGACATTACAACCTTTGTCTATCATCATGGATACAAGCATCAGGATTATTACTAATAAACCTGGGGCTTCAGGGAATGTCCTACACTCATCATGAGACACAAACCACAGGACACAACTGGCTGGAGCAGATATTCCAACGAGTCAGAGTAAACTTCATCTTCACTGTGCAGACCGCAGGCAGCGCTGGGGCTTCCCTGGCTGTGCTGTGTCTTCAGTGCTATCGAAAGTGTTGGGCAGGGAGAGGGAACCTCACCTGAATCCACGAAGGCTTTGACAGGGTGTCCGTTGACCTTGCAGTTAATGTAGAGCATCACCACCTGGCCGAAACTCTCGGGAGCCTCCTCCATGGCGATGGTCATGTTCTCCTCGATGTTGTGCTGTCTGAGGGGAGCAAAGAGGCACACGTCACTGCCTGAACGCTGCCACGCAGCGGGGCATAGAAGACACCCAGGCCTGTTGTTGTGATCGGAGTAGTTCCTCCGGCGCCCGGCGGGACCACACCTGATGTCCTCCTCGATCTTGGCCTGGGCCTCCAGGTCAAAGGGGTCGGCAGTCAGCAGCCGGATCCTCTCCTGCTCCCGCCTTGCCCTCTCCTGCTGCTGCTCCAACAACACCTTAGTGAAGCGCTCTGAGAGCAGACAGACAGGGATCAGCGCCGCATGCACAGGAGTGAGACTGGAGTTGCAGCAAGCTCAGAGTGACGCAGTGACACGACCACCCCACTCACCCAGGTCCCCACTCAGCAGGGCCTCAGCCAGAGGCGGGTTGCGCTCCTTGAGCAGCGACAGCTCGTGGGGGTTGGCCAGCAACATGTCCCGCAGCAAGGCAGGGTCGTCCAGTCCCTGCGGGGACGCGCCAGGATGCAGGGAGGGGGGCGCGGGAGGAGGCGGAGAGCGCAGCTGCTGTGCAGGGAGCTGACGAGTGGAGGAGGTCCCAGGAACCGCGATAGAGCTGAAGTCGATCCTGGGCAGGCCTGAGAGAGCCAGCCGGACAGGTGGAGACAGAGAACACACAACACTGAAAATCTCCAACACAGACTTGAAAGAAAACAAGCAAGGAAAAAGAATTGAAAGCGATAACAATAATAGATGTTTGTGTGCAGTGCTAAGTCTTACCTGGGAAGGCTGGCTGGACAGGAGGCCGTCTCTCTGCCTGCCGGAGAACCACCACATCCCCATCCTTCAGCCCGTACGAGCCCAGCGTCCGCGCCAAGTCTCCCAGCGGCTGCTCCGCGTGAGTGATCTACATGGGGCGGAAAAGAAGGGCGCTGAACGACGGGTCCTGAAGCCACCTGAGCCACATGCAGGCAGACACCCCCAACCTCCTTAAAGGCTCTAGACCCTCCCAGCAAATCTCCATAAACACAGGCAGAAACTCGGCAGTGACATCGGCCCAGGGCAAGGCCCCTTTCCACCCAGTGCCCTCAAAACGTACAAGCACAAAAGATGACGAGCAGACACCCAGTGTTCTCTACCGCCTCTATTAAGAAAGTATGAAACTTTGCACACACAATGTTATACATGTGGGAGAGAGTGTCTTTTCCACCATCCATTAATAGGAGGGCTGTTGCTAGGGCAGGCCTGCGCCGAAGGCAACGAGACGAGCAAGTGGCCAGTCGTGTGACGACCGGCTTGGTACACGAGGTCAAGGACAACCCAGTCCCATCCTCCGGAGCCACATGGGTGTCACCCTGGCGAAAGCCCAGGGGCTGCAAAGACCCAGAGTCCAGCATTCCGGCCTGCAAGTACTCCCGACCACGGGAGAGACACTAAATTTAGGGTCAGAAAAAGGGCTCAGCTTCTTTTTATAGTTGAGGTAAGATCTGTGTCCTTTTTAGCACCTGCTGGGCAGGGCTTGTTACTCCGGTGTGTGTTATTGGTTTAGAGGAACAGCTCTCAGACTTCAGCCAGAGAGCAGATGGCTCTGTGGAGGGTTGTTTGTGTTTGGGAAATCAGCAGTCCCTCCCTACACTGCTGTCTCTGTCACATGCAGTACGTCTGTCACTCTCTCAGACGGCGAGTGACAGCGGGGCTGGACTGTATCAGGCCTGGGCTCAGGGACTCATCGCTGCTGTAAATAATCCCTGAACAGACGTGAGCATGTGTCTGCGTTTAGTAATATATAGGAAACACATTTTAGGTCTGTTGTTTAGGTCAGTTCACATTCCTGATGACAGGGGGTGTTACTGGACACGTTTTCAAAGCATGAAGAGGTGAGAAAACTACTGTGATCACTTGATTTGTACCGTACATGTAGTCCAAAACAAAGGCTTACAATTTCAGGAAGACTATTTTCCAATGAAGGAACGAGAGGGAGCTGGAAAGCAGTGGAAAGGGACAGAAGAGACAGGGATTTGGGGAGGATGGTAGCAGTTTAAAGGGATCTGCCAGAATGCTGGTCACCCCAAACCCACATCAAAGGCTATATAGATCTGCTTTTAGACACTCTTCCTGACTCAGAACAGTGTAAAATCTGGTATGGCAAGTAAACCACACAGGCTTTCAAATTATGCCACATTAAGAACATTAGCAAACACTGAAGAAGTTTTAAAGTCAAAAGGGTTTCCACAGAATTCAAACTCTGGCTTATGTAGGCAAATCACACTCTTCATATGAGGTGTTTTGTTAACATCTGTACAATGTGCAGAAGCAATAAAAAGGCAAACAAAATTGAGTTAATAGTGTAAGAAAAGACACTGCTGCTCTGGCAGCAGTTTGGAGAAGAACAGCCAGGTAGGTTTCCAAGCTCAACTGAGTGTCCTACTATGACAGGATAAAATAACTGAACTTCTTTAATCTTCAACAGAGAAGAGAACAAGGAGACCAAATTCAAGTTTTCAAAATCGTAAAACATTGACAAAGAAAACCCAGCGGACTTCTTCAGAGCAGCGAAACAGAAACCAGGGAAACCTGAGAAACTACAATCATAGTTTAGGGAAGTGTGTTTAAAACCGAGAACATACAGTAATCGCCACACAAAGGGTGGTGGGAGAGTGGAACAAGTTATCCAGCCAATCTGTTGACACTGACACCCTGCCTTCATTCAAGAAAAGGAGGGGCGAGTTCGCCAAAGCCTCAACAAACGAGTTTCATGGGGTGAATGCCCTCCTGTCGTTGGCTAACGTTATATTTCTAGATCGACTGCCTTCTAAAAAGCCTGCAATTGGGGAAAAAACCCCAAGAACTATACAGCTGTGCGACGGCAGCTTGATTCCCGAGTCTCGCACAGCGGTGTTAATTTGCCTCAGGCGGTGGCCCTGGCCAACACCGCCACGCGTGTCCGCGGTTTCTGAAGACACGCTAGAGCGACCGCCTGAGGGCACGGAGCTCAGCGATCACCACGACAAACGACCGCCCGTGACTCCAAGGGATGGGTACTTGCGGTTTCTGATCCCTGTCCGGCTCGTTTCTCTTCACGATGCTGTAAATGCACATTTGCATTCCGCCCCGACTCTGTGCATCCCGGCTTTAACACAGCCGGCGACGCGCAGGGGACCGACTTGTTTCGCTTTGTCTCGCTGGAGTGAAGCCACCACGCTAAACTTCGACGGAGAAGAAAACCGGGTGTAGCTCAAAGCAACAACGCCCTTTAGCGAGAGCCTTTACTTTGTAGGTATATATTTAACCAGAGGACAAACAAAAAGCGCAAAACAATCTTGAAACTCTCCGTCAACAAAAGAAGAAGTGAGAGCAGAGGACAGCCACGCCGGTCCGCGTCACCTGTATCTCCGCGGCGGGGATTCCCGACTCCAGCTCGCACAGAGCCACGAAGTCCCGCAGCTCCAGCTCGGCGGAGACCTGCAGGGAGAAGGTGATCTCCGAGCGGTCCCTCCGCACGCAGTACACCGTCAGCATCATCGCGCCTGCGGCACAGGCAGCTATCCACACCCGGCCGGTCGCTCGCAAGCAAACTCGCCGCAGCCTACACGGGCGCGTCCTCTCCTAGGGCCGGTGAATAATCTCTGCCGCCGCGGCTGCTAGCCCTGTTTTCACCACTCGACGCAGTAGCACCCGCCGCCACACTCGCACACTCTCACGCACTGTGTCGGAAGTCCTGGACGGCAGCCGGAAGCGGCGGCGCCTCTGCGCCTGCCGCCGCCACACTGCCGTCAAGCGGCCGCACTGTCGCGATGCCGGCAGGGCCGCTGCGCCGGCGCTGTAGGAGCTTCTTGTGTATTACAGTAAAAACACCGAACCATAACTATCTTTATCCCTACGCCGTACGGTACTTCCGCTTAAAGTTATCCGAGACAGAAAAAAAATCTCAACCTGTTAAAGCCTTGCCAAATGTACTGTACCGAGACCTGCTCAGTGTACAGGGGCCAAGTTATTTTGAGACAAGTCAAACTCCATGCAGTTTTGCAGACCCCGGCGCGCTTTGGTCTTGAACATTAAGCAAACCAGCGTGAACTACACAGAGCAGTTGCTATAGTGAGGATGATTGACAGACGTGTCCGTCTACAGCAGTTTTCAGGTCTCTAAACCCACCATTGGGGAGTATGTTAATGGCAGGGCATTCCCTATCAATCTGGTACAATTTCAGATTTGAGCACACCTATATAACTCCCAGCTCCTCAGGTCTCATTCTGGATTTGTCTTGGAATCAACAGATCCTAAATGAACTGTTTCTAGAGACAATTCCATGTGTTGTTGAGGCTCCAGTACATTCTCACAGTTTTAGGAATGAATAATTTGTGCAACAATTCAGGCTGGTACCTTAAATGAAAATACAAGTCAAATGCAAAACAGCACAGTTGTGAGGGTGGAATGTTGTTTTATTTGTTCTGGTTCAAATGGCAACAAAACCTGTCAGGTGAGAGCCTCAAAAACTGAAAATTTGTATATAAAGAGATTTAATTTAAATCTCTCTTGAATTAATGCATCGTTCTTCAGAACACTGCAGGAAAACAATGCAAAACACAAAACACAGAAAATAATCCAGAACAACAGTGCTTTAACCCCAGTAATCAGTGAGATGGAGAGAACTGCACAACAAAACCAGACAGCACCCCCAACCCCGCTGCTGCCCCTCCAGGCCCACGTGCTGTGGCCCTGCCAGATGTGCCAGGGGCTACTGCCAGCTGCCCAGCTGTAGCAGCAGCTGCAGAACTCCGGACCTGCTGCCAAGACGCCACTCTACTCCGCCTTCTCCTTCTCCTTCATGTGCAGGAAGACGATGCTGAAGATGAAGAGGCCGCCCATCATGGAGAAGGCGCTGGCGTAGTAGGGGAAGGCAGAGGGGATGAAGCGCTCGTACTGCGTGTGCTGCAGGGGGCGCACTGACACCTGTCGAGAGAGAAAGATGCATTTGAGCCTGAACACACCTGTATCCAGCTGCTCGTGCAGCAACGCACAAGCCCTCTGCATTTCATATTATTCAACTACCTTTATACCAGAAGACACACAGCTATGACAGAGCGAGGTGGAGACACTCTGTAAAACTTCTTAACCTTTACAGACAATTCATCTCAGCACAAGAAAACTACAGCTGTTCATCACAATTTCCAAAAACACTCCAAAGAATAAGAACCCATGTAAATTAAGACAGATACTCATTCAGCTTTTGGTCAGGTGGAGGCTAAGTGAACCGTACGTGACCAGCAATCAAGTCTGTTGTAAGAGATAGTTACACATTAAAAAAAACAGACAAACGAGTCATTTATTAATACTGTATGAACTTTCATGGTTAATACACCCAGGCAGCAAAATATCTATTAATCTGTAAAACAATTTTCAGGATCTGGACTAGTTGTGGACATGCCTTTGACTATGTTTTGGGTGATTGATTGGAGACCATCTAATATTTTTTAGGCACACGTCTGAGTTATTGGAATTTAAAAGACATCAAATTGTGTTGCAAATGGTGAATTTAAACCACATATATATATATGAGAGATAGTAATTATATTGTGGTGACTGTACTTTATTTGTTTTTAGATCACCAACTTACAGCCATAACTTTCTCTTTTATATCCAGACAGAACTTCATGTCTTACTCAATGTATCCACTGGTTTCTGCACCATAACCTTGTTCAGACTGTTTGTGCTTCAAGTAAATAAAAAGGTTTATTTAAAGTACTCAAATCAGTCAATCACTCACAACTACAAACCAACATATTTCATTTCCAATCTAATTCAGGTCAAAATACTTATTTTAAATTTATATTAAATAAGAATAGTTTGACTTTTAAAATGTGCAATTTAAAAAGACACACAGGGCAATAAAAGCAGAGGCTTGTACAAGATGGCTTCATTGTGCTGCCAATCTCGCATTCCCTGCACAAGCACAGCAGCAGTGCTTTACCCATGGAAGCAGGATGGGCAGGAGTTGAGAGCTCGCCAGTCCGGCACACATCCCAGCCAGTGGCAGCAGTGCTGTGGGCTCACCTGGGTGGAGGAGTACAGGTGGGTGTATCCCAGCCGGTTGTAATCTACTTTAAACTGGAAAACACCGTAGACGTCAGGAAGCTTGAACTGCACGCTGTACTTTCCACCTGCAAAGATTTTAACAAACTGTTTTTACAACACCCAAAGAACACTACAAAACTCAAACCTAGAAATGGTATGTTCATTATTCATTTTTAATAGCTGCTGCCCTGTAGGACAGTACACAGCAGGACACAGGGCCTGTGAGCACAGGCTAGAAATGAAGTTCTCTGGTCAGTCCTACCGTTTTTCTTCAGGTATGTCCTGACAAAGGGGTCGATCCTGACAAACTCGAGCTGGATATCATCTCCATCAAAGGGAACCCATTTTCCATCAGACAGCTTCTCCAGCACGATGCTGTACTCCTGCAGACACACAGCGGCACAGGCCCTTTCAGACTCAATGAGTCGCCAGCAGCACAGACCCAGAGCTCTGGGCTGTGGCTGTGCAACAGTGACACAGGCTTGCTTTAGGTGACGGGCCAGAAGAATGTTGTAGAACAGGTAGAAGTTCATTTTCAAACACCTACTAAAGACTTTTAAGATTATCAGTCCATGAGTATACAATAACAGTAAGGCAGACATCTTCAGAAATACACCTTTCCCCAAGAAATAAGATTTTTAGATCTTTTTTTTTAAAAGAAAAAGAAAACATGGCTTCACGGTAACTGCCCGGGCCCTGCCGCACTCACCACGAGGTCTGTGATCGTGTAGGCACTGGGGGGGGCAGTCTCCCCAGCTCGGTGGTGTGAGACGGCGCCCACCCTCAGCACGCCCTCCTCCTTGAACACCCAGCGGGACAGCGCCAGCGCCAGCTCCTGGTTCCCAGTCTGGGCATGCCTGCAGACGGACGGGACAGCCCCCTTAGAGCCCTACAGCACCCCGAACAGCACAATGCTCCTCGGAATGGCTACAAACACATCTGGAGTATTTACACAAGCACAAAACCTATTTTATATCAAAACGACAACTTTAATCATTGGGGGGGGGGGGGGGGGGGCGGAGGTGTTTGCACAGAAGTGCAGTCATGCTCGGGGCAGGGAGAGAGGGTCACCTTTCAGAGCCTGGTGCCGCCTTCTGCACCGCAGAGTTGAAGAAGGCATCGCTAAAGAAGTCTAGGGAACCGCTGAAAACCACTCGAGCGTTGTTCCGAGCCTGCAGGCCAGCGATCAGCAGCGTGTTCTTCCCCACCGCGTGGGGGTACTGAGACACAGGAGCAGATAAAGCATCGGTCTGCCATCAATACATCTGCAGCTACAGCACAATGTCAAATATTCTTTTACAAAACTGTGAAAACAAACCCTTCTTCTGAACTACCTTTTCGTATGACTTAATTTTCAGAGTGAAGCATTACAAACCTGAACCCTGAATTTTTGTATTCAAGATACTGGATATAACCTGATCTGCATGACAACCAACTGAAAACCACTGGACACTTCAAGGTCCTAGATTTCTATGGGATCATGGAAACAGGCAGCAGTCAAACTCAAGGCTGCCAACAGTGCAGAACTCCACAGCATCCCTGGCTGACCTGAGTGATGGGCCGGTCTGGGAAGAAGGAGTAGGATGTGGAGGATCCAGTCAGGATGTCCAGGACCAGGGGGTTGTCTGGGTCAGCCACCATCCTGGACAAATACACCACCACAGGTGTTAGTTTCAGTTACACCCTCACTCCTGCAACATCAAACTGGCACTGCACAGAAAGGCAGGTGTCAGACTGCACCAGCTGAGGGCTCCTGCACGTAAATTATCAAGCCTCTGGACTTTTCAAGCATTTTGCTTTAGCAGACTATGCAAAACGGAGGTGTAATTATGTGCATTTTCGCACCATGTGTGCTTCTAAAGGAGGGGACTCACCCGACGCCCTTGAACAGGATGGGCTTTCCAGTGGGCCTGCCGACAATGGTTGGAGCCTTCAGCAGGTTCTCTGGGTCAGCCACTATCAGGGTGTGCTGCACAAGGGCGACAGACAAGTGCTTCACAAACTCCTCTTGTTAACCCTTTAAGCCACCTCACGCCTCAGAAACAGCTAATGTGGTTAAACGCACAGAGACATAATGTTTTGGTGTCGAGCCCTGGACTTTCCATTTCTCAAGCAGGATTTTTGTTTTCACCAGGGAAAATGGATACATGTTTTCCACCTACTGGCATCTTCACAGGAGATGTAAGCAGAGTTACAGATTCGTAAAGGGTCCTCGATTGCCCTTTGCCAGAAACTGTCACAACCGTCACCAGCCTGGCTCGCAGCTGCCTCACCTCTCCTGGGTCCGAAACATCGTAGTTGTGGTGATCGATGACGGCTGTCTTCTCCTCGTCAAACTCGATGCCACACTCACTCCCCAGCTCTCTCAGGGGGTCACCTGGCAGAGAGGAGGGAGAGAGCAGAGCTCCAGCAGAGAGGCAGGTAGAATCGGACATTGGAGGAGAGACATTTAAACACCCAGTCCAGTCTTACCAATGTCAGAACTGGCTGCAACGAGGACATTTCCTCCCCCGTCGATGAACGCGGTGATCGTTTCCACATTGATACTGCCTCCAAAATCTAAGGAATCGAAGGATTTGGAAAAATAGCCATTAGCAGATTATCCCGCCTCCTGCAGGACAATGAACTGCTGAGCTTCGTACTCTCGGCAAAGGCTGAATGATGACAAAAAGGGAGCGTGTAACACCCGTCTTCACCGAACAGAATAAGAGAATGGCTACTGTGAAAAATGTAATGAATACC
This sequence comes from Lepisosteus platostomus, assembly GCF_059453375.1. Lineage (NCBI taxonomy): Eukaryota > Metazoa > Chordata > Actinopteri > Semionotiformes > Lepisosteidae > Lepisosteus > Lepisosteus platostomus. Next base: position 18,108,465 of record NC_142633.1, on the reverse strand, counting down.
AAAAGAAAACTGTCACATTTAACCCCAACAAATCCATAAAGTTAACATTGGGAAAATCATTTTTTAGGACTAACATATACATTTTATACAACAGACATGACAGTCGCCTTCCCAGATTGACAACAGGGGCCACCAATGGAAACAACACAGCCCGAAAGTTGTAGATGATGTCTTGTTGGACTCGGTCTCCCTGGGCCCCAGACGCCACGTTGCCCCAGCTCATCCCACCGCTGTTCAGTGGGGCTCACATCTGACACGTAGGGCCCCCACAGCAGAGCTCACGGGCTCATCTCGCGAGAAAGCCTGCTACCCGAGCAGCTCGAGGACGCACATTGTTACACAGGATAAACCTGGAGAAGAGGCCGCATGTCTCTACGCGGGCAGAAGTGGAGTGTTCGCTTTCTGTTGTGCAGACTGTTTCGACAACAGTCATACCAAGCAGAAAAACTATGAACTTTCTTATTTTGAGGGGTCTGCAGTGCTCCCCGAGAGCCTGGCAGACTGCGCCGGCACTGCGACACTGAGGCGCCACACTTACCTTCCACTGAGGGGGAGAAAATGATGAGGTGATCGTACAAGAACTGGCCGTACTTGATGAGGGACAGGCCGGGGTCGTCCGCAGTCTTGAAGGCCAGGTCAAACCCTCGGTCTGTAACATAGTCACGGTAAGAACACTACAAACACGAAGACCTTCAACCCCACCAGCCCGCATGGTAGATGACAGTTAATTGGTCCTGCCATTTCCTGAAAAAAATCACGTTATCAGATTCAACAACATGGCTAGACAGCTTGTTCCAGACACCCACAACCCTTTGTGTAAATAAATGCCTCTTGTTCTCATCTTAAAATGCACTTTCACATAGTTTCCAAGTGTGTCCCCTGGTCCATATTTAACTGTTAGTGCCCAGTACAGTCCCAAAATTCAATTTAACTTGTTTTATTCTTTAACGATATGAGTGGATTAAGCAAAAATTCTCAGTTATAATGACAACCTGGATAAGAGACACATCACTACATTACCAATAAGTACAACCGATTTAAAGCTTACTGCACAAAATCATAAAAGGCAAAATATTTCTATATATAAAAGTGGCTAAGATGCATCAGCACTGGCATATTTAATGACTGGACCCAGAAACGGTAGCTTCTCCTCATGAGCCATGGTATTTCTGGAGAATAATCTACGTATTCCTTCAAAACATAAATAAAAAAACCACTGAATAGCAATACGAAAACAGGTATCTGCAAAAAAACAAAACCAAGTCGTAATTTAAAAGCGACCATCCCAAGTACTGGCACAGCGCATGAAAACAGTCACGCATCGGATTCATCCAGAGAGCAGAGCCGAGCAAGCAGCAGGGAGGTCTGGAAATCCTTCACATGGCGAAGTTCATCCGAACACTCGTCTCTCTTTAAGCTATACTGAAGCACTTCGCTCCGCCACGACCAGCACGCAGGTGTTTCAGGTCAGCTTGCGACTTCACGGCACCTCATTGTACTGTTCCGCGATCCCGGTGACGATCACACGGGTGGTCTGTGGGTGCTGAAAGCTCAGCGCTCCGAAGCCTAAGTCTGGGCAAACTGTAACTTTTTAAAAATCAGAATACATGAGCTGTGCGGTTCACGTTTGCACCTCAGGTCTTCGTTCAGAACACCGCGGATCTTACCGGCCAAGCTGCGGAAGAAGACTGAATGAGTCTCCCTCATATTGATGTTGTCCAGCAGCACCAGCGTCCTACCGCCAGCCACAGCCCCCTGCAGCGAGGCCAGCACCACGCACAGGAAGAGCAGCAAACCTCCACCGAGCTTCTGGGCTCGGTTTCGCCCGCTGCACCGCGGCACAACAGCCCGAACACATCCACACACTCCCACAGTAGCCATCTTCCCAGAGAGAACGACGTCAGCGCTAACACGGCGACCTTTCACCTTCACCGTCTCAGCCAACCAGAGGCCTGGGACCATTCGGTGAGCAGGGCCTGTTGCCAGGACAACCCCACCGTGGCCAAGGCTGTGCCGTAAACTGAAACAACAATGTCGGAAAATATGTCAAGAATAGTATCATTTAGGTCCGAAAATAATAAAACAACATGTCGAAAATGACTTGGTATTCGTGTACCGATACGTTATCACTTTGTTGTCGGGCTGTCCATTTCACGGTTTTATTTAAAACGATGCTGCGTGGTACCGTCCAATCACAAGTTGACAGCTCCTCTGGGCGGAAGTAAGCGCGCTGGCTGGAGCTGTTTCAGTCAGCAGGACTGAGTCTTCACCATCGTTTTACCCTCACGACCTGAAGGGTGCGATTTGCCGTAATATTTATGATGCAATTTTACTGATGAATGATGTGCATAAAAAAGGAGGGAATTATTACAGAATCTGTGAGAAACGCAATACTAGATTTGATCACACGGTGCCGCTAAATCCACATGATGAACGTAGTTCCAGCGAGAGGATGAAATGCACGATTTAGCAGTTCTGACCGTGACGTTGACTTTCACATAATTTCATTTTAGAGGCGTCTAAGTCTGACATAGTCTGCGTATTGCGAATACATCTGCACAGACTGCGTGCTTCTGAGATGGATGTGTCTGTGGCCCCTGTTGTAGCAGGACTATTCTACTCTTTTTAATAAACTCTCATATGGGAGCGGGAGTATTCAGTCCTCTATAACTCTAGCTAGATCTGAGAGATTGTGAGTTCAGTGGATGGTGTCGTGCCCAGGAGTCACTTGAATGTTTTCTGAAGTGCCCGGTGCAGAGCGCAAATGCTGCCTGGCAGGTCCCAGGGGGCACAGAGTCAGCCCAGATGCAGCCAAGCCACCGTTGAGCTGAGCAACTGGCCAACTGTTGTTAGTTCTGGGGAAAGGGCTGTGCCTTTATGAATCATACAGCAGCCGTGCGGCTCAGTGTAACTGTGCTCTTCACATTCCCAATCCTCCAGGCCTCTTCTCGATCCATCAGCAGACTGAAATTTCACAGGAAAGCCCTGTATGGTTTAAAGTAGCAGGTTCAAAGCCTTCTACAGCATGTCCTGCTGAGAACTGGTCATGGAAGGGCATGAAGGTTCAGGTGTGTGTTCCAGGTGAATTCTCACTTTAAGTCATTAGTTTCTTAGTTGGTTGCATTTAACAACCCTTTTGAGTGTTAACAGGTGGCGGATTAAAGAGACATGCGACGCCCGCAGGCCTGGATTGAGGGGTGACGTTCAGTCCCAGGAGAGACTGTTCAGGCTTCCGTGTCAGAGAGTCCAGGCCGTATGACTCGCTGCTGTCTGATCCCGGGCAGCCGCACACTCTCCACGTCTGATTTATAGTGCCATGACACAGCACAGCCAGGAATGTTAATTGATGCTCCACACCCAAAAAAAGAGGCCCTGTGTTCATGGTGTCCATTATCTCTCGGAGCAAATGCCTCTGAAATGATGGGTTGGCCTCTAGGCTGCGACCGTTCTGTGCTGCCTGGCTCACAGCCGGAGCTCCCAGGAATCCACTACGCTCTCTAATTACAGCCCAGGCTCTCCTCTTCCATTGAGCCCCAAATGAGGGGCTGCAATGGGGCCGATTAGAGGGCAGACTGCAGAGGATATGACAGCAGGAGAAGTGTGTGAGTTAAACACTGTCAGACCCTGCAATCAGGAAGCAAAGCCACCCGGTGTGTCTTGTCTGTTGGTCTGCCTGTGTAGCGAAAAAGGAAGGGCTAATTAATATTAATTCCTACAATTCATAGAGACCTCTTGCTCTCAACAAGCCTTAGCCCTGAAGGATGGTCCTTGTGACAACACATCTTTTCTTCAAAACCTTTTTGCAAGTTGTGTAGATATTCAGTATTTAAAAGCTGCATCCCTGCTTTAAATGACTGATTTCTGTAGATCTACAAAGATGCCATCTGCTCATAGTTAAGATCGTATCTAAATCACCCAGTGAATCATTATTCTATGTTCAAATTTAAAATAAGGGGGGATCGCTGACAGTGGCATCTTTTGTTTTTTTCACCATGGATATGTCTCCACAGCTGATTTAGGATTTTGACTCCAGGAGAACAAAGGTCTCTCCAGGTATTAAGGAAATATGTTGCAAGGAGAAGATGAAGGAACCTCAACTTTTCATTTCAATACAATACACCTGAGAGAGGATTTGATTAAGATATTCAACATTTTACAGGGAATCAATATGGTAGATCCTAGTAAATATTTTAAGTTAAGATTCAATGACCAGAAAGCAGGTACATAACTAGAAACTGGTTAAAAGCTCATTTCACTCTAATACTAGAAAATATGTACACAGAGAAAGAAATTAATGAAATACCAAGTCACATACCACATGCAGCATCAAGATTAAAGTGATTTAAAAGCATACAAGTCACTCAGAATCATGGGAATAGGAATTGTGCACTGAAAGGTGCAAATATACCCCCTTGTCACTTGTCAGTTACTGCATCACTTGGCCTGGGGCTGCGAACTGTGTCTTAGAAGTCAGACAGTTCTGCTCTCTAGCGTTGTGAAATGGCCAGGGCTAATTCATATGCCCTTTCCCATGAGAAATCGATGGAAAGACCTGCTCGGTCCTGCGTGTTTCTGTCAGTGTTTGAGCATGAATGTCTGTGCGTGTCATGTGTGGCTTCCGGGCTCCTCTCCAGCAGGAGGGCTCTCCTCTCCCAGCTGTTGCCCCAGCATCCTGCTGGGAATGCAGGACCAGCCTGTGGGATATGGCTCCACACTGTGCTCTCCCGGCTCACTTCCCTCCGCTGTCCCTCTGCACCGGCACAACAAGCCTCTACAGCCTCCAGAATAGAAAGGAAGGAATACTGACATGTTCCTTCCAGCAGATCACACCACTCATGAAGAGGAGCTTCTCCAGGTGGTCATCGGTACCAAATTTGGTTTCTTCAATACAAACCTAATATTAACTGTATTCAATGTGTTTTTCCACTTGCACTGTAACCAAATCAGTTATATTTAGAGGCACACTCAATGTTAGGGCCCTGCGTTTTCACAAACACATTTCAAGTGAAACCAGTGTAACAGAGAAAACTGTTATCTCTCACATGCGCTGTGCCAAAATGAGCACTCACACCTTGGCGCTGACACCTTGCCAACACCTCGACACCGGAGTGTAATTATTTTCTCTATTTCCAGCCCTAGGCAGGTGCTGCAGAACTATCTGTTGTGCTGCCAGATGAGGTACGCCCAGCTGCTGAGGTGTACCCTTGCCTGCCTGCAGCCACGAGCCCACAGCTCCCCTCAGTCCCCTCAGGCACAGACCTCTTCCTGCAAGAGAGGTACAGGGCAAGAGACAGAGGGACAGAGATCACAGAGACAGAGAAACAAGGAGACAGAGGGACAGAGATCACAGAGACAGAGAGACAAGGAGACAGAGGGACAGAGATCACAGAGACAGAGAGACAAGGAGACAGAGGGACAGAGATACACAGAGACAAAGATACAGAGGGGCAGGAAGAGGCAGAGGAACAATCAGAAAGGCAGAGATGAGAGAGAGAGACAGACAGAGGGGGTGGAAGAGAGGAGCCTCATTAGAGAATTATGTCTTTTGCTGTAATGAAGCCTAAAGCAGAGAAACCGGAGAGAAATGAAAACAGTAATTGTGGAGTTTTGCAAAGCGCTTAATCCCAGGCTTACAGGCCTGTCAGTGAGGCCCGCAGGCGGCTGGCAGGCCTGGCTGCGCACAGAGGCCTCTGCTCCTTGACAATGGCTCCAACAGCTCGGGCCCTGGCCTCTCAGAAAACACAGCCATTGGGAATCATAGTAGTGGAAACGCCTCACTGAGCTGGCTGGTGGAGACGGCACCTTAGCAACACAAACAGGAAGCGCAAAGGTCAGAGATGAATCCCTGCGCACAGCAGCTGAGCTCAGCGGGATCAGTGACAGAGCCACTGTGTCAGACGCCAAACAGGAGCAGCTCTATCCTCCAGCGCAGACAGCCCTGCTCCAGATTCTCCTGCCCCACATGCAGCCCCAAGTCTCCCCAGTCCTCCAGTTTCTTCAGTCCCCCTAGTCTCCCCAGTCTCCCAGTCTCCTCAGTCACCCCAATCTCCCCAGTCTCCCCAGTCTCCCAGAAGCTAACAATTCAAAGTTGAAACTTGAATAAGACCCGATAAAAGTATTTAAAATCCTCAAAAGCCTGACAAAGTCATGTGTTGCGAGTTAAACTGTCAAACCAGAGATCTTTAGATCTATTAACTACTAACTACCAAAACACCCAGGTGGGCCCAATGGCCTCCTGTCATTTCTAACCTTTCTTTTGTTCTTATGTGATCCAGAGTCTTAACAAGTTGCTTTCTGAAAGAAAAAAAAATGGGGTGCAAAAACGAGCTCCAGGCACTGTGTGCATCTTCTCCTGTGTCAATGCGAAACGGAAGCTGTGTGGGTCTGCAACTAGGCGCTGAAACATGAGACCCTCTGGAGCTGGTGATGCTGGAAGGAGGTGAGTGTGCCAGCTTCCTCTGCACTGAGGCTGTATGAATCAGACACCTGTGACAGGTAAAGCCTGGCTGATCACATGCAGGCCCGCCGGGCTTGTCAGTGTGTGGCTGAGGTGCTCATTCTGTCAGCCAGCAGCATTCACAGTCACGAAAACCCAGCCTTGAGTGGGACTCTGCCAGACCCCTAACAGTGTGTAGTGTGTGCTCAGTGTGTAGTTTGTGCTCAGTGTGTATTGTGTGCTCAGTGTGTAGTGTGTACTCAGTGCATAATGTGTGCACGGTGTGTAGTGTATGGTGTTACAGTGCTCAGTGTGTAGTGTGTGTTCAGTATGTAGTGTGCTCAGTGCGTAGTGTGTACACAGTGTGTAGTGTGTGTTCAATGTGTAGAGTACAGTGCGTACGGTGTTACAGTGCTGTACAGTGTGTGGTGTGTGTGTGGTGTGTAGTGTACAGTGTGTAGTGTGTGTGTGGTGTGTAGTGTACAGTGTGTAGTGTGTGCGCAGTGTGTAGTGTACAGTGTGTGCACAGTGTATAGACTGTACCGTGTGTAATGTAAAGGGGAGATCTGTGCAGCAGGCATGTCTTAGATGTGTCTGAGATGTGTGTCATTGGAAGAACAAAGATGTTCACAACAGTTCACTGGGGCCAGATTCAGAAAGGCTGGTTATCCTGAACCCATGTGCTGATTGCTTATTCCTCAGCCCTGTGCACAGGCCTGCTCCCTTACCTTATCGCCTCTTCATTGTCTTTATTTCTCCCCATTCTTCCCACGTCCCGGTTACTGCTCCTTATTCTGCATTCCTTATTCATTAACCGTCCCGGATCACTATTCAATTGCTTCTCCTTTATGTGGGTTTTAGCTCACCTAACGATCACCAATAATGTCAATTCACCGAACATTTAAAGAAGTAACTTGAAATGTATTAAAATGCTACAATTTGTCAAATGTTTTTCATGAATGGTTTAACTAGGGAAGTGGAAGCTCATTTCATAGAAACCAGGTAACCAGAACTGGTCATAAATGTCTTAAATGACAGTAGTCATGTACACACCCATATCATTTGGAAAGAATGTCCTTCATGTTTTCAGGAGAGATGGAATTTCATTTAATATTTATGGGCAGAAAGTCAAATGCATCCAAGACAGTTCTGGGTGAGTGTGGTGAGGCGGTTAAAAGATTAAAGTGGTTTAATTTCACATGCAGCATAAAACAGAGGGACCAGTGTCAAAGACAATTCCATGACATCACTCCTGGGCTGCTTCTGAAACGTGATCTGAAAGGTGAGCAGGTTGTTTTTTACTGGGAACCCGTCAGATTGCGGGGTTTCGGGGAGTTTCAGCGCTCTGCGGCGTGCCTCTGTCTGGGCTCATCAGCAGGCAGGCTGAGACTCTGGGTGTGGCCGCGAGCTCACCGGAGACAAGGCTGGGCAGCAGGTACGGCATCCAGCATGCCTGATCTCCCTGTGCAGCTCCCAGTGTGCCTGCAGGAGTACCACAGAGATGGGAGGGGATGCCCAGAAAAGGAGGAATTTATCCTGCAGTGAGCAAAATCCCACGCTTGCAGCCAGCAATCAGCGCTGCTGTCCTTAATGGAAGTGATTCAGTGGGACGGCCATTACTGATTCATTCTGAATCTACTGCCCCTGCAGCCCTGCTCTGAATTCTTTTAACATTGAAGGCTCCATGTTAACCTTGGAGATTTATTAATGATGACAGTTTACAGCGACCTGTCTTTTCTCAAACAGGTGTGTCCAACAGCAGGAGACCTTGAGCTTTTATAAAACGTGTGTTTCATCCTGTGGGAGAGCTGTGTAACTGAGAGACTCTCTAGTTTTACCTTCAGTCTTGCTCATTTCCTCAGTCCTGGAATCTGCTAAATATAAAAAAAAAATTGTTAGCCTTGTTCAATAATTTTGAGGAGACTGACTTAAAATTACCTTCAAATTGGAGTCTTTTTGTCTTCGGATTTGCTTTAGCATGTGTAAATATGCAGGTGGCAGGATTCTGGGCTGAGAGAGTGCTATAGAGACCCCCCAGGTGAAACAGCCCAGCCTCCCTCGCAGGAGCAGTGCTCTGTTCCTGACTGGAAGGGGAGGAATGGAATGAAACAGCCCCCTCGCCTCCTGCAGACAGCTGGGGGTCAGTGTATTTCTCCTGCAAAGCTGAGCTCCATGTGTTCTTATTCCCCTGCGTAGCGAGACGTGAGATCTGCTACCCCTCCTTCTGGCTCGGGCGTGGGTCAGAAAGAACCAGGTTCTAACGCATCCCTCAGCACTCAAACACAAACAGCGGGATTAGGGTCCACGTCTCTGATGAGATCTTTCCCATGAAAATGTGGAATAGTGGGTGCAGAGTGGTTTTCGCTGCAGCCGGTCAGTAAACACTAATTAAGCTCCCCCGCAGCAAAGAGGCAGGTTGTTATCGGCGTGTCTCCACACGGCTGGTGACTGTTCCAGGAGAGGTGGGGAGAGGGTGGGGAGAGGGCTTGGAGAAGCGTTCCTCAGGACTGAGGTCAGTATGCATTCCTCACCGGGGGAATTCTGCAGAGGGATTCTCAGAAAGGATCATTGTTTTCAGGGTTGGAGGCGTGTTCCTTATTTCATACGTTACATCACCTGTGTGGTATTCCTGAATATTTGTACTATACGTGATTCACCGGGACAACTCTGCTGCTGAAAGCAGGCCTAGTTAGGTCCATCTCAGCCTCACTAAGCATTATACACCACTGCATTCTGTGCAGGTTTAGAGCCTAGCATGGCCCAGTAGTAAGAAGAGAGGGAGGTTAACACGGAGATCTTCAGTAGCTTGCTGTTTATCCCTGCCCAAAGTAAACAGAATAATTACAGAAATATCTGAGCAATAATAATTAATAAGTCACATCAGTTCGTGACCTTTAGCTTGGAAGACACACTATCACACTGTTTAAAGCTGTGGCTGGGAATCTTGCATTGATTCAGAAAAGAAAGGCTTTGATCACAGAGCACTCCAGAAAAGCCATTGTCACAACATATCCTGGTTTTTCTTGAGCCAGGAGATTGGAGCCATGAAGCAAAAGCACTTTCATCAGTCATGCAGCCAGAAATTATGCACTGAATGTAACATGATAGCAATAGCAAAGAGTGGGTTAGATATGTCTTGTACAGATCCACTGTGAACACAAACGTTTGCTCAATAACCCTCTTAACAGAGAAAGTATATCCAGTGATATCAGCGGAGTGGTAAATACAGAGAGGCCTTTGTTGATCTGAAGCCCTGGAGATCTGTGTTTACTGAGTCAGTAAAGGTGGGAGAACTGTCTGCATGGAGCCCTGAAGGGTTTATCTGGAAATAATCAGAGCCAGTTTTACTAACTCCACAGACCCTGGCAGATGGCTTATGTCTGAAGTGGGAAGTGGAGTTTGTGTTGCCTGTGCAGCCCCGGACAACTGAGCAGCCAATATGGAGAGACACACAGCAGGAGGCAGGGAAACATGCTTGCAGAGCTGTCTTCTGACACTCTGACCATCTCTCCTGCTGCACAGCTTATTTTCCAGGAAGTAACGACACAACGATTAGATGTGTTAGCTGATGTTTACTGTGAAATTGAAGTATGGAGACATTTGGCTTAACCAGCTTGGTTAAGGGGAACCCCACTGGCCACAGGATGGGGAGTCAGAGACCCCCGTTCAGAGAGAGGAGTGAACCCAGATGCAGTGGCACAGGTGGAAATGCGGAACAGCTAACGACATTAAGAATGACTATGATTTAGAATAGCTGGGCGAAAGGCTTGGTCTCTACAGGGCCTCCATTCAAAGGGACAGGGAGGGCAGTGTCCTGTCCTGTAGCCCTGATCACACAGAGCAGAGCAGGAAATGATTGATGGCCAGGCCGTGCATCGCATGTATTTAACAGCCTTTCCCAGAATAAACGGTCTCACATCGCTCTCAAACACACTGAATTGTAGTACAAGTACATCAGGCTTATTTATTTATCCTAGCAGGAAAGAACCCCGGCATGGATAAAACTTTTCTATGCACATTCTTTCATTAAGGAAGGATCAAAGCCAGACAGCTCTCTGCAGTGTGCTGGCACTGGCTGGGCTGCCCAGAGGAAGAGGGCTGTGCTGCTGCCTGTGTTTTTGAGGAGGGCCAGTCTGCATTTGCACCATTTCATTTTGAGAGTTATCATTTCTCTTCAGGCCATACTGTAACTTTCGCTACTGGAGGCAATGGGCAAAATCTGTTTTTTTCTTCTTTTTCTCTCCTTCCTACGTTTTTCTTTTTTATAATTTCACCACAGCTTGTGAGTCACAGTAAAAGACTCCTCTTGTCTTGTCTGAGGAATTATGAACACAATTGATTGACAGAAAGCAAAATGTTCTATTGTTAATCACATCACATCTATTCTTAAGCAATTTGAATTTCAATTTCCCTCTAAATGCAAACTTTTTTAGGGAAAGATTATTGAAATTTTATCCTTTATTATAACATCCATGTACACAAAAACTAAAAGGCCTCTTTCTCCATATTGTTTATGCTTGCAGAGAGAAAAAAGGAAATTCAACAAAAGACTCCACTCAGGTCCATAAACCGGTGGTGTGTGTTATTTGGGGTGAGTGTGCTCGTCCCTTCTGCATCAGGCTGCCCTCTCACCTGGGGCTCTCTGCTCCACCTCTACACCCTCCAGCACCAGCTCAGCTGAAATGCATCTTTCCTTCCTAAATATGGGAACAAAAACGGGATTCCACCACATTAAAGCTGCTGATAATTACTGTTTAGATTTGAGAGGGGATTTTCAAAGTTAATTGAGTTACAGTTTATTCCTTCTTTTCAGAAGATTAATTGTGAAGGTTTGAAGGTGTATCCCAAAGTTTTGAACTTGTTTGGAACAGAGAAATTTATATTTCTTTCACATTATGGATTTGAAAACTTTAGAAAAAGGAACAACTTTTGCAATGGAGAAAAAAGTGAGACCCTTTCTCTGTGTAGTTATATATATTTAAAGCAGATGATGAATTTTGAATTGTTACAAACCCTGGAACAGGGCACTGCAATCGTCTCCCGAGATTCCAGACGTCAAGCTGATGCTGCAGAGGGATGCTGTGTTTAGTGATGGGAGGGCTCAGGATTATACTGTGACCTTTGGCCCTTGACCCCTGCCCGAGGTGAGAGAGGGGAATGTGCTGCACTGACGCAGGCTCCGCCCTGGCCCTCAGACTGCAGTCAGCGTGTCGGCTGCAGAGGAACGAGTAGAGTTTAACTTTAGAAGAAGAACCAACGATAAGCTGTTGAGCCTCTATCAGTGTCAAGAAGGCTCAACAACCAAAATGTTGTTTCTTCATTCTACTTTTCAGTGAGGAATTAACCTTTAATGGTTCCTTATTGAGGACAGAAGAATACTTATTTGATTCTGGAGGCAAGGATCTCTTTCATCCTGGAAAGAGGATGCAATATCAGCTTCAGCAACCTGGCTGGACAGACTGATCCAGACTCCCACAAGCCTTTGTGCCCTGAGTTTTAAATGCACGTCTCTGTAGTTTCCAGTTTTTGTCCTGTGGTTGATGTTTCACTGCTGATTCTGAAGAAGCATTGAATTTTTCACCACCTTTGAGGATTTTTAATCCTTGAATCCGGTCCCCTCGTAATCTTCTCAGATGAAGACTTAAGTGATTTAGATCTTTTAGCAAGTCAGAGAGGACTGTCCTTTAAGATCATGAATATGTCTTGTTGATTTTCTCTGAAATGAGTCCTGAGCAGCAGTATGTTCTTTGTAGCAAGATGACCAATACGGCAGACAGTGCTCTGTCTGGCTGTGCTTTGGAATATTCTACACATCCTAACATTCTTTTGACTTTTTCACTTTTTCATTGCTTCTGTGCTTTGTCTGCAAGAAGTAAACGATGCATCAAAATCACTTCTTGCACACTTGTGTCCTGGAGCACAGTGATGTCTGGAGCTCGTGTTCATATATTTATGAATGAATGAAGTCTTGACTGGCAGCACAGCATAAGAAATGTAATGAGAATCATTGCTTAAACAAGCATGTTTATTTGACAGTGATTCCTCCTGGAGGTTACTGAACACCTATTTGTCCTGACAGGTGTTATGTCACTTTTATTTTTATCTTTTTATCCATTTTCTAACAGCTTCTTCCAATTCAGGGTCACGGGGCAACCGAAGCCCATCCGAGCAAGCAAGGGGTGCAAGGCCAGGTAGACCCTGGACAGGACACCTGTCCATCACAGAGCACACAGACACACACACTCACACCAGGGCCAGTTTTCCCAGAAGCCATTTAACCTACCAGTATCTCTTTAGACTAGGAGAAAACTGGAGCACCTGGAGGAAACCCACAAGAACACAGAGAGACTACAAACTCCAAGCAGGCAGCAATGCCACCCACTGCACCACCCTACCATGACCATGACATCTGGCTTCTCCCATGACATCTGGCTGGTGTCACTCTAAGGTTCGCTGGTTCTCGCAAGCAGGATAAGAGAAGACAAGGGGGCCAGAGGAGTGGATGGTCTCCAGCAAGGCGGTGATCAGTGCTTCAGGTGTCATGCAGAAACAAGGGCGGCTTCAGCTGGGTGTGTGTCTCCCCTGGAGAGCAGCTGCAGGGTGGAAGGAGTCACTCTGTGTTTAGACACCGGGGTCGGTGCTCAATCCAGCAGGCATCCTCATGCATCGCTGGTGCTCAACCACAACACAGGGAGCGAGGGATTAGGCCACAGCCAGCTATCCCCGTTACTGCAATTAGGGGAATTAAGCTACAGAAACAACGACAGGAAGGGCCCAATCAGCACCTGAGCTGGGCTGCAGGTGTCTGGTTCTCGTGCCTGGAAGGACACGTCACATTGTCACTCCTCCCCCCACCACAGGAATGACGGCTGTGAGGACCTCCTTCTCCATGTCAGAATCTGCAGGTGCAGAGTGATTCCAGCAGAGAGAAGTGTGCTGCAGGGTTTCTCAACAATCGCTCATTATGAAACTTCAAAGATACAATACTGAAACAGAAAATATTCACATTTTATTCAGTTTTTCATACTTTTCAGAATTTTAGCTGGAATATGTTAGCAGATAAGACCACAATAAAGGTGTCTGTTTGCAGCCGGGAGTTTTAGTGTTTGGCATTCTCTCTCCAGAAACATCTCTGACTCAGCTGTCCTGTTTACCTATTTCTCAAGACTTGCACCACAGGGCGATGAAGTCAAAGTCCCAGATATCGTTGTTTTAAATGCAAAGCGTATATAGCAGAGAGGGAAACATGAGTCTCTTTCTGGTGCAAAGAACTGCACCTCCAAAGTTAGACCATAAGAACATCACAGGAATATGAACACCACCATATTCCCTAGCCAGGTTTCCAAAAGACTGCACACTGGGATGTTAGAAAAAAAAAGATCAGGATCAGCTGGCAAATAATACTTCATCTCATGTCTTTCCATGGACTTTCATGCACTTTAAACACTAGAGTCCAGGGCCCCAGCAGGGGGCGCAGTAGAGTAGTGATGAAACTTTGGTGTCTCACAGACACTCCACATTCGGGCTTCTTTAGGCTGGATTTCTCAGTACATCTGAGTTCAGCTTGCTCCCTGGCATGACAAGTATGCACAAGCCTCCGAAGCATTTACATCAGTATGTTCCCGCTCTCCGTCAAATTCAAATTTGGATTCAAAGGTGCTGCATTGATATGGAAAACGCTTGTAGTGCTGCAGATCCAAAACACAATGAGCAACACAAATAGAAACTTCTCCCTCTCCTTTGCTTCTCTGCATCCCTTTGAAGCTCGCTGCCCCTGTGTCCAGAGCCCCCTGCAGCAGCTCCCCATGGGGGGGCAGCAGGAGAGCACACACTTCCTGTGGAGCCCTGCTGGGGGGTTGTCACCAGGGAGATTTTCTGGGGGGGGGAAGCCGGGTCCTGTTTCTCTTTTGTTGCAGGTGTCACACCTCTAGGGCAGCCTTGATGGGAACATAATGGCCTGTTAGTTCACAGCGGGATGAGGTTTTATTTTCTTATTTGCTTATGTCAGTGCAGGCAGGAATGACACCTCCCTCCCCTCTCTCCACTCATCAGAGCTGGTGGCTGCAGCCCAGCTGTGTCTGCGGTCAGCGGCCCCTCAGGGACTGCAGGCCAGCCGCGCAGCTGTGCAAACCTGCAGGTATGTGAATGCTAGGCAAGGCTCCGGCGCTATCAAATTCCTCTGCACATACCTCTATAAATGTCTGGGGTGGGGATCCATACATCATGTACGTTCAATTATTTTAATTTGACTTGATATTACAGAAGAGATTCCACAGCAGAAACACGCCTTTACTTTCCAACCTCTCAGCTTGGAATTCACCTCAACTGGCTCCTGTGTAGCCTGCGCACTGTCGCAGCTCCGTAATCGAATGTTTATCTCTCCTCACCTTACACCCATTGGTCCTGGAAACTCTTTGGCACTGGTTTAAAATGTGAAATTAAACTTGAGGTTTTCCTACTAGATTCTATCTCCTTGCTGGAGAGACGGGGAGCCAGCTGGATTTGCTGTGACAGAGTGCCAACACAGCCACCTCAGAGCATCTGTAAAACTACTGTTTCTGTCCCATCCCTGGGTCACTGTGTCCTGTGCAGTATGTGCTCATCCTGCTGCAGAGATAAGAATACAAAGACAGAGGAAAGGATACAAGGCCTTTCAGAACAATTAACTACTACGGCAGCTAGTGACTTCAATCAGCTGTTTCTTGAAAGAAGACACAGTATCGGCTTCAATAACATGGCTGGGCAGCTTGTTCCACACTCCCACTACCCTTTGTGTAAAGACGTGCCTCCTGCTCTCTTCCCCTTGGGTTCCATTTGTGAAGCACAGAAGCTGATGTAACCCTGCCCTTCGGAAGCAGCACATGCACAAGGGCCATGACCGCAGGGAGGTGCATGAGAAAGTGTGGATGGGAAATCCGCAGTCTGGCACTCACAGTGAGAAAATCTGCTCTCGCCCCTGTGCTCACGTCCCGAAGCTTGTGTCTGTGCGTAATTGAGCATCTCAATTTAATTGGAGGTAATTACCCATCAGTGATCATTCGATGCGCTGTGGTGTCAGACCAAGTTTCATGCTGGAATGCTGTCAGATTTCAAGAAGCTGCACCCATCCAGCTACCAGTATCCAACATTCGTTCAGGAGAGGATGAGTGACTGTACCCCCCAGTACCCCAGAGACTGGCTCCATTATTTGTATTAGACATTCTACAGACTATGGCTGATTCACTGCAAGTTCTCCAGGGGAGGTCCATTGAAATGCCAAGAGATTATTTTTCTTTTTCTCTTTTAACACTGTATGAGGGAATCCCAGGTGCCCAGCTACAATCAGTCACATTCCTTTCCTGCATACAGGCAAGTGGACCCCCTGCTCAGTTAGAAAAGCTGCTGTAAAGCCAAACAGCCCCCACTAAAATGCTCAGGAAGAGGCCAGCATTGTTCCTCCCTCTGTGGCCTTTTGATTTCCTTCCTGTTCTGAGACCCCGACCTCTTCTCCCCCGGCCAGCGCAGTGCAGACAGGCAGCGGTCAGAGCTGGACGCCCCAGCATCCTCTCCCTGTCCAGCGCAGTGCAGGGGACAGCGGTCAGAGCTGGATGCCCCAGTGTCCCCTGGCCAGAGCAGTGCAAGGACATACTGTTAAATCCAGATTATCTCATTTGTCCTAAATAATTGTTTTAGGTTAATTAGCGCTTTAATGTTTTTAATCTATACATACTGTATAGCTTTATGTTTCACAAGAGAAATCAGGCCTTGATCTTCCCCCTGTCCCCACCCATCATTGTGCCTTCAAGTTCACACAGCTTCTACTCAACTGCTGCTGTCAAACCAGTTACACTTAATACTAGAACACACATTTTTTAGATAGTTATAATCCACACTAACGGCAAAGTGATTAATTGGTGATGACAGAGAGGTGCACTGTTAAAAAATGCCAACTGGTCCAAGTGGCAAAGGAGTGGGCACCTCTGAGGCCCAGTGAACTCTGGGACAGCGTCTCCAAAACCCTGCTTCTCCAGCTTTCAACAGTTATTCTACAACACAACAGACGGTATATGACAGATACAACACGACAGAGCTTTTTATTCCTTTTTCTTCACTTCCTGATGCGTTGAGTCCAGGAGAGCATTTCTGCCCACGCTTGCAGGATGGGATGCACACATTCGGAAAGGGGAACACTGCCATGAACGGAGAGCACATTTCCTCGGGAATCCCGCGCCCCCTGCTCCACATGCAACACATTGTTCAATGGAGAAGCCACAGGCATGTCATAACCTTTCCTATATGAATTGATCGCAAAGGGAAAGACTTCTCATGTATTTATCCTGGCTGCTCTGTCTCCTTGCCTTGTCAGAAGACCATCTGCAAATAAGATGTCTGTTCAGCCCAGCTCAGCAGGTCGAGCTTCTGTTGCACGAGGTAACCAAGAGAAACAGGACAGGTTGTGTTTTATTGCTGAGATATTTCAGAAGAGTGACACAGTGGAAGGATCATTGGCTCCTGTAAAGTTGGCCCTGGTGTGAGTGTGGGAGTCTAGCAGGCGAAGGACTGGCGTCCCGTCCAGGGTGGGTTAGGTTAGGGTTATGTCCCGTCCTGGGTGCTCCCTGCATTGTGCCCGTTGCTTGCTGGCTGCTCCCTTGAGACCCTGAACTGGATAAAGAGCTTAGAAGATGGATGGATGAACAATAGAACAAAGTCTCCAATTTAAATAATATCATCCACTGAGCGTCCTTTATCCAATGTGTTGTGTTTGCACATGGATATTTACTGTGTTTAAATACGACTTCCATCAGATTGTTTCTGTCACAAGATTAAAATGGCCTTATATACAGCTTCCAGCACATACCTAACACATACTCATCCAGAGTTTCAGTATTGTCAGTGGTTCCTCTAGTGTGTTACACTGGTCAGTCTCTCAGGGGCAAACCCAGGCCAGATGTGCACAGCTGTGAGGAGACACTGCCCCCCTCATTACCAGTAATTACCAGATCATTCTTGTCTCCACCTGGTTGAAATTGCATTAAGATGCAATAAAAGGCTTATTATTATTATTTATTATTACAGCAGTGGAACTTTCACTGGGGAGCAGTAGCTTGAGTAACTCTTGGAGTGTTAGTGATCCTACTCACTCTCTGTTTGTGTCTAATTTTGACAAAGCCAGAGCTCCATCAGAGTGTCTTAACGAGAAGAACGAGAAAGTCCTTGCGTGACCCAGTCAAATTCCTGTGGTTCTGTAGCGAGACTTGAAGATGTCTCTGGACACTCCACTCAAAGCGCTTTACAGGTAATGGGGACTCCAGCCATAGTGCGCCAGAACGCTCACCACACACCAGCTCTCAGTGGGGAGGAGAGCAGAGTAATGAAGCCAATTCAGAGATGGGGATTTTTAGGAGGCCATGATTGGTAAGGGCCAATGGGAAATTTGGCCAGGACTCCAGGGTTTCACCCCTACTCTTTTTGAAAAACGTCCTAGGATTTTTGATGACCACAGAGAGTCAGGACCTCGGTTTTATGCCTCATCCGAAGGACGACACCCATTTACAGTATAGTGTCCCCATCACTAAACTGGGGCATTAGGACCCACATAGACCACAGGGTGAGCGCCCCCTGCTGGCCCCACTAACACCTCTTCCAGCAGCAACCTTAGTTTTTCCCAGGAGGTCTCCCATCCAGGTACTGACCAGGCTCACACCTGCTGAGCTTCAGTGGACTGCCAGTTGTGAGTTGCAGGGTGATATGGCCTATCTACAATGAAGAACAGGCAAAACTGCACCAAGCCAGTGTGCGGTGGGACGTTGGGTGGGATTTTGGGTGGGATTTATCTAAAAACGCTTAGAGCTGTAACTGCTGTTACACCCGGGGAGGTGAATACTTCAGTGAGCAACGATTTTTCATTTTGGATTTTGCTTTGCAGTTTTTGATGACATTTGTCATTCTTCATCCAGAAATGTGTGTTTAGTGCGATTATTTGAATTTTGATTACAAATATTCAGTTAAAAATTGGTGTTCCCATCATTTGTGCTTCAACAGAATGGGACACATGAGGAAGGCAGAGAAATCTGCAGAGCCCTGTAGACACGTGGGTGAGAATCGCCCCTCCTCACACAGCCCCCGGCCTGGAGCAGGACACTCCCTCCTCTCGGGTGGGGGCGGGGGGCGGGGGGCGGGGGGCGTTCTCCGCATCGTTTCCATTTCTCACAGACACTTGCTGCTTTTGCTATGTTGATGGGCAGCCAGCTGGCAACAATGGGCCAGTCTGTTGGGGAGCTGCTGCTGCTCTGCCTCCACCTGTGCCCCCCCTCCCCCCCGCAGGAGGAGTGTGAAGGGGCCCATTATGAGCAAGACGGAGAAGGGGGGGATGGTGAACTTCAGGGTTACATTGGTGATCAGCGATCCCCGAAAGTGACCCTGCTCCCAGAGGAGCACGGATGTCCTCGGGGTGAGAGGGCGAGGAAGCATCCAATCGCTCGACCCCGGAATCCGAGACTCCGACAGGAACTCTGCGCCCAGTCCAGGCCTGGATCCGAGGGCCCCGCCTGCTGCAGGGCCTCGCCGGCTCTCTTTCAGCAACCGAACAAACCTTTACCAGGGTTAAAGGTTTGTGTCTGTATAGACCCAAGGGCCTGTGCTGTGTTTGCCTGGAAATGAGCTGGCAACACAGCCTGTTGGATAAACAGGGAGTTTGCTCAGTTCAGGTCTATGACCCTGAGCTGCTGCTGCATTGATCACGGCCCATCGCCCTGGACAGGCCACGTGTCCTGCACAGCAGAGGCTGAGCAAGATGAGGATTAAAACAGGAGAAATGTGCAAAGAACAGGCTGCTCTAGCCAAGACCGTAGGCGAGCAGGGCTGGATCAAGGTCTGTAGAAAGACCGTAGGCTGCCGAAGGAGGAGAAAGAAAGATGAACTGAAAGCAGGTGATCATGTTCCTGGCTGTAACCTGGACTCTGCTCCCCTGCTCTGTGTGGACACAGTGGATCAATAGCAGGACTGTGTTTGCAAGGGCTGAGGGGAGAGAAAGCTCAGCAGAGACAGGAGCCCAAACAGAGCAGCAATATTATATTGAGATTACCTCACTAAAACAACGGGTTTCATCATGTACAGATTCAAGGCTTTGATTTCAAATGATTCCAAAATATTCCATGTCTTATCTTTTTGTTCTCTGTGTGGAGTTTCAGTTAGGAATTCGGAAGTTAAACTCTTTGTGAGTCAACTGGAAGTGCTCAACAGCAACAATGTGCATGAGTCACAGGAGTGTGTCAGCTGACAGGGCCTGCTGTCCTTCCGGTGTGGAGTTACTCCTGCTGGGTAAACAGCCTCAGATAATCACACTGCTGATGTGTCCGCAGTTCCCCAGTCTGGGACACAAGGTGTGTTTTACGGTTTAGGTAAGAGTGGAACTCCAGATATGTAGGATTTTCTATATTTCTGTTATGTATATTTCAATATTTGTTCTGTATAGTTACATACAGACCTATACATGTGGTCTGTATAGTTCTGTATATTTCTGTTCTTTTTCTGTTTCTGTTCAGCCCGGTGAGCAGGAGCAATCCCTTCACTGCTCTTTAACTCCAGACTCTATAGGGAATGAACTGTGGTGAAGCAGAGCTCATGGTTAAGTCCTTACTGAGACCTGTCGCCCTGTAGCCCATAATCTGAAATGGAATGACTGTCTTTCGACAGGTGGATGTGAACTGGACCCTGAGCCAAGGGGCCTTTTCTGAGGCTCGTCAAGCACCTCGGGCAGCCCTGGCTCCTGGCTCAACCTCTCCGCCTCTCCTCCTCTCCTCCTTCTCCTCCCCTCCTCCTCTCCTTCTCTGCACTAAGGTGCTCTCCAGTTTGCTCTCAGATCCCAGAGGTCATGCCGAAGGGGCGCGGAATGCTTGCTTCACAAAAGAACTCAGCTCTGGAATTCCTGGGAAGAGAAGTTGCTAAGAGACAATATTTTTATTTTTTCTTTTCACAGAGAAACAGCAAGCTTCCCTTTTCATCACCTCCCATTAATAGTCATAGACCTATTCCCACTCCTCCCACTCCACACTCCAGCCCTGGTCCACAGGCTCTGTGGGACCAGTGTGGGTGTCCAGCCTCGTTACTGACTCGCTGTCATGCAGAGCCAACGAGCTAAAAGAGGACACTAACCACTAGAAGACTACTAGTTACAATGGCTGATAGTGCTATATTCCCTTCATACAGCTGAACCCTCCACACTGCAGCTCTGCTATATCCTGGAGGGATATTTCTGAATATTCATCACCTCCATGGCTGAGCGGGTAGTTCAGCGTCTCCATTGTCGTCTCCCCAGGGAGGGTCCTGCTGGGGCCAGTCCGGCACAATAGGACAGGAAAGGCCTTTCCCATGGGATCTGACGGAAATGCACCTCCCAGCCCAAGCCAGTGTCTTATCTCTAGCCCACTTTGTGCCCCGCACATCGGCCTCAGAACGTTTTACAGCTTAACTGGCACTTTCTTCTTGTTGCCTTACAGACACATGTCATTCCAGAAGGATGGATGCTGCCATGAAAATAATCAGCTGCCACAGTCAATAATCATCAATAAAAGCCATCAATACATTTCTGACCAGGAGGTGCAGGACTGATTACTGAGAGAGAGTTCAGGCTTGAATTGCCTGTCCTGTGCTGACGTGTCGCACGGATTTGGGGTTCCTCTGGAACACGTGGAGTCCAGGGTGGCCTGCTGGATGCACCTGAGCCGCTCTGTCCCGGGGCAGAACCCAGGCGGCGCTGTGCTTCAGGGCAATAAGGTGTGTCCCTGTCCTTCCAGAGCCCCGGCAGGACCCGGGCCTGGAGCCGGGTTCCAGCTGCAGCCCAGCGCCGAGAATCTTGCCTTCCCCTGGGCACAGTGCGCGGCTTTGAAGTAGCAGCCAGCAGGGAAGTGTCTGCGAGCGGAAGGGATGTTGATGTTAATGTTCGACCACAGAGCCTCGGCTGACCCAGGCCGGCTGTTTTTTCCTCTTTGAATCTGTGGGGCTTCTGTCCGCAGGAAGTGCAGGCAGCAGCACCTGTATCCTAAGGGCAGCTGAGCTCAGTCTGCTGCTGGAGGCCACATCTCCCTTCCTTCCAGCCACTGCCAGAGAGCTGAGTGACCAGCCTGGAGCGCAGAGTGACCAGCCTGGAGCGCAGACTGACCAGGCAAGAGCACAGACTGACCAGCCTGGAGCGCAGACTGACCAGGCAAGAGCACAGAGTGACCAGCCTGGAGCGCAGACTGACCAGCCTGGAGCGCAGAGTGACCAGCCTGGAGTGCAGAGTGACCAGGCAAGAGCACAGAGTGACCAGGCAAGAGCGCAGACTGACCAGCCTGGAGCACAGAGTGACCAGGCAAGAGCACAGACTGACCAGCCTGGAGCGCAGACTGACCAGGCAAGAGCACAGAGTGACCAGCCTGGAGCGCAGACTGACCAGCCTGGAGTGCAGAGTGACCAGCCTGGAGTGCAGAGTGACCAGGCAAGAGCACAGAGTGACCAGGCAAGAGCGCAGACTGACCAGCCTGGAGCGCAGAGTGACCAGGCAAGAGCGCAGACAGACCAGCCTGGAGCACAGAGTGACCAGCCTGGAGCCCAGACTGACCAGCCTGGAGTGCAGAGTGACCAGCCTGGAGAGCAGAGTGACCAGCCTGGAGCACAGAGTGACCAGTAATTTACACAAAGGGGAGTGGAAGTGTGGAACAAGCTGCCCTGTCCTGTGGTTGAAGCCCTGATACTCTGATTTCTTTCATGGACAGCTGGATGAGATCCTCAGATCAATTTGATGCTAACTATCAAACAGACTATCAGTGCAGAATGGCTTCCTGTCATTTGTAACTGTTCTTATGCTCACAAAAACACCAACAATAAATGATCTATTTGTACTGCCAGCTGGCAACAAAGCAGAAAACAATTTACTGTACAGTGAGTGTCTGCATTTAAACTCCAGGGTTATTAGATTGAGCTAACTTACTTTATGACAGGAGCTCTGTCTGGCATGTTTAAACAGTCCTAGGGAATTAAAACATATTTCCTTTGTTGTTGTACCTGTGCATTATGAGTTTAAAAAGACAGAGAAAGAAAGGAAGACACAACTCTGCCTTACGCCCAGAGTGCTGGTTACTGAAATGCCTGAGGTCAGTTTACAGGCTGGTGGCCCAACAGCCCCTTCTGCTCTGTATCTGTTCTTACTGATCTGTGAGCAGGGGCAGCTGTGCTCAGGGCTCTGGGGTGAACAAGTCTTCACTGCCACTGCTGGGCAGAGAGAAACTGCTCAAAACAGCACCCTGAGCTTCTCGCACCCAACAGTAAAACACGAACCGGAGGTCCCAGATGGAAACCTTTAATGCAGGCTCTTTTTTACACAAAGGGATGTGGGAGTGTGGAACAAGCTGCCCAGCCATGTTGCTGAATTTAATCCTGTGGATTCTTCCAGAAAATAGGCTGGATAAGTTCCTGGGATCAATGAGCTACTAGCAACAAAGAGCTAAATGGGACGATTGGCTTTGCTTCATTCATAAACTTCCTTTTGGACAGTCCGTAAACACATGCTGCCCTCCCATGCAGGGCTGTCGGCCTGACACAGCCACCTCGCTCCAGACCTGTAACCCCCTCCCTGACATGGAACACGGGCGCATTCCAATGGGCGGGGCTCCGTGACGTCAGCTATTCCTGAATGAGAGCCCGGAGCAGCCAGAGCTTCAGCCGAGTTACAACCCGAGCAGCTCGGTCCGCACAGTAACTTCAGAGGACTTACAGAAAATGGATTCCTTTGGGATTAGGCATCTAGTATTTGTAATTGTATTTATTAATAATGTATTTAATAGTCTACAGACCAAAGAAGGTAAGTCTTTTGTTTTTTTTTTTAATATATTTCTTTCTGTGTATTTCTTGGCTGAGAACCTCGCGTTGGAAGTTGAAGTTTGTGTCCGGGCACATGGTGTTTCATACCTGAGAGCGCCTCGGGGATCTGACACGTCTCTCCTCCGGTCGCTTGCTGGACAAAGTTTGTTTCAATGGTTGCATTTGTCACTTTTACCCTATTTCTAACTCACCGTCTTGAAGATTGGGGAGTTGGTTGGGAGAGGTAGAAGTTTATTATGCGGCAGTCGGAACTGCTCAGTGACCGTGAAGCGAGTGACAGTCTCACTGACAACTCTTTCCCCTCTTTCCCCACTGCAGCGGTAATTCGAAATACTTTGCAAAAAACTGACAAATCCATGAGGGTATGTCTAGTGCTATCGATAGATTTTGAATTGGTTTTTTTTAACTGATTTTAAGAAACTGCCTTGTTACACTGTCACTAAAAACGCGAAAAAACTGAAAAGCGAGCCGGCTGCAGGCTCGGTGCTGGTGCACAGCCCGCCCGGGCAGAGTCGCGGGTTCGGACCCCTCGAGCGCTCAGCTACGGGGCTGCAGGTACAGAAGAGAGAACTCCAGATGCGACACGTTTCTTCTGTCAAAATGACTTAATCCCGGCGAATTAAACGCAGAGTATTCCTGACAGCACGGTGTAGTAACAGCAGGCGCCCCAAAGCGGCGAGAACTAACGCTAGAATTATTCCAGCGAGTGAGCTACGGCCCTGCTGGTTTCGCTACCAGGTGTGAAGTCGGGATGGTGAGAGCGCGGCGCTATGACTAAGCTGGCCGCTCCCTTAGCGCCGCAACTCCCGTCTGCCTGGCCTCGGCGGCTCGGTGCCGGGTCCCC
The DNA here is from genome assembly GCF_059453375.1 of Lepisosteus platostomus. Classification (NCBI taxonomy): domain Eukaryota; kingdom Metazoa; phylum Chordata; class Actinopteri; order Semionotiformes; family Lepisosteidae; genus Lepisosteus; species Lepisosteus platostomus. The sequence goes on along the minus strand of NC_142633.1, from coordinate 18,084,346 downwards.
TCCTCTCGCTGAAATCTGTTTCCAGGACAGGCTCGCCCACTCGTCCACAGCGACTCGTGCTCAGACCTTTAGAACAGCTACTGCAGCTTTCCAGTACCTAATTGATCCCACAATCTCAGTCAGTGGTGTCTTTAAACAAACAAGGGTATCGGGTTCAACTTCATGTCTGGGCAGCTTGATCTCCGTTTTCAAACCATTTCCCTGTCGACTCCACTGGGGTAGCAGGCGCGTTTCTCTGTTGATTCTGAAGAAGTCCAGTCCGATGGCTTGACTTCAAGAAGCTTTGGAAGAGTCTGAATAATTGAATCAGGCATCTTATACAAAGTCCTCTCTACACAAGACTGAAGAGATTCAGTGCTTTCAGCCCATCAGAGTGGAAGGTTTCTGGGATCCCGGGAGGGTCTGTTTGCTGATCTCTGGACTGATGAGCACGACTGCACACAATATCCTAAACACAGTCTTTCTGGTGATTCTAACTTTATGCCATTAACTATATATCCTCACATTCTGTGTCTTTTTAATTCTTTCCTCACATCATCTAGAGGACGAAGATGGTGTGTTAATATCGACACCTCAATCTTTTTTCAGAAGTACCTTCTTCAAGCTCAGTGCTTCTCACCTGTAGTTTCTACTTTGCTGCCTACATGACACTGTCAGCACTGCTGCCTCGCAGGGCTGGGGCCCTGAGTTCAGTCCCCAGGGTGCTGTCTGTGTGGAGTCTGGGTGTTTCCTCTGGGTGCTCTGGTTTTCTCCCACAGTCCATAAGCATGCTGGTAGGTTAGCTGGCTTCTGTGAAAACTGGCCCTGTTGTGCGTGTGCCTGTGCCTGTCTGAGTGTAGTCCTGGCTGTACCCTGTCTTGGGCTCTGGCTCCCCGAGACCCTGAACCAGATTAGAGGCTAGAGAAGGACGTGACACCCTGCACTTCTCCACACTAAACTGCATCAGTCATGCTCGTCCAGTCCGGAATTTGGTCGAAGTCTTTTTTGAATTTGATCTGCAAAGACGCACAAGATCAAAGTTGGTTTCACGAGGAGCCCTGCGTGCTGGCTGCGCTCACAAAGTATAATATTTGTACAAATCTGTAGCGACAGTGTCTCGCGTTTATAGGGCCGTTCCCAGCACGCGCCATTTAAACCTGCAGGGTCTTTACACCCGGGCGCGCGGACCGCGGTGTCCGTGGGCTTTGTGGTCTATAACTCTGTATGTTATAATTGCAAGATTATTTTATACTTCATTCCCAGTTGCGCCAGGGAACCAGTTCTTATCCCGGTTAATTTTGTCAATTGTATGAATATAGTTTTAAAGATCTTATTGAAAATGTTCTCCAGGATATTTTTTTACAACGTTTTGCTTTAAATCACCACAGAACGCAACAGACATTTTTACATCTTAGTATGGTTGGACAAGTATATATTTTTAAAACAGCTTAAATCTACGAACGGCACGACTCCTGTCCGATAAAAGGAAACGTATGTCCGATTCGTCATTATCCCGAAGAGCATTCCCCTTGAAAAGTGTTACGAAGTAACTTCAGTTTTTGCAAACTGTCTCCAAGCAGGTCCGACACAGATCCGCCTGAGAGGGTGTTGGCAACATTGACTGTACCCATCGGTCATGCTAAATAAAGCACCTTGAATTGAACTGAATTGGGTGTTGAGAAGTGACCGGGTCTACCTGCGGTCACCTCGGCGCGCTCGCCGGAAGTTCCGGAATAAACACCCGCGGGCAGCCCGTTAGAGTGCCCGAGGGGTGAACAGCCCAGGTCCGTAGCACACAGTCCCACAGATGAAGGACGCAAAGTTCAGGTTTTCGCACAAAGCTTGTTAAGTTAGCAGCAGTTAAGAGATGCCGAGCCGAGCCCTCGACGGGGTCTAAGAACAGCGGTGATCCCCACCGAACCCGGAACCCGGAACCTGTCCCCACGTGGAGCACGTGCATGCCCCCCCTCGGGACAGCGGTTTAGTTGGAGTTTAATTACAGGCCGCGATTGCCGTCGAGGAAAGCTGGTCCCGTCGACCCTCGCCGCCCAGCAGCTGGTTTTCACGTTGTTTTCCTCGGGTCGCCTGTCCGTGTTCATAACGGCCCCGGCAGAGCCTGGAAACAGTCCGGGACAGGACGTGACGACCCGAGGCTCGGACCCCGGACTCTGTGTATAACCTAGCCGTGTCGAAACACGGGGCAGCAGCTGTTCACCAGAGGCAAGGGCGTTTCAGTGTGTCAACAGCCGTTTTCATATTTACTGGTTAACGAAGAAAGAACAGCTCACGAAAGGGAATTGGTCAACATTTCGCCAAGCCTTTCCGTTAAAAGCGCTTTCGCGTCGTTTATTTTCTTAAGCGCAGTTAACATTTCAGAGTATTCCCAGCACAGAGATATTGACATTGATTAAAGGTTAACCATATTTCAGACCGTTCTGGAGCTCTTTTAGGCTGACTTTAGGTGAAAATGTACAAACCCCAGCTGCATTTTATTTTAATAGATTACTGAAGTAGGAAAGGTCTGGGTGTTGATTGATGTAATGGGAATCACTGTGGGGGTCCTGGCAGCAGAGCAAAGTCTGTGTGTGTGGGAGGGGGGTGATTAGAGGTCTGCACTCCTAATGGAAGGTTGCAGGTTCAAGTCCTAGGAGGGGCACAGCTGTTATCCCCCTAGAGCAAGGCTCTCCGTCGGCTTCCTCCAGTCCCTCTGTTTCATCACCAGTCCAGTGGTTTGCAGATGTAGGAACAGGAGGAAAAAACAGGACGACTCAGCCAAGTAATTTAATAATAATAAACTGTATAAAACTCCTCACGGTAATTGATATGGATGGAAGCCCAAGGGCTGTTCTGGAAAATGTTGAAAACTTGGAGGATGTAAGAAAATAAACTTCAGAAGACATTCTGTGAAGGGAGGTCTGTGCACTGGAGTGATGCAGTACAGCCCTGTCGGCAGCCGACTGCTCTTTCTGCGTCGGGTGTCTGGAGTGCAGATATACACCGAGCACGATGCTTAAGCAAAGATAACCACAATTTGAAAAAACAGCTATGTAGAATCCACAAGACTTCCATCATCAGTTGCTTAGCGGTCTGATCCACTCCGGCTTTTAGCAGCTGCAGGGCTCCAGCATGGAGAGCCGACACCAGGAACATGGAGAGTTTGTGACTGCAATATTATTTCAACTAAATAGAAACACTATAGATATCTTATAGATATAAATGGACAGAGAGAAGTAGAAATAGTGAAATTGGTCTTTCTAGTATTTTGTAAATCCTGAAACGTGCCAGACTGCTGCACAACAGAAGCTGAACCCTGCTGTCTCTCTCCTCTCAGGGTGTAGAGGTGCCTGGTGTGTAGAGTTGCACAATGTCTGTGTCTCAGGGTGTAGTGGTTACGCAGTGTCTGTGTCTCAGGGTGTAGTGGTTACGGAGTGTCTGTGTCTCGGTGTAGTGGTTACGCAGTGTCTGTGTCTCAGGGTGTAGTGGTTACGCAGTGTCTGTGTCTCAGGGTGTAGTGGTTACGCAGTGTCTGTGTCTCAGGGTGTAGTGGTTACGCAGTGTCTGTGTCTCAGGGTGTAGTGGTTACGCAGTGTCTGTGTCTCAGGGTGTAGCGGTTACGCAGTGTCTGCGTCTCAGGGTGTAGTGGTTACGCAGTGTCTGTGTCTCAGGGTGTAGTGGTTACGCAGTGTCTGTGTCTCAGGGTGTAGCGGTTACGCAGTGTCTGTGTCTCGGTGTAGTGGTTACGCAGTGTCTGTGTCTCAGGGTGTAGCGGTTACGCAGTGTCTGTGTCTCGGGGTGTAGTGGTTACGCAGTGTCTGTGTCTCAGGGTGTAGCGGTTACGCAGTGTCTGTGTCTCGGTGTAGTGGTTACGCAGTGTCTGTGTCTCAGGGTGTAGCGGTTACGCAGTGTCTGTGTCTCGGGGTGTAGCGGTTACCCTCAAATACCCTTGAATTCCCTTCAATTCAAACTCTTCTCTCCTCATCTTTATCCTTCTCCTGTTTTTCTCAGCCTCCCTTTCCTGCTCTTTTTCCCTCTCATCCTCCACCTTCTCCCTTCACGGCCTCTGTCCTGCGATGCCAGGCCTGTCTGCGCCTCAGAGGGCCGGAGGGCGTGGTCTGTTCTGCACCCTGACGTCTCTCTGTCTCCCTGTCTCCACACAGAGGTGCTGCTGGACATGGCCTCCGCTGGAGGGGAGCTGGGCTGGCTGACCCGGCCGTACGAGGAGGGGGTGAGTGTTCGGGGTCCTCAGTGTCATCCCTCCAGCGGGAGTACGTGTGCGAAACGCTGAGAGGCTGTTATTGGGGTGCACCCCTGATCTGGGGTCACACGTCTCTGCTCTTGTGTGCTTGTGTTTCTACAGGGCAGCAGCGCCACATAGCTGCTCCGTCCTGCTCACAGAGCAGCCCGGCCAAGAGCATATTTGTGGCTTGGTGTGGGTTTAGAGTATTATCATTAACTTGTATAACTAAGGGTATAATTAACATTTCAAGTAAAAATGAAGGATGCAGCTTGTGGAATGATCTCCTTATTGAGTTTTTTATGTGTCTCAGCCTGAGTGCCTGATGAAAGACCGAGCTGTAAAAGCAAAAACATGAGCGCAGGATTAAAAACAGTTCAAACGTATTTCCCAACGGATAAACAGGAACGAAGGCCCCTGTACTTCTTGCTGCTCCAGAGACAGATGGAATGAGTTTGTTCCAGCTGGAGTCCTGGACGTGCCTGCTGGCTGGCGTGGGCTGTGGGGCTGTGCTGAGGGGTCAGTCTGGGAGCGACCTGGGCTGCTGGTAGGCAGAGAGCAGCTTGTGCCCACCCTGGCGCCGGTGTCGCTGGGCTCGCTGGAGGCGTCTCTGACCGCGACGCTGATCAGCTTTCTGCCCCACTCTGCACCCACCCTGCCCTCTCCGCCCTGATCCCCGCTCCTGGCTCCTCAGTGCTCATGTGTGTGAGGGCCCGTCGCCGTGGCGATGTGGTGCAGGCAGCCTATCTGATTGGCTCCCTTCCCTGGGTCTCCCAGGTGATGGAGAAGCGGAGAGGTGCTGATCCCGTCTCCTGTTGTCACACGGGTCCAGGCCTGTGTGTGCGAGTGTGGGGGCGGCCATGCGGTGAGACGCGGTGCCCCCGCGCGGGGGGGGCGGCTCGGAGAGATAATGCTGTTACAGAACAGCCATGAGCACTTTCAGCTGATGCTTTCATCAGTGGCTTATTGAGCAGTTTCATTGGCCTCTAAAAGATATTAATCAGGTTTGAGTTTGGTTAAAGCAGCCCCTGGGTATCACGCATTGCAAGGAAACATTCCACCAAAGTCCTGTTTCAGGCTCTGTCACAGACTGACCTCCCTGCAGCACAGGCACAGCTCCGGGCTGACGGGGGGGTGGGGGGCTGTAACTCCAGCCCTGGGGGATGTCAGCTCCATGGGAACACAGAGCACCTTCACACGGGAAGCGAGTTCCTCTCCCGGGGGCATGACTCCTCCTCACTGCAGCCCTGAGGCTCCCGTGAGCGATCGAGTCTCTGATCGAGACACCCCTGCCCACGCAGAGCCAGTCGCTGCTTTCTGGACACATGCTGGGGGGGTAATAATGGAGAGAGAATTACTTGTTTTTTAAACGCAGATTAAAGGCAGATTTTAAAATGACTTTAAAACCTCTTATTGCCATCTTGCCCCTCCTTATTTGCTGAAGCACTAAGCTGTGCAGTAGTACAGCCCCGGGGGGGCAGTAAACAGAGTCCTGCCCCACCCTGCCCGAGAGGGGGGCTGCCCTTCGCACCGTGCCTCTCGCCATAACGCTGTTCTGTCCTCCCCGCGCAGTGGGACCTGCTGCAGACGGTGGTGAACGGGACTATGATGTACACCTACTCCGTGTGCAACGTGGCGCAGAACGAGCAGGACAACTGGCTGCGCACCAACTTCATCCAGCGGCGGGAGGCCTCGCGCATCTTCGTGGACCTGCGCTTCATCGTGCGCGACTGCAACAGCTTCGACGGCGCCTCGCTGTCCTGCAAGGAGACCTTCAACCTGTACTTCGCCGAGTCCGACGTCGACTACGGCACCAACTTCCAGAAGTGGCACTTCAAAAAGGTGGCCACCATCGCGCCCGATGAAATCACGGTGAAGGGCGAGCTGAGGATCAACGCGGAGCACCGCATCGTTGGGCCGCTCTCCAAGAAGGGCTTCTACCTGGCCTTCCAGGACATCGGCGCCTGCGTCGCCCTGCTCTCCGTCAGGGTCTATTACAAGTCCTGCCCGGCCACTGTCAGCAGCCTGGCCAGCTTCCCCGAGACGGTGGCCGGCCGGGAGTCACAGCCGCTGACCGAGGTGCCGGGAGTCTGCGTGCCTCACGCCGTCAGCGACGACACGCCCAGGATGCACTGCACCATGGACGGGGAGTGGCTGGTGCCAATCGGACAGTGCCAGTGCCAGGAGGGCTACGAGATGGTCAACAGCACCTGCCAAGGTAAGACGGAACGAGCTGTATTTTCACTTTGCTTTTTTTGTGTCATAATTTCCTTTCAGATCAGAGTGGTTTAGGTGTGACGTTCTGCACACTTGCCAGCTGATTTTGGTTAGTGTTAGTCTTTGTTTAGCTTTTAATCTTTTTGCTCTGCCAGCCACCCCTTCTCTGTCTCTCTTTATTTTTTCTTATTGACTCTCACGTCAATGCAAAGCACTAGACGAGGAAACTCTTGTTTCTACGCCTCGCGGTGCAAAGTCTTAGACAGTGGAGATGCAAGCAGGAGTTACAGTGTGTTATGAGATTCAGCTCTTCTCTCACTTCCTCCTCGTCTTTTCTATCATTGCCAACTGGTATTAATGCAGTGTAGTTGGAGTGAGATGAATCCAATGAAGAAACACCGGTGTGTTTCATTCACTCTGATCTGAGTCTTGCACGTACATGAGCAGTCAGTGTGAAGTTCTGCAATAGCTCATCCATCGCCAGGCAGGTGGAACTGACTCACTCACTCAGTCAGTCAGGTGGCCCTGTCATTAACATCACCTGCTGCTCTCCGCACCCCCGCAGCTGAACGGGAAACAGACCCGAGAGCAGCGTGTTTGCAGCAGTTTTCTGTGGAGCTGCATTTCTGCGTCAAGCAGTGTGACCGCGGAGTGACGAGGGCAGATCAACACAATATCGGTCATTGCACACACAACAGTGTACAGCCTGTAACTAAATTTAGAGCTCCGGTCTTGATTTGTGGTGCACTGTGCAGGTTTTTGGAGAGGGGGTAGCAAGCAGACATGCCCTGTACATGTCTCGTTCTCTCATTCCCATACCCTCTGTATGAGTTCATGGGTTTTTATTGGCATGCTTCAGCTCATTCCAGAGAGGTGCTGCAGCTTGCAGAGACCTGCCCTTTTATAGAGCTGTAATTATCCCCTCCTGCGCAGCACACCTGTGTGTGTGTGTGTGTGTGTGTGTGTGTGTGTGTGTGTGTGTGTGTGTGTGTGTGTGTGTGTGTGTGTGTGTGTGTGTGAGTGCAGCCCGGGCCACAGGCTGAGCTCTGGCAGGGGTGTGGGTTCTGCAGCCCTGCTCCTGGTCCCAGAGCACAGGGCCTTGAAAAAGACACAGGCTGCAGGAAGGAATCAGGACCTCTGGCCAAAGCACAGAGAGGAGAGTTTCGGGGAGGGGCAGAGGGGTAGAGGGAGCTGCAGTGTCCCGAGAGGCATCCTGGTTCCCATTACAGCATCCAGAGTGTCCAGGTATCAGGTCTCCATGAGGAATGCAGGGGACGGGGGTGTCCTCAGGGAACAATGGCCACAGTGTTGAGCAGGAATGGGAGGGAGTCAGTGCCTCCCGCTGCCTGCATTCCTGACGGATCTGTAGAGGAGCCCCCAGAGCTTCCCAGGATCAGGAATTCACCAGCGGCAGGTCGGGGGGAGGGGGGCAGCTCCTCCTGTGACTCCAAACCTGAAAAGGAGGCAGCGTTTTCCTAGGAGTTGAGTTACACCCATCTCTCACGCTCAAGCCCCTCGAATCCTGCCTGAATTCTCGGTGGCTCGCTCTGATGCACTTTAATTGTGTAGCCGGCGGTCCTGGTGTCGCCAGCTGTGCACATACGAGTGCTCCTGTCGGCCGGTTCAGGGCCTGGAGCCGGTCGGCCAGCAGCGCTTCCGCAGGCCAGAGCTCTCGAGAGCAGCCCGGCCAGCACAGCCACGAGCCTGAGCCGAAGTCGCAGTTCAGCCATTTCCCTGCTCAGCACACAAGTACAGCAATCACAGCCTAGAAACCCAGTGCTATTCTTAGACAACATGACGAGCAGGCAGTAAGCTGGTTGTGGGAGGCAGCTGCGTGATGTGGAGTCTGGGGTGCTCCTGTGCTCCTGGTGCTGGCGGGCAGCGATAAGGGCTGCTGTCCCGCGCTGTGAGCCTGTCAGAATCTCTCTCTTTCACTCGCCCTCATGGGAAAATTGGACCACTCAGATTCTCACATTAAATGAAAGTTTATTATTTATGGCCGAGTCTTAAAAATGTTTATTTATCGTTGGCTTTCTGTTTTTTACAAGAAAAAGATATATATATAAAAAATATAAAAATGCCATGTCAGATGGCCTACCCTGATGCCTGATTGCAGTCTGTGGCTGTAATAAATCTTGTTAACATCTGTCCATTTGTAGACAGGCAGCACGTTCATTGTTCTGCTTGTACAGTACATTTCCGACTGATCTTTGTATCTTCATTTTTCTTCCGGCCCATGTATTCTCCGTGCTGTGTAAGAACACAGATGAGAGAAGGCCACACAGTTAAGCCCTAGTGGTATTTAGCATCTGATTTACCTCAGTGTCTCATCCAGCTATTTTTTCAGCAGGGTATCGGCCTCAACAACATGTCTGGGCAGCTTGTCCCACCCCCCACAGCCCTTTGTGTAAAAAGGTGCGTCCTGCTCTCGGTTCTCAGTGCACTTTAGTGTGGTTTCTCCTGGTGTCCTGTGCCGAGGGTTCGAGGCCTTTGCGTGTCTTGAGTTGGTTTGCTGTGGTTGCTCCTGGTTTTCCTTTGTCATCCCAGTTAGGCGCTGAGCGAGTGTCTGTCAGCACGAATTCCGAGCTTTCCCACCCGTCACTCTCTTCCTGCTCCGTCACCAGGCCGCCATTCAGAATCTCGTTCCAGCTAATTATAGAGCCCCTGCACCCCTGCCCCTCACTCTGGGGCCATCAGAAACAGGAAACACACAGGATGGGGTCTGAGAGAATCCCTGGGAGAGAATCTTGGAATTTCCTCAATATTTTTGTGAGAACCCTAGGAGAGGACAGGAGACGAGAGGGTGGATTAAGACTGTCCATCTCGAAGATGAAGGATAGTGTCTGTAAAGAGACCCCTGTGGATTGTCAGACAGGTCCTGGAGCTTTCAGAGCTGGAATGGCTCCCCAGAGATTAATAATGGAGATGGATTGTCCTGCGCACAAAATATTTATTCCCTTCTCGACAGCTCCTCTTCGCTGGGTGTCCCCTTGCCTTGTACTGACACACGCAGGAGGAATACAGAAGGCACTGCCCTCTCCGCGGGCTGTAGGTCTTTTTCGTGATCGTGCTCTGCTTTGGATTGTCACGGTGGGCGCATTTCTCTCAGTAGTTAGTACTGCACATGCTAATTGAGCCTTTAATTCTTTGCACATGCTGAGGCAGGGAGCCACTTCAGTCCTCTGCAAATTGCAGAGCACAGACCACAGATTCCTTTATGCCAAACTGCCTGTCCTCAGCATTTGTCAGTTAGCTTATTTTAATATGTGCAGATGCAGAAGAAAGTTAAAGGACGAAAGTAACAGTAGTGCTTTGTAGAGAGGAAACAGACCTCAACAGCAGCACGAGGCAGAGTGGTGGAGACAATGCAAGACAGTTAAGATGGGGAGGGACAGAATGAGGAAGACGAAAAGGGAAGAGAGAAAGAGGGCCCACAGTTGTGTGATGTGAGTGCTCCTGCAGGCTCTGAGTCCACAAGCCCACGGGGTGGGTGGGGTGAGGGGTCCACGCCGCTCTCCACGGGCGCCTGCACTGAGCCCCTGAACCCCAGATCCCCCCTCTGGAGCGTCGTGCTCACAGCCTGGCCAGCAGACAGGGAGGGTCTGCTCTTCACATCTTCACCTGCCCACGATGCCGCACAGCCCTCCTTTCTGACCACTGAGTCGACCTGAACACAGCAGAGTGACAGCTGCTTCGTGATACGGGGGCAGATTCTCTCCTTTCTTTTCTGCCTCCATCTTTCGATGACTTTCAGAAGAAGCTGTGCAATCGCCCCTGTGAGGAGGGAATCCGACACGCCCTGTCTTCATCTGAGAGAGCACCCACAGGCCGATGGCTTTGAACCAAAGACCCGTGACATGATTAAGATCTGTCAGTAGTCTTTGCCGCTGTCACAGTTACGCCTGACAAGGCTGATCCATCACTTAATTTAGGTTTTAATTAGTTTGCGTTGTCTTTAAATCCCTCTATGACTATGGACTCCTGTGAAATGCGAGCTGGTTCCATTGCAATGTAGAGATTGGCTGCAGTCCAGCACAATTCAGAAGAGATGTCTGACAGATTTGAAAATTGTTTCTCCTGGCTAATTACAAGCCTCCACTTAAGGAGGAATTAGCGAGGCTCTGGAGCAGCGGAGAAGAGATTGGCTAGAGGGAAGAGGGGGGACCAGGACCCACTGGAGTCTCTCCCAGCTGTGGACACTCACAGATCCTGCCCATCCAGGGCTGCAGGAAAGGATATTTCATGGTGCTCCACCAGCCTGTAAAAAAAACTGTTTTTAAAATAATTGTTGAGATTGGAAAAAAACAAAGTTGTGCCTGTATCCTGGTGGTAGACAACCCTACTCTTCTGGAAGGAGGCTGGTGATCCTTGAATAGCTTGTGTCCTTTGGCAACGGAGCCGGAACTGTTTACTTCCTCCCATTCCCTGGAAAATCCCCCCTCTTCAGCCTGAATCTGTGAGCCTGTGGATTTCAGGCCAGACACAGTGCTTTTCTACTGCTCCACTGCTACCGGCCAGAACGCCCTGGGATCCTCTGCGCCCATTTGCTCCCATATTCTATATCCATGTCATATTTGCAGAACTGGATTCATCATAAAATCCAAGCAAATGTAGGAGAACCTCATCCTTAATAATCTCTAGGCCGGCATTCCAAGACTCGTTTCTCTTTTTCCTTGCCAGGGTTAGAGTACAATCTCAGGGTTATAAATATCTACCTTGTACTGTATCTGCTCTCACCTGGCAGCGACTGCTCTTACCTGTGTGTCAGGGGATCGGAATGCCGTGGGAGCGCAGAGGGAGAGGCGAAGGGAGGGGAGTGAGGGAGATTGGATTGCTCCTCACACAGGAGATTAAAGCTCAGTGGAACCACTGTCCTCTATGGGCAGGAGACGCCCATTCCCTTTGTGCGCTGTCTCTGAGCCTGCAGGTGGGGCTCCAGTGTCCTGAGCCCCTGTCCAGCCCTGGGACCCTGCCTGTCCGCTGGCCTCGGCCTCTGACTTGGAGACGGCAGCAGAGACAGAATAAGACTGATCAGCAGTGCACGAAGGGCACCGCAGCTCCAAACTGGACGCTAAAACCCGACACAGCAGAGCGCCGGCGCGCAATCGCGGCCCCAGCCCCCACCCAGGCACGCTCCCACAGACAGAGGGAGACGAGGGTGTGTCGGGTTTCCGTGGCAACCGTTTCATGCTGTTTGCCAAGGCCTGTTCCTGTTGAGCAATGCAGGGAATTTGGGGAAGGAAGTTTGGTGTGGAAGTGATGATTAATTAGGCAGGAGATGGTATCGCCTCCGGCTGCACTGACAAATATTTCATGACGGGAGGTTTTTCCTAATGGAGGGGCTGCAGGAAAAAAAAGAGAGAGATTCCTTTTCCTCTCTGGAGCAGGTCCCGGCTTGACCACAGGTCCATACCTGGCCTGGCCAGTCCCCCTGTCCATCTCAGACACCAGCCCCCAGGGCCCTGCGCGAGCGCAGCTGGCGGGCCACCACCTGGGGCGGATGGCTCTAGAATCCTGCAGATTCTGCTGTTGTCATGACAAAGGAATGTTCCGTGTCAGAATTCCAAACTTCCTGAGCTTCCATTGTCTTTGTAATCAACCGGTGGGGGGGGGCAGCCCTCTCTGCAGTTGTTGGCACCGCTGTCACATTTTCTAGTGGCACAGCCAGTCTGTTTTGAGGATTTTATTAAGGAAATTCTTCCCTGTGGGAGAATATTTTGTTATTTGTAGCCGACCTGCGAAAGAAAATATGATCGAGTTCATTTGATTTTAACAATGAGTAGAGCTTTCCTCCCCCTGCTGAGCTAAGCTGTCTTCAGCCCGGTCTCTCCCCGGTCCTCGGTGGTGGAGGCAGGCGGGTGACCGTTTTCGGGGGAGCTGTCCTGCTGTGGCGATGGGCTGCCGAACTTCCTGTGCTGAAACTGCGAAAGGAGGGTTTATGGGAACTCACCCCCACAGGCCCCAGAAATCCACCTCCCTGTTACCCATGTCCCACACCCCGAGCCAGGGTGCGAGACAGCTGGGTGTCTTGACGGACACCAGGATGAGCTGTCTGGGCCCCTGAGCGCCCTGCCCCCTCCCCCTGCCCCCCTCTCTCTCCACCCCCAGCCAGGAGGGGAATTAGTGGGCTTTGTGTTTGTTAACACAGAGATGAAAGAGGTGCGGAAGTGTTGAGCACAGTTCTAATTCTCCGACAGCTGTTCTATTGGGCTGCTAATCCTCCTCACTAACGACCCCCAGCCCCCCAGGGATATTTCCCTGACCTCCGGGCTTCCTGTTAGTGCAGCCCCCCTCCACACACACACACACACACACACCTGTGCAGAGACACACACGCATACACACACACATGCGCACACACACAGAGACACACACACACCTGTGCAGAGACACACACGCGCACAAACACATGCACACACACACCTGTGTAGAGACACACACACTCATCTGCCCAGGGAAACACATTCGTGCTCAGGGAGACGCACACACACACACCTGCTAAGAGAGACACGCGGGCACGCACACACACACAGAGACACACACACCTGCTAAGAGGGACACGCTCGCACACACAGCTGCCCATGAAGAGACGCCGGCCACTGTTCTGCCCTCTCTTGTGGTGTGGTCAGCTGTGGTGTGGCGAGCGCTGGCCGCGAGGCCGAGCTGGACAGTGGGGAACTGGCCGGGAGGCGCAGGGCTGCTTGTCCTCGCGGGAGGATGTGTCGCGAGTCTGCTGGACCGGCTCGGCTTGTGATGGCTGCGAGGGCTGAGGGCTTGGGCTGGGGTTTCGGACGGGGTTTGCTGTTGTACTGGTCGTGAAATTCCTTGATGACAAAGCCAAGGAAAAGCGACGTGGACTGAGGTGGGGCCTTTCATGGCTCCTCATCGCTTCACGGGTTCTCGGCACAGTTTCTGTGTCAAGGGTGCAGGTTTAATGGGAGCCAGCACAGTCGGCCACCTGTCTCCCGCTGGCGTCCGGTTTCCTGCCGCTTGTCCTCCGCCTGTGTCCCGGGGCTTCGGCCAGGCTCTGGAGCTGGACACGGACATCCCACAGAGGGATGCGCCTGCAGGTGGCCACTGGCGTTCGTCTGTCCTTAACCGTTCAAGTCCGGGGTCTTCTCGCACCCTGACAAGCTGTGTCGAGGCAGCAGACCGGCGGCCCTGTGTGGTCCCAATTCCCTTTGGCTCATCCTGGCTGTCCTGCGGTGCCAGGACAGGGCCGAGGAAGGAAGTCGTTCTGGCACAGCGGTGCGAAGTCTCCCCCCTCTCTGCTCCTCTCACTTCCTCCAGCTCAGCCTCCTCAGCATTGCTATATAGCCACTCTTCGACGTTACTGTGGCTCTTATTTCAGCAGCTTCGTCTCTGATTTTGTTTAATTTAGTTAATTGGAAAACTGGAACTGCATACTTTAATGCACATTCTTCATATCCTTCGACATCAGAGTTTGTCCTGAGTTTGAATGTCCTGCGCTCGAAGCGCCCGAGTCCTCACAGTTCAAGCTGGCTGTGGGCACAGGCCCCTGGCGCCCAGGCTCGGTGCCCTCGCCCCCTCGGAAATGGTGTCGGGCGTGGTGCAGATACCCGCTGTCCTGGGCGCTGGAGTCCCAGCAGGACCGAGGCTCGCAGGCCGGCTCCTGACAGCTGGGCTTCTGGGCTGCACTTGTAACAGCAGCTCTGATCCCTGAACAGAGAGGGTTTCTTCTCCGGGCGCCGGCTGTCATCGGCCTCCAGCTGCCCCGCAGACGGGCCTGGGTGAAGCACAGGCTCCCCCGAGCCAGCTGAGCGAGCAGCTCTTGACTCGTGACGAGCCTCCCAGACGAGGGAGCCCCACACCTGTCACCCCGGCAGCAGCACTCCTCAGCTCCCATCAGTGTAATTAACCTTTTAATCTCTTCAAGTGCTGGAGCCACATAGATACAACTATATTTTCAGCACTTGTGCTTTAATCTGTTGTTAAATAAGCTTTACCAGGGGTAACTGGCTGCCCTCCCAGGCAGTGGAGACACACAGGTGTAGCTCTTACAGCTGCAGGTCTTTTTGGTTAACCTCTAGCACTGGTGCACACTGGCCTGGTGCAGTTTTTACCCATTTTTCCTGCTAGAGTTGGTCGAGCTGTCCCAGGCGCAGTGACTGGGCCACTCGGGATGTTCACTTTCTGACAGCTCTCCCTGGGTGGAGAAGGATGCATTCTTCCATTCGGCAGCTGTTCTCTCTGTTAGTGAAGAAGGCGTTTTTTTATCTTCCCTCTCTTTTTCCTTCAGTTATCCTGGGAATTTCTCTAAGCTAGACAGGGCTCTCACTCCAAGCACAGGAAAATGTGTCTCAGCGTTGGCTGCTCCCCAGTCTGTGTGGCTGGCAGAATGATGCCCAGGTGGTGAGAGGGAAGCAGATCTGTGCACCAGGTTCTGAAATGTTGCTGTGTCTCTTGCTACAGGTCTTGTGCTGTTATTCAAAATTCTCCCACTTTCCTGTCGTTCAACGAGAGCCTGAGAAGGCTAAAGCTGACTCTGCACCTTTCCCTGATCTCACTGCTGGGTAACTCTCTCAAGTGGGGAAACTTTCAGCTCTCTACTGTGGGAGAGAGAGCAGAGAGCAGAGAGAGGGAGGAGAGTTCGAACCTTTGCCCTGCAGAGCCTGCCCTCCTAGGTCTTGTCCTCTTTGTCTACATGGTGGTTCTTGTGTAGGATCGTCTCTCTGAGGACAGATGGAACGAGACCCTGGCTTGTTTTGGAACTTCTCTCTCTCTCTCTCACTCATGTTTTCTTCTCTGTTTCAGTTCCCTCAGGGGAAATCCAGAACTGTAAACTTCGCTTCCCTGGGGTTATTTAAAATAGTCCAGAAATGGAAAAAGAAAACGTGTGTGTGTGTGTGTGTGTGTGTGTGTGTGTGTGTGTGTGTGTTCCTCTGTGTACATGTGCGGAATGGGAGCTTCAGAGCTGCCCCCCCCCCCCCCCCCATTGTAGAAGTTCATTTTAAGGTTCAAATGTAGCAAAAGTCAAAAGAAGTTTGGAAAAGAGAAATGAAAGGAGTTGTTTTTAGAAAGCAGCTGGAGCTGGAGATTTTTGGGGAAAGAGTTGAAAGGGGAGCGAATTCTCTCTGGAGCCGACAGCCCTCTGTGCGCTGCTGACGAGTGAGCAGGGCTGTGCCGAGCCGTGACGGCCTCTGTCGTGAGAGGTCACGGGGTCACGGGGTCACGGGCTCCTGGAGAGCTGCGGAATCCCCATCCTTGTAAAACCGAACCGTGGGAAGATCCCGGAGTCGATGTGCCTCATCCTGACCCAGGCTCGAACCCATGACACCCGGGTCGTAGAGCTCAGCCTGTTCTTGGGCAAGTGCCTCTGCTGGCTCAGCCACTCGGACTGCGAGAGGAAGGTGAATTAGTGTAGTGTAGGGAGAGGGGTTGTGAGAGAGGGGGGAGAGGGGGTGAGAGGGAGGGAGAAGGGTTGTGAGAGAGAGAGGGAGAGGGGTTGTAAGAGAGCTGCTAGGCTGCTGAGCTTTGCAGCGGTGGAATGAAGAAAAACTGGTCTTCTCTCAGAACCAGAGTTTCTCACAATGGGAGCGTGAGGGTAAGAAGGACAGAGTCATCCCCACACCTGTTCGACAGGCACACTGGCCCGCTGGAGAGCACTGCTGTAGGAATACTTTAAACTTGCATGTGCATCTCAGGCTGTATTTGTATCGTTCAATTTCTGCAATGACTTCCAGTGTAAGAAGAGCATTTTTGTCTGCGAAGTTGTGAAAATGGCTGAACGCTGACTCTCTCTCCCTGCAGCGTGCCTGCCCGGCCTTTTCAAGCCCTCGGTGTCCAACGAGGCCTGTGTGCGGTGTCCTCAGCACACCCTGCCCTCAGGGGAGGGGGCAGCCTCCTGCCCCTGCGAGCAGGGCTACTACAGAGCCCCCGGAGACCAGCAGGAGGACGGCTGTTCAGGTGAGTGGTAGGGAAATCGTCCGACGGGGCTTTCCTCCGTCCCTCTGTTCCTTACGCACCGTGAGGGTCTTCCACAAACGCCCTGAAATGTCTCTCCCTGCCCCTCTCGAACAGCTCCACCCTCTGCGCCGCGAGGAGCCGTTGCCATCACGATGGGCGCCAAGCTGCGGTTGTCATGGGAGCCCCCGGCGGACACAGGGGGGCGCAGGGACGTCTCCTACAGCGTGTCGTGCGAGCGGTGCGGCCGGCAGGGCCAGGGGGGGTGCCAGCCGTGCGAGGACAGGCTGCGCTACGAGCCCCAGGGGGCGGGGCTGCAGGAGCGCCTCGTCGCCGTGAGCGAGCTGGAGCCGCACGTGAACTACACCTTCACCATCGAGGCGCGGAACGGAGTGTCGGACCTCAGCCCACGGCGCGCCACCGCCACTGTCACCGCTGCCATCCACCAGACAGGTGAGCACACCTGCCCTTCCCGCGGCTGCACACAGACAGCGCCAAGAACCTTCGCTCTGATGGAACGTCAGGAGAGACGATCTGTTGATTTTCTTTGCGACTCTTCATCCGTCTGTTTGTCTGATTTCTCTCCCTCAGAGCCTCCCAAAGTGACATCGATCCGTCTGGATGAACGTGGGACAAGCAGCCTGGCGCTGTCCTGGGCCGTGTCTCGCCGGGCCTCTCCCCACGCCACCCGCTTCGAGCTCATGTACCGCAAGAAGGTACGCAGGGGGAGATGCTGGCAGGGAGACGGACTGGGACTGGCAGAGGGAGATATTGGCAGGGGCATAGACTGGGACTGGCAGGGGGACAGACTGCATCTGGCAGGGTGACTGGGACTGGCAGAGGGACTGACTGGGACTGGAAGGAGGACTGGGACTGACAGAGGGACAGACTGGGACTGGCAGGGAGAAAGTCTGGGACTAGCAGGGAGACAAAGAGAAAAGTTACTCTATAGATGGTTTACAGGGTGTGCACAGGACTGCACAGTCCTCTAGCATCACATTTTACTGCAGCATGCATTGTCTCTCTGCCACAGGACAAAGACAATGAGGACGACGTGACGACGTACACAGTCCTAGTGCTGGAGAAGAGCTCAGTGGTCATCAGTGACCTGGCCCCTGGCACAGTCTATATCTTCCGCGTACAGGCGCTGACCCCTGAGGGCGGCCAGGGCAGCTACAGCCTGGAGCACGAGTTTGAGACGCTACCCGAAGGTGAGAGAGCCTGGGTGGGCACATGGCCTGGGCAGAGGCAGTGAGGCAGGAGCCTGGGCAGAGGCAGGCAGGAGTCTGGGCAGAGGCAGTGAGGCAGGAGTCTGAGCAGAGGCAGTGAGGCAGGAGTCTGGGCAGAGGCAGTGAGGGCAGTGAGGCAGGAGTCTGAGCAGAGGCAGTGAGGCAGGAGTCTGAGCAGAGGCAGTGAGGCAGGAGTCTGGGCAGAGGCAGTGAGGCAGGAGTCTGAGCAGAGGCAGTGAGGCAGTGAGGCAGGAGTCTGGGCAGAGGCAGTGAGGCAGGAGTCTGAGCAGAGACAATGAGGCAGTGAGGCAGGAGTCTGAGCAGAGGCAGTGAGGCAGGAGTCAGGGCAGAGGCAGTGAGGCAGGAGTCTGAGCAGAGGCAGTGAGGCAGTGAGGCGGGAGTCTGGGCAGAGGCAGTGAGGCAGTGAGGCGGGAGTCTGGGCAGAGGCGAAGCCCTGCCTCTCTCCGACAGACTGGAGCCGTGGGGAGAACAGCCCAGACTGCAAACACTGCAGAGTGTGTTTGACTTTCTGTTGAGGAGTGATAAAGGGAAAGCAGGTGGCTGATGGGAAAGAGCGAATGGCATTCCTCTAGACCAAGGACGTTTGTCCTGTGTACACAGCACACTCCCCAGTGCTGCAGAAACATTCAGGACGTTTGTGTTTTATCCATGTATTCACTCTATACACACTGGATGAGCATGTGAGCAGTGAGAAAGCAGAGGTGATGTCAGGGCCCCAGGTTCGAGCCCCGGGCCGTGACTGACTGCCCTGTCTGTCTTGCAGCTGAGAAGCAGACCCAGGGGAACGTGCCCGTGATCCTGGGAGCTGCAATCGGGGGAATCGCCATGCTGCTGATCGTGGCCATAGTGCTGCTACTGCGGAGACGGTGAGGACAGCTCTCCTCTGCTCCTCTTCCTCCCCGATCCTCTCTCCCCTCTCCTCTTGTCTGCTCTGCTCTTCTGCGATTGCAGCTCACTACCATGTCTGAAACCTTCCTGTTGTTTCTTTTGCTGGTGTTGTTAGACTGCTTGTTGTCTTGAAGAAATATTGAGATATATAAAACTCTTGATATGAACATCCGCCTCAAACAGGCAATGAGTAAGCAAACACATCCAAGCTGAGTGTCCTGTTTATTCCGGGAATAAAGAATTCCCCTGCAATCCCAAAACATGATTGAACGCTGTGATGTCACCTCTCTGCCGGCTGCAATTTGCCACCTTTAATTGAAAAGTGATCAGTTAGAGGACTGACCGTGGGAGGGAAATGCCATCAAGAATGAGCAGCTGTATCGCTGCCTGTGCTCTGTGTGCTGTGTCTGTGCCTGCTGTGACAAGGTGATCCGGAGGTCTGGACACACCCTTCTCACTCCAGATCCCGATTACCAGCACTGTGTCGCCTTGGCCATCTCCCTGACGGAGCTGCTCCGGTCCGTCTTCAGACTGCTTAGACAAATAGGGCAAGAGCCACCGTTAGGACCTTATCTATTGTACAAGATATGTTTGTCTGTAATTGCAAGGTTGGAATTTGCTTAAAATTGATATCAGGTAAAAACCATGGAAACTCTATGTAGTGTTGAAGTCATTTACTTTTTTTTGCAGTCTGTTTTTACTGTCGCTATAGTTCCAGTCACCTGACCACTCTAACACTAACCCTAACCCAGCGTTTACTGTGCTTCCACACCACTGACCAGGGTACGGCACCTCTGCAGTAGCCAAGATCGCAAGATGGCAGTTCTGTTGAACTTGTCAGAACCTGAAATATCGGTTACTGACTCATG
This sequence comes from Lepisosteus platostomus, assembly GCF_059453375.1. NCBI lineage: Eukaryota > Metazoa > Chordata > Actinopteri > Semionotiformes > Lepisosteidae > Lepisosteus > Lepisosteus platostomus. The sequence continues at coordinate 18,064,985 of NC_142633.1, read as the reverse complement.
CGTCTGCAATGAGGAACGCAGATGCCATTTCCCTCTGTGACTCTTTGCCTTTATGAGACTTCTATCATACGTCTGGGACACCTCTTATATTGCTGATCCAGGAGGCTTATGCGGCTGTTTCCAAGACATCAGTCAAAGTCCATAGACAGTCCATAAACAGCTAAACAGGGCTCCCTGACTCAGCCAGGCTAATTGTACTGCTCTTGTGTCCTTCCAGCAGAAGGAACCCTCACGCCAGACAGGGCCCAGAGGACACCTACTTCTCCAGCCCAGGTGAGACAGTGTTGTATTGTGTACGAAGGTCTAGAAAGCTCTGAGCCTAATATAGTGAGGAAAACACAGAAAGTATTGCTTATAGGCCAGGTGGAGTGTACTCATCAGCCCAGTTCATAGCATTCTGCACGGGTTACCTCTATATCTGTGCTTATCTCATACCCTTAATCAGGTATTAGGCTCTCATATGTGAGACTACTCATATTCAGCAGGTACAGTTTCAGTTCATTTGAATCTGTGGTTCTGTATCGTCATAAACAGGATGGCAGTATGATTGCACTTTTATTTTATTTGCTTATTTTCCGCGTCTGCAAAGCAAGGGTACAACCTGCAAAGTCAGGGGTGCATGGTTCCCTAAGAACTCCCCCCACCCGCTCTCTGCCTCTGTTGACCTTTATATGCCCCCCTTAGAGCAACTGAAGCCCCTGAAGACCTATGTGGACCCCCACACTTATGAGGACCCCAATCAAGCTGTCCTGAAGTTCACTACTGAGATCCACCCCAACCACATCACCAAGCAGAAGGTCATTGGAGCCGGTAAGCAGGAGAGGCGCAGTCCGACACAGCGAGAGGGCTGCAGCTCCTCCTGTTCGCTGACAGTAGGGTCAATGTGTCAAAATACCCTGCAGAGTTTCAGAAGCAGACACTGTCGTTTGCTGTTCTCACTGCTCTGTGATTGTGGGCACTGGGAAGAGGATTGGCTTCCTATTCTGAATCATTACGTCATTTTGTTAATTTCTTATTAGCAGAGTGACCCATCGTGCTCGTGCTGCTCTGAGTTCCGACTCAGAGACTGGGGGGATATTCCTGTTAGTCTCACTGTCAGCCTTCAACATCAAGAAGAACAGAGCCCAGGGACATGATGAGAAAGCATTTAGCAGCTCAGACTGAATCCCTCCAAGGGGTCGTTTTTCTTCTGTTTCTTACAAACAGGCTTGATGGGCCGAATGCCCTGTTCTTGCCCGTAGCCTGTGTGTTCTTCTGAAGCGGCACAGCCCCAGTGCAGGCCCCTGACCCTGACAGAGGATGTGGTCTGAACACTTCTGAGGGCTGACATTCCCTCTTTGACCCTCTGATCAGTTCCCATGACCTTCCAGAACGTGTTGTCCAGCAGCAGTGGTTCAGCAGAGCTCAGCTGAGAGTGAGTCTGAGAAGGAGTGAGAGAGGAAGAGGAGGGGGGCTGCTGGCAAACTGACGGCGGTTCTCACCTTACTGGAAGATCATGACAGAATTGGCTGTAAATAGAGTAGGCTGGGCCAGGTACAATGGACCAACAAGCATTATTAAAGACTGCTTATTGTGTAACATGATCAGGCAGTGACAAGACTTGCCCATTGAGTTTATATGCATAGTACGTTTTTTATGAGCCCTAACCCAAACTTCAGCCCCATTCCTCTGCTAGTGCTTTACTCCTGCAGGGAGTGATCTGATGAGTGCAGATTGGCACCCAGGGTGTCCAACGCCAACCAAGAAACACCACACAGCATTAATGCCCCCTCTCTGTTGCCCCCTGCAGGCGAGTTTGGGGAGGTGTACCGCGGGACCCTGAAAGTGCCAGGCAAGAAGGAGGTGGCGGTGGCGATCAAGACGCTGAAGCCAGGGTACTCGGAGAAGCAGCGGCGAGACTTCCTGAGCGAGGCCAGCATCATGGGCCAGTTCACCCACCAGAACATCATCCGCCTGGAGGGGGTCGTCACCAAGTGTAAGTGTCAGCACCGCCCTCTGTCACCCCGTCTTCCAGCTGTCTGTCTGCTCTGTTCTCCTCCACACAAACCTTCATAGTAAATCAAAGTCTCCTACACAGAGCGCTTAGTATTATTTCACGTGCCCGTGTGATTGTTGTCCTAACTGGATGTCTTCTTCTCCTTCAGATAAGCACGCCATGATTGTGACTGAGTACATGGAGAACGGAGCGCTGGACAAGTACCTGAGGGTGAGTCTGGCGAGCGACCCTCTCTCACCCGAGCCACTCGTGAGCGGAGGACACCCGGCCTCTCTGGCCCGCAGCTCTCGGGAGCTCAGTGAGCTCAATGTCTGCCTCTCTCTGGCAGGACCACGATGGCGAAATGACTTCGTACCAGCTGGTGGGCATGCTGCGTGGCATCGCCGCAGGCATGAAGTACCTCTCCGACATGAACTACGTCCACCGTGACCTGGCGGCGCGCAACATCCTGGTCAACAGCCAGCTGGAGTGCAAGGTGTCGGACTTTGGGCTCTCCCGTGTGCTGGAGGACGACCCAGAGGGCACTTACACCACCAGCGTGAGTCTGCAGGGGGCGCTGTGCAGTCCTGCATGTGGAGGGGGGGGTCTCTAAGGGGTTGTGTCAGGGGCAAGTAACATTTTCTGACCAAGTCATTGCAAGATGTTGATCCAGCCAGTATTCCAATTTCTTAACAGGAACATAAATATACAACTGATCCTCCCCCTCTCCTGATTCTCTCTGTCTTCCTGCATCTGTCCTACACTATCTGTCTGCCCCACACCTTCTCCCTGCTCCTGCCCCTGCCCCTCTCCCTGTCCCACTCTCTCCCTCTTCCTGCCCCACACTCTGCTTCCCCTGTCTCCTCCCAGTTCCTGACACCCTGTCTCCTTGTCTCCATCCCTCAGGGCGGGAAGATTCCGATTCGCTGGACAGCTCCGGAGGCCATTGCCTACAGGAAGTTCACTTCGGCCAGTGACGTGTGGAGCTTTGGGATCGTCATGTGGGAAGTGATGGCGTTCGGAGAGAGACCCTACTGGGATATGTCCAATCACGAGGTGTGATGCTGTCCCTCAGCTGTAATGATTTAGACAGCACTAGCAGCCTGGCTCTATACAGGTTCTCACTTTGTAAGACTGGAGGGGTGGCACATGAAGGATTGTCTCTGTCAGGCAGCCAGGAAGCTTTAAAGACATAATAACAGGTTGTGCACATTCCAAACTGTGTCTGCTTCCTCTTGAAACGGGAAAGATTTGCACTGGAATCTTGTTTTAAATAGTCATAATGATAAGTTTGCCAGTGAGTGCACTGTGGGCTGTACAGTGCCTGCTTGTGTGTGCTTGTCAGTCCCGTCTGCTGTACGTGACACCCCCTCCTCCTCCTCAGGTGATGAAGGCCATCAACGAGGCGTTCCGGCTGCCGGCGCCGATGGACTGCCCCTCCGCTGTCTACCAGCTGATGCTGCAGTGCTGGCTGCAGGAGCGCTCCAAGCGGCCCAAGTTCGCCGACATCGTCAGCCTGCTGGACAAGCTGCTGCGCAGCCCCGATTCGCTCAAGACCATCGCGGACTTCGACCCACGGTAGGCGTGCCGAGCGCTCGACCCGGTCCGGGGGGCCAGTCCAGCTGCTCACAGCTGTGTGCGACCCAATTCACAAGGACTGCTACAGCACAGCAAGGTCAGACCGGGCAGAGTGCGAGACCTGACAGGCTCAGACAGCTGGGATAGAGCCTTATTCCAGCTGCTCTGTTCCTGTCCTCACTGGTCCTCACACCTGTCTGGGGCCAGTGCGGCGTGCTGGCCCAGTCACAGGCAGCAGGGCTTGCTCAGGCTGTGATGGGGGGGTTGTGAGGACCGGGGCTGTTTGGGAGTGACTGTCCCGTGTGCGAGTGACTCCTGGGAACAGCGTGTCTCTGCTGACGCCCAGTGATGCTCAGCCCTATCCCGTGCCTCTGTCTGTCCTGCAGGGTGTCCATCCGCCTGCCCAGCACCAGCGGCTCCGACTGTCCTCCCTTCAAGTCCGTGCCGGAGTGGCTGGAGTCCATCAAGATGAGCCAGTACAACGAGAACTTCGCCTGCGCCGGCATCACCTCCATGGAGCAGGTGCTGCAGATGAGGAACGAGTGAGTGTCTGCGCAGCAACCGGCCCTGAGCCTCGTTTCTTTCCCCGGGCTGCTCGTGCTCTTGTTTCATTTGTCTGTTAACCAGAGAGCTGCTTACACTGACCTGGAGACTCAACAGCAGAGGACCTGCCCCCCCAGTGCAGTGCACCTGCCCCCCAGTGCTGACAGTGTCACCCCGCTCCAGTGATCAGGATGAGGAGGAAGTTGGCTGCACAATATTTTCTGCAGTTCAGCGTGAGGATCAATGCCAGCAGTGAACCCGCTTGGCTCGGCTCGGCTCGGCTCGGCCCAGCTCGGCTCGGCCCAGAGACTGAGGGATGCGGATCAGAGTGGCAGGAGGCAATAAGATCTTTAGGCTGACAAACTTGCAGGAACTTCTGGGGCTCCGAGTGGTGTCCCTGGGCTGCTGGGAGCCCGGCCAGGGCAAGTGATTACAGGCTTCGCTGCTGGAATTCTTCTGCGGAATTTCTTTAAAGGCTCCACAATGTGCGGCAGGGATGGGCAACTCTAGGGCAAGCGTTTGTTCCAAAAAATAAAAAAAGACGACTTCCCAGCACAATGCGTTCAGAGACAGCAGCTGTGCAAGGCCAGGAGTTAACCCCTTACACTCCAGCTCACAAACCAGCGGGACAGGCGTGCCAGTACTGTGCGTGCAGCTGTGGAGGTGTTTTTAACCGGCAATATCAAGGGTTCAGGTTTACTAAAGCTCACAGCTGCATTGCTGGGCTGCTCTGCGCGACTCAGCTTGTGCTGCTGCTGGGCGGTCAGGCCCTGTGGTTCCCAGCTCCGTGTGCCCACGACCCCTGGCACAGCTCCCCCGCGCCAAACGGCAGAGCTGCCCCCAGCAGGGAGGTGTCTGCAGGCAGGGCGTGGCTGACGGACTGCGGGAGGGCGCGAGCGGGTCGGCTGGCGGCAGGGACCCCCGGTACAGCACGGGGAAAGGGTTACTGCACGGGGGCTATCCAGCTGCATCGTGGGCGCCGGGCTGTGTGGGAGACTGTGGCCTCCCTCTCACCAAAACCAGGGCCCTGGCCGCTCTCCAGCCCAGCCCTCTGCTTAATTTCAACTGTCCAAATATTTGTGTTCAGCTCGGGCCGCGCTGCCTGCCTGCTCGAGGGCTCTGTGTGTCCCAGAACTGGCCTGAGGGCCATCACAGCTGCCGGCCCCCTGTTTATTTCTGCAATCTGGTTACTCCTCTGGCAGGAGGGGATGACCGCGAAAGTAAAGAATCCAGGAAAGGAAGGATGTCTTTGATGTTTTTGTTGCAGAATTTTATAGTTTCCACATTTTTTCTGCCTTCCCACATGGGAACAGTCTTTCGCTTTTCAAAACCTGGGAGTGTTTCCGAGAGTCCCTGCCTCCAGCTGTCCTGGGCTGTGACGGAGGTCCTCAGAAGAGCTGCAGAGAGCTCGTTAAACAATTAAGAACCCAATTAAAAATCAAGGAAGCACCTACTGACATCAGGGCGTGTGCCTCTGTGTTCATGTGTCGGCATGTGCTCTGCTCCTCTCTCCTGTGCTGACCCTCTCCCTCTCTCTCCGACAGGGATATTCGGAATATCGGAGTGCGTCTGCCAGGACACCTGAAGAGAATCGCCTATAGCATCCTGGGCCTGAAGGACCAGACCAGCACTATGAGTGTTTTTGCTGTCTGATCCCAAAGACTCCAACCACGCTGAGCAGCACCGGGTCTGGACCGGCTCCCCACTGACTGAACACAACGCAGACCGGACTGGACAGCACCACCACCCGCCCAGACTGACACTGCACCATCGCGCGGGACTGGAACTGTGTTTTGCAAGCAAATCAACAAATCAAAATCTGTATATGAGAAGAAACAGAAATATATATTTTTATTGATATGCTTTTGTAGAAAATGTACAGTTTTTGCCTCAATTTGCATTTCTGTAAGTAATAGATGTACATTATGTTTAACACAAATAATCAGTGCAGAAAAAGAAAACCAGTGGAGATCGCGAAGCTCCCAAATCAATAATATAGCAAAGGGTGGGACCTGTGGTCTGTGTCCGTCGCTGATCGGGGATGAGACGCCTGGGGTCCCCCAGGTGCCTCAGGCTGGGGTCTCCTCGGAAATATCCTCCTGAGCACTTAATGCCTGCTCACCTGCTTCTTCAGGAGTTCAGGAACCCATGTGGAGAACATGCAGAAAAAGAAGCAGGGTTTTGGTGTAGAGTTCATTTATTCTGAAAGGTGATTTTTCTCTTCCCTGTCATGCTCCAAACGGCTGCCTCTCGGATTGGGATGAGTACGTTTGTTCCGAAGGGAGGAGAGCTCTGCGGCTCTCCCAGACCCAGCTCTCGGCGCCCCCCGGATCTTGATATCGATCCGGAGGGCTGTTGTATATAGCACACAATGATCTAGTTTGGGTGTGACTTCCTCCTTCGTATCCTCGCCTGTCGCTAAATCCCTCCCTGTCCAGAGTGATGGGCCTGAGGCTCGGCGCCTCACCAGACGGGACATCCTGCTGTTAGACTCTTTTCCTCTATTTATTCCTGCAGTTAAAGGACATAACTACATGCAGTAGGATGCTTTGCTTTGAGAAACGATTTGTGTGGTCATGTTTTTCTACTTTATTTAATATTTATTTTTATTTTTTTATTTATTATTCAATTTGAAATGAGTTTTGACATGCCTGTATAAATCCTCTGGTTCCAATAAAGTTAGCTATTTTAACACCTTAACGGCTGTCTTGTCAGCTTCACAGCGTATCGCTTTAATGACCTTCCCGTCTCAGACTAGCGTCTGTCTCTGGGCTCATCAGGTGGTGCTGTAGAGTTTGGAATTTCTCTTCTCCTGTGTCCGTCTGGAAACCATTCAATTCAAATGCATTTCAGCTCAAACTTTGTCATCAAATTTGGTTTGCAGCAGAGTCCAACACAACTGTACAACATAACCTGCATACAGTGCATTTTGTCTTTGCTTCTTGAATCTGTGGGGCTGGTTTCTCTCCCCTCTACTTTGTACACAGCTTAAGAAAAACAGACATTTTCTCACAAATATTTTTAATGGTCAGTGAATCAAAATCTGAAGGTGAATTACTGTGATATAAGTCACTTAGCCAGATCAGAATCGGGCACGCTGGCGTCTGATTGTCTAAAGCAAACAAGATTGCTTTAGTAAGCCGATCTCTGGGGGGGTCAGTCTGGGAAAGTAGTTTTGTTTAAGAAGACTTACGATGAATTGTGTTTTCTGAAGAAAAGGATTTTATTATGGTTAAGTACATCTTTAGCAGGACTCTGCTAGTTTTGCTTTATTAAGTGCTGAATATACACATGACCTCTCAAATATTATTTGTAATATCAGGAAAACCAATAACTCTCCTCACAGGAACATGTGTGGGAACCAGTTTCTGGTGTGGGGAAAAATGGGGCAACTGTAAAACAAACACCTCTGCGGAGCCCAAAGAAGACATTCAGATAGGTGTTCAGGAAGTTAGGTGTCATGGAGACCCGTCCTCTCTGGTTCCAGGTCAACACTGTGAGTTCACAAACAGCAAAGAGCTCCACCCAGCCAGGGGCACTTGATCCGAGCCCGGCCCAGACCCAGCCGGTCCAGAACTCCATAATTTTACCCGGACCAGTTAACTGACTTGCAGAGGGACCCTGATGCTAGAGGTCGATGAAGAATGAGGGAACCGAATGCTCCGGGCCTCCTCTCCTGCCCCGGCCACGTATGGAAGAAGAATCCCAAAATAACGGCGTGCCCCCGCTGCGGTTCCGCTCCGCTCCGCCAGGCGACGGTCCAGATGTTGCTGGGGATTATGGGCCAGCCACTACTCGACACATCTCCTGCGCCTGTGGCCTGCGCTGCCATTGTAACACGCTGGTGGCACATTTGTTGTTTTTTATTTTTACATTTTAAAAACAAACCTCCCTCCTTGGAATTTATACGACAGCTATTTTTAGACAACATCCTCTGGATTGCTCTGTCTAAATCCGGCTGCCTGGGCTCTCCATGGGCCAGCTCCCTGGTCAGGGAAGATTAGCTCTGATGACATGCTGGGCGAAGGAGATGCTCGTGGAATTCTGCTCTCCTCCGGCCCGGAGAAGACGTCTCTGGAATTCTTCCCGGCTCCTGCTGTTGTCAGGCAGCTGAGTCTTCGCTGTATTTTTTAAACCCAAGTTCATGTCAACTTAACTTTTTGTTGCTTTGTGATCTTATCTTTATAGGACGTGTGTGAAAGGCTGCAGTGCAGCGTGTGTCTGCACAGTGCGCGCAGTGCAGGGGTGAGTGGTGTCCCTCTGCTTCTCACAGAATATCCTCACTTCTGCACAGAACAAACCTAGAGTTCCTGCTCTCACGACCAGCCCAGTAGTTCACTTCTGCAAAAACCTTCCTCTTGATTGAGGTTGGAAGTGTTTGTTTTCAGTTATTCTGGAGCACTTTATCGGCATCAATAACGAATGTGTTACATTTGGATATTCAACATAGTGTATTGTGCAGCTTCAGTGCACTCTTCCAGTGTGACGTCAGGGGCTTTACAGTACTGGCTTTCACTGGACTCGCCGGCTTCTTCTTTCTCTGCATCAGGCTCGACTGCAGCTCAGCCCATTCTCTGCCCACCCTTACTAGGCCACTATATGACCACATTGGTGATAGTCTGTCCCCTGTCTCAGGCTGTGTGATCACAGTGGCGATAGTCTGTCCCCTGTCTCAGGCTGTGTGACCACACTGGTGATAGTCTGTCCCCTGTCTCAGGCTGTGTGATCACAGTGGCGATAGCCTGTTTGTGTTTAGACCTGTGTGCTTCTCACCAGACACACAGGTACAGTTTCTGGTTTTTCAGCAAAGCCTCTGAACGGTGAAGCAGCGTTTCCCTGAGGTGCGTCACAGCCTGGCAAGCTGCAGGGCGAAGCGCTGGGGTGGGGGAGAGCGAGCAGTTGCTCAACACGTGAACAAAGAGAACCGACCAACATCTCTCAGCTCAGCAGCAGAAAGTCGCCCGTGAGAACGGGGCACAGCGCCCCCTGTCTGCTCTCGCCTGGCAGGAGCCGCAGAGCTCCAGGCTGCGCGGGGCAGGGAGGCACCTTGACCGAACACGCCTGGTATCAAGAATTTGATCTTGGAGCAGAAGTTGTTACCTGTTTTACTTCAGAGTTGCCAAATCCTACAAAACCACCAGAGGAATGCAGGGAAAGAAGTAGGGTACACCCTCACCCACCGAGCCAGGCCACACCCACTCCCGACGCTGAGATCTCACCGTTCGCACCTTTATCTGCAGTTTGAAGAAATCTCTTGTTTTAAGTCGGGATGTTTGCAACAACAAATTAGAATCAAAAGCTGTTTTGGGGAATTAGCCTGGATTGACTGTACATCACTGTTCACAACCACAGATAAGGATTTTAAAGTGTGCTGGACAAGTGTTGATCAACGCCTCTGTGGCCCTGGGGAGACTCCTGGCCCCTGTTGTAAGCCTGAGCCCCAAGCCTGAGGCGCAGGGTCTGTCCCAGCTCAGGACCAGCACAACACCAGCCATCGGGCTCCTGGATTCAGGCTGCTGCTCACAGGGCACCTCTGAGGCCTGGAGCCACGAGAGGCGGACCAGGGTTAAACCAGGGCCACACAGGGGCCACACCTGGATTAAACCAGGGCCACACAAGGGCCACACCCGGGTTAAACCAGGGCCAAAGCAGGGCTAAACCTAACCCCCCCATCACCATCACAGTCCCACAGGACACAATGAGCCCTCTTGTGTGACTCGTCTTAACGTTTCAATCTCTAATCTGGCTGCTCTGCATACCTGTCAACACAGAGCTTTCAAAATAAGGGCCGACTCTGCCCTGAGCAGCTCACTTCTCTGAACCCACCCATCGCCCGTGACTGTGGGAACTGCAGTCTCTTTTAATCAGTAGGTTCACAATCAAACAATGGGATCCTTTATCGCTGCATAGAATCGCACCTGTCAGCCGCAGCCACTGCAGCAGAAATGCGACCTCAGAGGAGGGAAGCCAGCCCTGCAGCCTGCGAGCTCTGAGAAAGGGGAGCTGGGACAAGTCTATTCAGGCCCTCTGCTGGGCTATGATGTGTCCAGCAAGGGCACTGGCCAGGGCTGGAGTGACCTCTAGACTCTGCTGGACAGCAGTCACAGAAATCAAGAACCCGGTTCAACTGCCCCTCAATGTCCCTGTGCTTTCAGATTCCTGCCTTATTACTCATTACTTGGACATATCTAATAGTTGGTGATTGTCTTTTGAATCTGATATAAAAAGGTCTAGTAGTTTAGACATCACATTCCTTCAGGTTTATTTGCTCCTGTAAAATCTGTCCTGGCTCATATTGCTCTGTTTACCCATAGACAGCTTTGATCTCCACAGCATGTGATTCTGTGTGACTGTGTGCATGCACATTTGTTTGTGTGTGGGTGTGTTGCTCATGCATACATGTGTATGTAATTGTGGGTGTGTGCATGATTGTGCAAGTGTAGTGTGTGCTTGTGCAATGGGCTTTGGTCTGATCAGCAATCACCAGGACACTGGGCAGCGTGCAGGAGGTCTGCTAACTGGGCCCTTCAGACCCCCACACACTTCTCTTCTGCTTTCCCCAGTGTGTCCACAGGCGGCGCTGTTCTGCAGAGGGACAATGGCAATACTGCTATACCCAGATCCATGTCTCAGGAGGTGGCTTCTCTCTGGCTGAGCTGACTGCTCTTCCCTGAGCAAGAAACAAACTCAAGCAGGCCCCTATTAAAACAGAGGTGATTATAGCTGCTTCAGGTGACACTGACTGATTTTATCAAAAGCCCTTCCTTCCATTGTAAAACCTAATAGGGTATCACAATAAAACAGTGACTTGCTGGGCGTTAAGTGGAGGGTCACAGAAACTGCACAGGAAAGCAAAATGGAGCTCAGAACAATCATCCATCTGTGAGCTAGTGAGCTGGCACTGTGAGAGAGCCACCTCCTCATGGAAAAGCACCTGCAGGATCAGGCAGCTGGTCCAATTGACTAATTAGCACTCAGAGGGAATGAAATTCCACATGAAAGAAATGTGCTGTCAGGATAGGTTCTGTGTGGAATCAGCCACTCCTCTGGGTTAATTAAGAGGCTTTTAAGAACTGGGAGGATAAGGGTTTCAGTGTATGTCTATGCTTCAGTCTTGAAGGTGGGAGAGTGAGGGTTCATTAGTACTGTATTGGAGGCTAGCCTACAAGTGGAAAATAAATAAATAAATAAATAAATAAATCTTAGATCTGTCTGAAGGGTATCCCAGGTGTTGGACAGGTGGGTAGTTTGTCAGACTTGATGGGGTTGAAGTGTGAAACGGAGGAACAGGACTGTGTAGCACAGCTGAGAGAGTCTGATGTGGATCTGCTGTCAGGGGCTCAGGTGGGGTTACTGGGGTTTCCCAGGCCAAACTGGATCAGCAGGGAGAGTGATGAGATGCTCCTGGCTGTGAAGATCGGCCATTTGGTGAAGAGTGACTGTTGAAATACAGAGTCTAATCTAATACTCTGGTGTCTTTTAAGGGATAGTGACTAGTGAAGTTAAGAAGTCGGCAGTAGTTGATTGGGTTGGATACTCAGGTACATGGTGAGTGATGGAGAGAGGAGTTGATGAGATCCTAGTGAGTGAGGTGACTATGTGCAGTACTTGGTGAAGATTGAAATTTAGACTGAGTTGACCAAGAAGCATAGCTTTGCTGTTTAGTATATAGATCTGAGAGAGTAGTTAGGAAACTGAAGCTTGGGCCCACTCTCTGCAGGTGTGCTTGCTCTGATGCTGGGGCTGTGAGCTCAGAGCTCCCTGGAGACATGGTAGCCTCTGTGCATAACTGTTAATGGATCTTCTGTCCTGTTCAACAGGACTGTGGCCACTTCATTGCAGGTACAGTACAGCTGCAGCTCTTGCTGTAGGACTATAGCTCCTAACACAGCAAAGTGAGCTTCTGGACAGAGAGCTCAGATAATTGGACTGAAACCATTAAGCTGCAGACGGGTCAGTTAAGGGTGGAACAAAGATCCCTGGAACAGCCTTTCACATACTTAAAATAGTTGGGATGGTTGTGGATTATTTGGCTTTAGCTCTGCAAATAGGTGCTAAACCTATGAATTCCTGCCCCTGCTTTCATCTCCAACAGGTTTTATTTCTTCACTGAAGAAGTGCACTTTCAAAGCCCAGTGTCTGACAGACTCTGAAGCTTCTGGAACAATAAAAACTGGGAACTTTTCCAGTCCTGAAATCTCTCCGTGCTCTGGTCAGCGTGGAGCTCAACGCCTCCGCGGTTTGTGCGAGGAAGGGCTGAGGCTGTGCTGTCAGCTCAGTGTCCTGGATGCCCCTGGGAAACAGCGGACGGGCTGACCGGCCTCGCGTGGGCAAGGGGACTCCAGCCCAGTCTGGGAAGGGCATGACTGTCACCAGCACGGGAAAAATATCTCAGTCAGCATTCTCCCTGGCAGCACTTCAAACAAGGCCACTGCCTCTTGCAGATAAACCTTATCTTTAGCACCATGGAAATCCCAGAGGTTTGCGAAATAAAATGAGCTTTTCACGTGATGCAATTCATATAGGCAGATTTTTATCAGACTCCAAACACTTTGGCTCTGAAAGCTCTGAGATTGGAAGTTATTTATGGACCTGTAAGAGCTACTTGTACAAACATGCTACAGACGGACAAAACTTTCAGCAGTGTTGAGCTCCGGGCTGTCTGAAGTCCAGATTCCCCAGCTGACTGTATAAGACAATCCAGTCCAGGGCAGCAGCACTGTCTGGCATCTAGACTCTGTGCAGCACGATGAAAGGGTCACATTCATCTGACTGCTTGTGCTTTAGTGCTTATGACCTCCGACCTCTGCTCTCTCTCCTGTGGTTTGTGGGCAGAGGCAGGAGTTCCAGCAGTTTTATGTGTTGGATTTGCAGATGAGTGGGGTTCATGCAGGTCCAATCTAGGACACCTCTGCCACTCAGCTTTCAGCATAGAATGAACCATTACCTTTTCAAATCCAGACATGGAGCTCCTCCCAGCTTGCTAGCTGGTCTCCTGCCTCCTTTCTTGAAACAAAAGCTCTGATCTCCTTCCACTATGTCCACAGCTTGTTTGGGTCACTGTGCCAGTTTTGTGTGTGGTCTTGGTTGAGGTTGGCACATCCAGGACCTCCAGTAGGTTCTAGTAGAAAATGGTTGTTTTTTCTTCTTGTTTAATGTTCCTTAAAACTGCCAGGAGTTTGCCCCCTGTTACAGTCGGTGTGATTAACTCAGCCAGCCTGGCCTCTCGCCCGCTTCCTGCTGCCAGCTGTGTTGCTGTGGTGGCAGTGTGAAAGGTCAAAGGGCGAGGCTGTGGCCAAGGCCCAGCGATGTCGCCTGCCCTGCAGGTGGGGAAGGGAGTAGTGATTGGCAGAGTGCAAGGCTGGAGCGCCTGTGTGGAGCTGTCCGGTATACTGCCTGTGCACTGCAGTTACAGGAGCAGCGCGACTGTGGGGCTCCGCTGGGCCTGTGACTCACAGCAGGAAGAGGGAGGGAGTGCTTGTCACAGCTTGTCAAACCCCATTAGCAACATCCGCCTGCTCTTCTTCACTATGACCAGCTTTCAGGATCAAGCCTTAAAATAGAGCCTCCCTCTCCCACACCCCCCGTTATCCATGAGAGTCATGATCCTGTTTCCTTCCTGTTCTGGTCTGTCTGCTTAAAACCCAGTGAAGATGAAGGTTTGATGCAGATGATCTAATGACCTGATCTGGACAGCTTTTCTTTCAGGTAACAATCCTTCCTTTCAATCATGTCTCCCTCAGCTTTGTCGTCTTTACAAACTTCCTCTCCCCGTTTCCTTCCCTAGACTGCGGGAGACAGAACAACCTCAGAAAGGGGGATGCTGGTGGTCAGCGCTGCTCTCACACTTCCTGTGTTTGATTATGGCCTGAGCCTCATTCTGTGTGGAGTGTGCATGTTCTCTTCTGGCCATGTGGCTTTTCTCCCGGTACTGCAGTCTTCTCCTGCAGTCCAGAGACATGCTGGCCACGTTCACTGGTGTCTGTAAATTGTCCCAGTGTGTACCTGTATTTGCCAGAAGCTGTATCATCCTGCCACTCACAGCTGGCAGCCCACTGAAGCCCAGCAGGTGTGAGCCTGGTCAGTACCTGGATGGGAGATTCCTGAGAAAGCTGAGGCAGCTGCTGGAAGAGGTGTTAGTGGGGCCAGTAGGGGGCGCTCACTACATATATTGACGGAAACACTATAGTGTAAGAAGGCGCCATCTTTTGGATGAGACATAAAAACGAAGTCCTGACTCTCCGTGGTCATTAAAAATCCCAGGGCAATTCTCTAAAAGAGTAGGGGTGAAACTCCGGCATTCCTGGCCAAATTTCCCTCTGGCCTTTACCAATCATGGCCTCCTAATAATCCCCATCTCTGAACTGGCTTCATCACTCTGCTCTCCTCCCCACTGAGAGCTGGTGTGTGGGGAGAGGACTGGAGCACTCTGGCTGCTGTCACACCACCTAGATGGGGCTGCACACTGGTGGTAGTGGAGGAGATCCCCATTACCTGTAAAGTGCTTTGAGTGGAGTCTCCAGAAGAGCGCTTTATAAGTGTAAGGAATAATTATTATTATTACTTAATGGTTTATTTGTCTAATGTTTTTATGCAAAATGACTGACACTTGCACCCTTTTCCTTTGGATTCGATGCCACACCCTTGTGGTTCGGAGTCCAGGGCGCCACTTCTGCCTGCTGCGAATGGACAGCCTGCGATGGATCTAGAGAAGATCTGCAACGTGTTGCCTCTGTTGTCAGACCAGCTGCTGCTCCCTGTGCCTGAGCAGGAGTCCCAGTCTCCATACATCACAGCTCCGCCAGCTCCACTTACTAGTTTTCCTGCCACATTTATGACGTACTTTATTTGTTGTTTACATATCTCTTGGAATTTGCTCTTCGTGAAGATCCTTGTCTCTTCGTGGAGTTTCTGTCTGTGTGACTTGGGGCAAGTAGTCAGGCCCAGTGTCTGAGTGGTGGTGGGAAGAGGACTGCGCTGTGTGTACGCTGTGTGTTTGTGTGCTCTGCCTGCCTGTGTGTGTGATGAGCGTGCTGTTTGTGTGTGTGCTGTGTGCAATAATCTGCCTGTTCGCTCTGGCTCTGCAATTAGTGTCTGCTAACGAGTTTGCCTGGGGGTCAGAGGTGGGGTGGCAGGAGGATGAATGGGGGGTACAGTTGTGCAAGCCCCCCATGTGATTTAGAATCTGGCTAGTTTGAGGGGTGTTGGGCTTGAGTCTCCCAACACAAACAGAATGAGAAAGAGCTGACTGCAGTGGGGTGGAACGCTATACAGGAGCTGTGTCTGAGGAAGTGGGTTGTGTAAGCGTCCTACCGAACAGAATAATCTCTCTGTAATTCTAGCTCTCAGATACGCCCTGTTTGTTCAAAGCTGTTGGCTCTACAGCTGCGTAGGGCAGCCCAGACACAAAGCAGGCAGGAGCCCTGATCCTGCCTGTCTGCTCAGCTGGGGCTCAGCCCATCTGCCTCCACCTGTACGGTGCAGACCTGCTGCTTGAAGTCCAGGATTAGCCCCTGAGCTCTGAGCAGCCCCAGTGCGATGAGCTGTCAGAGATCTGCAAGACCGCTCCCAGGATATAGAAGCAAGAGAGAGATGCGGTGTCCTCTGACTGACCCAACTGCGTCTGTCCTGCGGCCTGAGACCAGAGGGTCTCCTCTGCTCACACTCGCCTCCTGCTCTCTGTCTCTCCAGGCCAGCTCTCAGAGCCGGCAAGACTGGGCTGGTTTCTGGGCTGGCTGGTCCGGAAGTGCGACGGGTGGGCTGCTCTTGATCCGTAGTGCTTCATCAACCACAGCCTGGCACACACCAGCGGTGATTCCAGTACCAGTTCCGCCCTGGGCATCGGTCTGAACAAAAGAGCCTCCTCTTTCCCATAAAAATGATGAGGAGCCACCTGTGCTGATTCCCCTGCAAGCAGGCGCCTGTTCCGGCTGTCCTCTGGCCCGTGGGGGTCTGCAGCTGAGTCCAGCTTTTAATCCCCTGCTCCTGGAGAGGGACACGCTTGAGATTTAGTACTGAAAAATAGCTAGGTGTCGTTTTCAAAAACAGCTCATTTTAAAAATAACAGCTGTTGCACGTAAAGGCTCAGTCAGCGCTTGCGGTTCCTGAAGAGCCTTTGTGAGTCACCTGGGTGCAGGTGGAGCTGATCTTCGGGCTCTGCTCCCTCAGCTGCTCATTAATCACTTGAGGCGAACAGTTGCTTGATTGAAGAAATTAATCCCAGGTCCTGCTTGATGCAAGAGCGCTATGCAAACCTGAAAAACCTGATGAAGAGCGCCACCTGGAGGCCTGCTGCTGCCATGGAGATTTATCACTGGTTCTTCTCGGTGTGTCACTGTTGTTATCAAGAGCTGGGCTGTGGGCGATCTGGCGGGGATCTTCCTGCTGCTTTCAGGCGCCACGGAGAAAGATGTCATAAACCCGGACAGCTCCGGGTTTAAAGGTCGGGAGCCTTGAAATTCACCTTTACCATAAAAAGATACGTAGGTCTCCTGCCCCTCTCTCTCCTTCGGTAGACGTTTATTGATTGTTCTGTGTCTGATCGCAAGGAAGCTTTCACTCTTCTGGATGAAGAGGCTGAAATTTACACAGAGGCAGATAAGCCAGATGTGCGCTTCAGCTCCCACATCCCTTCCGCAAACGGAAAACTGGCTTGAACAAACATCTTAAGTCTTGGAAGGAGCACTTGATCGAATAAAAGGATGCAGTAGAGTCTGCTAGATCCTGCTACTTCTCCCACATCACTGAGAACAACAATAACACTAGATACCTGTTGTCCACCATCAATAGACAGCTAATACCAAACTAGCCCACTACATTACCTGCTTCATCCCAGCTTTGCAACACTTTGTTAGAGTTTTTTACTTCCAAGAGTGACAACTTTCAGCATTATGATCTCTCCCCAATGCATGTTAAGACCACATCTCCTCCTTGCATAACTGGTTCTGCTGGTTCCCTTCTCTCTAGTTTCTCTCAGCTGGACACGGCGTGCCTTAGTAAATTGGTATTGTGTGTGAAATCCAACACTTGTTTATGGGATCCCCTTCCTGCTGTTATATTTCAGTAACAAACTATATTTTCAATAACAAACAAGTCCTTTAGCCCTGGAGTGAAACCAACAGCCGTTAAAATAGCTGCTGCTATCCCTGTACCTTAAAACCCAGATATGGCTCTGGACAACCTAAACAATTTTCCTTACTCCTGTCCTGGAGTCCCTGCACTGGCTTCCTATCAAGCTTCATGTCAACTTCAATGTGCTCTTGCTCTCCTGTGAAGCTCTACATGGCTTGGCACCTCTGCAGCTGTCTTCCTGCTCCCCAGCTCGCAGCCTTCACTCATCTGACTGCAGTCTCGTTTGTCCCCAGGTTTCGTTTACCTTCTGTGGGTGACTGGGTCTTCTGCTACGACGATTTTAATTTTGTTAACTCCTTTTCTTGTTAACTTTTTTTTCTTCTTACTGTAAAGTGCTTTGAGAAGCTACTTTTAAAGGCCCCATATAAAATAAACCACTACTAACATTATTAAACTCCTCAGAATCCGCAGCTGCGAGAACTGGGGGGCTGTAGTTGCAGCTCTTTGCCACGAGGTGCCAGACTTTAGCACGTTTTTCGATTTATGTGCTTTTCACATAATATTTCGGTTTAGAACAGACTCTTGTGCCTACATAGCTATTTTATTTTCAAATAAAGAAATGTTATGGTCTCACAAGTGTAGTTTACTGCTGGCAACGACAGAGGAGTTGTAGGGAATTCTGACTGCTGAAGCAGTGTTGAGAGGTCAGAGGTCACAGCTGAGGCGAAACAGGCAGGTTTATTGTTTTGTCGCCTGCAGTAATGCTAGAGTAATAATGAGAGGATGATCACTTCCACGGTGACATTGTAATGAAGAGCAAGAACGCGAAGGGCAGGGAGAGATCCAGGTTTGATCTCCGTGTTTCAGGGATTAGGGAAGAAAATCTCGGAAACACAGCTCTGTGAAAGAGAGGCATTGCCATGGGAACGGCGCATGATGACAGCGGGATCAGGTGACTCGGGGGTTATGCCGGGAGATTTTCCTGGTTTCCTAGCATGCAGCTGCTCCTCCTATTGTTCTCATTTCTCTGCAGCAGAGAGCAGTCCTGAGCTGGAGTGAGTGAGGGTGTCAGCAGGTCAGGTTGTCCTCAGGCTCGGCTGACACTGCTATTCCTCTCTGAACGAGTGGAGACTTGAATTTACTGCCTCTCCCAGGACAAACAGTAGATCTAACATCCTCTAACCTCTAACCTATGACCCCTGACCCCACAAGCGATGGCAGTAGATCTGGCGTTTCTGCAGAGGGACTGTGAGCCCATTCCTGTCTCCTTATTCCTGGACTGGTCCGGTTCGATCCATTACAGCACTGGTCTGTCCTCCGCAGCAGCTCCCCGAGAGTGACCGGGGCAGTACACCGCCGAGCGGTCCGGCCGGGGAGCTGCCCGTGTCGAGCCCTCGCCTTCGCTCATCCTGACTCGGGGAATAACGCAGCTGGAATTCCCCGGGAGACACACCAGCACGCAGCTCTGGACAGAGAACAAAGAGCAGCAGGACGGTCGCTGCTGTCGAACGGGCACACTGGCCTGCTGTGAAAGCGAACTAATCTCACGCACAGCTTCTCACCTTAGAAACGGTCTATCCTTGTTTGTCTTTGTCAAAAGAAAAACGCAAGTCACAACAAGTGTAAACAACACAAACTAAAAAAATGGATGTGACAGTTTCTGTCGTTGATAAAGCACAGAAAGCCACAGCCTGGACACAGACACTGGACACAGGCAGACCTGGCTGCCCAGAGAGGACAGGCTCAGTGACTACAGCCTGGACACAGAAATCACTTTCTGCTGCACTGTGAGAAATATTCTAAATATTTTTTTATTCTTCACTAAAATAACGAATCTAACCCCAAAATTCCCACTCCTGCCAGAATTGAGAGGTAACTCAATAGAACTTGGAATAATAATAGTACGCTTTTTGTTGTAAATGCTTTCTAAATGTTATTGCTTTGGCTAATAAAGCTCGCCGAAATTTCAAATCTGAGAGAGAGACGGGAGAGAAGAAAGGTCACACCTCAGAGCCCGACACATTTCTATTCTAGCTGCAGTACCGGATGTTACCACAATGTAGCAGTGTTGCTCCAGTGTAGATGTTGTTTTGTTAAAGATATAGTTTCTTTACGTTATAACTTGTGTTTTGAAGAAATAAAAGCATAAGCTTCCACATAGATGTAAGTTTGTGTGTAGGTGTTGAAAGTGTCTGTAGCACCCTCAGCTACCCGCTCCTCTCTCTGTTTCTGAGTGACCCAGCCCTGAGTAAAAGGCGCTGCAGAGCAACAGAAGAGGAGAAGGCACGTACCCCACATCCAGGGGGCTCGTCAGGTCAGCAGTCAGAACTAGGGTCGCACCCAGAGCGCCCCTGCTCCGTGCGCAGAAACACCAGTGAGCCTGGAGGTAAGAGACAGAGGAACATTGCCACCTGCTGCAAGGGGCAGCTTTTACAATTTTAACTTCTGTAGGATTCAGAGCACTCTTTTATCACTCCCCCCCAGGCCCATGCCTCTGTCTCCCTCTCCGGTCCTGGAGGCCGGCTGGGTCGAGCCCCAGCCCAGCACTCGCTTTCTGTAGCAGTGTCTGCCCCTGAGGGCCTGACTTCAGAGCTGCCCAGTGAACCATGACAAACGCCTGAGTCACAGGGTACAGCTGTTTATCTGTGCTTGAATGTGTGAGAGAGAAATCTGCATTCTCTACCTGTTCATATGGTTTGTGTTTGTGCGTCTACCCATTGTCATTGTTTATGTTTCTTGTTTGTGTGCTGGCTCTGTGATTGTTTGGTGTGTATGTGTCTCTGTGTGCTGGCTCTATGGTTGTGCGTATGTGTCTGTGTGTGCTGGCTCTGTGGTTGTTTGGTGTGTTTGTGTCTGTGTGCTGGGTGGCTCTGTGGTTGTGTGTCTGTGTGCTGGGTGGCTCTGTGGTTGTGTGTCTGTGTGTTGGCTTTGTAGTTGTGTGTTTGAGTGCATCTGTGTCTGTGTGTGCTGGCTCTGTGGTTGTGTGTGTGGTTGTGTGTGTGTGTGTCTGTGTGTGCTGGCTCTGTGGTTGTGTGTGTGTGTCTGTGTGTGCTGGCTGTGTGGTTGTGTGGCGGCTGCAGGCTGTGGTGTTGTGCTCTATTCTTCTCCGGCACACAGAGGGTGAATTGTCGGGGGGTGAAGGGGAGGGGAGGGGCAGGGCGACAGCAATGTGTCTTTGTTATTCTGTCTCACCGCGCTCTGTGCCTGACTCTCCTCGCAGAGCCAGATCCACACTACACAGAGGAAGCAGCACACAGTCCGTTGAGCCGGCGAGCTGCCTCTCCCTCTCTGTGCCCTCTCTGCCCTGGCACCTCGGCAGCATGGTGAACAGATAAGCGCCAGTCCCTCACCTGCCCCCTGCGTGGAAACAGCATGGGCGCCTGCGTCCAGAAAGGTAAGCGCCTCTGCCTGCCGTCCCGCCCGTCGCCACGCTCATACCGGCTCCACTGCCGGGGCTGGGCTGTTTCTGGGGTTTGGGGGGCTACTCGGGATAGCCTGGAGTTCAGGAAAGTTAGGACTGCGCTGGCGGTGACATTCGCAAAGGAATAGATGAAAGTCATGATGATGCATATTAACCGGAACCGTCTCCAGAAAATGTTCTAGCTGGGTTTGCATTTGACTGATGAGTGTGAGTGCAGGGGGACCCCAGTCTGACCCCTGACCCCAGATCTCTGTCTGCGACCCCCCACTGGAGTCCAGTTCCCCTTAACCCGACTGATCGCTCTGGCACCCCACTGTCAGCTCTCTTTTGAGCTTGAGTCTGGGTTCTTATATGAGAGTTCAGAGTCTGGGTTATTTTGTCATCTTTTTTAATATAAGTGTAAAAATACTGGGAGAAGAGAAGAGATCAGATAATCTGAATCTGCTATTTGGTTCTCTAGAGTTGTTTATACAATTAGGTGAAGAAGACAAACAGCAACATGACTATAGAAACCAATTCCAATATTTTCCGTTCCGAAAACATGTCGCGTGTGTGAATGTGTTCCGATGTTCATGTCGATGAAGCCTTGGCTCATGTGGAACATGTCCCTGCGTCAGGACGTCCTGTCTGCAGCACCAGCTGGGGTCCAGGGACCCCTCGCAGGACACAGGATCTTCACACGGCTTCTCTGTGGAAAATCTGCGCCTCTCTGCAGGGCAGTCTGAATGAAAATCAAATCCGTCAGAACAAACTCAAACTACATTTCTGTTTCAGCCGCTGAGAAATCAACATAAGTCAAAAATCACACATGCTCATTGATATATGTGTCACTATCTGTATGGCACAGCTCCTTATTATTATTACTGGAGATCTGGGTTTCCATCACATCATCAGAGCAGGGTTTTCATCACATCAGCAAAGGACCCTCAGCTCAGATCAAGACAGGTCCAGGAAAGCTGTTCAGAACCCCAGAGCACCACAATCTGATTCATTCCTGGCTTTACAGTGTTTTCAATTAGACTCCCAGTGCAGGGCAGCCTGTTCCGCTCCAGGTTTAACCAGCTGCAAGTACTTGTACTCCTGGATTACATGATTGTTAACCCACACATGTACATTGCTAAGTGTCTTGACTTAAAAGCTGTAGATTTACATATCCTACTCCTGCATTTCTGATTCCGCTGTACAGTTTGTACCTGTTGGTATCTGCTTCTAGCAGTGAGAGTCTGATGCAAATGTCTGCAGCAGCTGACTCTGCCCTTTGCTCTGTGACCTCTGAGCTCATGCACGAAAGTCTCCTCTCAGTGGAAGTCGTGACTTTAAAACGCCCCAGATTTGCGTCTGTGCTGAGTAAGAGACAGGAGAAGGGTTAGCCGGAGCTCTAATGCTCATTCAAGCTCAGCTCACTGTCTGGTCTGTGCCACTGAGGGCGTGCTGCTGGCCTCCTGTATGCCGCGCAGAGTGCCGGAGAAGCGCCAGTCGCTGTGCCAGTGGAGGGGGGTAAATGAGATCTCTCGGGGTTTCCCCCTGGGGGACGGCCTGCTCAGCGCTTCACGGTTACCAGGGAAACCTGGGTAGCAACAGGAGGAGAGTGGTGAGGAGCATGCTGGGAGCAGAGAGAGGAGCAGAGAGGAATAAAGATCCAAACCATCCCAGTGGACCAGTGCACCATTAAACACCGGAAACACGCGCTCAAGGACTGTTGAGGAAAAACAAACTCTTCCCCTAATCTTATTTATCCACTCATTTTTCCAAAATCGGATTTTCTGTGTAGATGAGTTATTGAGGAATAAAGCTCATTTTAAAACCCAGTGGGCAGAGGGAGATAAGAGAGGGAAAAAGCAGCACGAGACTAAAAGCGCAAAAGAAAGATGGAGCAGAAGGGAAGAAACAGAAAAGACGATCTTGCAGGCCTCCTCTGGCCCCTCTCCTTCCCCCCCGGCCTGTCCTGCACGCGCTGGAGCTCGAGTGAGGGGCGAGGGCTTCACAGCAGATCACGAGCTCCCATCCAGTCCGCTGAGAGAGGGGAGCCAGGTTCTGAAACATGATCCATCTTGGCGCTCAGGCCCAGGTAGAGACAGCAGATGCAGGTTTTCTGGCCTAATCATCAATTTCCCTTCGGGATCAATAAAGTCTTATCTATCTAATTCTGTAATTAGCAGGCTGAGTGTTCTCTCTTCTCTGGGTTCCTCCATAGACATACAGACAGTGCAATCCACAGACACAGAGCCCACTTCTCCAAACTCCAGTTTCTGTCTCATGCCCACACTTCATTAACCATTTTAACTTAATTAACTTCAAGAGACTGAGCACCTTGGCAGCGCTGTCTTTATAAAGGATTCTTGTGGTGCTTTCCATAGTAGAAATCCAGTAAAGTTCAGTGAAGGCCAGGGGAAAGCTGGAGACGTAGGGTAAGTGTTTCTACAAGTCAGTGGGAGCTGCAGCACAGCAACATCATGCAGAAACTGCCAAGTGTGCACACACACATGCACACAACACTGCCTGTCCACGCACGCACGCACGCACGCACGCACGCACGCACGCACGCACGCACGCACGCACGCACGCACGCACGCACGCACGCACGCACGCACGCACGCACGCACGCACGCACGCACGCACGCACAGCAGGCTCCCAGTGTGTCTGTTCCACGCTTGCCTGTCTATCTGCCTGCCTGTCTGCCTGCCTGCCCGCCTGTCTGCCAGTCTGTCTGTATGTCTGCCCATCTGCCCATCTGTCTGCCCGCCTCTCTGTGTCTGCAGGGGAAGGGCTGTGTCCCCTTGGCCAAGCTGTCATAAGGATTGAGACAGAGCTCTCAATGTGACCTGCCTGGTTTTAATTGAATCGATCAGTTGACTGATGGAATACTTGATGCGACTGGTTCTGCCGTGGCTCAGAGAGAGAATGGACTCTCCTGCTTTTATTCCAAGCCAGTTCTCCAAACCAGTTTCCAGCTCCATTGAATAAGATGAGACTGATCTTCACCCTCTGCACACACCCAGAGGAGTATTGGCCTGGGTATTGTCTGCAGCACAGTAACAGTCTGCTCTCCAGGTAAAGCCTGCTCAGTCTGACCTGGCGCACAGATCAATGGGATCATTGATTTGATCGTATCAGGCGTCTGCCGCTGCAGTCTGGAGGTGTGCAGATTAAACCCAAAGACACTGTGACTAACAGCCATGCTCAGTGAAGAAAGCCTGTCAGTGTTGCTGGGGTGATGGGTGAGAGCTTGACTCTGGGTGACTGCCCCCTCCTGGTGACAGGTGGACAGGCAGGGCGCGTGCCTGCAGGACGGCAGTTTTTAACAGCTGGAAAGCAGTAAGGAGGCCTGATTCTGGTACAGTCCCCTAGGAGCTGAACCAGAGGTGCCTGCTGGGAGCCACATGGAGGAACACAAGGCCCTGCACAGCTGGTAAACATCTCGGGTTCAGCAAGTAATTTAAAAAGCGAAATGACTGTGTGTCTCTCGACTGGGCAGCTGTGAGGACAGCAGAGCTGCCTGTGGTGAGGCTGGACGGCTGCAGTTTGTCGAAAGGCACTGGGAGGCTGTTGGTATTGAGGAGGCTCAGCCGCTGCTGCAAGGCCGAGGGGAAACGTCCATGGCCGAGGGGACACTCCGCTGGCCAGCATGGTGTTCATGTTTGCTTCTGAATGCAGGACAGAAGAGTGGTCTGTCCTACTGGTGCAATTTTGTCACTAACTTTGTTTCTCTGTTTGCTGCAGAGCACTACAGCGCCCCCCAGCCCCCGTCAACAGAACTACAGCAATGGCCATCCTACTCAGAGGACCAGCCCATTGTCAAGGTGGGGGGTCTCACGTTAAGGATATGTATTTAAAACCCACAATTCATTTCTAGGTACAGCAGCTGTGAATCTATATGAGGAGTGAGCAGAAGTGCTTGATGCTCTATACACCACACTTCCAAGAACTTCAGAAAGTTCACCAATGATCTGGCCACCTGGCGTTTAGTCATTAGTAGCGGATTGATCCCAGGGTCTGATTGATCCCGGGTGTGAGCTGATGGACATCAGTCCGTCTGTCCCTGAATCCCTTCACACTCTCAGTTTCCACATGTGCTCTCTGTTTCTTGTTTCGGGTTCATTCTGAAGAAGTCTCACCACGAGCACATGTGGTTTTATGCACCTAAGTCTGGAGAAAATGTGAATTGTGTCACTTTCCCCACTACCAAGTTAAAGAGGTGCTGGAATTTTCCTCAACAACTCCCATAGGACTAGGAGCTGCTGTTCCCCGTCCTGACACCCAGATCTGTGAAGAGGCCGGATCGCAGTCCTGGATAGTGTCAGTGAAGGGTTCTTTGCTAAAGAGCATCTGTCAGCAGCACTGTGCAAATCCCAGCCCCCAAGGCTCCACTAAGAGGCAGGCTGTCCTACTTTTTTGTTGGGTCTGGTGCTGTCCTGTCCTGCAGCCCTGCTGGGTCTGGTGCTGTCCTGCAGCCCTGCTGGGTCTGGTGCTGTCCTGCTGGGTCTGGTGTGGTCCTGCAGCCCTGCTGGGTCTGGTGCTGTCCTGCTGTCCTGTCCTGCAGTCCTGCTGGGTCTGCTGCTGTCCTGCAGTCCTGCTGGGTCTGGTGCTCTCCTGCTGTGTCTGGTGCTGTCCTGCTGTCCTGTCCTGCAGTCCTGCAGTCCTGCTGGGTCTGCTGCTGTCCTGCTGGCTCATGAGCCTCAAGATCCTGCTGGGCACTGTGCAGGCAGCCCTTCTCTCTGCTGCACCAAGAGTGCTATTCAGAGACTGATTAGCAAAACTGAGGCTGCCTGCAGGGAGAAAGACCAGACTCTTCCTGCTGCTCAGAAGCTGGATCCTACCCAGGTGCAGAGCAGCCTGATCCACTCCAGGTTTTCCCAGCTGCAGGGCTGTGGTATAAGAGCAAATGCGAGGAGTTCTGCTGTGGAATATGAGTTGAGAGGGGTTGTGTGACCCAACTGCTCCTGAACATAGTGTAATAAAACCTACAGTTAGGGTTTATAAGGTTTAGTAAACTAAGCTACGGTACAAGATCTAGGAGTGCTGCCTCTCATAAACTAGCAGACTGCTCTAAACGGCTTTGTGCTCCTTTAAAAGTTTATTCCCTGTCTTATTATAACACTAACTAACAGTGACATGTCAAGAAGTCTCTCAACATTCCTGCCAGAACAGGTCTTTGTGAGCGACAGTCGATTAGTGATGCGACGCAAGAGATTAGCTTCTGCAATTAGACTCAGTCTGTGCTCAGTGCAGGAGTCCCCGTTGCTGCCTCCTGCTTGATTAAGAGCAGACGGGTCTCAGCTGTGTGAGGGCAGAGGGGTGCAGGCAGGGAGCCAGAGAGTTTGGGCACAAGCCTTCCTCTGAGATGGCACAGTGGTCAGTCGGAGTCTGGCGCCAGGCAGCGAGACTGTGGGGTGGAATCGAGTGCATCACATGAAGTCCTCAATAGACTTTTGTTTTCATTTTGTTTTTGTGTTTTTTTATTTGTTGCTTTAACCTGGATGAGCCCAAACTGTGCTTCAGCCGATCCACACTCTGCACTCTGCTTGTGTCCCATAGAGCCCAAGCTGAGTCTGCAGCCTCAGCCCTGAGCCCAGACCCCCTGAAAGTGGGGATTGTCCCTGAGGTCTTTCTGCTATGTGAGCAGTTACCCCAAAGACAGAAATTCCACCCCCCAAAGGCAGTGAGGTCATTGAGAAAGGCAAACCAGAGGACACCAGGGGAAACTACAAGGCAGTACTTTTAAAACTGAGAACAGGAGGCATTTCTTTACACAAAGGGTTGTTGGAGTCTGGAACAAGCTGCCCAGCCACGCTGTGAAAGTTGTTACCCCGGTTTCCTTCAAGCAACAGCAGGATGAGACACTAGTATCAGTTAGCTGTTAAAAATGTTGCAGGAGAGATGTGCCAGCTGGCCTCCTGTGGTTAGTAACTGTGCTTCTGTTCTTTGGAGAAGCTGCACCAGCTCTCTGCTCTGGGTGACAGGGAAGCCCCAGCTCTGTACTTCAGTCTCCCAGTTGCTCTGCAGCCTCCTGTAGAGCGTCAGGACACTGGATCCTGGGAATGCCACAGGGAACACACCTGGATAGGCGATGGCCCAGCGTTCTGACGCACCAGGACGTGGAGGAAAAAAGCCTGCAAAAGACTCTGGCAAGCTTCCCAAGGGAACCCTGCACCAGGAAGAAGATTGTGGCTCTGGATTCAGTTCTCCCGGCCCTGCACTACAGGAACAGCCAGTGATGAGCATCTGTCTTCTTCCCTAGAACTGCCTGAAGCCAGCCAACGGGACAGTGTCGGAGTTGAAGGGCTCCCCAGGCTACAGCATCGCTGACCTGGCCACCTCCTCTCTGATGGGTAAGGCAGGCTGCCGCAGGCCGGGGCTCGGGGAGGGAGCAGGACAGAGCCATACTGGGGCAGGTTTACCTGTTCAGACCAGGTGAGGAATCCACAGCTGTCCTTCAGGTCCAGCAGTTAGTCCACTAAGGCTGACCTTCAGCTGCTAAACTAGAGTTGCATCCCGTGCAAGAGAAAAGTGTACAGTGTTAGAGAAATAATTAGATTATAAGGGTTAACAAATTGTAGGAGAATTCTTTCACTGTGTGCTCAATGCACTTGTGTCTGAAAGGGCAGAGTGGAGCACCTGCAGGAGGATCAGACTCCAAGGGTCTTTCTGATGCAGCATGTGTCCCAGAACAGCCCCCCCCCCAGTCAATCAAAGGTCAAAGGTGACACATGGCAGGGTCAGCCAAGCGCTGATGTGGCACACAACCCCACAGAGGGGCTGACCTTTCCCAGGAACCCTCCACACCTCCCGCCATTCCCTGCCTTTGATTTCTGATCCCGGATTGTGTCTTTGATCTGGTTGTTTGTACCGACACTGTGTCCAGTGCACAGTGTGCAGGGATGCGCAGGTCCCAGGCTCACACTGCACCACCCAACGGCAGAAAGCAAGCAGCGGTGTCTGATGTGCTTTGACAAACACAGCCACCCTTAGCAATACAGGCATCAAACGTTTCCCCAGCTCCCTCTCGCTCTCTCTCTCACACCAGCCTGCTCTAATTAAGTGTGTGATTGGACATCTAATAATAAGCCAACTGTTTCCAAGGTTACCACAGGGACCGGCCCCCCCACACATACAGACTTAGAGTGTGTGCTAACAGACCCCCCCTCTCTGCCTGAACCAAAGCGACACGCCTGTCACACCAGCAGCACAGAGACTCAGACTTCAAACTGATCTGCAGCTTCAGTCTGCGCTTGTGAAATCTTGAAGGCAGTTTTAATATTCTGCTGCGATCGTGTCTGTTGAAAGTCAACCTGTGCAGTGTTATCGCAGCTCAAGCCTTTGCTGTCCCTCTCCTCTCCCTCAGAGGTCTTCCCCATGCAGAGCTGGTCAGGAAAAGGGTGGAGGGCTTGCTAGAGAACTGAGGGCTTTTTCATCCTCAAATGTATCTTCATAATAACATAATTCAGGTCACGAACAACAGTCTGCAGAGCACTGTTCTGTGCAACAATTTCTAAGCCTTTTGAGATCCACACCTGGCAGCAGTGATGTCTGGATTCAGAAATCTCAATCCATCTGCTTTTCTCTGACTTGTTCATTTCTAAGAAATACGTTGCTCTTGGTTAGCTGGACTGCAGCAGGAATGATTACCTGAGGCTTCATGCTCAAACAAACCAGGCTGTTTCCTCCAGACTAAAGCAGTTTACAGGCAGTTGCTCTGTGTGTGTGAGGAGGCTGAGGCACTGCAACACTGAAAAGTGAAAACGCATTGCAAGGTCGGTGAGCTCACTGTGACCTGCTGCAGTTTCACAGCTGGATGAAAACCAGTCAGAACAGAGCACCAGCCCCGTTTCCCTATAGTCCCACAGGCAGGACTAGAAGTACTGGGAACAACTCCCCTCCCTAGGAGGAACAGCTCCAAGAACAGTCAGTTCTAACTGGCATGTTGCTGGGAAGTGGAAACTCCACAGACATTGGGAGAACATGCATACTCCCCACGGAATGTGCTCCACCCTCCATGCCCCAGTGCTGCCCTCTGTTGCCCTTTACAACTGCCTGCTGTAATTTTTAGTACCTGTCAGATCCCGATACGGGCAGCAGACCAGCTTCAGGGGAAGGGGTCTTGTACAGTGGCATAAACACAGACCTGCCTCTGTCTGGGCAGCATCACAAACAGATCCGGTGTGTATCTGAGCAAAGTGCACTCGTGACACATGTGCCAGTCTCGACAGCTGTACAAGAGCCTGCTGTTCAGAAACCCAGCTTGACCACTTTCTCACATCTCCAGAGTGACACATGTGGCACCAGCACAGTGCCGCGATCGGGCGGGAACCCTGGCGATCCTGGGTCGCTGCCTCTGTCCCTGCAGTGTCACCCAGCGCCACTCACAGAGGGGGACACTGGAGGTGACATGACTCCCTCAACAGCAGCTGCTCCCACTTGTAGATATTCAAGGATGCATATTCTAAGGTGTAGTTTTTAGTTCAGTAAATAGTCTCTAATTTACTGAACTGAACAAACTCCCTTTGTTCCTGTTCAAAATGCAGTCAGTTCAAGGGCACTTAGACACTTGGCACACAGCCACACTGTAGCACTTGGGCTCTGCTGGCCTCAGGTGGACATTGGCAGTACTGGAGCCCACTGTGTGGGACAGTCATGCTTGCTGGTGTAAGGGGAGATTAAGGGCCTGTATGACTCAGGGATCTTCCTCCCTTTCCTCACTTCCTAGTTGTCTTCTTTTCTCCCCTCCCTCTCCCCCTCATGACTCACGTTCACCTCACTTCCTCAGGCTTGGTGGCGACCATTAAGGACCACATCACGAAGCCGACAGCAATGGCGCAGGGCCGGGTGGCGCACCTGATCGAGTGGAAGGGCTGGAGCAGTGGGCAGCAGGGCTGGGGGGGAACCAGCCAGCAGGACGACGAGCAGTACTCGGACCTCACAGACGAGCTCAAAGAGGCGCGCTTCGCCGCAGGTCCTCCAGGGGGCGCCGGTGGGCTCGTGCCCCACACACACACACACACACACGACACCTGAAAAAAGCAGCCCCTTCCACCCGTTTCTCCCAGCATGCTCGTGTGGTTGTCAGTACTCCCTAGATCCGAGCATCTGGGTGCTTCCTGAACGATCCCAAACAGCATTCCCAGCTCGTTCCCGGTGATAGCTGTTGCCAGTTGTTTCCGGTCCCTCATGGTCGATGGTATGGTGGCCTCGGGTGCTTGTGGCACGGTGGGCTTTGGGTGTCTTGCTGGACTCTTATATGCATGAGAGCGAGTTTGTGCTTCAGTCAGCTTCAGGTTTCCAAACAAACACCTCATTGTGAGACAGATTACACGCTGTGCCTCCACCAGGGAATTCACTCTCCTGCCTCCTCTCTCCCCCAGGGGTCGTGGAGCAGTTTGCTCTGGCCGAAGCCTCGCTCAGCGCCTGGTCCTCGATGGAAATGGCTGAGGAGCCCAACGGCAGCGCGGCTGTCCTGCAGGGTACGAGCCCCGCGCACTCCTCCGCCATGCGTTGGTCTTGGTGTCTTTCTGTCACCTACTGTTACTCTCTGACATGTTCTAAATGAATGGAGGACTTTCAAAAGCTTTTTTATCCCCCAGAGAGCTTGCTCTGCCCCCAAATCAAAACCCAGAAAATACATTCTCAGACTGCTGGATAGTGGGGAAATAAACTGACTCTTTTCTTCCCTGGCTGTGTCCCTGTGGCAGAGTCGGCCTCGCCATCCACCTTCCATGCATTATTCAACCCTTGGTCTCCCTGTTTCTGAGCTCTAGACGTGCTCACTTTCTCTCTCTGTTTCTCTTGTTGACCCAGACAGACCATTTCTGCCCCAGTTCCTGGCGGACGGCTCCCAGCGGCTGTACAGCTCCACTCTGGACAGCAGCAACGACATCAGCCCCTTCACGCCGCCCTCCTCCCTGCAGCTCCGCCCCCAGGCCCGCCCCGAGGAGGAGGGCTTTCCCAGGGACACGCCCCTAGAGCCTGCGGCACTCGCCTGCTTCTCTTTCCCTGCGGAGGGGGAGCAGGTAGCGGAGCGCCCCCTGCTGCTGCGGAGGAGCTCTCGCGGGGAGCCGCTCACACACAGAGACAAGTCCCTCCGCCACGCGGACAGCAGCTCTCTGTCCGAGGACGAGGTTTTTTACAACTAGCGCCAGGGGCAGAGACACTTCGAGACCTCACCGGCTCGATGTTTTAGGGCTGCAGCGCGTTGAGAAGTCTGCGTGACGAGGGGCGTCAGAGCCCCTGCACTCTTTTACTTAGTTGCCGTGGAAACGATTGAGTCTTTTGACGTTTTCTACACCCCTGCCTGCGCACCTAGAGGCGCCCCCAACTCCTGGACTCTGGGCTCTCTTGCAAGTCAGTGCTGGGTTTTCAGTTAAATAAACTGAGGCATCAATGTATATTGTTTATTTTTAATTAGAACCAAAAAACACATTTCTACCACAGTGTATGTATTTCTTTACCGTAGCTCTTGCTGTTATGCTTGACCTTGGCCGCCCTGTCTGTCTGCTAGTGACGTCACTCGCTCGTGAGCTCAGTGTCGCTGTTGTTTCTTTTCTGTGTGAATCACAAGGAATAATAAAATGTGTTTCCAGTTCTGGAAGATGAAAGGTGTCTTCTTACAGAAGAGCATTTGGAGATGGTCGGACCCGGCCTCTGGACTGACCCCCCCAGATGCCCAGGGCCGCTAAGCCCCCTCACCTGCTCCCCTCTTCCTGCCATTCGTCCAGCAGGAGGCCAGGAGAAGGAAAGGGCACTAACCATGGGAATGCGCCTGCAGGAAACTAGCATGAGGACGAGGAGCTGTAGGTTCACACGATGCACACCCACCCTCACGTTCACTCAGACTGCGTGATTGACGACACAGGCAGCCCTGCGTGGAGGAAACTCAGGACTTTATTAACAAGCAGTGGCAGCGTTAACTCACAGGGCTCAGTAAGGAAGGACGGCCTGTCTGAAACTGAATTTGGAGCATCGCTCGTGATCAGTACAGCCCACCGTGCCCTAGAACTACAGCATCTGAGCTTCAAAGTCCACTTCCCCCGAGCAGATGAATAGCAGGAGAGCTGCTGCAGTCTCATGGACGGCAGCCGCGCCCTCGGTGACTCAGGGCACCAGCAGGGGGCAGTGCTTTCTCATTGGCTCTGCCAGGGGTCTGGGAGGCTGCTGGGATATCTGTCTGTCTGACCCGCTGAAGGAGAGATTTGCTTGCTAATCCTGCACTGGCAGCAGGGCGAGAGAGAGGGGAAAGGAAGAACTGAGAGGGCCATGATGTAAAGACCGCAGTGAAGTGAAGCTGCTGGTCCAGCAGGGCAGAGCTGTTATCTGACGTGACGGAGAGGGAGAGAAAGGCCACACAGAGCAGCAGAACACGTCCTCCTGAAGGCAGGAGAACGAGGCTCACGTCAAAGGACAGGAGGGGTGCGGGGGGACAGTTTAACAGTGACAGGCTGTAGCGCCGGAGATAACGAAATCGCTGGGGACGGTCCCACACTTGTTAACAGCAACCTCTCCGTAGCAAATTTCCCTGAGCCACGCACTGAGCCAGACTGCTGTCTCTAGGATCAGTGGGGAGCAGATGGAAGAGTTTGTTAGCCTACTTCCTTAAGAGGTAAAAGATCCTGAATTGCCATGAAATTGATATGCAGCCCTGCCAGCGACATGTCTGATAAGCTTCATTGCTGGTGGAGAATTGTTCCAGGGAGTGAGGACAGGTTTCCAACAGCAGTGAGCACAAGGGTGAGCAGAGCTTTCTGGGCGAGGATGGAGACTGCCAGCTGTGTGTCCCTCTAGGGGCCTGTCTGGAGCCGAGCCTGAGGGTGGACTGGCCCGGCCCGCCGCTGCCACTGTCCAGTGGTCATGGCTGAGCAGAAATCTTTCCTGTGGCCATATCTTCAATTGCTTTCTTCATCTGCAGCAATAACGGTGATGTTAGTGGTCATACAAACAGGGTGCTGATTCAACCAAGCAAGCTGGATGAGCATTTGTAACCTCTCTAATGTTCCTATGTGTGCGTGAGCGTGTGGCTGTGTGTGTGGCTGTGTGTGTGTGTGTGTGTGTGTGTGTGTGTGTGTGTGTGTGTGTGAGCGTGTGGCTGTGTGTGTGTGTGGCTGTGTGGCTGTGTGAGTGTGAGCGTGTGGCTGTGTGTGCATGAGCGTGTGGCTGTGTGTGTGTGAGCATGAGCGTGTGGCTGTGTGTGTGTGTGGCTGTGTGTGTGTGAGCATGAGCGTGTGGCTGTGTGTGTGTGTGTGAGCGTGAGCGTGTGGCTGTGTGTGTGTGAGTGTGAGCGTGTGGCTGTGTGTGTGTGAGTGTGTGGCTGTGTGTGCGTGAGCGTGTGGATGTGTGTGTGTGAGCGTGTGGATGTGTGTGTGCGTGAGCGTGTGAATGTGTGTGTGTGAGTGTGTGGCTGTGTGTGTGTGAGCGTGAGCATGTGGCTGTGTGTGTGTGTGTGTGTGAGTGTGTGGCTGTGTGTGTGTGAGCGTGAGCGTGTGGCTGTGTGTGTGTGTGAGCATGAGCGTGTGGCTGTGTGTGTGTGTGAGTGTGTGGCTGTGTGTGCGTGAGCGTGAGTGTGTGTCTGTGTGTGTGTGAGAGCGTGAGCGTGTGGCTGTGTGTGCTCATGTGTATGTGGGTGCTTGTACAGTACACGAGTGTGTGTGCAACGGGATCTCTCACCTCTGCTCTGGACATGAGCCCAGTCAGTCTCCCTCCCTCGGTCACATACAGGAGGTTGAGGCCCAGCAGCAGGAAGGCAGTGTGGGCCTGAGAGGAGAGAGCACAGCCAGAGGGGCTGTGACAGGGGTACAGAGACACAGCACTCTCTGCAGGAGGTTGAGACTATAATGACTTAGGAGGGAGAAGTAAGGGTTCTTGCTATGTTTTACAAAACTAGCGAGTATCTTTGAACTACAGTGCAGTGTGGAGCAGAGATATAATTCAACCTGAAAGCATCCTACCTGCTGGATGGTGGTTTTGTTAGAGAGCTGAAATGTGATTGGCTGAATGGAACACACTTCCCATAGTTCTCTGTCCAATCCCTGTCCAGGACAGTAAAATAGGCACGTGATTCCTGAGACGTTACCTCTGTTTCAGTTTTACACATCATTCATCTCCATCCCCTACTAAACCTTACAGCCCCTGAATCCCAGCAGCCCCCCACACCCTGTAACCCATTTCCACACACCTTATACTGCATTCCCCTCCCCCATCTGTCCCAGTAAGCCTATTTCCCAGTTCCACTCAGCCTATGTTCAGGTTTCCAGTACCGGCTCCTCAGCATGAAGATGGAGAAATCGGACCAGCTCAGATCGGCACACGGAGCCCAGCAGGACCAAGGCTTCTGAAACACAGGGAGACGCCACCCCTTGGAACCTCAGAAGGACTCGGACAGTCTTGCAGATGTTAGATCTCGTGTGATCAAGGTGCACTGCTACCTTCCCGGCACCTCCAGGGCTTCCCAGGTCCAGACTCACATCTGGATGGGCCGGGTTTCTGATACAACCCCAACCCCATCATTTATCTCATAATCTACACACTACACCACTACACTTCTAAAACACAACCTGAGACCTAAATCAGCTGTTGACTACAGGGTCAAAAGTGACACAGGGATTTCTAGTGCTCTTCAGGAGTCTGTGTTCAGCACAACAGCTCTGAAGAAGGTTCTGTTGTACCTCTATCTGAATATCAGACAGGCAGCTGTGGAGTGCAGAAGCTGCAGCAGTGCTATCGGACCTGATCAGCGCCACAGCAGAGGAGCACCTGACTGACCCACTGTGACTGGAAATAATCGGAGCGAGGGGCAGGACGTGAGTATGAAGACAAAGGACCCAGCCCCCACTGGCCGCTGTGCTCACAGGCGGTCAGTCATCTCACCGTGCGTGTCCACCACGGGGAACTCCGGGTCCTGGCAGCTGGCCAGCGCAGAGCGGACCTCCGCCAGCCGGCCGCTCCTCGCCAGCGCCTTCGGCTCCAGCCGCATCGCCTGCTCCACCCTGACCGCCCGCAGCCTGCGGAGAGAGACACTGCAGCTGGACAGCAGGCTGGACAGGGCGCAGGCGGCCGGCGGCCACGGGCCGGGGCAGGGTGCTTACTCAGGGTGTGACTTGAGCACCTGGGGCAGGTAGGGCAGTTTCCTGAGGATGATGATGCCGTCATAGAAGGAGGGCTGGTAGCGGCGACAGAGGGCGTTGGAGATCAGCGTCGCCAACACCACCGGCAGGACGTGGGCAATCTGCCCGGTCATCTCGAACACCAGCAGGGCGGGCGAGAGCGTGTGCGTCACCGCGCCCGAGAACGCGGCCGCGCCTGCAGCACACAACCGCAGAATCAGAGCAGTGCACCTTCAACCCCCTCCCCATGGGCACAGCTCCGCCGCTCAGAGCTCAGAGACGAAGGCTGCGGCTGGTGTCTGAGACTTAGAAACAGGATGATCGGAGGGGCTGCTGCCCTTACCAGCCAGAGAGTATCCTCCAGGGTTTATAGGGCTCAGGATCCCCTCTGACTGCATCCCCTCAGGAAACAGGTAGGCCACCACCTCCCCCACAAACCGGCCAATCGCAGCGCCTGCAACAGACATGGGACCGGGGATAGTGTTGGCGCTAGGAGTAGGGTTTAGGCTGACGTTGTCTTTAGGGTGAGGGTTACAGCTGGACGAAAGCTTAGAGCTAGGGCCCGGGTTACAGGCAGTTCTGCTTAGGCCTGTGGTTCTGTACGAGTTAAAGCAATGCTCTTGGCCAGTGGTGGGGCTTAGCAACAAGGTATCTCACCATAAATGACGACAGGCATGAAGTACCCAGCTGGCATGGGCATGGTGGTGGCCAGGAGGAGCATCCAGAACTAGGAGACAGAGGAGAATCAGCCCAGCATGTGACTGTATTTAACCTCTTACCTGACTGCCAGTTACAAGTCTGCCTGTCTATAGCAACACACACTCATTGCAAAGACAGTACTATTTATCAACCCTTGCTATGATTTTTTTTATGCGAAGCAAACTATTATGATTTTTGATAGGGCTGCTTTCTACATCCAGAAAGATTCCTTTATAAGGCCCATGTAACTGTTTGGCTATCTGTCTGTCCAGCCACAGAGCAGTGGGGGCAGTGTGGCTCTGCCAGGCTGGGACAGACAGCAGGGGGCAGTGTGGCTGTGTCTACTGCACACCTTCATGATCAGGAAGATCCCCAGGGTACCGTAGACAGGGACACGGGGGTGACACCACTCCAGCCAGAGGTACTCAGGGTCCACCTCCTCTGGCCGTGGCACTGAGCTGTTCGAGCACAGCGCCCCCAAGCGCCGGCCGTCAAACAGGGAGTTGAGGAGCTCTCTCATGTTCATCTGGTAAAGAGAGGAGAAGAAGCCATATCTTTCCACTCACAGCAGACATGATTACCATCATTTTTAATAACTTTCAACTGCAAAATTGAATGTTATGATTGGTCTTGACTTCTTATTACTTCCTGTTAAAATATCCTACAACAACATCCACACAACTGGGATGGAGAGGCTATAGCGATCTTCGTCAGCCTCCTGTCTTCACCGGCAGCGACGGACACTCACCCGGGAGCCCATGAACTGCCCGATTCCATGCGGGAACGTCATGGAGGCCAGGAGGAGCGCCACCAGCCCGGAGTATAGCGCCTTACTGCGGAAACAGCACCTCACACTGAGCCCTGGGCAGCCGGTCAGTGGGGGAGGGTAAATGTTACCCAGAAACGCCTCTAGGAACCCACTCACTCTGTGGCCAAGATCCTGCTGGTGATGGCACTGGTCCTGGTGAAGGTGACCAGCCAGCGGTGGAGGAAGAGGTAGGCACAGCAGATCGCCCCGCACAGCAGCCTGGGGGAGAGCAGGCCAACAGAGCAAGTTCAAGAGCCAGTGCACTGCCACACCGGTGGGGGAGACACAGGCTCATGGATTCCCTGGTACTTCAACTCGTGGTCTCCTATCTTAAAATAGGTCAAGATAGACAGATTCTCCAGCATAAAGTATTATTCCCGGCAGTTAATCCTGAAATGGATCTTCCTGCTATGCATTAGGGATCTCATACTTATCAACAGGCAGCAGGCAATACCTGTGACTGGAGAAAGGAGGAAAGAGGAGGGGAACAGTCTCACCCCAGGATGGCAAAGAAGAACATCTCGGGTAGGTCGAAGGGGAATTCGACCTGGTATCTCGTCTTGAACATCGCCATTATAGTCACTGCAGGGAAAGGAAGAGACAGTCCACTCTGATTGGAGCTGGAGCTGGTGAGAGAGGCTGACGTCTCTGTATCTGTTACTTTCCCAGCTCCCCGTCACTGCTTGCTCGTCATCCTCCAGTCCACTAGGGGGCAGCGTATACCTTGCTCACTGCTGAAGACAGCCAGTAGGCGGAACATGATGGCCCCAGAGATGGCAGCGAAGAAGGCGCGACAGTAGTTCCTGACAGAATAGTGTGATGACATCACCTCCACGCTGAACAGCACGCCTGCGGGCCGGCAAGAGAGGGAGCCATGAGAGACGTCACCAGGGACGGGGGACAAAAAGAAGCAGGGAGGGGTTCTTTGCTGCTTCTCACCACTGATGGGGCATCCAAAGCAGCTGGCCATGGCCACCGCAGCTCCAGCCACCAGCATGTCGCTGTGCAGATCTTTCTGTGGGGGGCGAGAGACACGGGAGACAAGGAGAATGATCCCCAAGTTCACGCGCGAGGCAGCAGTGCACCTCTGGAGAGGAGGCAGTTTTAGGCTTCAGGGGGTGCAGAGATATCAGTAACACAGGACTGAGAAAGAGGAAGAGGGAACAGAGCGATCTGTTGCCGGCTGTGCCCCTGAAACCCCACCCTGTACAAGTACACCAGGGTTACCAGACCTCTGATGTGCCTCTGATGGAGCTGCGTACTCTGTCCAAGAAACTGCCAACCATGCAGGACACATGGATAAACGGCCCCTGTGGAGACAGACGGAAGGGGCAGGTGTCACGAACGAGGACGCTGCAGTCCAGCGGAGCCCCAGCCGCCCGGTGGCCCAGCTCAGTGCTGAAGAGAGAGCTGGGGAGGCTCAGCCCGGCGGTGTCTGTCCGTCTTCGATCTCCTCTTACCACTTTGCCCAGGAAGATGGTGCTGCCGGCGGCCAGGGTGCAGGTCATGCCCACGACCTTGGCAGCCAGGTGTGTCAAGGTGAGGTAGCCCTCCAGCATCACCCCAGACAGGATGGTCTTCACCTCGGGCGCGCCCGACCCTGAGCAGACAAGCGCTGTGTTACTCTGCTCCTGCCCACGCGGCCCCCCTCCCCGAGACGTCGCGGCTCACCTGCGGACTGCGGGCACAGGCTCTGGGTGAAGCTGGTGGAGAAGGTGGTGAGAGCGATGGGGTACAGCGTCCAGCACAGGTACTGCAGCACGGCACTGCTCCCGACGGCCCGGAAGAGCCAGCGGTGAGCTGGGGGAGAAGGCAGGGCTGTGAGGACTCCTGTGCGCTCTGTCTCCTCACCTCTCTCTCGTCACCTCCGTGCCATTCTCACCGTCGATCAGCTTGAGGACGGTGGAGTCCATGAAGAAGCTGATGAGGGCAGTGATGACCCCCAGCGCACACAGGCAGTACCAGTCCAGCAGCTTCGGCACCCCCAGCACAGCCTGAGCCCAGCGCAGACACCCTGCGAGAGCAGACAGCACAGCCAGCTCACCCCTGGGGTTGCACCTCAAAAACTACGGCAAATCATTTTCCTGCTTGGGGGTACACCTGTACTGACCTGTGACCCTGCTCCTGGCACGGGGCCATGGTTTCCATGGATTCTTGTCCTGGAGGAGGAGCATCTTCTCCGGGGGCTGAGGGCTGTGATTGGCTGGCTCAGCCACGCCCTCCGCTATGACCACTGCCCCCTCCATGCGCGCAGACTCGGGAGTTTAACGAGCTACAGGAACACGGTACACGCAGTCACACGCTGACCATACAGATGCACACTGAGATATTCACACAAGACTGCTGCACTGGGCAGGTCACATCCTCGACATCTTCAAGTCCCTTTCCAGTTATTAAAAAAAACACTTTTACCCGAAAGTGAAAATTGATAACAGTTGATAAAAAAAGTAAATCACACACTGGAAATTGCGTAGTAATTTAAACAATCGAATAAAGAACTAATAAAGGAAACGGTCAACACGAGTATCACTGTGCGTCTGTAAGGAACAGACCTGTCCCCCAGCAGGCCAGCAGAGGGAGCCGGAGAGCTGCAGACTGCGGTCAGCCCGGGACTGGACAGGTGTGCGCGGGCGGCTCCTGTGAAGGTGCGGCGAGAGACTTCAAGATCTCCGGACGTAACTGAGTCAATCGTCAAATTGTTTTTGAGTTCGTAGCAGTAAACCTCGGAGCGGGGCTGCGGAAAATTCATGTCAGGTAAAAAAGGTCCAATTTTTACACCTTCTGCTCTTCCGTAAAGCATAAACACATCTGATCTTTAGGGGAAAACGGGGGATTTTTTTAAAAAGCCGATTGTTGACAGTGTCAAGGGAGCGAGTGAGCGCCTTGAAGATCCTATGACCTCCTCGCATCCATTAAAATAGACGTCTTTAGTAAAAAGTGACAGAAATAGTCATTGACGAGTTAGAGTGTAGCTAGGACTGGGATTCACCTCTCGCAAGTACTCAGATGTACAGTACCTTGTTTCTTACAATATTTAACACGGATTTCAAAACTTCTCATTTCTCAACAGTAAAAATGAAAAATGCAAATCTACACAGAAACAGCAGCCGTATGTCAAAGAGAAAGTAAGAATGAAGTGGCTCATGAGCTGAGGCAGGGAAGCTCAGCTCTTACCTGGCGTGTGTGTGAGTCTCCTCCGGCTCCGGGCGCTGTGAGTCCGCAGGGAGCTGCCCTCAGACTCAGGCAGGCTGGCCCCGCCCCCGTGTGTCCCGAGAGAGGAGAGGACAGACCTGGAGAGAGTGTGTGAGTCTGTGTGTGTGTCTGTGTGTGAGTGTGTGTGTGAGCCCGTGTGCGAATTTGTGGGTGTTGTTGACAGTGTCTCTGAGAGTGTGTATCTGTGTGAGTGTTGTTGACAGTGTCTCTGAGAGTGTGTTGTATCTGTGTGAGTATTGTTGAAAGTGTCTGCAAGAGTGTGTGAGTCTCTGTGTGTGTGTGAGAGAGAGTGAGAAAGTGCACGAGTGTGTTTGTGACTTTGTGAACATTTGAACACCCATATGAATGTGTTTATTTATCCCTCACAGTCCCCAAAATTCTGCATGATTTCTCCTCATTTCAATTCTCTTCCTTTTTTCTCTCCTTCAGATTTTTTTATTTCATATCAGTTGTTTTTTCATGATTGCTGTGAGGAAAATTCAGTGTCCTCCTGATAATAACTGGTAACTTCACTGTGGTCCTGTGTGCTCTGTGTGTCTCCACTCTATTTCAGTTTCTTCTCCACAACCTGTATCGTCTGTCTTACTCGATGAGCAGCTTGAAGCTGTGCTCGGCCGTGCAGAGACTCAGTGTTCAGAGCTGAAGGCTCTCCTCTTGCCTCTGCGCTGCGACCTGACCAGCAGTCTAACAGGCTCAGACACAGGCAGTCCTGCTGCAGCCTGATCCGGCTGGCAGATCCGGCTGAAGGACAAACGAGCTGTCTGACTCCCTGCAGCACTGATACACACTCTCACACTGACACACTGACACACACTGACACACTGACATACACCCTCACACTGACACACACTGACACACAGTCACACACTGACACACACTGACACACTGACACACACCCTCACACTGACACACCCTCACACTCACTCACACTGACACACACTCACACTGACACACACTCTCACACTGACACACTGACACACACCCTCACACTGACACACACTGACACACACTCTCACACTGACACACCCTCACACTCACTCACACACTGACACACCCTCACACTCACTCACACTGACACACACTCTCACACTCACTCACACTGACACACACTCACACTGACACACACTCTCACACTGACACACACTCACTCTCACATTCACACTCACACACTCTCACACTCACGCTGACGCACCCTCTCACACACTGACTCACTCACTCACACTCTCACACTCACTCACTCGTCTCTTTTTTATTCTCCTCTCAGTTCCCTTCTCCTGCTGCTCCCGCTCTGTTAATATTTAGCTCCTTGTCCCCGAGGCGTCAACTCCTCTGTGTGCTGACGGTCACCTGCTGCAGGTGACTGACTGACCCCCCCCATCAAGCACACCCTCTCTTGTTTCCATAGTAACGTCACATCCCCAGTATCCCGAGCAAGGGAATTCTCCCAGATTTCCCTGTGCCCAGCTCAGGCACTACAGCAGAACTGGTGGTGGAAAGCATGGCTCTAGCTCAGACCCCAGATTCCCTTCCATCCTGGTGCTGGAGCACCAAGTTCACTTCCTATAGGGCACCCCAAATCACCTGCTCTTGAACGATTAGGAACACTTGCCAGTTGATCAATTAGGCAAGTGATGTTTCAGTGAAAGCACCACTGGTCGTGATTTGAGCTTTAGCCTGTTTGCAGTAGAATGATAAAAATTACTAAACAAATGTTTTGGGGGATTTGAAAGTTTAAACAATGATAACTGATAGATAAAGCAGATATTACCAGTGCTTGAATTTGTTTATGAAAGGAGAAAATCACCTTTTTCCTACATATTGAAATTACTTCATGGAACACATTTTTTCTGAATTGATCATGATTAAATTGATCCAGACCTTTAGAAAGTGGTTATTTAAAGTCTGCCTCTAAAGAGACCATGGATGTAGACCCCTGCCTTAGAATCTGTGTCTGTGCTGCCACCTAGCTTGACATAGCAAGAATGACACCCTTTTCTCCCTGGTTTTCACTGGCCTGATGGCGTGACAGCCCAGGTGCTCGAGCTGACTCTGACCCTGGCCGTGCTCTTCTGCTCACCAGTGCTGAACCCCCGG
This sequence comes from Lepisosteus platostomus, assembly GCF_059453375.1. Lineage (NCBI taxonomy): Eukaryota > Metazoa > Chordata > Actinopteri > Semionotiformes > Lepisosteidae > Lepisosteus > Lepisosteus platostomus. The sequence continues at coordinate 18,023,495 of NC_142633.1, read as the reverse complement.
CTGGGCTCAGGAGACTGACCCACAGTCGGACCATCCTGATAAAACGGGCGTCATGATTTGTGCTTGAACCTGTTTCTGACAATGGTTTATTGATAGAGAAAGCAGTTATTACCATTACGTGACTGTGTTCATGAAAGGAGAAAAGTCCCCTCCTATATTTATATACATACAGAGCTTCTACCAATTATATGATGGATCTGTTTTAACTGGCATCTGGTTCAACCAATCAGGGCCTTGAACAATGTACAGCAGCAACAGCAGGGTCCCACGCTCTTTAGAGAAGCTCTGTTTATTGGTGAACTATCCAGTCAACATACGCCAAGATTTGACTGACACCCTGTCTGACCAATGATATTCTAAGATGGCCAAGCATCTCACAGGGTGCTGGTGGAAGGGGTGGGCACTTTGGCCTGTCTGTGATGGGCCAAGTGTGGTTGGTGACACACTGGCAGGCAGAGCCGGGCTCCTCACCCTGGGGAGGGTTCTGCTCAGGCCCAGCCTGCTGGCTGCACGGGCCGCGTTCCTCTGGACCCCTGGGACGCAGCCAGTGCCCAGGCAGGCTGCTGACAGGGGGACAGCTGTCTTCTTTGCAGGAGGCTTTCCGAGATTTTTGTCGCCTCCAGGATCAGCCTGTGGGATACTTGTTGTTTAGGGTCAACAATCCAGCATGTTTTCCTCTGCTGGCCCGAGCTCAGTCACTCTCTCCCTGTGTAGTGCCAGATTCGAACCTGTGTGTCTGGGGACAAAGTGCTGAATGATGAGTATTCAATCCTGTTCAGACCAGATCATGCTGGTCCAAAGGCTAAATGCTCTATTCTTTATGAACTGGAAGTCTATCTGTATAGTTTCAATCAGCATCTGAGTGTGGCCCTGCGCCAGGCTCTGCAGTGCCCTGTGTCTCCAGCGCCTGAGGACTCTGGTGACCTTCAGAGTCTCTCAGTGCTGTTATTATTAGGGCTGGCTGTCTGATTAACCTTCACTCCCTCACTCAGCACTCCGGATTAGAGATGCACACTCACACTCACACGCTCCTCGCTCACTGCTCCAGAATAGACTCACTGACGCACTCACACTCTCTCTCTCATTGAATCACACACACTCTCTCTCTCATACACTCACACACACATATACTCTCTCATTCATTCACACACTCTCTCTCATCCACACACACACTCTCGTTCACACACTCTGACACGCAGATCTGCTCTCACACACACACTCACACGCTCTCACAGATGCCCAGATCTGCTCTCACACACACTGACACACTCTCTCTGATGCGCAGATCTGCTCTCTCTCACACACACACACTGATGCGCAGATCTGCTCTTAAATACATACTCACACACTCTCTCTGCTGCGCAGATCTGCTCTCACACACACTCTCTCTGATGCACAGATATGCTCTCACACACTGATGCGCTGATCTGCTCTCACACACACACTCTGCTGCGCAGATCTGCTCTCACACACACTCACACATTCTCTCTGCTGCGCAGATCTGCTCTCACACACACTCACACACTCTGCTGCTCAGATCTGCTCTCACACACACACTCACACACTCTGCTGCGCAGATCTGCTCTCACACACACTCACCCACTCTCTCTCCTGTGCAGATCTGCTCTCACACACACTCACACACTCTCTCTGCTGCACAGATCTGCTCTCACACACACACTCTGATGCACTGATCTGCTCTCACACACACTCACACACTCCCTCTGCTGCGCAGATCTGCTCTCACACTCACGCGCTGTGGAGTGCTCTGCTGGTGACTCACTCCACAGCAGTGTGCCGTATTTAGCAGGCTGATAAGCCCAGAGCGGAGGAACAGTGTGTCACTCTGACGGGGACAGAGGTGCTCAGGGTCACAGGACCCAGGCCAGGGTACATCAGCTTGGATTAACAGCCTGCCAGTTACACAGGCAACCAAACTGTTTGTCACTGAGTGCCTTGCATTGCACTGGGCCTTGAGTTCAGCAGCCCACAGGCTGTATCCCTGTGCTGTTTGGGTTCGTTATTTTACATTTTTAGGATGTTCTCTGTTTAACACTCTCCACTCCGCCATGAAGCAGCGCGTTTCCACATTGTCAGTTGCCCTGTGGATTCAGAGCAGGAGAGTTCTAGTCATCGCAGGAATGAGAGGAGCAACTCCGCCGACAGAAGGAACCAGGCTCACTCAATCAGTCAATGGCATAGTAATCCCAGTTCATTACCGTCCTCTGGGTCCTGCTCTCCCAGCCTCACACACGCTTCATCCTCCCTTGCTGTTTCGTCTCCAGGAGGGGCAGCGCGGCGGCGGGGGTGCGGAGCCCCGACAGCGGGGAGAAGGGTGTGGAGACTCGGCCGGGCCGCAGGGAGGGAGGCACGGGCAGGCAGCTATTTCTGGGTCTCTTTGAGCGCTGCTGGAATGCAGGCCGTGATCTCACTCCCTCGCCAGCCGCGCGCTTTGTTAGAGGAGTCTGAGGCCAAACCCTCCCCAGCACCACCCAAACTTTCCACCAGCCCCCAGCCCAGACGCGCAGATAAATATAGCAGAGCAAGGCCCCTCCAAAACACACACACACACACAAAGGCTGTAACTCGCACTGCTGTATAAAAGCCAGGCAGGCTGCATTCCTGAAGAGAGCACTGTCCGGTAGACAGCAGCAGGGAAGCGTTTTGGAAGAGCGCGGCACAGGGATCGAGAGAGGAGTGTATTTCTGCGCCCCTGTAGGACTGTCTGCTCTCCTCTGGTGTGTGTACAGACCCTCTGGCCCGTCAATGAGCCTGAAAAACTCGTCAGCCTTTCGATCGGAGCGCAGTTTCCATCAGACCTCATCTTCCTCCTCCTCTTCTTCCTCCTCGGCCTGTGGAGACCCCTACATGGAGAAGACGCGGGGGATCTTCGGAGAGGACTTTGGATCCTTCTTGCGGCCACAGGGAGAGCCCTTGGCATTCACAGGTAAGGGGCGCGGCCGAGGACAGGTGAATGGAAAGGGCAGGAGCTGAGCTCCGGGCGGGGGACCTCGTTGAGAGTTTGACCTTGTATGACTTCCCCTCCTTTGGCCCGGTTTCCCTCTGCCCCTCTGTCTCCGTCGCTGCTGTGCCTGTGCACATGGGGCTCAGGCAGGGTTTCCGTCCTGCCCTGCTGGCTTAGTTATCAGAGACACAGGAGTCTGAAGAGCCCCAGTCTGGGGACACAGCAGTCTGAAGAGCCCCAGTCTGGGGAGACAGGAGTCTGAAGAGCCCCAGTCTGGGGACACAGCAGTCTGAAGAGCCCCAGTCTGGGGAGACAGGAGTCTGAAGAGCCCCAGTCTGGGGACACCGCAGTCTGAAGAGCCCCAGTCTGGGGACACAGCAGTCTGAAGAGCCCCAGTCTGGGGAGACAGGAGCCTGAAGAGCCCCAGTCTGGGGAGACAGGAGCCTGAAGAGCCCCAGTCTGGGGACACAGCAGTCTGAAGAGCCCCAGTCTGGGGAGACAGGAGTCTGAAGAGCCCCAGTCTGGGGAGACAGGAACCTGAAGAGCCCCAGTCTGGGGAGACAGGAGTCTGAAGAGCCCCAGTCTGGGGAGACAGGAGTCTGAAGAGCCCCAGTCTGGGGACACAGCAGTCTGAAGAGCCCCAGTCTGGGGACACAGCAGTCTGAAGAGCCCCAGTCTGGGGACACCGCAGTCTGAAGAGCCCCAGTCTGGGGAGACAGGAGTCTGAAGAGCCCCAGTCTGGGGAGACAGCAGTCTGAAGAGCCCGAGTCTGGGGAGACAGCAGTCTGAAGAGCCCCAGTCTGGGGAGACAGGAGCCTGAAGAGCCCCAGTCTGGGGAGACAGCAGTCTGAAGAGCCCCAGTCTGGGGAGACAGGAGTCTGAAGAGCCCCAGTCTGGGGAGACAGGTGCCTGAAGAGCCCCAGTCTGGGGAGACAGGAGTCTTGCTTAAAGAAGTGCCTCCTGGTTTCAGTCTGAGCTGCAGGTAGAGTGTTTCTTGCAGTTTGCCCTGATTACAACACTCTGCTCCACAATGTACCGTCACGCTGGCCTTCTTCATGTTGGGCCGACGTCCTTCTCGCAACAACCTGGGTGTCTGACTGTCCTGAAGGGTGTCTGAGACTTCCTGCAGCTAGTTTTGTGTCGGGAGCTTGGAGTTGGGATTCTGGGAACAGACCTGTTTGTGATGGGAGCACTGGTTCAGGTCACCAGAGTGTCTGGGGTGTTGGTCAGGGGACACAGAGTGAGAGGACACTCTGGGGACAAGGAGACAGTGTCCAGGAGCGAAGAGTAAGAGGACACTGTGGGGACGAGGAGACAGAGTCCAGGGGCGCTGTGTGGGAGGACACTGTGGGGACGAGGAGACACTGTTCAGGGGCGCAGAGTGGGAGGACACTGTGGGGACGAGGAGACAGAGTCCAGGGGCGCAGAGTGGGAGGACACTCTGGGGACGAGGAGACAGTGTCCAGGGGTGCAGAGTGGGAGGACACTCTGGGGATGAGGAGACAGTGTCCAGGGGCGCAGAGTGGGAGGACACTGTGGGGACGAGGAGACAGAGTCCAGGGGCGCAGAGTGGGAGGACACTGTAGGGACAGGAGACAGAGTCCAGCAGAGTCTCCAGCAGGTGCTGATGAAGGGAGCAGCGCTGGCTGGGCTCCAGGCCCTGAGACACCGCGCTGCTCTTCACCGTATAAGAGCACAGCCAGGCCCGCTGTGGCCCGGTCAAGGGAAAGTCCATCTGGCTGCCCCCTGGGCAGTTTCTAGGGGCACTGAAATAATGGAAAAGCAGCTTCAGGACTGGCAGGACCCCAGTTTTAGAGCTCAGAGCTCCTTCCTGCGAACGGTCCTCTGTCCTTGCTGCTTCCTGGAAGAGAGCTGTGATTCCGCAGTCTCTGCGCACTGGGGCTGGAGCGAGAGGGGCTTCAGTCTCCCGTTCCCAGCCGGCAGCTGCACCTGCTCTTTTATCCCTGAGTCTCACACTCGGGTTTAAGGATGATTGAATTGCTTGGATTTGTCCTCCTGCCTCCTTCTCAACCTCTGTCTTTCTCCGTCCCCTCCTGCTGCCGCCCCAGGCCGCTCTGGCAATGCAGGGACCATCAGGACCCTGGGGGACACCTACCAGTTCACAGTGGACGTCAGCGACTTCTCCCCAGAGGACGTCATCGTCACCACATCCAACAACCAGATCGAGGTCCGGGCGGAAAAGGTGAGGCCGGGGCTCAGCTCAGGCGCAGTCTGCACCACCTGTGTCACATCCAGGCACTGTCACAGCTCTCTGCTCCAGAGAGTAACATTTCCCTTTGCAGATCAAGTGAGATTCAGCAACGTTGAAGTAAAGATGAATAACAGTAATGAGAAGTAAGCAGATTTTAGCAGAAGTCTGTGATGAAGGAAAAAAGCTTTGAAAAAAGTAACAAGTAACAAGTCCCTGTGTTTCATTTAAACACACAAATATAATGTATTATGTTAAAAACAAACTTTCAACATTGACTAGTGATTACAGGATCAGAGGGCAGGGTCGCCAGTAAATCAGCCCTCTGCCAGATCTCGCCGGAGCCAGCAAGCGGCTCAGTCAGTGCTCCTCCTAGGCGCACTTCCACCGGCCGCCAGCAGAGGGCGACATGGCCTCCCGCCTCGCTGCGCTGCCTCCGTACAGTTTAACTGAAGAAAAGGAACAGTTCGTTTATATCCCCTGTGCCCATGTTCAGTATACGGTTGCTTGTTGTTTTCTTTAAAAAAAAAAACATTTTAATTTGTTTCCTGATCTGAGTGTAGAGAGCCAAAGCAGGCAGTGGGATGGGTGTCGTTACTGGTGCTTTGTCCTTGCTGACTCTCTGCTCCCTGACCTCACCAGCTGGCTGCAGACGGCACAGTGATGAACACCTTCACCCACAAGTGCCAGCTGCCCGAGGACGTGGACCCCACCTCGGTCACCTCTGCCCTGGGGGAGAGCGGAGCGCTGACTGTCAAAGCGAGAAGACACCCAGCCAAGCACAGCGACCACGCCCCTCCCACCTTCCGCACAGAGATCAAGATCTGAGCGTCAGCCACCCCCCGAGCAGGCCTGAGACAGATACACACACACACACACACACACACACACACACACACACACACACACACACACACACACTGACAAGATAGATAAACACCAACATGCACCCTGTCCAGACCTGCGAGAACCAGCCCCCTTGCTTTGTAAATAACCTCTATTTATACTGCTGTGTCTAATACTGTTACTGTACACACTGGGTGCTTCCACAACAGCCAGCGCTGTCAGTTAAGGGCTGATGTGGCTCTGTCTCTCTCTAGAGAGCCCAAGCAAGAAAATATAAAAATACCACATGCCAGAAGATTAGTAGGTACAGAAAAACCTAAAACTACATTTGATTGCGTTCTCAGTTTTAAATTGTGCTGTGTGAATACCCGTATCTGATGTCTTGCTGTGAGAAGTGTGTGTTTCTCTGTGGTGAAGTGTCGTTGCTGTCTCTTCCTCCCCCAGACAGCTCCCCTGACCTCCTGGCAGGACAACACAGGGCCACAGCTCCCACCCTGAGCTTTTAATTGGATAATTACTGTTAATTGTTTAATTAAACCCTGACTCTTGTTGAAACCCCCGTTGACTCAGTGCACTCAGCCCCTGTGTGGGGGGGTTTCAGGACTGGTGCCCATTTCCTTCTGAACGCTGAGCTGACCAGGCAACCAGCTCTGTCCAGCCCTACAGAGCGCCCATGATAATCACGTTGAAATGACTTTGCTCTTTTTTACTTAGGAAATAAATAGTTTTGTGAGCCAGTAAGGTCTAAGAGTACTTATTGATTTCATTGATGGGATTGTTTGGTGGGTGATGAAGGGTTTCACTGATTGTCCATCTCCAGTAACACTAGACTCAAGGAAGATCTGTTGTAACCATGCAGATTACAGCTGCTCGTGCTCTCTGCTCGCTCCTGTCTGCTCCCTCCAGGCTCTCCCAGTGCTGTCAGCCTGCAGGGACGCCGGTGCACTGGCCTGTACTTACAGATCCCAGCTCGGCTCAGTCCCGCAGCACAGTGTGTTCGCACTCAGTCTTCGGCTTGGTTTTGAATATTTTTTTTAATAAAAGAGTAGGAAACAAAAATACAAATCATTTGTCAGTGAACACAGAGATCTGTAAGGACAGAAACAGACATTTCTGAAGTTTAAAAAGTGCCATACAAAAGTGCAAGGAAGCTCACAGCACCCGTTTGAAGAGTCCCATCACTGCAGTGATCACCACTCAGAGTTATCTCGACAGAAAGTCACATCCCACTGCCAGAAAAATGCATTCAGCACCTGAGGTCAGCTGAGTGACCCCTGTGGTCAGCGATGTCTTGTGTCAGAGATTCTATATCAGCAAAACAAGTGATTTTCTAAAAAAACATCAGCTCCTGTAGTGATCTTCCAGGCAAAGACAAAGCTCAGCTCTATTGATCAAAGGAAACTGGAACAGAGAGTACAGGCTGTTTGCCTAAATCACACAGAATCATCTCCTCTCTTCCCAAATCCACCTCCATCTCCCCCACTCCCAGTCAGCCCATCCAACCCTGAAAGAGTCTCAGAAGATTCTCCACCACCTTCCTCCCGCCCAGAAGGCAGGCCCTGACCCCAGCCACCACCTTCCTATTGGTTGCCCCAGCGGCCCGGGGTGTGGGAATGGCCGGTTCTGCTGGCCGGTGCTGTGACGGACGAGTGCTGCAGCCAGCGGGGAGGCGCCTGGTGGTGCCGTCCATCACTAGGTAGGTCGGGGATGGCGGAGGACCCCTGGGCAACCGCCTTCGCTCCGAGAGCGCAGGCGAGCGTGGGGTGGAGTCGTTGGCCAGCAAGATTGGGCTGGCACCTGGGTAGCCCACCAGGAACACTGGGTGCACACCAGGATTCAGGAGCACTCGCCTCCTCGGGCCCAAAGACTGCGACCTTGGCTGGTCTGGAAGATTACAAACAGGAAGGGAAGAAATACACATCGTGATGATCTTCCATTCAACGAAACGCACTGTAGCCCATTATAGTGAAGAAACTCCCTGATCCACTCCAGGTTTTACAGGCTGCATGTTCAGCAGGCAGCACACAGTATATTTACTATTATTTTAATTGCACATGTGATCAAGCCTCCAGCCTCTGGTACTGACTTCTGTCAGTCAAGAGCAGTAAAACCTGGAGTGGATCAGACCACTGTGCACTGGGAGTCTGACTGGCAGCACTGTAAACCCTGGAGTGGATCAGAGCGCTGTGCACTGGGAGTCTGTCTCCCAACCCTTCAAAGTGAAAGTATTTCAATGCCTCTCATCACATGCCTTGTTTGAAAAACAGACACTAACAAAACAGGTTTCATAAGTGTATTGCCCCAGGGAAGACTTTGAACTACTTCCTCAAGTACTGAATAAGATGTAGTAATTCCAAAACCAATATTTCAGTGAAAAACATATTCCTCTTTTCCAAACCTGCTGGATAGATTTTACAATAATAATATTAATAATAATTGCTTACACTTATATAGCGCTTTTCTGGACAGTCCACTCAAAGCGCTTTACAGGTAATGGGGATCCCCTCCACCACCACCACAAGCCTTCTGCTATCAACAGGACTCTTTTCTCTGCAGGATGAAGCCGTAAACAAATCACATTCTGTACGAGGAGAACCTTTTAGAGACTAATTTGAATAACATTTAAATAAAAGGAAGTAAAATTCAAGTTTACTGAATCCTTCGACTTGTTTGCACGTTAGATGTCTCACAGGGCTACTGAGTCTTCAGCTGCGTTATCTGTACTGACTACAGTCGCTGCAGTAGAAGTGAAGGGGAGTTAAACTGTGAAAGAGCCCTGCAAACACCACAGTTCGCCATGGGAAGATGCCACAGTACCTGGGAGCTGGCAGCTGTGCTCCTGCACTGCGGACATGCTGTCTCTCTGGGCTGTCATGGGATCGCTGCAGCGCTGCCTCTCTGGCCAGGACTGAGGCACTGCGCACCTTCCTCTGCCTTAAACAGGGCTCGTCCCCTCCCGTCCCACACCGGCGGGGACCGCCCCGGTCTTACACAACACACCGCGGCAGGCGGCCTGCCTGCACACCGCCTAGCTTGTCAGCGCTCGTCTGGCTGGGTGTTTGCACAGTGTTTGGAAACTGTCTGCAGATGTTTTTCAGAGCAAGGGGGAGGAGAGGGGAGAAAAAGAGTTTCAAATCTCTCTATTTCACCAGAAGGCTCCTTTTCTCCCAGCAGCCCCAGGGAGACGGCTGGGGGCCCTCACTGCTCTCCCCAAGCCTCTGTCCCGAACCCGCAGGGCTGCGGCTCTGTCCCCATCGCTGAGATGAGGAGTCCTGCTGTGAGAGAAGCGGAGCTTCCCTACACAGAGGACTGGAGAGACACAGAGTCGATCTTTAAGGCCCAGCAGGGCCATTTCTGTGGTTCACACCCAGGTTCTGGTGCAACACAGTCAGGTGACGTGAGTTGGTGACTCTTCTGTGGCTCTGAGGTGCGAGGTGTTTCCGGCTGTACTACTGCAGGCTGGTGGCTGGTGTGAAAAGGAGAAGACCTCAGCCCTCGTCAGAAACCAGCGGGTTTATACTGGGTTGACAAGGTTTGAGGCAGTGGAGGGCAAGGTTCCTCACAGACACCCGCGGCCACAAAACTTCCCGCTCGCAACAGCAGCCCTGCAGTGATCTCCACGTCAACAAGCTGTCGGTCAGCGGCCAGGGCCGGAGCAGCTGTTCCCAGCGCTGTGCTGGCAGCCCCCCCCGAGCTCCAGCCCGCCTCCACCGAGCCCTTCCTGGCTCCTTTTACACAAGGCTGAACCTTAAAATGAGGGGACACAACGTTCAGGACATTTTGCCCCATTAATTTAGAATCACACCATGTCATCCTCCAAAACTTCTGTTTGCTGCCCAGTTGCTTCTCCAGTCATTAAAAACAGGCCCTTCCCACAGCGGGCAGGCTGTGAGTGTGTGGGGCCGCGTCAGCCAGCACACACGGGCAGGGGGAAGAGTCCAGTCGAAGCTAAGACCTCTCTGGATGTGCCCGTTTCACTGCTGCTCACCAAGCTCTGGGCTTTAGTGTCTAATTGAACAGCTTTCGTCAGCACACTATATACACTGAACTATATCATGTTAAACACTTCTGAATGCCGTTTGTTTTGCTGCAGTTTTTATTACTTTACTTTGTTGCGTTGCATTTTGTTAGACAGCGCTGTTATGTTGTGAGGTACCACACACCGCGTTGCAATACACACTGCAGCGTGCTGTTGTTATTATTTCCTCCAGACGCGCTCCCGCGAGTCCAAGCTTCTGCGTCACTGCGCTAGCGCACCCGTGAGCATGCGCAGTCAGCGGCTTTCCACCCGGCCACTATCAATCGATCAGAGAGCAGAAGATGGCGGCGGATCGAGTCTGAGGAGAGAGATCGATCACAGAACCACTCGATCGACCGGGACGAACGTATCGTCGAAAAATCGTCACACGGCTGCTCCTGAGCTCCTGGGGAAGACGGGGGTCCCCGAGACGGGACTCTAACAGGTATATCTGAGTCTGTGTCAAGGGTAATGGCGGGCGGAGGACGTGGCTTGAAGGACGTAGCGACACCGACAGGCCGCCCCTCGACACCCGCCATCTTGTCTGCCGCCGCAGCGGCAAGGCAGTGTGAGTTAATCCCGGATAGAGAGGAGCAGGGATAGAGGAGGCATAATCAATCCTGCATCGTCAACCAAATACCGAAAAGCCCGTGAGTTGTGGCTCTCCTCGGACACCCGCACAGACCGTTTCCCCCCGCGGGTGTCTGAGCGGAAAGCCTGCGCTGCGGGCGTGTGCATCAGTGGCTGGCTGCAGGTCCCCGCCGGGCTCCGGCCGCCGGCTCGGACGGTGTCCCCAGGCCAGGGCGGGCCGGCGGCCCGGTCAGCAGCCTCAAACACATCAACAACACCCGCTCAAACAAAGGTTATTGCGCAGGACGCCATGGAATTAAGACTCCAAAAAAATATTGGAAGTCACATAAAAAACAAGACCAGATATTTCCTTTTATTTATATATCTGCTGATATGTTAATATGTGCTGACTGTTAGCGTGACCATACACGCGTCAGTCCACGCGTGATGAGAGGAACTTTGCCGATCTGAGCGTCATGTTTACAGAGGTTTGTCCACCATTACAGTGGGGTGGAGCAGGTAAAGGTTTATCTCATGCTGCCAGAAAGAGATGAAGATCCCCAGCCGAAACATCGTGCCTCTTTTCTGTTCCTTTCAGCAGGAATAAACCTTTACCTGCTCCTTGGAGGCCTGCGCATGCTGACACAGCTGCCCACTCGGACCGCCTCATCGCACTCAGATGTTGTCCCCGTCTGCCCTGCCCATAGCGTGCGCTCCAGTTGGAGAGACGATGGACTTCCCCTGGCACAGCGGCAAGGTGCTGGAGCAGTTTAACCAGCAGAGGCAGCTGGGCCTGCTGTGTGACTGCACCTTCGTGGTGGACGGAGTGGACTTCAAGGCCCACAAGGCTCTGCTGGCGGCCTGCAGCGTCTACTTCCGCATGCTGTTCCTGGACCAGAAGGACGTGGTTCACTTGGACATCAGCAATGCAGCAGGTCTGAGTTTCCAGAGGCCTCTCCCAGTTTCGACAGTTTCAGCTGGGATCAGTCAGACTGCGCAGTCCCAGTGTGGGAGACCCAGTGCCGTCCTCCGCTGCGCAGTCCCAGTGTGGGAGACGCAATGCTGTCCTCCTCTGCGCAGTCGCAGTGTGAGAGATGCAGTGCTGTCCTCCTTTGCACAGTTCCAGTGTGGGAGACCCAGTGCCGTCCTCGTCTGCGCAGTTGCAGTGTGGGAGATGCAGTGCCGTCCTCGTCTGCGCAGTTGCAGTGTGGGAGACGCAGTGCCGTCCTTGTCTGCGCAGTCCCAGTGTGGGAGACGCAGTGCCGTCCTTGTCTGCACAGTCCCAGTGTGGGAGACGCAGTGCCGGCATTGGTTATGTGGGTAATCACACTCCGACTATGTGCTTATGGTCTTGTCCTCTTCCCTGCAGGCCTGGGCCAAGTGCTGGAATTCATGTACACAGCCAAGCTGAACCTGACCCCTCAGAACGTAGACGATGTTCTCGCAGTTGCTGGGTTCTTGCAGATGCAGGAGATCGTCAGCGCCTGCACTGCTTATAAAACCCTGACTGCTTCCGTGCCGACTTCTGGAGAGGGATCCTTCACTGTCGGTATGTACTGGTGCCGGGAGCTAGTCACCCCCAGACCTTTGTCAAGTGCCCCAAGAACACATACTGCTGTCTCAGGTGTCCATTAACCCCCATCTGCATTTAAGGTCTTGGAGCAGCTCTGTGAGAACTGCCCACAACAATCACAACAGTGATGTTTGGACTATTCTAATTTATATTCTGTTTCTTCATCAAGCTCATGCTTTTATCCACTGTGCTGTAGTAGTTAATCATGCAGAATAGGGGCAGGAGCTGCTCTCCAAGAGGAGTGATGTGGCTCTCGAGTCAGGCGCTCAGGCTCGACTCTCGGATCCTCCTGCCGGTTGAGCGGGGCAGCGGGGTGCAGACCCCCGAGCGGCCGTGCTCCGGCAATCACCGCGCCACAGTGTCTGATCCGCCTGGCCCTCCGCAGATCCTGGGAAGACGGAGGGGCTGCAGGGACAGGAGAGCGCGCCAGCGGCGGGGATCAGTGAGGACAGTGCGCAGCCGAGCGAGGGGCAGGGTGGCGTGGAGGCTGAGGCGGGCGCGGGGGGGACCCCAGACTCTTCTCCACCCCTGGAGCCCGCAGACACACCGCCCGCAGAGCAGCCAGGAGGTGGGCTGGAGTCGCCCCCAGCCCCGGACCCCCCGGAGCACCCGGCTGATCTGCCAGCAGAGGCAGAGCCACAGGGAGCTGCCCAGCCTGTGCCGGACACTGCGCCACCGGCCCTGACCGCCGGCCCGCCGACGGCAGACACTGCCGAGCCCGAGGCCCCTGCAGCGCCAGCGGAGCAGAGCCAGGGGCTGGAGGTGGAGGAGGAGGCTGAGGCTGAGGCTGGAGACGTGGGGTTTCAGGATGACCCTTCTGACGCTGATTACAAGCCAGGTCTGTATTTCTGCTGATCAGCCCTTCCCTGTGACTCATCTGCCAGCAGCCAGATTACTGAGGTGTCAGTCTGTAAATCGGCAGGAGTGTCTCTCTTTGCATTTTTTGCTGATAATTAGCCTTTCGAAACAGGAATGATTTCATACTCTGTTGTTTTTTTTGGCATCTAGCAGTTAGGTGAAAGAACAGGTTTATTTTACATAGCGTAGCTGGGTGGTGCCTAATATGTAATTGTATTTATTCCCTTGTTGTAGTTATCCAGCTATGTAAGAGTAACTTTGCTTTCAGAAGTGCCAATCAACTCCACCAGGGGGCAGCAAACCTACATGAGGACTCGGCACAAGAGAGCTGCCAGGAGGGCCGGCCAGGCCAGGATAGACGCAGCAGGTAATAATAATAATAATAATAATAATAATAATTGCTTACACTTATGTAGCACTTTTCTGGACACTCCACTCAAAGCGCTTTACAGGTAATGGGGATCCCCTCCACCACCACCAGTGTGCAGCCCCACCTGGATGATGTGACAGCAGCCATATGCGCCAGAACGCTCCCCACACATCAGCTCTCAGTGGGGAGGGGAGCAGAGTAATGTAGCCAATTCATAGAGGGGGATTATTAGGAGGCCATGATTGGTAAGGGCCAATTGAAAATTTGGCCAGGACGCCGGGGTTACACCCCTACTCTTTTCGACAAGCACCCTGGGATTTTTTAATGACCACAGAGAGTCAGGACCTCGGTTTTACGTCTCATCCGAAGGACGGCGCCTGTTTATAGTATAGTGTCCCCGTCACTATACTGGGGCATTAGGACCCACATGGACCACAGGGTGAGCGCCCCCTGCTGGCCCCACTAACACCTCTTCCAGCAGCAACCTTAGTTTTTCCCAGGAGGTCTCCCATCCAGGTACTGGCCAGGCTCACACCTGCTGAGCTCCAGTGAGCTGCCAGTGAGTTGCAGGGTGATATGGCTGCTGGGTTTAGGTAAGAGCAACAGGCCAGGCGCCAGCCAGCAGTGAATGATGCACACCTCCTGAGAATTAAAGCAGCAGGGGGCTTTTCTGCACTCGTTTCATTCAGGTCCTTAACTCTTGCAAGAGTGCCTTGACGCAAGCTGCTGCCCGCGTCAGTACCTGTGCTGAATGCTGTATCATCACCATCCACGTCTCGTGGTCGTCAGTGCTCAGGGAGTATGGCTGCCCTATGTTGGGTGCGCAGGAGGTCGTGTGCTGCCAGTCCAGCACGTCTCAAAAAGCTGTGTGAGGATTTACATTGTCGAGTCACAGAGCTGGAATATCCCTGTCTGTGTGCAGCAGAGCCAGAATCGGGAGACAGGGCGCAGCTGAAGGAGGAAGAGGAGGAGGTGGGGGAGGAGGAGGTGGGGGAGGAGGAGGAGGAGGACGAGGAGGAGGAGGAGGACGAGGACGAGGACACTGGGGAGATGGAGGGCGCAGAGGAAGATGGGGGCCAGGCGGAGGACAGCGGCTCGGATGGCAGGCAGCCGCGCGCCGGCACCTTCGGCGACCGCAGCGAATCCCGCGCCTACGGCTCTGTCACACACAAGTGCGAGGTGAGGAGGTGCTCTATTGCAGCCGCGTCGTCGGGCGCTGGGGCCTCGCTGAGTGTCTGTCTCTCACTGTGTGCTCCGGCCCAGGACTGCGGGAAGAAGTTCACCCACACGGGGAATTTCAAGAGACACATCCGCATCCACACCGGGGAGAAGCCCTTCTCCTGCCGCGACTGCCACAAGGCCTTCTCCGATCCCGCCGCCTGCAAGGCCCACGAGAAGACGCACAGGTACCGCGCCGCTCGCGCTCTCCCTCCCCAGCCCGGCCCCTCGCAGGGCAGCAGAGGAGGCTCCTTGGCGCACTAACTTGTGGGAGCGGAAGGATCACGGGGTCTGCCCGGCTGCTGCTTGAAGGGAGTCAGGGTACCGGCTTCAACTACGTGGCTGGGCTGCCTGTTCCAGACTCCTGCCACCCTTTGTGTAAAAAAGTGCCTTCTGTTCTCAGTTTAACATGCGCTTCTCTGTAGTTTCCTCTGTATATATTCTCTGGAATATATAAGTGTACATCCTACAGTCCTTTTTAGAAGTGGATTTTCCCATCTTATATCTGTAGTTTCTCACTTTGGGCTGCATGAATTGCCTAATTGAGTGTTTGCCCAGTTCCGATTTCTGTCCAAATCCTTTAGAATTCCCTCTGCAGTTTCTCCACTGAGTGTGGTAACCCTGCTGTGTTGCTCCTCTGCCCCTCGGGCTGCTGTGCACTGCATCCTCTTAGATCTCGTTTTGCTTTTGTGAAAGTTGTTTTGAGCCGTTTTCAGCCAAGCTGTTTGGGTACCAGACATTAGTGTATATGTGCTTGTGCTCGTCTGTCTTTTGACACTTGTGCGCCATCTCCATGTGCTTGTCTGTCCTTGTGTGTCTGTCTGTCGGTCTGTCCTCATGTGAGTCTGTCGGTCTGTCCTCATGTGAGTCTGCTCATCTGTGTGCTGCAGCCCAGTGAAGCCCTACAGCTGCTCGGCCTGTGGGAAGAGCTACCGACTGGTCAGCCTGCTGAACCTGCACCGCAAGCGGCACACGGGGGAGGCGCGCTACAGCTGCGAGGAGTGCGGCAAGCTGTTCACCACCTCCGGCAACCTCAAGCGCCACCAGCTGGTGCACAGCGGCGAGAAGCCCTACCACTGCGACTACTGCGAGCGCGCCTTCTCCGACCCCACCGCCAAGATGCGCCACCTGGAGACGCACGACACCGACAAGGGCCACAAGTGCCCGCACTGCGACAAGCGCTTCAACCAGGTGAGAGCGGAGCTCACCTCTCAGTCCTGGGAGCGGTGAGGGACAGGACAGGGCAGCCCCAGGTCAGAGGTCAGTCCTGGGAGCGGTGAGGGACAGGACAGGGCAGCCCCAGGTCAGAGGTCAGTCCTGGGAGCGGTGAGGGACAGGACAGGGCAGCCCCAGGTCAGAGGTCAGTCCTGGGAGCGGTGAGGGACAGGACAGGGCAGCCCCAGGTCAGAGGTCAGTCCTGGGAGCGGTGAGGGACAGGACATGCCCAGGTCAGAGGTCAGTCCTGGGAGCGGTGAGGGACAGGACATGCCCAGGTCAGAGGTCAGTCCTGGGAGCGGTGAGGGACAGGACATGCCCAGGTCAGAGATCAGTCCTGGGAGCGGTGAAGGTTGGGACAGGTCAGGACAGCCCCAGGTCAGAGGTCAGACCTTCAGTCAGCGATCCTCCTGACTCTCGGCTGTGTCTGTATCCCAGGTGGGGAACTTGAAGGCTCACATGAAGATCCACATCACCGACGGGCCTCTGAAGTGCAAGGAGTGTGGGAAGCAGTTCACCACCTCGGGTACGAGACCAGGCACTCACTGTGCCCCATGAGGGCAGCCCTGTCCACCCCCACACACGCCGGACAGCCCTGTCCACCCCCCACACACGCCGGACAGCCCTGTCCACCCCCACACACGCCGGACAGCCCTGTCCACTCTTCCACACACACTGGACAGCCCTGTCCACCCCCCACACACGCCGGACAGCCCTGTCCACCCCCACACACGCCGGACAGCCCTGTCCACCCCCCACACACGCCGGACAGCCCTGTCCACCTCCCACACACACCAGACAGCCCTGTCCACTCTCCCCACACATGCCGGACAGCCCTGTCCACTCTTCAATACACGCCGGACAGCCCTGTCCACCCCCCACACACGCCGGACAGCCCTGTCCACTCCCCACACACGCCGGACAGCCCTGTCCACTCCCCACACACGCCGGACAGCCCTGTCCACCCCCCACACACGCCGGACAGCCCTGTCCACCCCCACACACGCCGGACAGCCCTGTCCACTCTCCCCACACACGCCGGACAGCCCTGTCCACCCCCACACACGCCGGACAGCCCTGTCCACTCTCCCCACACACGCCGGACAGCCCTGTCCACTCTCCCCACACACGCCGGACAGCCCTGTCCACCCCCACACACACCGGACAGCCCTGTCCACCCCCCACACACGCCGGACAGCCCTGTCCACTCTCCCCACACACGCCGGACAGCCCTGTCCACCCCCCACACACGCCGGACAGCCCTGTCCACCCCCCACACACGCCGGACAGCCCTGGGTAGCTGTGTCCACTGCTGGAGCAGTACGGAAGCTGCAGGACGGCCATGTGAAAGCTGACCAGAATGGTGCTTCAGCAGTTGATCACCGTGTGACTGACCAGGACGTTTGCAGATGAATGTGCTGCAGTGACCGAGCCGGACCCTCTTGTTTCCAGGCAACCTGAAGAGACACCTGCGCGTGCACAGCGGCGAGAAGCCTTACGTGTGCATGCACTGCGAGCGCGCCTTCGCCGACCCCGGAGCCCTGCAGCGCCACGTCCGCATCCACACCGGTAGTGACCCCGCAACCCCACGTACCCCGTGCACCCCGTCACATAGCGCAGGGCTGGCAGCGGGGCTTCATGCCACCCCTGAGCTCAGCTGCCCTACTCTCCAGCTGTAAAAAAAATGGTTGCATGGCGTCTGAAAAGTTTCGGGTGTGAAACTGCAGCTGACTGGATGCAGCAGTATCAGAGTGTGTCCTGAAGGGGGCGCTGTTGTGGTTTCAGGGGAGAAGCCGTGTCTGTGCATGATCTGTGGGAAGGGCTTCACGCAGGCGAGCTCGCTCATCGCGCACGTGCGCCAGCACACTGGGGAGAAGCCGTACGTCTGCGACCGCTGTGGCAAGAGGTGAGGCCGGGGCTCCCCGGGGCGCGGCAGGGACACGATCTGGGGGTCCGAGCTGATGTTCACTGACCACCTCCCCGCCCCCAGGTTCGTCCAGTCCAGCCAGCTGGCCAACCACATCCGCCACCACGACAACATCCGGCCACACAAGTGCCACGTCTGCGACAAGGCCTTCGTGAACGTGGGCGACCTGTCCAAGCACGTGATCATCCACACAGGTCAGTGTGGCCTTCCCTGAGCAGCTGTGTGCACCTGTGTGCACCTGTGTGCTTCTGTTTCCATCTGTGTATATCTGTGTGCAACTGGGACAGAATCGCCACCCTGTGCCATGTGTCTGTGCTCATGGGGAAGTAACCCCTCCGCCTCCCCTCCAGGTGAGAAGCCCTTCCTGTGTGACAAGTGTGGCCGGGGCTTCAACCGCGTGGACAACCTGCGCTCCCACGTCAAGACCGTGCACCAGGGCAAGGCCGGCATGAGGAAGCTGGTGCCCGGGAATCCTGCACAGGAGCTGGACGACAGCGAGGTCAACATCGTCACCGTGACGACTGACGAGATTGTGACCCTGGCGACGGAGGCGCTGGCCGCAAGCGCGGTGGCACAGCTCACAGGTAGCGCCGATGGCCAGGCTGGCTTCCTGCTCCTCTCGTGACAGGACACTGGGCTGCAGCTCCAGCGAGTTTCCTCCCCCAGTAGGATTGGAAACTGTTCTGATTCTGGCAGGAGTGGGAATTCTAAATTGTGGGAATTGTTATTTTAGAGAAAAATGTTTGTCTAGTCCCAGAATATATGTGTAGTAGAATGTGCATCTTTGTCTCTTGTTTCTCCCTGCTGCCAGTGGGAGTATAGGCAGACCTGACTGCCTAGAGAGGACAGTCTATGGTCACTGAGCCCGTCCTCTCTGGATAGCCTGGTCAGCTTGTGGCCAGGCTGTGGTCACTGATCCTGTACTTTGTCAGGGCCTGTTTCTCTTTACTGTCGTTAACCTGATTAGATACAGAGTCCTGTAGTGTAGCCGTTCTGTCCTGAGACTGGCTCTGGCGTTGGTGAGCTTCAGGGCCAGCTGGCTGAGGGGGCTCTTCTCTGGGCTCAGCAGGGCCTTGTTGTGGTAGGAGTCCTGGTGACTGCTACTGTGGCCAGTATGGCACTGCTGCGTTCTGCCTGTGGGACAGGGGCTGTGAGTCTCACAGGCCTGTCCTGTCTGCCCTGCAGTGGTGCCTGTGGCTGCCTCGGTGTCGGCGGACGAGACGGAGGCACTGAAAGCTGAGATAACCAAGGCGGTGGAGAAGGTGCAGGAGGCAGGTAAGAGCCTCGCACACGTCACCCTGGGTCTTCAGCTCCGACAGAGGACGGTGTCCAAACCTCTACAGCTCCAGCTGTTCCTAGTGGTCTGGGTCTTAGCAACCAGGACCCCTGTTCCCAGTGACCTGCATGGTGCAGAGGGTAGATTACCCTCTACTGTGTGCGGAGGTTTCCTCACCCAACCTCTCTGGACACTGTGTTGGTCCAGTGTGTGCGTGTGTGAGAGAGGGGTGAGGAGTGGACTGTCCAGTGTGTGTGAGAGAGAGGGGTGGGGAGTGGACTGTCCAGTGTGTGTGAGAGAGAGCTGTGGGGAGTGGACTGTCCAGTGTGTGTGAGAGAGAGCTGTGGGGAGTGGACTGTCCAGTGTGTGTGAGAGAGAGGGGTGGGGAGTGGACTGTCCAGTGTGTGTGAGAGAGAGGGGTGGGGAGTGGACTGTCCAGTGTGTGAGAGGGGTGGGGAGTGGACTGTCCAGTGTGTGTGAGAGAGAGCTGTGGGGAGTGGACTGTCCAGTGTGTGTGAGAGAGAGGGGTGGGGAGTGGACTGTCCAGTGTGTGAGAGAGAGAGGGGTGGGGAGTGGACTGTCCAGTCTGCGAGAGGGGTGGGGAGTGGACTGTCCGTACAGAGCCATGGACAGAGACCCCGGCTGGTTACCGCCGCTCGCCGCATTTGACCTGTGCTGTAGCTCTGACGCCGTGTCCCCCGACAGACCCCCACACGCAGATCCTGTACGCCTGCGACTCCTGCGGGGAGAAGTTCCTGGACGCCGCCTCGCTGGCGCAGCACGTGCGCATCCACACGGCGCAGGCGCTCGTCATGTTCCAGGCCGACTCCGACTTCTACCAGCAGTACGGCGGCGCGGCCGCCTGGCACACGGCCGAGCAGGTGCTGCAGGGCGGGGAGCTGCTGTTCCGCGCGCGGGAGGGCGACCCCGAGCCGGAGCCGGAGCCGGACCCGGAGCAGCCCGCCGAGCCCGAGCCCGAGCCGGCGGAGATGGAGTGCAGCAGCCAGGCGGAGTAGAGGAGTCTCTCGCGACGTCTCCCTCCAGCGCCTGCCCTGTAGCTGTAGTGATCCTGCAAACTGTAAACTTTCACTCCTGGAACCAGGTTCGAGTGAATCGGCTCCCCCCGTTCCTTTCTGTTCTTCAATAAAGATTTTAACTAAATGCACTGAGAAACCTGTTTCCTCTCCTGATTGGCCGGGATGTGGGGGCTGGTGTGTGTGAGACGCAGGCCTTCTATGAGCTGTTAAAACTTTGTATTACGGTTCAGTTCACATGCCAATTAACTGTGATCCCTGGGTCAATTGTGTGTGACTACAGTTGCAAATCAAAGACTTTTGTTTCCTCTACTGATAAGTCTTGAGTCTTTATTTTACAAAAACGGTTTCAAGGAACAATGCAGCACCCCAGGAAGATATTAACTGTTCCAGCAGGTGGAAGTTTCACGGCCAGTGAGATCACAGCATGTGGGGTCCCCCTTGTCTAGAGTAGATAATGGTGCCTGTTTGAAAAGACGGGTCCAACCAGGCTGAACATGACCAAATACTCCTTGCTAGCCAGCAGAAGGCGCGCTTCTCACACAGTGACACTGCTGTGCAGTGGGCACTGGACTGGTCGGTACTGACCCATGACCTCTACTAAACTTCAGGTGATCTCTGCAGCTGCCCTAGAGGTTGTGTGACATTTGCTGCAATACAAACTACAGGTCATTGGCCCTCTACAGCACCTTCACTCAGAGGAAGAGCTGTTGGCAGCATGGGAAAGACAGGGGCCTGCTGTCACTCACCAGCAGGGGGCAGCCCAACTCACCACACAGGAAAGAAGACGGCACAGCTGACACGGGTTAAGATTCGTTAATGTTTTTTTGGTCTTTTCTTTTTATTTCTGTGTATCAAAATTATAAGTGCCTTCAACATTACCATGAAAGAACTGGGAGCCTGGGAGTTTTACAAATATTTACACCACAAAAACTTGATAATATGATTTGACTTTTTTTCTGTTTCTCTCACTTTCTCATTTTTTCATTTTTGTACTTTTTTTTTTTACAAGTCAATGATCCTGAAAAAAAATAAAAAAACACAGAAGTCGAGGGTTCTATGTACAACATGGAGTCTGGAAGGACGAGGAGGAGGGGGGGGACATGAGAAGTCTCGGGGATCCGGGTGAAACAGGCGGGAGCCGCCCCTGCGCCCCACTCCCCGCCAGGGTGGGGAGAGAACAAACAGCAAACGAGATCCAGGGACGCGAAGAAGTTTCCATAAATTAAGGAGACTCACAGAAGGACATCCGGACGAGCGGGGGACTGTGGGAAGGAAGCCGGGCCGGGCCGGACCAGACCGGCCCGCCGAGGAGAGAGGAGAGCAGTCAGGCAACGTGAGGAACGAAGAGCACTTACGAATGAACGGAGATAAAAAGTCAAGTATGAAAATAAGATTCTCGGTTTTTTGTTGGTTTTGTTTTTCTCTGAAAACATGTTTGGCACAGATTTAAAAAAAATGGGTGTTGGTGGTGGTGGGTCAATTTCACGGATTTTCATGTCTTTTTTTTCCAACGCTCTGGAGTCCTTTAATTATTTTTGAGTCTTTTAAATATTTATATATTTACAGAGGTCTGCATGTCCCTCACATCTTATCCCCAAGAAAAGGAGTATCCGGAAAGAGGGAATGAACTGTAAACTGTACATCTCCAGCACGGATCGTCCGTTCCTGCCCTGCGCCTCCCGGGAGCAGGAATCCGGAATCCGTCTTCCCTGCGGCAGCGGGCGACCCCACTGTCTCCCAGCCCTGCGTGTTTCCTCTCCCTGTGGCACAACAGCAACGCGGGTTTTCCATCACATGTAAAAGGTCCGTGATTTAACATAGTGCAACCATTGATCCACTCCTTAAAAAACATCCAAATTAAAAATAAAGACAGGAGAAATGTCCGTGTATCCCTCCCTCTCCCCGACAGCCTCGCCTCTGGGGGCGCAGGGGCCGAGGGCTTCCCGGGGGGCTCCGCGCTCACACGGACGCGATGACGATCATGAGGTGAGGAGAGATGCTGGAGACGTGGGCCAGCAGGTCGGGCGCCAGGCGCGAGAGGTGGCTCTCCGAGAACTCGCAGGGCGGGAAGATCTGCAGCACGTAGGCAGGCTGGAGGGGCGAGAGAGACGGGGGTTAGCTCGGCTGGCCGATCGGGGCGCCCAGGGCTCCGCAAGCAACCTGCGCCTCACCCGGCCAACTTCCCAGCAGATCTCTCACGGCTTAGAGACAGCTAACAGGAGTAAAGAATTCAGATCAGGTTCGTTCGTTTAGGCTCGCTTGCGGAGGTCAGTGAACCCGTTCGGCTCGTACGGACACTGCCCCCCACCGCCCCCCACATGCAGGAAGAGCTCTGACCTGATTGGACCCCGGGTTGGGGACGTTGATGATGCCAGCAGCCTGCTTGGCCTGCAGGTAGGTGATGAATCCGGACTTCAGGGAGGCCGTCTGGTTGACCATGTCCTCCTGGTCACGGCCACAGGGCATGGCCAGCAGGAGGCAGTAGTCGCTCTCCACCTGCAGCAGGAACATGGCGTCAGCCTCAGTCAGGCTCGGCCCACTGCGCGTTCACGACCTAATAAAGTATCTATCTATCTAATGCCCCATTAATCGGATCCTGAACTCAAACCTGATGTATTCTACACGTTCCTGGACCTCGTTGTTAAAAAAGACACACTGGAATGTTTTAAACATTTAAGAACAGTAATATAAACTATAAAACAAGCTGACTAGAATAATTACTACTGCAGGGAAGGTGACTGGCAAAACAGAGAAACATCTGGGAGACATGTCTGATAGTGCAGGTCACAGGATGGCAAAAAGCATAATTTAAGAGGCTCTGCATCCCCTGAATTTCCTAGAGCTGTTTGAGATGTGTGTATAAAAGGTCCACACAAGCACTGATCAGGAGCTGTTGATATTTTATTTGTACTAGTATTTGCTTTCTGATGAGTCTGATTTTATCTGCGAGCGCTTCTTCGTGTCTGATGTCTTGTGCATTTGAACTCGTCTCTCTCATGGGGGGGAACCCAAGAGCCACCCCTGGCGGGCCGGTCTCAGCGAGCAGCAGCGCGCGTCCTGCTCACCGTCATCCTGCGGGCCACGCCCTCCAGCTGCGAGGCCTCCAGGCGCATCCTCTGCACGATGCGCAGCAGCTGCCCGCCCTCGGGCGCCGGCAGGGAGCGGTGCGCCAGCACGTTGTTCCCCGACACGAAGTGCAGCTGCACCGCCGCCGTGTCGTTCTTCAGCGCCAGGTGCCCCTGCCACACGATCGGGTACTTCTGCTCCGCGCCGAGGGGGAGAGAGAGTGGTCAGGGCTCCCGAACGGCAGCGACTCGGCGAGACGGAGTGCCCCCCTCCCCAGCCCACGGGACCCCCCCCTCCTCACCGTGAGCAGCTGCACCATGTCCACGGGCCGGTGGGGGCGCTCCTTGGCCAGCGGCTGCCCCTCGGAGCGGCCGGGCAGGGCGGGCGGGGGTGTGGACAGGAAGGGCTGCTGAGAGCCCTGGGGCGTCTTCTGGCCAGGCGTGGGCGGCAGGTCGTGCTTCATCGAGATGGCCACGGGCGACGGGTAAGAGGGAGACGCAGCCTCTCCCTGCACCCGCGGGAGATGGGAAGGCAGGTCCATGGCGCCCGTGTGCCGCAGGTGCGTGCTCTCGGGGCCCGATGCCGTTTTGGGGTCCCCTCCTGATGTGACCTGGGGAGTTTTGCTCCGCATGGGTTGGCTAGGGTGCCCGTGATCCCCATCCAGGAGGCCCTGCGGAGACAGGAGAAGAGTCAGGTGGGGGGCAGGTGTCAGGTGTAGGTGTGGGGTTTCTGAAGTGCGGAGGGGCCTCACCCTTACCTGCGAGGGCGTCACGCTCCGCGGTGCCAGGTTGATGCCGGGGAACTGGGAGTGGAAGTTGCGGATGTCCCGGTAAACGGAAGGGTATTCGGTGAAAGAGCCCGCGGCGGGGTGCATGAGCTGCACGCCGTGGGGCACCATGACGGGCTGGGACAGCTGGGACAGCCCCGGGGGGTGCACGCCCAGAATCCGGCTCTCGCTGTGTGGGGAGGGGGTGAGCTTCACCTCCACGGGCTTGGAGGTGTCCTTCCCGGGCTGGGGGGTCTTGCTTGCTGGGGGGGTCTTGGCGGAGGACGTGGGCGCGGAGGAAGAGGAGGAGGAGGACGACGAGGAAGCTGCCTCGGGCGTGCGCGACTGCCGCCCCTCGGGGGCTCCGTGCTCCCCGATCTGGTGGTGCATGAGGATGCGCACGTCGCGCGGCATGTTGTAGGGGTCCAGCCGCAGGCCGCTGTAGGGCAGCCGGTGGTCCTGCTGCATGACCATGACCTCCGGCTGCAGCTGGGGGGCCGAGGGGCGGCGGTAGGGCCGCAGGTCCTCCTCGCCGGCCGGGATGGGCTGCAGCACCATGTCCCTGAGCCCGGCCGGCTGCGGCGTGCTGGACCTCTGCTGCTGAAGCCCGGAGCGGGGAGAGGACATCGACTCGGGGCGCATCCCGTACCCCATC
Source organism: Lepisosteus platostomus (assembly GCF_059453375.1). Classification (NCBI taxonomy): domain Eukaryota; kingdom Metazoa; phylum Chordata; class Actinopteri; order Semionotiformes; family Lepisosteidae; genus Lepisosteus; species Lepisosteus platostomus. Next base: position 17,998,926 of record NC_142633.1, on the reverse strand, counting down.
CCGGGCAAGGGCGGAGTGTTCATGCGGACCTCCCCCTGCGAGAGGTGGCTCAGCGACACCGTCGAGGTGACGCTGTGGGGGGGCATGATGACCGACTGCTCCGGGTGGTGGACGCTGGACACGTACTGCGGCACCGCCATGCCGGCGCCCAGCACCACCGAGGCCGCGCTGCTGCTGGGCTGGCACACCTTGGGGTACGGGGAGGGCGAGTGGCCGGAGGTGCGGGGGGAGTGGGGCTCCTGCTTGACCCCTCCCAGGTGGGGCAGCGCCCTGTCCGTGGGGGTGCTGGGGCTGGAGCCCACGTGGTTCCCAGCGAGGGACGGGTGGTGAGGGCTGAGCCCAGGGCTGAGGGTGGAGGGCTGGGCCGGCTTCCCCGATTCCACCTTCAGGGACACAGCTTCCGAGCCTGCGCCTTTCTTTCCGGCCTGCTGCATGATGGCCATCTGGCCGTACACCAGGACCTGGGGGCTCCCAGACTGGGACAGCAACTTGACAGCGCTGCCCTGCGACCCCGAGAGGTAGGGCGCGTCGGCCTTGTCCGACCCAGCGCCGGGACTCTCCTGCTTGATGGACGAGATGACGGGCTGGGTGCCGTAGGGCTGCCCAGCCAGCACGCCGGCGGAATGGGGCGCCCCGTACACCGAGGGCGTCTGGGACCCCTTAGGGGTCGGCACCTGGGAGGGAGTGACTGGCTCCTGCTTGATCTGAGACTTGGAGACGGACTGCTGGAACTCGATGTCCACAGCGCTCGCCGGAGGGATCTGGCTGATCTTGGCGCTGATCCGCTGGGGTCCCTCCGTCTTCTGGCCCGAGTAGCTGAGCACCACCACACCCTCAGAGGTGTTGACGCGCAGGCCGGGGCTGGAGCCCGTGCTGAAGGGGGCGCTCTCCACCACTGGCCGCCCCTCCTCCCCCCCGACCAGCCCCGAGGGGCCCATGTGATAGCGGCTGTTGTCGTTCAGACTGGCCCTGAACTTGTGCTTGGGCAGCGACATGCTGGGCGCCCGGGTTCCCAGGGTGATCCTGGGCGCCTCCTCGGAGTCGAAGGCTTGCGGCATGCGGCTGATGACGGAGGTGGCTTTGGAGGAGATGACGGAGTTGACTACTTTCTCGCCGAAGGGCTGCGTCTCGGCTGCCGGGGCCAAGTGAGGAGGGGGCTGCAGAGGGGGCGGCTGGGGCGTCGCCGGCGACGGTTTGTCTTCCGTGGGCGAAGGTTTCGAGGCCTCCAGGGCGGGCTCAGCCTCCACCACCCGGGCACTGCTGAGGGGGTCGCTTATGGAGGTGGTGAGCACAGTGCTGGGCACCACGCCGCCGCCGGCTGCCGACACGTACTTGGGCTCCATGAGGATCTTCCGCAGCGTGCTGGAGCTGGGGTCGATGTCGGACGCTTTGGTGTCTGGGGGCAGAGGGGGGGCAGCTGCAGGGGTCGCCACAGCCACCGCTGCTACTGCTGGGGCTGCTCCTGCCACCTGGGGGGACAGAACCCCAGAGTCCTCGGACCGGCCCAGCCAGTCCGGCACCGCGGCCGCTGGAGAGCTGGGCAGCTTGGCCGGCCGTGACGGCGTCGCGTTCGGCTTGGTGGGCGAGGGGCTGTGGGAGGGAGACGCCAGGGTGGCTGGCTGCTGCAGCTTAAAGGGAGTGGGGCTTTTGTTGCCGGCGTGAAACGCAGACTCCCTGGGCTCGGGCTGCTCCACCGGCGGCTGCTCAGCCTCCTTGGGCGCCTCGACGGCACCGGCGCCCGGCCTGCCCCCCTCCTGCTTGCAGGAAGCAGTGGCGGCCGCTGCTGTGGCGGTCTCCGCCTTGGGCTTCTCCGGTTCCACGGCCTCGGGGAAGGTCTCGGGGGGCTTGGCAGCACTGGGCTCCAGCTCAGGGGCGTGATCTTCCACTGGATCTCCCTTCCTGTTGGTGCTGCCTTTGCGCGCGCGGGGGGTCTTCCTAGCCTTGGTTTTCACCTTGCCTTTCCTGGGAGTCTCCGGCTGCTCCGCTGGAGGGGAGCTCTCCTCCTGGGTGGACGCCTCCCCGGGAGCCGTCTCCATCCTCTTGGTCGCCGGGAGGAGGCTGGTCACGGCCGGCTCTGGGTCCAGGATGTTCTTTATGGCCAGGTGCGTCTCGGGCTCCATGCCCTCGCTGGCCGGAGGCAGCACCAGCTGCTCCGGGGTGGGAATGATGGCAGTGTAGGTCGCGGGAGCAGGGAAGCTATCCGCGTCGGCAGAAATGTCTTCCGCCGTGATGGAGTCGATGGCAGCAGCGAGCTCCGTCTCACTAGCGGGGTTGGCCGGCTTCTCCCCTTCGACCTCCCCTTCAGGCTCCTCTGCCATGGGGGGCAGCTCGGGCGGCTCCGCAGGTGGCTCCTTGTAGGGGGGCAGCAGGGTGGGCTCCTCCGTCAGCTTGGCGATGTTCTCCACTGCCTGCTCCAGCTCCATCTGCCGTGCCAGGAGAGCCGCCGCCGGCGCTGCTGGGGGCTCATGGTCCGACATCACTTCCTCTTTCTCCGGGCTCAGCTCAGGGACTTCCTTCAAATAGCCAGGAGACAGCACCTCCTCTTTGAGGAGTGCAGGCTTGGGCTTCTTGGGGGAGGCCTCAAAGGGCTCCGGCTCGTCCTCGCTGGAACGCAGCACCCCCTTCACGTCGTCCACGCTGAGACGAATCTCCAAGTTCTTCAAGCTCAGGGACTTATCGTCCACCATCGACTTGGCGTTGCGGGTCGCACGCCCCGGTTTGCTTTTCCCACTCTTGTCAGGCAGAGGCCGCTTCTCCGCGGAGGCTGGCTCCCCCTTCTCCAAGCCCTGATTCAGCTTCTTCTCCGCGGCGTCCAGCTCATCCTGCTCCTTGCCCTTCTGCGCTGCCGCCTGCTTGGCTTCGTCCTCCTTGGCTCTGCCGCTGTCCTCCGGAAGCTCCTCCCGGGGGTCTGGCATGGCCGGAGCCTCGCTGGCCGTGCTGTCAGTCTGCGGAGGGGGGTTCTCGAGGGCTTTCTCCGCTTTCCCCCCTTTTCTTCCCTGGGGAGCCCCTGTAGGCGAGGAGCCCTGGCTGGGGTTGCCCTTCTGGGTTCGGGGCGATCGCCACCCTTCTGCGACTTTGCTCGCTTCGCTCCCCTCTTTACTGTTGGGCTCCTCGGTCTCCGGTTTTGCTTGGTCCCCCTTGACCGGCGACACATCCTCCCCCCGCCGGCGGGTTTTGGGCGGCCTCCCCCTGCCCCGCGGAGTGGTAGGAGCCGTCAGAGTGTCCGTCTGTGGCGTCTCCTTGTCCCCACCTCGTTTGCGGGTGAAGCGGGGCGACTCCGTCACCTCCTTCGCCTGGGTCTGGGGGGTCTCATCTTCCTTCAGAGTGGCGTAGACCGAACGCACATTCCTGCGGCGCGTCCGACCCCCGAGCAGGCTGGGCTCGCTGCTCTCCGAGTCCGTGGCGTGACTGGGGGACTTCGCCGACGTCTTTGGGTCCGAGGACGTCCTGGGAGCCTCCCCCCGTGGCGAAGACGCCCGCTTCAGCTTCTCGCGGTCGATGCGCTCGCTCTTCCGAGTGGCGGGTTTCTCTGTGCCGCCGGCCGACGCAGGGAGCGGCTGGGCCACTGTGGGCGGGGCCTTCGCACGCTTGTTCTTGGCCTGTTTCCGAACGGGTGGCACCGGGTCCACTTCCGCATCATTATCGGAGACGAGGGACTTCGGCTCTTGGGGTTCGTCCGCCCTCTGTGGTGCCTCGCTGTCCGGGTGCTCGGCCTCTGGGGGCTGGGCCTCTTCCTCTTTACCTGCCTCAGCCTTTTCTTCTGCCTTCGGGGAAGCAGCACTGGGGAACTCGGGGGCCTCTGGCTCGGGCTCCAGGTTGCTCAACGAGGCCCCTGGCGTTGGGGGCTTGATATCCAGGAATGAGTTGTGGTCTGTACTGAGGACGTTTTCTGCTGGGGCCCGAATTTCTAGGACTTCGTCTTTGGGTTCCACCTTCACTTCTGCTTCCAAGGACACGGGCTCTGGAGGCGCTGGATTCTCGGGGACAGTCGGAGGAGTCTCTGCTGGAAGGGGTGGTGCAATGGCCTTCTCTGGGCTGACCTCCGTCTTCTCATCCTTCATGGGTGGGGGCAGCGGTTCACTTGCTGGGGTTTCGCTTGCTGTCTTCTCCTGCTGCACCACGTCTCGGGGTGGCAGCAGTACTGGGGCAGGGCTTACTGGAGTCACTGGTTTTATCTCTGCCTCTGGAGCAGGCTCTGGAGCCCTGGGCTGCTGCTGTTCCCCCTCCGGCTTCTCTTTGTCCGATGGAGAGAGCCCATCCAGGCTCGCCCTCTCTGCCTCCCGCGGCCTCTGCTCCCTCTCCCTCTCCTTCTGCTGCAGGCGCGTCAGCTCCACGAAGCGGCTGTGAAACAGCACCTGGGGCTCCTGCAGCAAGTCGCCCCCCAGGCCAGGCTGCCCCTCCGAGGAGGGCTGCCTCCCATACAGCCTGCCTGCCACCAGCTCGGGATCCTCCTCCTTCCGCTCCAGGTGCTGCAGGCGCCGGGAGTCCTGCTCGAAAATGGAGCTGTGCAAGAACCGGGAGGCGAACAGCTCCTGCCGCTCCTGCTCCTCCGCCTTCGGCTCCTCCTTCTTGTCATCCAGCTTTCCCTCAGAGTCGGTGCGGATCTTCTTCTTCTTCATGTACCAAGAGGGGATGGGCCGAGGAGCCGACTCGACCTTTTCCTTGTCCTTGCTGTTGCGAAAACTGGCGAACCTGGAGTCCTGGTCCAGAAAGGACCAGTTCTCCTCCCGGGAAGAGGAGAGGGACTTGGCTCTCTCCAGCAGCGCCTTGGTGTCAGGTGTGATCGTCTGGTCCAGCGCAAACGAGTAGAATTTGTTCCTCTCCAGGGAACCGGACAGCTTCAGGTCCGAGAGCCGTTCCTCCCTCTCCCTCAGGAAGTAGGACAGCCTCGAGCCCTCCAAAGAGGTAGAGGGCTTCGGGGAATTCATCTTGTTCTCGCTGTCCTCGTCCGAGTCCGAGGGCACCTCTCCCGGCTCGAGCTCCCGCACCGGCCGCTTGCGGATGCCCTCCCTCTTCACGATGCTGCTGGGAAAGCTGACGTCCAGGCGCAGCGGCTCCAGCTTGACGCGGCCGTCCCAGCGCTGCACCTCCTCCTTGCAGCTCAGAGACGGGGGCTTCAGCTTTGGCAGCTCCAGGTGCGAGGCCCTCCTGCTGGGCTCGAACGGGGTGAACTTGAGCACGTCCAAGTGGGAGAAGACTTTCTCCTCTGCCTTGGGGGATTCTTTGGTTTCTTTCACGGTCACCAGCCTGGGGGAGTCCGCCGAGCCCTCGTCCTCATGGTAAGCGAAATGCCGCAGCCCTGGAGGAGACGTGATGTTCCTCTCGGAGTCCTCGCTCAGCTGTCTAGAGCTCCTATAGTTCCGCTCCCTCTTGGCACTCAACTCGAAGTCAAAAGACTCCAACTTCTTGCGCTTGCTAGGTGGGGAGTCATCTGTGACGTCTTGAGGCGGCTTGTCAAATTCATGCACCAGGCTGCGCCTCTCCAAGTCCTCCAAGTCCGTCCCTCTGGGGCTATCAGGCTTCTCTGCCTTGGTGGTGGTGTCCACCTCCTGCATCTGCTGTCTGAGTCTGCGGCTCTGCTCCATCTGCTTGCGGTAGCTCTGAGAGTGGTCGATGTCGAGAAGCAGACGCTCCTCGGACTCCCCGCTGCACCCCATGGCTTTGTCCTGCCCCAAGCTGCGCTCACAGAGATCCTCCAAGAAGCTCTGCCTCTCCTGTTCCCTCGTCTCCTCATGGTCCAGGCTTGCGTCGTCTGAAAACATCCGCGAAAGGCTGGCCCTGCGCTGGGTCTTCAAGCCTGAGCCGCCGGTCTTACGGCTGGGAAACTCCTGTGGATCTGCACTCTCTTCCGCTGGCTCCCCCAGCCTCGCCTGCAGGTCCAGGCTGAGACCCAATCCGATCCCCACAGAGAGGCTTCCCGACTCGTGCCCGTCCTTGGGGCTGCACACAGTCACCAGCCTCTCCGGTTTGACCTTCCGGTGATCCCTCTTGTGCGTTTCTTTTCGCTGTACCTTCCTCTCGCCGTCCGCGTCTCTCGCCACGCCGCCGCCGCTGTCCGACAGCTTCTTAAGGCCCAGCCTTACATCCTCATCCTCTTGGCTGCTCCTCTTCAGCTGCCTGTCCGCCTTCGCGCTGGCGTCTGCAAAGCGGCGCTTGCGAGCCTCCAGCCTGTCGATGTCCAAGGAGTTGCTGCCCTCTGACCCTGGTTCAGCCTTGAGATGCTTCTTGGGCTTGACCTTACCTTCCTTGTCCACGACCTCCACTTGGCTGACCAGACCTTTCTCCTTCGTCGCTTTGCTCCGCGGCTGCTCTGGCTTGATCGTCTCCCCCTTAGGGAGCTCCAGTCGGGACAGGGGCCCTTTGGGGTCACTAGGGGGTGGAGGAGGCAGCGGCGGTGACCTCACGCTGTCGTTCTCCCCTTTCAGTCTCTGCTTCTCTGGGCCAGGCTGGTCAAGCAGTTTCCCCTCCTTCTCCTTGACCCGGGTGAGCTGCACTACGCAGGGCGGCAGGTCCAGGCGGTTCTTACCAGACCCTTCCTTGTCCTTGGCCGGCGGCTTGCTCTTCCCACGCATCAGCGCGTCAGGGCTGGCATCTCTCTCTGGCTCCGGGTCCGTCTCCGAGGACGGAATGCTGGGAGACGGGGCCTTGATTTTGCGGAACTTCAGCTTCTCTCCCTTCTCCTTCTCCACCTTCTCTTTGCGAGCCGCACGCTTGTCCTTCTCCACGCGCTCCGTCTCGAAGAGCCGCTCCTTGTCCGCCTTGTCGGTCTTCAGGTAGCGATCCGCCCGGGCTTTGTCCAGCTTCTCGTAGCGGGGCGGCGAGAGGGAACTGCAGCTCCCGCTGCGCTCCGAGGAGCGGCTGTAGATGCGCCGCTCGGAGTCGCTGGGCAAGCGCTCGGAGGGGGAGGGAGAGGCGGCGGGGCTGGACGGCCGCCGCGGGTGGCTGGGGCTCTGGCTGCGCTCGATCGTCCGCCTGTTGTGGTCCCTCTCCCTGTCGGTCTCGAAACGCTCCCGCTCCCTCTCGCGCTCCCGCTGCAGGTAGCTGTACTTCCGGATGTCCTGTTCGTAAGGGTCCCTGTAGTCTCTGTACTCCCGCGGGTCGTCGTAGTACCGCGGATCGTAGTAATCCCCCTGGTAAGGGTCCCATTCGGCGTAGAACTCCCGGCTCCGGGCAGGATACTCCCGGCGGGGATCCTCCGTGTACGTGCCTGGAGTTCGGACGTTGTCGTAATAGGCGCGTTCGGCCGAGTACTCGTGATATGGCGGCCGGCGCTCGTCTCTGTGAAGCAGGAAGAGAGAGACGTTTAGCAGCAGGTTCTAACGCGCCTGAAAGGACATCCGTGTCTCAGGGCAATGACAGAATTTAAAAACTGTATTACAACATAATTTATGAAACATTATACCAGTCACTAAGCTACTAAGAAGTTTTCTTTACCAAGAACATCTATCAAAGACCATTTAACTCTCTCATGTTACAAAAAATGTGAATAATAAATCCATTATTTGGCAACTAAAGTATTATTTAGTTGCTAACACTGTTGGCCACAAGTAAAGGAAGATTACAATGCACTGAAACAATGGAAGATATTTTCAATGCAAACATGGATTGAGAAAGAAATTGATTCTGTTTTTCCTTAAGCGGAAGAGTCTGCAACAGCCTGTGAATCATTTCAGCAGACCGCAGACATGTTGTCCGCACGCGTCTGGGAAGACGCATTCACAAACACAGAGACTGGGCTTTCCCAGCCCAGACCCACGCCTCCCTCCCCCTCCCTCCCCAGCGTGCTCCCAAGATTATCCGGAGGAGCAGACAGGGGTCAACGAGAGGTAAGGAGCCGGCACACGGCTTCCTTCCTGCTCGTCCTTCCCGGAAGTGGGCAGTGCATTCCGAGCGGGAGAGCCGCGGAGGGAGGAAGCACTCGGACGGCCGACGGGCTCAGTGCCGCACCCAGGAGTTCACACCAGGAGCAGCCGAGCAGCCGGCGGGTCTGCACCGAGTCAGGCAGAGCCTCGCCCCGCCCTGGGCTCCGGGGACAAGGGAGAAGGAGTATCCGATTCCTCTCGCGCTCAGAGAGAGCTCCCTTTGATTCATTCACTTTCAACTCTAGTTTCCAGCTGTAAGAGGAAGGCTGCAAGGGGCCATAAGACTAATTACATCCAGACACCCACTGCAATGAACTGATCTGGCTCACTGCAGAGTCTCATTACTGTTCACCAAGCGGAAAGGGAGTGAGAGATCGGTCGCACAGGTACCTCCTCTCAGACAGGATTTCATAGAAGTCTCTGATGTCTTGCCCAGATGCCTGCATTGAGCGATAAAAAGCCATCTGACTCTCCTGGTTGGCGAAATCAACCTGCGGGAAGAACCAGTGTGATCAGCATCAGCACAGCACCCTTACACGATACACAGGCCTGACGTCTCGGGGGCACTGTTCCTCAGCGCAGGGACAGCTGGATCAGAGACCGCCCTGCCAGGCTGTTCACATTCAAGACATACCAGGAGCTACATGCGTGTGAAGAGCCGGAGTGGGTAGCCTGGCTCTTGCTGTCATTATGTTCCTGCCTGGTTTGGAAGCCTTAATACAAGCAACAAAAACAGACTGAGCAGAACCAGGATTTAGACTACCTGGATTCAGATGAAATAGAATTAAGTTATTTTATATTTCCATTTTATTTATACACTCCTTTTCACCATACAGTTTGTCAATGGGATCATGTTGTGTATTGTGCTGACTTGCCTACAAAACAAATTTCCCATCTGGGGCAATAAAAGGAAGTAAGCATGTCAGTTAGATGATGGAGATTGATCGTGTTCTTCACAGTCAAAAAGTAAATCTCTGTTTGGACCTGAGCCCACCGATAGAACAAGCAGGAGGAGGTCGGATGTAGGGTTGGCTCGTCCTCCGGTGCCCCCTGTCCCTGCTCACCTTGATCTTGTTGCCCCCGATCTTCCAGCCCTTGGTCTCCTTGACGGCGGCCTGGGCGTACTCGATGTTGTTGTACAGGATCAGCGCCATCCCCTTCAGCCGGTCGAACACCACCTGGGGAGCAGAGGGGGTGAGCGAGCAGCACTGCACAGGGACCCCCACCACGGAGCGCCGCACAACTGCAGGCTGGCAGCAACGCCCGTCCAGGGGGAGCAGCCCAGTGCTCGGTCCCCCCTGGACCCCAGTGCTCTTGGGCCAGACTCCGGCCTGCTGAGGCCCCTCTGACCGGAGCCCTGCATGCGTTACTCTGTGTAGGTTGGGGAACCAGTTCTGCCTGGGTCCCACTGCGCACGGTAGACACACAGTCCAAACCCACAGGCCCCCAGTAGACCAGGACACAAGGCCAGCAGATCCCCCCTGGGCTGCCAGTGCTCAGTTCGGAGAAACTCAAAAACCGAGACGGAGGGGAGACTGGGGCGGCCCAGCCGGGGCGGGGGGGGGCTGGGCGTGGCGTCTCACCTTAACGACGTGGCCGTAGCGGCAGAAGTGGCGCGTGAGGTACTGCTCGGTGATGTTGGAGGCCAGCCCGTCCAGCCACACGCAGGTGGTGGGCATGCTCTTCCCGAAGCCCAGCTGCGGACAAAGGGGAACGCCGTCACACACCAGCAGCAGGGGCGGCACCCAACTGCTCACACACCAGCGCCGCTGCTCAATACTTCCGGCACCACGCAGAAAACCTTCACTCCTGGATTCCCTACAGCCTCAGCAGTGCGGCGTCCCGGCTGACAGTACCTTGAGCCTGTTGTTGCCCAGATACTCCCCGTCCATCTTCTTGATGGCCTTGCAGACGCTGGCGATGTCGCAGTACTGCAGGAAGGCGTATTGGGGGGCCCCATTCACCTTCTTGATGTCAATGTCCTGGTGGGGGGGGGAGGGAGGGAGAGGAGAGCAGGCGTTACAGTCGGACAGGACACCGCGGGTGCAGCCCACGTCCTGTCGGTCCGATTTGACACCCCGCCGCAGCACGCACCACGATCTCCCCGAAGCGCTGGAAGATGTTGAGCAGGTCGTGGTAGCTGGTCGTCTTCTCCAGGTTCCCGATGAACAGCGTCCGCGTGGCCTTGGGGTGGAACTCGTCGATCCTCTCGTCCAGCGGCCGGAACTCGTTCTCGCTCTCGGTCTCTGGAACAGGGGCAGGAGAGCGGCTTGACTGCGGGCGGCCCCGGGGACGAGACGGACGGAGACAGAGGCGCTCGGGCAAGCGGGAAGGGGCGTACCTGGGCCGCTCCAGGCCGTGACCTCGATCTGCATGCCGAAGAACAGCTTGCCCTTGGAGGCGCTCAGGGCCTTCTCCTGGTCCTCCTGCTGGCGGAAGAACACCAGGCCGTAGCGCTCCTCCGAGGCGCCGTGGATCTGCACCGACGTCACCTTCCCGTATTTCTTAAACTCGTGGAACAGCCCGTCCTTCAGGCTCGTGTCTGAGGAACCAGGGAAGCGGGACAAGACGACGGGGTCAGGAGCACAGCTAGACAGGGGTCAAGGTGTGACAACATGACCAGTCCTGGTCCTGGGGGACCGGTCAGTGTATCTGCTGCCCAATTGTGCCCAGCCCCAGTCGTGGAGGATCAGTCAGTGTGTCTGCAGGTCCACGGTGTCCAGTCCTGGTCAGGGTGTCCAGTCTGTACCCACACCACTCACCTGTGGAGCGGACAGGCAGGTTCTGCACCTTGATGCCAAAGCTCTTGCGCGGCTCGTCTTTGTCCAGGGCCGGCGGCGGCTGCACCGGGGGCGCGGGGACAGCGGCGGACTGCACCGACCGCGCCGGCGACTCATCGCTCGAGCTGCTGCTGGAGTCGCTGCTGCAGAGACAGGGAGACGGGGTGTCGGCGGGGCCGAGCACAGCGACACAGGCAGGGGCCGGGGCCGGGGCCGGCGTTCGCGCTTGGCATCTCCCATCCTGCTCTGCAGCAGTGCGCTGCCCATCGGGGGGGGCGCTCTCTGCTTAACCCACCCACTGACGGGCACACTTCAATCTCAAGCCTGGACTCTGGCTCGAGCACCAGAACGTTTACATCTGCACTAACAAGCGTGGCGGGACAGGAGACGTCCGAGAGCAGGGGCCAAGGGAAAGTCTCCGTCCTAAACCCCAGCATCCGGAGCAGCAGCTGCAGTGTCCGGACAACATCAGCGAGCACAAGGTCTGTAGTAATCCCAGGGAGTGGAGGGAACAGTAAGTCCAGTGTGGTTCTCTCTCGCTCTGACCGTGAGGTTCAGCTTTTCACCACTAGATGGCACCATCCTCCCACAAAGCTCAAGCAGGGAGACTTGTTAGTGTGAGAAAAATTCAGTCTATTTATACAGCACCCAGAAGGGCTTCCTTCACACATAGCAGGAGAGCCACAGAAGCCATCCTGTACCAGCCGAGGCTGAGAGCAGCCCTGATCTACCCGATCGACTTCATCAACGAGTTTCCTATACTGACCAGCCCCACACACCCCCTCCAAGTGAAACAAACCAGAAAAGGCTGCCGTCACCATTACAAAGATTAATACAACACAAGCCAAGCTGATTAACACAACAAGACGGCCGTCAAAATACTTCGCTCTGCAGGAGCCTGGGGGTGTGGAAAGGACCGATCCAAGATGTGAGCAGGAAACTGTGAAGCCTCATGTCTCGGGAGCAGATTTTGGAGGGCACAATGAACTGCAGACTGGGCACACAGAAGGGCTGGGGTGGTTGAGTGCAGCGGGGTCACTGGAGAGCCATTATTCAGACACAGTGACCCTCACCAGGCGACCCACACCTGAACACGGAGAGCAGCTGTGGGTGAGGATTCAGGAAATCACGTTCCAGAAAGCAAAACCCCTAAACGCACCGTTCAGGGCCCAGAGCACAAGGCCACCCAGCTCTTCAGACACCCTGAAACCACATCATCACTCCAGCAGGTCAGACCGTACTGTACAGCAGACAGGGACTCCCTACTCCCCCAGTTCAGGGTGTCTCTCTCCACTGTACTGCTCAGCAAGCCTGAGAGTCTCTGCGATACAGAAACCCTTGGGGAGCCTCAGCTACACCCCCACTCCCGTCACCCCAATGCGTTACTGTGGCCTGGGGGAGGGGTGGCAGTCTGGGGATTCTCACACAGACGAGCTGCGGCAGGCAGTCTGGAATCGTCCTCCCCCATCAACACCTGGCCTTTCAAACACGCAGGAGACGCGGCGCGCTCAGCACACGACTAGCTCCTGCTGCCGAGCAGCTCGTCCATCACGGGCACGGAGTCGAGCTGCAGGCAGCAGGGGCCCCACTGCTCGGGGCTCAGCTCTCCCAGCTCTCACCCTCGGCGCAGGGGGAACGATCACTGTCGGCCGTGATCAGATCGGGGGGCTCGTTTCTGGCTGCACGAGACAGGCTCTGCCCTCCACCCCCTACTGGCATTCGCTCTGGGGGGGCGACGCGCTGTTCCAGGATGACTGGCCCTGCTCTGGGCGTGGAAGTGCTGAATTCCTGCCCTGTTCCTGAAATACAGGCTGTTCTAGTTTCAGCAGGAGTGAACACTGGATTCCTGCTGTTCCTGTACAGGGTGCCATCAGACTGGTCTTCCTCCTCTCTCCAGGAAGAACACACACACACGCGCACACGCGCGCAGTCCAGGACAGGGAAGTGTCAGCCCACTGCTCTGACAAACACGTCTGGGTCAGACTCTCTGACAGGCTGTTTACAGAGCGCTTGACTTGGGCGCCGGGAGGGTCGCTGGGAAAGGAGGTAAGCGATTCTGTGGCATCACACCGCAGGCACCCCCGCCCCCGCAACAGGAAGTGCTGCTGCCGAGAGCCCGGCCTGTGAGAGTGGGAAGGCAGCCAGCAGCAGCCAGAAAATTCCAGTTCAGACCAGATCACACAGAGGGGGGCGGGGGGGTGGTCGCAGAGGCCTGCTGCTCGACTGCTTCTCTCTGGACGCAACACGCGCTCGCCCGCCGCAGCAAGTCCTCTCACAGCGCGGCCCTGCCCGGAGCTCAGGCCGGCTTCCTCAGAACAGCACCCTGACCCAGCGAGATCGCTCGGCCCGACTCAGCCGGGCCTCAGAAACGGGTTCTCACGGCACCAGCAACTCCAGATTGAGCCACCCGCGACACCCTACAGCTCTTCACTGCGCCCCGAGGACTAATCACACCCCGATCTGCTTTCCTGTAGCAATAATAATAATAATTGCTTACACTTATATAGCGCTTTTCTGGACACTCCACTCAAAGCGCTTTACAGGTGATGGGGATCCCCTCCACCACCACCAGTGTGCAGCCCCACCTGGATGATGTGACGGCGGCCATAGTGCGCCAGAACACTCACCACACATCAGCTCTCAGTGGGGAGGAGAGCAGAGTAATGAAGCCAATTCATAGAGGGGGATTATTAGGAGGCCATGATTGGTAAGGGCCAATGGGAAATTTGGCCAGGACACCAGGGCTACACCCCAACTATTTCCGAGAGACGCCCTGGGATTTTTAATGACCACAGAGAGTCAGGACCTCGGTTTTACGTCTCATCCGAAGGACGGCGCCTGTTCACAGTATAGTGTCCCCATCACTGTACTGGGGCATTAGGACCCACACGGACCTTTAGCAATAATTACATTTTCATGCCTGTAGCTGCTCATGTGGTTTTGGAGGCAGGTGGGGTCCCTAGGGCAGAAACATTTGGCACCTTGACTCAGCAGGATCTCCAGTGTCCTGTGAGAGCTGGGCTCCAGTAACGGAGATGTGGCTCAAACTCACGCACACACCCACCCTAGCAGGACAGGAGAGTGACCGAGAACTGGCAGAAGCCCATCCTGCCCCCTGTCCACACCGGACAGAGCTGGACAAAATACAGTCATGCGTGCGTCAATATCGTGCCTGTGTTTATTTGTACAGTTGTACAAATTGTGCAGTTCAAGTTTATATTTTCCTGCTCACTATAATTTTCAGTATTGTTTTACAGTGAAAATCCTTGAGATTTACAACATGACTGTAATGCTCACAGGTGAGGGGAGGGGTGGCAGCTTCAGAGCCCTCTGCTGGACGCAGGACTCTGTGAAGTGATCTGAAAAAGTCTGGTTCCAGTACCACTTGCAGAAAAAAACAAACACTGAAGCTCCAGTAAATAATGGCACTGAACTCCTGTAGTCCGTCATCAGCCCGGGGTCATAACACAGCAGTCGAACTCACACACTGCTCCCTCGCAGGGCGAGATCACCGCAGCGTTCGCACACTCACACTGTTCCCTCGCAGGGCGAGATCACCGCAGCGTTCGCACACTCACACTGTTCCCTCGCAGGGCGAGATCACCGCAGCGTTCGCACACTCACACTGCTCCCTCGCAGGGCGAGATCACCGCAGCGCTCGCACGATCACGCACACTCACACAGCTAACGCACAGCGAGATCACCGCAGCGCTCGCACACTCACACTGTTCCCTTGCAGGGCGAGATCACCGCAGCGTTCGCACAATCACGCACACTCACCCTGCTCCCTCGCAGGGCGAGATCACTGCAGCGTTCGCACAATCACGTACACTCACCCTGCTCCCTCGCAGGGCATCGCAACGTTCGCACACTCACACACACACTGCTAACGCGCAGAGCGAGATCACCGCAGCGTTCGCACAATCACGCACACGCAGGCACACGCGTACTGCTCCATTGTAGGGTGAGATCATCACAGTGCTCAGAAGACACCAGAGAACACATCTTTATTTAGTCTAACTGCGTTTTTCTGCTCACAAACTAATTACAGCGGATTAAGAAAAGCACCCCTGTGAACGGAGCAATCAAGGTCGGCAAAGCCCGACTCAACACTCCTGGCTGCAGACTGACGGCCCAGGTGGCCAGATGGACAGAATGATGGATGGGAGGGACAGATGAGCAGATAGGTTTGGAAATCTGATGCCTGGAACTGCACTTACATATCAACGTGAATTACAAGCGAAATTCAAACCTACAGCAACCTGCTGCAGTCAAGGGAGATTCCAGTCTCTAACGAGAAAGGAAGTAAAACGTTCTGGAAAACAACCTTGAGGAGGAGGTCTTTAAAGATTCTTCCTTAAAACTCTGCAGACAACTGCGCAGACTGCGATCGAGACAGCAGGTGGCTCCGTAACAGCGAGACTCTGCTCAGACTGGACCACGCCGGGCCGCGGGCCGGGCCTGGACCTTATAGCTAAAGGGAAGAGTACGACACCCCGCAGATCCCTTCCTGCGATCACGTCTCCGCAGCCAGAGCGCAGCTGGTTCAAAAGCCTGTTGGACACGCAGGAGAGGAGGCCGACAAGCTCTGAAGTAACAGGAGCGCGTGTGCAGACTGCCCTAGTTTCCCAGACTGGTCTCTGCCATACATCAGAGACTCATTACATCCAGGATCTTATTCCTCTTCAGCCATTAAACTACTCAGTGCTCAGTGACCCTTTACAAGCGATTCTCACATTCCTGCTGAACGGACTGAGCGCTGGACTCCAGCACAGCAGCGCAGGAGAAACCGCTGAAGTTCAAATCAAACGCCATTTCAGGATGCGACCAGCTGCGAACAGGGTGAATAATTCATCAAGTCTGCTTCACACGTGCTTCGCTATTTCCTCCTCGAAACACAGCGGCTCTAGTGAGCCTGTCCCCACAGCAGCGGGAATCACCCCAGCAGAACAAAACAACGGGGCGCCAGCAGTGCCCGGGTTTGAGGGAGGCCATGTATTGAACAAGACTGCGGCACGACACCAGGACTCCCCTCCCCCTGGGGTTCAATCCCACCACCCGCTGCAGTGTTCCCCTGCCAAGGCTCGCGGGCCTGCGGGCCGCGCGGGAGCGCCCCCTACCTGTCGCTGCTGGTGCTGCTGCTGCTGCTGACGGAGTCCGAGCTGGAGGAGCGGCTGTGCGAGCCGGAGCCGCTGGGGGAGCGCGGGGGGCGCGCGGCCTGGCTGGCCAGCCGCTGGGGCGAGGGGTTGCGCGACTGCGAGGAGTGGGGCGACCGGCTGCGGCTGTGGTGGTAGCCCCGGTCCCCGCGGCGGCCCCGGCCCTCGCGGCCCAGCTCGTCGCGGTACAGGTCGCGGTGCACCACGCTGGACAGGGCGAAGGGCTCGCGGCCGCGGGGCTCGTACCGCTCCGCCGCCTCGAAGCGGCTGGGGCTGCGGCTCCGGGAGCCGTAGTACCCCACCGCGCCCGAGCCCCCGCCCGCGCCGCTGCCCCCTCCGCCCCCGCCGGCCCCCCCGGAGCCCCCGCCCCCCCCGCTGCCCGAGCTGGAGCCGCCGCCCCCCCCGCCGTGCGGCAGCGCCCGGTCCCGGGGGTCGCGGTAGTAGTCGGCGTCGTAGTGGCGCGGCCGCTCGAAGCCCGCGGCGCCGCGCTCATGGTGTCCGTAGGCACTGTGGTCGTAGGCGCGCTCCCTCGTGTCGGAGGCCCTGAGGAAGAGGAGAGAGAGCAGGAGGGGTGAGAGCTCGCTCCCTGCGGAGACACTGCAGGAGACACCCGAGTCACGACAACCCCCCCCGCACACACACACACACCCCCGAGTCACGACAACCCCCCCCCCACACACACACACACACCCCTGAGTCACGACAACCCCCCCCACACACACACACACCCCTGAGTCACGACAACCCCCCCCACACACACACACACTCCAGTACAGCCCTGAGTCACAACAACCCCCACACACACACTCCAGTACAGCCCTGAGTCACAACAACCCCCACACACACACACTCCAGTACAGCCCTGAGTCACAACAACCCCCACGCACACACACACTCCAGTACAGCCCCGAGTCACAACAACCCCCCCACACACACCCCCCTGAGTCACGACAACCCCCGCACACACACACACACCCCTGAGTCATGACAACCCCCCACACACACACACACCCCCCCGAGTCACGACAACCCCCCCAACACACACACACACACCCCTGAGTCACGACAACCCCCCCAACACACACACCCCCCCCGAGTCACGACAACCCCCCCCCAACACACACACACCCCCCCCCCCTGAGTCACGACAACCCCCCCCCACACACACACACCCGAGTCACGACAACCCCCCCCGCACACACACACACCTGAGTCACGACAACCCCCCCCCCCACACACACACACACCCCCCTGAGTCACGACAACCCCCACACACACATACACCCCCCCCCCGAGTCACGACAACCCCCCCACACACACACACACACCCCCCCCTGTCACGACAACCCCCCCACACACACACACACACCCCCCCCTGAGTCACGACAACCCCCCCACACACACACACACACCCCCCCCGAGTCACGACAACCCCCCCACACACACACACACCCCTGAGTCACGACAACCCCCACACACACATACACCCCCCCCGAGTCACGACAACCCCCCCACACACACACACACCCCCCCCCGAGTCACGACAACCCCCCCACACACACACACACACTCCAGTACAGCCCTGAGTCACAACAACCCCCACGCACACACACTCCAGTACAGCCCTGAGTCACAACAACCCCCACACACACACACTCCAGTACAGCCCCGAGTCACAACAACCCCCACACACACACACTCCAGTACAGCCCTGAGTCACAACAACCCCCACGCACACACACACTCCAGTACAGCCCCGAGTCACAACAACCCCCCCACACACACACTCCAGTACAGCCCCGAGTCACAACAACCCCCACACACACACACTCCAGTACAGCCCTGAGTCACAACAACCCCCACACACACACACTCCAGTACAGCCCTGAGTCACAACAACCCCCACGCACACACACACTCCAGTACAGCCCCGAGTCACAACAACCCCCCCACACACACACACTCCAGTACAGCCCTGAGTCACGACAACCCCCACACACACACACTCCAGTACAGCCCTGAGTCACAACAACCCCCACACACACACTCCAGTACAGCCCCGAGTCACAACAACCCCCCCACACACACACACTCCAGTACACCCGAGTCACAACAACCCCCACACACACACACACTCCAGTACAGCCCTGAGTCACAACAACCCCCACACACACACACTCCAGTACAGCCCTGAGTCACAACAAACCCCACACACACACTAGAGAGCACAGAAACAGAGAACTCAAGAGCCTAAGAAACACTGGAGCCTGGTGATGACTGACTGAAGACCAGCTCTCGCCCCTGTGAACCCAGGCTCTCTCATCCCTCTTCAGGAAGAGTGTGAGACTGACATGCAGCTTCTTTCGATCCACTAAACCCATTTCCTTCCTCACAAATCCTTCTTATTTAGGAACACAGACTCTCCCTCCTGTGCCTGGCACCCTTCTCCCCTCCAAAAACCTTCCAAATTCTCTGATGCCAATCGTTTTGTTTGTCCGCATTTCACTTGTAATCGATCTGCAAGCCCCCTGTTAAGGCCTGAAGCTCGCCTAAAGCTAGCAGGGAGCCAGTGCAGGGGGGCTGACGCAGGGGTGACGCGTACACTCCTGTGTGTGTGGTGGAGAGGACAATGGAGCAGCAGTCTCAGAGGGCAGGTCCTGCTGGCGTGAGCGTTCTGGCCCGTCAGGCCGGGACGAGTTGCGACGGGCTGCGCAGGCCACATCTGGGCCGACTGGCCCTACCTGGCAGAGGGCATGAGCGCTCGCACCCTCAGCTGTGGGAGACAGGCGAGACGAGCAACGCCACGGTCACAAAGGGACTTCAGACTCCAGTGAAGAGCTCCAGTTCAAACCCGGGCTCTTCTCTGCCATAGACTCCGCACTGCAGCTTCACCCTTGACCCTGGTCTCTGTGACCCCGAGTTCATCACCCAAACACACCTTCTCAATCTGAACCCTCAGTGGCATTAAATCCAAGATTCCAATCAAACTAAAACCAGCACCAAGGTGACTCCCTTCACCCCCCTGCTGCGGTTAACCAGGGGACGGGCACAGTGAGGCCGGAGGGAAATGGGTTTAGTGCTCTTGCAGGAACACAGGTCCATCAGGGGCACGAGTTTCACTCTCAGTCTTTTCTCAAACCCAGGGCGCAGGGCGGCAGAGGGAGAGCCAGGCTTCCCCCTCTCCCAGCTGTCCTGCCGGCGCCAGGCTGTCCGCTGCAGAGCTGAGCCCAGCAGGAGGCGCTAGGGGAGCCGCAGGCTTTGCAGAGCCAGGATGTGCAAGAACAGGGAGCTCAGCCTCAGGAACTGTCCTGAACTGGGACACGGCTCTTCGCCCTCTTTCACGATGTCGTTACGGCATCACTGCAAAGTGGAAATGCACTCTTGCACACCTGTCGGCTCAGACACCGGGGGGCTGCGCACAAGTTCACTGGTGATGCCACCAGAGAGCAGCACTTGCACACAGTGTCAGCTCTGACCCTGCACCACAGAGCTGTCAGAATCGTCAGTTTGCCTGACATGTCAGCAGTCTCTCTCCAAGACCTTACTTCACTGGAGACGCAGTGGCACCCCCCGGTGGCAAAAGCTGTGAACACCAAGTAGGTGTTCACAAAACATTGATAGACACGTCAATGTATGGAGCAATTTCAAGTCATCCCACACACACCGCTTAGCAAGTGTGTGTGAAGGTATGCGATAAAGGGCAGTGATCCTGAGCTATGAGTACAGAAAAGCTCATTAGAGTCTTTTCTCGTCTGCGGCAGACCACGCTCTTAATGCAACACGGCAGAAGAAAAGCAGAGGATGACTCTGCTAAAGTCTGGGCTCCTCTTGCGCCTCTGCTGAGTCTTTCTGACTGAGCTCTGAGCAGACCTCAGGCCCCCGAGCCCCTCTCGAACCTCCAGCCGCCTCACACTGTCCCACAGCCATCCTCCTGTGACAAACTGGGCATGTTCCAGTGTTCTCGAGTGTCGTAAGACAAACATGAGGCCCCTAGTATAAACAAATGCATGTTGATTTTATGCTTTATTTACTACTTGATTTCACTGCAGCATGCTCTGTGCACTGTACTTTACTGAGCTGCACCGAGCTGAACGCGACCTCACTGAAGAGCAGAAACACAGGAACCTGAATTTCTCAGCACTTTACTGATCCACACCAGCTGTTGTGGTTCTTTATTGCACTGCGCAGCACCGTGATCCAATAATGGACGGCATTATTACTGCACTGTGTTGCAATGTACCTTAGTACACATCATTACTGCACTATACTGTGTTGAAATCTACACTAGTGCACAGCTTTATTATTGCACTGTGTCGCAATGTACACTACTGTACAGCTTTATTACTGCACCGTACTGTGTTCCAATGTGCACTTGTGCACAGCTTTATTACTGCACTGCAATGTACACAAGTGGACGGATTTAGTACTGCACTGCACTGTTGCAATGTGCACTAGTGTATGGCATTATTACTGCACCGCACTGTGTTCCAATGTGCACTAGTGTACGGCATTATTACTGCACCGCACTGTGTTCCAATGTGCACTAGTGCACGGCATCATTACTGCACTGCACTGTGTTGCAATGTACACTAGTGCACGGCATTATTGCTGCACTGCACTGTGTTCCAATGTGCACTAGTGTACGGCATTATTACTGCACCGCACTGTGTTCCAATGTGCACTAGTGTACGGCATTATTACTGCACCGCACTGTGTTCCAATGTGCACTAGTGTACGGCATTATTACTGCACCGCACTGTGTTCCAATGTGCACTAGTGTACGGCTTTATTACTGCACCGCACTGTGTTCCAATGTGCACTAGTGCACGGCATCATTACTGCACTGCACTGTGTTGCAATGTACACTAGTGCACGGCATTATTGCTGCACTGCACTGTGTTCCAATGTGCACTAGTGTACGGCATTATTACTGCACCGCACTGTGTTCCAATGTGCACTAGTGTACGGCTTTATTACTGCACCGCACTGTGTTCCAATGTGCACTAGTGCACGGCATCATTACTGCACTGCACTGTGTTGCAATGTACACTAGTGCACGGCATTATTGCTGCACTGCACTGTGTTCCAATGTGCACTAGTGTACGGCATTGTTACTGCACCGTACTATGTTGCAATGTACACAAGTGGACGGATTTAGTACTGCACTGTTGCAATGTACACTAGTGCACGGCATTATTACTGCACCGCACTGTGTTCCAATGTGCACTAGTGTACGGCATTATTACTGCACCGCACTGTGTTCCAATGTGCACTAGTGTACGGCATTATTACTGCACCGCACTGTGTTGCAATGTGCACTAGTGTACGGCATTATTACTGCACCGCACTGTGTTGCAATGTGCACTAGTGTACGGCATTATTACTGCACCGCACTGTGTTGCAATGTGCACTAGTGTACGGCATTATTACTGCACCGCACTGTGTTCCAATGTGCACTAGTGTACGGCATTGTTACTGCACTGCACTGTGTTGCAATGTACACTAGTGCGCGGCTTTATTACTGCACTGCACTGTGTTCCAATGTACACTAGTGCGCGACTTTATTACTGCACTGCACTGTGTTCCAATGTACACTAGTGCGCGACTTTATTACTGCACTGCACTGTGTTCCAATGTACACT
This sequence comes from Lepisosteus platostomus, assembly GCF_059453375.1. NCBI lineage: Eukaryota > Metazoa > Chordata > Actinopteri > Semionotiformes > Lepisosteidae > Lepisosteus > Lepisosteus platostomus. Next base: position 17,977,486 of record NC_142633.1, on the reverse strand, counting down.
AGTGCGCGACTTTATTACTGCACTGCACTGTGTTCCAATGTGCACTAGTGCATGGGTTTGCTACTGCACTGCACTGTTCTGTCCTGCAGTTTCGTCAGGAGGTCTCTTGCTCTGCGCCTGGACTACAGCGTCGCAGGGCTAGCCACGGTGCTGGACTCATGCATTGGCCGGCCCGTTTGGACCTGGCGTCAGAGAGGGAGCGTGTGAAGCGAGGAGAGGCTGAGGAGCGGCCCGGACGCCCACAAACCCGAGGGGGCACAAGTGAGAGAGAGAGAGAGAGAGAGAAAGGAGAGAGACAGGGAGGGAGGAAGGACGCGCGACAGCAAACAGCAAACAGAAGCCAGAGACGCGGAGACTGAACAGGAGTCTACAGGCCGACACCGCGGCCGGCGCTACGAGCTACTGGAGTTAGTGGAAAGGAGACAGGGGTTCGACTGGGGTTAGAGAGAGAAGGGCTAAAATACACAGGGCAGGACATACCAACCTGTTCAGACTGCAGTAACCCGACCTACAATCCCACTTAAAACTCTAGGGAGACAATTTTGTGAGCAAAAAGAAAAAAATATTCTGTAAAAAAAAAGATGGCAAAAAATGAAAAATGGGACAAAAATGGAAACAGCAGTGACAGTAATCCGCTTTCGGACAGGGGTGGGAATAATCCGGATCGCAACCTCCTGATCTTTCGCAGCCCACAAGGCAGGAAAAAATGAAAAACATTCGCCGGTCCGGGGGGGGAAAAAAGATGGAAAAGCCACACATCGGCAAGGACCTCCGGCACAACGTCTCTTGGGAGCCAAAAACCGAAAAGAGCAAAGATACATCCACAGAGTGGCCAGCCCAGTCCAGCCCCTGACCCCACTGTCCACCCGTCTTCCTGCTGCCCGTCTTCCTGGTCTTCACAGCGCCTCCGCCCGCGTGCCGGCGTGCCCTCGCACCCGAGCACCGCCGGAGCAACAGAAAAGCACCCATAATCCAAGAACGTCTTCGCGCTGGTCGGACACACGCGCCACACTCCTTACAATCCCAGAGGCAGGTCCGGTCCCTTATTCCCACACCGCTCCGGAGGTCATACATCCGCCCCACAGACCGGAGGCCAGGTTCTCCCAGGGCGTGTAATCCAGCACAATCCCAGAGAATCCCAGTACATCCCAGAAGGAGGAGAGGCCGGCCTGAGCCGTATCGCCCCCGCGGGCGGGTTGTACAATCCAGGGAAGAGGAGCGCGGCTCAGCGCGGGCAGGTCTTCGGCACGCGCTCTCCCCCGGCGGCGCTCCTCCGTCTTCACTCAGCGCGAGCTGCAATACCCTAAACCAGATAATCCCACAGAAAACGACCCAAACCCGCCGCCACATTCCTGCAATCCACCCGCTTATCCGTATATCCAAGGGGAATATTCCTGGGAATATCCATAATACTCCAGGCTCCAATCAATCAGACTGTTGGCAACAGCAAGATGTGTAACTGTGACTCAGGAGCGTACAGTAACCCATTTTTTGGTTCAGCATAATCTTTAAACATTTTTAAAAAAAGGTAATTCCACCATGAGCAGATCTGTACTCCCACATCCAGGAAAATTAACTCCGCAGCAGTACAGAATCTTTCCCATATCCATATCCGTGGAGATTATCCAAACCTCGGTATTCCCCGGAAACCTGTTATCCGGATCACGAGCAGGACCAAGCTCATACAGCAATTCCCAGTGACATTCGTGTGAGCGTCTGGACTGCTTTACGCATCTTTATAAAAATGGATATTTCGGAAAAAGACTTTCACCGCGATGATATCCATCTGGGGGATCCCTAGAGAGATCGGTCTGCTTGCTTTAACCACACACAAAAATCAATCAACAAAACAACCAGCACTGAAAACGCACCACCCTGGCTTACAGAAACTGATCCACTTACCCTTCCAGTCTGCGCTCATAGCGTCCCTCTCTGCTGTGGAGAGACGTGGGGGGCCCGTACACCGGACCCCCCGCCCCCCCTCTGAACCCCGACACGTCGCGGGCGCGGGAGCCTATGGACAGAGTATCGTCCAGCCCCCGCGCGGCGCTGGGAATGGTCCCCGGCTCATTGTAATCGGTCCGCAGGTCACGGTCGCCCATTTTGTTGACGGAGTTGTGCGCCTTCTGGGCGCTTTTAATGTCCACAAAATCCACAAAGGCCGCCACACCGCCCTCGGAGCCGCGCTTGGGCAGGATCTTGACACTCTCCACACGGCCATACCTGCAGGAGGGGAGAGAGGACAGCACAGGGTCACCACACTGCCGCCGGGCACCTACACACCCCCCTCAGCCCCACCCGCCTCCCCGCTGCACCCCCTCACAGCTCCCAGGAGCCGCAGGCAGCAGGTGTGCTCCGAGAGGAGAGAGGCAGGCAGCACAGCACCCCGAATACTCCACTGTTCTTGGGGTTCAGGAGCTGGAAATGTGCCAAAAGGAACACCATTTCCTGACCTGCGCCTCCCACACCCCCCTGCCTGCCTGGGCCCAGCGGTCCAGCCCGCTCCGCGTCCCAGCAGCCATGGAGCGCCGGCCAGCAGAGCCCTGCCGGTAAGAGCCGGAGGGAGGCGGCCCGCCCTCCCTGCACGAGGCCCGGGAAGAGCTGCACTCCCACCAGGCACAGCCGCCTCAGCGAAAACAACATTTATGCGCATCTCTCTTGTGTGGGCGAGAAGATCAAACACGTTACAGAAACCTTAATCTTTCAAAGACACAAAACTTGTCAGCATAAAAAAAAAACGCCAGCTACCTCTGTACGCCGAGCCTGCAGCCGCCGGCGGCGCCGGATGTGCTCCAGCTGCTGTGGACGACTGCCGCACAAACGCCACCCCAGAACCCACCAGCTCACGGACCCTGCCCCAGAGCCCGCTGGGAGCACGGACGACCCCTGAGGGGGGGTCCCACAGCCGACTCGGAGGGGCCCTGCAGGACCGGGGCTGGCCGGCCAAGTGCCCGACCGCAGGAAGGGTCAGTATTTTGGCAAAGGCAAGAGGCCAGCAGTGCGACCCAGCACACGAGCACCAGGCACAGCTCCTCCTCCACTCCGACCCCAAACCAGGTGTCACATCTCACTGAACCCCTCTAAACCGACACACCTGACGGGGGGCTGCGCCCGGGGCTGAGCTGGAGGGTGGCCAAGTCTGGACACAGGAGATGGACACAGGCCTGCGGCACCGATACTCGTCCGTCACCAAGCGGGCGAGACGAACACCAGATCAAATAACCGATGTGCCCTCTGCTCGGGCGCCTGAGGTCCGGTTTCTCTGAATCCCCCCGTCCCCTCACTGGCTACACGGGCCTGCCGGGCCGATCTGGGTCACTGCGATGAGCAGAGCCAGGGCCTCCTCCTCCTCCGCTGACCGAACAGAGTCGCCCTGCGCTTCCGGGCCGGGGAGAGAGGCCACCAGCTGCAGGACACACTACTGACCTCCACACTGCAGTACTGACCACCAGCTTCAGGACACACTACTGACCTCCACACTGCAGTACTGCCCACCAGCTTCAGGACACAGTAATGACCACCACACTGCATCACTGCCCACCAGCTGCAGGACACACTATTGCCCACCAGCTTCAGGACACACTACTGACCACCAGCTGCAGGACACACTACTGACCACCACACTGCATCACTGTCCACCAGCTGCAGGACACACTACTGCCCACCAGCTGCAGGACACACTACTGCCCACCAGCTGCAGGACACACTACTGCCCACCAGCTGCAGGACACACTACTGACCTCCACACTGCATCACTGCCCACCAGCTGCAGGACACACTACTGACCTCCACACTGCATCACTGCCCACCAGCTGCAGGACACACTACTGACCTCCACACTGCATCACTGCCCACCAGCTGCAGGACACACTACTGACCTCCACACTGCATCACTGCCCACCAGCTTCAGGACACAGTACTGCCCACCAGCTTCAGGACACAGTACTGCCCACCACACTGCATCACTGCCCACCAGCTTCAGGACACACTACTGACCTCCACACTGCATCACTGACCACCAGCTTCATGACACAGTACTGCCCACCAGCTTCAGGACACACTACTGCCCACCACACTGCATCACTGACCACCAGCTTCAGGACACACTACTGCCCACCACACTGCATCACTGCCCACCAGCTTCAGGACACAGTACTGCCCACCAGCTTCAGGACACAGTACTGACCTCCACACTGCATCACTGCCCACCAGCTTCAGGACACAGTACTGACCACCACACTGCAGTACTGACCATGAGTTTCAGGACAGCGTGTGAAACAGGGGAAAACCCCACACTGGACACGCGAGGAGCCCCAGCTGAGGAAGACTCCGAGGTCAGCCCTTCGCCCAGGAGCGGGCATCTTGCTGTGCGCCATCCCTTACCCCTCGCTAAGCAACAGTAACCAGGCAACTGCGCACGAAACCCAACACCACAGCGATTCAGCAAACAGAAGCCCGGAGAGGCGGTGGGGTGAACCGACAGGCCTGGGTCCGAGTGCGTGTATTTGCACACGCGTGTGACCGTGTCTGAATAAACACGGGAGGGGACAACTGCCACCATCACCGAGCAGGACTGACCTGGACCCCCACGCAAGACAAGCGTGCGGTAATGTCACCCCCGTCTCTGCAACCCATTCTCCCGAGTCACCCCGCCAGCCGGTTCTGTTCCCTTCCCGACCGCTCGCCCCACTGCCGCTGTTCTCCTGGGTCCCTCCTGCTCGGGCCCAGACGCGATCAGGGTCACCAGTAACAACAGTGCAGGGAAAAGCGCGCCCGGCGTGGGAAAACCCACTCACGCCTCCTCAGACACGCAGGACGTGCGCCTGGCACACGCGAGCCCCCGTGCGGACTGCCCTGCAGCGCGGCAGGTTCGGCCAGTCCGGCCCGGCCCGGCAGGTTCCCACACTCGCGCGTCCCGGACGCCATTTTACAAACCCATTCACGCTGCTTACTCACCGCCCCTCCCCCACGGCCCCACGGCCGCGACCCGCCGCTCTGACAGCCCGTCCACGCGCGGGGCTTTAACAGCCGGGGACACGGCGAGCCCCCGAAACCCCAACACTGGCAGGCTGGGCAACACGCCCCGTTTCCCCACCTGCCCCCGTTATCATCAGCGGTCTGAGCAAGCGCGTCTCCCGGGGTGACCCGGCACTGGAGCAGCACCCCCAAAAGAGCACCCAGGGGCTCGGGGTCCCCCCTCCAGCGCCCGCACGCTGCACGTGAACGCCTCGGAACCCCGAACCTGCGGCCGGGGCTCTTAAAACGCATCCCCCAAACCCAGCGGGGCCCTGGTTTCGAGCACCCCACGCACAACTGCAGCACCCCAGCGAGGGGCGGCCACGGCGAGGGTCAGACCTCTGGACTCGGGGTGCTAGCCGGTCCCCCCGAGCTGAACGGGGGTTCACACGGCGCGCGGTCGCGTCCGCAGCCGAACCCATAACAGAGCAGCGCTCTCGGCTCGCGCGGGCTGGCGGGGTCCGAGCGCGAGGCTATGCGGCGGCTGCCCAACCGCAGGCTCGCGCGAGAGCGGCAACTGTAGCAGCTCGCGTCCCGCGTGTTCCCCGGCTCACGGCTCGCGCAGGAAAGATACATTTACAAGCGGCGTCTCTGAACACAGCCTCGAGCTGCCGGGCGCTCGGGCGGCTACACCGCGCGGGACCGCCGCCTCGCGACTACAAAGCGCTCGGGATCCCCAGTGCTGCTCTCCTCGCGACCGCAGCCTCTCCGCTCAGACATCATTACCGCCGTCTCCACTGCTCCGCTCCTCCACCTCCTATCCATCTTCGCAAAAATAGGAAACGAAAAAGTATATACATCCTCAACGACCGCGCGTATGCAATATTCCTTCCACAACATTTCAGGATCTCCCTTTTTTTAAGAAAGAACCAAGCGCAATAAAATATTCCCACAAAGAACAGTTTATAATCCACGGGAGGCATTTCTGTTTCTCGTTACTTTTCCGCTGTAATTTCTCACGGCGGCTCCGCCGTTCCCATCCTCGGCGAGCGCAGAGATACAGGCGGACGGAGTCCATGATGCCGTATGCTGTTCGCCCTGCACGAAACTCACCGTTTGAAATGTTCGATAATTTTCTCCTCTCGCACATTTTCGGGCAAGTTCCCCACCCAGAGGTGCCTGGTTTCCCGGACCATACTGCGTGTTCGTGTCCCCCGATCATACAGATGTGTTTTAAGGGTTTAATCCTCGCCGGTTGGTTGTCCGCGTTGCAAACTGAGCGCCCGGAGATTCCGTCTCGAGCACAGCGCCTCGCTCCGACCCGCTCCCACCATTAGTTCTCGTGCTGTGTGCGTGTGTGATTCTCGGACCAGATGCACGTTCCCGGGTGGCGGGGGAGGGGGGGCGCGCCCTTGTGCCCGCGCATTCGCGCGCTCCCGCCGCCAAGCGCCCTCCTCCTGCTTCCTCCGCTCCCCCGCTCTGTCAGGCCCTCGGCAGTGCGCAGGCGTGGGAGCAGAGCGGGGGGGAGGGGCGTTTTGTGTTGTTGTCTCTCGAATGAAATCACTGGCGGCTCTGCGCAGGCGCGGAAGCTGTCTCTGGGAGCGGGTGGGGGAGGGGTGCAGGGCTGGGGTCTGTTTAATACTGTGAAATCTGCCGATTATTATTGCGCAATGTTGTTTTTTTAATGCAGAGGGACGGAATCGACTGTAATCCACACAGCGCAATCAGAAATAACAGATACTTTCTCCCCCCCGTTATCTTAAATCTTTCAGATAAATCGCTCGAGTTTAATTTATTCCCGTGTTTTAATTGTGTAACATATATTTAATCCTACAAAGGCTAATTATATTGCAGAATTACCAGTTTAATTTTAATACTATAACTTCCGTTCTGTTTAATATTCTTCTGCTATTAAGATTGTATAAACGCGCCTGCAGAATGCTCTATAACCGAGGAGAAAAATGGTTGACAATATACTTTATATATATTAGCATAAACTATTGGCCAACCCTGACGCGTCCGCGCAGCGACTGCAGGGCTCGAGCTCGGCGCGCTCGAGGTGTTATTTTTAATTAAAGGTCACGAGCGGCTGAGCCGAGACTCCACGCCCGCTGTAATCTCGCCCGGGAATCCTGCACAAAGAGCAGCGTGGGACACGGCCAGCGTCCTGCCCACGACACAGCAACACGCCGGCGTGACCGCTGGGACATTTAATCCTGAAACTACTGAGAAGACCCCTCTGCGAACCGCCCCCCCCGCCGCGCGCCTCAGGGGTCGCGCAGGGGAGGGGTGCTGGGAAACGCTGGCACGTGCACAGGCGCCCCCGGAAGGTGGGGTGTGGGGGCTCGGAGCCCGTTCAGACGGACCGGCTGCGGACTCGGTCTCCTAGCTGAGCGCGGACACAGCGGGATCGCTGCCCTTTCTGTCACGAAGGTGATCTGAAACCCAGATTTAAAACATCACAGCAAACAGCCGGCATACGGGTTCAGTCTCATGGCCTGGCTGCCTGTTCCACACTCCCACCACTCTCGGTGTGAAGAAGTGGCTCCTGCTCTCCCTTGCAAACGCGATTCCCCTGATCTGGACCCCTGCCCTGCAGGTCGCTGGACTGTTTCTGCAGAAATCCACAAGGCTTACTGTCGAAACCCTTGAAGATGTCGAATATATGAATCAGTTTCTTCTCTGTTCACGACAAGGGGATTCACCTCCGTTGTTTTAACACAACGTCCTTTCATTTAAATCCTGCAGCTTTCACACTTTATCCACACATTCCGTTCTTCATTTCACACTTCTAACTACATAATTAGGCTCTTTTCAAGTCTAAAATGAAAACTCACCTTTCTACTAGGGCCTACGTTGGGCTTCCTTAGAGTTTGTCTCATATGTTCTTGTTTCATTTGTTTAATGTTTATTTTCTCCTTTTTTTCTTTATCACCATGTACAGCGCCCTTGAGTTTGGAAAGGCGCTTTATCAATAAACTGATCCTTGTTGTTGTTGTTCCTCTTTGTGCGAGGGTGTGTGTGTGCTCACGCCCGTGCACCCGCTGTGTGAGTGTGTGTGCTCACGCCGTGTGCCCGCTGTGCGAGTGTGTGTGTGTGCTCACGCCGTGTGCCCGCTGTGCGTGTGTGTGTGTGCTCACGCCCGTGCACCCGCTGTGTGAGTGTGTGCTCACGCCCGTGCATCCGCTGTGTGTGTGTGTGTGTGTGCTCACGCCCGTTTGCTGCAGAGCTCAGCGAGGGCCTGGACACACAGACCTGTGTGACAGGGACTTTTATTTAGAAGCGAGCACAGCTGCAGTGTGACTTTGTGAAGGTCAGCGCACGGCTCAGCAGCAAGAGGAGGGAGAGCAGTATGCACACACACTACACTCTCAAACTACACAACACTGCACTCACAAACTACACAACACTCCGCACGCGTGCGAGCTGGCAGCAGTGTGAGAGCTCTGGGGGTATGCATGTTGCCTCTGCAGTGGGCCAGCTTGGCCACAGCACTGCCGCTGTCAGACTCCTGCGGTCAGGGCCGAGCTGGTGGCATCTGTCATCCTTATCAGAACTGTGGACTTTGTTGTGGTTGACCGGCTCATGTTTATTTTAGGAACATTCACTTCAGAGAGGAAATGCTGCCTGTGCCTTTGGATTGTTTTGGCTAATGGGCTGTGCTCTCTCAGGGTCTGTCTGCTCCCCCTCCTCCTGCATGACAGGAGACCTGCAGAGTACTCCTTCCTGGCCTCTCTGTCCACAGAGCTCCAGCAGACTTGACTTGTTTTTTTCAGAATGGCGACCAGGTCTGTGCTGCTGGGTCTTCCTGTGAGCTGCTGAGCGCAGTGGTGCTGTGATACCAGGTGTGACTGCAGGAGCAAACACCCTCCTGGTCAGAGCGTGGGGAAGCATGAAGGGAGAGCAGGGGAAACAAGGCGCAGCTATCATGGCCAGACCAGGACACACTGGCCACTGTCATCTTCCTCAAGAAGATGTGTCCGGCTGTGTCCAGCAGGTCTCTGGTGTCGTTCAGGAAAGGTGAGTTGTGTACCCTGCGCAGGCACTGCCACTGGCTGTTCACTCCAGAGGGGTCCTGCGCTGGCCATAGGAACTGTGACTGGCCAATCGGAGCACAGCATCGGATCTACAACCCACCAATCGGAGGACAGTATTGGAACCATGAGTGACCAATCAGAGATCAGAATCCCAGACCCGTTGAATCATAATGAATAGTCTGCTTTGCTTCATAATATTTATTTACATATGTGGTCATCACACATTTGACACCATGGATGGGATATCATATTACAAGTGTCTGCCCACGTTTGCATTTCACGTGTCTTGACACGTACGATTTAAATTAATGAGGTAAGGGGGCGCAGTCTGTTAAAATGGTAAAGAAATGGTCCCTTAAGATGGCTAGAAACGGAGAGGAAGCCGGTTGTGACTCGACGGGGCGATGTAAGCCCTTGTTCGAGTGAGAGGAGAGGCAGACGCGAGTCCTGGTGGGACAGTGCAGCTCAACGCGCCGCACACACGCCCGGCCGCGCACACAGAGTTCGTGTGGCCGCTCCGCCGCCGTTGCTAGGCGCCACTGAGCATGCGCCACTATGCGGCAAACCGGGGGAGCCGCAGTGGGGTGTGTGCGCATGCGCCTCACGCCCTCTTTTCTGCGGGTTGGAGAAGGGAAATCGCTGGTCGGCAGAAACTTCTGGAAAAGACGCACAGAGAGGAGAGAAACTTTCAGTCACCGAGGATATTCTTTAAAAAATATATATAAAATATACAACTGCCATCACCAAACAAAGACAAAACAGGAAAATACTTGGAGTTACCCACGAATAAGATTTACACTGCAGCCTACAAACTTCTTCTGGTTTTAAAATAAAACTTGAAGGGAGTAATAGAAATATTAACCTGGTTCTTTCTGGGGAATATTATGGTGGAAACGATTTACCTGGCTTTATTTTAAAAAGGGAACTACAGACTGTCTCAGATTTCTAGCTTCACAAAGAGAATAAAACCCTCTTTTACACACGAATCAAGGGCTTTGGTCCTGTTTGGGATTTATTGAATTCTCAGCTCGTCTGCTGTGTCCCCTTCCCTTTTGTGCCTTGGAATTATCCATGGAAGGAATTAAAGTGAATTTCTATAAATACAGTGGATTTACTGTTAAACCCCGCTTCATATCTCCTCGAATCTTACACCTTTTAAACACTCTGAAACGAGAGTTAGGGAAAGCTAATCCTGGGAGTTGAAGTGGATTCGGGTTGACAAAAATGTATGTTAGCAATGGGAGATTAAAGACCAGCTGGTCGTTTTTTCTGTTAATGTCAACGTGTGTAATTTTACACTGTATAACGTGAATGTGTGGCAGAGTTAAGGTAATATGTGGTATTCTGTGTGGAAAGTATGCGTTTTCTTGTTTGGGGGTAACGTGTCAGCGAGTTAGAAATGCTAAATAATTTCCCGTTGTCTGTTCCTCTATCGGGCGCCATTTTGTGGGTTTGGAGTGCGGGAATGACTTGCGTCCGCCATTTTGTGTTCAATCACGAGTTCCAAGCGGTAAAATATAATTAGCATGTAGGCCGCCGCACAAAGGGCTTTCAGAGAAAGAGGGTGCAGTCATGGTTACGTGGCCACATTAGAAAAACTTTCAATAGGTGATTGTTGTGAGCTAGAAAAATGTTTTCTCCTCTGAGGTTTGGGTGTAGACGGTTTGGGGCGCTGAAAATTCAGTAACGCCCCTGAAGTCAGATGAGGCGGGGTATTCTTAGATTCGGTGTAAACAATTTATGGTGCTGTGTACCTTGAACAAAAAATTGTTTTTAAATTCCCATGAAGGGGGTTAACATTTGATTTGATTGATCATCAAATATAAAGTGAAAAAAGTCATTAGTGTTATTTCCTCCTGTCCATTGACGGTCTGCTCCGTGTTAGTTGAGCCTGAAACCCGATCGTATTTGTCCACCCCACCCTCAGAAAAGCACTGGGATCTTATGTCTTTTGAGAACACGATGCCCCGTTCGTTTAAGGAATCTGCTGCTTAAAATATTTATGTGTGACAAAACAAATCGAGACATAGCGACGGTATCATAAATTTTAGACCTGGACAAAAACTGCTGACTTCTGATGTCGGTTTCTAAGGGGTAAATCGTCCCGCACTGGACATTTATTACTCAGCTCAGTCATTGTGAAACCTCTTTCGTGTGGCTCTGCTGTAAATATAAAATTTACATTTTAGCGTCTGACGTTGCCTTTTCCGAGTCCTGACAACAAGCCCAGGCAGTGGAGAGGAGAGAAGTGCATTCTAGCACAGACAACACTGTCTTTCATTATTAGACACCCAGACCGTTTCTGAGACAGTTTTGACCTTTGTAGCTTAGCTTCGGCACGATTTCCTCCACGGCCAACAGCTGCCTGTTAGTTTCTGCCATTTGTAGACGGCAGAACGGGTTACCCGAGCTGTTTATTTAGCTGGGGGAGGGGAGACGGCTTTGAAAACGCTGAGCTCTCAGCAGTGACTTGCACCCCCCTCCCCCAGTGAGAACTGGGCATCCCCGGGCAGGGGGGTGAGTGTCCCAGTAGCCGCCCTGTCCACGGAAGAAAACGACCCAAAACAACGGAGGACAGGGGGCTCGTGCGAAGGTGCTACCGAACCAGCACCCAGTAACCGGCGGGGTTAAACTATCGTGTATCTGACGCCATCCGAAGCCATACCCCTGCTCCTTGTAGAAAACTGATACTATCCACTCCAACCAAGCTCTGGAAAACGCGTGTAGAGACTTCCTAATGAAAAAGCTTACAGAGTGACATGTGGGAATGAAGCCATGCACATGGTTTGTTAGAAAGTGCTAGCAATCGCAGATAGTATTGACTTATTTTGCTTCTAATCGGATACTGGATGGTCCGGTCGGTGCTCCGACAGGACACGCAGAAGCGTGATTTACGGTACGGCTAACCCGGGACAAACTAGTTATCCCGAGAGAGGTGTAGAGCAGAGCACAAACAGGGATATACAACTATTAATAACCGCTTCCTAGGCTACGCAAAAGACTTGCGGTTAAATCACATTGAAAACACCAATTCAGCATTATATATGAATAAATTACTCCTGAAAAGCGACGAATACGCATAGTACAATACCACTAAAAAACAGGGATGCCGCTGTTTTGAGGGAAACGTGGAGAAGGAGCGCCCTCTGCTGGCAAATCTGGTAATGCAGCAAGTTAATAGATCGCTGAGGTTATTAATTTGTGAACGCATTTTAGGAATATTGAACTAATTCAATAATACCCATAATGTACATCTCGACGCTTCTTGTATGTGTATCTGGGTGTCTCACCGGAATCTGAAATTGTGACAAATTCATTTTCTCTCTATCGCCCTGCTGTTGATCTCTGGAGTCTTGTCCCACACTGCACTGAGTGTGTCCATGCAGTCTGCCAGGGAGTGTTTCTCTAGGCTGTGAAAAGTGAGGTGTGATTCCTCAAGCTTTCCAGGATAGAAGATACTCCTGAGGGAGCTGTGACTGACAGGTAGCTACAGCTCCTACAGTTTAGGGGTTTATTTGTGATTGCATGCCGTCACCTTAAATCTGCCTGTAACCGATTCTGTTTCCCAGTGAGAAGCACTATGTCTTTACAGTAGGAAACAGCCTCACCAGTCTCTCCATCATTGACCTGTCCACTTTAACTGGCCTTAGCACCCGCAACTGGCTGGCTGGTGTACAAGGGGCTGGACATGCTGGCCAGCTGCCCCCATGCCACTGCTCAGCAGTCTGATCCACTCCAGGTTTTTCACTGTTGTCTCTGTCCAGTCAGACCGCAGGTCTTGCCAGCAGCTGGGCTCTGGTACAGACTGCCGAGAAGGTTTGTGTGCCCAAGACAAATTTGTACCTGTGTCCCTGTATTCTGCTTCCTGTATTTGTCATTACACCTGAGCATGCTTTCTGTACCTGTTCTCGTGTTAGCTGGGGCATCTAAGATAATATCACTTTATTGGCCATATACAATTTCTTGTATTAGGAATCCGTCTTTTCGCATACCCCAGCTTGCTCTCCATGAGACACACAGACAGGGAGAGAAGTTTGGGGTCAGAGCGCAGGGTCGGCCACTGTACAGCGCCCCCGGAGCAGCTGGGGTTAAGGGCCTTGCTCAGGGGCCTAAAGGAGTAGGATTCCTCTGCTGGCCGCAGGACACGAACCAGCAACTCTCCAGCCACAGGTGCAGATCCTGAGCCACAGAGCCAGAGCACCACCCGCCCAGGTCATCTCTATGACCTGTTTGCAGTCTGTTCAATATTTTTGACACAGTCAGAGGGACACAGCAGCAATGAAACACAGTGACCTTGAATAAAACAGGAAGGTAGTTTTAATTTTTCATCACTTGGATACAATGTGAGTAACTGTGGAGACATCACTGAGCAATTTAAGAAAAAGATATGACAAGCGTGCACTGAAATCACATTATGGAATAGCCAAGAAAAAGGATATAAACGGCTCAGAAATCCGCATAAAGAACAATCATGTTCATAATGAGCTCTGTAACATTCAGTGTTCCCCGATTCATTGTGTATTCTCTTGAGATGTGAAAACACACGAAATAGTAAAGGTCAGAAAGAGGGAGATCCTGGCCAAGGTGTCAGGTGAGCATGGGGTTTGAGGTCAGAGGGCAGGGGGCTGGTTGTTGAGTCCTGGCTCACGTGTCAGGTCAGCAGGAGTTCAGAGGGCAGAGGGCAGGGGGTGTAGTGTTGAGTCCTGGCTCACGCGTCAGGTGAGTGGGAGGTCAGAGGGCAGAGGTCATGGGACATGGTGTTGAGTCCTGGCCCAGGTGTCAGGTGAGTGGGAGGTCAGAGGGCAGAGGTCAGGGGACATGGTGTTGAGTCCTGGCCCAGGTGTCAGGTGAGTGGGAGGGCAGAGGGCAGAGGTCAAGGGACATGGTGTTGAGTCCTGGCCCAGGTGTCAGGTCCGCAGGAGGTCAGAGGTCAGATGGGCAGGGTGTTGAGTCCTGGCCCAGGTGTCAGGTCTGCAGGAGGTCAGAGGGCAGGTGCCAGGTCAGCTGAGGTCACCGGGAGGCTGCGGCTCTGGGAGAGGTGGCACGGCTTGCAGAGGATTCGTCCCTCCAGGGGGTAGCAGCCTTGCTCATTCGGCTCGGGAGACAGGAGCACCCTGCAGTTCTGGCAGGGAGAGAGAGGCAGTGAGGGGGATAGGAGCACCCTGCAGTTCTGGCAGGGAGGGAGAGGCGGTGAGGGGGACAGGAGCAGACAGAGTCACGTTGCTCTCCAAGCCCAGCGGGAGACACCAGGGCCTACCTCACACCGGTAGCAGTCCTCGTGGAAGCAGCGGCCCAGACACTCCACAGTGTAGGCGTCCTTGCCGTCCTCCCTGGGGACGATCAGCTGGCGGCACACGCTGCACTCGGGGGCGAACGTCCTGCAGGAGGGACGCAGAGTGACCTCGAGACAGGACACAACCGGACTCCCTCCCGCGGTGAGGGGCAGCAGATGTATTTCACGTGATTTTAGCCTCCCTGCCTGTGCAAGTTGTCAAGCCATGCTAACGGTGCTGCGCTCTGGGAGTCAGGCCTGCTTGCCTGTCCGGTGTCTCCGGGGCTACAGGGAGGGGCAGTACCTGTAATAGTCCTGGAGGCAGTACAGCTCGTTCTTGTCATCCACAGCGAATCTCTCTTCTCCGATTGGTCTGCTGCACACTGTGCAGATGAAGCATTCTGGGTGGGAGGCCTTGCCCATGGCCCTAATCACGTGATCCTGAATCACCTGACTGCAGCGCATGCACCTTTCCAGAGTGGCCTGCAGGGGGAGACAGAGGACTGTCAGTAATAAGGAACCACATTTTCACAAAAAAGAATAGAGCTGTAACAGCACTGCTGGTAGTAGCAGTAGTGTCATTACTTTTAAGTCTACTATAAAGGTGTACACGGATCTTTAAGGGGTACCTGGCTTTTTTTTATTTCTGTACATTTTTTGTCAAGTGTTTTCAGATGATTACTTTTAAAGGCACTGCATAATACCGGTATTAATATTGTTATAATTAATACTGCGGTGTAATATGAGGAGACTGTGCATCCACGGCATCTGGCAGCAGCATTTTAAACAACTGCCAGCAGTGTGGTTCTGCTAGAAGTGGAACTGTAGGAGAAGTAAGACTGGGGAACAGCAGTGTCAGGAGTACAGGCAGCACTGATAACATCAGTAACAGCCTCAGGAGTGATGGAGATCAGTAAGACTGGGGAACAGCAGTGTCAGGAGTACAGGCAGCACTGATAACAACAGTAACAGCCTCAGGAGTGATGGAGATCAGTAAGACTGGGGAACAGCAGTGTCAGGAGTACAGGCAGCACTGATAACATCAGTAACAGCCTCAGGAGTGATGGAGATCAGTAAGACTGGGGAACAGCAGTGTCAGGAGTACAGGCAGCACTGATAACATCAGTAACAGCCTCAGGAGTGATGGAGATCAGTAAGACTGGGGTACAGCAGTGTCAGGAGTACAGGCAGCACTGATAACAACAGTAACAGCCTCAGGAGCGATCAAGTACCGAGTAGCAGGGCTCACACAGGGGAGTTCCGACTTTGTTGTAGTACAGCTGTCCGGCCAGCGGGCGGCGACACTGCCGGCACTGGAAGCAGCCTGCATGGTAGGTCTTGCTCAGGGCCTCCACAGCGGGCTCAGTGGACGGGACAAGCTTGTGGCAGTAGCCACAGATCTCTGAAGAAATACAGGGGAGAAACAGCCCATAGGAGATCAGCTTCAAAAGTAGGGACTGAGCACACAGAGAGAGCGCAGGAAGATAAAAAACTCAAAAAAGCGATTCCCCCCAACAAGACGATCTGGGAGAGATGAAACCCCACTCTGAGCAGGCGCCTGCAGTGGGGTAACAGGCAGCGCCCCCTCCTTCGCTCTGTACCTCTGCTGTCCATGTGGGGCGGCGCTGACCAGCTGGGCTGGGAGTCCAGGGGCTGGTCCACTGGCTGCTTTTCACCACCAGAGGGAGCGTGCTCCTCGCACTGCCTTCCCTGCCCTGCCGCTGTGCCCTACAAGGAACACAACAGGGGCGAACAGGTTATCTGAGCTGCCAATTTAGAGAATGAATTACGTGCTGAGGGAGAATGCCGACGCTGTGAGATCTGTTTATATGTAGCCCAGAGTGCAAGAAAGGGATGACATCTTTTAAAACAAGATGTTAAAAGGGAAAGACGGTGCAGTGCCTTTGTGTGTAGGCAGTGCTCTCCTACCTTCAGTGTGTGCAGTGGCCCCGCGCTGGAGACAGGGGGCGCTGTGACAGCCAGTGGAGGGGGAGGCAGTGGGAGGCAAGGGCTGGAGAATGCGGGCAGGGCTGCCTCTGGCGGGGGCGGTGGGGGTGGCGGGGGCAGGACAGAGGGGAAGTCTGATCAGCAGAGAAAGACACTGAGTTAGAACTCGACCCTGGAGAAACCCCAGCCTGGACAGAGCTCCCCCTCGAACCAACACTGATCCTCGCCGCTGCCCCGTCTCACTGACCCCCATCAGCCTTCTCCTCCAGAGCCCCCAATAAATACCTGCCCCAATATGTAACTGCCCCCCATTACTAACTGCACCCCTGAATAAAATGCACCATATCTCACCTTCCAACATAATTTACTGCCCCCCCTGCAATACCCACTTGGACTGTTTCTGCCTATCCAAGGAGCTTCCTCTCCCTCTACCTTCAGTGCCGTTCTCTCTGTTCCCAGCTGTGGTCAGGGCTGTGGACGCTGCAGTGGTCAGTGCTGTGGTCCCGGCTGTGGACGCTGCAGTGGTCAGTGCTGCGGACGCTGCTGTGGCCAGTGCTGCACTCCCTGTTGGACCTGTGCCCTTGCTGCCTCTCCACCCAGGTGAGGGCTGGGCTTGGTGCTGCCCATTGGCTGTTGGCGCCGCCCTGGTGGCTGGAGGGCTTGCTGTCCTGGTGAAGCCAGCGCCCCCTGTGTTGGGGGGCCCGGACCCTGTGCCAGTGGCGCTGGGCTGGGTGTCCCGGGACGCGGGACGCACCTGCGCGCGGTACGGCGGTGCCAGGGTGATGAACACGGACGACACCATCCTCTTCTGGGGCTGCGGGGCTGCCATCATGGCGCTGGGGGCACCGGGGGGCACCGGGGACACTCCGACACACAGCACGACACCTCACTCTGCAGGAAAACAACACGGCACAGGCTGAGCACAGCCGACGAGCCTGCGGACAGGGAGTCTGGACACTGGGGACATTCAGGCCTTCTCCTGCTGCTGTGGTACAGATCAGAGACCCTTCTTCTTGAAGGGCATCGCATGGGGCTGTTAGAAGAACCCCCCTCAGTCTCCACACATCCACACTGGTATAAGCCTCCTCGTACAAGCCTTCCACTCTCCAGCTCTCAGACCGTTTACAGTCCAGCTGGGTCTCCATCAGCTCTCAAGTGTTTACAGTGCAACTGTGTCTCCTGTCCAACTCTGAGAGTGTTTACAGTGCAGCTGTGTCTCCTGTCCAGTTCTCAGAGTGTTTACAGTGCAGCTGTGTCTCCTGTTCAGTTCTCAGTGTTTACAGTGCAGCTGTGTCTCCTGTCCAACACTCAGTGTTTACAGTCCAGCTGTGTCTCCTGTTCAGCTCTCAGTGTTTACAGTGCAGCTGTGTCTCCTGTCCAGTTCTCAGAGTGTTTACAGTGCAGCTGTGTCTCCTGTTCAGTTCTCAGTGTTTACAGTACAGCTGTGTCTCCTGTCCAACACTCAGTGTTTACAGTGCAGCTGTGTCTCCTGTCCAACACTCAGTGTTTACTGTGCAGCTGTCTCCTGTTCAGCTCTCAGTGTTTACAGTCCAGCTGTGTCTCCTGTTCAGCTCTCAGTGTTTACAGTGCAGCTGTGTCTCCTGTCCAGTTCTCAGAGTGTTTACAGTGCAGCTGTGTCTCCTGTTCAGTTCTCAGTGTTTACAGTACAGCTGTGTCTCCTGTCCAACACTCAGTGTTTACAGTCCAGCTGTGTCTCCTGTTCAGTTCTCAGTGTTTACAGTGCAGCTGTGTCTCCTGTCCAACACTCAGTGTTTACTGTGCAGCTGTGTCTCCTGTTCAGCTCTCAGTGTTTACAGTCCAGCTGTGTCTCCTGTCCAGCTCTCAGTGTTTACAGTCCAGCCAGTTGAGGGTCTACACTACAATGGTTATACACCATACTAATATCTGCAGTCCAGATGTGTACAGATTGTGACTGACAGATGTATCACAGCTGCTGTGACCTTGGGCTGCTGACTGTAGCTGGCAGACACTGGCCAGGCACCAAGCCAGATGCCAGCTCACCCCTGGAACACACTTACCATAGACACAGATCCACACTGGGAGGAGAGGTCTGAGCAGCATTGTAGTTCTGTGAACAGTTCATGAATCATTGAAGTCATTTTGCAAAAAAGATTAAAATTGTCCCACACTAACTAGCCCTCCTTGTACTTTCTTGTGTTGGGAGCAAAAAGTTTGTAGCCCTATCTGAACAGGAAACTACTGAC
This sequence comes from Lepisosteus platostomus, assembly GCF_059453375.1. Taxonomy (NCBI): domain Eukaryota; kingdom Metazoa; phylum Chordata; class Actinopteri; order Semionotiformes; family Lepisosteidae; genus Lepisosteus; species Lepisosteus platostomus. The sequence goes on along the minus strand of NC_142633.1, from coordinate 17,959,049 downwards.
CACAGCATTATTGATAGCTGATCAACATTATTTACACATAGATCAAGTAGGGAGCTCCGTCAGCATGCACAGGCTACAAAGGAACGGGTAACGGGTTTTATTCCCTGCTGAAAAGAAAAGAAAGGAAACACAATGTTTCGGCTGTAGAGCCTTCTTCAGGTGTGATCGGTTATTGAGAAGGTGGAGAGGTGCTGCCGACACAGCATGTTTCCTGAGTAGCTTCATTCATGGGAGACAAGGGAGTCTAGTAATCATAGCATAGCCAGAGTTCAGAAACAATGATAGAATACTTTATTTATTCAGACACAGAGACCAGTAACCCAGACACACAGATAACAGACACAGAGACAAAGGGATACAGAGACACAGGGGTATGGGGATAGAGACCCAGAGACACAGGGATATGGGGATACAGGGATACGGAGACACAGAGGCAAAGGGATACAGAGACACAGAGACACAGGGATATGCGGATACAGGGATACGAAGACACAGAAACACTGGGATACAGAGACACAGAGACAAAGGGATACAGAGACACAGGGATATGGGGATACAGGGATACGGAGACACAGAAACACTGGGATACAGAGACACAGAGACAAAAGGATACAGAGACAGCAGTTCTCCCTGCAAGACAGGGAATCCAGCACTAACCTGTACCCCAGGGGTCTACAGTAATGAGCCCCTCAGTTTGCTCCAGATGACAGAGAAGTGTCTTGGCTGCACTGTGCAGTGAAGCTCCAGGCTATCAGGGCCGTCAGGGGGAGCCTGCAGATGAGCCTGGCTCTCGCTGTGCGTCTGTGCTGGGCAGACTGGGGTCCCGCGCAGTGTCTGTGCTCCCGGTCCTGGCAGGGTGTCGGCACGGCGGGTCTCTGTCCCAGGACCTGGAGAGCAGCTCCGTCAGGCCACTCCCTTTCCTCCAGCCCTCCCTCCCCCTCTGCGGCTCCGGCTCCGGCCGTAAAAGGTGAACAGTTCTTGAGTCAGAGCCTGAGCTCCACGAAACTGACGCACAGCCTCACCCCCACTGCTTCCCTCCCTCTTTCTCTTTCTCTTTCTGTCTCCTCCTCCTGCGGGGGAGCAGGATGTGAGTAAATACCTGCCCACGGACAGCCCCCGCCCCCCCTTCTCCCAGACTCTCCTCTCCCTGCCTCCCAGCTGGAGCTGCTGCTGGCCCCAGACCTGAACAGGACACACCAGGGTGCAGCAGGTATACGCCAATCAACAGCGTACCAGGTGTTCAGAGTGTCTATATGGTACACAGCCCGTGAACACCTGGCATTCAGTGTACAGTTCATAAACACACCTGGTGCTTAGTCTGCAAATGTATTAAGTATATGGAGACCTGGTGTTCAGTGTGTTTATGCAGTATATCCACATCTGGTGTTCAGTGTGTGCAGCGCGTACACCCAGCTGTTCGGTGAATCTGTGACACGCAGACGAGGCTGGGAGTGTGTGCAGCGTGCACAAGGCCTAAACGTCACGGATTAACAGCACACGATGACTCTGGCACAGGGACTGAGAAGAGGTGTTCATAAAGAAAGAGGGAGGGGAGTGTGGAGCCGGGAAAACAGGAGCAGGAGCAGGGAGACGCCTGGGACAGAGCGGGAGAGGGGGAGGGGTGTGGAGGCAGGAGTCAGGCTCTGAGGAATGTTCAGGGCTGCTGGGGCTTGTCCGTGATGACATCACCCAGACCCCTGCCAGCCCCTCCTCCTGCCCACAGGGTCGAGAGGTCAGCCCCGCCCACCCCGCTGTCCTGCTGTCAGTCATGCCCTGGGGGCCCCATGCCCCCCCCCCAGACTTCCGCTGCCTGGAACTCCCACCCGGCTGAGCTGGAGCCACACTCCCAGGCAGCTTCTCTCCGGCACAGAGAAACCTCTAGTTTCACTTCTACACTTGGGACTTTCAGAGTTTTGTTCGGACCTCCAACTGCTCCACTGAACCAGCCGCCCCAGCAGGACAGCGCCTGACCCGGCCCAGAGCAGAGGGGAACAGTGAGACTTTCCGAGTCCTTTCTGGACACTGAGTGAAACTCACACACCCTCTCGCACACACACAGCTGGGAAAGTGTGTAAACAGCAAGGCTCTAGGAGGGCAGCAGACAGCTCTGGGCTCCTGTCTGAAACCAGGTGAATCGCTGGGCTGGTGAGCTCTCTCCTCGCACTGGACTCACTTCAGGTCCCACTGGTGCGTTTACATCTTTGCCGGGCTGCGCAGACAAACTGCACCAACTCAGCAGAGCTGCGCAGATTCGGCAAACTTCGCAGACCTCCTGCTCCTGGGGTCACAGTGACACCCCCTCTGTCCCAGGCTGCAAGCTGTCAGTATATCACACTGTGGTCCATCAGCATGAGCCAGGCCTGCGAGTCCGCAGGGTCTGACGAGCGCCTGGTCAGTGAGAGTGCTCACACCTCTCTCAGAACAACCGTGTGAGAGTGCAGGACCTGAGCACCATCCCCACCAGCCCCACTACTTCCAAACCAAATATTCGCTAGAGGCAGGGACAATGTCTCTAGAGACAGCAGCAGTGACAGTGTCTCTAGAGGCAGGGACAGTGTCTCTAGAGACAGCAGCAGTGATGGTGTCTCTAGAGGCAGGGACAGTGTCTTTAGAGACAGCAGCAGTAATTGTTCATTTTAACTGCCACATGCAACAAAGGAATTTATCTCCACCTTTGAAAAACAACAGAAGTGACTCCCTACAGATACAATCAGCAAAGAACAGGGCAGGGGTGATAAGGGCTCAGAGGGCAGAGCTGTTGCAAAAGAGTCTGTGCAAACACACATACACACACATACACACACATACACACACATACACACACATACACACACGCACACTCATGCTCACATTTGTATTTCTGTATCTGTGGGCAGCTTCCCTCTAACTTTCATTCTCATATTATTTATTACACCAAACTCCATGCAGGGTGAAAACAGTCCTGGAACGTTGGGAACACTGTGAGAACAGACAGTCAGTGGGGAGTTAGGGGACAGTAAGACGCACACAGACAGACACCGAGGAAGAGAGGGAGACGAAGAGAGAGCCAATCTGACTCTGACCGACTTACAGACAGATGCCAGACTGACACACCAACAAAAGCAACAGCACCCTGATCATTGTCCAAATAATATGTACACAATTTAAACTGAAATAAATTGAGGAGGATTGATCTGAAGTGTAAAATACTGGATGTGCTGGCTTGTGAGCAGCGGTCTCAAGGTCCAGAGAAAATGTCGATCTGGACCTCTGGTGGCAGCTCTTGCTACTGCACTTTAAAAAACCAGCACACTGCCTGTATGCCGTTCAGCCAGCAGGGGGCAGTCTTTGTTCCTTTACTCCATCTCCAGTTATCTCAATGTATGACTTTCTCTATCTTTTTCCCTCCCTCTCCTCTCCCTTCTCTCCCTGCTGCAACAGTGCTTTCTGCTGGCGTGAAGGTGTATAAAGTTTAAGTACATGAATTAAACAAGATAGAAAAGTCTCCGCCTAAAGGCTCAAGTCTCTTGGTCCCAGCGGGTGTGCTCAATGTTGGTAGACTGGGAGCCAGCAGGGCTCAGCTCAGGCAGTCTCCTCAGGGCCGCTACAGGTCCTTATCTTTTCTGCTGGCCTGGGCGACCTCAGGACAGCCTCTCAAGCAGACGCCCTCCTTCCTGGGCCCTGGGGAGCCCCTGGTGGGGCCGAGCTCAGCCTCCTGCAGACAGAAACAGGGGGTGAACCTCACGCCGCCATACCGCTGGTGACGATGCGCCCGTCCGCCGCGCCAGGCCGGAGCCGGCGGTCCTGCCCGGGGGGAGTGTGAGCCGGGAGGCCGGGGAGGGGGAGCTCAGGGAACAGGGGTACGGGGGGGGCGGACCTGTGTCTGGTGGGCTGTCAGCAGGTCCCAGGCCCGCAGCAGGCAGCACCCCTCCCCCAGGAAGCACACCAGGATGTGCAGCACGTCGCCCCAGCGACCGACCGTCAGCATCAGGACCAGCAGCCCCCCGAGTCGCACCACCACGGTCTGGAACACAGCCTGGCCACCAGGGCGGTGCTGCTGCTCCTCTGAGGGGGAGGGGAGAGACGGTCAGTAAAAGACCCAGAAGCGCACACCCCCCCCCGGCCGCCCCCCCCTCACCTTGCATGTAGATGACCAGCAAGGTGTAGCAGATCGTCAGGGGAGTCCAGAACCTCAGGGCGTCGGCCGCGGACAGGAAGTCGCGGTTGATCAGGGACAAGGCGGCAACAGCCGCCACCAGGAAGGCCAGGGCGAGGGCGCGGCGCAGCAGGCCCGGGATGGCGTGGGACCAGGTCAGAAGCGTGACGCACACCCCGCAGTACCGCTGGGAGCTGTGCAGCTTGTACATCGTGCCCACGTGCCCCCACAGCGACCTCGTGTGCCAGCACAGCAGCCCTGCCAGCCCTGCGCTCAGCGCCAGGCTCAGGGTGCTCTGCGGCGCCCCCTCCTGGAGGAAGCTGAGGCTGCAGGTCAGCGCACAGCCCAGGGAGAACTGGCACTGCACCAGTAGCTGGCTGCTGTGGAGGGCCTCCTGCAGGCAGAGAGGTGGCACTGCAATGAGTCTTACAGTTCTGCTCTTTATTAGACTGAATTCAATCAGCTGCTTTGCGTACAGCAGAGCGTCAAGCATTGTGCCAGTGTTCGGTGTCACTGTTTAGCTCGTCAGTGTTCAGAGTGCCTGTGTTCAGCAGGCCAGAGTTCAGTGTCAGCGTTCAGTGTCAGTCTCACCGGTCAGTCTCAGCGGACCAGTGTTCAGTGTCAGTCTCAGAGGACCAGTGTTCAGTGTGTGTGGCTCACCGGCACTGCCATCAGTCTTGCAGAAACGGCCCGCAGTGAGAACTCCAGCACCACCAGCGCAGCGACCCGGGAACCCACCACACCCAGCACCGCCGTCAAAACCCACAGCTGGACCGCCTCCATAAACCCGCCTCTCCTGTGCAACTGCACCCGGTCTCCACTGGCCCGGCCCGGGTCACTGCAAAAGCACAGAGACTCCCAGTGAAGAGCAGTCTGATCCAGTCCAGGTTTTACCAGCTGCAGGGCTCTGGCAACAGCAGCAGGTTACTGCAGGACTGAGTGATCCTGCAGACACACTGTCACCCTGCACACAGAGCAGAGAGCTACTGCAGTGAACTACAGACACACAGTCACCTTGCACACAGAGCAGAGAGCTACTGCAGTGAACTACAGACACACTGTCACGCTGCACACAGAGCAGAGAGCTACTGCAGTGAACTACAGACACACTGTCACCCTGCACACAGAGCAGAGAGCTACTGCAGTGAACTACAGACACACTGTCACTCTGCACACAGAGCAGAGAGCTACTGCAGTGAACTACAGACACACTGTCACGCTGCACACAGAGCAGAGAGCTACTGCAGTGAACTACAGACACACTGTCACCCTGCACACAGAGCAGAGAGCTACTGCAGTGAACTACAGACACACTGTCACCCTGCACACAGAGCAGAGAGCTACTGCAGTGAACTACAGACACACTGTCACGCTGCACACAGAGCAGAGAGCTACTGCAGTGAACTACAGACACACTGTCACGCTGCACACAGAGCAGAGAGCTACTGCAGTGAACTACAGACACACTGTCACCCTGCACACAGAGCAGAGTCACTGCAGTGAACTACAGACACACTGTCACCCTGCACACAGAGCAGAGAGCTACTGCAGTGAACTACAGACACACTGTCACCCTGCACACAGAGCAGAGAGCTACTGCAGTGAACTACAGACACACTGTCACGCTGCACACAGAGCAGAGAGCTACTGCAGTGAACTAGACACACTGTCACCCTGCACACAGAGCAGAGAGCTACTGCAGTGAACTACAGACACACTGTCACGCTGCACACAGAGCAGAGAGCTACTGCAGTGAACTACAGACACACTGTCACGCTGCACACAGAGCAGAGAGCTACTGCAGTGAACTACAGACACTGTCACGCTGCACACAGAGCAGAGAGCTACTGCAGTGAACTACAGACACTGTCACGCTGCACACAGAGCAGAGAGCTACTGCAGTGAACTACAGACACACTGTCACCCTGCACACAGAGCAGAGAGCTACTGCAGTGAACTACAGACACACTGTCACCCTGCACACAGAGCAGAGAGCTACTGCAGTGAACTACAGACACACTGTCACCCTGCACACAGCAGAGTCACTGCAGTGAACTACAGACACACTGTCACCCTGCACACAGAGCAGAGAGCTACTGCAGTGAACTACAGACACACTGTCACCCTGCACACAGCAGAGTCACTGCAGTGAACTACAGACACACTGTCACCCTGCACACAGCAGAGTCACTGCAGTGAACTACAGACACACTGTCACCCTGCACACAGAGCAGAGTTACTGCAGTGAACTACAGACACACTGTCACCCCGCACACAGAGCAGAGAGCTACTGCAGTGAACTACAGACACACTGTCACCCTGCACACAGAGCAGAGAGCTACTGCAGTGAACTAGACACACTGTCACTCTGCACACAGAGCAGAGTCACTGCAGTGAACTACAGACACACTGTCACTCTGCACACAGAGCAGAGTCACTGCAGTGAACTACAGACACACTGTCACTCTGCACACAGAGCAGAGAGCTACTGCAGTGAACTACAGACACACTGTCACCCTGCACACAGCAGTGTCACTGCAGTGAACTACAGACACACTGTCACCCTGCACACAGAGCAGAGAGCTACTGCAGTGAACTACAGACACACTGTCACTCTGCACACAGAGCAGAGTCACTGCAGTGAACTAGACACACTGTCACCCTGCACAGAGAGCAGAGAGCTACTGCAGTGAACTACAGACACACTGTCACGCTGCACACAGAGCAGAGAGCTACTGCAGTGAACTACAGACACACTGTCACCCTGCACACAGAGCAGAGAGCTACTGCAGTGAACTACAGACACACTGTCACCCTGCACACAGAGCAGAGAGCTACTGCAGTGAACTACAGACACACTGTCACGCTGCACACAGAGCAGAGAGCTACTGCAGTGAACTACAGACACACTGTCACGCTGCACACAGAGCAGAGAGCTACTGCAGTGAACTACAGACACACTGTCACCCTGCACACAGAGCAGAGTCACTGCAGTGAACTACAGACACACTGTCACCCTGCACACAGAGCAGAGAGCTACTGCAGTGAACTACAGACACACTGTCACCCTGCACACAGAGCAGAGAGCTACTGCAGTGAACTACAGACACACTGTCACGCTGCACACAGAGCAGAGAGCTACTGCAGTGAACTAGACACACTGTCACCCTGCACACAGAGCAGAGAGCTACTGCAGTGAACTACAGACACACTGTCACGCTGCACACAGAGCAGAGAGCTACTGCAGTGAACTACAGACACACTGTCACGCTGCACACAGAGCAGAGAGCTACTGCAGTGAACTACAGACACTGTCACGCTGCACACAGAGCAGAGAGCTACTGCAGTGAACTACAGACACTGTCACGCTGCACACAGAGCAGAGAGCTACTGCAGTGAACTACAGACACACTGTCACCCTGCACACAGAGCAGAGAGCTACTGCAGTGAACTACAGACACACTGTCACCCTGCACACAGAGCAGAGAGCTACTGCAGTGAACTACAGACACACTGTCACCCTGCACACAGCAGAGTCACTGCAGTGAACTACAGACACACTGTCACCCTGCACACAGAGCAGAGAGCTACTGCAGTGAACTACAGACACACTGTCACCCTGCACACAGCAGAGTCACTGCAGTGAACTACAGACACACTGTCACCCTGCACACAGCAGAGTCACTGCAGTGAACTACAGACACACTGTCACCCTGCACACAGAGCAGAGTTACTGCAGTGAACTACAGACACACTGTCACCCCGCACACAGAGCAGAGAGCTACTGCAGTGAACTACAGACACACTGTCACCCTGCACACAGAGCAGAGAGCTACTGCAGTGAACTAGACACACTGTCACTCTGCACACAGAGCAGAGTCACTGCAGTGAACTACAGACACACTGTCACTCTGCACACAGAGCAGAGTCACTGCAGTGAACTACAGACACACTGTCACTCTGCACACAGAGCAGAGAGCTACTGCAGTGAACTACAGACACACTGTCACCCTGCACACAGCAGTGTCACTGCAGTGAACTACAGACACACTGTCACTCTGCACACAGAGTCACTGCAGTGAACTACAGACACACTGTCACCCTGCACACAGAGCAGAGTTACTGCAGTGAACTACAGACACACTGTCACCCTGCACACAGAGCAGAGTTACTGCAGTGAACTACAGACACACTGTCACTCTGCACACAGAGCAGAGTCACTGCAGTGAACTACAGACACACTGTCACGCTGCACACAGAGCAGAGAGCTACTGCAGTGAACTACAGACACACTGTCACTCTGCACACAGAGCAGAGTCACTGCAGTGAACTACAGACACACTGTCACCCCGCACACAGCAGTGTCACTGCAGTGCTACTTGAATAACTCTCAGTGTTTACAGTACTGCTGATTCTCCGGTCCAGCTCTCAGTACACTGGAGCACCACACCCTGGACAGTCTCACACTCTGGTCAAGCCGATGACGATGTGGCCCTTCAGACGTGATGACCCTTCCAGGGGTCACTGCAGGCGCGTCCAGCTCTGGACAGGCGACTCACCTGAAGCCCTTGATGAACGCGTGCACGCGCAGCAGGTTACACAGCACCGAGATCCCGCACGCGCCCACCAGCCCTGTCGGGAAACAGACACGCCGGTGGGTCGCGGGCCAGGCGGAAGTGAGCGGCGGCCGGACCCCGGGGGGACGGGCTCTTACCCTGCAGCAGCGAGTCTAGCGTGGCGGTGCCGGGCGACAGCCACGACACGCCGGGGAGAGCGGGCAGCCAGGACCGCAGGACGGACAGCATTCCTGCCGCGACACACGGCGCCGGGCGGAGAGAAATGGCAGCCGGCGTGCGCGCCGGGGTTTCAAAGGTCACCGCCCGCCCGCGAGCGACAGAGAGCCTCGTTACGGGCGAGAAACTAATCAATCAGATCGATGGAGCCGCCGGCGAACGCACGGACGACGTATAGTGAAACCAAAAAAATCACTGCTTGTGAAATACAATGAATGCAATTCCCACAGCAAACGGTATAAAAACAGTATCACAAGAATAAATTGTATCTTTAGCGTCGCCTGATAAAAAGTTTATACCGAAACAGGATCAACAGCGCCGCCTTGTGGGTGGTAGTGTGTACAGCCGCTGTCCGAATCTGCTCTGATTTTAATCAGTCGACTCCACATCTCTGAGATAGGCCCGTGAGGCTGCCCCCCCTGCAGACAGCACAAACAATGAAACCCACCTTATTCGTCAGTGCTGCGGTTGTGCCGGTTGATGTCGTTGAAAGTAGCGTTTGTGCTGCTTTCGTTCCCGAGATACAGCGCCTTGTTTTCCCGGTGATCACGTGACCACGCACGGCGACTTTGACCTCCAGTGACCCCGTCTGCCGAGTTCAAGCGTCTGTTACAGTTTAGCTCGTACCCTTAACATTTTATAACACTCCAGTGAGATCTCTGCTCTCCTCACTGAGAGCTGATGGTTTGTGAGCGTTCTGGCGCACTATGGCTGCTGTCGCATCATCCAGGTGGGGCTGCACATTGGGGGTGGTTGAGGGGATCCCCATTACCTGTAAAGCGCTTTGACTGGAGTGTCCAGAAAAGCGCTATAGAAGTGTATATATTATTATTATTATTATTATTATTATTATTATTATTATTATTATTCAGAAAAGCATGTGCTGATGACGCTGCAGAAGTGTGCCTTGACAATAATCTCTCCCTCAACCTCCGCAAAAACAAAGAGCTGGTCATCGGTTTTGGAAAGCAGGGTGGGACCACACCCCTGTACACATCAATGGGGTGGCTGTAGAGATGGTGAGCAGCTTCAAGGTCCTGGGTACCTTCATCACTAGTGATTTAACGTGGTCCCAGCATGTAACTGGAGCTACAAAGAAGGCACAACAGCGCCTTTACTCCCTCAGACAATTGAAGATTTGTCCTCACTGCATTCTACAGGTGCTCTATTGAGAGTGACTCACATGTGGTGTTATAGTGTGGTTTGGCAGCAGCTCGTTGTCTGACCAGAAGGTGTTACAGGGGGTGGTCAGCTCAGCCCAGTCCATCACTGGAGTACAGCCCCCTGTATTTCAGACAGTCTTACAGCTTGCTGTCTCAGGAAGGCTGGAAGTATCGCTCAGGACACCTGTCATCCTGGTTTCTCACGGTTCTCCCCCTTCTCTCTGGTCACCGTTATAGGAGCATAAAGGCATAAAGAGCTTACATGCAAATAAGCATTTCATTGCACTTGTGCATGTGACAATAAACTGAACTGAACTAATTTTGATCACCATGTTATAGAAATTATATTCCTGCCATAGAATCGGTCCAGAGAAGATTGACTATGTAATTCCTGGATCTAAAGAAACGATCTTCACTTACAGGCTGGAGGAAATGAGTCTCTTCAGTCTGGAGGGTGTGTCACCGATACGTTGATACGCTGAATGAAGTTAATCTCTTTAGTCATGAATGGATAAGTTCTAAGGGACCTGATCAAATGACTCAGAATCCTCAAAGATACGGAAGTCAAGAACACGGCGAACCTCTTCACTATCAAAGCAGGAACACGTGAACACTGAGGAAAGGAGGCTTCTCTTCTTTACACAGAGGGTTGTAGGAGTGTGGAACAGGCAGCCTAGCTGACACCCTGGGCCTCTTGAAAGTAACAGCTGGAGGAGTTTCTGGGATGAGTCAGCTACTAACAGCCACAGGGGTCAGATGGTCAGGGTGCTCCTCTCCCTCGTTGCGATCCCCTCTCTCTCCTTCGCCTCTCACTTTGTTTTAGCTGCAAGGTTTCTCTTGTGTCCATTTCACACTGAAGACAATAACAGCTTTCTCACTGCGGCTTCAATTTATTAAAACTAACAGAGAGGAAAGCTCTTTGGCCCCAGATACTGAGACTCATGTCCTGCGAGCTGAGCTTGTTGAGAATCTGACTGCCAAGGCTCAGCTCGCAGATCCACTCAGGTTTTACAGTGTAATTAGTTATACGCACAGCAGTACACATCAGTCTCTTTAGGTTTTACAGTAAGTCTGACTCCCAGTGCACAGCAGTCTGATCCACTCCAGGTAGAGGGTTTTGTAAAGAACCCACTAGTACTGACTGAATGTTTCTTTTTTTAATAACATTGCATAGACAACTACTGTACAAATTGTTTATGAATCATCAGGCAGGAGCTGTACAAAAGCCATCGAAGATCTGTGCTCCGTGACACTTTGTGAAAGAATCTTCATGGCAAATACAGTACTCCGAAGGGCAAACGCAGTCCTGACCTACTGGCTTGTGTGTGTGTTTTAACTGTTTGTGAAATACACAGTAATATGAAGTAACCCTGAAATCTGAGTTTAAGACATGCGGTCAAAATAACAACTGGAGTGTTTTAGCCACACCCCCTAAGCTAACCACATCTGTGCCCTTCAGCGAATCACAGGCCCTCTCACGGATTAGCACTAACCATGCCCCTGGCCCCGCCCTGCGGCACCGCCCTCAGTTCGACCCCCGGCTGCGCTGGTGTGGACAGGTCTCCCTCCTCAGCAGGTCCCAGAACAGCATGCTCAGCACAGTGTGGGGCCCCAGGCGGACGAAGGCCGGCCCAATGCCCTTGTACAGCCCCAGGGGGCTCTCTGTCCGGCACACCTTCGCCAGGCAGTCCAGGAACCCCCTGTACAGACAGCCCTGCAGGAGAGCAAGGAGCAGAAACAACGTCAGACAGCATCCAGTCCCCAGTCAGCCAGCCCAGCTCCTGGAGGGCTGCAGTCGGCGCCCTCAAACCAGCGTTTTTTACACACTTGGAACAATTTCATTTTGACCGTCTGAGCAGGTGCTTTTTTCAAGGAAGACTCTGTGGTCTCCTAGAGACTCACAGACACCCTCGTGTCTTAGAGACACACAGACTCTGTGGTCTCCTCGAGACTCATAGACACCCTCGTGTCTTAGAGAGCCACAGACTCTGTGGTCTCCTAGAGACGCCCACACTCACCCTTCCCTGTTTGTCCACCGGCTGGTTGTAAAGTCGAGTACTGATGACATCGAAGGGTGTCATGGCAATCGCCACGGAGACGCTGCTGATCATGGCGGCTGTGAGGGCCACCAGCCAGCTGTCTGGACTGTACCACTGCAACAGAGAGAGGCTGTTTCTCAGTCATGCTCCTTATGTTGTATGTAAATGTCTTATGATGTGTCTGTATTGTAAATGTCTATAGATGTGGTGTTAATTGTACATGCTTTGGCAACACTGTCATTCTTCGGTCATGCAATAAAGCTGTTGAATTGAATTGATTTGATTTGGATTTAGAGGGGGAGGACTGTGAGACTCACTCCATTCTGCCCCTGGGTCTGTTTGACCCTGCGGTCAGGGGCAGGGGCAGCCAAACTGGGCTCTTCCAGTTGGTTCCACTGTAGGTCTGTCGCAGCAGTTAAGGCTGAATTCGGTAATTCAAGTACTGGGGGTCCGGTATTGGCAGAGACTGCTGGAGCGCCTCGGTCAGGGTGTCTGCCGGACAGGAACTGGCCTGATCCTGACCCGGACAGACAGCCCTCCTCTTCCCTACCTGCTGCAGGCTGACCCACTCCTTGGCTCCGCTGAAGGTGGCGAGCTGGGCGGCTGACCCCACCATGACCCTGGGCACAGCGCCGCCCACCCCCCGCCACAGGCCCAGCAGGCCCTGGCTGCGGTAGATACTGGCAAACGCGCTGGACACGCCCTGACAGAGAGGCAGAGGAGAGAGGACAGGGGTTTAATACTTCGCTGTGTCCGAGACGAAGGGACAGCTGTCTTACTGACCAGTCATCACTTCCCTGTGATGGACAGGTGGTTAAACTGACCAGTACTAACACCCCTGTGATGGACAGGCTGTCTTACTGACCAGACCTCACACCCCTGTGATGGACAGGCTGTCTTACTGACCAGACCTCACTGCCCTGTGATGGACAGGCTGTATTACTGACCAGTCCTCACTCCCCTGTGATGGACAGGCTGTCTTACTGACCAGACCTCACTGCCCTGTGATGGACAGGCTGTCTTACTGACCAGACCTCACACCCCTGTGATGGACAGGCTGTATTACTGACCAGTCCTCACTCCCCTGTGATGGACAGGCTGTCTTACTGACCAGACCTCACTGCCCTGTGATGGACAGGCTGTCTTACTGACCAGACCTCACACCCCTGTGATGGACAGGCTGTATTACTGACCAGACCTCACTCCCCTGTGATGGACAAGCTGTCTTACTGACCAGTTCTCACACCCCTGTGATGGACAGGCTGTCTTACTGACCAGACCTCACTCCCCTGTGATGGACAAGCTGTCTTACTGACCAGTTCTCACTGCCCTGTGATGGACAGGCTGTCTTACTGACCAGACCTCACTCCCCTGTGATGGACAAGCTGTCTTACTGACCAGTTCTCACTGCCCTGTGATGGACAGGCTGTCTTACTGACCAGACCTCACTCTCTGACACAGAGGGGCCCAGTGCTCTTTCTGCTCTGTTTGTGCAACACTGAGCTGTAAGCAGATTTCCCCATATCATCTGCCTGCTCGTCCTGTGAAGTTCTGCTGGGAGGTGTTGCAGTTTCAAAACAGGAGTGTGAGTGCTGATTGGTCAGCTGACACCCACCCAGGCCCAGTGCAGACTCCTGACTCAGCAGCTCACTGCTCAGCCCTGCCTGAGAGACAAAGAGCTGCCGGGGCTGACTGGGCGCTGGCCTGGAAGACACACACAACAGCAACAGTAACAGCAACAGCAATCCCTCAAAACAAGGGAGGGTGTGTGGAGTTTGTGCAATGCCTCAGGAGCAGTGTGGAGCTGTGGGGGGCTGTGGGGGGCTGTGTGGGGCTGTGTGGGGCTGTGTGGAGCAGTGTGGGGGAGTGTGGGTCTGTGTGGGGCTGTGGGGAGCTGTGTGGGGCTGTGTGCAGTTGTGTGCGGCTGTGTGGGACAGTGTGGAGCAGTGTGGGGCTGTGTGGAGCAGTGTGGGACAGTGTGGGGCCTCCCCTGCTCATTCTGCCCCTCATTTACCCCTCCCCCCTCGTGACCCCTCTCGCTTGGCTCAGATCAATGGTGCTGCTCTGGAAACACCACGCACACCTCAGCCAGGAAAGACACAAATATTTACACTGCACCCAGTCGACCATTTCAGAATCTCATGTTCTGTTGAAATACTTCTCATTCTGAGTCTCTCGTGCCTCGTTCCTTCCATCTGAAATCAGCCTCTTCAAGACCAAGAAGGCACCTGACACAAGTATGAGGCACAAAGTGCATTGACACCCGGAACAGAAGGCACTTCTCTACACAGCGGGTAGCGGGAGTCTGGAACAGGCGGCCCAGGCACGTTCCTGAAGATGATGCACTTGAAGAAGTGGCTGGATGAGGCACTGGGATCATTAGCTGCTGAAGTACTAAAACGCAGGGGGCTATCTGGGCAGACTGGCCAGGTGTGGTTGGCAGCAGCTGTAACTGTGTGTCCTCTGTTCTCTCCACCCCTCTGCGCCTCTCCCTGCCCCTGTGCCCCTGTGCCCCTCTCACCTGGTGGTTGTGCTGGTGGCCCACGGCGACGGCAGCCACAGTCTGGGCCTGGAGCTGCGTCTTCACCTGGAACACAGACAGCGCGCTCCGCGTCAACACCTGCCTGCTGCGCCCTCTCCCCCCCGGGGCTGGGGCACCCAACCCATCGCAGCACCAGGCAGACCCGTGTGCTGGGGGGACCAGTGTGAGTTACCCCAAGAGAGGGAGGCACGAATACTTCAGCACTGTTGATGCACCATGACGCAATGCGCGCACACACACACGCACGCACGCACACACACACACACACACACACACACACACACACACACACACACACAGGCTCACGCTCACGGCGCGCTGTCACTCACCAGGTAGGCGGGGCTGGCCACGAACGCTCCCAGAGCCCCTGCGGTGGCGCCCGTGGCCAGACTGCCCCCTGGGGGCTGGGTAAGGCCCGCGGCCTCCGCGCGGGAGTAGACCCCCAGTCGGACCCCGTTCATCACGCCCTGGTACAGCAGGCCCACCGACAGCCCCTTCTGCAGGCCGGCCAGCCCGTCGGCCCGCACCACCGCCCACAGCGCCTGCAGCACGCCGCGGTACGGCCGCGGGTACGAGCCCCGCGCGCGCAGCTCCCCCTGCAGCTGCAGCCGCGTCTTCGCCACCTCCAGCGGGTTGGTGAACACGCAGGCCCCGCAGCAGGCCGCCGCGCCCAGGGCGAAGTCCAGGGGGCGCCAGAGCGTCAGGGGCGGGGGAGGGGTCTCCTGGGAATACTGCAGCAGCACCCCCATCCTCCTGGACGGCGGGCGCCTACTCCTGCTCCCTGGGGTCCAGTGCTCGCAGCTGCGGGAACAGAGCCTCTCTCCTGTCCGGCCCCCTCCAGTCTGGCCCAGTAATCCCACACAGCCCAGTCCACACCAGTGTAGATTAAGAAGCCCGCGAGAAATCTCTTCCCAGCGGTTCTCCCTGGCTTGTTCTGAACCAGGAAGACAGACAAGAACCTCAATTACTGTTCCTAATGTCAATCATAATTATCAATCATTCCGAGACGGTAACGTCAATTCAGGTTCATCCCAGTTGAGTAAAGTGCCCTGGTTCTGGACCGGTCAGGTTCTAATCCGTGAGCCTGGGGCACAGCGACGGAGTGACGCAGCGACTCTCCTCTTCTTCAAGTTGAGGTTCAGGTGCCAAAACTGCCCCGGTTGGCGTGGCAACGTGTATCAGCTGTGCCTCGGAGCTGGAGCCTGGCACAGGCTGGGTCTCTGTCAGGGACACCGGACTCTGCTCCGAGCCCTGACTCCCGGCACAGCCTCGTCCGCGCAGGCGGGTCACTGGGAGGGAGGAGCTGCCCGCTGGCACCTCGGCCCCAGTCAGTGGGAACATGAGCTCCAGCAGACCTCCCCTGCGACCGAGCCCCGCCTCCACCCCGCCGCTAGCCAATGAGGTTCTCCGCTCCTCACTTACCCCCTTCCCCTCAGCCAATGAGGCTTAGCCCATGCCCCCCTCTCCCCCCCGGAGGAACTAAAGGTTTCTCTGGGTAAAAGGTCAGGAGTAAACAGAGGGAGGGTTGGCGCTGGCTCTCTCAGAGGAAACTGGAAGGGTTACGCCTGGAACGTCAGCAATGTCCACAGAAGATCTGAAACCGGAGCTGTAGCTGCTCTCCTCACCCCTCCTGTTGTTATTATCATGTAACTGTCCCTCCGGCTGGAGTCTCCTTGACAAACACAAACACACACCGTCACACAAACACTTCTTCACAACCCTGCTCATCTCTGGCTTCTACAGCCATCCGGCTCCTGCCCAGAGGAATCGGTCCCTCTGCGCACAAAACACACAGAGACACACACAGACTACACACACACTCATACTGCATCTACACAGACTACACACACACTCATACTGCATCTACACAGACACACACACACTCATACTGCATCCACACAGACTACACACACACTCATACTGCATCTACACAGACACACACACACTCATACTGCATCTACACAGAAATACACACACTCGTACTGCATCTACACAGACTACACACACACTCATACTGCATCTACACAGAAATACACACACTGACTACACACACACTCATACTGCATCTACACAGACACACACACACTCATACTGCATCTACACAGAAATACACACACTCATACTGTATCTACACAGACTACACACACACTCATACTGTATCTACACAGAAATACACACACTCGTACTGCATCTACACAGACTACACACACACTCATACTGCATCCACACAGACACACACACACAGAAACACACACCGCTGAGCTGTAAGGCAGCAGCATGACTATTATAAATATATAGAATTCATTTTAAAATATAAATATTTTGTTAATATTTAAGTATATATTCATGGTAAAAGACTGAGATGATGAAAAGATGAATCGATCTTTTTTCAGGTGTTAGACGTGCCTTTGCCAGCCCAACACGGGCTCCTGCGCCACCCAGTGGACAGCCGAGGTCAGTACAGCGGCTTTCACACGGGGGCGCTATTCTCCTGGGTAACAAGAGCTGAACAGGGATCCTGCAGCTTGGGTGTTGCTCCAAACCGAGTAGTTGAATAATCAATTAAAATATTTTCTCAAATGGAAATATCTATAGGGTTTTTTCCTTATGATCTTTCACTGATTAAGTTTTTTTATCGATATAGGTACCTGTAAGATACCCAGACCATGAGACAAAAGGAAATTAAAAGGTTCAGCTAACCAGGGATAGGAAGACCTTTACACAGAGGGCGGCGGGTGTCTGGATCAGACGTCCTGGCTGCAGTGCTGGAGCAGTTTCAGGGTGACCTTTCCAGGGTGAGACGGCCAGCTGGGACCCCTGGGCAGTCAAATTGGAGGAATGGTGGGAGCCGAGGGTTGATGGGACACCGCCGAGCTGCGACCCTTGTTGCTGTCGGGGCGCAGGCGCCTGGCAGACACGAGTCCAGCTGGCGGCTCCAGCTGTGGGCAGTGTGGGCGTAGAGCACACCAGCCACCCGCCTGCAAGACTGGACTCCTGCGGATCGGCCGCTCACTGCTGCTGGGGTGCGACTTACCCACCTCGTCCCGAAACCACGCACACCGGGCGACGGGCTCCCTTACAGCAGCAACGCCAGACTGGAACTGGTGAACAGACCAATATCACCAGGGCAGTGTAATAAAACAACAGCTCACTTGTTAATTAAAAAGATACTTTTAATGAAAAAAAAAAACATTAACAACCAACCAAGGATGATATGAATACGGCCCGGCCAACAACACTTCTGACCAGTAACACTTAAAAACTGCCCAAGTCACAAACTGCACTTCACTCCCATTAACAGGGCAGACAGCTGAATGTACGTGGACTGGGGACAAGGGGAGAGGAAGAGGCAGGGACAGGGGACAGGGGACAGGGGGAGAGGAAGAGGCAGGGACAAGGGGAGAGGAAGGGCAGGGACAGGTAACAGGGGGAGGGGACAAGGGGACAGATACAGGTGGAGATAAATCATTTTTCAGGACATTCAGGCACCATCATCTATGAATCCCAAAGCAGTGATGCCAAGTGAGCAGAGAGACCCAAATACAAATCTGTTAACACAGGGACCCTTCTATGCTTGGAGAGGCAGGGCCATCCCTGACACTCCTGGCACAGAGAGGGACTGCAGCACGACTGCCTGTCCCGAGTGGACAGGGCGGACTGGGCTGGGGTTTCCGAGTCGGCCTGGTGTGTCGGCACCGTCCCGAACCCTTACGCAGATACAGCAGCGGAGAGAGAGCGCGCCGATCAGAGCGCCGGGCACAGGCTGGCCCCTGGCAGGTTCCGTGCACCCAGGTGCCCAGGGCCCGCGCTGCTGCAGGGCAGGCTGGGGGGGTGCCACAGCAACGGGGAACCCCCCCCTCCCCCTTACCACAGGAGAGACCGCGGCAGAAGAGCATGTAGAAATCAACAAGAAAAAAACAGGCTTCAAAACCACAAAGTGTTAAATGAGGGTACAGGCTCAGGCAACTAAAAACTAAGACTTGATACTGTCACAACAAGCAGCTGAAACACCTGACCTCCCCTGGGGAGCAGATGTTCACAGCCACCTCAGCACCTCCTCCAACCAGCAACAGCAGGAGCTCAGGGATATGAGCGCAGGACAGAAAACAAGAGGCACTTTACACAGAGAGCTGTGGGAGTCTTGAACCAGCTCCCTAAACGGGTCTCTGGAGCCGATTCTGTGGAGCCCTTTACAGATCAGGCTGACGGGACTCTTGGGTCATTGAGCTTCTTGCAGCCAGACGAACAGGAGGGGTCACAAGGCCCCCTCCCCTCCTGAACTGCTGCTGTCCTAACAGGCTTCCTGACCGACACACTAGGCAAGTGTTCAGGCAGCTTCGCATAACAGGCTACGCAGACAGAGGATCGTTAAGGATTCACCCCTCGTTAAAGTCTTTAATTAACAGACTGACATTCTTCAGTCTGCAGGCATTAACCAAAAACAAGCAAAATTTATTACAGATTTATTTCACTGTTTATTAACTGAGCATTACACAATGCCATATGTGATCAATTGCCCTAGCCACCAACCCAAAACAGAAGGCACGTCTTTACACTAAGAGCAGTAGGAGTCTGGAACAAGCTGCCCAGATACTCTTAAAGTTTGCACCCAGGGGACCCATCAAGAAGCAGGTACATCAGGTCCTGGGATCGCTCAGCCTAACTGGCACAGGGAGCGAGGTGATCCGACAGGCCCCTGCTGGCCATAGCCTCTGATGCTCCACTTTGTCCCAGCATGCCCCTGGGAGCCTGTGTACAGAAGTCGGGCATGTGCTGTTAGTCTCATTGGACAGTTCCCAGCCTTCACTGGCCTCGCCAGCCCCCACCATCACTTAACACAGCTACTTGTGTCTAACACGCTGTCCCCAGTGGACCTGGCTCGCCCACGCCACAGCGACACTGCTTGAAATCACACTTGATCAGAACGGTGACCGTGGTTTTAATCCTTCATGAGTTTTTATTTATGTAATCTTGGTCACATCACCAGCTGAAACACAAGGCAGCAAAGATACCCCCAGGAAACAGGATCACTTGGAGACGCCTCAGGATCTCCCCTCCTCCCACTGCACCCCCATACTGCAACAGAGGGGTGTCTGCCCTCCCATCACACTCCCAGAAACCTCCAGGTCACATCGCCATTTCATCTTCTTCACTTCCGTGTTGCAAACCATACCAACCTCCCCTCCTCGCTCCAGAACACCCCTCCCACTTCTCCACCTGACACTCCCTCAGAGCCCAGACTTGGGCCCATAAAGACACACTCATGCGCGCGCGCACACACGCACACACACACGCACGCGCGGTCAAACCTTCATTGTAAACAGAGAGAGAACAATTACCCCCCCCCCCACCCATCCCAGAACTCAGCCCCCGCCCCTCCTGCCGGTCTGCAGAGGGACAGAGCAGATGCCCACCGCCATGAGACCCCACCTGCCGCCACAGGGAGAGGGAGGGTGATCCCCCCACCTCCCCCAACCCCCACACCGGGGCGCAGGGCGATGGCGGAGAGGGGCACAGCAGCTAGGAGCTGGACTCTGTCCGGTCTGCCCCCACACAGGGCTCCCTTTATTGTACAAGGCAGCAGGAGGAAGAGGAAGGAGGAGTGGTGCACGTAAACAAGCGGAGAGAAAGTGGGGGTCAGCGACTGCTCCCCCTCCAACACCCCCAAACGCTCGCTGGGGGCAAGTCGGTCAGTCCGTCTCTCTCCGGCTGTATTATCTCTTGGCGCGCACGAAATACAAGGCGTTGGTTTTGGGGTAATACTTCACGTTCTGCTTCTTGTCCATCAGCCCCCCAAAAATGATCAGCTCCCCCCTGCCCTGGACGACCGTGTGAAGGCTGGTCTCAGGGGGCCCCACCACCGAGCTGCTCCCACCCCCGAAAACCTTCCAGGCCACCATCCCGCTCTCCTTGGCCCGGGAAATGTCCAGGACGTACATCTGCATGGGCTTGCAGTTGAGGCTCTGGTACAGCGGCTTGCCCACGTTGAGCGACTGGGGGGGGTGGTGGCCCAGCCGCCGCGCGATTGGAGGGATGGAGTGTCCGTCGACCGCGGCCGGGGGCGGGGCAGGAGGGGGCGGGCTGGAGGCCGTGGCCACGCCCCCATGCGGAGAGGAAGAGGAAGAGGAAGGAGCCGTGGAGAGGGCCTTGACGGCCTCCAGGCCCCTCCGCAGCGCGCCGGGGGACACCGCGCCCGGGGGCGTCCGCGCCGCGCTCTGGGGCGGCGGCGTGTGCAGCCCGTTGGTCTGCTCGGGGGTGGGGCACTCTGGGAGCGCCGGCTTGGGATCCCAGCCGTAGTCCAGCGCCCGCGGGTGGGCGTCGGTGCCAGTCCTGCTCCGAAACTCGTATCCCTCCACCGCGCTGGGAGTCCCCGGCGAGCCGGCCTGCGCCGGGCTGCCGCCGGCCGAGGAGCAGGAGCCGTTGAGGGCGGGGGGGCTGTCTGCGCCGCGGGAGGGGGAGGGGCTGCCCTCCCGCCCGCCCCCGGCCCCGCCCTGCCTCTGCGCGCGCGGCCGAAGCGTGCCCCAGCGGCCGTTGACGCAGGGCGCCTCCTCGCCCAGCCCTCGCACCGGGGACTGGGGCCGCAGCTCGCGCTGCTCGGGTGCCAGCGAGGGGGGCGTGGCGCTGATGGGAGAGGGCCGCGAGTTCAGGCTGGGGCTGAGCGGGGCGCGGCCGCTGGGGGCCTGGCTGAACACCACCACACACTGGCCCACCTGGAGACAGAGCAGGACGGGGGGTTACTCGCAATCGAACACGGTCCGGCGGCGTTTGACACTACAGCGCCGGGCGGGGCGCGACGGGTCATACCCGGCAGGCAGGGTGGCACCAGAGCTCCGGGGCGCCGTGCTCCTCGTTCTCCACCCGCAGCTGCTGCCACGACCAGGGGGAGGCGCCCATGTGCAGCAGCCAGGCATCCTTCAGCAGCTGGGAAAGACGGACAGAGGCAGCGGGGTCAGAGGGCGCTGGACAGGGACACTCGCGGTTGGCGCGGGGGCGGACGGGCCGCTCGGCACTCACCGCGTTGGGGCCGCCGCAGCCTCCCAGGATCAGCAGGGTCTCGTCATCCATCACGATCTGAGACAAGGAACAAGACAGTTGGACTAGAGGTGCTGCCGAGAAAAACAGGGCCGAGCAGGACGGGCTTCACTGCATCCCGACAAACACTGATGTCCTTGGCGACCGCAGAGCAACGTTTGAAATGTCACAGCTCATCGATGGGGACTAACAGAGCTTTAAAAGGGAGCTGCAGCGCCTCCTTGCATCACTGTTACACAGTTACAGGGTTACAGAGCAGCCTTTGTAAAGCCAGGAGATGGCCAGGGATACAAAGAGCCCGATTCCTGCGAGTTCCAGTTAAAGTAGCGATCTGTGAAGGGGTCCGCTCACCTGGGACTGACCCCCCCGCGGGTGAGGGGCGGGACCCGCCACGGCCGGCTTGGACCAGGACCACTGCTCCAGGTCCAGCACCCAGACCTCGTTGCTCCTGCGAGACACAGAGAGGCGACGCTGACACCTCGTGTGCACGACGAGTCAGCGACAGGCCCGGGGCTGCAGTCCAGATCAAACAGGGGGAGCAGCGCCGGGGGGGAGTCGGGGTTGAGGGTTACTCACATCTGCCGGGACCCCAGCGACCCCCCAAACACCACCATTCTGCTCCCGATCACGGAGGACGAGTGGCCGGCCATGGGGGGCGGGCCGTGAGTTGTCACGATGCAGTTCCACCTGCAGAGGGAGCAGGAGAGCAAGGGGGAGGAGTGAGGGGAGCAGCAGGGGTGGAGAAAGAGCGAAGCCTCTCAGATGTGACGGTCTGCTACTGAGTTTTCTCTTTCAAGCAACTCGACATCATCTTCCCCTCCATCTCTCCTCCAGTCTTGACACCCGACCCACTACACCCCTGCAGCCACCACACCCCCCCACTGACACCCTCACAACACCCCCAAACCCCTCCTCCTCTCCCCCGTCGCCGCGGAGGGCAGCCCCTCCCGCCTCTCACCAGTTCTTGGAGGGGGAGTACGTGTGAATCTCATCGAAGAACCTCTCGGGCTGGTGCAGGGGGTACGGGCTGGGCCGGGTCCAGCCCCCGAACAGAACCAGCAGGTCCCGGTACACCACCAGAGTGGCCCCAGCCTTCGGGGAGGGGTAGGAACCTGAGTGAAGGGAGGGCAGGGGTCAGCACCGGGGCAGCTGTCAGCGGAGAGAGGACCGGCCCGAGCGGCCAGCCGTGCCCAGCAGTGTGCCCACCTGACGCCAGTGGCCGGATCCACTCCTTGCTGTTGAGGTCAAGTCTCCAGAGGTCGTTGAAGGCGGCGTTGCAGCTGCTCTGAGTGCAGCCCCCAAACACGTACATGGACTGGTTGCTGTCATAGTAACACGCACCTGGAACACGCGACACATATCACACACATTCACATATCACAGATACTACCAGGCATGGCCATCAGACCCCCAGTGCACAGCAGCCTGATCCACTCCAGGCTTCACAGCAGCCTGATCCACTTACAGGCACAGCAGAAAAATTAAGTCCATGCAAATTTAGTCAAAACAAAGCAGAAAGTATTTCACATCCAGCAAGAGGTACAGCTCTCATACAGCCCTGGAGCTGGATCACTGCGCTGTGCACTGGGGCTCCGTCAGGAGATGGGGGGGACTGTGGACACACGGCCCCCAGCGCGAGGAGACAGACAGACACACGGCCCCCCGGCGCGAGGAGACAGACGGACAGACAGACAGACAGACACACGGCCCCCCGGCGCGAGGAGACAGACGGACACACGGCCCCCCGGCGCGAGGAGACAGAGGGACAGACAGAGGGAGAGGACGTGCAGGTGGGACCAGCGACAGGGGACCGTACTGTGAGAGAAGCGCTGTGTGATGGGAGTCCCGGGGTAGGGGTAGGTGCGGCTCTCCCACTGAATGTTGCCCTCCTGTACTGCCCTCAGGAAGCCGTGGTAGCACTGGTGGGCCACACCTGGGGAGAGCGGGAGAGAGACGGGTTCAGGCGCGGACCCGGACCCGGACCCGACCCGGTGGAGCGCCCGGCCCGCGCCGCCTCACCCTTGATGAGCCGGTACCACTGC
The DNA here is from genome assembly GCF_059453375.1 of Lepisosteus platostomus. NCBI lineage: Eukaryota > Metazoa > Chordata > Actinopteri > Semionotiformes > Lepisosteidae > Lepisosteus > Lepisosteus platostomus. Next base: position 17,935,303 of record NC_142633.1, on the reverse strand, counting down.
TTGCAGACCAGCGCGGCCGTCTTGTGCTCCTGGTAGGGGGACAGGAAGGACAGGATGTACTCCAGCACCTCCTCGGGCAGCTCGCCCATGGCCTGCTCCGCCCGGGGGGGGCCCTCGCCCTCCGGCTCCGGCGCTCCCCCGCCCCGGGCTGGCTCCCCGTCCTGCTCCATGCGGCCCTCTGCCGGCCCCCCCGCGGCCCCCGCAGCCCCGCCCGCCGCCTCCTCCGTGTCCATGGCAACGAAGCCATCGTCCTCGCTGTCGGACGAGCAAGCCATGGCTGCTGCCGGAGAGAGAGAGAGAGAGAAGGGGGGTCAGCCCCGAGCCACGAGGAGCAGAGCAGATCCTGGGAAAAGGGGAGGCAGAAAGGAGAGAGAGGGGGGCCGCAGGGGGGGAAGGAGGGAAGGACGAAGGGCTGCTCTCACCCTGGCGCCACGACTCAGCCCTGCCCCAGCAGCCCACGGCACTCCTCCAAAACATGGGCACAGCGACCGAAGCCCCCCGGTTCCCGAAATAAGCTCGCTCTCAACAATGACGCCCGCCAGACAGGATAGACCGCCTCTATCTCCTCAGCCTCTGGGAGCTTCCCGACGCTGCCGATCGGAACAGCGGGACGCCCTACACTGCCTGCCTGGAGCTGCACAGTCATCACTGCTGCTCAAAGTGCTGATGCCAGCTGACCAGCAGGCCGCAGGGCAGGGCTCGCGTTTCTGCAGCGCCAGGGAGCCAGAGGGCAGCGCGGGAGACTCGGGCTTGGCGCTCCGGGGCCCTGCAGACGAGAGGCTCCTGTGCGCCCGAGTGCCCCCCGAGCTGCACTCGCAAGGCAGACCCCCGGTCATCTCACCGCCCAGCCCTGAAGGAAAAGCTTTTGATCTGCAGCCCAGACGTCAGCAGGAGTGAAGGTGCCAGGACCCGTGACGCATGTTTAAAACCAGTCCAGGAGAGCAGATCACAGCCGCACACACACACACACTGAGCCAGATCAATGACAGCCTGGGCTCGAGCCAGGAGAAACCCGACTCCCTGGGCCTGCCAGGCAGCTCCGCCGGGCCCCAGGCCTCCCCAGGCCAGCGCACATTGAGCCCCCCCTCCTCGCGCCACTGCAGCGAGGTGCGAGCTCTTCAAAGCCCTCTCAGGCACCCGGACCTGCTCACACCTCCTGGGCCCTGTCAACACCCCCTCCCCACGCACTGCTGGGGTACCAGCTCTCCGGTCACACCAGCGGGGGTGGGTGGGTGGGTGTGTGTGTGTGTGTGTGTGTGTGTGTGTGTGTGTGTACGTGTGTACACGCAGCCACAGCCACACTTGTGAGGAACAGATTATCACAAAGACCAGTATAACAGGTGTGCTCTGCGGGTGGGAGGGGTGTTCAAACCTAGAAGTGCGCAACTGTCTGGTTCTGATCCGTTTCGCTCTGCACAAACGACAGTAAGTAAACCAGCAGAGCGCCGATGGAAGAGCTCGGGAAGACACAGTGGAAACATGTCAGCTCACACAGACTCGGTCTCGGTTCACGGCCATCGGTATGTAAAGCAAAACCGGCTGACCGAACTTCAGACTCCAGGGGCCACAGAGAAACCCTTTATCACTCACACGCTGAGCCAAGGCCATGTGCTAATTAAAGATGACGGAATGTGATGATGACTCTCCAGCGATCACCCTGCTGGCCTGGCACGGCTCATCCAGCAGGCTCATCCAGCTCGGCTTCTCCTGAAGCTTTACTGGTTTCCATTGCAAACTGTACAACAAAAGTGCTGACTTGACATTTCAGGCCACCTTCATAGGTACAAAATGCAGCACTTAAAAATGTAATGACTTAAAAGTAAAAAGTATCTGAAACAGGCAAATTTGCGTTTATATAGTCCCAGTACAGCAGACCAGTCCTGTTACAATAGGGGCTACAGTCCCAGTACAGCAGACCAGTCCTGTTCCAATAGGAGTTACAGTCCCAGTACAGCAGACTAGTCCTGTTCCAATAGGGGCTACAGTTCCAGTACAGCAGACCAGTCCCGTTCCAATAGGGGCTACAGTCCCAGTACAACAGACCAGTCCCATTCCAATAGGAGCTACAGTCCCAGTACAGCAGACCAGTCCCGTTCCAATAGGAGTTACAGTCCCAGTACAGCAGACTAGTCCCGTTCCAATAGGGGCTACAGTCCCAGTACAACAGACCAGTCCCGTTCCAATAGGAGCTACAGTCCCAGTACAGCAGACCAGTCCCGTTCCAATAGGAGCTACAGTCCCAGTACAGCAGACCAGTCCCGTTCCAATAGGGGCTACAGTCCCAGTACAGCAGACCAGTCCCGTTCCAATAGGGGCTACAGTTCCAGTACAGCAGACCAGTCCTGTTCCAATAGGGGCTACAGTTCCAGTACAGCAGACCAGTCCTGTTCCAATAGGGGCTAGAGTCCCTGTGCAGTGTACTTTGTGAACAGCAACTCGCAGGGGTGATAAGCGTTGTTACAATGAGGGCAACTCTGTACAAATCAGACTCCATTCTCACAGCAATCTGATCTACTTCAGGCATTGTCTCAAAACTACAATGTCAATTAGAAAACAAACTGCATTTCCTACATACAGCCTCCAGCTCAGTTTTATCCACTAGGTGCCACAGCAGTTCTTCACTTGCCCCCAGAGCGCTCAGCCACCGTCTACCCTAGGGGCAGCCCCAGATCCAGAGAGACGGGTACTCATGGACCCTGTCTGCCTGTGTCTCAGTGCTGGTGGAGGCAATATCAGAGTGTCACTAGCTGTGTGCTCGCACAGGCATCAGAGCCCCACGGGCAGAGCTCCTGCCCCACACCCCCTCGGGCAGTAAACACCGACCCCGCTAACTCGCCGGCTTCCTGGCCTCCAGGAACAGAGCCGCACACTGGACCCCAGGGAACGTCCGCCGAGGCAGTCAGAGGGAGCTGGACCGGACAGAGGCAGGACAGGACCGACCTGCGCGCCTCGGGGAGCTGAAATGCGTTTATACCAGAAGCAAACGCCCTCATTGTACCACCTGTCTGGTGGGAAGGAGCATCTACTTATCACACCAGGAACAAAAACAACTCATCTGAGAGGAAGAGAAAGCTAGCAGCTACGTCCACCACAGCAGCTCTGGAGGATGAGGATGTGGACCGTGAAGCGCAGCGAAGTCGACTCGCCGTTTGCCATTGTTCACCCGGGAGACAGCTCGCACCCCGAACACCCCAGATTACTGTCGGCGGACGATGGAAATGATTATGATGATGATGATGATGATGCAGTACGCGGTCGACAACGACCAAGGCCGTCAGTGAGCGGGGTCTCCGGGGGGCTCAGCAGCCGGGCCGGCCGCGGCGGTACCGGACTGGCGGGGCTGAGGAGGGGTCCTGGCGCAACACCCAATCCTGCTTACCTCCTCTCCGGGCCGCGGCTCCCCGGTGTGGCTCAGCCTCTCCCTCCGCCGGCTGCTCGGCGAGTCTCCTCCCAGCTCCCAGGCGCTCCGGACCGGGGGCTCCTGAGGTCCCTCTCTCGGCTCCCCCGAAGAGCCTGCGAGGGCAGCGAGCGCTCCTGACGCCGGTTTGCCGGAGGCGGTGACTGGGCTGCGGTGTGTGTGGTCGCTGGCGTGCCTTTATTGTATCCCTTCCTTTCTCTCCGGTGTCTTTCTCGCTCCCTCAGTGCCCGCAGCAGCTCTCCAGACTCCACTCCGCCGCCATCTTCCTCCTCAGCAGCATCACCGTTCCGCGCGCCCCAACCGGGAGACGCGCACGCCTCGCTCACGGCCGCGCCGGGGGCGAGCTCGTACAAGGGATGTGAACGCGCCCGGGTGCGTCGCTTTCTGTCTTCCCTCCAGCAGAGACCTGAGCCGACAGGCGCTGCGCTGTGTGATGGCGTAAGGGTTTGCTATTGTTTAACGTCAGCCACAGCTAATTTAAATATACAATTTAGAGAAAAAAACATTTGCAGTGACCTGTGTTGTGTGTTTACAGTTACAGTGTTACAATGACGAATGACACGACATCTTAAAAGCAGTTTCCCCACAACCTGATATTCATTTTGAAAAGGAATACCTCACTGAAGTAAATAACACTGGCAAGAAGCGATCCGGCGCTGCCCTCGCGGCGTGTCTAACTGCGCGCGGGTCCCGTGACCCGGGAGGTTTGGTCACCACGTGACCCGGGAAGACCGATGACGTTTCTGAGGGTTAACATCCGGTTGTGTGCGCGCGCAGTGCAGGTGAGGAGGGGCGACCACAGGGCCTTGGGTGAGCAGCCTCCCAGATCTCAGGTGGGGGGCAGCAACTTCACAGAGCCGAGCTGGGATGCGAGAGGAGGGCAGGTTCGGGCCAGATGGAGTTTCTTGATTGAACTACATTTCCCAGAAGGCAATGGGGGGGCTCCTCCAGCACCTGCCTGATCGGCAGGAGACCTGCTGCTCTGCTCTTCCATCCGTCTGCTACCAGCAGTAACTCCGGGTTGCGGCGGAGGCACCAGCACTGGGCGCAAGGCAGGGCACAGCCTGGAGGGGGCGCCAGCCCATCGCAGGGTAGGGTGCACGCACACGCACACGCACACGCAAACGCCAGGGGCAATAGCAGTTAACTTGCTAGTGTGTCTCTGGGGGGGGGACACCCAAACTCCACACAGACAGCACCTCACAAACTGAACCCGGTGCCCCCCTGCCCCCTGCCGCCCTCGGTCTGCTCTTCAAGTGAGGTACATTAGATACTTGATCCAGTCGTGTGCCTGTGTTTCTCGAAAGGGGGTTTTACTCTGCGGAGGAGGTCAGCCCCAGTGACACGGTGTGGCTGGGCCCCGGGTCTCTCAGGGCAGCGAGATTCACGGGCCGGACGGCCCAGTGCCCCCTCTCCTGCCTAACCGTTCGGCTGCAGATCACAGACCATACGCTGCTAATAAGCCCATCTGACTCAAGAATCTCATCCAGACTTTCTCCTGAAAATTCCCAGGGTATCTATCGGCTTTATCCATGAGGCTGGGCAGCCTGTTCCAGGCTCCTACAACCCTTTGTGTAAAGAAGGATCTTCTCTTCTCAGCCTTAAATGCACCTGACCGAAAGGGGTTACGCAATCCTGTCACGGAAATGGTGTCTAGGAGTGATTAAACGAATCAAGTCGATTAAAATGTGAAGTCAGGCTGTACGAGACCATGTGCGCGGGGCAGTGACGTGCGCGCCGCCCGCCTCCTGTTTCCTGTCTCGGCGGTGAGGTAGGCGCCGGGAGCGCGCTTGCGCCTGCGCAGAGCCCGGAACCCTTCCCCGGTGTGTGTGTATGTGTGTGTGAGTGTGTGTCCCGCAGGCTGGAACATGGAAGATGAAGAGGTTGCTGAGAGCTGGGAGGAAGCAGCAGACAGCGGGGTGAGAGCCGTGCCCGCCTGGGGGTCCGGGGCACCCCTGGGAGCCGGGCTGGGGGACGCGGGGCGGCGGGGGAGAGTCGCGGGGGGAGGCGGAGCGCAGCCCGGGGAGAGCACCGGGGCGCCGAGCGGGGAACTAGGCCGCGGCTTAAAGGGGCAGGGGCCTGGGGCTTCTGCCGGGGCAGGGGGAGAGGGGCTGTTGTGCGGCCGTTGGAGTCGGTGTCGGGTGTGAGACCTGAGAGCCTGTCTCTCGGAGGGCGACGGGAGGCGAGGACCGTAGAGGAAACCTCGCTGGTTCAGCGGTGAGGAAAGAAGAGTATTTTTATTACTAATGGCGAGACCAGTAGACCGACTACGGCCACGGAGGGCAGCGCCTCCTGTCCCGTCCCGGCCCGGGGCTCGGGCTGCCGTGATTTCGGGGTGGGTGTGCGCTCTGGGGGGGAGGGGGGATCTCTTTCCTCCCCGGAGCCCCGCGGGGTCACGCGTGAGCAAACCGAGGGTTTTCACTGACGCGAAGTCATGCGGAGAGTCTTGTTCATACAGCAGGTTATTGAAGATACCGCGTTAATAACAGTTTCAGAAGTACTTCATAGGGTCGAGATGCTGTTTTTCTACAGTTGAATCTGTGGCGTTAGATCAGTGATTTCTATTTTTTGAGAGGGAGTCAGTACAGTAAAGAGCTGCTGACTAGACTCCCAGTGCACAGCAGTGCGATCCACTCCAGGCTTTACAGTGTGGCCAGTCAGACTCCCAGTGCACAGTGGTCTGCTTCAGGCTGGGATGTACCAGGTGCTGGGTTGAGGTACAAACTAAACGGTGAGGATTTCAAGCCTGCTGCGCTCTCTTCTGGAACGCTGACTGACCAAAGGAGTTTCTGCAAATTTGTGAAGTTAAAATAATGGTCAATGCTTCTGCAACCAGCCCCACTGATAGAGTCGGTTTCGGAGCCCTGCAGCGGGTCAGTTGTGGGGTCCTACCCAGTATCGTTAGGGGGGGAAAGCGATTCTCTCAGCGGCAGCCTGTCTCTGCTGTTGGCTGCCTCTCAACACACAGAAATAGCCCGCTGTGTAATGTTGATCCGCGCCTCGCGCTCTCTGGTCTCCGGGGCGCGTGACGGGTCTGTCCCGCCGTGTTTACAGCCTGCTTTCTTTCCACGCAGGAGATAGACAGGAGGCTGGAGGAGAAGCTGAAGATCAGCCAGAAGGAGAAGTGAGTGGAGCCGCAGGAGTAACAGCTGTCCTCCTCCTCTCTTCCTCCCTTAGATCCCTCTCTCTCAGTCCTTTCTCTCGCCACACTCCCTCTGTATCGCTCTGTCTCCTCTCTCGGAGACACCAGCTGGTGCGTCAGCTCGGCCGGGATGTCCTCCTAACGCCTCTGTCCCTCGCAGGAAGTCCAACAGATCTCCCCTGAAGACGGCGATCGTTATCCAGGACGACTCTCTCCCGGCCGCGCCCCCTCCTCAGATCCGGATTCTGAAGCGCCCCTCCAGTAACGGGTCCCTCGGCGCCTCCCAGGCCGCGCAGCGCCCCCTGCCGCAGGTGAAGTCCCTGGCGCAGCGGGAGGCGGAGTACGCAGAGGCGCGCCGCCGCATCCTGGGCAGCGCCAGCCCGGAGGACGAGCCCGAGAGAGCGCTGGCCTCTGTGGTGCACACGGAAAGGTACGGCGCCGGCACACGGGCGTGCCAAACACACACACACACACTCTCACCCACTCACTCACCCACTCATCGGCACCCGGGCACACAGACACGCTCACTGGCACACAGACGTGCTCACCGGCACATGGGCACACAGACATGCAGGACCTCTCTCCTGCGCCAGGCTCTCCCAGCTCCCTGCTCCAGGGTTCGCTCTGGATTCGAGCCACAGAGCTGCGGTCTTGACTCGGAGCTCAGCCGACAGCGAGGGCAGGACCTGCGGCGCCTGCACGTGCTCTGACCTCTGACCCCTGTCCCTCATGCGCGGCCCGCGTCTGTGTGACCCCTCTCCGTCCCGCAGGCTGGTGCGAGTCAGCGCGGGCCCCCCGGAGGAGTCCCGGCCGCACAACCATGTGATCCGGCAGCCCGCCGGTCCCGACGGCACACAGGGCTTCCGGCAGCGCAGATAGAGGCCGGCGCCGCGGGGCGAGGAAGAGAGCGAAGGAGCGAGGCGCCCCGGAACCACGCTGCCCTGCAGGCGGGGGGGGGGAGCGGGAGGGGGCAGGTCCCGGGAGGGAGGGAGGAGGGGGTGGGGAATCAGAGGAGGTCCCCTTGCACTGTGTACCCCTGCAACCCCCCTCCCTTCCCCTCCGCCCCATGTGGCTGTCCCTCCCAGGGCAGGGGGGCAGGAGCTGGGGGGCGATCGCTGACCCAGTTGACACACTGTGATGACGAAGACGCCGCGTCTTCAGGACTCTGCTCACTGTGACCTCACCCCCCCGCCCTGCAGCCCCTCCTCCCGCGCTCCTCACCTGGCCCACTGTGACTGGCACCCTGTCCGGGCCAGATCGGGTCGGCACCGGATCCAGACCCAGGCCCAGGCCCTGCGGACCTCTGGCTCCGAGAGACGTGGCGAGGAGTGAGAGTGTGAGAGAGAGTGAGGGAGGGAGGGAGGGGTAAAGCTCAGCCCAGTGAAGCAGAGGAAGGCAGGGGGCCAGCTTTTCCCAGCAATAACAGTGTCAGTCTTGGTCATGAAACATGTCTCCTCTCCCTAAGCCATCAGACCGTTTATTTTGCTGTTATATTCTGTCTTCATTTATTTCTTTTTTTCTGCAAGTCTTTCGGTCAGTTTTTATTTTTTGTTCTGGGAGGGGAGAGTTCTATTCAGTGTCCACTCTGTACGGGTCCCTTGTGATTCTGACTTTACTTTTAATTTCTTCTATTCTACTGCTCCCAGAGTCTTTCCCCCGTTTGTATTTAAAAAGTAGAAAATACACACGAAAGCGCCTACAAATGACCATACGTGAATAATTCATCCAGTCGAATCAGTCGGTTTTAAAGCTGTTTTTGGTAGTGAATAAAAACTAGTTTTAATTATTAAAAAAACACGGAAAATGAAAAAAAGTTGCTTTGTAAATATGTACAGCCTGAGAGAAGATTAAAGGGGTGAGAGACTGAGGGAGAGAGGGCAGAGGTCAGTCTGAATGTGGGGGGACTCACTCTGTCCTCCAGGACTGGTGTGCTGTATCACTCCCTGCGCTTTGTGTTCAGGACAGGCTGTTGCGTTGTCTGGTCTCTCCGAGGCGCGGCGCTCCGGTCTGTCTGCCGGTCCCGGCGGGGCAGTGTCCGGGCTGCGGGCCGGAGGGGCGTGCCGGCGCTGGCTGGGGTCGCGGCGCGATCGCCCGGCGTGTGGGTGGGGCCTGTTGGGCTTGCCCTGCTGGGGGGTCACTTCGAGGTGCTGGTGATGTAGTGAGCGGCTGTGGAACCTGGAGGGGGTGGAATCGGCCCCCAGACAGGTGCTGGAGCCTGGGGGAGGCGCTGGAGGTCATGGGGGTGATGGGGAGGTCTGTAGAATGGGGGTGCAGCTGGAGACGAACACGGTCCAGCTAGGGGCCTGTGGACGTGTGACTTGTGTGTCGTAGCTGACCAGCCCTCTGCTGCACTGACGCCTCACTCCAAGCAGCAGCCCCAGCCCTCCTGCTCTCCTGGTGCTCCAAGACCTAACAAAACTTCAACTGATAGTCATTTTGCTTAATTAGACATTTTTATTTTTTCATTCCTACCAAAAAAAAACAACCTGTTTGCGCGTTTGAAGCTTCTAGTGATTTTTTTTAATGGTAATTAAACACGGTTCAGAGCAGAGAGCAGTTTAAAAACTGGTTTCAAGCGCAGAACGTGTGTGTTAAGTGAACGGATCAGTGAAGCAGTCCGGCTGCAGGGGTGAGATGGGGGACAGCAGGGTTCAGGGTTCGAGTTGAGCCCAACTCTGTGGCGGAACTGATTCCCATTTTGTTTCTCCTTAGTGCCTGGCTTTAAAGAGCTGTGTATGTGGGGAGGGGGGTGTCCCCAAAACGGCAAGCTTGCAGGTGAGCCTCATTGTCATGGAAGCCCCTGCTCCTGACCCCAGTTCCAACCCAGCTCTGTTACTGCCAGCAACATTCGAGGCGCAGCGCCCTGTGTTGTGACCCACAATGTGGGGGCGCAGCGTTGCCCCCAGTGTGAAGCCCAAGACCGGGCGCCTCTGTGGCAGCAGGACCGATGCTCCGGGTGAGAGGCGTCTGCCCCCGCTGGGTCCTCTGTCTTCGCTGCCAGTTACCCAGGGAGCTGGCCGGGAGACAACAGCACCGGGCGTCACTGGTGTAGACTTGGGTGAACAGCCCTGGACAGTCTCTTTTTTTGGGGGGGACACCCAGTGCGATGCCCTGGTGATGGGGTTCCCGTCTGCCGGTGTGACAGTCCGGAGGGGGGCGTGCCGACGGGCCGTGCAGACTCAGAGTTGGGAACATTGTGGTTTAATATCTCCGATTTTGCTGTAGGGTTTGAGTGAAACCTCCGGTTTCTACCCAAACAAAACCACCAATGCAGAGCAGCCTGTAAATACTTCAAAAGCCCTTTAATAAAAAATAAACGAATGCTGTAGTTTTGTCGTCCTTCATGTTTTCCTTCACGTTACGGAGGTGTCTCAGGTTTGATGTTTTCCTGGAGAGGCTGAGCTGGGAGATGTGCTATTGTTTGCTGAGGATCTGGGCTACAAGGGGAGTGGAGAGACACAGGTATATAAACGCGAATTATTATAACGCGTTTTCGATCCGAGCTTGCTGTGTCGCCGTGAGTCCCCCCGGGCGACAGGGGGCGCTCTCTCACGGGACTCGGCGCGCTCGCTGGCGGCGCGCTGTGTGTTTCTGCAACTGGGACAAAGATGGCGGACAGCAGCGGCTACGAGTCGGTGATCTGTGTGAAGCCGGAGGTTCACGTCTATCGCATCCCGCCCAGGACCTCCAACCGCGGGTACAGGTGGGTCAGAGCGGAGCGGGGACTGGGCCTGACCCGGGGAGGGCTCGATCCCTCCCGTCTCCTCGCACAACATTCCCCGCTGGGGGTGGACGCGCTGACCAGGAAGTGTCCAAGCCCGTAGAGAAAGCTTAGCAGGGGTTTCATTTGAAAAGAAAAAGGTTTTTTTTTAAAAAAAAGGAAGAGTTACGGTCCGCTTGAATTCGCGACGCGACGCGTTAGGTCCAAGCCGTGGCCGCTGCGCGGACAGTTCGCCTCGCCCCGTGGCGACTCTTATGAAGTGTGGAGCTCAGGAAAGCCAGACTGTCAAAACTAACCCGAACCCCTCGGCCGCCTCACAGCCTCCTTTAACGGGAAAGAGAGCAGCTTCTCATTGACCCGCTTCACTGAAAGCGAGCCAGTGGCTCAGGGCTGGATGTTCATAATGGGGGCTGACCTCGTTGTTGTGGGGGCGGGCAGCGGGTCAAAAAACGGGTGGGAGTGGGAGTGGGCGCCGGCCGGGCCTCATGTGATCTTGAAAAGTAGCCAGGAGGCGCTTTCTGGCGGAAGCGAGAGCGAAAGGGAGAAGTAATCTCGCTGCTGGCGGTGGAGGAGCAGCGTCGCGGCTCGGCGAGTCTCCAGACGAGTCGCATGTCCCTTTGAGACGTCACTCGGAAGCGGACACGCTGAAAATCCCACGATACTAACAGTCCAAAGTCAAAATCAACACACACTTGACAGGTAATTAGAAGAACAGTTCGGTCACATTAATTAACCTCCCATAGCAACTAACAGGACAGACAAATCCGGGTCCGACAGACGACAGAGACTCTCCTCTGGGTCACAATGCAGTGATGTCCGATGTGCTACAGCTGCCTCCCTTGGTCAGTCTTCAGTGTCCAGCAGTGGGACTGGACACAGATAGCAGGCCCATTGGCCGGTGTCCAGCAGTGGGCCTGGACACAGCAGGCTCATTGTCCGGTGTCCAGCAGTGGGAATGGACACAGCAGGCTCATTGTCCGGTGTCCAGCAGTGGGAATGGACACAGCAGGCTCATTGTCCAGTGTCCAGCAGTGGGGCTGGCTCGTGACTCCCAGCTGCCTCTGGCTCAGCAGGGTTTGTCTCTCCAAAGGGCGGCCGACTGGAAGCTGGATGAGCCGGCCTGGACGGGCCGCATGAGGATCACCTCCAAGGGGAAGATGGCCTATATCAGACTGGAGGACAAGAATTCAGGTCAGGACTGGAGCAGCCTGTCCCCCTCCAGCTGTGTGTCAGGACCTGTCCCCTTCCTCTGTCAGGACCTGTCCCCCTCCAGCTGTGTGTCAGGACCTGTCCCCCTCCAGCTGTGTGTCAGGACCTGTCCTCTCCAGCTGTGTGTCAGGACCTGTCCCTCTCCAGCTGTGTGTCAGGACCTGTCCCCCTCCAGCTGTGCGTCAGGACCTGTCCCCCTCCAGCTGTGTGTCAGGACCTGTCCCCCTCCAGCTGTGTGTCAGCCTGTCCTGTCCAGCTGTGTGTCTGTACTGACTGTGCCCTCTGTGCCCCAGGGGAGCTGTTTGCCCAGGCGCCAGTGGAGCAGTACCCCGGCATCGCAGTGGAGGGCGTCGCCGACTCCAGCCGCTATTTTGTGGTGCGGATTGAGGATGGCAGTGGTGAGGCGCTGTCATGGTTACCTGTCAGCTAGTCTGCGGCTCCTCCCTCTGTGGTTTAATGACCTTCGCTGTCGTTCTCCTGCCTCCCAGGGCGCCACGCGTTCATTGGGATCGGGTTTGCGGATCGTGGCGACTCCTTCGACTTCAATGTGGCTCTGCAGGACCACTTCAAGTGAGTGTGTCCCCCCGTGGGGTCAGGGCCTGCCAGACAGGGTGCCAGACTGCGCCCCCAGTTAACAAGTCAGCTGTACGCAGAACTGACAGGGAGAAAACTGACAGACCTGACTGCATCTTCACGGTAAAGTGGCCCTGCTTAATGAAAGCAGACAGAGAAAAGGAACCTGCTGGAAAAATGAGCTCCTCATAGGTGTTCATTGAGTGTGGATGAAGAGGCTGCAGTGAGTCGCTGTGCAGCAGCAGTGCTTGCTGCCGGAGCTGTGGTGATGAAACACACTGGTCTCCCTCACTCCTGCAGCTCCAGCCACTTCAGAGCCCAGTCTCTGTCTGGACTGGGGCTGAGCCCAGCAGCAGAATCCCTACAGCAACAGGTCATAAAAACCCCTCAAAAAGTTTATTTTAATCCAAGCCATCGAATCACTGGACATAGCTACTGCCCTCTGCCCACTCGCTGTGTCCACTTGGGGGCAGTGCGTACAAGAGTGCAGCTGGAGTGCTTTCTTACCCACCCTCTCAAATTCACATGTCAAATTTTAATTTGTTTTCTTCCCCTCTTTCCCTCTCTCGCTCTCTCCCCCTCCCTCTCTCTCTCCCCCTCTCCCTCCCTCCCTCTCCCTCTCTCTCTGAAGGTGGGTGCGGAAGGAGGGGGAACTGGCCCGGGAGGAAGCCAGTCAGAGCTCTGTGCCCAAGCTGGACCTGGGCTTCAAGGAGGGGCAGACCATCAAGATCAACATCGGGGTGAGAGCGGAGCGGGGGAAGCGGGGCGCAGGAGAGCAGAGTGGGGCGCAGGAGAGCGGAGTGGGGCACAGGAGAGCAGTGCCGAGTTGGGTTTAATCTCAGGTGTGTCTCGGCCTATGTCTGACGCTGTGCTTCTCCAGAACATGAAGAGGAAGGAGAAGGATGGGGCTCCTGCCGCGGCCAGGTCTCGCCCAGCTGGCAGCGGGCTGCTGCCCCCACCCCCAGGGGTGAAGGGGGCTGGGTCCCACCCCACTCCAGGAGCAGAGGCAGTACAGCCCCCCAGCACAGGTACCTCACTGCACAGCACCCTGTAGTGCCTGAGACTCTCCTACTGTACTGGGACTGTAGCTCCTATTGGAACAGGACTGGTCTACTGTACTGGGACTGTAGCTCCTATTGGAACAGGACTGGTCTACTGTACTGGGACTGTAGCTCCTATTGGAACAGGACTGGTCTACTGTACTGGGACTGTAGCTCCTATTGGAACAGGACTGTCCTACTGTACTGGGATTGTAGCTCCAGACTGACAGATGACAGGCCAGTTTTTTTATTGCTCTTTTTCTTTATTCAACCCCACCGTTAGATTTTGACCTGGGGCCCCCCACAGTGCAGCCCAGCGGCGGGACATCAGGTGACCTCTGGGGTGACTTCACCGCAGCCCCCAGGTGAGCTGAGAGATGATGTTCAGTGTTGGGGAGACACTTGGAACTGTAAGGGAGCCCTGTGATGCAAGATGCATGGAACTGTGAGCCCTGCGGCGTGTGTGTGCAGTTGTGAGCTCTGCAGGGTGTGTGTGTGTGCAGTAGTGAGCTCTGCAGGGTGTGTGTGTCAGTGGCGGGTGAGTGACCCGGGGTACCAGGCATGCAGGGTGTGGTGCAGGCTGGGAGAGGCCGGGGGTGTCGCTGCTCTCATCAGTACCACTAATAAAGACCCCCACTCTCGCGGGCTCAGAGCCACTGCTGTTTATACTGCCAGTGCTGCTTCAGCCAGTTAACTGCCCTCTCTGTGTCTCTCTGTAGCTCCGGCTCCAGTCAGGACTCTTTTGGCCCAGGATGGGTGCAGTTCTAACGCCCCTCCCTCCTCACCCATCTCTCCATCTCCTTGCCTTCCTCCTGTCACCTCCCTCTTTCTCCTCCTCTCAAGCCTACATTCCCAGAGGATAAGGAGGGAGGGGGGCAGTCGACACTCTGGCCCTCGTGCTGCCCCCCCAGTGGGCTGAACCAGGAAGAGCCTGTGAATCGAGAGGACCCAACCCAAGATCCTCAGGGTGGGGCCGTAGCAGAGGACAAGCGCTCACCTGTCCAGCCCACCTGGCGTTCATGTACCCAGCGATGGCCTTTAGTAATGGTAATAATTCCTGCGTTTATATAGTGCCTTGCATCCCAAAGAATCTCAAGTGCTTTACTTGTGGAAGGAGACCCACTTCATCCCCCACTGCAGTGCAGAGAGAAACTGCCGCACCAGCTGAATGAACAGAGAACTCTAGGAAAACCAGACTGGACAGGAATTTGACCAGGACTCTGGGGATAAAACCCTACTGTAGGAACGGTCATGGGATCCTTAATGACCAGGTAGTCAGGACGTCAGCTGTAGCGCCTCCTACAGTGTAGTGTCCCGGGTCACCGCACTGGGGCATCGGTATGGTCCAGGGGGAAGAGCGCCCCCTTCTGGTCCAGCTATGGCTATCACAGCAACATCCTGGCTTTCCTTCGAGGTCTCCCGCCCTGTCCTGCCCAGGCCCAGCGCTGCGGAGCTCCAGGGCTCTTTAACTGCCGACCAGCTCTGTGTGTTTCTGCCCTCTTTCTCTGTGGCTGTTTTTACTGCCTGTTCTCCTGCCCCCCCCCCCCTTCACATTCCACGGGGGCCGGAATGGCGACAGACCTCGTCTCTGCGGGACCCAGCTTCAGCCAAGTTCTGAGGGCCAGACGCGTCACACAGACAGCTGCTCCTCCGTCAGGCCAGGAGGCGCCTGCCAGGCACAGGCACAGCCCTGGAGCAGCAGGGAAACAGCAACGTGCTGCTCTGTGTGTACTGGATATGTGTCTATCTGCCCCCATGTCTATCTCCCCCCTGTCTGTATCTGCCCCCTGTGGATCTGCTCTGCCTTAGAGGAAGAGGGGGATTCTGGGATGGGATGATGCTGAGGTCAATTGAGGAAGTAGGAGCCCTTTCGGTTACGTAATGGGCAAACAAGCATTGATTGTGTAAATGGGGATCAATTAAGAAATTAAAATTCAGTTACTTAATGATGGACGGGTTACAGTATCGATAGGACTGGTGCCCTGTACTGGACAGGACTGGATGTGCCTGGTGTCACTGGATGTGTCCTTTCTGCGGAGCTGCTGCTGTGACTGCGTGTCAGTGAGACTCCGGTCCGCAGCTGGCTGGTCTGCTCCGGGTTCTCCACACTGCCAGGCTCTGCTGATCTGCACAGAATATGTCTTGATTTTTTTTTGTTATTGTCATTTTGCAAGGAAGAGCTAGTTTATGATATTTTGTTACATTTATACATATTTTTCTCATTGGAGTGTGTGTGTGAATTCAGACAGTGCAGATAATCTTTTTTTACTTTTGTAATGCATGAAAAATTGGGGAGTGGGGAGGACCAGCAGTGACCAGCAGTGACCGCGCTGGGCCCTGCAACTGACCACACGCTGCACACTTCCTCGGTAAGGAGAACGTGTCCATCTTTAATACTGGGGTCAACACCCCAAGAAGAAGGATCTGTCTCCTACTCCTTTATAAGTGCAGCCTGTCCCAGAATCCCAGTGATCCGCTTTCCGAACAGTCCCGCAGATCCAGGGGCTGTCAGTGAGGTGTTGGATGTTTTTCTGTCTTTGTAAAGTGTCCTTATTCTGCACCGCCCTGCCCTGCAGAGGCGTCCTCTCTGGGCCTGTGGGGGGCGGGAGAGGAGCCTCTCTAAGTGCCTTCTGTCGTTACAAACCAGCCGTTTGAATGTAAAACTGTTCTTTGTAAATAAAGATTTTGTTTTACCTGTCAAGTTTGTGTCTGTCTTCACTGGTGTGTGGGGAGCGTACTGGTGGTGCTGGAGGAGATCCCCATTACCTGTAAAATGCTTTGAATAATAATCATAATCATAATTTTATTAATAATAATATTATCCATAACATAATAGTTACCGCTAATCCTAATTAATAATTTTCATCATCATCGGCCGCTCCTCCCTTGGGGCGGGGTCACTGATTCACCGCAGACGCTGATTGGTGTTTCGGGTCACTAGTTGATGACGTGTGTGAGGCGGGACAGCAGCCCCGCGCGGCCCGGCCCGCTCCTGTTTCCTGGCGACTCGCCTGAATCCCTGAATCCCAGCTTCTCCTGCGGTGACCTGCGCTCGGGGCTTCAGGAGTCTGGTTCGGGGTGCTGCACACAAAGAAACCTGTGTTTTTTCAGTATTGTGGTCTAAGACACAAGCATTAGTGGCTGAAAGGGCAAAAACGCGATATACTTGGGCTAGAAACAGCGGCTGCAGGGCTGTGTTCCCTCAGTCGGTGAGCAAGACTACCCGTATCCCGCGTCTGTAACTCTACCTGCTGCTCGGGACTGTCTGAGACCTGATGCATTCACACACGATGCACCAGCGTCTCTGTGTGTCCCGGGAAACTGATGACCCTCAATCTGATTGTCTCTCTTGTCATTCCCCGCACTCTGTGAGTGACTGGTTCTTGACAATCTGCCTGATCTGGCAGAGATTGGTCTCGCCCCCTAATTTCAGCTTTGACCTTACTGTCAGAGCCTCCCGCACACCTGTCCGCAGGTGAGAGTGCTGCCGGCGCGGAGGTGCTAGATCGCCATGGCAACAGCCCGCCGCTTCCACAGCGGAACGAGCGCGTTGCCGGAGTGCGTGTTTGTGTAACACGCCTGTCATTGTGTGCGGCCCGGGGCAGGGGGAGGGGTCTGGGCGCTGTTGCCCCAGCGGTGGTTACCTCAGAGCGGCAGGGACTCAGGCCAGTCGGGGCAGAGAGCAGGACACAGGCCGGGGCTGTGGGGGTGAGTACAGCTCCTGGGGTGTCGGGGTGTTTCACGGGGTTCCCCGCTGTGCTCATCACATACGTGTGCGCGCATGTGCTCGGGTAGAGACACACCGGCGACCTGCACACCTTTTAGATAACGGTGCGGCTCCAAAACCTTCGCGCTCTCCTCCCGCTCCCTGCAGAGCGCTGTGTGCACAGAGACACGCCGGTGCACAGAGAGCAGGTCCTCCGCAAGAGGTTAGGCTCGGACCCCGCTCACCGGTCCCGGCGGCTCGCAGTTGCCATGGCGATTACAGACACGAGCCCAGTGCTACCGAGCGCGAGGCGTCCCTGGGGTCTCGCGGGGCCATGCAGGAGGAAGGGGCAGCGAGGGGTCACCGGCAGGAATGTCCCATGAATGTCCAAGCTGGCCGGTCCCGGGCACCCCTCCCTCTTCCCCCGGCTCCGGGGGCGAATACACGCCCGGTCCAAGCGGGAGTGTCGCCCCACCTCCCTCCCCTTCCCCGGGGGAGCTGCGCCACATGCAGCCGGACAGAGCGACTCCTCTCCGGGCAGGACCAGGCCGAGCCCCCGGCCCCTCCCACCCGCTGCCCGCCAGAGCGCTCGGGCAGTAACCGCCCCTCCGCCCCGTTTCCCATCTCTGTCGGCGCCGGCAAAGCAGCTCCGGCCGCAGCCGAGACGATCCCAGTCCGGGCGCGCCGGTGACGCCCGTTCCGCCAGGTAAGACCGCGCACAGCCCGTCGCTCACGCCGCTCCGGGCACCGGCGGCAGGGAGACAGCAGCTGCCCGGCGCTGCCTGCTGTCGCTGCGGCGGGAGGAAACGCTGCTCTCGTCCGGCGGCGGGGAGGCGAGAGAGCCGCTGCCTGCGCGGCCTGGGACTCGCGGGGCCCTGCTGCCCGCACACGCGCGGGCTGTGCGTGCGTGGGGCCGCGTTGCAGCAGCAGTAGCGAGTTTTTATTTCTCCGTGGCCTCGATCCACAACAGCTCAAGCGATCCATCTCGCTCCTTTCTCTCGCCTAACGCTGTCTGAAAGCGAGCGCCCCCTCCCGGCTTCTCACCGACCTGCCGGCGGACACGAGCATCCAAAATCCAACTGGGCTTCTTCAGAACCAAGACCGACCACAGGACAGTCGTGGAAACTACCGGGAAGTGCATTTAGAACAGGGTGCAAGAGCCGCGTCCTTGCACAAAGGGTTGTGGGAGTGTGGAACAGGCTGCCGAGCCGATCCCCCGATTGCTTGCCCATAGCGCCAGGACCCGACCCTGGGCTCAGTCAGCCGGGCTAGACGGCCCTCCTGCGTCCCTGATCCGGGTGCTCTGGCTCTGTGTCGGTCCGTCTGATTCACACAGCGCCTGGCTAACCCAGGACCTGAGTCTGAGCGCCCTGCTCGCCGCACCGCGGTGACATAACTGCGCTCCCGCAGTCGAGGGCAGGCCTTTAGCTCCCGGAAGCCTTGGTAGCGACGCGAGAGACAGCGCCGAGTCTCTCCGTGTGCCATCCACGCGTGTGCGCGTCTCGCTGTGCCCGGGGGTCGCCGTCACAGGTGCGCCTGCTCGGCTGCTCGGGAGTGCGCGGCAGTGCCGTCACGGTACCGCCAGAGGGCAGCAAACCATCACATCCGGCTGGGGCTGCGAAAGCGATTCCAATGTTGGCTTGTGCGCCCGGGTGTGTTTAAGGTCCGGGGTACTGGTCAGTGCTCTTGGTGCAGAGGCTTGGTGCTGGGGTATTGGTATCTCCTGTGTGGACCAGTGCAGTGGGGTTAGCACCCTCACCCCTCACAGCTCCTTTAAGCACAGTAACCGCGGCAACAGAACCTCCGGGTTGCCGTGGTGATGGAGTGTGTGGGAGGAGCCTGCTCCTGCTGCCCATGGAGCCCAGCACGGTGCCCAGGTACTAACTGCTTCACCCACGCACAGGCCTGTCTGCGGCGGGCTGAGGGGCTGGGCTGGGCGGGTTCCTGTGCTGCCCTGCGGGCTGCTGTGTGTGGCGGTTCTGGGGTCCAGTAGTTGACAGGGTGCTGAGAGTGTCACAGACTGCAGCTTCTTGTCCTGACGTCTGCTGGACTGTTCTGGACTGGACTTTAGGGAGCGGACTGAGGTGTTATACTGTACTGTATGTAGGGACTGTGGTATATGGTGTTATATTGTATATAGGGGACTGTAGTGTGTACTGTACTGTATATAGGGGACTGTACGCCTGTCAGAAGACCTGAAACCTCTTCTCTCGCGTTCGCCTGGGGTGTTTCCATGGCGGGGCTGTGACACTCGCGCGTGATACCCACTCCCACTCTCACCCAGCAAACTGCGGATCCTGTCTCAGCTGCCGCCGCGCGTATCACGTCCTTCCTAACGATTTATGACGAGAAGCAGGAATGTCACCCCCCTGCCCCCCCGAAACCGAATTCCGTCCCGTGCTGGGGGGGGCGGTGCGAGGTTCCGCCCTCGCGCGCTCATAGCGGGGGTCCGGGGGGAGGGCAGAGGATTTAAACTGCGCTAATCCCGCGTGTCCTCAATCTCGCTCGCGGACGCGGCAGCAGAGAGCCGTGAATCCCAGAGGATTGAGACTGAGGAGAGAGGGACGGGTCCGAGCCCGAGAGCCGGGAATCCCAGAGGACTGAGACTGAGGAGAGAGGGACGGGTCCGAGCCGTGTCCGGCGGTGCAGACAGGACTCGTGCGGCACAGGGCGCTCATCTCTCCCTGGTCTGTCCGTCCTGGCCTGTCCCGGGTCAGGCGGATCGCGGCTCTGAGCAGGTCATCACCGGTGGAGACTCACTGTCCCCTCCGAACGACCGGACGTGTCAGAACCGGGGGTCCAATGAGCTGCGGCCAGAACCCAGCCGGCGAGCCCAAACTGGAGGCGGTTATACAGGTCCGTGTTCCGTCCGTCTGCGAGTCTCCTTGTTGTTTATGCTGCAGCCAGTTAGTGTCTGAGATTCTCTGGAACAGGTGGAAGTACAGGAAAGGTCCGCTCTGCAGTCATCGGGCTCGTTCACGGCTCTAACACACGAGCGAACCGGCCGGGTGCCGGACCGTGCCGAACTGTGGCGGTTCCGTCGTGCGTGTCCGCTGCTGTTTCTGATCCGCGTGCGGGTTAGGAGGTTACAGAGCCCGAGGCGAGAGGCTGCCCCGGTTCCGCTCGGATGGGTCGGGTCTCTGGCGGTGCCAGTGCAGGTGGCCTGAGCATAATAGACACAGCCTGAGTGGGTCAGTGCGTTCGTATGGGTTAGTGTGTCAGTCTGTCAGTGTGGGTTGTTTTGTGTGTCAGCGTGTGGGTTACTGTTCTGTGTGTGTGGGTCAGTGTACTGTATGGGTCAGTGTGGGTTGGTGTGCGTCTGTGTGTGTGTAGGTGTGGCTTAGTGTTAGTGTGGGTTACTGTATGTGTGGATCAGTGTGCCCAGGTGAACTGTGGGGCCTGGCAGCACTCAGAGGTGGCAGCTGGTGTCTCTATGTGCCCATCTGGCAGCAGGGAGCTGGCCTGTGTGTCACTTATGCCAGAGAGTCGGTGAGAAGCTACAGCAGCAGGAGTGCTGGGAGTCTGTCTGTTCTCTGTTTACTTTTGTTGTGTTAAAAAGCAATTTATTAACCCTCCTGTTTCTAGCAGTTTCTCTCACTGCAGGGTTAATGTACTGGAGTGCCCAGTCAGTGTGTCTGTATTAACCCCTCTCTCTCTCAGTGCAGTGTTAATGTACTGGAGTGTCCAGTCAGTGTGTCTGTATTAACCCCTCTCTCTCTCTCAGTGCAGTGTTCATGTACTGGAGTGTCCAGTCAGTGTGTCTGTATTAACCCCTCTCTCTCTCAGTGCGGTGTTAATGTACTGGAGTGTCCAGTCAGTGTGTGTGTGTGTATTAACCCCTCTCTCTCTCAGTGCGGTGTCAATGTACTGTGGTGTCCAGTTGGTCAGTATGTCTCTCTCACTCAGAGACTGGAGGAGAGCGTCCTGTCTTCTGGAGACGAGAAGTATTTGACAGTGCGTGGTGAAGCCCAAGACTCCCCACCCACCCGCCTGCCTGCACGTATCAGAGAGATTGTGACTAAAAACCTGAGCGAGCCCAGTGAGTAGCACTCTCTCTCCTCACACAGACACATACTGGACGTTTCCTGCAGAAGGAGATCCGTTAAGACCGGCCTCTCCCTTCCCTGTCCCCCTGCCAGGGCCGAGCGCCATGTCCTCCGTGCTCTCTCTCCAGGACGAGAACCGGCTCTTGCAGACCGAGCTCGCCAGAGTCGAGGACCTGCTGGCTCACAGCCGTGCGGAGCGCGATGAGTTGGCCATCAAGTACAGCGCCATCAGTGAGCGGGTGAGTCTCCCAGTGCCCCCACAGGCCCGTCAGCAGGCCCGAGCGGGATCCCCTATCCACCGGGCCCAGTCAGAACCGGGTTCGTTGCCCTGAGAATCAGTGGGGTTCAGGTGTGATGCTGGCATCACCAGCATGCCAACAGTTTGCAATAAAAGTAACAATTGTATACACCATAGCCTTCAAGCCCTGAACAGGGTGGCGAGAGATTAAATTACTAGCATAAATATTTTCCTAAAATGAGAAGGAAATGAACTAAAAAAGTGAACATGTTCTGTAGTTCTCAGATGCTTCTCCCCTGCTTCTTCCCCTCTGGCCTTCCTCATGTCTCTGCTCTGCCTCCACCTCTCTCGCCAGCTGTGGTGTGCACTCTGATTCTCCCAGAGTGATCGCCAGAGAGCAAGAATAATAATTCCGTACACTTACAGGGTATAGCGCTCTTCTGGACACTCCACTCAAAGCACTTTACAGGTAATGGGGATCCCCTCCACCACCACCAGTGTGCAGCCCCACCTGGGTGATGCACCTGTCCGCTCCCCACACTCCAGCTCTCAGTGGTAAAGGAGAGCAGAGCGATGAAGCCAGTTCAGAGATGGGGATTATTAGGAGGCCATGATTGGTAAAGGCCAGAGAAAACTTGGGTGACACCCCTACTCTTCTTGAGAGACGCCCTGGGATTTTTAATGACCACAGAGAGTCAGGACCTTGGTTTTACGTCTCATCCGAGGGACGGCGCCTGTTTACAGTACAGTGTCCCCGTCACTATACTGGGGCTTTAGGACCCACATGGACCACAGGGTGAGCGCCCCCTGCTGGCCCCACTAACACCTCTTCCAGCAGTAACCCTACTTTAGGTACTGACCAGGCTCACACCTTCTGAGCTTCAGTGGGCTGCCAGTTGTGAGCTGCAGGGTGATATGGCTGCTGACAAGAGGTCCTGTGTCTCTCCTGAGTGATGGCCAGAGAGCAGGTCCTGTCTCCTCTTGCTGGAGTGAGGCAGTGGTGCGTGGAGAGGCGCTCTCTCGGACAGCAGGCCCCTGCCCCTCTCCAGCCTCGGTGTCCGGGCCTGTGTGGACTTGTCTGTGTGCTGGGGAGCTGTCTTAGCAGCTACAAGAAGCTGCCATTCCTGGAATTTCTTGTCACTGTGGTTACTTGCAGTTTCCTGCAAACCTAACTTCTGTGCTTTGGACGGTGCAGAAATACCAATTGAACGCAGAGAGGTTTCTTGCCAGCTCTCTGATTGGTGTTTTAGTCGTCTTCTCTGCTGGGAGTTCGTGTGCTCGGGGAACACTCCTGTCTCCGGCAGCAGGCTGTGTTATGGCTGTGTTCCGTCTCCATGGCGACTGTGATTGGAATGAATGAAGTGGCTGGTTGCTATGGCATTAGTTACTCTTGGTGATGTTAAACATTTTCATGAATAGAGGAGGTCTGGGGGGGCATCATTGAGAGTCTCAGAGCTGGGGCTCCAGCTCCTAGTGTTGGGTGGCAGTGGGGTTAATAGGGTGTGTGAGCAGTATTACTACAAAAAGCAAGGCCAGCTCGTCTTTTACCAAATACAGTGGCAATGCAATCAGCTCCCTTCTCGGTCTGGAGGGTCTGGTTATCATTCAAATACCACAGCAGCAGAGCGGTGTCTGTCCAGGGAGAGAGGAACGTCTTTCTAAAGTACAGGCTCAGTGACCACAAGCTGTCCATCAAGACTGGTCACTGCGGTTGTCCGGAGAGGCCCTCAGGGAGAAAGAAACAGAGCTGCACTGTGGCCAGAGAGGGACAGACAGTTCAGTTTATTTGTCACATGCACAAGTGCAGTGAAATGCTTATTTGCACGTGCTCTCCGATACAAAGACGTTAAGAAATCACCAAAACATGAACACAGAATAGCAGCAGCAACAGCAAGTTAAATAACATAGAAGTTTAAAAAAGCAAGTCAGCACAAGCAGTGTGAGAAGAGGAAAACAGGGTGTCTCTGCAGGGGAGAGTAGTGTGTTGATCACACAAGAGCTCTCAAGGATGGTGAGACAGAGAGGGAGAAACAGAGGGAGACAGACTGAGAGGGAGGGAGGGAGGGAGAGAGTCTTACAGGGAGAAACAGGAAGAAGGAGACAGAGAGAGGGAGAGAGAAAACACATCTGGAGTAAAAGCACAACCTGTGCAGATGAGGGGGGACAGACCAACAGAGAAATAAAGACAGACAGCAAGTGATACAGCGTGATTACAGGAGAAAGATTAAAGAACAGAAAAGAAGCGACTGTGAGAAAGCAACGGTGATCGGGATTGAGAGGGAAAGGGCGCCATGGCCGAGCAGGGGGCAGGACCCCCAGAGGAGCAGGAGCAGAGCGAGTCGGGGCAGTTCGTCAGGCAGAGGGTGGAGCGGGCAAGTAATATGGCCAGCTAGGCCTGGGGTCCTGCAGGGTTTCCATGGAAACGGGGCTGTGTTTACAGAGCATTAGAAAACAGCGGGGAGGGGGAGGGCCCAGCCAAAGGGTCGTCGTGGAAACCATCTCCATCTCGCTCCACCTCCACGCTGCTGCTGTGCCTTGACTCACTACCCAGCATGCTTTAACTGTTTGCTCCCCTGGGCACGGGTCAGGAGAGGGCTGTGTGAGAGGCGGGAGTGAGAGAGTGACCGCGCGTGTCGCTGTGTTGCAGCTGGAGGCTTGTCTGCGTGCCCGAGGCCTGGCCGCAGTGACCAATGCTGACGTGGGTATCAATGTGCACCAGCAGGGGGCGCCGGGGGGCTCTCTGTGTCATAGCCCTGTGACTGAGGCAAACGACAAACTCCTCACCTTCTGTCTTCTCGAAGATCAGGGGAGTGCAGTGCTATAGTGTCTGAGAATCTTCCTGTCTTACTGCAATAACTTTACTGTGTACAGGACAGTATTACTGCAGAAAGCATATTACAGTACTGGAATTACAGCACAGTGTGTCTGCAGGCAGAGGTCGCTCAGTGATGCAGGTGTGTCCTGTGTCTGGTCTGTGTGTGTGTGTTTGTGGCTCAGAAGACAGTGCTCTGTCTGAGGACAGTCTCTCCTGCTCCCTCTCTCTCTCTCAGAGCTTCTCTCGTTCTGATCTGTTTTTCCTGAAGCTGGATCAGGCGATCAGCTGGCAGGCTGGCACTGAGGGGGAGGAGCCAGGGTCGCGGGGGCATGCGGTAAGCTATCCCATCAGCCCCTGGAGCCCTGAAACACTGAGGCTAAGGGTGATGGAGGGGGCTCTGTCAGGAGCGCTTGGCTCAAACCCAGACTCTCAGTGGAATAACCGAGCTGCATTTGTTCCTAGCAGTCATGACAGTAACCTCCTGCCTCCCTCTGTGCAGAACCTGAATCTGTGAGCTCTGGGTGTTCTCACCTCTGAGGCTGCAGCCTATCCACAGGCAGCAAGATGAGCAGGTCCTAGCAGAGCTTTGCTGAAGTCCCCTCCTCTTCCTCTGCCCCCTCTCGTCCTCACTCTCTCCTGCTCTGTCCCTGTGTGATTGCTGGCTGGGGCTGTGCCTGACCCACTGCACCCTCTCTCTGCTCTGCGCAGCTGGAGCAGGCCCTGCGCGTGGAGACGGGCGAGAGGGAGCGCGATTCGCTGGAGTCGCGCAGCCTGGCGCAGCAGAACACGGAGCTGCGCAGGAGGCTGGAGGAGGAGCAGGCCGCTTACAAGCGCAAGCTGACCGCGTACCAGGAGGGGCAGCAGAGGCAGGCGCAGCTGGTGCAGAAGCTGCAGGCCAAGGTGACCCAGACGAGCCGGCGCTGGATCAGCTCTGTTCTGTTCTGCTGCTCTGGCTGAGCGCAGTGGTGAAGCTCTGGCGCTGTCTGTCGTCCTCAGGTGCTGCAGTATAAGAAGAAGTGTGGAGAGCTGGAGCAGAGCCTGCTGGAAAAATCCTCCGAGCTGGAGCAGCACAGACTGACCGTGAGTGAGGGCAGCGTCCACACAGGGGGGCTTGCAATGCTGAGTCTGGGCACCAGGGGACGCCAACCCTTGCACCTCTTCCTGGGAGCCCTGTATCTGTAGAGGGAGGGCGAGAGGGAGAGACTGACTATTCTGATTCCCGTGCAGGTGATCCTCCAGTTTAGTTTTAGCAGTTGTTTCTATGATCTTATAAGTAATAGAAGACAAACTCGTTGGTGACTGTGGTGACTTGGATCAGTTCTTTCATCCTGCCCACATTAGCAGTGCAGACCTGTCCCTGGTGATCAGGTGTGAAGGCAGTGTCAGGAGAGCAGGATGGGGTGACGACTGAGCTGCGTGCACTGCAGTGTCACTTGTAGCTCCTGGTTCAGCTGTGCCACACATCACCCCAGTGACTGAAACAAGCCCACAGCAGACAGAGCAAGAGGGGCTCCGGCTACCTGAGCTGTATCACACAGCTGAGGGATGGGTGGAGTCGCTGGTACTCTGCCCCCTGGTGGTCAGTTGTGCCATGACGTCTCGCTTTCCTAGGCTGGAATGTAGACGTTCCTCATGCTGATGCTGTGCACTTGGCTTAAGCTGAAGTTTCAGCGTTAATCTTAAAACAAGGGTCTCTCTCTCACAGATCAGTCACTACCACCCTCTCCGCTTCTGTCTGCCTCCCCCACTCCCACTCCCTCTCGCTCCCTGTTCCTCCAGGAGGGGCTCGATATCTCTAGCGGCAGGCTCCGCCCCGAGGAGGAGGAGCCAAGCAACGACCTGGAGAATGCCCTCATCCGATTGGAAGAGGAGCAGCAAAGGTGGGGGGGTTGTACACAGACACAGGAGGGGGAGGGGCCAGGGGAAATGATGTTACTGCCTGTAATTAGTGAACTGTACCTCTAGCGTCAGCGTGTCGGTCTGTGTGTGTGTCTGCAGTTGTGCCAGTCTGGCCCGGGTCAGCGTGTCGGTCTGTGTGTGTGTCTGCAGGAGTGCCAGTCTGGCCCGGGTCAGCGTGTCGGTCTGTGTGTGTCTGCAGGAGTGCCAGTCTGGCCCGGGTCAGCGTGTAGGTCTGTGTGTGTGTCTGCAGGAGTGCCAGTCTGGCCCGGGTCAGCGTGTCGGTCTGTGTGTGTGTCTGAAGGAGTGCCAGTCTGGCCCGGGTCAGCGTGTCGGTCTGTGTGTGTCTGCAGGAGTGCCAGTCTGGCCCGGGTCAGCGTGTAGGTCTGTGTGTGTGTCTGCAGGAGTGCCAGTCTGGCCCGGGTCAGCGTGTCGGTCTGTGTGTGTGTCTGCAGGAGTGCCAGTCTGGCCCGGGTCAGCGTGTCGGTCTGTGTGTGTGTCTGCAGGAGTGCCAGTCTGGCCCGGGTCAGCGTGTAGGTCTGTGTGTGTCTGCAGGAGTGCCAGTCTGGCCCAGGTCAACTCGATGCTCCGGGACCAGCTGGATCAGGCCAATGTAGCCAATCAGGCACTGAGTGAGGACATCCGCAAGCTGACTGCTGATTGGACAAAAGCCCGGGAGGAGCTGGAGCAGAGAGAATCTGATTGGAGGAGAGAGGAGGAGGTTGGGCTTCACAGATGCAGTTCAGTCTTCCAGCCTGGCGGTGCCTGGCGATCACAGGTTGTCTCGTGTTGTTAAATGCTGTTCGCCTATACTCTTTCTCCAGTCCTTCCACAGTTACTTCAGCAGTGAGCACAGCCGCCTCCTGTCTCTGTGGCGTCAAGTTGTGGGCTTCCGCCGACACGTCTGTGAGCTCAAGAGCGCCACCGAGAGGTGAGAGCAGGTGCTGCACCTTTGTGTTGTGGGAATGGCAATTGCTCTGATCCACTCTACCTGCTTTTTTAACCATAAGATTTATTTTGACTCCAGTTTTTACCATTCTAAAGGAGATAACTAGCTTGAAATCTTCAGTGCCTGCTGGTCTGACTGACCTGGTGTTGACTTCAATAGAAAAACCCCACTGCTGGCAAAGCCTGGAGTGGATCAGGCTGCTGCACACTGGGAGTCTGACAGCACTGTCACACCTGGAGCGGATCAGACTGCTGCACACTGGGAGTCTGACAGCACTGTCACACCTGGAGTGGATCAGACTGCTGCACACTGGGAGTCTGACAGCACTGTCACACCTGGAGTGGATCAGACTGCTGCACACTGGGAGTCTGACAGCACTGTCACACCTGGAGTGGATCAGGCTGCTGCACACTGGGAGTCTGACAGCACTGTCACACCTGGAGTGGATCAGGCTGCTGCACACTGGGAGTCTGACAGCACTGTCACACCTGGAGTGGATCAGGCTGCTGTGCACTTGGAGTCTGACAGCACTGTCACACCTGGAGTGGATCAGGCTCCTGCACACTGGGAGTCTGACAGCACTGTCACACCTGGAGTGGATCAGGCTGCTGCACACTGGGAGTCTGACAGCACTGTCACACCTTGAGTGGATCAGGCTGCTGTGCACTTGGAGTCTGACAGCACTGTCACACCTGGAGTGGATCAGGCTCCTGCACACTGGGAGTCTGACAGCACTGTCACACCTGGAGTGGATCAGGCTGCTGCACACTGGGAGTCTGACAGCACTGTCACACCTGGAGTGGATCAGGCTGCTGCACACTGGGAGTCTGACAGCACTGTCACACCTGGAGTGGATCAGGCTGCTGCACACTGGGAGTCTGACAGCACTGTCACACCTGGAGTGGATCAGACTGCTGCACACTGGGAGTCTGACAGCACTGTCACACCTGGAGTGGATCAGGCTGCTGTGCACTTGGAGTCTGACAGCACTGTCACACCTGGAGTGGATCAGGCTGCTGCACACTGGGAGTCTGACAGCACTGTCACACCTGGAGCGGATCAGGCTGCTGTGCACTGGGAGCTCCTGTGTCACACTGTCGCTCTGTGTGTTGTAATCTGAGTCACTCTGTGCCGGTCACAAGACTCTCCCTCTCTCCTGCCCTCTCGCTGTCGCAGAGACCTCTCGGAGATGCGGAACGAGCTGGCGCGGGTGTCGCGCGGTGCGCTGTCGTCGTGCGTCAGCCTGGGCGCCAGCGTGCGAGCCAGCGAGGGCAGCTCGGCCCTGGTGCAGGAGCGGCAGGCCGCGCAGCTGGCGCAGCTGGAGGGGCAGCTGCGGGACAGGGTGCGGGACATGCTGCAGCTGCAGGCCCGGTGCGACGCAGAGAGGGCGGAGCTCAGCGCCAGGTCAGTGCCTCCCCGTGCCCGCTTGCTGCCGCGCCCTGCCTGAGCCCCCTGACCCCCCCGTCTCTGTCTTCCCAGGCTGGCGGAGGCCCAGGGCGAGCTGGAGAGGCTCCGGGCTCAGAGCGAGGAGAAGGAGCGAGCCGCTGCCTCCCTGACTCAGAGGCTGGAGGCGCTGGTGAGACAGGGTCGTGGCCGCTGGCAGCCTGAGTCTTCAGTGAATGGAATACAAGTACTTGTGTAGTAACAGAGTGTGTCGCCCCCTGCAGGAGCACAGCAGCAGTGCAGAGCAGGAGCTGCAGACTCTGAGAGCACAGACTGAGGCTCTGCAGTTCACGCTGAGGGACATCGCACAGGTACACAATATCAGAGCAGTGCACAACGACACACAGATACACAATACTGAGCAGTTTGCAAGAACACACAGGTACACAATACTGAACAGTGCACAACAACAACACACTGGTACACAATACTGAACAGTGCACAACAACAACACACTGGTACACAATATCAGAGCAGTGCATAACTGCACAACATCACGTGTAACTCTTTATCAGTATAATCCACAGGCTCACAACAGTACAACATCAATACATGGTAACACAACTGCTCAATGACAAATAACACAGACATGCATATTAACACAACAGCCCACCTACACAACACAACCTGCAACCTATAACAACTAAAACAGCTGCACAGAATAGTACAGATGGCTCTGTTTCTGTCTTCAGACTGTGCTGGCAGACAAAGACCCTAGCGTATCGTCTGAGGCGGAGGGGGAAAATTTGGGGTCCTCTCTGGGGCCCCTCCTGCGCTCCCCATCCCCCCGGCGCTCCTCCTCACCTCGCCGTGGCCCCCCCGGTGCCCCCGAGGCCAGCCTCGGCGCCCTGCGCACCGCCATCAGCAGCCGACAGGTCCTCATGCAGGTACCCAGCCACCCTCCTGGCTCCGCCTCCCTGCGGGCAGCAGGTCCTCCTGGCTCCGCCTCCCTGCGGGCAGCAGGTCCTCCTGGCTCCACCTCCCTGCGGGCAGCAGGTCCTCCTGGCTCCGCTGCCTCACCCAGCCTCTCCCCTCTCTCGCAGGAGCTGCGTGGGCGCTACGAGGCTGCCCAGGAGCAGCTGGTGTTTGTGCGCCGGGCACTGTCGGAGAGCGAGGCGGGCAGACGCGGGGCCGAGCAGCAGGTGCAGGAGCTGAAGGCGGAGCGGGACGACTCCGCAAGGGGGAAAGATGCCGCCCAGAGAGAGGCTAGCAGGCTGCGCCAGGCCATCGGCACCCTGGACAGGTCAGCAGCACACTGTGGCACGCTGACCGACGCTCTGCTGTCTCTGCCACTCCGCTGGCACACTGTCGCTGATGCAAACTCTCTTAATCCTGGTTGCCGCGGTGTCAGTGAGAAGGCCAGTCTGGAGAGGGCTGCGCAGGCTGCGCAGGAGAAGATGCAGACGCTGCAGACGGACTGCGAGAAGCTGCAGCTGAGCGCCGCGGCTGCACAGAGGGAGAGAGACTGCGAGAGGGAGGAGAAGGAAGGAGCGGCGCAGGAGAGGGACCGTGCCAAGGCGGAGATGGAGAGGATGTGAGAGAAGAGAGGGGGAGGGAGGGCTGTTCCCGTGGTGAGGGGGGGTCAGTCCAGATGTCTGAAAAGATGCTGAAGAGGACTGTGCTGCTGTCTCTCGCTCAGGCAGCGGCAGCTGGAGCAGAGCGAGTCTCGCTCGTCGGCCCTGCGCGCGGAGCTGGCTGCAGTGCGCGAGTCCCTCCAGAGGGGGGCAGTGGAGAGGCAGGTCCTGGAGGCAGAGAAGCTGGAGCTGGTGGAGGCGCTGTCCAGGGTACGGACACCCCTCTGTGCCCTCCCCCCTCCCTGTCCGCCACTGAGACTCTCACGTCTGGTGGCCACTGCCCACTCTGCCCCTCTCCCCACAGGCGGAGGCGAGCGGAGGAGACCTGTCCCTGTCCCTGTCCCGGCTGCGGGCCGAGGAGAGCACCCTGCGGGACTCTCTGGCCAAGATGAGCAGCCTTAACGAAGGCCTGGTGCAGGACAAGACCGAGCTCAACCGGATCATCAGCCAGGTGAGGGGGGCCGAGGGGCAGAGCCAGGGGAGGGAGGGGGAGGAGTCACGGTCGACTGACCCCTCCCTCTCCCCAGCTGGAGGAGGAGAAGGCCGCCCTACTGGCTCAGAAGCGGGAGGCGGAGCAGGAGAAGCTGTCAATCAGGGACGAGCTGGTGCGACTGGAGCAGGAGAAGCTGGACCTCGACTCCGCCCGGCAGGGACTGGACCAGTCGCTGCAGGAGGCGGAGCAGAGCCGTGGGGAGCTGGAGGAGGAGCTGCGAGCGCTGAGGGCAGAGCGGGGGCAGTTACAGGAGAAACTGGCCCAGGTACAGAGGGGGGCAGTTACAGGAGAAACTGGCCCAGGTACAGAGCGGGGGCAGTTACAGGAGAAACTGGCCCAGGTACAGAGGGGGGCAGTTACAGGAGAAACTGCCCCAGGTACAGAGCGGGGGCAGTTACAGGAGAAACTGGCCCAGGTACAGAGGGGGGCAGTTACAGGAGAAACTGCCCCAGGTACAGAGCGGGGGCAGTTACAGGAGAAACTGGCCCAGGTACAGAGCGGGGGCAGTTACAGGAGGAACTGGCCCAGGTACAGAGGGGGGCAGTTACAGGAGAAACTGGCCCAGGTACAGAGAGGGGGCAGAGAGGGGCCCCGCGCCCCGGGAGCCCTTCCTGCAGGACTGACGCCCCTGTCCTCGCCACAGGTGTCGCGGCAGAGCAGCGCACTGGACACGGAGCTGAGCCAGGCGCAGGCCGAGGCACAGCGGCAGGGGGAGGTGCTGGAGCAGGCGGCGCGCGGGAGGGAGGAGCTGACCCGCGAGCGGGCTGGGCTGGCGGTCCAGCTGGCCGCCTCCGAGAGAGAGAACCGGGCGCTGAGCGAGGAGCTGGCCGTGTTCAGGTACGAGGGCGCAGAGCCTGGGGCCTTCATCCCCGGGATCAGTCGTGTTCTTGTTGATTAACCAGGGGCTGCCTGTGTGCGCGTGTGTGTGCAGGTCGGAGCGTGAGGCCCTGGAGACCACCCTGTTTGAGGTGCAGCAGCAGCTGGGACAGCTGGAGTCCCGCCGGGAACATCTGGAGACGGAGAACCAGGCCCTGCTTGTGGCCAGAGAGAACCTGCAAGGTGAGAAAGGGGGAGGGTCCGAACAACTGCCTGAGAGCGTCAGGGTTCCGGGTTCGATTCTGGACAGGGGGGTCTGTCTGTGTGGAGTTTGCATGTTCGTGTGGGTCTTTGCCTGGTGCTCCACTTCCCTGCCACCTCCCAAAGTCCAACAGGTTTGCTTGTGACTTAGACTCAGTATAGCCATTAGCGTGATTCCCAGTGCGCTCTGTGCCGCAGCGGAGGTGCGCAGGGTGCGTGGGGAGGGGGAGGCGGCGCTGGCCCAGCTGGAGCAGGACCGGGAGCAGCTCACCCACAGACTTGCCAGGGCTGAGGAGGAGGCCCAGGTCACTCTGCGCAGCATCCGCAGCGCCCACCAGGAGGACACCGAGCGGCTGGTCAAGGAGAAGGTGACCTGGGCACGATCACCCACTGCGCACGATCACACACTGCTCACATGAACACCTGGTCACACACTGCTCACATGAACACCTGGGCACGATCACACACTGCGCACGGTCACACACTGCTCACATGAACACCTGGTCACACACTGCTCACATGAACACCTGGGCATGATCACACACTGCGCACGATCACACACTGCTCACATGAACACCTGGGCATGATCACACCCTGCTCACATGAACACCTGGGCACGATCACACACTGCTCACATGAACACCTGGGCATCACACACTGCTCACATGAACACCTGGGCACGGTCACACACTGCTCACATGAACACCTGGGCACGATCACACACTGCTCACAGTTAAACAATTCTAAATCCATCGAAGAGGCGGGTCAGGCTCTCAGCCTCAGGTCTGAAGGGGCACCAGCAGGGGGCGCTCACTCACGGTGGTGCTCTGCCCTCAGGAGGCGCTGCGGGCCGGTGTGGAGGCGGAGCGAGAAGAGGCGCTGCGGAGGCTGAGGCAGGAGCTGGAGGAGGCGGCGAGGAGGCTGGAGGTCGAGAGGGAGGAGCTGCAGGAGGAGCTGAGCGCTGTGCAGCAGGACAGAGACCAGTGCCTCCTGCAGGCCGAGAGCGACAAGCAGCAGGTACTGGGCGGGCGGGGGGCCGGGGGGCGCCGGCAGCACCGGGCCGCTCACTACAGTGGGTAACCCCCCCGCTCCCCAGGCCCTGTCCCTGAAGGAGGCGGAGAAGGCGGTTCTGTCGGAGCGGTTCAGCGCCCTGCAGGCCGAGCTCGGCGCCGCGAGCCTGGAGCTGGAGCGGCTGAGGAGGGAGGCGCAGAGCCGCCAGGAGCAGGAGAGGGTGAGGACCCGGGCCCAGCCGGGCCCAGCCGGGCCGCGCAGAGCCCCCGCTGGCCCAGCACCGCCTGAGCCTCGTCTGTGTGTGTGTGTGCTGCTCAGGCCGCGGTGAGCGCCCTCTCTGGAGAGCTGCAGGAGCTGCAGCTGCAGTTCGAGGACGCCGTGAGCGCGCACCAGAGGGAGACGCGCAGCCTGCAGGAGCACAACAAGGAGCTGCTGAGGCAGAGGGAGGCGGCGCTCAGGGAGGTGAGGACGGGGTCTCAGTCATGCGAGTGTGAACAGACGCGCCGACACTGTGACTCCAGCTCATAGGTCTTGAACTGAACTGAGGGAGGAGAGGAGTGAGGGGAGGGGTGAGAGAGAGGAGGAGGAGGAGGAGGAGAGAGGGGAGGGGTGAAAGAGAGGGGGAGAGGAGTGAGCGGAGGGGTGAGAGGGGGGACAGGGGGGAGAGGGGTGAGAGAGAGAGGTGAGAGGGGGGGGGAGAGGAGTGAGAGAGAGGAGGAGGAGTGAGGGGAGGGGTGAGAGAGAGAGGTGAGAGGGGGGGGGAGAGGAGTGAGGGGAGGAGTGAGAGAGAGGAGGAGGAGGGAGAAGGAGAGAGGGGAGTGGCGAGAGAGAGGGGGGAGAGGGGGGACAGGGGGGAGATGGGTGAGAGGGGAGGGGTGAGAGAGAGGGGGGAGAGGGGGGAGAGGGAGGGGGGAGTTGAGGAAGAGGGGGGAGAGGAGCTGTGGTTCGAGGGCGGAGAGGAGGGGAGGAGCAGGAGGAGTGTGGGTGTCAGCTGCTCTGTGCCGCGCAGCTGGAGGAGGCGCGGGGGGCGCTGTCTCTGAGCGAGCAGGGCCGCGACGCGCTGCGGCGGGAGCAGCTGGAGGCGGAGCGCCGGCTGCGCGAGTCCCGCGACGAGGGGGAGGGGCTGCGCCGCGAGGGGGCGGAGCTGCGGCGCTCGCTGGCCGACCTGGCGAAGGAGAGGGACACCCTGAGCACCTCCAACACCCAGCTGAGGGACTCGCTGAGAGCCGCCGAGAGCGACAGGATCAGGTCAGGAGAGTGACTGCAGCACTGACCGCTGCATTCACTGACCGCTGCACTGACCGCTGCATTCACTGACCGCTGCATTCACTGACCGCAGCACTGACCGCTGCATTCACTGACCGCTGCATTCACTGACCGCTGCATTCACTGACCGCAGCACTGACCGCTGCATTCACTGACCGCTGCACTGACCGCTGCATTCACTGACCACAGCACTGACCGCAGACCTGAACACAGCACTGACCGCTGCATTCACTGACCGCTGCACTGACCACTGCATTCACTGACCGCAGCACTGACCGCTGCATTCACTGACCGCTGCACTGACCACTGCATTCACTGACCGCTGCACTGACCACTGCATTCACTGACCGCTGCATTCACTGACCACAGCACTGACCACAGAACTGAACACAACACTGACTGCAGCACTGACCACTGCATTCACTGACCGCTGCACTGACCGCTGCATTCACTGACCACAGCACTGACCGCAGAACTGAACACAACACTGACCGCAGCACTGACCGCTGCATTCACTGACCGCAGCACTGACCGCAGCACTGACCACTGCATTCACTGACCGCTGCACTGACTGCAGCACTGACCACACTGCTAATTCACACACAACACTGACCGCAGCACTGACCACAGAATGGAAACAGACCAGACACAGACACTGGGCACTGGTAATACATAGCCTGGACACGGACAGACCTGCTGCCCAGGAGGACAGGCCCTGTGGCCAGAGGGCAGGGCTCACGGGGAAGGTGTGTCCCTCAGTGTGAAGAGGCAGTGTGAGGAGAAGGAGCAGAAGCTGGCCGTGATGGAGGAGAGCCGCGCAGCGTCTGAGAGGGAGGCCAGCGAGCTGAGGGCCGGCCTGAGGGAGGTGGAGAGGTCCCGGCTGGAGGCACGCAGGGAGCTGCAGGAGCTCCGCAGACAGGTGAGGCAGACGGACAGGTGACACTCAGACGGACAGGTGACACTCAGACGGACAGGTGACACTCAGACAGACAGGTGAGGCAGACGGACAGGTGAGGCAGACGGACAGGTCGTGTACAGACCTCGATCTACCCTGCAGCTGTCCCTGCTCCCAGGTCAAGGTGCTGGACGCCGAGAGGGAGCAGCGCGCGAGGGAGGTGGCCGAGCTGCAGGGCCGCGCAGCGCTGGAGGAGCAGAGGGAGGAGGAGGCGAGGCGGGAGGCATTCAGCCTCAAACAGAGGCTCAGCGAGGCCGAGGTGGCCAGGAACAGCATGAAGAAAGAGGTGAGGGAGAGGAGCAGGGGGCAGAGCAGCAGGGGGGAGAGGAGGAGCAGGGGGGAGAGGAGCAGAGGGGGAGCAGGGGGCAGAGCAGCAGGGGGCAGAGGAGCAGAGGGGGAGCAGCAGGAGAGAGGAGCAGGGGGGAGAGGAGGAGAGAGGAGCAGGGGGAGAGGAGCAGAGGGGGAGCAGCAGGAGAGAGGAGCAGGGGGGAGAGGAGAGAGGAGCAGAGGGGGAGAGGAGGAGAGAGGAGCAGAGGGGGAGCAGCAGGAGAGAGGAGCAGGGGGGAGAGGAGCAGGGGGGCCGGGGCAGGGGGACACTGTCGCTCTGACGCCCCCTGTGGCCCGCAGGCGGCAGCGCTGCAGCGGCGGGTGGCCGAGCTGGAGGCCGAGAGCCGGCGCGCGGAGCGGGAGCTGGCGGCGCGGCTGGACGAGGCGCGGGGCAGCGAGAAGAAGCTGCAGGACAACGCGCGCAACCTGGCGCTGCGGGCGGAGCGGGCGCAGGAGGAGCTGGCGCAGCGCGGGCTGGAGCTGAGCGCCGCGCAGGGCCGCCTGGCGGGGCTGGAGGCCGAGCTCGCCCGAGCCGAGGCCCAGCGCCGCGACCTGGAGTTCCGCCTGGGCAGCGTGCACTCCGCGCTCAGCCGCACGCTGGGCATCGGCGGGCGAGGGCGTGGCCGAGCGAGGAGCCCGGCGCTCCGGCAGCGCAGCCTCTCGCCTCGCCGATCGCTGTCTCCCCCTAAAGGTGAGCAGGTGCCTCGGGCGGGGCAGGTGGTCCCTGGGCTGGGAGCTGAGGGGGTCGTGGGTTCGAGTTCTGGCCCACAGAGCCGGTGTGGCCCGGACTCAGATATTACTCACCTGTAATCAGAACGTCTCGGGTTCTTCTGCAGGACGGGGGGGTGGCTGGGTAATGGACGAGGATGTACTGTACAGCTCGGTCCGGTACGCATCCGGGAACGTCAGGGTTAAGTGACTCGCCGCTGCAGTCCTCGGTTTCCCCACCAGAGGGCTCCAGCTGCACAGGCGCCCGGCCAGCAGCCTGGGACACAGGAGCGAGGAGGCCTCTGGGCTGGAGCAGCAGGCCAGCTCCTTGTCCTCTGCAGACATCTGGGGCTGCTGGGGGCTCGTGCTGTGCTGGTTGATCTGGACGAGGTGTAAGCAGACACCCCGTGGCGAGGTGAGGGGTGCTGCGGGAGTGTGGTGAGGGGTGCTGTTTGGGGTGATGGAGTGAGAGTTCTGTCTGCATTCTGGGTGTTAAGTCGAGCCCATTCGAGGGGGGTGTGGGGCTCCTCTCCTGCTTGGGGTCCGAGGTCGAGCGTCTGCACTCCAGCCCTGAGGTGGTGGTCTGTCCCGGGAGAGACGGGAGGGGGGGTTGGGATCGACCAGCAGGCAGTAACGCAGGGTGAGGAGACCGAGAGGAGCCGGTGACGTGGATCGGGCTCGGGCCCGCCGGGGCAGACCCAGGACACACGGGTGGGCCTGGCACGGCCTGCTCACCAGGACTCGGCGGCTGGAAGGTGACGGTGATGACGATGATGATGACTGGGCTCTGCTCTGCAGTGTGTCTCGCTAGCTGGCCTTTTCAGTCAGCGCTGTCCTCCTGTGTGCTCCTGTACCCCAGGGTGGGATGAGGCTCGGGGGAGCCCGCAGGTTCGCACTGAAACCCCCGAGAAGAGCCAGGGCTCCAGACCCGGCTCCCCAGAGCGAGCAGACACCCCGCTCCCCGACCTGGACCCTGAGCTCGTGCGCAGCGGGCTGAGAGAGTTCATCCTGGAGCTGAGAGACGTCCAGAGAGAGAGGGTGAGGGGGTGAGGGAGAGGGGGTGAGGGGGTGAGGGGTAGGGTGAGGGGGTGAGGGAGAGAGGGAGAGAGGGAGAGAGGGAGAGGGTGAGGGGGTGAGGGGGAGAGAGAGAGGGTGAGGGGGAGGGGGTGAGAGGGTGAGAGAGAGGGTGAGGGGGTGAGAGAGAGGGTGAGAGTGAGGGGGTGAGGGGGGTGAGAGAGTGAGGGAGTGGGACAGAGAGACTCCAGTCCATGCTGACAGACTGTGTTTTGCAGGACGAGGTGCAGACTCAGCTGAGCTCAGTCACCAGGCAGCTGGGAGAGATGGAGGCAGAGAGAGACACGACGCAGAGCCGCCTGACACAGCTGGAGAGAGCACTGAGCCAGAGCGAGGAGGGTGAGACAGCGAGGAGTGAGAGACACTGTGAGGAGTGAGAGTGAGAGACACAGTGAGAGTGAGAGATGCAGTGAGGACGAGAGTGAGACGGTGAGGAGGGTGAGATGTAGTGAGGAGTGAGACACACTCCCAGTGAGGAGTGAGCCAGAGTGAGAGGGAGAGACGCTCTGAGGGGCTGTGGTGAAGCTGCGTTGTGCCGGTTTCAGGGAAGCGGGGGGCAGACGGGAGGCTGAGCTCGGCTCAGGCGGCGCTGCAGCTGCAGGAGGAGGCGGTGCGGCGAGGGGAGAAGGAGAGGAGAGCGCTGTCGGAGCGCGTGGGCCAGCTGGAGAGGAGCATGCAGAGTGCAGAGGCTGAGCGGCGCCTCACACAGGTGACACTGCCCTCCCCTCCTGCGGTCTCAGCCACTGTCCCCCTGTCCGTCTGTCTCAGCCACTGTCCCCCTGTCCGTCTGTCTGTCTGTCTCAGTCACTGTCCCCATGTCCCCCTGTCCGTCTGCTTCAGCCACTGTCCCCCTGTCCCCCTGTCTGTCTGTCTCAGTCACTGTCTCAGCCTCTCAGTCAGCCCTCAGTCCTGAGTTGGAGGCTCTGGGCTCATCCTCTGATTAAAGCCAAGGCCTCTGTCCTCCGTCCCCAGGAGCAGATGAGTAAGCTGAAGGCTGGAGAGGCGAGGCTGGAGGCAGAGAGACGGAGGCTGCGCGAGGCCCTGGAGGCAGCAGAGGCCCGGGGCACCAAGCTGGAGCTGGCGAGGCGCAGCCTGGAGGGGGAGCTGCAGAGGCTGAGGCTGAGCCTGGGGGACAGAGAGAGCGACATTCAGAGCAGCCAGGACCGGCTGGAGGCGCTGCAGAAGCAGGTGTGTGAGCTGGGCCGGGCCGGGCTCAGCAAGCGCTGGGCTGGGCTGGGCTGGACTTTATACTGGACTGGACTGGGCCGGGCTGGACTGGACTGGAGTAACACTGGACTGGACCGGGCTGGGCTGGACTGGAGTAACACTGGACCGGACCGGACTGGGCTGGGGTACACTGAATCTGATTTGGGCTGGACCAACACTGGACTGGACCGGGCTGGACTCACTGGGCGAGGTGTCACGCTGCTGTCCCTGTCCGGCAGGTGTCGGAGGGCGAGATGCGCGCCGGCGCTCTGCAGAGGGAGGTGGAGAGGCTGAACCTGGCGCTGGCCAAGGCGCAGGAGAGCGAGGCGGCGCTGAAGGAGAGGGCAGCCAGCCTGGCAGCCGGCCTGGCCGAGGCCACCGCCGCCCACAGCGCCACCCAGGAGCGCCTGGCCGCCCTGCAGAAAGCACTGGCCTCCAGCGAGCAGGACAGGCGCCTCCTACAGGTCGGACAGGCACACAGACTCGGCGCCGGCGCCCGTGCTCTGCTTTTCCGCTGTGTCTCTGTGCGTGACGGCGCCTGTCGCCCCCTACAGGAGCGCGTGGACAGCGCGCGGGCCGCAGCGGCGGAGGGGAAGCGCAGTGTGACGGCCCTCGCTGAGCGCGTGCAGGGCCTGCAGAGCGAGCTGTCGGACAGCGAGCTGAGGAGGGGGGAGCTGGAGGCAGAGCTGTCGTCGGCACAGGAGGTGGGAGAGGAGGGGGATTGAGAGGGGTAGTTGAGCTCATAAATCCGGGATCTCATCCAGTAATTTTCCCGGAGGATCCCAGGGAGCTGGGTTCAATAACACAGTTCGCTTGTTCCAGACACCACCAGCTCTTGGTGTAAAGAAGCAGTTCTGCTCCTGGTTCCACCGCTGGTCAAGAAGGGTTTCCTGTGGGTGGGGTTGGTCAAAATCGTTCCGGGACGCCTCACCGGTCCCCGCGCCCCCTGACCTCTCTGCCCGTGACATGAGCTGCTCGTCTTGTCCCGTGCCAGGCTCTGCGCCAGCGTGTCCAGGCCCTGGAGGAGGCCCAGCGCAGCGTGGAGCGCCTCCAGTCGGAGCGCGCACTGGCCGCCGAGCGCGTGCGCAGCCTGCAGAGGGCGCTGTCCCAGCTGGAGAGCGAGAAGAGGGAGGCGGAGAGGGCGGCTGTGCGGCTGGAGAAGGACAAGAACGCCCTGAGGAGCACGCTGGACAAGGTGCAGGGTCACTGGGCGAGGGCTTGGGGTCACTGGACGAGGGCTTGGGGTCACTGGGCGAGGTGCGGGGTCACTGGGCGAGGGCTTGGGGTCACTGGACGAGGGCTTGGGGTCACTGGACGAGGTGCGGGGTCACTGGACAAGGGCTTGGGGTCACTGGATGAGGGCTTGGGGTCACTGGGCGAGGGCTTGGGGTCACTGGACGAGGTGCGGGGTCACTGGACGAGGGGCAGGGTCACTGGGCAAGGGCTTGGGGTCACTGGGCGAGGGCTTGGGGTCACTGGACGGGGGCTTGGGGTCACTGGGCGGGGGCTTGGGGTCACTGGACAAGGGCTGGGGTCTGAGAGGGAGGAGATCAGTGTAGCTGGTATTGATTCCGACCTGAGAATCAGATCTCGCTCAGTCCCAGTGTCTGTGGGCTCGGTGGGCTCAGTGCCAGTGTCTGTGGGCTCAGTGCCAGTGTCTGTGGGCTCGGTGGGCTCAGTGCCAGTGTCTGTGGGCTCAGTGCCAGTGTCTGTGGGCTCGGTGGGCTCAGTCCCAGTGTCTTTGGGCTCAGCAGATAGACTCTCACCCAGACTCCTCCTCTCTCCCAGGTGGAGCGTCAGAAGATGCAGTCAGAGGAGGGGAGTCTGCGCCTCTCTGCGGAGAAGGGCAGGCTTGACCGCTCTCTGTCCACTGCAGAACTGGAGCTACAGGACGCTCACCGGCAGATCACCCTGCTACAGGTAGGAGGAGCTGTCAGGCCCTGTGTTTACCTTCAGTGTGGGTGAGGATAGTCTGCACCGATCTCTCTCCGTCTCTCGCGCCAGACACTCATTGCTTCTGTCTGTTGTCTCAAGCTGTTTTTCTCATCAGGTCCTCTGAGCGCTTCTCAACCCACACAGCAGACACAGAAAGAGAGGGTGGGGGGGCCGCGGGGGGGGGGGTCGTCTTGCTTTAGAGTGACAGTACAGAAGGCCTGCCTGCCCCGCCCGCATGCTGACCTGGAGCTCAGGCTCCACCTACTCTGGGCGTACAGTTCTTGTGATTGGCTGACAGTGGGGATTCTGTGTTTCTATTGGCTGACTGTGCGCTGAAGGAGGAGTTAAGCCGGGTAAGGAGGAAGATAGCACTGTGCCTGGTGAGTGAGTGCTGGCTGTACTGCCCCACGGGCAGCTGGGGCTGGGATATCTGGCCCAGGGGTAGTACTGGGGTAGCTGGGCTGGGGGATTAGATGCTGTAGATTAGGGTAACATGCTGTAGAGCCACAGTGTAGCAGATCTATTCATGCCGACACCTAGAAGAAGCGACGGTATTTTAAGAGAACTGGAGCACCGTTCTGCTCTGCCCCTTCTCACTCCTGGCCGGTGTGCACACGCCCAGGCCCAGCTGGCGGAGGTGGAGCAGAGCCACGGCGGCCAGGAGGCAGCGAGGCAGCGGGAGGAGGCCCAGCGCGAGGCAGAGAGGCTGAGGGTGGCGCAGAGGGAGGCAGAGCGCACCCTGGAGGCCAGAGAGAGGGCACACCGCCAGAGGGTCCGGGGCCTGGAGGAGCAGGTACAGCAGTGTGCCAGCGTCCTGAATGTGTCCCACACTGTGCTGAGGTCTTCTGTGCTCTGTACTGCACACACTGCAGCGCTCTGTACTGCACACACTGCACACTGCAGTGCTCTGTACTGCACACACTGCACACTGCAGCGCTCTGTACTGCACACACTGCACACTGCAGCGCTCTGTACTGCACACACTGCACACTGCAGCGCTCTGTACTGCACACACTGCACACTGCAGCGCTCTGTACTGCACACACTGCACACTGCGGCGCTCTGTACTGCACACACTGCACACTGCGGCGCTCTGTACTGCACACACTGCACACTGCGGCGCTCTGTACTGCACACACTGCAGCGCTCTGTACTGCACACACTGCACACTGCGGCGCTCTGTACTGCACACACTGCACACTGCAGCGCTCTGTACTGCACACACTGCACACTGCGGCGCTCTGTACTGCACACACTGCACACTGCGGCGCTCTGTACTGCACACACTGCACACTGCGGCGCTCTGTACTGCACACACTGCACACTGCGGCGCTCTGTACTGTACACACTGCACACTGCGGCGCTCTGTACTGCACACACTGCACACTGCGGCGCTCTGTACTGCACACACTGCACACTGCGGCGCTCTGTACTGCACACACTGCAGCGCTCTGTACTGCACACACTGCACACTGCGGCGCTCTGTACTGTACACACTGCACACTGCAGCGCTCTGTACTGCACACACTGCACACTGCGGCGCTCTGTACTGCACACACTGCACACTGCGGCGCTCTGTACTGCACACACTGCACACTGCAGTGCTCTGTACTGCACACACTGCACACTGCAGCGCTCTGTACTGCACACACTGCACACTGCAGCGCTCTGTACTGCACACAGTGCACACTGCAGTGCTCTGTACTGCACACACTGCACACTGCAGCGCTCTGTACTGCACACACTGCACACTGCAGCGCTCTGTACTGCACACAGTGTACTCTGCAGTGCTCTGTACTGTACACACTGCACACTGCAGTGCTCTGTACAGCACACACTGCACACTGCAGTGCTCTGTACTGCACACACTGCACACTGCGGCGCTCTGTACTGCACACACTGCACACTGCAGCGCTCTGTACTGCACACACTGCACACTGCAGCGCTCTGTACTGTACACAGTGTACTCTGCGCCCTGCTGTGCTCTGTACAGTGCAGTGTGTATCCTGGACGGTGGGGCGTGTCGGACTGTGAGGCTGGACAGTGACTGGTGTGTCTCTGTTGCTCTGCAGGTGTCCACCCTGAAGGAGCAGCTCCAGCAGGAGATCCGACGGCGCCAACCCCTCTTCTCCAGCACCTCGGTCCTGTCGGGAAACTGATCCGACGCGCACACAGGTTACACTACACTCACACACTTACACATATCACAGTTCCTTTGTAACAGTTCTTAAAAACGTATAAAATCACTTATCAGGGCCTAATTAAGCTAACGAACCAGTGCAATTAAGAGTTCAGGCAGGCAGCTGAGACATCTGCCACAGAACCTGGTCAGGTGCAGATGGTGTCACTCCACCCCACAGACAGCCTGATCTTTTTAACCACATCTGTTTTTAAATTGTTTGTTTTGTTTTTAGATCTTGATTGTTGTCTTAAAAATCATGTTTTTATGGATCACATTCTAATTACAAAGCAATAACAGACTGAAAATGTTTTATTATTGGAAGTGTGGCGCCTTTCTAATGGGGGTTATTATCAGCGTGTCGGGGAATCTTTCACTGTGCTAATCAAACCAGCCCGATGGGGTTTTAATAAAGACTGATCTTGCTGATCGTAGCGCTGGAGGCTCAGGTCTCTGAGGGGAGGTGGTGGGTGGGCAGGGGGCTTCTCCAGAAGGGTGGCGGAGGTACTGGGGGCGACAGTTCGTCTCTGACCCCCCCAGCTCGCTCCCTGTGATGTAGCTCCTGTCCTCATTGTTTTTTGTATTAAAATTGTACCTTCGACTCTCGCCTGCTCTGTTGTTCATCTGCTCCACGGTCACTGACGGAGGCTGCTCTGATCTCGGTGCTCCGATCGGTGGGGGGGGAGAGCGAGAGGTCAGAACAGCCTCCGTCCCCCCCCCCCCAACAAGACAAGACACCAGGCCACACGACTCGCATGTCTAGCGATAAATTTATTATCCAAGACAGTAATTACAAACGAAACAAATCTTCTCTTTTCTCCTTAATAATGAAGACCGTTTCACAAAGCAGTAGTATAAAACCTGTTCATACATGTTCATACATGTCCAGTCTGCCACAGCGCTCGCAATATAGTCGTACAATCCCAACAGGAACAGATACAGAGATGCTCACGTTGAAGTACAAACCTTTATGTGCATCTGAGCTCTTCCTGTACTGTTCTGTTATATAGCACCATTGACGTTATACAGTTAATTAATATTCATTTGTATATGTTTATATATATGCAAAGGAAGAGAGAAAGAGACTCCACTGTGACGTTGAAGACTGGGGGCGGGGTGGGTGGGGTTACATATGCTAATACTCTGCTGTGTGGGTGGGAACCCGATGGGAGGGAAGGCAGGGGTTGGTTGTCATGAGGGTAATGGGGGTGGCTTTTGAAGAAGGGGTGGAGGTACGCA
The DNA here is from genome assembly GCF_059453375.1 of Lepisosteus platostomus. Classification (NCBI taxonomy): domain Eukaryota; kingdom Metazoa; phylum Chordata; class Actinopteri; order Semionotiformes; family Lepisosteidae; genus Lepisosteus; species Lepisosteus platostomus. Next base: position 17,892,063 of record NC_142633.1, on the reverse strand, counting down.
AGACATATATACACGTTAAGACGTAATACACACACAGGGCAGACAGGAGTAATCAGAGGTGGAGGTATCAGAGGGTTCTGTGGAACAGGAAGAGCTTGTCAGGTCTGGAGGCAAAGGAATGGGTATGGGCAAGGTTCCAGGCCACAGGAGTGGGGGAGTCCTGTGGAGGTGTGGTCGCAGGTCAGAGGGTCTCCCTGGCGCAGCTCCAGTTTAACAAGCCCCACAGCTCTTCGCACAAGTCTCCCCCAGAGAGCTACACTGCCCGTTGAGAGCCATCACCCCACACTTAGTGAAATGGTCACGGCACAGGTCAGCTGGCAGGAGAGAGGAGAGGGATCAGAAGATGAACAGACTCTGAGTGACAGTCACCACCGGCTGGGAACTGGCTGACTGGGACAGCATTCCAATCAAAAAGTTAGACCAGTTCCCACTGCTGAAGGGAAAACGAACAAACTGATGTCGCTGAGTGCCTTTCGTGCAGTGGGGAGGGGTGCTGGTGTCTTTCTTGCAGTGGGGAGGGGTGCTGGTGTATTTCGTGCAGTGGGGAGGGGTGCTGGTGTCTTTCTTGCAGTGGGGAGGGGTGCTGGTGTATTTCGTGCAGTGGGGAGGGGTGCTGGTGTATTTCGTGCAGTGGGGAGGGGTGCTGGTGTCTTTCTTGCAGTGGGGAGGGGTGCTGGTGTATTTCGTGCAGTGGGGAGGGGTGCTGGTGTATTTCTTGCAGTGGGGAGGGGTGCTGGTGTATTTCGTGCAGTGGGGAGGGGTGCTGGTGTATTTCTTGCAGTGGGGAGGGGTGCTGGTGTATTTCTTGCAGTGGGGAGGGGTGCTGGTGTCTTTCTTGCAGTGGGGAGGGGTGCTGGTGTATTTCGTGCAGTGGGGAGGGGTGCTGGTGTCTTTCTTGCAGTGGGGAGGGGTGCTGGTGTATTTCTTGCAGTGGGGAGGGGTGCTGGTGTATTTCGTGCAGTGGGGATGGGTGCTGGTGTATTTCTTGCAGTGGGGAGGGGTGCTGGTGTATTTCTTGCAGTGGGGAGGGGTGCTGGTGTATTTCTTGCAGTGGGGAGGGGTGCTGGTGTATTTCTTGCAGTGGGGAGGGGTGCTGGTGTATTTCGTGCAGTGGGGATGGGTGCTGGTGTATTTCGTGCAGTGGGGATGGGTGCTGGTGTATTTCTTGCAGTGGGGAGGGGTGCTGGTGTATTTCTTGCAGTGGGGAGGGGTGCTGGTGTATTTCTTGCAGTGGGGAGGGGTGCTGGTGTATTTCTTGCAGTGGGGAGGGGTGCTGGTGTATTTCGTGCAGTGGGGAGGGGTGCTGGTGTCTTTCTTGCAGTGGGGAGGGGTGCTGGTGTATTTCGTGCAGTGGGGAGGGGTGCTGGTGTATTTCTTGCAGTGGGGAGGGGTGCTGGTGTATTTCGTGCAGTGGGGAGGGGTGCTGGTGTCTTTCGTGCAGTGGGGAGGGGTGCTGGTGTCTTTCTTGCAGTGGGGAGGGGTGCTGGTGTATTTCGTGCAGTGGGGAGGGGTGCTGGTGTATTTCTTGCAGTGGGGAGGGGTGCTGGTGTATTTCTTGCAGTGGGGAGGGGTGCTGGTGTATTTCGTGCAGTGGGGATGGGTGCTGGTGTATTTCGTGCAGTGGGGAGGGGTGCTGGTGTATTTCGTGCAGTGGGGAGGGGTGCTGGTGTATTTCTTGCAGTGGGGAGGGGTGCTGGTGTATTTCGTGCAGTGGGGAGGGGTGCTGGTGTCTTTCTTGCAGTGGGGAGGGGTGCTGGTGTATTTCGTGCAGTGGGGAGGGGTGCTGGTGTATTTCTTGCAGTGGGGAGGGGTGCTGGTGTATTTCGTGCAGTGGGGAGGGGTGCTGGTGTCTTTCTTGCAGTGGGGAGGGGTGCTGGTGTATTTCGTGCAGTGGGGAGGGGTGCTGGTGTATTTCTTGCAGTGGGGAGGGGTGCTGGTGTATTTCGTGCAGTGGGGAGGGGTGCTGGTGTATTTCTTGCAGTGGGGAGGGGTGCTGGTGTATTTCGTGCAGTGGGGAGGGGTGCTGGTGTATTTCGTGCAGTGGGGAGGGGTGCTGGTGTCTTTCTTGCAGTGGGGAGGGGTGCTGGTGTATTTCGTGCAGTGGGGAGGGGTGCTGGTGTATTTCTTGCAGTGGGGAGGGGTGCTGGTGTATTTCGTGCAGTGGGGAGGGGTGCTGGTGTATTTCTTGCAGTGGGGAGGGGTGCTGGTGTATTTCTTGCAGTGGGGATGGGTGCTGGTACGTGCTACAGTACGTGGGTAGACGTATGGGTGGCTGGGCTCACCTCGAAGCAGCTCGTCATGGGCGCACACGGTGCGGACACACACCTCCTTGTTCACCACGTACACTCGCCGCAGGCTGCAGACACAAACATGACCTGAGCTCAGCGGTGGCGGCTATCGGCAGGGCAGACCGCGGGAGAGAACAGTAAGGAAGGCATACCTGTAGAAGCAGAGGCTCTTCAGGCACTGTCTGCAGGGCTTGTGTACCGAGTACAGCCTGGTGCAGGGGTACTGCTCCTCACGGCAATCTGGGGACACAGACACAACACCACTGCAACACAACACACAGTACAGCACCACAGCACGCAGTACAGCACCACTGCAACACAACGCAGTACAGCACCACTGCAACACAACACCCAGCACAGCACCACTTCAACACAACACCACAGCACGCAGTACAGCACCACTGCAACACAACACGCAGTACAGCACCACAGCACCACAACACGCAGTACAGCACCACAGCACGCAGCACAGCACCACTGCAACACAACACCACAGCACACAGTACAGCACCACTGGAACACAATACCACAGCACACAGTACAGCACCACTGCAACACAATACCACAGCACGCAGTACAGCACCACTGCAACACAATACCACAGCACACAGTACAGCACCACTGCAACACAACAAGCAGTACAGCACCACAGCAACACAAAACACAATACAGCACCACAGCAACACAACATGCAGTACAGCACCACTGGAACACAACACACAATATACCAACACAACATAGCAATCCAGCACTTCAATAACACAGCACACAATACAGTACTGAGAGTGATACAGCACTCCCAGATCCAGCATTGGGAGTGGTATAGCACTCCTGGACCCAGCACTGAGAGGGACAGCCCTCCCAGATGCAGCACAAGAGTGATACAGCACCCCCAGACTCATGTGTTTATGGTTAGTTCCAAGCACACTGTCTCACTCTTTCACTCCCTCTCACCAAGCGGTCCAGGCTCTGTGGGCTCCGTTTCCGACAGCTCTCCTGGAATACAGACGGACAGTCAGGACAGTATTCTGGACAGATGGACACACAGAGGAACACACGGACAGACAGGCAACCAGGACAGTAGGACACACACACGGACAGGCAGGACAGAGTTGTGGGCAGACGGACAGTCAGACTGGTAAAGGAGAGGTAAAGGCACAGGGAGAGAGACCACTGAAGGGAGATCTTACCGGTGGTCACTGGCAACAGCTGCTGACTGTCTGGACCCAACAGAACCTGCTGCTGGAAAGCTTCTAGACAAACGACAGAGGAGCAGGATCAGGAACCCATCGACCGAGGGACAGACAGAGTGATAGAACCAGCTCTCCTGAGACACTTACCTTGGTAGTCCACATCGTAATCCTCTGGGGAGCGAGAAGAAAAATGATCAGAGGAATTAGATTAGCAAGCAGATGAGCAGATCTGCAGCAGGCGGGTATGTTGGCAGACAGGCTGCAGACTCACCCACAGGGTACTGAGGCTGGTTGGGGTAGAGATCCTCTGTCACTTCATACTGCTGGGCAAGGAGGAGGGCTGAGGGGACACAATTCACTGTGACACACTGCGACACAGGGACACAATTCACTGTGACACACCGCGACACAGGGACACAATTCACTGTGACACACCGCGACACAGGGACACAATTCACTGTGACACACTGCGACACAGGGACACAATTCACTGTGACACACTGCGACACAGGGACACTCTGTGACAGAATTCACTGTGACCCAGTGCGACACAGGGACACAATTCACTGTGACACACTGCGACACAGGGACACACTGTGACACAATTCACTGTGACACACTGCGACACAGGGACACAACACGCTGTGCCACAGTGCCAAGAGAGCACTGAATTCGAGCAGCTAGTGCTCCGACACTGACCAGGCAGGGAAATCAGGAGCAGGCAGCTGGCCCTCATCTTCACTCCACACTTCTGGGGGTAGAGCAGTCACTGGAACTAGGAGATGGGGAGGGAAAAAAGAACCATCTGCTGACACAGCAACACAAGAAGTGACTGTAGTCATCTACACACCAGCACAGTCTGAGACGCACTGCTGTGTCTGCGCTAGAGCACTGCAGTTCATTACAGCTCTAGTTTATTACAGCTCTGTGACTCAACGGAGTAGCTCATGGGAGCTCTGTACCTCTGCTCTGTAGTTAATTATTGCTCTGTAAGTCATGAGAGCCCCCCATGACTCTGCCCTGCCCTCACTCATCTGGATTCAAAGAGCTTTACTGGCACCACCGACAGCATACCAGTACTACCACGCTGAGCAACAATTATACAGGAGATCGGGGAAGATAATTAGAAACTTACAAAAGCTGAAACAAAATAGCAGCACTGCTGGGACTGTTTAAAGTGCATTTGACATTTCACTGCAGAGGCAAGCACAGAGAAATTTATGAAGCCTAAAAACTTTAAGCTTACTCTCTTTCCCTACTTCCTTCACACTCATCTCATCTCCTTTCTCCTTGTCCCACCCTCTCCCAGCTTCAGGCAACCGAAAAAAAACCATGAAAGGAATTCTGCCAGCAGGAATGTGGCAGGTCTTGACTTCCACAGCAATCTCTCCATTATCTTCCCTTCTCCTAAACGCATAAAGCAGACGATGAGAGGGGCTGACATCCTAGAACAACAGGGAGGCAGAAGGAAAGAGGAGAGAAACCTGGGACAGAGACAGCACAGGGCACCCCGGATCAGTGAGAGGACACGCCTGCCCCTCGCTTTCAGGTCACCCCAAAGGTGCTCCACTGGACCGAGAGGACAGCAGAGGTCCAGTCGTCTGTTGTTTGGTCCATAATGTCAAAGAGCTTCAGTCCCTGCCCTGTCTAAATGCTGTAGAGAAACAAAGCCCCACCACTGCATTGCCTGACCGCGCTGGACAGTGGGGCCCACACTGCGGATCGGGGCGCTGGACAGTGGGGCTCACACTGCGGATCGGGGCGCTGGACGGTGGGCCTCACACTGCGGATCGGGGAGCTGGAAGGTGGGGCTCACACTGCGGATCGGGGAGCTGGAAGGTGGGGCTCACACTGCGGATCAGGGAGCTGGACAGGGGGGCTCAGACTGCGGACTGGGACACTGGACACTGGGGGCTCACACTGCGGATCGGGGCGCTGGACAGGGGGGCTCAGACTGTGGACTGGGGCGCTGGACAGTGGGGCTCAGACTGCGGATCGGGAAGCTGGACAGGGGGGCTCAGACTGCGGATCGGGAAGCTGGACAGGGGGGCTCAGACTGCGGATCGAGGAGCTGGACAGGGGGGCTCAGACTGTGGACTGGGGCGCTGGACAGTGAGGGCTCAGACTGCGGATCGGGGAGCTGGAAGGTGGGGCTCACACTGCGGATCAGGGAGCTGGACAGGGGGGCTCAGACTGCGGACTGGGACACTGGACACTGGGGGCTCAGACAGCGGATCGGGAAGCTGGACAGGGGGGCTCAGACTGCGGATCGAGGAGCTGGACAGGGGGGCTCAGACTGCGGACTGGGGCGCTGGACAGTGGGGCTCAGACTGCGGATCAGGGAGATGGACAGTGGGGGCTCAGACTGCAGATTGGGGCGCTGGACAGTGGAGTTTCAGACTATGGATCGGGGAGCTGGACAGTGGGGCTCACACAGCAGATTGAGGTGCGCTCCACTCTGGCTCAATCTCTGAAATCAGAAGAAACCATGTTGCTGGACCCCAGGAGCACAGGTGGGGACCCCACTTGTCTTTGTGCCTGTCTCTCAGACCTCTGGAGTCAGCATCCCGAGTGACTGACCGGTCCCGGGTCCAGGCTGTCCGCCTGCTCGCCGCGGCCCCAGCTCCCAAAGAGTCACCTCCAGCCTGTCCTGCACGCTCCTTCCTCCTAGGAGTGGAACCCCACAAACCAGCCAGCTCCCCCGGACGCCCCCCACACTGCGGTCACACTGCCAGCACTCGGGAGCAGCAGACGTGCACGAAGAAGCCCCGGTCGAACACACTGTTTCTGCACGTCCACAGAACATCCGTGTGCGAGCACTTGTGTGTCTCTCGGTGTCTGTGGCAGTGTGAGTGTGAGTCTGTCACTTTGTGTGTGTGTTTGAAGCGTGTCGATGTATGTGCATTGGACTGTGTGTGTGTGTGTGTGTGTGTGTGTGTGTGTGTGTGTGTTGAAGCGTGTCGATGTATGTGCATTGGACTGTGTGTGTGTGTGTTTGAAGCGTGTCGATGTATGTGCATTGGACTGTGTGTGTGTGTGTGTGTGTGTGTGTTTGAAGCGTGTCGATGTATGTGCATTGGACTGTGTGTGTGTGTGTTTGAAGCGTGTCGATGTATGTGCATTGGACTGTGTGTGTGTGTGTGTGTGTGTGTGTGTTTGAAGCGTGTCGATGTATGTGCATTGGACTGTGTGTGTGTGTGTGTTTGAAGCGTGTCGATGTATGTGCATTGGACTGTGTGTGTGTGTGTGTGTGTGTGTGTGTGTGTGTGTGTGTTTGAAGCGTGTCGATGTATGTGCATTGGACTGTGTGTGTGTGTGTTTGAAGCGTGTCGATATATGTGCATTGGACTGTGTGTGTGTGTGTGTGTTTGGCTCACAGACATTCCTGGTGTGAATCCGAGAGTCTACAGGAAACCGTGTGTTTTTACAGCCCACATCTGGGAGCTATTACTCCCCCCCTGCTCTGGGAGTCTGCCCTCTCCGCAGGCACAGAGCTGACCCCCCCACCACAACCACAACCTCCTCTTCTGCACTTAAACAAAACCCACTAATCCAGACACCCCCTCCCTCTCCCCCGGGGTTCCCGCTGGATCTCTGCCCCCCCGTCCCCGCCAGATCGCGCCAGCGCCCCCCTCCTTCAGTGAGGGACAGCGGGGAGGACTCTCGACCGTTAAAAACTTTTTCCCAACTTTTACACAAACGCCTTTCCAGCCCCAGCGCCACCTCCCGCACTCCCGGGAGACCCTCGGGTCTGGATCTCCATTCTGGCTGCAGCTGGCACTCGAGACAGGGAAGGTAATGAGAGTAATTAGGGTAGATTTTGATCTTTTAGAGTAATGCTGTACTGTTACCAGTCCCGCGAATTCTGCCCGCCATACTGGCTGCAATAAAGCGAAGCAGCACCATCGCCAAACATTACTGTACTTTCCTTCTTAGAAGGGCTTCTACTGAACTGGTTCTGTGTTCGCTTTCCAACTGTACTCCAAACTCGAATCGTAATTGTGTAATCCTTCTGTCTCCTCTCATTACATCATTTTTAAGTTTTTTTTCTTGCTGTCAAGCGCTTTGAGGAGCCGCTTGTAAAGGCACTATAGAAATAGTTTATACCTTCTTCCCAGCTGCAACACATCAAACATCAAATCTAGACAAATCGCGCTTCTCCAGAGAGGAGGACAGAGTTTAAGACTCCCACACAGCAGGGTCACGTCTTCACCCTGCCTGAACCGCCCACCAGCCGCCGGGCCGGACCGGGCCGGACCGGACCGGACCGCGACCCACTGTGACCCGATCAGCCCGGCTCGCTCTGTTCCCGAGTCTGTTCCCCGCGCACGCAGCTGCCCCGGACCGCCGGTCTCTTACCGCTCTGCAGCTCGGTCCGTCCGGCGACTCTGCGGTCCCTCCGCCCCGAGTCTGAGACGCCGAGTCCGAGCGCCACACCGCCCCGCCTCCCCCGCCCCCCTCCTCGCTCTCCCGGGTCCCAGCGCCTGTACCCCAGCCCCCACCCCTTCGAGCAGCCACAATGCACCAGTCTGCAGACTTTTGAAGAGTTTAATGAACAAAAATAATTCTGCGTACATTAACATTGTGCAGAGTCGCATAGTCGTTTTAATGATATGATACAGAATCACTCTGTTTTAAGCATATTATTGCACTTGGACGGAATAACAGTCGTGGCTTGAGCGGTATTAAGTATTGTTAATACCCCAGTCCTGCACTGAAATATCGGTAGTACAGTTAGTAAGAATACCCAGCAGTAGTGGTAACACCCTGTTTTGTCAATCTTAATAGATCAGGGAGGAATATCTGTGGTCCCTCTCTCAGCCTGACCTGCCTCTCTCACAAACACATACGGTCGACCTGCTCTTCAAAAATAGACCATTTTTAATTTCTGTACAGACTGTAAGATCTCACCCCACACCAGACCGGGCCTGGGCACAGAGAGCACCTTCAGAGGAGCAGGAGAGAGGAGTTGAGCTCAAATCACAGGAGAGAGGAGCCAGAGAGAGGAGCAGAGCTCAGGTCACAGGAGAGAGGAGCAGAGCTCAGGTCACAGGAGAGAGGAGCTTAAAAGAGGAGCAGAGCTCAGGTCACAGTAGAGAGGAGCCAGAGAGAGGAGCATAGCTCAGGTCACAGGAGAGAGGAGCAGAGCTGAGGTTACGGGAGAGAGGAGCTTAAAAGAGGAGCAGAGCTCAGGTCACGGAAGAGAGGAGCAGAGCTGAGGTCACAGGAGAGAGGAGCAGAGCTGAGGTTACGGGAGAAAGGAGCTTAAAAGAGGAGCAGAGCTCAGGTCACGGAAGAGAGGAGCCAGAGAGAGGAGCAGAGCTGAGGTCACAGGAGAGAGGAGCAGAGCTGAGGTTACGGGAGAGAGGAGCTGAAGAGAGGAGTTGAGCTCAGGTTACAGTGAGAGGAGCATAGCTCAGGTCACAGGAGAGAGGAGCCAGAGAGAGGAGCATAGCTCAGGTCACAGGAGAGAGGAGCCAGAGAGAGGAGCAGAGGTCAGGTGACAGGAGAGAGGAGCAGAGCTCAGGTCACAGGAGAGAGGAGCAGAGCTCAGGGGTGTTGTGAAGGCTCTCAGGGAGTTGTGTGATCTGTGTGAGTAGGTGTCCCTGACACTCCTGCGCCAGGTCTCCCCCGAGCAGCCCTGAGCCCCGAGGCTGGGCGACTCTGGGGGTGGTCCAGTCTGGGGGAGCCCCGCACCCACAGGGGCTCCAGCTGAGCTCACATTAACACCTGCATGACTGAACCCTTCCTCTCCTGCTCCAGGGATGCTTGTTTTTACAGGGTGAAAATAACGACCAAGTTCAAGTCAATCCCGTTACTGGCTCAGCTCAGTGTCCAGGCTGGCGTGGGTTCCCCAGGGGTCCCCAGGGATCCCCAGGACTGGAGCTGGGGACTCTTGGCTGGTGCCTGTGTGCAGGACCTGACTGTGTTCTTCAGTGTCGTACCGTGAAACTGCCTCAGTGTCCTTCTGTCCCTCTGTCTGACCATCCAGCCTCTCAGCACTGACAGGAAATCACTGGCCAGCAGTGTGTCGGGGTGTCAGTGTGTTAGTACAGCTGCAGTGTGTTGGGGTGTCAGTGTGTCGGGGTGACAGTGTGTTGGGGTGTCAGTGTGTCAGGGTGTTGGGGTGTCAGGGTGTTAGTGCAGCTGCAGGGTGTCAGTGTCTCAGGGTATGGGGGTGTCAGTGTCTCGAGGTGTCAGTGTGTCAGGGTGTTGGGGTGTCAGTGTCTCGAGGTGTCAGTGTGTCGGGGTGTCAGGGTGTTGAGGTGTCAGGGTGTCAGTGTGTTGGGGTGTCAGTGTGTTAGTGCAGCTGCAGGGTGTCAGTGTCTCAGGGTATGGGGGTGTCAGTGTCTCGAGGTGTCAGTGTGTCAGGGTGTTGGGGTGTCAGTGTCGCGAGGTGTTAGTGTGTTGGGGTTTCAGTGTGTCGGGGTGTCGGGGTGTTGAGGTGTCAGTGTGTCAGTGTGTTGGGGTGTCAGTGTGTCAGTGTGTTGAGGTGTCAGGGTGTTGAGGTGTCAGTGTGTTAGTGCAGCTGCAGGGTGTCAGTGTCTCAGGGTATGGGGGTGTCAGTGTCTCGAGGTGTCAGTGTGTCAGTGTGTTGGGGTGTCAGTGTCTCGAGGTGTCAGTGTCTCGAGGTGTCAGTGTGTCGGGGTTTCAGTGTGTCAGTGTGTTGGGCTGTCAGTGTGTCGGGGTGTCGGGGTGTTAGTGCAGCTGCAGGGTGGCAGTGTCTCAGATTCTCGGGGTGTCTGTTCTCTCCCAGGAGGTTCTTCAGTGGGGGTCCCCAGCCTCACTGTCAGTTACTGTGCTGGGGCTCTAGCGGACGTCGATGGCGGTGGAGCCGGGGGAGGGCAGGGGCTGGTCCAGGGGGGGCCAGTGGCCCTCCAGCCGCAGGACGGAGTCCAGGCGCTTGTACAGCTTCTTGGAAGGGCGCGGTCCTCTCAGCCGCTGCAGGCAGCACGGCAGCGCCTGCTCCACCAGCACCTGCGGGCACAGACACGGCTGCGCGCTCAGTCTGGGGGGCCACACTCGGGCCCCAGGCCCTGGCCCCCAGGCCCTGGCCCCCAGCCCGGCGGCAGGCTCAGACGTCCAGGACTCCCCTGCAGCAGGGTGGCTGCCCAGGCAGCCTCCACAGCGCCCCCGCAGGGAGGAGGGGATCCCTGCAACACCACTTCCCCGAAATAACACATCCCTCCCAGGATTCCCCACACGGAAGCGCATCGCCCTTCGAATCTAAATGACCGCGGCGCAGAGGCCGACACTCACCTCCAGCATCAGGGCGCAGAAGAAGTTGAGGGCAGACAGCGCCACCAGCAGGAGCTTGTACTTCATGTCATCGACCTGCTGCAGCGAGAGCAGCTGGCGCAGCCCGTGCAGAGGGTAGAGCACAAGCCAGCTCATGAAGGCACACAGCACCGCCAGCACCAGCATGAACAGCACTGCAGAGAGACAGCCTGCGCGTCAGCGAGTCTGTGTGAGTCAGTGAGTCAGCGAGTCAGCCAGTCTGTGAGTGAGACAGCGAGTCAGTCAGCCAGTCTGTGAGTGAGACAGCGAGTCAGTCAGCGAGTCTGAGAGTGAGACAGCGAGTCAGTCAGCGAGTCTGAGAGTGAGACAGCGAGTCAGTCAGCGAGTCTGAGAGTGAGTCAGTGCGTCAGCGAGTCTGTGAGTGAGAAAGCAAGTCAGTGAGTGAGACAGCGAGTCAGTCAGCGAGTCTGTGTGAGTCAGTGCGTCAGCGAGTCTGAGAGTGAGACAGCGAGTCAGTCAGCCAGTCTGTGAGTGAGACAGCGAGTCAGTCAGCGAGTCTGAGAGTGAGACAGCGAGTCAGTCAGCGAGTCTGAGAGTGAGTCAGTGTGTCAGCGAGTCAGTGAGTGAGACAGCGAGTCAGTGAGTGAGACAGCGAGTCTGTGAGTGAGTCAGTGTGTCAGTAAGTCAGTCAGAGAGTCAGAGTGTCTCTTCTCTGTGTCAGTGTCTCTGTGCCTGAGTATCACTGTGTCACAGCATCAGTGTAGCACTATGTCAGGGTGTCAGAGCATTCACTGTGTCAGCGCGTCACTGTGTCAGTGGGAGTTAGGAGCTTCGACATGTTGGTGTATGAAGGGGTCAGGCTGCCCGCACGTCTCACCGTTAGTATACAGGGGCTTCCTGAAGGGGTGTCCTTTGGAGAGCACTATCGCCATGATGAGGTACTGGTACCCCGTCACCCCAAACAGCCCCGTGTTCTCGAAGTTGGGCAGGTTCCCAGCGCCCACTACTGTGTCATTGAGAGGAACAAACCTGAGAGCGAGAAGGAGCGAGTGTGAGAGAGGGTGAGCACGAGTGTGAGTAGGTGAGAGTGTGAGGGTGAGTGAGAGGGAGCCAGTGTGTGAGAGTCTGAGGGTGAGTGTGAGGGTGTGAGTGAGAGGGAGCGTGTGTGAGAGTGTGAGGGTGAGTGTGACAGTGTGAGTGAGAGGGAGCGCGTGTGAGGGTGAGTGTGAGGGTGTGAGTGAGAGGGAGCGCGTGTGAGGGTGAGCGTGAGGGTGTGAGTGAGAGTTAGCGCGTGTGAGGGTGAGTGTGAGAGTGTGAGTGAGAGGGAGCGCGTGTGAGGGTGAGTGAGAGGGAGCCAGTGTGTGAGAGTGTGAGGGTGAGTGTGAGAGTGTGAGTGAGAGTTAGCGCGTGTGAGGGTGAGTGTGAGAGTGTGAGTGAGAGGGAGCGCGTGTGAGGGTGAGTGAGAGGGAGCCAGTGTGTGAGAGTGTGAGGGTGAGTGTGACAGTGTGAGTGAGAGGGAGCGCGTGTGAGGGTGAGTGTGAGGGTGTGAGTGAGAGGGAGCGCGTGTGAGGGTGAGCGTGAGGGTGTGAGTGAGAGTTAGCGCGTGTGAGGGTGAGTGTGAGAGTGTGAGAGTGTGAGTGAGAGGGAGCGCGTGTGAGGGTGAGTGAGAGGGAGCCAGTGTGTGAGAGTGTGAGGGTGAGTGTGAGAGTGTGAGTGAGAGTTAGCGCGTGTGAGGGTGAGTGTGAGAGTGTGAGAGTGTGAGTGAGAGGGAGCGCGTGTGAGGGTGAGTGAGAGGGAGCCAGTGTGTGAGAGTGTGAGGGTGAGTGTGAGAGTGTGAGTGTGAGGGTGAGTGTGAGAGTGTGACTGAGAGGGAGCGTGTGTGAGAGTGTGAGGGTGAGTGTGAGAGTGTGCGCTGACTGCTCCACACCAGCAGCTACAGGGCCGTGCCAGTGCTCACCAGTCCTGGGCCTCGGTGATGAAGAGTGTGCTGATCTGTGTGAGCACCAGGAGCAGTGTGTGCAGCAGCAGGCTGGTCAGCACTGGAGCGGCCAGCAGGCTGGCAGGGGGCCGGCGGGCACACAGCTGGTCCGCCGGGCCGGACCGACCCATCACAATCGCCAGGGAGGTGACCAGAACCAGGTCAAAGAACAGGAACTGCAAGTCACCCAGGTTAGTCTTGACCTGGAGACAGAGAGAGACGGGTCCCCTCAGAGCAAATTCACTCCGGAGTGTACTGGTACTGAGCCACTGGCCCAGCAACACACCCACCGGTACAGGGACACACCCACTGGTACAGTGACACATCCACACTGACACAGCAACACATCTACCGACACAGCGACACATCCACACTGACACAGCGACGCACCCACACTGACTGACACCGATACAATCTGACACACAGACAGCTACGATATGACACACTGACTGACACAGTGACACACTCACAGTGTAGAGGATGAGGACGGAGCTGAACTGAATCAGGCTATACAGCGCCATGTATCTGAAGAGCCCAAACGATGTGACTAGAGAACAGCGCCCCTCCCTGGACAGAAAGAGAAACACATGTAGACGTGTGAAGCAGTGTCGAGAGCAGTGCCCAGTTCAGGCCCGGGACCGGCGAGGCCGCCTCACCGGATCAGCAGGGGGATGCAGGTGATGTCGTCCGTGTGGGAGGTGAAGGGCGAGGCCACCGACGCCTCCGCCTCCGAGAGAGACACGCCCACGTCCGCCGCGCGCAGGGCTCCGCAGTCGTTGGCGCCGTCGCCACACATGGCCACGCAGTAGCTGAGAGAGGGAGCAGGACAGCATTAACACGTCCCGGAGCGTCCCAGAGCGTCCCGGAGCAGGATGCTACTCTGCCCCATTGCCCCACTGTTCCGCCCCACCCCCAGCTTGAGGTAAGAAAAGCCCAGCCCAGGACACAGCACTGAGCCAGTACCACTGCACACACAGGCATGCCGTCTCTCTCCCCCTCCCCCCAACTACCCCTCCTCCCCCCATCTACCCCTCTTCTGCCCCTCCTCCCCCCATCTACCCCTCCTCTCTCCTCACTTGATTTTCTGCAGCTCCTTCACCAGCTGTGTCTTCTGCTCTGGCGCCATGCGTGCGTAGATCGTCCCCCGGAGCAGCACCTGCGGGAGAGAGAGTCCCGCGGGTCAGCTGGGCCGGACACGGCGCCGGCCAACGGGGGCGGGAGTCCAGCGGGTCAGCCTCACCTTGGGCAGGTACTCGGGGAAGTGCTCACACAGCACAGAGAAGGACTTCCCGTTGAGCGCCAGGTGATAGGGGCCAGGGGCCTGCTGGTACAGACCCTGAGAGAGGAGAGAGAGGGGAGAGAAAGAGGAGAGAGGGGGATAGAGAGGAGAGATTGGGGGGAGAGAGAGGGGAAAGAGAGAGGGAGGGGGTGAGGAGGAGGGGGGGGACACTAAATTATTACACTACACTAAATGGGACAAACACCCCACAGAAACTCTGCACATGGAGATCTGTAGAAACATCCTCCACGTGCAGAGAAAACTCCTAACAGCGTGTGCAGGGCAGAATGAGGCCAATATCCATTACTAATAAAAATACAGATAAGAGTAATAAAGTACTGGCTACACCTAAAAAACAGCGACCAAAACTCCTACTACCACAAGGACCTGCAGAGACAAGAGCTGAGTCCAACAAAGAACCCCCTGAGCCAGCTGGTTCTGAGACTCTCTGGCCCGAGCCACACTGACACCAGCCAGCCTCAGGACAGCACTGCTAGAGCACCACGACTCAGACTCAACCACATCACAGCACAATACACACAACTCACAACCAGCCTCAGGACAGCACTGCTAGAGCACCATGACTCAGACTCAACCACATCACAGCACAGATCAAACAGCAATATCTCACACACTGGGACACACACACACAAACACATCATAAACTTAGGGTTCTGAATGCTACAGAACCCTAAACAGACAATACACACTAGCCGAATATCTGACCAAGATAAAAAACAGTAGAAGAAAGCAAAATGTCCACAGGCTGGACAGCTCGGACTAAAGTGGGAATCGAAGTGGAGTCAGCAGGCCAGACAGTGGGACAGGAGCAGGAATCGGGGTGCAGTCCGCAGGCCAGACAGTGGGACAGGAGCAGGAATCGGGGTGCAGTCCGCAGGCCAGACAGTGGGACAGGAGCAGGAATCGGGGTGCAGTCCGCAGGCCAGACAGTGGGACAGGAGCAGGAATCGGGGTGCAGTCCGCAGGCCAGACGGTGGGACAGGAGCAGGAATCGGGGTGCAGTCCGCAGGCCAGACGGTGGGACAGGAGCAGGAATCGGGGTGCAGTCCGCAGGCCAGACAGTGGGACAGGAGCAGGAATCGGGGCGCAGTCCGCAGGCCGCTGGCAGACAGGAGCACCAGACCCCGGGCTAGAGGCGGACGCTGAGGGGTACCTGAGCAGGGAAGTCCACTCCATCCTGCGCGGCCCCCCCAGACTCTGCCAGCAGGAATCTGAGTGTGGGCGGAGAGCAGCCCAGGGGGGGCGTCCCGTGGACGAAAATGACCCTCTCGCCTGGCGCCACCATCCCGCAGCCCCTCGCCACATTCACCGCTGTCAGGATGTTGTCACCTGCCGAGTCAGAGGTCAGGAGGTCAGGGGGACCTGTCGCACACGCACTACAGCACACACACTAGAGCACACACACACCCAGAAACACACACTAGAGCGCACACACACACCCAGAAACACACACTAGAGCACACACACACACTAGAGCACACACACACACGCACACATGCACATGCGCACACTAGAGCACACACACACACGCACACATGCGCACATGCACATGCGCACACACACCCACATGCACACACTAGAGCACACACACACACTAGAGCACACACACACACGCACACACTAGAGCACACACACACAAACACACACTAGAGCACACACACAAACATGCACGCACTAGAGCACACACACACAAACACAAACTAGAGCACACACACACATGCACACACTAGAGCACACACACACGCACACATGCACATGCGCACACTAGAGCACACACACACACTAGAGCACACACACACAAACATGCACACACTAGAGCACACACACACAAACACACACTAGAGCACACACACCCACATGCACACACTAGAGCACTCACCCGTCGCCATGATGGTGCGGATGCTGGCCTGGCGCAGTGTGGAAATGACGGGCGCAGTCTCTGGCTTCACCAAGTTCCGCATCACCAAGAAGCCCAGAAACTGCATGCCGCTCTCTACCGCCTCCCTGTGGACACAGGAGAGAGGCGCGACTTACACACTGCCAGCAGGGCTCTGCAGGCTGACAGTCTTGTTTTACAGCTGTTTAAATTCACTGAGCGGGCTGAGATCCATTTTGATCTGATAAGATCCGCTGAGATCTGCTCAGTTCCCAGCTCTCTGTGCCGACAGCAGTGCTGCTGCTCCCAGCAGCCCCAGGCTGACCCCGCGGTGACCCCACGCTGACCTGGTCATGTCCTCCAGCTCCTCCTGACTGCGCTGGGTCAGGCTCTTGTAGGCCAGGCCCAGGACCCGGAACCCGTCGCTGGCGAACTGGTGCAGAGTCATGGAGAAGCTGGCTGGCACTGAGAGAGAGAGAGATGGGCAGAGCTCAGCTCCTCTCTCCTGTACACCCCTACACCCTCTCCCCTGTACCCCGCCACACCCCAGCACACCCCCTCTCCCCTGTACACCACCACACCTCCCACACCCCTCTCCCCTGTACCCCACCACACCCCTGTACCCCCCACATCCCTGTACACCCCCTCTCCCCTGTACACCTCCAACATCCCTGTACCCCATCACACCTCTCCCCTGTACCCCCCCACATCCCTGTACACGGAGCGGTGGCTCTGTGGATAAGGATCTGCGCCTGTGACCGGAAGGTTGCCGGTTCAAATCCCGCGGCCGGCAGAGGAATCCTACTCCGTTGGGCCCCTGAGCAAGGCCCTTAACCCCAACTGCTCCAGGGGCGCCGTACAATGGCAGACCCTGCACTCTGACCCCAAGCTTCTCTCCCTGTCTCTGTGTCTGTGTCTCCCTGGAGAAAAGCTGGGATATGCGAAAAGACGCATTCCTAATGCAAGAAATTGTATAGGGCTAATAAAGAAACATTATTATTATTATTATTATTATTATTATTACACCCCCACACTCCCTCTCACTATGCCCCCACCTCACCGGTGTCTCTGCGGCACAGGCTGGCCACCATCTCTGGCGCCCCCTTGAGGAAGGCCAGGGCTGCTGTCTCCCCTGCGGCGCGGACCACCACGCCCATGCGCTGCAGCGCGGAGGAGAAGGGGAACCGGCGCAGGATGGCCAGGGGCCGGCTGGGAGTCTGGACAGACGCAGGCAAGAGGAACAGACGTCAGGCCCTGGGGCACACCACCCAGCCACCGCCAGCCCGCCCACACACACACTGCCGCCCCACACCCCTGTCCCCCGCTGTACTCACGATGCCCTGGGGCTGCTGTTCAGGGGCAGGGGGCCTCATCACTGCCAGGACCCTCACCCCCCCGAATAGCTTGCTTGCCTCCTCCTCCGGCTCCTGCAGCTCCTGCAGGGGGCGACACGGAGCTCAGTCAGGCCGGCGGGCGGGCGGGTCTTGGAACAGGGGTCTCCACCAGTCCAGCCCACTGGTCCCCACAGAGACACCGGCGGCCAGACTGTACAGCTGAGGTTCCTCCTGGAGTGTGGCTGGGGTGAGCTGGAGTCAGCTGGAGTGTGCAGGAGTGTGCAGGAGTGTGCAGGAGTGCTGCAGTCACACAGCTGGGCCCAGTGACTCACCCAGCCAGTGGACTCTATCATCTTGAGGTCCAGGGGGTCCCCCACAGGCTGCCCCCCCAGCAGGCAGGCGGAGTGGCAGCAGGCCAGCGCGGTCAGCAGGGGGCCGGCGGGGAGCAGCCGGGGGTCGGGCACCAGCTCCCCGGGCCCCCCTGCGGCCCCCGGCAGCACGCCCCACACGTCCAGGCCCTCCTGCGTCAGGGTGCCCGTCTGCAGACAGACAGCGCGTCAGCGTGGCGCGGCGCGCGGCGGGCCGGCGGACAGCGGGCCGGGCCTGACCTTGTCGAAGCACGCCGCGGTGACCTTGCCCGACACGTTGATGCGGGGGGGGCTGATGCAGAACACCCCCTGCTTCTTCAGCCGGCTCTGGGAGTAGATGGTGCCAGTCGTCATGGCAGCGGGCAGCGCCGCCGGCACGATGATGGTCACGATGTCCAGAGCGCGGATCAGCATCATCGACCACGACACCTGGGGGCGCCAGAGACACGACACGCGAGCTGTAGGCCACACTGCGCTCCACACACCGAGCCTGAACACACTGCGCTCCACACACCGAGCCTGAACACACTGCGCTCCACACACTGAGCCTGAACACACTGCGCTCCACACCGAGCCTGAACACACTGCGCTCCACACACCGAGCCTGACAGGCCCTGAACACACTGCGCTCCACACACAGAGCCTGAACACACTGCGCTCCACACACCGGGCTCCACACACAGAGCCTGAACACACCGGGCTCCACACACAGAGCCTGACAGGCCCTGAACACGCTGCGCTCCACACACCGAGCCTGAACACGCTGCGCTCCACACACAGAGCCTGAACACACTGCGCTCCACACACCGAGCCTGAACACGCTGCGCTCCACACACCGAGCCTGAACACACTGCGCTCCACACCGAGCCTGAACACGCTTCGCTCCAGACACCGAGCCTGAACACACTGCGCTCCACACACCGGGCTCCACACACAGAGCCTGAACACACCGGGCTCCAGACACCGAGCCTGAACACGCTGCGCTCCACACACAGAGCCTGAACACACCGGGCTCCACACACAGAGCCTGAACACACCGGGCTCCATACACCGAGCCTGATAGGCCCTGAACACGCTTGCGTCCCAGACTGGCCAGCTGTAGAGAGCAGCTACAGTAGAAACGCAGGTCAGTTTCAAAGTCAGCGTGTAAAAACAGAATCTGTTCGTGGATAAACCAGATCAGCTACAGCCTGAAACTGCTGCTGGACAGCACCTCTGATCCAGCCCTGGAGCTGAACACAACTGAGCTCATGGGGCAGGAGGTGACGATCGGAGACAGGGGCCCACCACCCCTCCTCTGTGCCTCGGCTTCCCGGACAGCAGCCTGGGCAGCGCTGGCACACTCACCCCAGACCGGCCCAGGATCACCAGGCTGTAGACTGTGCCCACCGCAGCTGCAACACACACAGGGTTATAGTGAGAGGCGGGAAGGGACGGGCAGAGGGAGGGCAAAGGGCTCGAGAGAACGTCTACAGTACATTATCAGCAGCACAGGGCTGCTGCGACTGCAAGGCCTCGGCCCCGAGCTTCGCTCCACTCTGCCCTCTAGTGTCGCAGCTGTGAGCTGAGCAGGGCGGTTACCTAGCAACCCCAGGAACAGCAGGAACTTCATGGAGTCACTGTAGAAGCGGAAGTTGATTGGCTGGGGGTACATGATGGAGCTCACCAGATCCCCCTTCGCCGTGAAGAAGCCTGGAACACAGACGCACGGACAGGGGGAGTTAGTGTGCTTTCTGGGAATGACAGGTGGGACACCCCCACCCTAACGCTGACATGCTGAGTGTCACCTGTGTGTTATACACCTGGGGCGTGGCTTATCTGAGATTCACATCTCCTTGTGTGTGTCACCTGCTGGGACATGTCTTATCTGAGTGCGAACCTGTCTGACTGCCTGTGCAGCTGTGTGCTTCCTGCCGTGTCTCTGGGTCTTCTGTGGGAGTTACCCGGCGGTCTCTCCAGGCGGGTCTCACCTGTGCGGGTGACCACAGCAATGGCGTTCACCTGGCTGGCTCCCTTGGCCTGGATGACCTGGGTCCCGCAGAACAGCGTGTGTCGCTGGTGCGCGTCTGGGGAGTACAGCGCGGTGCCCTTCAGCAGGGGGGTCTTCATTACGGGCACGCTCTCCCCTGCCAGGGCACAGGAAGGAGCTCGGTCAGGGCTGCCTCAGCTCGCAGAGCAGAGCTCTAATCACGCAGGGGGCTGATGGGGAGGAGGATCGTCAGCCTCCGCAGTCACCAGCGACACACAGTGACTCCGGTCCCCACTGTGTGCTGCTCTGGAAGACTGGGAGACTGGGGGGACTGGGGGCACTGGGAGACTGGGGGACAGAGGGACTGGGAGAGTCTGGGGAAATGGGAGACTGGGGAGACTGGGGGACAGAGGGACTGGGAGAGTCTGGGGGATTGGGAGGGTCCAGGAAGACTGGGGGACAGAGGGACTGGGAGAGTTTGGGGGATTGGGAGGGTCCAGGGAGACTGGGGGACAGAGGGACTGGGAGAGTCTGGGGGAATGGGAGACTGGGGAGACTGGGGAGACTGGGGGATTGGGAGGGTCCAGGGAGACTGGGGAGACTGGGCAAGCTCCACGGGTTCAGGCCGAGCGATCGTGGGTTGTATCCTGCATGTCTGACTGAGGTCCTCTGGGAGGGAGCAGGAAGACAGAGGACTCCTCTGGGAACAGTCTGTGTGGCTCCCCCCACCCTCACCTGTCAGCAGGCTCTCGTTCACCATGCACTCGCCCTCCAGCAGGGCGGCGTCGCAGGGCAGCAGCAGCCCCTCTGGGGGGACCAGCAGGCAGTCCCCGGGCACCAGGTCCAGCGAGTTCACACTCTCCTCCTCTGCGGGTGAGACGGCACAGACGGGTTCAGAAGCTCGCCGACACTCGCAGTCAGACTCGCACACAAGCGGGCCGTCTGTGACTGGGAGACTCACCCCCGCTGGCCCGGCGCACCAGCACGCTGACCACCAGCTGGGCCATCCTGCGCAGAGTGACGCTTTGCTGTGGACAGACAGCAACATCGACACACTGATCACTGAGACACTGAGCACAGATACACCCTGATCACCGATACACCCTGATTACTGATTCACTGAGCACAGATACACCCTGATTACTGATACACTGAGCACAGATACACCCTGATCACTGAGACACTGAGCACAGATACACCCTGATCACCGATACACCCCGATTACTGATTCACTGAGCACAGATACACCCTGATCACTGAGACACTGAGCACAGATACACCCTGATCACCGATACACCCCGATTACTGATTCACTGAGCACAGATACACCCTGATCACTGAGACACTGAGCACAGATACACCCTGATCACCGATACACCCCGATTACTGATTCACTGAGCACAGATACACCCTGATCACCGATACACCCCGATTACTGATTCACTGAGCACAGATACACCCTGATCACTGAGACACTGAGCACAGATACACCCTGATCACCGATACACCCCGATTACTTATTCACTGAGCACAGATACACCCTGATCACTGAGACACTGAGCACAGATACACCCTGATCACCGATACACCCTGATTACTGATTCACTGAGCACAGATACACCCTGATCACTGAGACACTGAGCACAGATACACCCTGATCACCGATACACCCTGATTACTGATTCACTGAGCACAGATACACCCTGATCACCGATCCACTGATCACCGATCCAGTCTCCGGACACACAGCCTCACCTTGCGGATCTCGTACAGGGACACGGCGATGGACACCAGGGAGATGAGGATGATGCAGATGGCGTAGTAGTAATAGTTATCACTGATCCAGAGGACCACGCTGAAGATCTGGAATATGTAGAAGGGGTTCAGCACCTGGGGAGAAAGGAAACCGGCTCAGCCCGCGTGCCGGACCAGCGCCGGGCTCCGGGTCGGCACCGCAGCCCCTCTCACCTCCTCCAGCAGCAGCCGCAGGTACGACTTCACCGGGACGTCGATCAGGTTCTGCCCGTACACCTTCCTCCTGGGGGGAACATGCAAAGACAGGTAAAGGCGCCGATCTCAGCCCCCCCGTCTTGAGCACCACAGCCCGCCGCTCTCTCACCGGGCTCGCTGCTCCTCGCGGCCCAGCCCTCGTCTCCGGCGCTGCAGCTCCGAGCACGTCAAGCCCTCGTCCAGGACACTGCGGAGAGACGGGCCGTCAGAGCCTCCTCTCTCCCCTGTACAGCAGGACTGTGGCCCGTAGGACACGGTGCTGTACTGTAGGACACGCTGCTGAACTGTATTGCTGGACACTGTGCTGTACTGTAGGACACTGTGCTGTGCTGTAGGACACTGTGCTGTATTGCTGGACACTGTGCTGTGCTGTAGGACACTCTGCTGTGCTGTAGGACACTCTGCTGTATTGCTGGACACTGTGCTGTGCTGTAAGACACTCTGCTGTGCTGTAGGACCCTCTGCTGTGCTGTAGGACCCTCTGCTGTGCTGTAGGACACTGCGTATTGCTGGACACTGTGCTGTATTGCAGGACACTGTGCTGTGCTGTAGGACACTGTGCTGTGCTGCTGGACACTGTGCTGTGCTGTAGGACACTGTGCTGTGCTGTAGGACACTGTGCTGTATTGCTGGACACTGTGCTGTGCTGTAGGACACTGTGCTGTATTGCTGGACACTGTGCTGTGCTGTAGGACACTCTGCTGTGCTGTAGGACACTCTGCTGTATTGCTGGACACTGTGCTGTGCTGTAGGACACTGTGCTGTGCTGTAGGACACTCTGCTGTGCTGTATTGCTGGACACTGTGCTGTATTGCTGGACACTGTGCTGTGCTATACTGTAGGACACTGTGCTGTGCTGTAGGACACGGTGCTGTGCTGTAGGACACTGCGTATTGCTGGTCACGGTTCTGTGGGGTGAAATGATACTCGGGGTCGAAGACAGAGGCACACGCCCACCTGACCCGGCAGAACGCCCCCTTCCTGGCCAGCCACACGTAGCGCAGCCCCTCAAAGATGTAGTACCGCAGCACCGGTGTCTGAGGAGAGAGCGAGGGCGAGAGATCAGACGGGCGATCCAGGCAGGTTTTCAGTCTGCTCCTCTCCCCCGCTCCCCTCACCTCCTCCTTGTGCAGCTGCACAGTGTCCCTCCAGTCCGGCTCTTCCGGCTCGGCTCCCGGCTGCTCCAGGCTGCAGAGCCACAGCAGAGGCGTCAGCAGGTTACCACGGCAATAGTTACCCGCCCCCCCCAGGAGAGACACGGGTTCTGTCCTACCTGCCCTCCTCCAGCTCCTCCGAGATCACGTCCACCAGAGACCGCTGCCCATGGCTGTCCTGAGGGGGGGGAGGCAGACACAACACCTGTTGCTGCTGGAGATCTGTGCTCTCAGTAAATATTTAACTGTACAGAGTGTAACAAAGGTCTGTAAACTCCCTGCTCCTGTTCAAACTCCTACACATCTATCAGCGGCAGGCGAGGGTGCCAGTGTGCAAGGCCAGCGCGGTGCGCGCACGCAGCTCACCCTGATGAGCAGCAGCTGGGCCTGGGACAGCGGGCAGGGCTGGCAGCGCGCCCAGACGCCCAGCCGGGGTCTCCAGTGGAACAGCAGCAGCAGCAGCCCTGCGCTCAGCACAGCGCCCAGGTGGCACAGCAGCACGCGCCACTGCACACGCCGGTACCCCTGTACGTCCTGGGAGCAGCAGACAGCATCAGAACAACAGCTACAGTCACACACTGGCAGGACTGGAGGACAGGGGGACAGCGGGGGGACAGGAGGACAGAGGGACAGGAACAGCAGGGGGACGGGAGGACAGAGGGACAGGAACAGCAGGGGGAGAGAGGGACAGGAACAGCAGGGGGACAGAGGGACAGGGACAGCAGGGGGACGGGTAACTGTACCATGTGGGACTCTGTGCTGGGGCAGGGAGGGCCCGGGGCAGAGGGACCCCCAGACTGCTGCCCGGGTGGCTGCTCACTGTTATCTGCAACAACAACAACACGAACAGCAACTGTCACTGCACAACACCACACAAACACACTAGATCCCTCAGAGCATTATCTGCAAAACCCTCGACCGGCCCCTCTGCGGCGTCCCGGAGCCCTTACAGCCGGCCGCGGGTCCGAGTCCCCCGGTTCCGGCCCAGGGTCACGCGCTCTTATTCCGCCGCGAGAAGCACGCTGTTAACGCACGGAAATCCCCTCGCGGCTGCTGGCTGACACGGTTTTTCCCACGAAACCGTATTTCTGCACGGCTCCAGCAGCCCGTGTGGGAGCGTTCTGCGCGTCTCTGGCCGGGCGCCGCGCCCGCCCTGTCGACTAACCCGACCGGCCCTCGCCCCGCCCCGGCGCGCACCGCTCCCGACTCCCGCTCGCCGTGTCCCCCGGGGTCCCACCGGGAAAGGGTCCTGGACGGGAGGGTTGTGGGTTCGAGTCCAAGCCGAGGCACAGCCGTGCGCCCCCGAGCAAGGCGCGTCAGGCAGCTCCAGCTGTGGGTCGAACCGGGTCGGGTGTGAAAGGAGTCAAACCGGCGAGCACGCGCCCCGAGAGGAAGCGAACAGGCGGTCCCAGCAGCGACCGCGATGACGTCACAGACATCCCGGAGCTGGTGACGTGCCCGGCGACCCGACCGACCCAGTTAATCCGTATGTACAAACTGAAGCAACTGGCCACTTCCGAGCAGGCGGGCTCGCTCCGTACACAAACTGGCCCGGCGGAGCAGAGGCTCGGATCGGTGCCGCTCACGGGCTCGGCTGGATCGGGTCCGGCCAGCTCGGGCAGAAGGACGCACCTGTCTCCAGACACGATCCCAGTCCCGTCCTCCCCGCAGCGCTGGGCCAGCGAATGAAGGGAGAGGCGACAAAAGGAGACTCACGCCGGTGCGGAGGACCCCGCCGCGCGCTCCCGTTTCCCCTCCGTCCCGCCGTCGGCTCTTCGGCTCGCGCGCTGCTCCCGGGACCGGATCTCCAGCCCGGCAGTGCGTGCGTGTCGCTGTCAGACCGCTGTAGCTGCGCACCTGTCCGCCCCGCCCTCTCTGCAGGAAGAGCCGATACCCGCCCTTCGGCCGGCAGCGCTCTGCAGACCCGCCTGTCCGGTCTGTCCGCTGAGACAGAGCCGCAGTGCGAACTGTCACTCTTACACAGCCACAGGTGTGTCACTCTGTGTGTTAGATTATCACAGGTGTGTCACTCTTACACAGCCACAGGTGTGTCATTCTGTGTGTTAGATTATCACAGGTGTGTCACTCTTACACAGCCACAGGTGTGTCACTCTGTGTGTTAGATTATCACAGGTGTGTCACTCTTACACAGCCACAGGTGTGTCATTCTGTGTGTTAGATTATCACAGGTGTGTCACTCTTACACAGCCACAGGTGTGTCACTCTGTGTGTTAGATTATCACAGGTGTGTCACTCTGTATGTTAGTCTATGTCGAAGGTATCCATTACAGTGATACAGGTGTGTTACTCTGTGTGTGTGTCAGCTCAGACAGTCTCAGCCTCTGTGTGTTCAGTGTGTGTGTGTCAGCTCAGACAGTCTCAGCCTCTGTGTGTTCAGTGTGTGTCAGCTCAGGCAGTCTCAGCCTCTGTGTGTTCAGTGTGTGTGTGTCAGCTCAGACAGTCTCAGCCTCTGTGTGTTCAGTGTGTGTGTCAGCTCAGGCAGTCTCAGCCTCTGTGTGTTCAGTGTGTGTGTCAGCTCAGGCAGTCTCAGCCTCTGTGTGTTCAGTGTGTGTGTGTCAGCTCAGACAGTCTCAGCCTCTGTGTGTTCAGTGTGTGTGTGTCAGCTCAGACAGTCTCAGCCTCTGTGTGTTCAGTGTGTGTGTGTCAGCTCAGACAGTCTCAGCCTCTGTGTGTTCAGTGTGTGTGTCAGCTCGGACAGTCTCAGCCTCTGTGTGTTCAGTGTGTGTGTCAGCTCGGACAGTCTCAGCCTCTGTGTGTTCAGTGTGTGTGTCAGCTCGGACAGTCTCAGCCTCTGTGTGTTCAGTGTGTGTGTGTGTCAGCTCAGGCAGTCTCAGCCTCTGTGTGTTCAGTGTGTGTGTGTCAGCTCAGACAGTCTCAGCCTCTGTGTGTTCAGTGTGTGTCAGCTCAGGCAGTCTCAGCCTCTGTGTGTTCAGTGTGTGTGTGTCAGCTCAGACAGTCTCAGCCTCTGTGTGTTCAGTGTGTGTGTCAGCTCAGGCAGTCTCAGCCTCTGTGTGTTCAGTGTGTGTGTCAGCTCAGGCAGTCTCAGCCTCTGTGTGTTCAGTGTGTGTGTGTCAGCTCAGACAGTCTCAGCCTCTGTGTGTTCAGTGTGTGTGTGTCAGCTCAGACAGTCTCAGCCTCTGTGTGTTCAGTGTGTGTGTGTCAGCTCAGACAGTCTCAGCCTCTGTGTGTTCAGTGTGTGTGTCAGCTCGGACAGTCTCAGCCTCTGTGTGTTCAGTGTGTGTGTCAGCTCGGACAGTCTCAGCCTCTGTGTGTTCAGTGTGTGTGTGTGTCAGCTCAGGCAGTCTCAGCCTCTGTGTGTTCAGTGTGTGGGTGTCAGCTCAGGCAGTCTCAGCCTCTGTGTGTTCAGTGTGTGCGTGTCAGCTCAGGCAGTCTCAGCTCTGTGTTCCTGTGACATCAGTCCTCACACATAGGAGTCACACGACCCATCTCCTGCCCCTCGGAGAGATCACACTCTTGTCACACTCCAGCTCTGGGGTGAACACGAGTTTCAGGGTTTCTCTTGGAGAGATCACACTCTTGTCACACTCCAGCCCTGGGGTAAGCAGCAGCCTCAGGTCTCGGGGTGAGGGCTGGGCCGGGCCAGGCCCAGGTCATGGGGCTCTGGAGCAGGAGGGAGGAGATCGGACTGAGACAGACCCACCGGACCCCCTCAGTGTGACTCAGTGACATGAGTCAGGCTCACTGCCCACTTTCACTTTCAGACTGAAGCTCCTTCTTCCCTCTCGAAACCAGGAAAGCAGAAGCATAGCAGCTGCTGTGAACGGAATCTGACTGACAGCACTGTAAACCCTGGAGTGGATCAGACCGCTGTGCACTGGGAGTCTGACTGACAGCACTGTAAATCCTGGAGTGGATCAGACTGCTGCGCACTGGGAGTCTGACTGACAGCACTGTAAACCCTGGAGTGGATCAGACTGCTGCGCACTGGGAGTCTGACTGACAGCACTGTAAACCCTGGAGTGGATCAGACTGCTGCGCACTGGGAGTCTGACTGACAGCACTGTAAACCCTGGAGTGGATCAGACCGCTGCGCACTGGGAGTCTGACTGACAGCACTGTAAACCCTGGAGTGGATCAGACTGCTGCGCACTGGGAGTCTGACTGACAGCACTGTAAACCCTGGAGTGGATCAGACCGCTGCGCACTGGGAGTCTGACTGACAGCACTGTAAACCCTGGAGCGGATCAGGCCGCTGCGCACAGGGAGTCTGACCAGCTTAGAGCTGCGTATGCCTCTGTATTTAATTTGCAGGAGCAGCAGAGTTAACAAGGCTGTCAGAATAACTAAGCAAACCATATTTGGTCAAGTTTATCACGGGACATCATAAAGCCTTTCGCCCCCTGAACCGAGACAACAGTCGAAAAGCCTCCGGGAATCCCGTGTCACTGTTCACTGGAAACCAAAGCAGCGCCTGTAACAGCAGCGACAGAAGCGATCCCAGCCCGCAGTATCTCCAGTCCGCGTACTGACAGCCCTGCTCGGCACTGAGCCGTGTAACCGCCACTTTACTAATCAGACTGTAACAGTGCGGCACAGGCAAATCTGCTTCAGATGAGCTCTCACGGCGAATCCGCCAGCTAGCGGGACGCCCTGACCCCAACGCCAACAGACCGGCTGCCGGGGCTCGGACCCCACCCCCCTCACGCCTCTCGCTCTCCGGTATCACCGCGTCCCCGGCGGCTCCTACCTGCGCTCATGTCTCATCGCTGCCGGCCGAACACGCTCTCCGCCGGCTCCAGCGTCGGGGGTGACGTCACCGCGCCGCCCCGGCCACGCTCCTCCCCCACATCGCGGCCTCCGCTCCAACGGCTTCTTGGGAAATGTAGTTTTTTTAAAGTTTCGATAGAATAAAAGGTTATAAATGAAAGGAGGCTATTTGACCCATTTAGCCCTGCCCGCTTGCTAGGTAGCAGTTCATCGACTGCAGGATTTAATCCAGCTGAGGTTCAGCTTCAGCAACATGGCCAGGCAGCTTCTCCCAGGATCCCAGTTTCAGTGAAGTCTTAAACATTACCCAGCAATGGCTTAGTAAAAAACACCCCTGTTGAGGGTACACAGCCGGGCCGACAGACACACACAGGGCAATTAACCCAACCCCCCCCTGTCTCTGGGCGATGGGAGATGGACCAATGAAACCTGTGTCCAGACCGAGACGTGCTCAGGGCTTGTCAAACCAGGGCACAGCTCTCCTGGCTCAGTGCACGAGCCCCGTTCACTCTGCCACTCAGACTGACGGACACAGGCCAGAGAAATCGAGCCACAGCTCTTCCTGCGCCTGCCGGTTGCTCACGGGCCCCGAGCTCACACAGCCCAGACACTGGTCTCCACCCAGGAAGAGTTTTATACAGCTTGATTTCAGAGTCACCCCGTTACTGTGTCCGTGCGGGAGCCCTGATGCACACGCATGCGTGCCACACGCACACGTGTCACACACGCCAGGCAGCTTGCAGGTAACTGGACAGACAGGCCAACCTGCACACACCTCTCCCCACCTGCTCCCAGGCTGACAGCAGGACAGCCGTCCGCCAGGCTGGGCCTCAGGCACACTGTAAACACACACAGGCCAGGCCAGCTGCAGGCGGACACAGGGCCCCACGCTGGCAGCAGAGAGATGGACACTCTGATTGGCTAACATTGAAGTCACACGCAAGTCTGAACCCATCGCAGAACAGGGTTTCATGTTCGTAGTCCTGATAAAATATCCCACACAAACCTGCTGTTCCATACAGACTCCAGAAATCCCTTTTAATCAGAAACTGTTTATTCCCACCTCCCATTCTGTACAGCATCATGCAATTCTCTACAGCACACTCCGGCGCCCCCTGCTGGGCTCAGCTGGAGTGGTTAAGGTGTACAGGTCAGTACAATTCAAAGATAATTTAGGGGCCAGGGGTGGATTTGTGTCGACCCCTTCAGGCCACAGCTGACTTCTTCTCTTTGTAGGTCGCCATCATTTTTTTTATCTCTGCTATCGCCTTCCCAGGATTCAGGCCCTGCACCAGAGAGAGACAGCATCTTACACTGCAGTCAGGAGCATCACACTGGGAACCATACATGACAATTCACCTGTTTTACAAGGCATTACAGTGCTCTGAGGAAGGTGTTGGGGCAGTACTTTACCTTGGGGCAGTACAGTGGACTACAGGGCAGATGTTGGGGCAGTACTGTACCTTGGGGCAGGTGCTGGGGCAGTACAGTGGCCTACAGGGCAGGTGCTGGGGCAGTACTGTACCTTGGGGCAGGTGTTGGGGCAGTACAGTGGCCTACAGGGCAGGTGCTGGGGCAGTACTGTACCTTGGGGCAGGTCTTGGTGCAGTTCATGATGGTGTGGCACCGGTACAGGGAGAAGGGGTCCTGCAGTTTGGACAGGCGCTCCTCTGTGAAGTCGTCCCGAGAGTCGATCATCCAGCGGTACGCCTGGCGAGTCAAAGACACCAGCCCAGTGACACCAGTTACACCAGTACAGCAGCACCAGCACACAAGCCCCACATTCAGATCCACTCCAGGTTTTACCAGCAGTGTATCTCTTACCCAGATGTAGTGATAAAACAGCAAACATGTATAAAGAGTATTTTTAATTGATCTCAAAGCATCTGTCTGTGCAAATTTACTCCAGACTAATCTCTGGAACCCCGGGCTGCCCCTGTGCCACAGTCCCACCGCAGGTGAAATCTGTGGCGAATCAGACTGTTCTCCTGCGGTGCATCAGACAGCCCCCTCCTGCTGTCCCATCGCTCCCAGTCCCAGCCCCCTCCCTCCTGCTGTCCCATCGCTCCCAGTCCCAGAGCCCCTCCACCGTCCCAGTGCTCCCAGTCCCAGCCTCCTACCGCCATCCCTGCACTCCCAGTCCCAGAGCCCCCCAGCCATCCCAGTGCTCCCAGTCCCAGCCCCCTCCCTCCTGCTGTCCCATCGATTCCCAGTCCCAGCGCCCCCCAGCCATCCCAGTGCTCCCAGTCCCAGCCCCCTCCCTCCTGCTGTCCCATCGATTCCCAGTCCCAGCCCCCTCCAGCCGTCCCAGTGCTCCCAGTCCCAGCCCCCTCCCTCCTGCTGTCCCATCGATTCCCAGTCCCAGCCCCCTCCAGCCGTCCCAGTGCTCCCAGTCCCAGAGCCCCCTCCCCCAGTCCCTGTGCTCCCAGTCCCAGCCCTCACCTGCATGAGCACTGCCGGCCCCAGATACTTGTCTCCGTTCCACCAGTAACTGGGGCAACTGGTGCTGCAGCATGCACACAGGATGCACTCATACAGCCCGTCCTGGAGACAGAGAGCAAGATCAGCACTGCGATCAGACACGGCGGCAGTCAGGCACGGCGGCTCTCGTGCGGCGGCGGTCAGGCACGCCGGCTCTCGTGCGGCGGCGGTCAGGCACGCCGGCTCTCGTGCGGCGGCGGTCAGGCACGGCGGCGTGGCGCACTGTACCAGTTTCTGCCGGTCCTCCACTGACTGCAGGTACTGAGCTTTGCCCTGCTGAGACTCGTCCCGCTTCTTCAGGAAGGGCTCGATGGACTTGTACTGGGCGTAGAAGTTGCTGAGGTCCTGCGGGCAGAGGGACAGAGAGGGGTCAGCGGCTGGCCAGGCAGGGGGCGCCGGAGCGTGGCGAGGCGTTGCCGGGGGCGTACTGACCGGGACCAGGTCCTTGACGACGTACATGTGTGGGAGGGGGTAGATCTTGGTGACGCGCGCCGCGTTGGCGTCGATCTTGTTGGTGCACGCCAGCGTGTTCCCACCATTGATGTTCATGGCACAGGAGCCGCAGATACCTGCTCAGCACACAAAACACACAACGCAGAGGGGGCAGGTGAGCTGCAGTCCACACACACACACACACACACACACACACACACACACACACACACACACACACACACACACACACACACACACACACACACACGGGTCTCAGCCCGCAGGCAGAGCCCAGCCCAGCGCTCACCCTCTCTGCAGGAGCGCCGGAAGGTCAGCGTGGGGTCCTGCTCATTCTTGATCTTGATCAGGGCGTCCAGGACCATGGGGCCACAGCTGCAGACACACAGGACAGGACAGGACAGGACAGGACAGGACAGAGTGTCAGACAGCACGTATGCACACAACTACCCACTCGCATACACGCACAGCGGGTGCAGCAGCAGGACGGGCTGCCCTCAGGGTGACCTGCCTGTTGAGGTCGACCTCGTAGGTCTGCATGCGCGGCTTGTCTCCGGGCTTGTCGGGATCCCAGCGGTAAATCGCGAACCTCTTCAGGCGCGCTGCGGCGGCCTGCGCTGGGGCGGCGGCTGTCTGGGCGCCGCGGGCGAGCTGTCAGGGGAACACAGGACCGAGCGTCACCGGAGAAACGGCCCAGCCCCTCGCCCGCGGAGACCTCCCTGCGATCATCAGACACCAGCTCGACGGCAGCTCTTCCCCACGCGGACCGCCCCCGCCGCGTCACGGCACAGCTGTTCCGACGCACCCCCGCCCGCATCACCGAGCGGCGGGGTCATCGACCTGAGCTGTGCCTCTGCCCCACTGCTGACCCCATATCAGCTCCCCACACTGACTGCCCCTGGCGCCGAGCAACAGCTCAGTCCCCACTCACGGGTCTGACCTGCAGCTGTCTACACGCAGAGAGGCAGGCGAGCGCCAGGCCACTGGCGACAGACAGCAGCGCTGGGAGAAAGCACTGGACCAGCGTCTCCGGTCCTGCAGGGACCTGGAGTCACCCATGGGCATCCAGTAGGTGTCTGTGCACAGAGAGGTGTGTGTGTCTGGGAAGTACACTGTCTGAGACTCTTCAGTGAACGGCTGAGTTAAATTCGGGGATCTCAGCAACAACCCGTGGCGGACCAGCAGAACACAGATCCTCAAACTGCTCCATCGCTCCCAATGACAAAGAACCACTGACAGCCTGGCGCCTGCGTGTAACCCGCTCAGCCCGGTCTACTGACTACAGCAAGCCCTGGGATAAAGCTGTTACACTACAGAGAAGCTGTTAAATCCATCAACTCCATCAACCCGGGCAGCTGAACCTCACAGGAGCCGAGACACAAGCGGGGCCAGGCGGACATCACCCCGAACATCACACCGACCCAGTCCGCTGCCTGAGCCGGTCGTCACAGCGTCTCAGCAACACAGTTCAAAGGTAACTTGAAAAAGTGGCTTATCAGGGGAGTCGTTATCAAGAATCGACCCCCCAACACACCGAGCCGCCAGAGCAGAGCAGCGGGTCTACAGATTGTACCTGCTTTTCACAAGATATCGCCGCACTGGCCCTCAGACTCTCAAGGAGACGGGTTGTGTAACTGCTGGCAGCTGCAAGACCCGCACTCCGCTGTTCGGGACCGGTTCGCCGAGCCCCGCTCTCGGTCTCGGGTTCCCCTCTGTCCCCCCGGAACCCCCGGCTGCTCCCCGAGCCGCCTTACCCACCTTCAGGGCCGGAACCAGGACCGACCCGCTCCTCAAGGAGAAGCACACAGCCGACATCTTGGAGGAACCGAAGGACTCTGAGCGTCAGCAAGCCGGAGCTTTTGAGCAACACCGGACACCACCGACATCCAGCGGCTGCTAGAGCGCCACTTCCGGCAGGTCCTGGGGAGCAGTGAGTTTTCTCAAAGAAGCCGCACGATGGGCGACTTTGTCCTGGGTGCAGTTAGTCTTGTCGTGCCGCTGTCTCCACTGCACAGTGGGACACAGCTGGAGTAGCAGCTCCAGTGCACAGCACGATGGGGGAGAAGGGAGAAACTGTTTGAGCAGTGTATAAAGGAGGAAATGTAGGGGGGGCAGATTGTACGTGTCCAGCATGGAGGGTAGCTGGGTCACCGTAGTCATAGGAACAGTGCTCTGGGGTATTAACCTGCCTCCATACCGAGGACCTGATTTGGAAATTGTGGGGCAAAGCAGTGAGCACCCCCTACTGGTCCACCAACATCACTTACGGGAGCAGCCGGGTTTTCCCGAAGCTCCCCAGTACTGACCAGGCCGATCCTCGCTGAGCTTCCGAGATCAGACAAGGCTGTGAGGTGTTGTAAATGTGAAAACAACTAGATTGGCTGGGTAAAGACTCTTAGTTGTTTTTTTAAGTTTCGTTTTTTGCTGTTGTTTGGATTGGTACTATACTTCAGGAATCACAACGTGGAGCCTTGTTTGTTTTCTTTCTTCTCTTCTCAGCAGGAATAAACCTTTCCTTGTTCCTTTGCAGCCTGTGCCTGCTGATGTAGCTACCCACCTGAAATACTTTAGGAATGTTTGACTAAGAAGTTGTTTATTTATTAGGGCAATCGGTGTTTGCCCCTACAGTGGGAGAAAACTTGTCTTGGCCGCCAATAATGTCTAGCGAGAATTATTATAGCGAGGTCTATTCTGTAACCTTGTGCGCCTCTATCCCACAATCCCACAGCGCCTTCTTCCGCCACGCTTTCCTCCCCTTTGACGTCATCTACATCTCCTTCCGGTCCAGTTTTATAAGATGTTTGTGTTGAAATTGCGAAACATCGTGCGTGTTTAGCACTCAGAAGAACAGTCACAATAAACACACGTGATCTAACCCTCCCTTGATGTTCTAGGTTGCCTACATTAGAGACGATTATGTAAAAAGTATTTGCATTTATATAGCGCTTCTCATCCGAATAGATCTCAAAGCGCCTCGCTTCACTCTTAAAAGCTCCCTTCGATAAGAGGCGCAGATGGTTTCTGGGGGTGTGAATTACAATCCAAATTAAAAAGACAGACCGTTGTGTTTAACTCGCCCGGTTTCCTTAGGCCTGGGAGACGAGCAGAAAAGCGTTGTTTCTGTACGCGGTGTAGCTGTGGTGTGAGATCTCTCCCCGTTATTCTACTGAGCCCTTTTCCTGGGAGACAAGCCCACTTCTGACTCTGAAATCCGCTGATGAAAATATCAAATGACATTTTAACGCATAGTGTGTAACAATGGCATCTTATCTCAACATCATTTTGTAAACACGAGCAGTCCAATATTATGTCTTGCACCACAGTGTTTTAAGCTAATCGGAAAGGATTTCAATGACCTTTAAACGATCAATAAGATTGTTTCGTAAATATTATAATAACACCTCAGATGGTGTTTTCTCTTGTCCTCCTCGATGTTTTGTAATGTGAGCCTTTCACAGGCTGGAGTTTTGTTCATTAATTAAAAATAAGACGTTATTTGAGTCTTAAAGTTTATATCAGTGATATAGTTTGTGATATAGCCAGTAAACTAGTAATGTTTGCAAATTATACCAAATCAGGATGATTAAAAAACACCGTAGGAGGAGCAAATTAAATTCATAGGAGTTCAGACAGAATTCGAGACTTGGCGAACGCCAGCCGCCAGGGGGCGTCCGTGTGGCGCAGCGCTAGGGATCGCCTACATTTCCCACACGCCCCTGCTGCTAACGTCTATGGCGTCAGCCCTGACCTCGCAGCAAACATGATGGCCGCCTCCGTGTAGCGCGCTGGTTGCATCTCGCACCGAGCCGAGGAGGTCAACAAAGGGAGTAAGAGAGCGAAAGCAGGGACAGTGGAGGCATGGTGTTTCTGACTCTGTCCCGTTGGATCAGGAGCCGGGGGCCAGACCGGTACTGGAGGGTCCAGGAGGTTCTGAAGAATGCCCGGGTAGGAGACTTTATCCTTCCACCCTTCTCAGATTTCCGAGTCAAGCTCACTTGATTCCAATGCGGGTGAAGAGCCGTTTAGCCCCGAGACCTGTGTGGCTGTAGGCTGCTTTTCATTCACGCCTCGGTACCGTACAGTGCGCCTTCCGCCCGGTACCGGCGAGACCTGACCCCCGACGGCTCGAGGTCACGAGCGGGTGTCGCAGCTGGCGTGGGCTTTCCCTGCGAGTTTGCCGGTAATGCTGCTGATGGCACCTCGTTGTGCTCGAAGGGTCTCGACCTGGGAGACGGTTCCCGCCTGCAGAAGCGGCAGCAGGCGCCGGTTTAGCCTGTGGACTCCGTGGGCAGGGTGAGGGGTGTGGAGATCTGGACAGCAGGTTATATCTGCTGCTCAGGCTGAGCTTTCAAACTCCTCCAGGGCACCGACTGAAATCGGAGGACCTGGAAGCGCATTTAAAACCGAGAGCAGGAGGCAGGTCTTTACACAGAGAGTGGTGGGGGTACGGAACAAGCTACCCAGACGTGTTGTTGAAGCTGATGCCTTCATCAGAGGGAGACCAAGCGCACACCCATATCTGAGAACTTATGTTCCTCATTCGTGCCATATCCTGCAGGCTGTAAACTCTGGAATGGATCAGTCTGCTGTGCACTGGGAGTCTTACGCCAGGAGATGGAGCGTACTTCCTGAGTACAGCTGCTTGGAGAGCTGTGACCACTCCATTCCCTCTTCACACACCTCTGTCCTTCTCTGTGTGTGTGTCCGCAGCACTTCAGGGGCAGGAAGAACCGCTGTTTCCGGCTGGCGGTGCGCGCGGTGCGCCGTGCCTTCGTCTACGCCACCAAGGCCCGCAAGGCCAAGCGCAGGAACATGAGAACGGTGAGCAGCCGCGCAGCGGGGAGAGGCGCTGGGCCACACTGGGGGGGACAGCAGGGCAGTGATGCAGCACAGAGCCACACTGGGGGGGACAGCAGGGCAGTGATGCAGCACAGAGCCACACTGGGGGGGACAGCAGGGCAGGTGGCACCAGTCCGAAAGGTGTTGCTGGTCTTGCTGGACCGCTGCAGTTCCTCACACAGCCCCCCTCTCTTCCCGCCTCTCAGCTGTGGATCTCTCGCATCGCCGCCGCGTCCCGGGAGCACGGCCTCAAGTACCCTGCGCTCCTCCACAACCTCATCAAGGTCAGCCACACTAAACTGTTACTGTTCTTATTGTTAGATCACTTTCGTCATTATTAATAATAATGACATAACAATTATAATAGGGAAAGACACTGTGACTGTGTCTGCCTGTGTCCAGTGTCTGTGTCCAGGCTGTGGTCACTGAGCCTGTCCTCTCTGGGCAGCCAGGTCTGTCTGTGTCCAGGCTGTGGTCACTGATTGGCCAGAGTGTGTTCCTCCTGCGCTGACCCGTCTCCTGTCCCTCCGCAGTGCCAGGTGCAGGTGAACCGGCGCGTGCTGAGCGACCTGGCAGTGACCGAGCCGCGGTCCTTCCGCTCTCTGGCCGTGCTGGCGCAGACGCGGAGGGAGGAGGGCTTCCGGGCTGCCCTGGGGGACGGCCGCGAGCCGCCCGGCATCTTCTCCCGCGTGGTCCAGTCGCAGTGACCCGCTGACCACCACCCGTGGACCACAGCCAGCCAGTCAATCTGGGATTGACCTTTGACCTTGGACTGTTTCTGTAAATATATGGGCAGCACAGCTGTGTACTGTCGTCTTTAGTATAGTCTACTGGAGAGAGAATAAACTCGCGTTGTTTGATTAAACTGATTCCTTTTCTTGTGTTTTCTTTTTTCCTGTTTTGAGAAAGAGGCTTTTTTATTATGGTAGTCTCAACCTCTGGTTTTCAATTATAGTTATTTGACTGCAAACAGCAGACACATAAATAACTTGAGGGAGGTTCGGGCAAGAAGAGGCGAAAGTTCACTGTTCCCAACGGGATGCTAAAGGGATACGGAGGAAAAGCAGCCCAGTGTCTGTAAAAGGCACTTAATTTAAAGACAGTATGTTGCATCACTCCTCAAACAGACGCGAATGCTTTCAGATTTCCAATCAAACCACTGGAAACGTCCAGTGTTGCTGCTGTAACGCTATAGGGTCTTTCATCAAACTTTAAACTGATTCGCGTAGCGAAAGTGATTGACAGACCAGACGGACAATCAGAGTGACGCTGACGTTCTCTGGGCCGGATCTTGGGGGGAGGGCTCAGGCTGAAGCTTCCCCACTGTCCAATCGGAAGCAAGCGGAGGCGGGACTCTGGGACAACTCAATGCCTCGGGGTTTCCTGATTCCTCTTCCCCAGCTGCATGGAGCACGATGGCGGCTAGAGATCTGAGGATACCAGCCATCCCGGAGGAGGGGATCCTGATCGGAGACAAGCGGTACTCTGGGGTGAGGCTGACGCTGGACAACTGCCTCCTGTCCTCGGAGCGACTGGAGCGGAGCCCCTCGGCCGAACATGGGCTACCCGCAGACACCGAGGAGCAGCTGCGGAGGTGCGGATGTGAGCTGATCCAGACGGCCGGGATACTGCTGCGACTGCCGCAGGTCAGCGGGGAGAGAGGGGCAGATACAGAGGGGACGCTGTGTGCACTAGTGCTCGGAACTCAGACGAACACCGGGGCTGTGTGCACTAGTGCCGGGAGCTGAGACTCAGAGCTGGGGGCTGAGACTCACACAGGGGGGCTGCGTGCACTAGTGCTGGGAGCTGAGACTCACACAGGGGGGCTGCGTGCACTAGTGCTCGGAACTCAGACGAACACCGGGGATGTGTGCACTAGTCTGGGAGCTGAGACTCACACAGGGGGGCTGCGTGCACTAGTGCTGGGAGCTGAGACTCACACAGGGGGGCTGCGTGCACTAGTGCTCGGAACTCAGACGAACACCGGGGATGTGTGCACTAGTCTGGGAGCTGAGACTCACACAGGGGGGCTGCGTGCACTAGTGCTGGGAGCTGAGACTCACACAGGGGGGCTGCGTGCACTAGTGCTCGGAACTCAGACGAACACCGGGGATGTGTGCACTAGTCTGGGAGCTGAGACTCACACAGGGGGGCTGCGTGCACTAGTGCTGGGAGCTGAGACTCACACGGAGGGGCTGTGTGCACTAGTGCTGGGAGCTGAGACTCACACGGAGGGGCTGCGTGCACTAGTGCTCTGAGCTGAGACTCACACGGAGGGGCTGCGTGCACTAGTGCTGGGAGCTGAGACTCACACAGAGGGGCTGTGTGCACTAGTGCTGGGAGCTGAGACTCACACAGAGGGGCTGTGTGCACTAGTGCTGGGAGCTGAGACTCACACAGAGGGGCTGCGTGCACTAGTGCTGGGAGCTGAGACTCACAGAGGGGGGCTGCGTGCACTAGTGCTGGGAGCTGAGACTCACACGGAGGGGCTGTGTGCACTAGTGCTGGGAGCTGAGACTCACACAGGGGGGCTGCGTGCACTAGTGCTGGGAGCTGAGACTCACACGGAGGGGCTGCGTGCACTAGTGCTGGGAGCTGAGACTCACACGGAGGGGCTGTGTGCACTAGTGCTGGGAGCTGAGACTCACACGGAGGGGCTGCGTGCACTAGTGCTGGGAGCTGAGACTCACACAGAGGGGCTGCGTGCACTAGTGCTGGGAGCTGAGACTCACACAGGGGGGCTGTGTGCACTAGTGCTGGGAGCTGAGACTCACACTGGGGGGCTGCGTGCTCTAGTGCTGGGAGCTGAGACTCACATAGGGGGGCTGCGTGCACTAGTGCTGGGAGCTGAGACTCACACGGAGGGGCTGTGTGCACTAGTGCTGGGAGCTGAGACTCACACAGAGGGGCTGCGTGCACTAGTGCTGGGAGCTGAGACTCACACAGCGGGGCTGCGTGCACTAGTGCTGGGAGCTGAGACTCACAGAGGGGGGCTGCGTGCACTAGTGCTGGGAGCTGAGACTCACACGGAGGGGCTGCGTGCACTAGTGCTGGGAGCTGAGACTCACACAGGGGGGCTGTGTGCACTAGTGCTGGGAGCTGAGACTCACACGGAGGGGCTGTGTGCACTAGTGCTGGGAGCTGAGACTCACACGGAGGGGCTGCGTGCACTAGTGCTGGGATCTGAGACTCACACAGAGGGGGGCTGCGTGCACTAGTGCTGGGAGCTGAAACTCACACGGAGGGGCTGCGTGCACTAGTGCTGGGAGCTGAGACTCACACAGGGGGGCTGCGTGCACTAGTGCTGGGAGCTGAGACTCACACAGGGGGGCTGTGTGCACTAGTGCTGGGAGCTGAGACTCACACAGAGGGGCTGCGTGCACTAGTGCTGGGAGCTGAGACTCACACAGCGGGGCTGCGTGCACTAGTGCTGGGAGCTGAGACTCACACAGGGGGGCTGCGTGCACTAGTGCTGGGAGCTGAGACTCACACAGGGGGGCTGTGTGCACTAGTGCTGGGAGCTGAGACTCACACAGGGGGGCTGCGTGCACTAGTGCTGGGAGCTGAGACGCACACAGGGGGGCTGCGTGCACTAGTGCTGGGAGCTGAGACTCACACAGGGGGGCTGTGTGCACTAGTGCTGGGAGCTGAGACGCACACAGGGGGGCTGCGTGCACTAGTGCTGGGAGCTGAGACTCACACAGGGGGGCTGCGTGCACTAGTGCTGGGAGCTGAGACGCACACAGGGGGGCTGCGTGCACTAGTGCTGGGAGCTGAGACTCACACAGGGGGGCTGTGTGCACTAGTGCTGGGAGCTGAGACTCACACAGGGGGGCTGCGTGCACTAGTGCTGGGAGCTGAGACTCACACAGGGGGGCTGCGTGCACTAGTGCTGGGAGCTGAGACTCACACAGGGGGGCTGCGTGCACTAGTGCTGGGAGCTGAGACTCACACAGGGGGGCTGCGTGCACTAGTGCTGGGAGCTGAGACGCACACAGGGGGGCTGCGTGCACTAGTGCTGGGAGCTGAGACTCACACAGGGGGGCTGTGTGCACTAGTGCTGGGAGCTGAGACTCACACAGGGGGGCTGCGTGCACTAGTGCTGGGAGCTGAGACTCACACAGGGGGGCTGCGTGCACTAGTGCTGGGAGGCCTTGGGGAGAACAGAGTGAGAAGCACGGAGAGGTGCAGAAAAAGGAGAGGGAGGCTGTTTGGGGATATTGGGGGTGCTAACCTGCGGTGTGTTGCTCAGGTTGCCATGGCGACAGGGCAGATTCTGTTCCAGCGATTCTTCTACTGCAAGTCCTTCGTCAAGCACGGCATGGAGGTGAGTCGCCCCGCCTGCTCGCGTCCGCTCCCAGTCCCCCAGTCCCCCAGTCTCTGCTGGGCAGGGCTGCAGTCTCGGGGTCTCTCTCTGCCTTGCAGTCCGTGGCGATGGCCTGTGTCCACCTGGCCTCCAAGATCGAGGAGGAGCCACGCCGCATCCGGGACGTCCTCAACGTGTTCCACCGCGTGAGCCAGGTCAAGGAGGGCCGGTGAGAAAGACGCTCACTGCCTGGCCGCCGGCCGCACACGCGGACTGGTCAGCAGCCTCTCGTGTCTGTGTCCATCAGCCCCCGCTGCCCGATGCCTCTGGACGCTGCCTACATCAGCCTGAAGAGCCAGGTGATCAAGGTGGAGAGGAGGGTCCTGAAGGAGTTGGGCTTCTGTGTGCACGTCAAGCACCCTCACAAGGTAACAGCACACCTGTCTCACCTGTCTGGGGCGAACAGCCCATCCTTCCCCTGGCTCCTGCGCACACCTCCCCTTTCCTCACCTGCTTGCGCACCTGCGAATTCTGCCTGTGCCCAGGTGAGCCCAGGCCTTTTAATGATGCTCTGTGTTCCAGATCATCGTGATGTACCTGCAGGTGCTGGAGTGTGAGAAAAACTGTACGCTGGTGCAGATGGCCTGGTGAGTCGCTCTGTCCAGCCCTGTCCCCCTGTCGATCCGTCTCTCTCAGTCCTGCAATATTTCTTGAGTGTCTCCCTCCCCCTCCTCCTCCTCAGGAACTACATGAATGACAGTTTGCGGACAGACGTGTTCCTGCGGAGCAGTGCTGAAAGTGTGGCCTGTGCTTGTATCTACCTGTCCGCACGCAAACTCCAGGTCAGAACTGTCCTCTGCCTCTCTGCCTCTGCCTCTGTGGGCTCTGGGGTTGATCCTTCTCCTGATCAGCTGTTACCATCTCAGATCCCCCTGCCTGCTGAGCCGCCCTGGTTCCTGCTGTTCGGAGCCACAGAGGATGAACTAGAAGACATCTGTTGCCGAATACTGAGACTGTACACCCTGCCCCAGGTCAGTCTGTCACTGAATACTGAGACTGGACACCCGCCCCAGGTCAGTCTGTCACTGAATACTGAGACTGGACACCCGCCCCAGGTCAGCCTGTCACTGAATACTGAGACTGGACACCCGCCCCAGGTCAGCCTGTCACTGAATACTAAGACTGGACACCCGCCCCAGGTCAGTCTGTCACTGAATACTGAGACTGGACACCCGCCCCAGGTCAGTCTGTCACTGAATACTGAGACTGGACACCCGCCCCAGGTCAGCCTGTCACTGAATACTGAGACTGGACACCCGCCCCAGGTCAGCCTGTCACTGAATACTGAGACTGGACACCCGCCCCAGGTCAGCCTGTCACTGAATACTGAGATTGTACACCCTGCCCCAGGTCAGTCTGTCACTGAATACTGAGACTGGACACCCTGCCCCAGGTCAGTCTGTCACTGAAAATTGAGACTGGACACCCGCCCCAGGTCAGTCTGTCACTGAATACTGAGACTGGACACCCGCCCCAGGTCAGCCTGTCACTGAATACTGAGACTGGACACCCGCCCCAGGTCAGTCTGTCACTGAATACTGAGACTGGACACCCGCCCCAGGTCAGTCTGTCACTGAATACTGAGACTGGACACCCGCCCCAGGTCAGTCTGTCACTGAATACTGAGACTGGACACCCACCCCAGGTCAGTCTGTCTGTGTCCACTCTACAGCAGTGTGTGTGTCTCTCTCTCAGGTCCGTCTGTCCACTCTGCAGCAGTGTGTGTCTCGGTGTCGGGAGGCTCTCCAGGTGGCCCAGGCTTCAAAGGGGGGGCAGTTACCCAATAGCACCCCAAATCTTGAGCCCCCTGCCAACTTCTCTCCTGCCTCCAAGAATGGTAAGTCCACAGCTCCCGGGAGAATTCCAGAGGGAAGATCCGCTCTTAAACTGGAGGCAGGCTGCACGCTGGCCGGAGCGTGAACCTCGCGCGGGGGGCCGCAGGGGTCTGCATTCTGCCACGGGGGGCCGCTCATGAAGGTAACTCACTCGGGACCCTGGCACCGCGGAGTAATGACAGCGGCGCCCGCGCGTGTCTCCTCTCGCAGTCTCTCCAGCGGGCGTCCAGCTGGCCCGGGACTCGCCCCTGTCCCTCCAGGCCATGAAGAACGCCTGCCGCCGGCTGCACAACGGGCTCTCCTCACACAGAGCCGCGCACAGGTAATATAGCGCCCTACGCTGGGGAGGTCAGGTGGATCTGAGCGTTTCTCACCCCCTGCTCTCTGCTCTCTCTCAGGAGGGAGCGGCTGAGCCGCAGTGATGAGCGCGGGGAAGCCCCCCCAGTCCAGCGCAGCCCCAGGCGCAGGTACGGAGGCGGGGGCTGCTGGGACAGCCGTACACGGCCCCCTCGAGCAGACGCAGCGTCTGAGCGCTCTGTCTCTCTCTCTCAGGCGCAGCCGCAGTGTCTCCTCTCCCATGCGCACCTCCTCGGCGTCCCTCTCTCCCACTTATCGCAGGAGATCCCGGGAGAGGGACCGGGACCGGGACCGGGACCGGGACAGGGACAGGGACCGGGAGCGACCGCGAGACAGGAACAACAGGGGGGGCGCTCACCGCAGGTGGTGAGGGGACGGGCTCGGACACCGCCTGCTGCTGTCTGGGACCACCCTGCCCTGCTGAAACAACACTTCACGTCTGTGTTGGATTTTATAGAATGTACATTTGTATAAATGAATATATTTTTACACCACTTTCCTGTAAAAATTTGCACTTTTTTTAGTGAGCTGGAGCTTCAGAAAACACAAGTACACTTGGGTGTATGTGTATCTGTGCACTGCACACACTGGAGGAGGTGTGCTCTACACACTGCACACAGTGGGCACAGTGCTGTCTGTACTGGGATACACAGTCTCAGTTCTGTTGTTGTTACTGTGCCTGTAACTCTCGAACCCGTGCCCAGGCTGGCCCTTGACTGCTGGAAGATTTCTGCTCTGCTGGAGTCGTACGTCTGTATTATAATAAAGAGAACAAGCGGAATGTGTCTGGATTGTGGGAGAGCTCAAGCATGGAGAGAGGGTGGGGGTCAGAGAGAGAGTGGAGAGGGGTGTGGGGGTGTGGAGGTATGATCTAGTGCAGACGTGGGTGTGGAATGTGTGAGACAGTGAGTCTGTGCTGCGGTGCCTTCTGTGTGGAGTTTGCATGTTCTGTGGATTGTGGATTCTTCCCTGGTCCTTCGGTTTCTTCCCAGATTCCAAACACAGGCTGTCCACTTTGTTCAACAACTTGGCTCGCGAGGGACGGAGGGGTCTGCTCCTGGAGTCAGGGTGTTGTTCTGGCAGCTCAGGCAGCTCACTATTGACTGATTGGACCAGCACAACGACTTCTCGCAGTTCCTGAGTGTCTGGGGCCGGGCATTCCACACCAGGATTGGGCTGTTGGAGGGAGGGGTTATGGATCAGTTGTCGGGCCGTCGGTATCATGGAGCTCACGTCTGTGTCCCGCCCTGGTCACCCAGCGAGCAGGGACGGGCAGTAGACACCTGCCAGCCCTCCACACTTTCACTCCAAGGGAAGCCTCTGCTCACAGGTGGCTCAATTAATTAGGTAGCTAACGAGCTGTGCTGTAATTAGGGAGGTAATCTGCTTCCTCAGCTACTGTCACTAATACCCTGAGTGTCTTTTCCCCTCCACCTCCACCCAGCCTCTTGTGTGTGTGTGTATGTGAGCGTGTTTCCTCTGTGAGTGTGGGTGTGTGTATCCATGTCTATGGGGGTGTGAGCCTGTGTTTCTGTGTCCGTGTGGGTGTGTGCACACTCTCACCAGGGGAGAAGTGGGGTTCTGGCAGACAGGCAGTGCTGGCAGCAGAGTGAGGAGCAGACGCAGGCAGACTGACGAGTGTCCCAGAGTCCGCCTCACAGCAGACAGTCGCACACAGATGGGGGAGCAGACCAACAAAGTGGTCACTGTGCTCCTCAAAGCTGCCATTCCAGCCCAGAATGCCCTGTATGGGCTTCTTGTGATGCTGGGCATTGTGGGAAATGGGCTGGTGATGGGCATGGTTGGGAGAGGGCTCGTTAAGGAGGGCTTGGCCCGGCAGCACTCTGACATCATCCTACTGAACCTGGTGCTGTCCAACCTGCTGGTATCCCTGGTCCGAAACATTCCCCTGGTACTGGCTGACGTGGGGCTGCAGGTATCGTCTGTGTCCTGAACTCTGTGCTGTAATGTCTTTCTGTGTGCTGCTCTCTGTACTGAACTGTACTGTCTCTGCTATACTTATTGTGTGCTGTACAGCAACTCTGTGGTACTCTGTTCTGTACTGTGACTTTTTACTGTGACTCTGCTGTATTCTCTGGACTCTACAGGGACTCTTCTGTACTGTCTCTATACAGGAATTCTGTTGTACTCTGTACTCTGCAGTACTCTCTGTGCTCTACAATGAATCGGCTATACTGTCTCTATACTCTGCAGTGACTCTGCAGTACTGTCTCTGTACTCTAGTGACTGTTCTGTACTGTCTCTGTACTCTGTACTCTGTACAGTGACTCTGCTCTCTGTACTCTAGTGACTGCTATACTGTGTCTATAATCTGCAGTGACTCTGCTATACTGTCTCTGTACTCTACAGTGACTGTGCTATACTGTCTCTGTACTCTGCAGTGACTGTACTGTACTGTCTGTACTCTGCAGTGACTGTACTGTACAGTCTCTGTACTCTAGTGACTGTGCTATACTGTCTCCGTACTCTGCAGTGACTGCTATACTGTGTCTATAATCTGCAGTGACTGC
The DNA here is from genome assembly GCF_059453375.1 of Lepisosteus platostomus. NCBI lineage: Eukaryota > Metazoa > Chordata > Actinopteri > Semionotiformes > Lepisosteidae > Lepisosteus > Lepisosteus platostomus. The sequence goes on along the minus strand of NC_142633.1, from coordinate 17,847,743 downwards.
TCTCTCTGTGTGCTCCCAGCTCTTCACCTCTCCAGGGTGCTGCCAGTTCCTGATGTTCATGTGGGTGTGGCTGCGCTCTGTCAACGTGTGGATGACCATGTGCCTCAGCGCCTTCCACTTCCTCACGCTGTGCAGGCTGGGCCCCGTGGTCCCCGCCGGCCCCCATGGCCCCCGGGCGTCTCTGCAGCGCCTCCTGCTGGTGCTCGCCCTGATCTGGAGCCTGAACCTTCTGTACTCCTTCCCCGCCTTCTTCTTCTCCACACAGGGGGGCCGCAACTCCACTGAGGTCAGAGCTCTCGCTTGTAGCCCCGTGAAGCTGACCCCTACAGACAGCACAAACGGTGAAACCCACCTCAGTCGTTAGTGCTGCGTTTGTGCCGGTTTGTGCCGTTGAAGTAACTTCCCAGCTTCTTTATTTCCCGAGATATTTCGCTTTTTTGGGGGGTTGACGTCACTCAGACCCCCTACAACGTTGTAGGGGAACTGGGCTGGTCTCAGTCGTTAGTGCCGGTTTGTTCCGTTGAAAGTAACTTCCCAGCTGCTTTCGTTCCTTAGATATAACGTCTTCTTTTTCAGGGGGTGACCTTGTCCAGCCCCCTATAACGTCGTAGGGGAAGCGGACCGGTCTCAATCGTTTGTGCCGGTTTGTGTCGTTGAAAGTAGCGTTTGTGCTGCTTCCATCCCCGAGATACAGCGCCTTGTTTTCCCGGTGATCACGTGACCACGCACGGCGACTTTGACCTCCAGTGACCCCGTCTGCCGAGTTCAAGCGTCTGTTACCGGTGCGAGAGTAACAGTCCTGCAATTGTGTTCCTCTGTTTGCCCCGGTTGGGGGTGGCGTTGGATTTTGCATTTAATATAAGTGTCTTCTGTGCGTTTGTTTGAGCAGGAAAATTAAATTTGCAAACAATTGCATGTTCTTACCAAGAGGCTTTAACAAGCACGTCTTCATACTTCGTAGCGGTGTGCTTCTTTAAAAATCGGAAGAAGTGATCAGTTTCTCACTCTCTCCTTCTTAAACATGCGCACCAAGGGACGAGCCACGTGTTCAAAAAGGCTTGAATCTGCAACTTTACGAACAACAAGACCACTGTTATATCGATCTTGAAACTAACACCTAGAAATGTGAATATGGGCTCTCGTGTTTTACCAGCGGTAATTTGGAAACTGGTGTCTCTTCAATGAAAGGAGTACACAAGCAATACTTTTTCGAGAACACGGTTAAAAATTAAAAGAAAACACCTAACCCAATGAACTAACATAGTAACTCCTCCCTAACTGTAAGACTGTTTATCCGTGTAAAGGCTCCAAAGTCTGGGGTCAACCAATCAAAAGATCACAACTGAAAGATCTGGTGGTCGTGACTTTGCTGTTTTGTAGGTCACAGAGTGACGTCACAGCCAGGAAAGAAGGCACTCAATTGAAATATATTGAAACATCCATCCCACCCGGCCGGTCAGACTCGGAAAACAATTTGCCCCCATTGTTTTCATCACAATCAGGAGTTCAAGCACCGAGTTTGTTGGTACCTGTAAACTTCCTTCTAGATAGTCACGTGATTACCCGAAAAAACAAGGCGCTATATCTCGGAAACGAAAGCAGCACAAACACTACTTTCAGCGACACAAACCAGCACAACCGCAGCACTAACGAATGAGGTGGGTTTCATCCTTTGTGCTGTCTGCAGGGGGCCAGCTTCACGGAGCTCCTGCTTGTCTGTCCATCTGTCCGTCCGCCCGCCCCCTGGTCAGTCAGTCAGTCTCCCTCCATCTCTCGGTAGGAGCTGATGCTGGTCAGTAGCACCACCCGCCCTCTGCTGGGGTGCGTCTGGAGTTTCCCCTCTCGCCGCGGAGGCCTGGCGTATGCCACCACCTCCCTGGTGCTGCACGAGCTCCTTCCCATCCTGCTCATGGTGGCCACCAACCTGGGCACCCTGCACACGCTGGCCAGGCACGGCCGTTCCCAGCGGGCGGGGGAAACCACGCTGACCCGCAGGATCCCCGCCGAGAGACGAGCTGCCAAGGTAGGGGGGCTGAGACACGCCGGGACACAGTGAGACACAGTGAGAGACGCTGGGACACACAGAGCTGTGCTGCAGTGTCAGTGAGTCAGTGAGTCAGTGTCTCTCAGTGTGCTGCAGTGTGTCTCAGTGCGTTGTCTACGTCTTCCTCCTCTAGGTGGTCCTGGTGCTGATCATGCTGTTCATCATTTCCTGGGGCGCCAGCATTCTGTCTGTTAACTACTACAACTACAACCGTGGGCCCTCTACCGAGTTCCTGCTGGTGATGGCGCGCTTCACCAACAGCCTTTTCATCGCCTTCAGCCCCCTGGTGCTGCTGACTGGACACAGCCGCCTGAAGGCCATGTTCAGGGTCATTGCAGACCACGTCCACAGCTTCTGTTTCTCGCAAAGGTGCTTGAAAAAGTCCTGTTAAAGCAAGTGATGTTACACCCGGAATATTGTTGAAAAATGTCTGCAAGGATCGAGTCCCAGTTAGAGCATGGAAAGTCCCCTTGTTAGATGCCCTCCAACCAGACACAGGTTCAGATCAGATTTCTGTCCTTGTGTGGCCGGATCTTAGTGCTGTCTGATACAGCCGACTGTGATGTTTTCACACATCATCTGGAAAAATGTCAGATGATCTGTAGCACCTCAAACAGACACTGCTGCCACTTCAGGCTAGTCAGTGTTAGGTGTTCCACAACAATCTAGTCTCGGAACAGCGCAAATCTCTTCAAATTTCTCTAAAATTTCTTTTTCTAACACGTGTGGAGAATTTCTTGTGAGCTCAATGTACTTTTTCACTTCTTGCAGAGGACAAGCAGTTGTACATCCCTGTGAAATGTGGTGATATAAAATATATCAAGCTTATTAAACTATTGCTACAATTAAACTTTGGATGTCTAAAACTGTTTATTCAATTGCAAACACGTAGATACTGGCTCTGTATAGTTTCAGAGTTATTTAAGATCTATTATCAATTTATCTAAACTAGGCAGACTAAAGACTTGTTCTGGAGCAGAATACCTGGTCTGCAGGTGGTGAGAACTGGAGAGGATCAGACTGGTGTGCACTGGGAGTCTGGTCTCCCTCCACACACTTAAGCTAAGGACTGCATTTTTTATTCATATCCTGGGCTACATCCCCAAAACACGTTTCTCTGAGCCATTCCCAGCTTGGCAATCTTTATTGAATATGTTTAAATCAGCATTCATACAGTATAAATTTTGCATATATGGCAATCATAAATTCCCTGTATTAACAACCTACTTCATCAGTAAGAGACTCCAGCACCGCAGGTCAAAGTCTTTTAACAGCTACAACAGACCCCAATGGGCGCGGTACAGGAGCGCTCAAGGAAGGGCTGGGACTCCCAGGACAGAGGTTCAGGCCTCGGCTCCAGCCACTTGTGTTATCCTAACATCACCAGTGCTTTGTGTAATCTGTTCATTATCTTTTTAACATGATTAATTCCCTCTCTCCATAGCAACGTCATCAGCACTCCTCTGCTGCCTCCCTACACAAGTCTTTCACCTGCAATCAGAGTACACATGGAGAAAGAGTCACCGGCCCCATGCACAGCTGCAGTGTATTGAGAGTATGGCCCAGTCTAGTCCAGTCCAGCTCCCGTCAGTACAGTCTGTTCCACTTCAGTCCAGTCCAGGCCTTGTCAGGATGCTTGATTCAGTCCAGATCAGTCCAGTCCAGCTCAGGTAACCTAGCCCAGGTCAAGTACTGTACATTCCTGTCCTGCCCGGCACCTAGAGTCCAAGCCCAGTCTAGATGCTGAGCGTGTTGAGAGCCCGCACTAGTGTGACTGAGCTGGGGGGGTTCAGGTTCTGGTCCTGGTTCTGGGCGGCCCGACTCTCCAGAATCTTCTGCCTGTGTCTCTCCTCCTGCCGGCGCTTCTTCTCCAAGCGCTGCTGCTCCTTCCGCTGCCTGTTGGACACCTGACAGGGAGGAGCAATGAGTGAGAGGAGGCAGTGGCCTGCATCACCCACTTGATGGGCAGGACCGTTTACATGCTCCGGCCTTCATCGGTACCTTTGCTGTGCGGCTGTGCACAGTACCGTCCCCTGCTGGCGGTTTGCTGTTCATGTGTTCTGTCTGCACCATTGGGCCGAAGAGGCGTGTCCCTGTTCCAGACTCCTCCCACAGACCAGGGCATGAATGAGTTTCAGGCTCTGACTCCTCCCACTCCACAGGGCAGGGCGGAGCTTCAGCACTCAGGTCACTGCAGTTCTCAACTCGACCTGAGGGGGGCAGCAGTGAGTCACAACTCTGGGGCCCATTGGGGAAAAATAATAATAACTACAAGTGTGTAGTGTGACAGACAGGAGGACAAATGGGCCGTGAAACACAGGGACAGACAAAGAGGCTGACCTGTGGGGCTGTATGATGCCAGGCTCCGCAGAATCAGACCGCTGTCCTGTGGGGGAAGGGGAGGGGTCGTTAATACAACAGAGATCTTAGACAGAGAAGAGAGACCTATGAGAAACAAGCAAGGTGAGGGGGAAGAGAGACAGGGAAAGTAAGACAAGCAGGCAGGAAATGAGAAGAAGGCTGAGGTGGATGGATGGACAAGGTAGGTGACAGGAGGGAACTCAACCACAGCGGAGAGATGGCAAGAGAGGAGCCTGGACAGGCGGCCATACTGACCGTGCTGCTCGTCCTGTAGCTGTCTGCAGGCCTGTCCGTGTTCCCACCAGCGCGAGAGTCCGGAGACTCGTGGTGGCCTCCTGACCTCAGGGTCTGCCGGGAGAGACAAAGAAGGGAGAGCTAGAGGAGCAGGAGACTGGGAGACCTCGCCCAGACCCCTCCCTCCCAAAACTACGACCCCTGACCTCTGTGCGCAGCTGGGCCGGAGTCTCGGAGTTGTCGCCGATTCGCCGCACACTGTCGTAGTGGTCACCATAGCGATAAGCGATGTGGAGCTCTCGGCAAACTGGCTTCTCGGAGCCGTTAATCTAGAGGGGAGAGAGAAGAGTGGAGAGCGATTAGCGCCATCTCGCTGCTGTCCCGACTAGTCCTCAGGCTGCACCTCTCCCAGGTCAATCAAACCCTCCCCAACCCCTCCTGAGCATCTGAGTCCACAAGAGATACCTGCAGCAGGAACGTGAGGCCACTACATCTGCGCGCTGCACCAACCCAGACTGACCCAGGTGACCCCAAGGCGCCGCAGGCACCCCGCAGCCACACCCACCTGCCAGAGAGGCGCGTTGAGCTGGTGAATGACGACTCGGACCTGCTGGCTGCGGGCGAAGGCGACAATGGCGTCGTTCCCCGCGAAGGTGCCCGGCTGAGCTAGGTTAGCCACTGACACAGACAGGGAGGAGGGGGAAAGTAGAGAATAGGAACAGCGGTTAGAAACCGCAGGGCAGTTTCCCTGCCCTCCCTCCGCTCCCTTCTCTCCCTCCTCTCACCGTGCTGAGCAAACGGGATGTCATCCTCCACGAAGGGCTCAAAGTCGTCCCGGTGTTTCTCCATGAACTCCACCGTCTCGCACCGCAGGCGCAGGTGACCCCGCGAGTGACCCTCCAGCTGGTCGCCCAGAGCCCGGAACAGACAGTTCCTAAGACCAGCACAAACCAAGAGCCATCACGACACCCGCACTGGCTCCCGGACAGGCAGGCAAGCACACAGAGGGAGACGAGCAGAAAGGGAGTGGCATTCGTACCCATCTCCAGGCACCTCTCGGAGCTTCAGCCCCAACACCTGCAGCTGATTACTGAAGCTCACAAACTCCTCCCCCTGCTCCTCCCCCGGGGGGCGGTTCTTCCTGTCCTTGGCCAATGCCCTGCGAGCTGCCCGCTCGTCCCGCTTCCTCTCCACGTCACACTTCCTGTTCCCGCGACCCGCCTTGGCCGACTGTTTCCGGGACATGAGGGCTGCTGGACACGCCGGCTGCGCCAGAGGGTCGCCACGGACACACGCACACCCAGACCCTCACAGCGCTCAGCCCTCTGGTCCACAGGGGCTCAGCCTGTCCGTCAGGGTCACGCCAGGCACTGCCGGAGAGGGGAGAGAGGTTCATGAAGACCCAGAAATACACACAATACATCGCCACCACTGAGAGACTACCAACCCCTCATCCACAGCACTCCTGTGACACTGTGATAATACTCTCTCAAGGCCCAGATACCACACTGCCAGGGCATGGAGCGATATTGTGTTAGGCGCTATATCACTTGAGTAATGAGTCAGAGTAGGTGAAAAATAAGACAGCAATAAAAATCATCCAGGTGGGGCTGCACACTGGGGGTGTGGAGGGGATCCCCATTGCCTGTAAAGCGCTTTGAGTGGAGTGTCCAGAAAAGCGCTACATACGTGTAAGCAATTATTATTATTATTATTAATAAAAATAACGATGCCAGTAACAGTGTACCTTGTCCAGCCCCGTCAGAACAGCTCGCATAACTTGACAACAATAGCTCTGTTTATGTCTCCAACAGCGCTCCTAAAAGTGGATGATTGTAAAGACGATACTGACGATACTGACGACACCAGTCGAGCCCCTGTGTTGCATCCTAGTGTTGTGTAGAGACTGACGCGTGTTTATTTTCAACCAGTACCTCCGCAACACCAGCGCTTCCGGCTTCCGGTTTCGTAGTAAGGTATCCTCCGAGGTCCAAACCGTACTCTGCGGTACCGAAATTTGCCTTTTTAATTCGATTTTTTTTTAAAGTAATCGGAGTACTTACTGGTAGGACACATTAAATATCCTTTTGCTCTAATTTCTTTCTCCCGTTTTCCCTTGCTCTCGTCACGTCTGACGTAACTGAATTACTTTACTTATTTATGGTTTGTGATAAAACTGCCCAGAAATACATTGGAATTAAATACATAACACACACCTACACAACACTCACAGACACATACTGAGTTATACTTACACAAAGATACTCACACATCCATAGCTGTACTTATGCACACAGAGACACGTGCTCATGCTTAAAACAATTTCAAATTCAAAGAACTTTATTAGCACGACCACTGATAACAGTTTTGTCAAGGCAATAACGATTAACAAGACTTTAACAAACAATTGCAACAATAATATGGTGAATTCCTCTTACTGGCTCCTCCCTCCTTTCTCAATATAATTCAAGCAGCTCCATTGGCATGACGATGAATTACGGTTCTGCCAAAGCAGATACAATCAACACAACATGTACAGACATTTACAATACAAACACATCATAACGTTAACATACAACATACAACACATAGAACATTATTGAGAGACAGGCTCACTGTTCCTTAGGATGTGACAGGAGATCATATACTGGGCTGCCAGTTCAACTGAGGTCTCCCAGTAGGATTGAGAGCTGTTCTAATTCTGGCAGGTGTGGGAATTCTGGAATTAGGTTTGTCAATTTACGGAGGAATTGTTGTCTAAACCAAGAGTAGTTTCCACAGTGCAGCACAAAGTGTGTCTCTGTCTCTGTTTCTCCCCGTTGGCGGTGGGAGCACAGCCTGTCCTCTCTGGGCAGCCAGCTCTGCCTGTGTCCAGTTTCCGTGTCCAGGCTGTGGTCACTGAGCCTGTATTTCATCAAGGTCTGTTTCCATTTGGTCAGATATTTGGCTAGTGTGTATTGTCTGTTTAGGGTTCTGTAGCATTCCAGTTTATGTTGTGTTTGTGTGTGTGTGTCCCAGTGTGTGAGATATTGCTGTTTGATCTGTGCTGTGATGTGGTTGAGTCTGAGTCGTGGTGCTCTAGCAGTGCTGTCCTGAGGCTGGCTGGTGTCGGTGTGGCTCGGGCCAGTGAGTCTCAGGACCAGCTGGCTCAGCTCTTGGCTCAGCAGGGCCTCGAGGTGGTAGAAGTTTTGGTCGCTGCTTCTCTGTCTCTTTCCCTGTCCCCCACGTCCTCTCCCCCTGGCCCCTCCCTCCTGCCGCAGTGCAGCCTGAGCATGCGCCGCAGCCTCCCCCGCAGCTTGCTGTGCCCCAGGGCCACCACCAGGGGGCTGAAGCCCACGAAGACGGAAGCCGCGAAGTGCGAAACGGTGAGCAGGGTCTCGGCCTGGCGCCCACGGTTGTAGTTGTAGTGGGTCACGGCGGTGACCTGCAGCCCCCAGCAGGTGACGAACAGCGTTACCAGCACCAGGATGACGTGGCTGGCCCTGCGCTCCGAGGCCATGTGGTCCTGCAGCTCCACGTTGGCCCCGGCCACCGTGTGGATGTGGCGCCGCAGCACACAGAGCGACGCCAGGTTGGTGCCCACCATGAGCACCAGGGGCACCAGCTCGTTCACCACCAGCGAGGCGGTGGCGAAGGCGATGCCCTGGACCTCGGAGGGGAACTCCCAGACGCAGCCCAGCAGGGGGCGTGTGGTGCAGCTGATCACCATGAGCTCCACACTGGTGTTGCCGCGCGAGTGGGTGGAGTACACGAGCGCCGGGAGGGAGTAGGCGAAGTTGAGAGCCCACACCAGCGCCAGGGCCACGCACACGCGCCGCAGCTCGGCCCGGTGCGCCTGCAGGCCGGACATGAAGGAGTGGCGCCGCAGCATGGCCCAGTGGAACAGGCTCAGCCCCAGCGTGGCCCAGCACCCCACGGCCCGCCACCACACCCACAGGAACATGAAGAGCCGGCACCAGCCCGGCGCCAGCGACACCTCTAGCCCCAGGTCCGAGACGAAGATGGGGACGGTGCGGAAGAAGGAGGTCAGCAGGTTGGCCAGCGACAGGTTGGCCAGGATCAGGTCGGAGGGAGGAATCCTGAGCAAGGAGCTCTGCAGGACCGACTGAACCACCTGGGGCAAGGCGGGGGGGAAGGAAGGAACAGCCGTCAGGAGACAGAGAGAGGAGGAGAGGGGAGAGGGGAGAGAGAGGGGAGAGCAGGAGAGAGAGAAGGAGATTGGAGCAGGAGAGCGGGGGAGAGAGGAGCAGGGTGAGCGAAGTTAGAGACAAGTAGTATAAAAACACACCGAGGCATTGAAGAGCTGGCACAAAGACTGCACACAAAGGGTACAGTACAAACAGGGAGCGGCACAGTAAAAATAGGTAGTGCACTATGAAGATGGTGAAGGTGCAGAAACAGTAGCATGATGAAGTCAAGGTTAGGGAAACAGAGTGAAATGCCTTCTCACCGCACAGATGACCAGTACGTTCCCCACAATGCCCGACAGGACCAGCACCCCGAACAGTATGGCATCGACCGGCAGGACCTGTGCCATCCTGGGGCCTCTGGCACAGCGGCGGAGGGCTGTCCCTACACTCCCAGAGCTTCACTCAGCCGTGAGCCGGGAGAGCAGCCGCTGGAGAGAACAGCCCAGCCCGGGTTTCTGGGTCCGGTCCAGCCCGGGCAGTGGATCCCGTCTGCGTTCAGAGGCTCCTGCACGCGTGCCTGTCCCCTGCCAGGCTGCCTGTGTCAGTACAGTGCTCTGGCTCTGTGTGTCTGACTGAACTGCCCCTCACTGCTGATATGTCACCTCCTTATGCCCCATTTCATCCCCACATCAGTTCCCCGGCAACCAGCTCATTGCTCTCTCACCTGGGCAGGCACAGGGGCACCCACCTGCGTGGCACCGCTCCCATGGCAACGTCCTGCCATCAGAGTGGGTCCGACAACGTGCCCGCCAGGGTCCAGCACAGGGTACAGCACTGGACACTACAACTCCTCCCAGATCCTGGTCCCAGAGGGCCAGCGTATCTGCAGGTTTACTGGAAAGTAGATCATTACTGGGCCAAACTGGGACACCAGCAGACACACAGGCAGGAGGAGCCGCTGTGCCTGTGATTGGACAACGATCTACAGCAGCAGTTCCCAAGCCTGATCACGGAGTAACAGAAAGAGCCTTATTTGTAAACCTGTTTCAGCTCTTTCAGAAGTTTCAGATTTTCAGAACTACCCTTCTCCAGGTGTGCTGCCTGAAGTGTACTCCCCTGGACCCTTGCAGAAAGAAAGAAGGGTGTGTCTGATAGAGTGTTATTCCCACCTGTGTCTGTTCTTCTTCAACAGATCAGCTACTGAGAGCTCCCACCAGACACAGGGCCCAGCCAGCAGTCTGAGGAGAGGCTGTGCACTATTCTGCATGCTTCAGACCAAGCGAAGAAGGTAAACACAGGACTAAAGCAGCAGGCAGATCAGTTCAGCCCTGGAGATGCAGAGCCCAGCTGGAATAAACCCAGCACAGTGTCCTCCAGGATCGGGGATGTCTGGACATCACTGACATTCACTCCTGCTCCTGGGGCGTGGCTGTTCTCCAGGTTTTCACTCCAGCCTGGACTCAGTGGGTCTGTCTTCCCACTGTCGCTTCCTGTGCACCAGGAGTGTTGGGGATGTCTCTCACACACACAGTGTTGCGTCCTGCGATCTGGCACGTTTCCCACTGACACTGAGGTTTGAAGAGCCGGTGTCTGTCAGAGACAGGTCTGCAGGTCGAAGTGTTTCAGGAGGAGCTGGAGAGGATCCTTCCGCAGGCAGGGAGGAGAGCTGTGCGCCAACCGGGGGCCAGACGTGGACCTACAGCAAGTAGCTCCCGGGTCTTGAAGCCGTGACAACGCCAACAATCAAGGGTCTTACTGTATGTGAAAATTGCACAATGCACAAGTAATGGTCCCATTTAGATTATTTCGTAGAATTTTGGTCACCATGTTACACAAAAGTTATTGCTGCTCTGGCATCCATCCAGATGGGGCTGAGGGGATCGTCCTACACTGACGGGCAGCAGGCACTGAGCCTGTTCCTCCGCAGAGGAGGAGACCTGACACTGCTGTCAGACTCCCAGTCCACCCGGCAGGCTTCTCCAGAACGAGCAGTTAAACTACAGGGGAGAGAAAAGTAGGAACCCTTTACCCTAAGGGTGGTGGGGGTCTGGAACAAGCTGCCCGATACCCCGGCATCTTTCAGGAACAGCTGGATGTGATCCAGGGGTCAATAAGCTTCTCAACAGCAAATGGATAAGACAGGCCAAATGGCTCCTTTCGTTCGGAATGGTTCTTGTGATTTTCTCCTTTCACAAAAGGACTGTAATTTATGTAATTATCATTTTGTTTTTGTAAATGTTATGTCAGTCTTGGATGAAAAAAGATCTGTCCCGACGACAGTTCTTGTTGCTGTGCGTGGAGTCCCAGGTTGTGCCTGCCAGCCTCATTATCGCAACTAACCGGCCAGATAATTAACTCGATCGATGACGAGATAGCTTCCTGCCCTGCCTCTGCGCAGCCCCTCTCCAGAGCCTCATTACACAGAAGTCCTCAGTCAGCCCTTTACCCTCGTTAGAGAGCTCCCAATAATTAATTATCTGGCTAATCAGCAGCTTGTGTAACCTGGCTGTGTCCTCATAGTCCAGGAACTCTGCCTGAACTGAACTGAACTCCAAAACTGTCCTCTCACTGTTGCGGTTTCCCAGCTCAGCTCTTAATTCATTCATTACCACTTCTGTGCCCTCCTTTCAGCCGAGAGCAGGAACTGCTGTCTGCACTCAGGTCTGATTTTCGGTGTAGGAAATAGTTCAGCCAGAGTTCAGCCAGCAGAGCTCTGCCGGATGGAAACTGGGACTCACATGAGCGGCGGGGTCAGGCCTGTGAGGAGACAACGAATATCACTGTTCGGGAGTATTTACAGTGTTACTAACATGAAAATATAAATGAATATTATATTTAAATGAAATATAGTCTTTGTAGTTGTTGCTACTGAATGTAGTAATAGTTACGGAGGTTTTCCACATCTTCCTGTCATTCTGTTTCAGTATAAACGGCACATTAGTTACACACCCCGTTACTCATGTTTCGCTGCAGAACTTTCTTTGATCACGGCCGTACGGCGTGTGAGGGGCGGGGTCAGTCGAGCGTCTGTCCAATCGCCAGTGCCACATGGGCTGTCAGTCACTGCGAGCGATGGGCCTGGTAGCCAATGGTGAGGCTGAGAAGGAGGGGAGAGGGGCGGGCTCTCGAGTCCACGGCGGCTCCAGTCCAAAGCGGTATTGAGTTTCTTTTAAAGGCACAGACGCGTCCTTGTGGAGTGTAAAAATAAAAGCGATGGCAGCGGTTGTTCTCCCACTCAGCCCAGAGTCCGATTGTCCCAGGACACCAGTAAAAACCAGCAAAGTGCGACCCGCTCGCGGGCAGCGGGATAGCCGTGAGGCGGTTTCCTGCCCCTCGCGCACAGAGCTTCCTGTGCCCTCGAGGCTCTCAGACACGCCTCCTGCCCGAACTTCACAACAACCGGACCCCCGAGCCCCGGTACCGGTCCTGATCGCCCAGCGAGGAGCCGAGCCCCGGCACCGGTCCTGAACGCCTACCGGGGATCCGAGCCCCGGCACCGGTCCTGAACGCAGAGGGGCAAGTACAGGGGTTCGGCTGGACGCTGCTTAGCTGAGTAGTGTAAATTCAGATTATCGACAGTGCGACGAAGGGGTGAAGAGTTTACGGACTGGTAACGCCCGTGTCTGTGTCCGTCTGTCCTGCTTCGTGCTGATACTGATGTGAGGGCGAAGGTCCTGAGGCTGTACGCGCTGCATCTGTCGAGGTTGCAACTTCTTTCTAGTTCTTCGGATTTTGCAGTTCAATTGCAAGGTTGTGGGTTCATGGGACTCACGGTCCTTTTTATTTGGACTAATCAGGTTATTTCTTCACTCGGCCAGAAGCTGTCCCAGCGCAGGATAGAGCACAGCGCAGGTTAGAGCACAGCGCCAGCTGTCCCAGCGCAGGATAGAGCACAGCGCCAGCTGTCCCACCGCAGGATAGAGCACAGCGCCAGGTTCTGGGTCCTTTCCTGTGAATTAGGTGGTAAGGAGGAATGCTCTTCTCTTCGCCAGGTGTGGACTCACGTGTGGTCAGCTGCAGAGAGCGGGCATGCGGGGGTCAGTGTCGCATGGAGCTGACTAGCCCCCTGGAGCACCATGGGAGCGCTGTGCGGGCGGCGCCCGAAGGGGGCGCTGCAGCTGGCCCTGTGCCTGCTGGCGCTGGGGGCCGTGTGTGCGGGCGCCCTGCTGTACAGCCACCTGAGGCACACGACGCGCTCGCTGGAGTTGCAGACCGCCAGACACCGCCAGCAGCAGGAGGCACTGTCTGCGCAGCTGCAGGGTGAGAGCAGGCAGCTCTGCTGTGAGTGTTCTTGTATGTTGCTGTCTGCGCAGCTTCAGCGAGAGAACAGGCAGCTCTGCTGTGAGTGTTCTTGTCTTGTTGCCTGCGCAACACTTACAGGAAGTGATGTTCCCATCCATTCCTCCGTTTCCCAGCCTTCTGTCTGCAGACTCTGGGTCTGGCTGCTTGTAGAGCAGATCTGTCTTCTGCCTCAGGCTTACTTTCTTAGTGTGGATTGCATGAAGAGTGTTGCCTGAGCTTGACCACTGAGCAGTGTCCCTCTGTGTCTCAGTGGTGTATGAACATCGCTCGCGCCTGGAGAGGTCACTGCAGAAGGAGAGAGTGGAGCACAAAAAAACCAAGGAAGGTGTGTTCTTTCTCCTCCCTGTCTGTCTGTCTGCGTCTCCTCCCTGTCTGTCTCTCCTCCCTGTCTGTCTGTCTGTCTGTCTGCCTCTCCTCCCTGTCTGTCTGTCTGTCTCTCCTCCCTGTCTGTCTGTCCTCCCTCCCTGTCTGTCTGTCTCTCCTCCCTGTCTGTCTGTCTGTCTCTCACAGTCTCATCTCAGCACCTTCCTGCTGTGTCTGTGTGTTTCTCTCTTCAGCTCAGTTAGTCTTTTCTCTGTCTCCCTGCCTGCTTGCAGATTTCCTGGTCTACAAGCTGGAGGCCCAGGAATCCCTGAACAAGGAGAAGGTGAGTAAGAGCAGCAAGACCGGACATCCCTGTCAAAGCAAATGCTGGATCCTAGATGTTGAAGATCTACAAAAATAAAAAATAAAAAAACGTGTTATTTAAGGGCATGAGCTAAATGAGTGGATATAGATGTTTGACGAGCTGTAAAGAGGTGTTTAACGAGCTCTTCTTCTCTCTCGCTGTCCGAGCAGCAGGATGCCATGAACAGACACAGCGCCCTGAGCTCCCAGCTCAGCATCCTGAAGGTACTGCCCCCCGTGCCCCCGTGCCCCTGCGCCCCCGTGCCCCCCGTGCCCCCGTGCCCCCGCGAGGAGTCGTGGGTGTAAAGGCAGCAGCCGGGCGGTGAGGAGAACTGGCTGCGTGCTGGTAGCGCTGCGGCGTGGCTGAAGCTGCGTGCTGGTAGCGCTGCGGCGTGCCTGAAGCTGCGTGCTGGTAGCGCTGCGGCGGGCCTGAAGCTGCGTGCTGGTAGCGCTGCGGCGTGCCTGAAGCTGCGTGCTGGTAGCGCTGCGGCGGGCCTGAAGCTGCGTGCTGGTAGCGCTGCGGCGTGCCTGAAGCTGCGTGCTGGTAGCGCTGCGGCGTGCCTGAAGCTGCGTGCTGGTAGCGCTGCGGCGTGCCTGAAGCTGCGTGCTGGTAGCGCTGCGGGGTGCCTGAAGCTGCGTGCTGGTAGCGCTGCGGCGTGCCTGAAGCTGCGTGCTGGTAGCGCTGCGGCGTGCCTGAAGCTGCGTGCTGGTAGCGCTGCGGCGGGCCTGAAGCTGCGTGCTGGTAGCGCTGCGGCGGGCCTGAAGCTGCGTGCTGGTAGCGCTGCGGCGGGCCTGAAGCTGCGTGCTGGTAGCGCTGCGGCGGGCCTGAAGCTGCGTGCTGGTAGCGCTGCGGCGTGCCTGAAGCTGCGTGCTGGTAGCGCTGCGGCGGGCCTGAAGCTGCGTGCTGGTAGCGCTGCGGCGTGCCTGAAGCTGCGTGCTGGTAGCGCTGCGGCGGGCCTGAAGCTGCGTGCTGGTAGCGCTGCGGCGTGCCTGAAGCTGCGTGCTGGTAGCGCTGCGGCGGGCCTGAAGCTGCGTGCTGGTAGCGCTGCGGCGTGCCTGAAGCTGCGTGCTGGTAGCGCTGCGGCGTGCCTGAAGCTGCGTGCTGGTAGCGCTGCGGCGTGCCTGAAGCTGCGTGCTGGTAGCGCTGCGGCGTGCCTGAAGCTGCGTGCTGGTAGCGCTGCGGCGGGCCTGAAGCTGCGTGCTGGTAGCGCTGCGGCGGGCCTGAAGCTGCGTGCTGGTAGCGCTGCGGCGGGCCTGAAGCTGCCTGCTTTTCAGACCCAGCTGGCTGAGGTGCGGCAGCAGTTCCGGACTCTGCAGGCGGAGCAGGGGCAGCAGCAGCTGGCGCAGCGCCGCGCACTGGAGGACTGCCGCCACCGGGAGGCGCAGCTGCGCACGGAGAGCGAGGCGCACATCAGCTCCCTGCAGGGTCAGTGCTCTGCCCCCGCTGCCCGCCCTGCCCGCCCTGCGCGCCGCTGGGGCGGCACGGGTCTGAGCTAGCGGGCTGTGTTTTGCCTACCCATCTCTCGCAGCCACCGTGGTGAAGCTGAAGGAGGAGGGGAAGTTGCTGAGACGGGCTCGGCAGGAGATCAGTGAGCAGCTGCTGAGCGCTCAGGTAGGGCTGCAGAGCCGGGAAAGGCCCAGGGGCCCGCTCGCCTGCTCGCCCACTGCGCAGGGCTGTGCGTGTGTGCTTGTCACCGTCTGTGTGACTGAGCCACAGTGGGGTCCACACCACGGGCTGCCCCTTGACGTGCCTGTCTCCTTCCCTCAGACCCAGGTGGCCGAGTTCCAGCAGCTCAAGCAGGCACTGCAGAAGGTGCCTGGACTGAAGGACCCCGGCGTCCTTCCCCAGCTCAGCTTCAGAGGGCAGCCCCAGCGTCCTGGGGTGGAGCAGCCGCTGCCCGTCATCCAGAAGGTACAGAGTCACTGCGTCTTGACCTCGGTGGATACACTGGCCATCATTAACAATATTGCAATAATTAATTCACAGAGGTCCTAACCAACACTCCATTATTTGAACATTTTGAACTCTTTATATTGAAAGAATTTAAATAAGTTAGCTCCCTCTTTCTCTCCATGGTGTAACAACACTGTCACGGTCACTGGCATTATGAATATCATTTTCCAAGACCACATGCCCTTTGTGTCTTGTTAGTTCCTATTGGCTGCCATCTGTGTTCTCAGGTCTCCAGAGAGACGTTCCCTCCCAGCCACGCCCCTGGTGTGGGCGGGGCCAAGGCTTCGGCCGCACCTCCAGGCTCTGAAGGCAAGGGTGTGATTGGCCAGCAGGCTCCTGCTGGGGTGGAGCCAAGACGGGATCTGAACACAGATGTGAAAAAAGAAGACGGAGTCAGCGAAATCCAAAACCGGAATATGGTACTGATCCGAAACTCGCCCGTCTCTCCTGCACTCTCTCTCTCTCCCCAGCATTTAGCTCAGACATGGACAGCGCCGGTCCTGGAAGTTTTCATTCAAACCCTAAACAAGCTCAGTCAGTTCATCATCGGCTGGAATGCACCAATTTAATGGCTTCGGATGACAGGGCTGCTCACCTCTTTCCTTCACTGTCTCTCCCTGTTCGTACAGACCCTGCCTCTTGCTCAGTTCACACTGTCTCTCCATCTCTCTCTCCCTGTTGGTACAGACCCTGCCTCTCGCTCAGTTCACACTGTCTCTCCATCTCTCTCTCCCTGTTCGTACAGACCCTGCTCAGTTCAGTTCTCTCCCTCTGTCTCCTCTGACTGGTAACACTGACATCTCCTCCCTGCTGCCCCTCCTCTGTATTCCTGCCTCTCTTGCCTCACAGCACATGAGATCATGAGATGGGCGTCCGTCCACAACTGATTTTCTCTGGCAGGTGGCGCCTGTGGCTGCCAGCCAGCTGGAACTGAGGCTCCGAAGAGCTCCGGCCAGCAGACCCACAGGAAACCAGCGGGCCGAGCCGACTGGGCCCAAGTTGAAGAGGCAGGGTGTTGGGCAGCTGGAGAGGTAGAGTGGGGATCCTGTGCTCCTTTCCGTCTGCGTCACGTGTATCTAGAGAGGGGGTGGAGAGGAAGAAGAGGACGATTGAGAGATGAGGAAGAGGAAGACTGCAGGAATGAAGTGTCGAGGTCCTACAAGCTGTCGGCTCACGCGAGAGGAGCACTTATCTGTAGTCTGATTTTGTGTTGGTCAGTAATGTGCTGCAGTAAGTCTCTCGGTCCTTTTGGAGGGTCATTCTGTTTTTCCGTTTGTGAGTGATGGTTTGACTGTCCCTGTGTCGATCAGTGACCGGCAGGGGGTCACCGTGTCGAACAGTGCTTGTGTATCACCTGCAGCTGGAACAGCATCCACATGAATTCCAACCTGAGGCAGGACCAAGAGCCCATAAGGACCAATCACAACCCGAGGTTTGAACACCAACAGGAGGCTGCAGCCAATGAGCTAGAAGAGGCGGTGCCTGAGACGACCAATGAGAAGAAGGATGAGGGAGGTGGGAGAGAGGAGTTAGACCTGGAGATCGGTAAGTTTTTCTTCATTTGGCCCCTTTATTCAACTAGATACGTCAGTCAAGGACCAATTCTCTTTTAATACGATGAGCCGCGGACCCATTTATGAAGCTGATGCAATTTGGGTTGAGTACCTTGATCAAAGGTACAACTGTAGCATCAAAGCCCAGATTTGAACCCACGGTACAGTGTAGTCCAGTTTAGATCAGTGTAATTTGCTACAATCCAGCAGTGCCCAAATCTTCATAACCCAGCACAATCGACTCCATTATCATCAAGACCCCTTCCCTCTGATCACTCTAGCCATGCTTTCTGTCTCGACCTGTGAGTGTCGTTCCCTGTCACAGCGCCTCCTGCTGTCTGCCTGTGTCCCTGTAGATGCTGCTGTGGAGGAGGGGGGCCTGCCGCAGGGCCAGGGGGTCGTGGCTCAGGAGCCCATGGTGAGCAGCAACACAAGAACACGGGTTAGAGGCAAGAGGAGGCCAGTGGTTCACATCACTGACCCCCGGATCTCATCCAGCTGTTTCCTGAGAGAAGCCAGGGTATCGGCTTCAGCAACACAGCTGGGCAGCTTGTTCCACACTCCCACCACCCTCTGTGTAAAGTAGTGCCTCCTGTCCTGATAGAAGGACCTCATCATGCTATTTCATGAAAGCAGATAAGACATCGGATGGCTGGACAGCTTGTTCCAGATCTCCACAACCCCAGTCTGAACTCTCATCTTTATCTGTATCCTGTGTTTCCTGCACTTACTGGGTCTTATTTCAAGTACGTGCATCTCCTTGAATGCTAGTGCCTGCAGTCCGAGAACTGATTTGAGACAAACTTAATGCCTTCTGAAAACCCACAGGTATCCTGTGCTCTGTGTCCATCAGTCCTGCTGCTTGTTCCTGGAGCTCTGCCGAGTTAGTTCAGCAGACCTGTCTCCTCTAACTTCCTGCTGACTAACAGCTGACTAACCTGACTAACCTGCTGTCATACAAGTGGTTCTCTAGTTTAGATCTAATTATCATTTCCATAACTTTGCATGTAGCTTGTTGGTCTGTGTTGGTCACTTGGTTTGGTTTTGTTGACCTTATTGTGGCTTTGAACTGTATTAGCACTTTTCCTGACAGTGGAACTACTACTCCTGGCCTGAGAGACTATTTGAAGAGTTCTGTTAACGGTGTGTGAATAATTCCTTAAGTACAACTGGAGCAATACAATCACACTCTGATATCTCAAGAGCAAGAAATGAATTTCTTCCGTTATTAGTTAGTGGGCTATTAGTTTAATACATCAGCCATTTCCCTTTCAGTGGCAGTGTTTCCACTGTCGTCTCTGAAATACTTTACAATCTGTTACTGGTGCAATACTGGAAAAAGCTTTAATTACTTAATTTAGCTCTGCTTGCAATATTCGTCCCTCTCGGCCAGTGCAATGTCATCTTTAACCTGCACTTACGGTTCATTACACTCCTTGTCTTTTACCGGCTCCTGTCCTTTCGGGTCCTGGTCTGTGGCCCTACAGATGTAGGACTGTGGGATCATGGGACAGGGTCCTGATTCTGACTGCAGGCTGTCCTGGCAGATGCCTGATGATGACGGCGATGCAGCTGAGGACCCAAACGATAACGGCGAGGATGAGCAGGAGGAGGCGTGGCCTGCCCACCCCCTTCCTGGAGGGGAGGGACCAGAGCAGAGAGCCCGCCCCCCCGGACAGGTACGCTGGCTGCGCTGTGTTGCTCCTGTCGTCCCTCTGACTGTCTGTCTGCTCCTCACAGTCTCTCTCTCTGCCCTCAGGCCCCTCCCAGCACTGCTGCAGGCCTGGGCGCCCATGTGCAGTCCCCCGGAGGGTACCCCGAGAACGTACGTACCAGCCCGTCTCCCTCGCCTGCCGATCAGCGCTTCACCCATCGTCCTCCTGACCACGTCTCTGTCTGCAGGGGGGCGGTGGGGATCGGGAGGGCCTGCCTGAAGAGGAGGATGAGAAGGAGGAAGAGTACTGATCCCTGGAGATGCCTCAGCTCTGACCCCCCCGTCTCTCCGACCCCCCATCTCTTTGTCCCCCTCACTGCCTCTGCTCGACCCCGGCTCTGACAGCTCCTTCACTTCCTCGCTCCCTGCGAATGGGGGTCTCTCTGCTGCTGCAGGGCCCCTTTCTGCGCCCTGCTGGACAGCGGCTGCTGACAGTCGTGTGCAAGACGCTGGACAGGATGCGTGGGACAGGTGGGCCCTGGCGGACCTGTACGCTGAGCCGGGCCGCCCACACGGACTACCGGTGAACCCGGCCTCAGTGCTGATCCTGCCAGAGGAGAAACGGTTCAGCCTGTTCGGATTCCGAGCCCCTCAGACCGGCCCACAGCGCTCACTGCTGCTCCCTCGCCTTCACCTGTAGGGGGCGCTCTCTGTCGGGGCTGCGTGCTCTAGCTCAGGCGAGCCGTGCTCTCGGGTGTCAGCTGAGGACTGGAGACACGCAGTCTGCCACCCTATGAGGAGCTCAGATGGGGAGCCCCGCGGTTTCCGATATCAGGAGTGGGAATTTTGGGCGATGTGTTCACCCCGGTGTTGAGGAAGAGCAGTCGAGGGACTCGAACCCCCTGTTCTCAAGTACCAAGAGGGGCGCTGGGGTGTGCACTCTGTCTTCTAGACTGTTGGATCGAGACCTAAACTGGTTTCAAAATAATGTGAACACGATGTAGCCATTATTATTATAGTTCTGATTACCATGTGCGTGACTGTTTCCCTGGTTATCCATGGTAGGATTCTCTTGTCTGCTGCCTTGCGGTTTCTGTCCTGGTGCGATTGGAGTGGTGTGCTGGTTCTGCAGGAGGCCCCTCCGCAGACCGACCCCAGAGAGGGTCAGGGGGCTGGTCGGGGGGGGCTGGTCGGGGGGGGGGGCTGGGCCATGAGGAGTTCTGGAAGGCTGTATCCTGAAGAATCCGTGTCTGTTATCCACATTCCCAGCCAGCGTGCAGAGTCTGTGGAATCCTGGGCCTGAGCCCGTACTCTTGACGCGAGGGCAGGGGAGGGGCAGGCAAGCGCCTCGTACACGATCGCGGTCTGAGCAGCTGTGTCCTTTCATTCAGGCCGAGTGTGGCTCTCGGGCACAGCCTCCTCACCACGGCACAGGGCCTGGCAGTGTGCAAGAGAGCGTGCCAGTGTGCAAGAGAGTGTGTCAGTGTGTCGTGGGGCATGTCAGTGTGTAAGAGAGTGTGTCTGTGTGTAAGAAAGCGTGTCAGTGTGTCGTGGGGCATGTCAGTGTGTAAGAGAGTGTGTCTGTGTGTAAGAAAGCGTGTCAGTGTATCACAGGGTGTCAGTGTATAAGAGAGTGTGTCTGTGTGTCGCGGGGTATGTCCAATGACAGGGAGAGACTCTTCTCTCCTGTGTAATATTTTGCTTTACTGAGATGCGTATGTTTTAATAGAGCTCTACACACGATCTTTGTGTACACTTGCAATAAAGGCTTTGTAGCAGAAGGCTCCGGTGGGTGGGTCTGGGTGATATAGACGGGAGAGGCCACTGTACAGCTCTCCAGCAGGACTTCCGCTTCTGTGAGACTGGAGGTGGTCTTGGCTTGTGGGATCTAACCACTGGCCGATTGCCTGTTCTCTCAGTGACGTGTGGTGTGTGTATAAATGAGTTGCCCAGGGTATGTACTCCATGTCCACACTGTGTCACGATTCTGAACTGCAGTGGTTCTGAACCCACATCCTGTGGGGGACCCCGAGATTTTGTTTCAGCTCAGCCCACAATCTCCAGCACTAACTGGTGCCCTTCCCGCCCTCTGTCCTGTTTCTCACGGCGCTTCTGGACTTCTGACCCAAGCACTTTCAGCGTGCAGGTCTTTCAGCTCAGTGACCACAGCCTGGACACAGACACTGGACACAGGCAGACCTTGCTGCCCAGAGGGGACAGGTTGGTGACCACAGCCTGGACACAGGCAGACCTGGGTGTCCAGAGAGGACAGGCTAAGTGACCACAGCCTGGACACAGGCAGACCTGGCTGTCCAGAGAGGACAGGCTCAGTGACCACAGCCTGGACACAGACACTGGACACAGGTAGAGCTGGCTGTCCAGAGAGGACAGGCTGTGCTCCCACTGCCAGCGGGGAGAAAGAGACAGAGATGCCCCTCCTACTGCACTGTGAGAAACACTCTGGGATCAGACAAACAATCCTCTCTACAATAACTCAATAGAGCTGCAGTCCAGTATGTGACCTCCTGTCCAGGCCCAGGGAACAGAGAGTGAGCGTCTCAATAATAACTTCACGTCGCTGTTCTAGATGCAAAATGGCATCGCTGTGCCGACACTGAAATTCAGCGTGCCAATAAAGCTTGCTGGATTTGTAAGGGAGAGAAAGAGGGAGACGAGACGGCGGCTGTGAGGAGGAGACGTGATTCATGTCATTGACTCCTCGGGGACTCGAAACACGGACACGCTCGCGCTGTCACACTCCTCCCACGACCGCGCGCGGCGGCGGGCACGCTCCATCACCCAGAGCGACTCCAAAAATAACGGCGGGACGGGAGTGCACCTCTCCGACACCGTAAGACAGCGCTTTACTGCCATCGCTGTTGTTGTTGTAGTGCCTGCAGCAGGCGGGTCGCGGCGATGACTGGCTGTCTGAAGGCGCTGCCTCTGCTCTTCCTGCAGGTGGGAGCCGGAGCCGGGACGCGCGCTCGGGAACCGCATGAACCCCAGGCCGGAACACCCGTCTGCCCGCTGACGGCGCTGCGCTCGGACCGGCGCCATGCCGGGCGCGCTGCCGGCCGCGCTGCTGGCCTGGGTCTCGGTGCTCGGCCTGTGCCGGGGAAGCGGAGCGCCGGGGCCCCGCTGGAAGGACCCGGGCGCAACCCCCACCGCGCTCTCGAAACCGGGGGGCGACGCGGTGCTGTCGTCATCGCCAGCATCATCGCTAGAAGAGGAAGGAGAGGCCCCTCGGGAGCGGGGCCGCCTCGGACCCGGCGCCGCCGGGGCAGCTAGCCCAGCCTGGCTCGCCCCCCCCGAGCCCCTGGAGCCGCGGCACGCCGACAGCAGCCACAGCGACCCCCCGCTGGGCGAGGGCAGCGCGGCCCCGGTGTGTGCCTACCAGGTGAGCGGCGCGGGGCCGGGCGCGGCCGGGGGGGGCCGGCTGTGCTTCCGGCAGCCCGAGCGCAGGTTCCGGTGCCGGGAGCGGGAGTGCCGAGCCTACCGGTCCCAGGGGCCCGGGGGGCTGGTGGCCAACGTGCTGAGCAACGGCAGCGTGCTGGTGCAGTGGGGCGGCCCGGGGTCCGAGGGGCGCCGGCGGGGGGGCTTCCTGCTGAGCTGCTCCTGGAACGGCTCCTACACGCAGTTCCAGTGCGATCGCGTGCGGCTGGGCGCCAGCTGCCGCGACTACCTGCTGACCGAGGCGCACGAGGGCGTGCACTACCACGTGTGCCTGCAGGCGCTGGGCCCCCCCGCCGGGCCCCCCGACTGCCTGGACTTCACCCTGCTGCCGTCCGGCATGCAGGACATCGTGATCGCCATGACGGCGGTGGGCGGGGCGATCTGCGTGATGCTGGTCATCATCTGCCTGCTGGTCGCCTACATCACCGAGAACCTCATGAACCCAGCCAGCACACACCCCCGCGCCCAGGCGCACTGACACACCCTGACGCACTGACACACTGACACCCTGACGCACTGACACACCCTGACGCACTGACACACTGACACCCTGACGCACTGACACACCCTGACGCACTGACGCACTGACACCCTGACACCCTGACGCACTGACACCCTGACGCACTGATCCACTGACACACCCTGACGCACTGACATCCTGACGCACTGACATCCTGACGCACTGACACCCTGACGCACTGATCCACTGACACACCCTGACGCACTGACACCCTGACACCCTGACACACCCTGACGCACTGACACCCTGACACACTGACACCCTGACACACTGACACCCTGACGCACTGATCCACTGACACACCCTGACGCACTGACACCCTGACGCACTGACACCCTGACACACTGACACCCTGAAAGCCAGACGCACTGATCCACTGACACACCCTGACGCACTGACACCCTGACGCACTGATCCACTGACACACCCTGACACACTGACACCCTGACGCACTGACACACCCTGACGCACTGATCCACTGACACACCCTGACGCACTGACACCCTGACGCACTGACACACCCTGACGCACTGACACCCTGACGCACTGACACACCCTGACTCACTGACACCCTGACGCACTGACACACCCTGACACACTGACAGCCAGACGCACTGATCCACTGACACCCTGACACACTGACAGCCAGACGCACTGATCCACTGACACCCTGACGCACTGACACACGGACAGCCCCGCACACACTCTGAGACACTGCCACTTGCTCGGCTCCTTCACCCTGGGACAGCGGGGCAGGGCTTGTTGGAACGGCTCTGGGAGACAGCAGGAGACGGCGGGAGACAGCAGGAGACAGCAGGAGATGGCGGGAGACACCGGGAGACACCGGGAGACAGCAGGAGACAGCAGGAGACAACGGGAGACGGCGGGAGACACCGGGAGACAGCAGGAGACGACGGGAGACACCGGGAGACACCGGGAGACAGCAGGAGACGACGGGAGACACCGGGAGACGGCAGGAGACGGCGGGAGACACCGGGAGACAGCAGGAGACGGCGGGAGACACCGGGAGACAGCAGGAGACGCCGGGAGACACCGGGAGACAGCAGGAGACGGCGGGAGACACCGGGAGACGGAGGGAGTCCAGGAGTAATGCAGAGGGAGAGAACAGATTTATTCCCCTGGAAACTTACTGCCAGCGGCGGAGAAAGCAAACCTGCACCTGAGGACCCAGAACAGGTCCACACAGCCGGGAGGGGGTGTGCTGACTGTCTCCTCTCTGCTCCACAGCCCTGGTCCTGCTGGACTTCCAGTCACAACCAAACTGATATCCCGATTAACTAGCCCTTCTTCTAGTTAACTGAGCGGGAGTCTTCAAGAGGCCTTATTTCCAGAATTGCAAACAGTTCAGAGCAGTCTAACTGAGTCTGTGCCCCCTGGTGCCGGGCTGTCCCAGGACCCCTGTCCTGTGCACATCTCTGATACAAGCAGCTCTT
Source organism: Lepisosteus platostomus (assembly GCF_059453375.1). Lineage (NCBI taxonomy): Eukaryota > Metazoa > Chordata > Actinopteri > Semionotiformes > Lepisosteidae > Lepisosteus > Lepisosteus platostomus. The sequence goes on along the minus strand of NC_142633.1, from coordinate 17,823,418 downwards.
CAATCCATTGACTGAAAAGGGACAGTGACCTTCTTAGTGTGTCTCAGTGTGTCTCAGTGTGTCTGAGTGTCTTTCTGAGTCTGAGTGTGTCAGAAGGTTTGTGCGTCTCACAGAAACTGGCAGCGAATATTGAGAGAGTCATTGTTGATGTGGGTAGGTAGCATTTCACAGTGTAGTTAAACACCTATGGACATAAGTAGATAGTTGAAAGTACTGTATTTAGACAGATAAGTAGATATAGAATCAATAGATTCAGTTATAAATCTAAGACATAAACTGATAAATAGATAAGTGAACAGCCAGACAGTTAGAATTGCTGTACAGAATCAGCTCAAAGTCATCAGGGTCTGGTTTGTCAAAGCTGCCAAACAGAATCAGAATTAGCTGGGCTGGGTAACAGTGAAGCCGTGACCCAGTGTGGCCCAGAGAGGAGAACTGGTCCAGTGTGGCCCAGTGAGGAGAGCTGGCCCAGTGTGGAGAGCTGGTCCAGTGTGGCCCAGTGAGGAGAGCTGGCCCAGTGTGGAGAGCTGGTCCAGTGAGGAGAACTGCTCCAGTGAGGCCCAGAGAGCACTTTTACAGACCAGACCCCCATGCCCCACCCCCTCTGTGCTTCTTGTGTTGACCCCTGTCCAGAGCCTGGCATCTGTAGTCTGGGTCATGAGCTGTGTTACTGCTACAGAGACAGGCTTCTAGAGCAAATTCCCCGTATCAGGGCTGTGCGAATCAGTATTACATGGGGGCTTGAAGTTTGATAATATCACTGCTATAGTCTCTATTGCCTTTGTGGGGCCTGGCTCCTGTAGCTCTGCTGCAGCAACAGAGACTGGCTCTGTGGACGGGCTGGCTCCTGTTGTAGTAGGAATTGTAGGTCTGTGAATTTGAGAGTGCTGTGTGCGTATTAGTGAGGCCGTGTTTGTGTTTGTGTGTCCGTGTGAAGTAAGGAGCACGTGAGCTGCAGGACTGCTGTGTCTCCTCTCTTCCCAGCTCAGCCCATAAGGGCAGACTGAACTCGTGATTAACCCTGCCAGCACCTCTGTATATACCTGTAGAGACAGATATAGAGCTATATATTGTATATGGTATATTGTATAGTGTACATGTAGATCAGGCCGTGACGCAAGCGCCTGTTATATTTCTGTACCTGAATCTCCACCTTCACAGTCAATAAAGTGGGACCCTGCTGCTGGAGAGACTCTGGTGCTGTTTCCTCTTATTTCACCGGCGGCTCTTTTAAAAAGTGATTCACAACCAGCACTCAGTTCCCTTTCAACGCCTCATTCGTGTAGAATTGCAACTGAACTCCGCTCTGTACACGAGGGGTGCGGGGGTGTGGAACAAGCCAGCCAGGGGTGGTGTTTAAGCTGAGCCCGGCTCCTTCCAGGAAACAGGGAAGATTCTGGGACCTCTATGTTGCTCACAACTAACAGCTTACTAACTGAACGGGTCGAATGGGGTCGTTTGGACCGTTCTGTTCTCCTGTGCCCGGTGCAGACACGCGTGGGCGTGGGAGTGGGGTTGGCGTGGGCTGCTGACCCCACAGAGTCTCGGAGGAGAGCGCCCGGCAGGGAGTTTTAAACTCGTGGCCATGACAGGGATGTGCCCTGGGCGTATGTGCTGAGGCTCAGAGCAGGTTCTTCCCCACCAAACCAGTGGACCCCTGGGTCAGCAGAACTGAGCCCATAGCTTCACGGACCAGGAAGACAGGGAACCAGAACACACATCCCAGAAATCAGGGAAATCAATTCAGAAAAATGAACATCTACCAAATAACACAATTAAATGCTGTTTCTTGTGTTGTGCCCATGGTCAGTGTGGGGTATTCGTATACATGTGATTCTGAACGCTGTACGTATTGGAATCGCCGTCAGCAGGAAACTGGAGACTACAGCTGCGTACTCGGCCGAGGTCTGGAGCCGCTGTCTCCCCCTACTGGATATTGGAGGGATCAACAGCAAACGCCGCATTCCGGAAGAGCTCCGTGACGAATCAGCTTCCGGGCAGTTGCGGACGTCACGCTCTTATCACGTGAGGGAAGGGGGCGGGGTGAGAGCGGCTCGCCACTGATTGGTCGGCTCTCCGGCCATAGACCCGCCCGCCGTGTCGTAGAGACGCCATTTTGAGAGCGAGCTGAGGGAGAAGAGGGTTCTGGAGGATAACTCTGTGTTCAAACACCGAGTGTTAGTTGGTTTAGCCGGTAGAAGCACGTCGTATCTGTTTGTTGTGTCTGACTCCAGCCTAGCTATTTTAAAGTTCTTCCGTTTTTTTTTACTTTACGTTACTTGCTTTTAGTTACTTCGGTAGTGTCGCTCGACTGGACAGCGATGCCGAGTCACCCGCTGCGCGTGGCGGTGGTGTGCTCGAGCAACCAGAACCGCAGCATGGAGGCGCACAACATCCTGAGGTACCGGTTCCGACCCGCTCCGACAGGTTCCGACCCGCCCCGCCCCGCCCCGGCTCGCTCCGCCGCGGCTGGGCCCTGCCCCCGGGGTGAGGCGCGGGTGTAGTCTCGGCTGCGGCCTGGGGTTCCTCCGGCCCGAGAGGGAGCGGGCCGGGCCTGCCCCGGGGATCGGTTCCGGTGGGCTGGTGCTGTCGGTTTCGGCGAGCAGCGAGTCCGTCCGCTCCCCGCGCCTGTCTGGACGTGTTTCGGGCTGTCCTGGGGTCGCTCCTTGACCGAGCGGTGAGCGGGGGTGTTTGGTGTCGTGGCGCCCGGAGGGGTGACCCGGTACAGGGCTGAGAGCCGGGGAGCCGCTGTGTGGCTCGGGCTGGGGGACCCCGGCTTCAGACAGCCCCCGAACAGACCCGGCTCGGGGGTGTATCCTGGTCCACCCTGCTGTGTCACGGTTGGACTGCCTTTTTCTCTGGGGGTTCTGTCGACGTCATTTGTGATTTATTAAATGGCGTCACTACCCCATGTTTCCCACCTGCAGTTTTTTTTACTTGAAGTACTCGAGAGGCCTTTGCTTTCAGCAAATTGTTCCAAACCCCTCCCGCCCTTCGTGTAAAGGGGTGCTTCCTGTTCTTGGATCTGAACTCCCACCCGCATCCTGTGGTCTGTGGTTCAACGCTGACTGTGGAGGAGTGCTTGGCTGCCTCTGTCGTGCCTCCCAGGGGTTTGACTGCCTGGTGTCCCCTGTGTCCAGTGGAGCAGGCACACGCTGTGAGAGAGGGGTGCTGTTAGTGGCCTGACCCTGCCTGTGAGCAGTTGTTGTCCTGGGCTGGTACACTAACACTTGTGAAGGGGTGCTCGGTACCCTTCTGGGAAGGGTCTGTTTTCCCAGGGACTCCTGCGTGCGCGCAGCGTCCCTGCTGATCCCAGGTCCTACAGGAACAGCGTGCGTGTGGAAGCCCTGCTCCTTGCCTGGTGTCGGAGGACCGCGCTGCCCTCCTCGTCTGGATGCCTGCTGGCGCTTGAGTCAGCTGACTGGGGCTGAGACCGTGCAAGTGGAGCCCCCGTGCTGCTCTTGGAGATTTCTGCTGTGCCCCTGAGCTCAACATGTCTGTGAAGCCTCTTTAAATGCAGGGGAATTGGTAACTTACGATCAGCTACTCCAATGTCTGTTGTGGCTGGTGGGTTTTAGACACCTGACATTTCAAATATAAGCTACAATTTGTGAACATTATAAATGTCAGAGGCACTTATTGTAACGTTTCTTTTTCTTTCAGTCGTGCAGCTACTGTTTTAATTCAAAGCTAATCTTTCATTAGCTCTCATATCTCTGTGTTCTCTGCACAGTTCTGACATTCCACAGAATAGTTCTTTCCTCAAGAAATGTGCAGGAAGCAGGAAATGTTTAAATACCCAAATTGCTGTCAGGTGGCTTCTAAAGATGTTTGTTAAACCCTCCCAAAAAATATAATCTGGCTAATGTTGAGGTGAACTGCTGAAACACACTAGAGCCTCTCTTAGCGTCCTGTTCATGGACAGGCGAGTCCCAGAGAACGAGTGGACTGGAGTGCTGTGTTGCATCACACAGCTGGCAGAGGAGGGTTTCCATGAGTCGCCTGGGGGGATGTTAGGAGTTGGTATAGATGCGTTATGGGCTTCAGAAGACCATTACGGGACCATGCAAACATTACTTCTTACTTCACAGAACTGTGAAATGTAATTTTTGAAGAAGCACTTAGATATTGAGAAGAATCCTATTTTAAGACCTTAAAAGATATTGTTTGTCTGCAGCAATGTTTGAGTATGCCTTTAAAGTAGAAAACGGAATGTGACACGAGGACCAGGAGACTCTGGACTAAATTCTTCAGACGGAGCTCTTCTGTTTCAAGAATGATTTTGATGGGAACCAAAAGTCTCCGATTTTATCTTGAGCTCCTTTCACATACGTGTGCTTTGGCAGTTTCAGCAGGTGTGTAGGTTGAGCTGAGTGTGCACAGGTTTCAGGAGCTGCTTAGGAAGAAACCTCTGTCTTGTCGGAGATTTCTGAAGAGCTGTCCCTAATATTGTTACACGAACCTGATAAAAGAGAAATAACATGCTTGTCACAATGGGCTTTCAGGTAAATATTTCAGAACAGGTTTAGCATTAACAATGAAAATGGTACAGGAAGTAACATCAGGAATGCTTACACTGGCGGAGACGGCGTGATTCAGTGTTCCCGATGTTTACCTGCAGCCCTGGCACTCAGTGGAGGTGGGAGGTAACTGGAGACTTGGTGGGTGTTTAAAGGCTCTTTAACAGCAGGTGTGCGAAATAAGTCTTCCCTGAGTGTGCAGTTGGTGTCCATGGGAGTCCAGTTCCTCAGGATGCCCTGTTCCCTTCACTAATTCAGCTCTCGTCTCATGACTGGACAGCTTGTTCCCCGGCCTTCTTAGTTCTGCCTGGCGTTGTCCCTTTCAGTTTCTGTTCCCGTGTGGTGGGGGCTTTCCCCAGCCCTCCGACCCCCCTCCTGGGGTTGGAGAACAGCGATGTCATCGCTGATGTGCCAGGGTTACAGGAGAGAAAATTCCTGACTTCATTCTGGCTGGTTTGTTAGCTGAGTGTTTTTCAGCCCCTGCAGGTGCTATGATGTCAGTGTCTGCTTCAGTGCCTGGCTGGGGAGAGCCGGTGGCCTGCGCTCTGTATTGGTGCTGCGTGCACTGGCGGTTCAGGGCATGATGAGCTCCTGTTTGGCAAGTCGGCACAGTTGCTGAGCAGTTTGAGTCGGAGGGCCTTTGTTGGGGGCTGGGGGTGTGGTGTTGCCAGGATCCAGCAGTATGACCTTTCTGTTCTGGGGTGCCGCGTGACCCCATTGGCGCTGGAGAGGCTGCCGTGCACAGCTCTGTGAGCTCTACAGGCCAGGGGGCCGATGGCTGGGTTATAGCAGGAACAGGCCACAGTGAGCTGCTCACAGCAGTGAGCATCTGTTGTGGAATTAGGTCAGTCACGACAGCCTGCTTTGCTTGCTTCCTGTTAAAGGCTTTCATTAACAGTGGTGCAGTTTGGAGCATTGCAGTGATTCACTGTCGGAAACGAGCCATGTATACGTTAATCTTTTCGCTCCTCCGTAATGCTCCCTTCAGACTGACTTACTGAAGTTAGTCTTTTTTTTCCTTTAAAACTCAGGATGTTTGTTATGGGTTGGGAGCTGAAGTTTGACATTCAGCCAGCTTTTAAACCACAGTCGGTCAGCGTCCCATAGAGGCGTGTGTTCTGTGAAGCCCCTTCCTTGTTGTGCTGCTGTAGGGTTTGTGCAGACATCCTGTGGAAGAGCTCAGCCCTTCTGTAAAGGAGCGAATCCAGTTCTCCAAGGCTCGTGAACCATGGTCGCAGTTTACTGGCACTTGTTTGTCACCTCGTCTGTGAACCGTGAATGGCTCTCCTCGGGGATTCTGGCTTTCGTCGTCGCTGTCCGTCGCACCGCGGAGGCGTGCGATGTCCCGGGGGGCCTGCGTGCGAGCTCGCGGGGCCGTGTGGGGATTGAGGCAGCGGGCCGATGGGGTGCCGGTGATTCCAGGGGGGCGCTGCAAACAGCAGCTCTGTCCTAGAGGAGTGGGCTTCTCGAGATGCACTTTGCCGACTGACCTTTCCTCTCTCTCTGTTCCAGTAAGCGTGGCTTCGACGTGCGCTCGTTCGGGACCGGCACGCACGTGAAGCTGCCAGGCCCGGCACCGGACAAGCCCAACGTCTACGACTTCAAGACCACATACGAGCAGATGTACAACGACCTCGTCCGCAAAGACAAGGAACTGTATCCCCCCCTCCACCCCCCTCACAGACACACAGTGACTGTGCTGGAGAGGAGGAAGGCCACACTCACTCTCCCTCCTCCTCCTCCATTTCTCTCTCCTGTGTTTTGTAGCGCTGTCTGAATTGTGTGTATCTGCAGGGTAAGGCTCTGCGCTTCAGGGGAACTGCTCAGCTGTTTAAAGAGGAACAGGAGGAAAGAAACAGACTCTTGTAGCTGTGAGCTCAGATCCAAAGCAGTGACCATATGACATCACCACTCAGGCAGACTGGGCAGTGACTGGGACCTGGGCTGGGAAAGGGAAGGGGTGTGTGTGTGTGGTCTGTCACGTGGATGGGTGTGTAGTCTGTACATGCGAATGAGTGTCAATCCATTTTGAGCCAGCACATGCCATTCCTCTTGTATCTGTTAAACATAAGTGCCAAGTTTACATACACCCAAAAGCCCCTGTTTACAGACAGTAAGCTGGTGTTTTTGTTTTGCCCAAGAAGATGTGTGGTCCTGTCTACAGCAGTAACTGAGCCGTAGAATAGAGTAGTAGCTAATGTTCAGCATGGTGCAGTTATGTAAGGGCTCTGATCTAGGTCACGCTGGGCTGGTGTCGGTACAGGTCTGTCCCCTCGCACTGGGCCCAGTGGGGTTTCTGTGAGAGAAGCACAGCACCACTGAAGGCAGGTGGGCTCAAAGGGCTGATGGCTTCCTTGATGTAAGCAATCCCCTTCAGCCCGACGCCTAGAGGAGTGATTATGGTAAAAATCAGAATGGAGGAGGTGCTGCCACACTCTGCAGAAATCGCCAGTGTCAGTTTTCACGTGGAAAAGTTATCCGATTCTGCGCTGCTGAGCTGGTACCGCTGTAATACTCCTGTGGCCTAAGAGAGCTGCAGGGTGTTCTTCTGAGTCAGACTGAGCTTTGAAAGACGTAATGGATGCAGTTATGGATTTAATTGGTCAGAGTGACTGTTTTTTCAGGATCTGCAGCCCCGTTGAGGAGTCTCGGCTCCCTGTCGGCCCCTGCAGGGCTGTTTCTCGAGGCCCACAGAGAGGCGCGTGGACCTGTGGGCGCTCGGCCTTCTGGTATTGTGCTGTGGCGCACGCAGCGCTCTGCCTTGTGACTCAGGGCTGGTGGGCGGACAAGCGCTTGCTGGAGCTGCGTGGCTGTGCGGGGTCTGTGCCGCCCCCCCACCTTCCCTCCCGCTGCAGCGCGCTATTCCTGGTGCGCCAGTGCGCTCTTGCCGCGCAGCGCCTCCTCCCCTCCCCCCGTGGCGGACAGAGCGCTTCAGAGCCGACGCTCCCTGCTGCTGAGCAGTCGTCCGTGAGAATGTGCGCCGAAGTAGGTCGCCAGCCTGCGGCTAACGTGAGCTAACACACGAGCTGGTTTTTATTAGCCTCGGAAAGCGAGGGGGGGGATTCTTTGTCTTAAAGAAGTAAATTGTATTTTCAGTGCTGCGATCCTGATTTGCAGGGGAGGTCAGTTATAACAAAGGAGCTTGTTAATATTGTGGTCCTGCGTACTGGCTCGGACCCCACCACTGCCTCGTGGTGTCGCCCCGACCGAGTTAATGACCCCTCCTGGGGTCACCGAAGTTAGGGTTGCAGGGATTTTGCTCTTGGTTAGAGGCTGCTGGCGTTCAGCTTTTCCCTGGGTTCTGTGTCCGTGTTGCTCCTCTGAAAAGGCAGACGGTATGAATAGAAGGTAATATAGCAACACAGGAGCCAGACAGACCTACAGCGTCGTCACGGCAGTGTGGTTCAGGTCATTTGCGTTTACAGCCTGTGCCTGTTTGTTTTTGACACCGTCACATTGTAGGTCTCTGTCCCCCTTCGGTCTGGCCTGTCAGTTCCTCAGCATACCTCCGAGTCGCTGTAGTTCAGGGGTCTTGTACTCAGTTCTTGTAGGGCCTGGGGTCTTTGGGTTTTGTTATCCCAGCCTGAGTAACCAGTGCACCTGAAGAAGGCTCAACAACAGAAACCTTTTTCCTACTTTTCAGAGTGGAATTAAACATTACTTGTTCATTTCTATATTTCTGGCAACCCACTGAAGCTGAATGTGTGCGCCTGGTCAGCACCTGGATGCCAGTAGTTGAAAGGGAGACATCCTGTCTAAGCTAAGGCTGCTGCTGGAAGAGGTGTAAGTGGGAACAGGAGGGGGCGCTCACCCCATGGTCGTGTGGGTCCTAATATCCCACTACAGAGAGGGAGGACACTATACTGTGGGGGGGGGGAAAGAGGAGCCATCTTTCAGATGAGACATAAAAGAGAGGTCCTGACTGAATAGGGGTGTGTTACCCTGGTGTTGCGGCCCATATTCTCCCTGGCCTTTATCAGCCATGGCCTCCTAATAATCCCCATCTGAGAGCTGGCTTCATCACTATCTGCTATCCTCCTCTCTGTGTGGTGAGTGTACTGGCGCTTGCAGCAGGAGCCCAGGCTTGAGGGGGGGTTGGAGCTTCGTTGTAGTGATATTGACAGGAGATGGGCTGCTGGAGAGTGTGTGCAGTGATGCCAGAAGCTCTCCCTCCTGGCCTGGGGGAGCCTGTACAGGAGGGGGTTGAGCCTGGGCTGTGTGTGCCTGTGTCTCAGGGCTGCTGCTTGCGTGTCTTGTGTTTGTGTGACAAGTGCTGGGACCCCTGTGGGGGAGATGATGGGAGCTTTCCAGGAGCAGTAACATGTTTCACAGCTGCTGGCCTCCTGTAAAAAAAAAAAAAAAATGCCCTCGCTAGTCTGCGTCCTCAGAGTCGGGACAGTGCTAGACAGACATTCCCTGGAACTGTCTGCTCCTGCGCTTTGGTTTGTCTTCCTCTTTTCTTCCTGTGTTTACAGAGGCAAACCAAGCTGCAGCTGAGCTCTTTCTGCCCCTGTAAACCTGGAAACAGTTGAAATGGACCCAGATAATTCTTGCAGTTAGACTGGAGGCCCTGGATTTTCCCCTCTGGGTACATCGGGGTCAGTGGCCACTGTTCCAGATACAGGAAGAGTTCCCTTGTAAGTGCAAGGTAACCAGAACAGAGGCTCCATCCTGGAGAGAGACGGTCAAACCAGCTTTGTAGGGAGCTTTAAAACCACTGGGCGTCTCGGTGAGCGTCAACTTGTCCCATTTGAGCAGCTGAGTTTGGAAAGTTGCACAGACCTCTTCTGGACAAAGAGCCAGAAGACCTTGTGGCCTTCCAAGATGCAAGCTGTAGGACATGAAACGTTACACATGAAATAAGATGTTACTGAGCTCATTAGAGCTCCGTTTGAATCTGTGGACTTGTGAATGGAAACTTGGCAGCAGGTGCTGACGGTCTCCAGCCGTTCTTCAGTGTTTCAGCGTGGGTCGGTGCCCTTCCAGCGAGCAGTGAATCAGCAGGTCACTCCGCTTTCCTTAGCTGTCAGACGTTTTCTCAAGGGGCACCATCTGGCTGCTGTTTGCCCATGAGACAGCAGTTAACAGTGAGCAGGAATCTCTTGTCTAGCTCTGTGCAGGACTGGGAGTGCAGTGTAAATGAGCAAGCCTGAATTTTTAGCTCTGTGAAATGCCCCAGTGATGGTTTTGCACAGACAGCTCTCTTCCAGCTGGTTTTGGGTGGGCTGTACAGACAGGGCAGGAAGTCCACTGAGCTAGGGGTGAGTATTTGGATGTAGTGGGATGGCTGAACTCTTCTCGGGGGGCAGTCTTGATCCCACAGACTGCAGCTGTGCACTATTGGCTTCTCAGCCTAGCACAGGCACCCGAAGTCTGAACCAGCGGGTCCTCTCGTACTGAGCAGGATTACTAACGAGGCAGCATGTCGTCAGCAGGGTCAAACTAACTCGTCTCTTGACTGGTGTGTGTGGCCAGCTGTCCACTGCCTTAAACTGCAGCCTTCAGCCTGACCTTGCCTTGGAGGAGGAAGAAGCAAGCCTGCCTCTTTCTGTGGTGCAAGTCCTGTGACAGCTTTGTTATTCTCAGGAGAGAGCTGAGTTTTTTTTAATTTCTCCAGAGTGTGCCAGTTGTTACAGATGTATCTTTCACTGCCCCCAGTTGCCCGTACTGGGCACCCTGGTGTAACTTACACTTGCACTTTCAAGCATTTCCAGAACTCTGGTATTTAAACTTCCAGGTTTTTGCGTAGTGGTTTCCTGGATGATCCGTTTGGTCTGACAGAATGAAGCTGAGAGACAAAGCCAGTGATGAAAATATGTTTTCAGCCTGGCTGTAGCCCAGAGCAATTTAGAGTAGGAGCTGCTATATCAAACTTTTATGCTACACGCTGTCAGTCCAGCTTTCAAAGCACATACTGTAGGAGCGTGTGTATATTTATAAGCACAGTGTTAGCATCACTCTGTATCGGGTCTGGAGCCTTGGCAGCACGGTGCTGGATCCCAGTGTTCAGGGTGCGATCGGTGTTAACTCTTCTGAGGTTTTTTTAAAGTATTTGAATGTGAAAATGTGCGGATTTGCTGCGGATCTCTTCCCCTGACCAAGCCAGCCTGAGAAGCTGCAGAGAGATAGTGCTGCCGAACAGAAGGTGGATCGAGCAAGGCCAGTACTGACACACTTTTATACTTCTTTCTTATCGAGCGGTTTTGCCGGGCACGATCGGCAGTGGGCAGGTGCCTGGGGCTGCTCCTGGTAGGAATGTGAATGGGGTGGTTAAGAGGCCAGCAATCTTCATGAACAACTGCATTGTGAATCCTGGTGCTGTGGAGCAGCGAATTTGGTGCAGGTGGCACCAGCAGGAGCACGTTTCCATGGCGACAGTGGTACACGCCTAATATAGTCTCTGCTGGGAGGTGTCCTGTGGATACCTTCTGGTGTGCGCTGCTGTTGTGCTTCTGTTCAGTTCCATCGGCCTGTAGCCTTAGTTTTCACTGTGCAGTTGTTAAAGTATAGCTGTGCCTTACATGTGTATAGTATGGTTCGTTATCAAGTAAGGCTCTGGAACACATGTAGGAAGGGAGCCACTTCATCCACCTCTGGAATTCTGCACCAGCATCCCAGTACACAGCAGGTCAGGGGGAGGAGTGAGGAGCTGCTGCACCAAGGGCGTTCAGGCTGAGCGTTAGAGAGCCCCGATTGCACAAGTCCAGCGTGGAGTTTAGCCAGGGCCCTGGGGTTGGTACCCCTACTCTTGCTGAACACAGAGTCTTTGAATTACTGGAGTAACATTTAGGTTACATTAACTTTGTAGGTATGTGAGCTGTGAGGAGATGCAGTTTAGCATGAGTGGCGTGCAGGCTCATCTGAACAGTGCAGTGTGTTCAGGGTAAGAGGTGTGGCCAAGTCGTTTATCCCCATTTTCCCCGAGATGCTCTCTGCTCATTGGCTGTTGGATGGTCGCTGCAGGAAGGATGAAGGCCCTACAAGACTAGCATGTCTGACCGCAGTGTGACGGTAGCCCACAGGTAGATGGTGGTGGGGGCGGGGGGACACACTCAGACTGTTGAAGCTCTGAAATGTTAAAATGACGTCCAGAGAATAAAATTTTCCAGAGCTGTACCTGGTGGTCTTGGTGTTTATTGGTACATGGAGGGGAGGGAGAGGGTGGCACATGACGACCTGAGGGACTGAAGTGTGTGTGTGTTGGGCGGGGGGCACGGTATGACTGTTACATCAGCCACAGCCAACATGTTTGTGAAAAACATTTGTTTCCACTGCAGTGAGTAATTTTTATCACTTTCAGTTTATCCTAGAAGGATAGTGTTTGGATAGTAACAGCTGTAAGTGCCCACACTGGATGGCTGTCGGTGGTTCCCATGGCTTTCACTGTGGCAGGAGCTCAGGGGTGGGGCTTGACGCAGGGAGCCCCACTGCTAACACCACAGCACTTCCTGCCACCCTCCGCCTTTATTTAATTAAATTAAGAAAAACAGCTTGCAGGCCAAAAGTCAGCGATGTGTGGGGTTGTGTGAATTCTCCAAATCAGCACACGGCAGGTTAATTGCTTTGTGATCTCCAGTTTTCCTTCTGAGGATAAAGCGCTGGTGTAAGCCTAACATGGAGGCAGGCATCTGGCTGTGGGGCCCCAAGTCACCAGTGGGGCTCATTTGTCATGCAGGGGCGACTGCGGGTTCCTGGACACCGCACTGTCTCTGGCCAGCTGTTTGGGCACACCGGGTCAGGCTGGGTCCTCTGGCTCCAGTCTTCCTCGGTGCTCTCACTGGTTACCTGCATGGATTACGGAGCTAATATAACTTTTCCAGCAGCGTATGTCTGAGATTCCCCGGAGGCGGCTCTGTGGTTTGATGGGTGTCAGACTGGGCGCCCCCACTGGGTTCAGACTGCCGTTCCCTGAGAGAGGAGTGTGTGCACACGCACACGGTTCTGTCCCCCCTGCAGGGGCAGCTTGTAGTGGAAGGAATCGAGGCTGATGGCGAATGTCCGCTCAGCCTTTGTAATAGGGCAGCGGTGCCTGCCGCAGCAAATTAAGGTCAAGGAGCACCTTTGTTAAGAAAGTCAGCTACTGTAGAAACCCAGTTCGGTGTGAACTTGGAGTCCCTGTTTGAGGATGGCTGTAAATCCTGAAGCCTGGTTCTCTCCAGGGCTGCACGTTTGTCAGCTGTTTTTTTTCCTTGGTGGTGTGTTTCTCTTCTGCGGCACCGAAGGTTGTTGCCAGCAGCCGCCTAAACCTCAGAAACCTGAAGCGGGTGCAGATGTAGTGAATGAGACCGTCCCTGTTTTACTGGCTTATTGATCAGGTTCCAGGCAGAGAGTGCTGTCCCGTGCTCTGCTGGGCTGGTACCGGGCTGGTACTGCTCTAGTGGGAGTGCTGGGCTTTGCTCTGCTGGTATTGTCCTTTCGGCAGTTGGGCTAGGGATTCCCAGGAGCTCCTCGCTGGAACGCTGGGGGCATCCCTGCATCCTACAGTGGGGTGGCAGAGTTGTCCCAAACCTGTAACAGATGTTACATCCTGGTGGGACAGTTGCCTTGTGGCAGAGCCCTTTGGATACCCGTGTAGTCTGGGACAATGACCTCGACCTTCCTCTCCAGTGTTTGCAAATAGGGGATTTTAGACTGAGGCAGTGCGAGTACAGTAAATATGCAGTTGTTGCGTTTTGATTTCTTGATAGTACAGTTTTGGTAGAACGTAGGGGCTGTAGTGTGTGTTAATGAGGGATCAATTAAGAAATGAGTTGCTCTGCCTTGAGTAGAGTTGGCGCTGTGCAGGGAGGGGACAGGAGTGTGAAAAACGTTTTAGCCAGACAATGTTTGTGTGCTGCTGCTTCTCAAGAGTGGGAGTCTGTGTCAAGTGTGTGTTGGACTGCAGTTGCTTCCTTGACCCAAACGAACCGCAGATACACTCAGAACGGCATTCTGCACATGCTGGACCGCAACAAGCGCATCAAGGCCCGGCCCGAGCGGTTCCAGAACTGCAAGGACCAGTTCGACCTGGTTATCACCTGCGAGGAGAGAGTGTACGACCAGGTGCTGGAAGGTAAGAAGACTGAGGGAGGATGCGAAGGAGGAGAGGGGCGGAAGGTTTGTCTCCTGCGGTCTCTGATCTTGTCTGTCTCTGTCCCCTCGTGTCAGACCTGAACTCCCGGGAGCAGGAGACGTTCCAGCCGGTCCACGTGATTAATGTCGACATCCAGGACAACCACGAGGAGGCCACGCTGGGCGCCTTCCTCATCTGCGAGCTCTGCCAGTGTGTGAGTACCTGCCGCGGCACCGACTCCGGTAGTGCAGGCTTTCTGGGAAAGAGGAGAAAACAACTCCAGCCAGGTTTTCTAAATCCTTCCCCAAACAGTTCTGAAATCTCCGTTGGCGTTTGCTGGCATGGGGTTGGGGTTAGTGTTGCGGATTTTGGGCAGAGGCGAGGCCCGCGTGTGTGACCCGCGTGTGTGACCGAGCCCCGCCCTCTCGCCCTCCCCTCAGATCCAGCACACCGACGACATGGAGAACGAGATGGACGAGCTGCTGCAGGAGTTTGAGGAGAAGAGCAGCCGGCCCTTCCTGCACACCGTGTGCTTCTACTGACGCCGTCCGCCCGCACTGGCCCCGCCGCGCACACCGCGGCCCCGAGACCACTCCGTCGGCCCCCCCGGGCCCCCCGGTGCACAGCGCACAGCCCACGGCACAACACGGTTCACACGAGAGACTTCACGGGGCCGCCAGCGCGCCGGACAGCACCACACACGCCCGCCCTGACCCGCCCGGGCGGGCGGCCCACAATGCACAGCCCCTCCCTTCCCCCGGGGCGCAGCACCCCCTGCCTTAACCCCAGCTCTGCACGAGAAACGGCGCCCCCTCCTGGCCGGGGCCGGAGCCGCAGGCTGGGGCGGTCCGGGCCTTGTCCGCTCGCTCGCTCGCCGCGCCGCGCCCGCAGGGTGAGGTTCCCACCGGGACGCCCTGACTTCTCGAGGCAGTCGAGGAAGTGAAATTTAATTTTTTTTTTGTTTCACTTGTACATTTTTTTAATGGAATTTTTAGTTGAAAGCAGAGAGATTCGAAGACGTTTGGATGTTGGCGAGTGTGGGGGGCTGTTGGGTGTGCTCAGGTTAGGAATGAGTGGGCGTAGAGTAGAGAACAACCTTTGAAAACCTCATGCTTAAATCTCATTAGTTACGTGCTTATTATTTCTAATTATTATGTTTTGTGACTACAGACTGAGAGTCTTGACTGCCTGTTGAGGAATGAAACAATTTTTCTAAATTATGAATTAAACACTTAAACCTCTCTGGTTCCAGGAGACAGTATATGCGTTGGGAGTGCCTGTATGAATGAGTCTGTAAATACTTGGAGGAATAAATATCTTCAGCAAAGCTGGGCTCTGGGTTTTTGTGTGTGCAGAGGCTCGAGATGGAGCTGCAGGCTGGAATAGAGGAAACTGAGGCCGTGAGGCGTTAGTTTTCTCACTTTTAAAAACACCTCTGCCCTTCATTTTTCCCTGTGTTGTTGGCTGGTGACAATCAGGCAATTTGTTTCAATTCAACTTTGTCATTAAACTTACACAGGTGCATAGTATAATGAAAAGTGTTTCTCATTAGTCACTCAGGTGCAGTATATAAATGGGACAGAAGATAAGACAATAGACAGTTACACAATAGCAATAACAGTAACATGTAATAACATACTGTAACATAAATAACATGTAATCAAGTAATCCCCTTGTAATCAACCCTTTCGATTAAGGGTTGGGTAGACAGCTTAGGTGGGGTGTAAGGCCAGGCGGTGGGGGGACCCCAAGACAAGCCCTGGGATCCCCTGAGTTTGTTCAGGAGGATTTCTGATCCGAGCAGCTCTTGCCCCTGGAGGAGGTGGCAGCGGACCTGGCTGCGTGCTCGGAGCAGTATCGGCTGGGACCCGGGACGTGAATCTCCGCTGTGCCGACACGGTGCTTGCTGGGCTCCGCTGTAATGTGTCCCGATGCAGGCAGGGGACCCCAGTGTCTTCAGTGGAGAGGAGGTTGAGGGGTACACCTCGGGTACAGGACTGGGGCAGCAGCTCTGCTCCTCCAGGCCCACCGAGTTTCATTTCACTCTGTTCGTTTGCTTATCGAGCTAATCGCCTTGACTGCCAGACTGTGGCCTGAGCTAGGGAGGGCAGTGGACAGAGGTGGGACAGGAGCGCACAGCCCCGGGAGAGGAGGGAAGCCTCAGCAGAGTAAGCTCTTCCTGCACAGCCTTCTCATGCCCTGGGGGTCGCGGCTTCAGCCGCACCCGGTCAGTGCGACAGCACGGGTCGTGACGCCACAGGACCGGACAGCAGCGACTGGCCCCGCCCACGCCGGGGGCGCCGTGACGTCGAGGCTGTCACGTGAGGTGAGGGTAGAGTCGGCTCGCGCGTACGGAGCGGTCGAGTTTGAAATTAACGGTCAGTTCGGCCTCGAGTCTCCGGTGTTCCCGCTCAGGGCGATTAACGGCAGTAAGTGTCTCCGTATCGCTGCTTTCAAGAAGGTAGGGTTATTTATTCACTTGTTTCAAATGCTCCTGTATTTCCACAGAAGGCGAGATAAACCGGTTAATAGTAATCTTTATTTTACATAGCACCTTTAAAGGTGGCTTCTAAAAGCGCTTAGGAAGCATGGCTAAGACAGACCGGAATCACATCCGTTAGGAAGAGCGAGATTCTGTCAAAGGTGGTTTAATCTCGAGTAAAATCTCGCTTTCAAAACGAAGAAAAAGATTAAATGTCCCTGTTGCGGGGTTCTGCAACCCTACAGAGTATTCCTACAGAGACCCGCACTGTCCGTCACGACACACCTTCTGCCTAATAATCATAATTAATAATAAGGCCCGGTCTTCAGTCTGTGAAAAGCTCACTGACCCACGACCTCAACCGGCCGCTGTCTGATGGAAACCGGGAACCGGCTGCAGCTACAGGGCTGGGCAGCTTGTTCCGCACTCCCACCACCCTTGGTGTAAAGAAGTGCCTCCTGTTCCCGGATTTAAATGCGCTTCCCCGCACTGTCCCCGGGTTGGTCAGACTGAATCCGTGTAAGCTTCCATCGGCGATGTCTTATCGAGAAAAGTCAGCGGCCGAGTGTGCTTGGGACACATTTTCTTGTTAATGTGTCCCAAGCGCGCCGGAGCGCGGCTGTCCCAGCCCGGTACCGACCCTGACCCAGCCCGTCCGGCGGGGGGCACGAACGTAGGCCTGGGGTTTGTGATGTTGTTGTGGTCAAATGCGGGAAAAGTCCCTGTCCTACAGTTACACCGATGCAGCGTTGTTCTTATTTAACAGCCCCGAAGTGTAATGAGAGCAACGAATGAGGCGGTGGCTTGTGTTGAGGCCGGGGCGAGTGGCCGGTCTGGACACCAGGGCGGCGCTGCCGGAACCAGGGGTGACTCCAGGTCACCGAGCCCAGTCCAGTCCGCTGCCCAGACCCGGCCTCCCCCTGCGCAGCAATAAGTCGTGACCCACTCATGCCCGCGGTGTTGCTATTAGTGTTAGACAGCCGGGCGAGCGGGCTGGGCTGTAACCTTTCCTGGGGGAATGGGTTTTAATCAGGGGCCGAGAAGCGCCTGTTTTCTGCAGGGGAAGAGGCCGGCTTGCTAGGGGGTGTTTGCGCGGCGAGGGGGTCCGGGGTGGTGAGTACCGGGCTGCCACTGGGGACGGTGCCAGGCTTGCTTGTCGGGGGGCGGCGGGCTCCCCAGCAGCGCTGCCCGGCTCCTCTCCCTGTGAGCGAGGAGGCGCCCGTCCGCACGCACGGAGCGCAGCCCAGCCCAGCAGACTGGTGCAGAATACTGATGTGAGCTGCAATGTCACACAGGGAGGAAGAGGGGGAGAGGGGAGAGAGAGCTCGGCTCACCGGATCACGTTTATCTTAGAGGAGGGGGTGACCGCGTTCGTTTGTGTGTTTTTTACCCTTAAAAGAAGAAATCCACCGTTTCGGGCGTCACACGCGGGGTTTCGGGCGGTTATCATGAAATCTACAGAGATGACAAGGAAGATGTTTTCTCCTCACTGATGGAAGACGATGGGACTGTGAGATTTTCTCTCTCTCTCTGTCGGTGCTGCCGCCGCTGCCTAAGATCGAGGGGGCTGAGGAAGAACGAATCCTTCCCCGCCTCCCGTCGCTCGGGCTCGGGAATCAATGTGGTCTCCGCCGCAGGACCCCGGGACACAGGAGCGGAGCTCGAACACGCATTTACAGGACAATAAATAAACCCTTCGGCGCTCTCTGCTGCGGGCGACTCGGCTGTCCTGCGCTGGTCTCTTCTGAATGGTGCCTGGGTGCGATAGAGTAAATAAGAATCACAGCAGTAACAGAGACACAGGGATTTCTGCTCTGTCGGGAGCCAAGCCTGCAGGAAGCGCGAACCGCCGCATCAGACCCCGGAGGGGACGGAGAGAGGCAGCGGGGACCCAAACTTTATGTCGCCCAGGAGCGTTCCCCGAGCCTGCGAGCCCAGGGGGGCTGGGAGGGAGATTCTGTAGGAAACGGTATCGGAGCCTCCATGAATGTCGCTCCTTTCCGCAGACTTTCTTCTCCACGTATTGCCGGATCCGCTGAGTAGGAGAGGGGGAGCGAGAGACAGTCGGTTTGGGAGTTTTGATGCATGTGAGCTGTAACACCATGATCTTTATGATTCTTGGGGCTTCTATTGTTATGGTAAGAGGATTCTTTTCCGATCACCTCATTGCAGTTGTTTGTAAGTAAATGCAATATGTGAACACTTTCTTTTTTGAGACGGCAAAAACTGCAACACGGCATAACCGTTGCAAGATTGCATGCAGTAAACGTGTAAAAGGGACTGAAGTGTTTCTCTTTTAATATCATTTTTGAGACAGTTTTTTTTAAGTGCCCCCCAGATTATCTAGCACTTATTACTAGAGTCACTGTTTTATTCCACCATCCAGAGTTGACCCGATGCCTTGGTTGTCGGCTCTTACAGGCAATAGCGTGCTTAATGGACATGAATGCACTACTGGACCGTTTTCACAATTATATCTTACCGCATTTAAGAGGGGAGGATCGCGTCTGTCATTGCAACTGTGGAAGGTAAAAATACAAAGCAAAAGCCAACAAGAACGAATCAACGCTAATGTACCATCTTTCTCTTTATTATTTAACATTTATAATTTCCTCCATGAGTGCATCTTGTATCTGGGAAGATTTCTGTCGCTGATCGCTGCCGACGGGCTCTATTGTGTGCCTTTGGCTTGGGTATTTGTGTCAGGGAGGGCGCGCACGCGCGCGCGCGCACGCACGAGGGGTCTCCAGGGCAGTGCTCTCGCTATTAACAACTGGACGCTAGTTCGGTGCTTGTAGTCAATGTCTTTGCGGCGACAGAAATCTCCTTGGGCTCTCTGCATGACTCGAATACATTCCTGCGTACGAGGTGTGTGCGTGAAGGTGCTGGCGTGTGCGGAGCGTGACTGACAGCTGGACACGGACAGTGCAGAGGGCTTGTTCCGAGGGTCCGTGCGGAGCCTCTTGCTGCGCTGGGACTTGCAGGGATTGTCACTTACTCTGTGTGTGTGTGAGAGAGAGAGCAGCTCTGCCCTGACACATCCCACTAACCACAGGGCTGGTCCTGACACCTTCCACTTACCACAGGGCCGGTCCTGCCCCAGGCACATCCCACTGACCACAGGGCTGGTCCTGACACCTTCTACTGACCACAGGGCCGGTCCTGCCCCAGGCACATCCCACTGACCACAGGGCCGGTCCTGCCCCTGACACCTTCCGCTGACCACAGGGCTGGTCCTGCCCCTGGCACATCCCACTGACCACAGGGCTGGTCCTGCCCTGACACATCCCACTGACCACAGGGCTGGTCTTGCCCCTGGCACATCCCACTTACCACAGGGCTGGTCCTGACACCTTCCACTGACCACAGGGCTGGTCCTGCCCCTGGCACATCCCACTGACCACAGGGCTGGTCCTGCCCCTGGCACATCCCACTTACCACAGGGCTGGTCCTGCCCCTGACACCTTCCACTGACCACAGGGCTGGTCCTGCCCTGACACATCCCACTGACCACAGGGCTGGTCCTGCCCCTGACACCTTCCACTGACCACAGGGCCGGTCCTGCCCTGACACATCCCACTGACCACAGGGCTGGTCCTGCCCCTGGCACATCCCACTTACCACAGGGCTGGTCCTGACACCTTCCACTGACCACAGGGCTGGTCCTGCCCCTGGCACATCCCACTGACCACAGGGCTGGTCCTGCCCCTGGCACATCCCACTGACCACAGGGCTGGTCCTGCCCCTGGCACATCCCACTGACCACAGGGCTGGTCCTGCCCCTGACACCTTCCACTGACCACAGGGCTGGTCCTGCCCTGACACATCCCACTGACCACAGGGCTGGTCCTGCCCCTGACACCTTCCACTGACCACAGGGCCGGTCCTGCCCTGACACATCCCACTGACCACAGGGCTGGTCCTGCCCCTGGCACATCCCACTGACCACAGGGCTGGTCCTGCCCCTGGCACATCCCACTGACCACAGGGCTGGTCCTGCCCCTGACACCTTCCGCTGACCACAGGGCTGGTCCTGCCCCTGGCACATCCCACCGACCACAGGGCTGGTCCTGCCCCTGACACCTTCCGCTGACCACAGGGCCGGTCCTGCCCCTGGCACATCCCACTGACCACAGGGCTGGTCCTGCCCTGACACATCCCAATGACCACAGGGCTGGTCCTGCCACTGACACCTTCCACTGACCACAGGGCTGGTCCTGCCCTGACACATCCCACTAACCACAGGGCCGGTCCTGCCCTGACACATCCCACTGACCACAGGGCCGGTCCTGCCACGCCGGACAGAGGCCAGGACCGGGAGGCCCTCTTGCTGCGCATCGCCACGCTCACAGCTCCTGCTCACAGCGCCCTGACAGGCTCTGTCGCTCCGGCAGATGTGCTGTGGGGCTGAGGTGATGTGGATGGACGCAGGGGTGCTGTGTGTCGACACGCGTGTGGGTGCTTGAGCACACATTGAAGAAATGATATACATATGTATTATGTATACATTGTATATACAGTGACAGACAAGCCAGATTCTGGCAGAGACATGGAACCTGGAGCCCATTGTGTTACTGAGCAGGTGCAGGCATCGTGCCTACCCTGCTGTATGCATGCATGTATCCCTCTTCACATACATGTGCATGAGCATACAAGGGTATATGGGAAATATACCCGAGGCATATGTTATTGCGCATGTGTTCAATACAAATGGAATGTGTTTGTGTAGTAGCAGTATATACAGTACATATATGCACAGACTCGCATCCTGTTTATGAATTTTCAGACACATGTGCACAGTTGAAATGCATGTATGTCTGGGTATACAGTCAATGCTCTTCTGGGCGTGTTGTTCTTTATAGGGAGAATTAACTGTGCTCATAAGGGCAAACGCAACTGAAGCTGCTTCAGTGAGACAGGTCTTACTGCTGTGGTGTTGACTGTATACACATATATATGCTGTATATATGAGCTGAAGGAGAGTACTGGCTGTGTCATGGGTAATGCTGATTATGTGATTTGTTGAAACGTTATTAACATATACCTCTGAATTATGCTTGTCTTCAGGAGTCACGTGGGTACAGTATGTATAATATTCTGTTGCAGGCAATATATCAAATATTAAGCAGATTTTATTAAGAGTTAAACCTAATGGAGTAAGGTACTATGCAGATGGAGAAATTGTTGTAAGATGAACTAAAAAAAGCCAGTAGTTAAGGAATTATCATGGAGATATATTCGCTAAAAAGACAATTAATGAGTCTGAGTGCAATCCGTCCTGCTGCATCATTTTAGAACTCAGCTCCCTTGTTCTCCAGCCTGCCTGCTGGGGTACCCCCTCCCCTTCTCTAGCCCCCCACTCACTCTCCATAGTGAGAGAGCAGCAAAGGTCCGAGAGGCGTCTCATGCTGGGGACCACACTGACTTGCTGCTGTTGCCTTGGAAGTATGTGAAGGTTATATATACAGGGATTTGAGGATGATAGGTCAATGTGTAATTCTGTTTTTTCTTGACATTTCACAGTTCTGTAAATATGTCCTTTATACAGATAACATGATATCTTATGTAGTGCTTTATTTTGTTATGCTGAGTTGACTAGTGATTTATCTGTGATAACCAGGTGGAATCTTCCAGGGGCAGGGGCAGGGCAGGGCAGGGCCTCACAGTGCCGCTGGTCCAGGGCCTGGGGCTGTCAGGCACAGCTGTACCCCAGAGGGGGCAGGGCAGGGCCTCACAGTGCCGCTGGTCCAGGGCCTGGGAATGTCAGCTACAGCTGTACCCCAGAGGGGGCAGGGCAGTGTCAGGCACAGCTGTACCCCAGAGGGGGCAGGTCAGGGCCTCACAGTGCCCCTGGTCCAGGGCCTGGGGCTGTCAGGCACAGCTGTACCCCAGAGTGTCTCAGTCTTTCATGTGTGAATGGCCCAGAACTATCTGCAATTTCTTTTAATAGTACTACTAGGTGTTTAATTTAGTTTATATCCAGTAGAAAATTAGTCTGAATGTATTACACTATTCCTTATGTAAAGTGTATCTGCAGTCAGATGAAGAGTAATTATGAAGGTGGAGGTCTATTTGGAAAATGCACATTGTATGAAGAGGTCACAACCAGGCTGGAAACCAAAACTCTTTTTATACATGGTGACAGAGCACTAGAGTGCATTTCCACACCCCAGACTTCTGTGTCTCTCTCCATCTCTTAACAAAGTGGCGTTAATTGCACTAATTGGGCATAATTGCCCAACAGTATAGGACAAATGGCCTGAAAGTTAAATTAAATAAACACAGGCTTAAACAGTTTTTAAAATGGCCATTATGACGACCCTGACATTTACTAGCATTGCAGGTATGTGTAATTAGAGTGCTTTTAATTCCTGTGTCCCCCAAGGCAGCTGTACTCCTGACATTGCATGGGAAAGGGCTGAGGGAGAGAGAAGGGAGGGGCTAAGGGGCTGAGGGGGAGAGAAAAGAGGGGCTGAGGGAGAGAGAACGGAGGGGCTGAGGGAGAGAGAAGGGAGGGGCTTAGGGGGAGAAAAGGAGGTGCTGAGGGAGAGAGAAGGGAGGGGCTTAGGGGGAGAGAAGGGAGGTGCTGAGGGAGAGAGAAGGGAGGGTCTGAGGGAGGGAAAAGGAAGGGGCTGAGTGGGAGAGAAAGGAGAGGCTGAGGGAGGGAGAAGGGAGGGGCTGAGGGGGAGAGAAAGGGGCTGAGGGGGAGAGAAAGGAGAGGCTGAGGGAGGGAGAAGGGAGGGGCTGAGGGGGAGAGAAAGGGGCTGAGGGGGAGAGAAAGGGGCTGAGGGGGAGAGAAGGGAGGGGCTGAGGGGGAGAGAAAGGAGGTGCTGAGGGGGAGAGAAGGGAGGGGCTGAGGGGGAGAGAGAAGGGAGGGTTGTAGGAAAAGGACAGGGAAGTAGGCAGAGGAAGCTGGTTTGCTGTGGCAGGATTCCTCTCCCTCTTCTCATTCCTAGAATTCAAGTCTGCAGCCATACTTTCATGTGCTGCAGTGTAAATGTCCATACTTTTGTTGCAGCAAATTATTTGTTGAAAATTATAATTATTTTTGAAAAAGATTATTTTTGTTTAAAAAAACATTTTTCCTTTTTTCTCTTCCCCACTACCCCTTTTCTCTATTTTCTCTCCCTCCCCTTTTCTCCCCCTGACTTTTGTTCCTCTCTGGTTTTGTCCTCTTCTAATATTATCTTTGCCTCTCACTTTCTCTCCCTTTTTATCCCTCTCTACTTCCACGTGACTTCTTCCTTTTTCCACTTCTCCACCTTCCTCTCTGTTTTCTCTTCCTTGCTGTCCTTCGCCCTGCGTCCTCTCGTCCCCGTGTCCCTGCGCTGTGGCCAGGCACCACGTGCACTATGTGATTCCCTACGACGGGGACCAGTCCCTGGTCGACTCCTCGGAGAACTACTTTGTGAGCGACAGCGTGACGAAGCAGGAGATGGACTTGATGCTGGGGCTGCTGCTGGGCTTCTGCATCAGCTGGCTGCTGGTGTGGCTGGACGGGGCTCTGCACTGCGCTGTGAGGGCCTGGAGGGCGAGCCGGCGCTACGGTGAGACCCGGGGCGCGCGGCACATTCCCCACCCTGCCCACACAGGATTAGAGAGGCCCGCTGTTCTTACTGTTAAATTCACGTCCCTGTAGTTCCCTCCTGTCTGGCACTGCGGATTCGGGGATGACTGACCATGCCTTTTTTAGATTCTAAATACTTGTATCAGGTCCCCTCATATTTGTTTCTGTTAAAGACTGAAGAGATTCAGTTTTTTAGCCTATCATTGCAGAAATCGGAACTGATTCTACAGTAGCAATGACCTTTTTGTAATGTGGTGACCAAAATGGTGCACAATTTTCTAAACAGGGTACAACTACAATTCTAACAAAACATCCCTTGATTTGAAATTTAAAATTCTTAAAATTTTAAATACATATTTTAACTATTTTTAAGCATATTCTGTTTGACTTGTTATTGTTTCCCCCAGTGCCTAAAGGATTCAAATGATGCATCATCATAAACACCTCATTCTTTTTCAGGAGTAGGTTTTTCAAACTCAGCGCTTCCGGATCTCATATGTACAATTTAAGACAAGCGTCTCATTGCACTTGTTAGCTCCCTGTGCTGCTATAACACCATCACCCCAGTCAGAGCTCTCACCCTTATCTGTACCTGTGTTTCCTGCACTTACTGGGTCTTATTTCAAGTACGTGCATCTCCTTGAATGCTAGTGCCTGCAGTCTGAGAACTGATTTGAGACGAACTTAATGCCTTCTGAAAACCCACAGGTATCCTGTGCTCTGCGTCCATCAGTCCTGCTGCTTGTTCCTGGAGCTCTGCCGAGTTAGTTCAGCAGACCTGTCTCCTCTAACTTCCTGCTGACTAACAGCTGACTAACCTGACTAACCTGCTGTCATACAAGTGGTTCTCTAGTTTAGATCTAATTATCATTTCCATAACTTTGCATGTAGCTTGTTGGTCTGTGTTGGTCACTTGGTTTGGTTTTGTTGACCTTATTGTGGCTTTGAACTGTATTAGCACTTTTCCTGACAGTGGAACTACTACTCCTGGCCTGAGAGACTATTTGAAGAGTTCTGTTAACGGTGTGTGAATAATTCCTTAAGTACAACTGTAGTAATACAATCACACTCTGATATCTCAAGGGCAAGAAATGAATTTCTTCCATTATTAGTTAGTGGGTTATTAGTTTAATACATCAGCCATTTCCCTTTCAGTGGCAGTGTTTCCACTGTCGTCTCTGAAATACTTTACAATCTGTTACTGGTGCAATACTGGAAAAAGCTTTAATTACTTAATTTAGCTCTGCTTGCAATATTCGTCCCTCTCGGCCGGTGCAATGTCATCTTTAACCGGCACTAACAGTTCATTGCATTCCTTTTCTTTTACTGACTCCTGTTCTTTTCGATAATTTTATTGAGTGCATTCTTTCTTTATACGTTTGTCTTACTTGATTTATTAAACCATTAGGCCCTCTGCTTTCTAGCCCCTGATTTACTTTCTCTTGGGATGAATCAGTTAATTGCTGTGACGTAACATTAGTACTGAAGTGTGCCTGAGAGTAGATGCAGTATTTATAACGCTGCGGTCAACACACTGTACTCAAGTATCCACAGCAGAATTGCAATGATATAAACTATCCAGAACAAATAACTGTCTGGTTTGAAAATGTATTTTGGTTCAGATGGAGCAGAGGCGTGAGCAGTTTCTGCAGCAGTGTTTCTGTGCTGCTGTCTCGCCAGGGGCCCTCCACAGCCAGGCACACACACTTTTGCTGGAGCTGCATCAGACACAGGGACACACACACAGATAGGCATGCCACTTGCTGCCGCCCCCCGGTTCTCTTTCCTCAGCTCCCCAGTGTCTGGGTGTAGCTCTTTCACACTCACACCCTCCAGCATGGCTCCAGAGTGCAGGGCGGATGGGCAGAGTCCTGAAACCCCTGTTATTGGCAGGCTGTTGCTATGGCCCAGCCACCTGTCACCTGCTCAGAGGATAGTCTGTGCTTCTGTTTGTTTAGCACCTGTATCCAACATGAGTGCTGTAGACTTCGAACTGTTAAGTGCTGAATCTGCTCTTCCCAGCAGCTCAGACAAGGCTGTCAGCACATTGCCAGGAGGCTCAGATGGCTCGTCACAGTGGTCATCAGCTGCACTTTCCACCCAAGTCATGGTACCACAGCATGGGCAGCACAATACCCTTACTTTAGTCTAGACTGCAGTATTTCTGCCACTGCCACAGGGCAGGTGGACACATAAACTAAAGATAAAGCATCCATTAGGTATTTAACATTGTGAGTGTTTACTGCAGTCCAGTCCTGTAGTGATGGCCTAGGAAACAAGCTTATCAATGGAGTAGTTTATCAGGCTGGAGGTGAGGGTATCTGTAATCGCACAGATCCTGGCCCATGCCTAGTGGAAGAAGAGAAGCTGGGGGTGGGGGGGCAAGGAGTTATAAATTTGCCACTGCCTGTCCCTCCTCTCCCAGTGGGAGCTATAAATAGCAAAGAGAAAAGCAACAGTCAATGGAGCAGCTGCTGCGAGCCCACATCCATCGCAGGCGCAGACAGCTGCTTTCAGCACACTGGGCAGCTGTGATTTACTGCTCCGTCCGCCTGGCCCTGCCGAAGCAAGCGGAGGACCTGTCTGTGTGTCTGTGTGTCTGTCAGCACAGTGACAACAGGGCTCTTCCCTCCTCCCCCTGTGCAGCAGCCGCCAGCACCCACCTCACTCCACAGGTCCTGGGAAGTCATCGCCTGTCTTTGGCAGCTTTCAAATGCATCATCATTCCTTCTTTTAAAGAAAATTAAAATGCTATCTTCACAGAAATTGTAAAGACAAGGAAAATGTCTTATAAATAAGACCATGTCTTGTTACACTGATTCTCTCAGTCAAGCAGTGTCCCCGTGTGAAGGAATCGAGCTCAGGATGTCGTTGGTAAACAGGGGGAGAGAAGGCCAGACGGCAGGTAATCTGGAGGAGAGGAGCCGCGGCAGGAGAATGTAGGCCATAGTGACACAGTTCTGAAGGGCTCAGACACCTGATTTCCTGAGCTATATAAAGCAACATCCTGGGAACACAGCACTCAGCTGAGCAGAGCGAGGAGTGCGCCTGCGGACAGCAAGGCTGGGGCTGAGCCAAGCTCTGGGGATCTGTACCAGAAAAGGGAGCCATACCAAGTCTTCACTGCTCCATGTCACATCCTCCCGTCTTTCTCTCCTTCCTGCACCACTGTCCTGTTCAGCTGCACCTTCTCATTCTCCTCCGTTTCTCACCCTGCCAGACTCCTCCTCGTGGGCCTGGCTCCCGAAGTTCTGTAACCTGCGGGATTTCCGCCGGCGGACACAGCTGCGCCAGTTTGAGGACTCCAGTGGGAACATGGTGCACATCAAGCAGAAGCTCTACCACAATGGGCACCCCAGCCCCCGGCACCTCTGAGCCACAGGGACTCGAACTCCCCCTCCCCGCCCTGCCTCCATCGCTCTCTCCGATACCCCTGAGCGACGGAGGCAGATTGTCCACTTTTTCCTTTACAGGATTTGCAAGAGTCATTTATATTTAAACACAGACCAGAAGCTGAAAAGGGAGGTAGAGTGGGTTTGTGGGTGGGTGGTGTTGCGGGAGGAACTGGGCTCAGGGCAGGGAGAGCAGTCAGGGTGCTGAGTGGGGCTCCGCTATGGGGCAACGTCTATGGATAATTTCTTCTGAGCTGCCCCAGGTGGTGAAAGACTGAGGAGAGCCGACAGGACACTGGGAGAAGGGACGAGCAGCAGCAGCTGAGGGGCATGAATGCAGAAGCAGACAGGGATGGCCAGACAGACAGGGGTGGGGGGAAGCATGCGAGACGGGGAGGGGGTCTGTTCACCTCACACGTGACCGCAGTCCCAGCACATCTGTGACAAGAATACCGTTCCTCCCAGAAAAGCCGAAACAGCGGGTAACAAGTATAGAGTGAGCTGTGGTTATTTTTTGTGTAACTGATGTAACGGTACACTGATTGTGACTTCATTAATTAATTCATTGGTTGACTTTAGAACCAGGGACTGGTGGCCGTTTGTGGAGTGCTTGTGTGTAATTGTGTACAGATGTGACCTTGCCTTCTCTGACCTTAAATGTACCCTCTGATCTAGTCATGCCCTCTGACCTCACCGTACTCTCTTTGTGCCCTGTGCTGGGGTGAGGGGTCAGGGGAGGGTCTCGCTGTTTTGCCTCAGTTAACCCCCACCTGTCTGAATTAGATCAGCCCAGAACACACAACCCACAACCCCTCCCTCTCACTGTCAAGAATCAGGGCAACACGGTCTGGTATCTTCTCCACCTTGAGGGGGATTTGCTCCCAATTAATCATGGTTTACAGGTCTCTGAGTAATTATTCTTTAGGAGGAAGATGCAAGTAATCAGGTTTTTCTGTAGCTCTGCATTACTCTTTATCATTTGGTTTTTGTTTATAATAACTATACTGTCCGTCCCAGATTGCTGGAAAGCACAATTAAATAAGCACGAAAGCCCCACCGATTTTTGTTCTCAGTCTCTTGTTATTACATTGTGGTCCAGCAGAGGGCAGTAGTGTTCTAAACCAGCCTGCACAATAACGTGCACCTTTACACCCTTCTTCACTGTAGATTCACCAAAAATCCTTATACAGCGCTGTTCACTGTGCATTCATGTGCTCCTTTATATCCCCATACAACAGTGTCCATCCCCGGACAGCAACAGGCCAGCAGGTTTCAAAACTTCAATTCCTGTGCAACCATGTTCATCATTCATATATGCTCCCTGAATAGTACTGCAGCTATCAGCCTTCCCCCAGACAGCTGCTTCCACAGGAAGCCCTTCGCACACATACGCCCGGTACAGCTGTGTTCCAGCTGGTGCTGTTTCTGCTGAAAGGGAGGGAGGGAAGGTGGGTCACAGTCTAGCAGGGTTTATTCTACTCTTGAAATCAGCAACTGAGTGTCATTATGCCATTAAGAGCTCAGAGTGCAGACTGGAGGCAGCACGCCTTTCTGTGGAAGACTGTGAACAAAAGCATATTTAACATGGAGAGCAATATTGCTTCTGTTTGTAGTTTCTATGGCACAGATTGAAATATGCAATGTGAAGGTTATTTCACAGTAAGTGGGCCATTTTCAGGGCTCAAGGTGAACATATTGTATTTTTGAAGACACCTTGTTTTTGTTCTTAGGACAGCAATTGAAGAGCTCTTGCAGTGTCTGAGACTTAGGTTTAAAATTGAAGCACACCAAGCCAGGCCACACATTTCTGAGCCTCCCTCCGAACAGTGGGGAGTCTATATGGTTTATGGGGGAGTAGGCCCCTGAATCTAGAGAGAACTGCCTGCTGAACCCCAGTCTGAGAGACTGACTGTGGCACACTGCAAGCGCAGGACCCTAGACTGCCACCCAACCCTGGGTGAGTGCCAGCCAGACCATCCCCGACCCCTTTCTGCTTGAAGGATCTCCCTGCCCACACCCGAACCAGAATCACACCCTTCCCATATTAGAGCTACGGGCCTGTGCGCTTGCGTCTCAAACAGAACCTGTACGGTAACAGCTGGGGTGGGGGTGACTGACCTGCCTACCAGCCCCTCCTCTCCCCCAACCCCCATGCAGATATTGCTGTTGTGGAGATGAAATAATGTTTGTGTTTTATTAAACGTGCAAAAAAGCACAACAGTGAATTTGAGTCTACGCCTCTGATTTAGCAACAGCACCAGCACCAGCTCCTGTCCTGGCCTGGGAGATTAGTGTGTTGGCTCAGATCAGCATGGTTGTCAGGTCCTGCTCATGCTGTGCTTTACCAGGTATCGAAGGAGCGTGGATGCAAGCTCTGGGCCGCTGGTGCCCGTCCTGATCAGCACCATTACTGGGGACACCAGCATTACCCCGCCACCCGTCTCTGCCCCCTGACTTCTGGTCACTGTGCTGCTGCTCTGTCTCCCCGGTCCTCCATTCCGACTCCCAGCCCTGTGACCGGAGAGCTGGCCTCTTCCATTCCACCGCCAGTCCTTAATCAAGGTAAGTGATCTTCAGCACCAGGGCTAATTAACCAATTAACGCACGGATGTGAGGGAGACCCCTGTCGCCCCTGCCTGGCAGAGCCCTGAAGTGAGAAACTCCAGGAGAAACTGCTCTCAGGATTAATCTGCACACCGCAGTCACTGACGTTCGACAGCTGTGTTTAATCAGACGCCCCATCCCACACCCTTACAGCCCCAAGCCCCTCGGCGACCCCCTTCTCCCTTCGTCAGACCGGGGTGCCCTCCGGGGGTGGTGGGGTTATCCCCGGCTTGCCCTCTCCCTCAGCATGTTCCCGTCTCAACCAGTCCATCTTCTGCTGGTGCTGCCGGATAGCATCCACCACCCGCGTGTCAATCATGGCCTCAGTCAGAACGCCGTCCATTGAGGAGTAGGCTGCAGCCTGGGGGAGACAGAGGAGGAGATGGGCTTGAACACCTCCTGCAAGCGAGACTGCGTCAGCAAACAGGACTGGGTCCCAGCGAAGGCCGCGCTGCCTACCTGCCAGGCCACGCCCAGCTTGGAGATCTCCCTGCCAGACATGCCCCCCGCCAGCCGGGCGATCTCAGAGCACTTCCTGCCGTAGTCGAACTGCGCCAGCTTCAGACGCCTGCAGGGGAGTGAACACGATGTCAGAGAGGGCCACTGGCGTTCACCAAGAGCCCCCAGAGGGCCAAACCATGGCAGCTGGTGCACAAAGAAGCCTGGCACGTACAGTGCATGCCCAGAATAAGGGCATGTGCACAGTAATAATAATAATAATAAGCAATGAAGGCACATTTAGTACCAGAGATGAGATAAGAAAGCTTTCCGGCTGGGATTCTGAGACTGACCAGCTGATGACAGACAGACCCAATCCAGTCAGTCTTATTGATCACACCTGTAAGCTGTTGAACCAAGCAACAAGTCTGTTCAGTTAAAGGAAGGGCTTTTAGTCCTAAAAATAATCTTTATATTACTTAATTTAACAAATCACTTATTTCGTTGCTTGCAGTGGACTGTTCCAGGTTGAGAATGTGGTGATTTAACGGTGGGCAGGGTCTCTCCGGGACGGCACTCACTGCTTGCCCTGCGTGGCCGGCTCCAGGACGTATCTGTCGAAGTAGAGCCTGACCAGGCGCTCCCTCTCCTCCAGCCCCGGCAGCGCGAAGTTCACGATCTCGTCGATCCGGTCGTTGATCGCCCAGTCGAACTGCTCCGGCTGGTTGCTGGCCAACACCAGCATGAACCTGCACACAGGGGAAGGGGAAAGCTTTCGGAACAGGGCACGCACAACGTGTACAAACGCAGACAAGAACACACATATGCACACACGCGTACACATGCAGACGAGCACGCACACACGCGTACACGCGTACACACGCAGACGAGCATGCACACACGCGTACACACGCAGACGAGCACGCACACACGCGTACACACGCAGACGAGCAGACGAGCACGCTTGCAGATGCGGGGGGGGGGGCGGGCTCACTTTTTGCTCTGCTCTCCAGTTCGGTACAGGAAGGCGTTGAGAGTGGCCCTGAGATCTTCACTGATCTTCTCCTGAAACACAAGACACACACTTCTATAAGCACACAACTACAGACAGACATGCAGGTCAGAGAAACACACACACTTCTATAAGCACACCACAACTACAGACACACTTCTATAAGCAAACCAGAACTACAGACACACTTCTATAAGCAAACCAGAACTACAGACACACTTCTATAAGCACACCACAACTACAGACACACTTCTATAAGCACACAACTACAGACAGACATGCAGGTCAGAGAAACACACACACTTCTATAAGCACACCACAACTACAGACACACTTCTATAAGCACACCACAACTACAGACACACTTCTATAAGCACACCACAACTACAGACAGACATGCAGGTCAGAGAAACACACACACTTCTATAAGCACACCACAACTACAGACACACTTCTATAAGCACACCACAACTACAGACAGACCCGCAGTCACAGAAGCACGCAGGAGGAAGAGAGGACTCACTGTGGCCCTCTTGCGGAGGAATGCATCAGCTTCATCTACGAACAGCAGGAGACTGTGGGCAACAGGAGAGAGTCAGAGGGGAAAGGGAGGAGTGGGAGACAGGGAGAGTGGGATTGCTTCATGATGTGCCGTACCCTCTCCGGCTGGTGTTGGCCCAGTCAAACACCTTGTGCATGGCAGTAACGCCATCGCGGCCCATCGGCGCCACGTCCCCCCCTGTCATGATGGCGTAGTCCATCCCAGAATGCACTGCCAATTTCTGTGAAGAAGACAGACAGGTGAGACTCTCAGACCCACAGCCACACAACAGCCCCCCTTTTCTGCACTACACAAAGGTACTGGATTACCAAGCGCGTCCGCACAGGAGGACAGCGGATTCGGCAAGGACTGCGCTGCAGGCGCCTCACATCCCAGCAGGGTTAGAGGTCTGCCAAGCCCTTCTCCTCTACTGCTGGGAGCTTGTCACTACTCATCCCCTGACCGAGCAGCTCCGGGCCCTGCTACTGGTCAGAGAGAACTGTTCCGGAGCCCGCCGACGCCGGCGACCGTGCGCTGTGAGCTGTGAGGCATGGAAAGGCATGTCTACAGCTCAGCCCCACATCACACGTCTCCACACCTGCCACCAGCCCGGTTCTGACCCACCTTGGCGAACAGCGTCTTGCCGGTACCAGGCGGGCCGTACATCAGGATATTCCGGTACAGGCCGCGGTTCTGCCGCGTGTTGCGCGTCGCTATGGCGATGTCCCGCACGCGCTCCTCCAGGGCTGGCTGTGGGGGCAGAAGCACGACAGACGGTCAGGACTGGACGCTGCAGAGCCCAGTGGCCACGGAGACAGCGGCGCCGGAGGCCCGTGTCATACTCACGCTGAGCACCACGCCTTCCAGGGCGTCCTGGGGCTTGCTGGTCAGACGCTTCCCGACCTGAGAGGGAGAGAGGGGTCAGTGTCGGTCCGGCACGCGGCTCCGCAGACACGGGCTCGCTGACCGCCCTGACCTTGATGGGGTGCTTCAGGGTCTCCGCCACTGTGATCCTGGACGTCTCCCTGACCAGCGACGGCCTGCCCAGCCGCGCCTCAATATAGCGCCCTGCCACGGCGGTGGCGTTCCGCGCAGAGTACACCCCCACGGCCAGGAGGGTCAGCCCTGCCACCTGGGGGACAGGGACAGGGGGTCAGACAGAGGCGAGAGGCTGGCGGCGGTCGTGCGCTTCGGGGCGCGCTCTCACCGTGGCCGTGACCTTGTCCCAGTCCGACACGAAGGCGCGGAACCCCTCTCCGAACACAGCCCCTGCCGTCCTGGATGACAGACAGGGTTCCCAGTTACTGACAGCGAGCCACTGGCACCAGCAGCCAAGACAGCAAAACAGCACAGGGAGACGGCGGTACAGGCGCAGGGAGAAACAACGATCAGAGCTCTCACACGTTCATAGTTAGAAACCAAAGACACACTTTCATACGAATGAAAGCAATGCGTTCTGTCCCCCTCCCATCCCCTCACCGAATGGACTCCAGGACAGTCTGTCTGTGCTCGGCCGCCTTCAGCCGGATCTGCTCGCGGATGATGTCAGCATTTTCTCGCTCCACCTTGGCTCGGGACCTGGCCTCGGCCTCGACCCTCAGCATCTCGTTCTTGTGCCGCAGTTCCATCTCGTGCTCGATCGTGGCTGCGCACGGACACCGTCACTCAGAGAGACAGCGCTCACACACACACACCGTCACTCAGAGAGACAGAGCTCTCTCACACACACACACACACACACACAGTCACTCAGAGAGACAGAGCTCTCTCACACACACCGTCACTCAGAGAGACAGAGCTCACACACACACACCGTCACTCAGAGAGACAGCGCTCGCTCACACACACCGTCACTCAGAGAGACAGCGCTCACACACACACACCGTCACTCAGAGAGACAGCGCTCACACACACACACAGTCACTCAGAGAGACAGCGCTCACACACACACACACTGTCACTCAGAGAGACAGCGCTCACACACACACACCGTCACTCAGAGAGACAGAGCTCACACACACACACACACCGTCACTCAGAGAGACAGAGCTCACACACACACACCGTCACTCAGAGAGACAGCGCTCGCTCACACACACCGTCACTCAGAGAGACAGCGCTCACACACACACACCGTCACTCAGAGAGACAGCGCTCACACACACACACAGTCACTCAGAGAGACAGCGCTCACACACACACACACTGTCACTCAGAGAGACAGCGCTCACACACACACACCGTCACTCAGAGAGACAGAGCTCACACACACACACACCGTCACTCAGAGAGACAGCGCTCGCTCACACACACACACCGTCACTCAGAGAGACAGCGCTCACACACACACACCATCACTCAGAGAGACAGAGCTCACACACACACACCCCGTCACTCAGAGAGACAGCGCTCACACACACACACACCGTCACTCAGAGAGACAGAGCTCACACACACACACACACACACCGTCACTCAGAGAGACAGCGCTCACACACACACACACACACACACCGTCACTCAGAGAGACAGAGCTCACACACAC
The DNA here is from genome assembly GCF_059453375.1 of Lepisosteus platostomus. Classification (NCBI taxonomy): domain Eukaryota; kingdom Metazoa; phylum Chordata; class Actinopteri; order Semionotiformes; family Lepisosteidae; genus Lepisosteus; species Lepisosteus platostomus. Next base: position 17,789,265 of record NC_142633.1, on the reverse strand, counting down.
ACACACACAGTCACTCAGAGAGACAGCGCTCACACACACACACACACCATCACTCAGAGAGACAGCGCTCACACACACACACCGTCACTCAGAGAGACAGCGCTCACTGAAGGACAAATGACACTCAGGCTGGAGAGACGACAGACAGGTGGACAGGAGGACAGGCAGTGCCTGCAGGCCCTACCTTTCCTCATGGCTTCCTGCTTCTGGACGGACTCCTCCTGCTTGCGCAGGTTCTCCTCGTTGAGCAGTTGCTATGAGATTACAAACAGGCAAAGGGACAGTGAGCCAGCCTCCGAGCCTGAACTTTCACCACAGCCACTATCTCCCCTGGGCCCTCGGTCCCGGGACATCTCACCTGCTGTCTCAGCTGGTCCTCGTACCTCTGTCGCGCCAGCTTGTCCTGGTACTGCGCTCTCTGGGGAGAGAGAGTGGGAGATGAGCACAAGCACATGGCCGCTCTCCCTGGCCTTCCTCGCACCTGCAGCCCCGCCCCCCCTCACCGCCTGGTGCTGCTTGGTCTCCTCCCCCAGGGTCTTCCGCCTCTCCTCTGCCTGGACACGGATCTGGTCCGTCTTCAGCTGCTCCAGCGCTGCCTCGTACTCCTGACGCGCACGAGGAGAAAGGAGGTCAGTCGGTCAGTCGATTCAGGCCCCACGCGGCACCGGGACTTTAACCTGCAGACAGACTGACCTTCATCTTGCCCTGGTGCTCCATCTGCAGCGTCTGCTCCTGCATGCGCGCCATCTCCAGAGCCTCCTTCGCATGGCCTGCAGAGTGACACACACGGCACAGTGCCAGTCAGCACGCCAGGCTGATCCACTCCGGGTTTTACAGCATTCTCACTCAGACTCCCTGTCCTGTCCACCTGACCCACTTCAGTAATTACACTGCCCTCACTCAGACTCCCTGTCCAGTCCACCTGATCCACTCCAGTAATTACACTGCTCTCACTCAGACTCCCTGTCCAGTCCACCTGATCCACTCCAGTAATTACACTGCTCTCACTCAGACTCTGTCCAGTCCACCTGATCCACTCCAGTAATTACACTGCCCTCACTCAGACTCCCTGTCCAGTCCACCTGATCCACTCCAGTAATTACACTGCTCTCACTCAGACTCCCAGTCCAGTCCACCTGATCCACTCCAGTAATTACACTGCTCTCACTCAGACTCCCTGTCCAGTCCACCTGATCCACTCCAGTAATTACACGGCTCTCACTCAGACTCCCTGTCCAGTCCACCTGATCCTCTCCAGTAATTACACTGTTCTCACTCAGACTCCCTGTCCAGTCCACCTGATCCACTCCAGTAATTACACTGCTCTCACTCAGACTCTGTCCAGTCCACCTGATCCACTCCAGTAATTACACTGCTCTCACTCAGACTCCCTGTCCAGTCCACCTGATCCACTCCAGTAATTACACTGCTCTCACTCAGACTCCCTGTCCAGTCCACCTGATCCACTCCAGTAATTACACTGCTCTCACTCAGACTCCCTGTCCAGTCCACCTGATCCACTCCAGTAATTACACTGCTCTCACTCAGACTCTGTCCAGTCCACCTGACCCACTACAGTAATTACACTGCTCTCACTCAGACTCTGTCCAGTCCACCTGATCCACTCCAGTAATTACACTGCTCTCACTCAGACTCCCTGTCCAGTCCACCTGATCCACTCCAGTAATTACACTGCTCTCACTCAGACTCCCTGTCCAGTCCACCTGATCCACTCCAGTAATTACACTGCTCTCACTCAGACTCCCTGTCCAGTCCACCTGATCCACTCCAGTAAATACACTGCTTTCAGCAAAACACCTTAATAAGAACCCTGCAGCTGGTAAGACCTAGCACCTGATAGCTGGTGGGCAACTGATTCAGTCTCACAGACACGCGATTGCTCACGCTGACCTGGCCATGTGACACACTGACGCCCCTATAAGAGAGGGCTGATACCCTGGACAGCGACGTGATCCCACTGGAGCGGAGGAGGACTAACACAACATGACCCGGACGACCCTTGTACCTTCAACCTGCCAGTGTGACACTGACCACTGACTAGTGGACTGCGCCCAGCACACACTCCCAGTTCCGCACACTGGGCACCACAAAGAGAGACAGCCCACAGCCAGAAACTGTACCCATTCACGGCTCTCCCATTCATTCATCTGTCATGCAGCACCGGCCTGCTGGTTCGCAGCCGGGCCCAGCGGCGCCGGGGGTAGCCTCTGGACACTCACGGGATTTGTCGAGCTCCCGGGCCGCCTGGGCCGCCCGTTCCAGCCCGGTCGGGTCGAAGTTGCTCCATTTGTCCTTGGGTTTATCCCCACCGCTGCCTCCCGAGCCCCCAGCCGGCGGAGGAGGGGGAGCCGGGAGATCCGGGGGCGGGCTGGGCTGCCCTTTGTTCAGGCCGAACAGCCACGACATGCTGGTCGAATCGGTCGAGGCGCAGTCCGGTTCGGCTCGCAGAGACGGCAGGAAGATCCACTGCAGCCGGCAGCACGCGTGTGACCCCGCAGCCCTGTGCGCAGGCGCGGCCCGAAGAAAGCGGAACCGCCCCTCGCAGAAGCTCTCTCTCCCGATTGGCTCTTGCAGCGCTGGCGCGTCTCCTATTGGTTGTGCACCGCTGAAGGTCACGCCGTCAATCACACCCACCTCCGACTGCGTCTGGCGGACGGTGGCCGCACAAGGTCAAACATGATTGCGATTTTATTTTCTTGAATAACACTTCACTCTCGCAACACTTCCGGAACTTCAGCTGCCGGTCACATTCCCACTGTCACCACAGGATCTCAGCTTTCCTGCGAGCCGCGGGTCGGCCTGGAATGGGTGCCTCACTCCTGTTATTGTAGCGTGGAGGTGGACACGCGTCTGCCAGGCGCCGTTTCCTGCACGTGTCGGGTGGGCCGCGCTGGGTGGGTCCGGGCGCAGGGGGGCGTGCCGGGGTTGCTAAGGAGGCGAACAGCCGGAGAGAGATGGCGGAGCCCGGGTCCGGCGGGGAGCTTGTGTTGTGGGGCCACAGAGCCCTTTTCGGGTAAACCACTGCCCGCACTCGGCTGGGGGCAGGAGCAGGGGGCAGGAGCCGGGGCCGAGGCAGGGAGCCGGGGGCAGCGGAGACACGGCCGGTCGCTAAGGACTCTTTCTCGCTGTCGGTCTTGTGGTGGGAACAGTATCTGTGTTCAAACTACTGGCGAAGCCTGAAACGCTTTTATTTCGCGACTAAAGAACGTTCCTCGTGGTAGCTCTCTGCCCGTGCGTCTCTGTCTGTCTTTCCTGTCCTCTCTGGGCAGCCAGGTCTGCCTGTGTCCAGGCTGTGGTCACTGAGCCTGTACTTCGTCAGGGTCTGTTTCTTTTTGCTGTTTCTTATCTTGGTCAAATATTCGGCTAGTTTGTATTGTCTGTTTAGGGTTCTGTAACATTCCAGTTTGTGTGAGTGTGTCCAGTGTGTGACATTCTCTGTGCCTGCCTGTGTCCTGATGCAGCGCAAGAACCAGTGGCCACAGGAGCAGCTCTGAGAGAACAAGCACCACGCGTCACCTGAGCGTGCGCGAGCGGCTGCAGGCGCCCGCCGCGGCCAGCCCACACGGCCCTCTGGGTGAGCGCCCCCCCGTCCGTCCGCGTGCAGAGCGTCCTCCCGCGGCCCTGCACGGCTGACTCGCCCGCTCTGCTCTCTGTGTTGCAGTGCAGCCTCCGGCCAGCAGGGGGAGCCCCAGCCTGGCAGAGCTGGAGAGCAGCCTGTGGGAGCTAAAGAGGGAGGTGGAGGAGCTGCAGCGGGACTTGGGGAGCCAGACCCCCACCTCTGTCTCCACCTCCAGGGACGCCTGGTTTCTGACCCCTTCACACAGACTGGGGGTTCCCCTGAGTGCCTCGTACCCGGGGCTGGGCATTCTGGGGGTCACAGGGACCATTAGCTCAGGGGAGTCCCCTCTTGCCACGCTCTCCAGGCCTGTGGACTTCGAGGCCTTGTTGGCCCCCCCACACCTGATTGGGGTGCCCTCACTGCGCCCCCCCCGGTCTCGCCCGCCCTCCCCGTGTCGCTCCCCGCCCCCGGCTGCCTCCCGCCCCCCCTGGAGGCCCAGCTCCGCACACCCCCGGGCCCTGCCGGCGCCCCCCCCTCGCCGGGGCAGGCCAGGGCCCTGGACGCCCTACAGCCTGGCCCCCCCCTCACTGCCCTCCTTCCCGCAGTGCCTGGAGCTGTCGGAAAGGTACAGGTGCTCGCCACTGGGGGGCGCTGGTTCGGTGCTGACTGATATCGCTCTGACTCCGCTCCCCCCTCTCCCTCAGGCTCCTGGGCGACCCCCCCTCCCCCTACCAGGAGGAGCTCTGCCGTCTGAGGCTGCAGCGCCTCCGTGTGGAGGAGGACCTGCTACTGCAGCTGCAGAGACAGCGGGAGCTGGAGAGACTGCGGGGGCCGCAGAGGCACTGGTGAGAGTCGGCGAGCACTGTGTGACTCTTAACGACCGCTGCTCCGAGTGTGTGTGTCTCTCAGGTACGCTCTGGACGTGTGTGTGTGTGTGTGTGTGTCTGTGTTCAGGTACGCTCTGAACATGTGTGTGTCTGTGTTCAGGTACGCTCTGAAAGGTCCCCAGTTCCACTACGAGGCGCGCAAGAACAACGAATTGCTGCGCAGCCATGGGAACGAAGACGCCCTCAGGAGCCACAGGCTTGCCCTGCTCGCTGCCGCACAGCAACAGGCTGACAGCACAGCGCCCCCTGGCTCGGAGGAGGACACACTGCAGCCAGGGACTGACACTGGCGGGTGGGGGGGAGGAACGTGGGAGGGGTAAGGGGTTCTGTCAGAGAAGCTGGTAAGGGAGGAGAGGGCTGTATGGTGGACCAGTAAGGACAAACACAGCTGCTCCATCATCAGTAACAACACTGACTCCACATAGCATGGGCTGATTCACTTTAATAACTTTACACAGACATATACTGTACAGGACAAAATGATCAAATTAAAATATTCTTTGAAGAAAAAATATTAGTCATTTATTTTATATATTTATTTATTTATTTATTTATTTTTTGTTAATACAAAATGGCCAAGCTTGGTTTGTGCTTTATTCTGTTAGTGTGTATAGCCAAATAGACACAAGAGGGCAGAAATTCTGTTTAGTAAACCAGGAAACTGTGTCCTTGTGGCGGCCATTGTGGCTCTACCTTCCACTAACACCTATGACTGTACTGTATATTCTGGAGCTGTGTGTAATAGTGTCTCGCTGTCTGTTGGGGGTTTGGGTTCCCAAATAATCCCTTTAACAGTTTGGAATCCCACTAGAATTACATAATAAGGACAGAATTTTTTTACAAACTTCTTTCTGCATTCCTGCGTTCCCTTTGTCTTCAACGTTTAGTAGTTAAGGACTATAAGTGATAATTAGTGCAATTTCATTTAGTAGATAATTGACTCAATTAAGCTGCTAAAAACTGGACTGAAAGCCAGAAGAGATTGGGAATCTCTAGAGAGGGGAATATGTCACTACAGATGCTGCTACAGCTACCAGACCCAGACCCAGACCTGGAGCCACAGGATGACCCGACAGATCCACAGTGACTCATCGGCACCACGAGGGACTGCCCAGCTGCAGTAAAGTCTAAACCGAACTGGCCAGGCAGGCCAACTGGGCAACAGGTTCAAAACTCCCTGATGGCTTCTAACAACCCTCTTCCCACCCATCTACAACACAGGCCATCTGTGGGGCCAAATAAAGGGTTATGTGATAGTCTTACATAACAGTGAAGACTCTCGGGGGCAGTCCTACTGTTCTGGGACTGTAGCTCCTGTTGTAACAGGACTGGTCTACTGTACTGGGACTGTAGCTCCTAGTGTAACAGGACTGTCCTGCTGTACTGGGACTGTAGCTCCTGTTATAACAGGACTGTTCTTTTATGCTATTATTGTAGCCTTCAATAACAGTATACTGACTGGTGGTTAAAAATTAGTATTGCACACAGGTCTTTAGAGGAGAAATGCCCCTCTCATGATCAAGGCTGTGTTTGTGCCTCAGCTTGACAAGGCCAGTGTCCCAGCTGTGTGGCTTTGTTCTGGGACACCTGTCCCCTCTCTGTCTGCATAATGGCACACCTCTGACTGTAGGGTGAGGGCCCTTCATAACACAGAGCCTGGTTCCTGGGCCACTGGGGATCATGCTTCAAAGACTGGAAGTGCAATAGAAAGGCAACTCTCTCTCACAGGCACCCTAGTCACTGCAGTCTGGGTCAGGACAGACAGCCGGTTCCTGCTGGTGGGCAGGTCTGAGAGGAGAGTCCCAGTTCCAGCTTCATCCTGCAGGGGGCGGCAGGCGCCCACACTCTAAAGTGCTCAGTTCATCCAGTGTCCGTCTGAGTGCTTGACACGACGAAAAGCAGATGCCCACAAAGTCACTTACTGTGTGAAAGCCTGTGGGCATCAGAGATAGCAAAGAGGGGGAGAAAGCAAAAGAAGAGTGGGCCGCAGTGTGTTCGATAGGTCAGTGTTAGTACAGCTGCAGGGCCAGAGAAGTGAGGAGCACCACCCCCTGGTGGTGGCAGGTGGAATCGCAGTGTCCAAGGTCTCCCCCCTCCCATCTCTTCCCTCCCTCCTTCTCTAATTTGTGCTCACTGAGCATCTCCATAATCCCAGGGCACACACAGAGTCTAAAAGAGAAAGATTTAACAGGATTATTTTCTTGAATTGTTTATTTTATAAAATAATTAACTGTATATGTCCCAGTATATATGAAACGTGTATGTATATGTCCCTCAGTCCAGGTGTGTGAAGTGTGTGTATTTGTCCCTCAGTCCAAGTGTGTGAAGTGTGTGTATTTGTCCCTCAGTCCAGGTGTGTGAATTGTTCGTTTTTGTCCCAGTCCAGGTGTGTGAAGTGTGTTTTTGTCCCACAGTCCAGGTGTGTGAAGTGTGTGTTTTTGTCCCACAGTCCAGATGTGTGAAGTGTGTGTATTTGTCCCTCTGTCTAGGTGTGTGAAAGGTGTGTTTTTGTCCCACAGACCAGGTGTGTGAAGTGTGTGTTTTTGTCCTACAGTCCAGGTGTGTGAAGTGTGTGTATTTGTCCCTCTGTCCAGGTGTGTGAAAGGTGTGTTTTTGTCCCACAGACCAGGTGTGTGAAGTGTGTGTTTTTGTCCTACAGTCCAGGTGTGTGAAGTGTGTGTATTTGTCCCTCAGTCCAGGTGTGTGAAGAGTGTACTTTACCTCAGTCCAGGTGTGCAGTGCAGCAGAGCCCCTCCCCGCGGGCTGTCCTGTACACAGGTGAGACACAGACACGGGTGATGGGGGGCAGGCCCGTCAGCAGGGTGGAGAGGGAGTCGGGAGGTAGGTAGCGTGAGGTTTTGGGTCCGGAGGGTGATTCACCTGTCCAGCTCAACCAGTAGCCTTGGACAACCCCCTTGCCCTCCCGCCATGACACACGCACCGAGTCCCCCCCGGCTGGGGTCAGCTGCAGGTCAGACAGCGCTGGCAGCACTGGGAGAGAGAGAGACAGCTCAGAGTGAGGGGGAGGGCGAGTGAAGGTCAGAAACAGCCAGGGAGAGAGAGCAGAGCGAAACAGAAAGCCGTAGGAGGAGACAGGGGATCAGAAAGATGATTTTGACCTTGAAGGAGACAAACTCCATTCCTCCTTTCAGCTCTCAGGCGTACCTTCCTGCGTGCAGGCCTTGACAGACATCGCCCTCTCCTGGCCAGACTGGTAGCGCGCGCTCACTGTCACCAGGTAGCTGGTGTCCGGCTGCAGGCCGTGCAGGACGGTGGAGTTCTGCAGCCTGCTGACCGTGACAGTCTGGGCCCGGTCCGCGGGCAGGGCGCCGAACTGGATCAGATACTCCTGCACCGAGTCCGGCTGGAGCGGGCCCCAGCTCACGCGCAGACTGTGGGCGCTGGAGTCGGAGATCAGCACCTGCGCTGGACTGAGCTCCTCTGAGGGGACAGGGGGGAGGACAGATTAGAGAGCAGAAGACAGGCGGACATGTCAGGACAGAAGGCAGAGGGGAGGAGTACGAGGCCCTGTCTCTCGCCGGGCAGCGTGGTGATGGGGACAGACTGGACACGCTGCTCTACAGGGCAGCGCGGTGATGGGGACAGACTGGACACACTGGTCTACAGGGCAGCGCGGTGATGGGGACAGACTGGACACGCTGGTCTACAGGAGCCCCTGTCTCTCACCAGGCAGCGTAGTGAAGGTCACACTCCGGGGCCGGTAGAACAGCTCGTTGCTCTCGGGCGTCAGGGTGGCAGTGTACCGGGTGTTGGGCTGCAGTCCGGTCAGGTGAGCGGACGTGGTGTCTCCCGAGTGGGTCAGCCTCCGGATCCGATCCGGCGGCCCCCCCACTGGCCCCACCTCGATCTCGTAATGTCCAGTGTCCTTGGTCAGCACTGGGTGCCACTGCAGCAGGGCCCCCCGCGACGTCACCTCTCGGACCCGGAACCGCTGCACACGGATGAGCTCTGAGGGGGGGAGAGGAGGCATGAGGGGACTGAGGCAGGGAGAGAGCTGGAGGCACCCGCTGCGCTCACAGGGTGCTCACAGGGTGCACAAAGAGAGCTCACAGGGTGCTCACAGGGTGCTCACAGGGTGCAGACAGAGAGCTCACAGGGTGCACACAGGGTGCTCACAGAGTGCTCACAGGGTGCACAAAGAGAGCTCACAGGGTGCACACAGGGTGCACAAAGAGAGCTCACATGGTGCACACAGGGTGCTCACAGGGTGCACACAGGGTGCACAAAGAAAGCTCACAGGGTGCACACAGGGTGCTCACAGGGTGCACAAAGAGAGCTCACAGGGTGCACACAGGGTGCTCACAGGGTGCACACAGGGTGCACAAAGAGAGCTCACAGGGTGCACACAGGGTGCTCACAGGGTGCACAAAGAGAGCTCACAGGGTGCTCAGAGGGTGCTCACGGGGTGCACAAAGAGAGCTCACAGGGTGCTCAGAGGGTGCACACAGAGAGCTCACAGGGTGCTCAGAGGGTGCACAAAGAGAGCTCACAGGGTGCACACAGGGTGCTCAGAGGGTGCACACAGGGTGCTCACAGGGTGCTCACAGGGTGCTCAGAGGGTCTAGGCGACCAGCAGGCTTGCAGAAAGTGAAAGTGAAGACGTTTCATCAGTGTGAGGTCTGTTGGACAGTCCTCTGTACAAGCGTGCCTTCTGATATACTACACACTGTTACTTCCTATCACTTTCTTGGCCCATTTGCTGTTTTTATTCATGATTATATTTTTTCATTAGTAATCTATTTTTGCTTGTGACGCGTTGCAGTGCCTGCTGCTCGATCGCACCCAGGGCTGAATAAAGTATTGTGGATTGGAGTTTGGATACACGGCACCTTGAAATGCAGTCTATGGTCACTCGGGCCAGCTGCAATGACACACTGGGTACACAAGAGGGCAGGGCTGTGCTTCCATTTTCCTGCGCGAATTAGGTTTCTGTGCTTGGTCTCTGCAAGCACCTAGAGGCTGTCTCAGTGTCTCAGTCCGTCCTGTGTCTCAGCGTCTCGGCGCGTGAGTCAGTGTGATACTCTATCCCACAGTGAGAGACTCCCTCTATAAATACCCCAGTCTCACACTGTGGGGCCGGTGGGGGAGATTCCCTTTATTAATAGTCCCTTCTCTGGTTTCAGAGACTTCCCCCCTCTCCCCTCTCGCTTCCTCAGTCCAGTCCAGTCCGGTGGGCTCACCGACGATGGCGTCCCGGAGGTCGGCGGTGATGATCCCCAGGGAGTCGATGTCCACGAAGTGCAGGTGCCGCTCCTCGGGTGGGGTCACGACCTTCTGCAGCTCCTGCAGGTTCCCGTAGCCCGTGGAGACGGCCAGCACGGCCACGCCCGCCCGCCGCAGCCCGGCCATGGGCTGCAGCACGGAGCCGGTCATCACGCCGTCCGTCAGCCACACCAGCACCTTGGGCACGCCCGGCCGCGCGCCGCCGGGCCCGGGCTGCAGCAGGCGCTCGCGGGCCAGCGCCAGGGCCGCGCCCGTGTTGGTGTCGCCCTGCAGCTGCTGCAGCGCCCGCAGCGCCTCCTGCAGGGCGGCCTGGCTCTGGTGCCGCCCGAAGCCGAACTCCAGCCGCGGGCTGGTGCCCACCTGCAGCACGCCCACCTGCACCTCGTCCGGGCCGAGCGAGAACGGGGCCAGCAGGTCGCCCAGGAAGCTCAGGATCCGGGAATACTCGTAGGAGGAGACGCTGCCGGACGAGTCCACCAGGAACAGGAGGTCTCCCTCGCAGCATCCCGCAACTGAGAGAGAGACGGGAGGCAGAGACACAGGCTGTGAGGCAAGAAGTTCACAACAGCAGACTAGTAGCCTGTCAACTGTGTGGCCCTCAAAAACCTGGCTGTTCCACACCCCCACAACCCTTAGTGTAAAGGAGTGCCTCCTGTTTTTCTCCCTTCTGTTTCCACTTGAACTTCACTGCTGTCCCAGTCAGTCCTCTGGGCTGGCTTTTTCAGGATTTAAAGCTCTTCTATGGTGCCTCTTGACGAGATCCGGGACGGGCCCGGGCCTGCCCAGCCCTCACCAGGGGAAACGGATTGTAAACAATAGACAGGAGCCCCTTCCTAATCTCCTCTGTCCAAAAGTGAAGGTATTCAGCCCCCCTGACCTGTCTGCGCAGACAGGATCTGACCCTGAGCAGCACTGTCCTTCTTGACATCCGTAGGCAGGTTTGTGACTGAGGTCCTAACAAAGAACTGCAGACCTGGATTCGTTTAAACACAACCCCCCTTGATTCCAGTTCTGCCCTCTTCATGCTAATCCTGAAGAGAAGGCTGTCGGTACACAGGCAGGATGGAGGCCTGACACAGGCGGCTCTCAGAGTTTTCACTCAGCTTTTCCATCTCTGTCCCACCCTGGAAATTTGGCTCCACCAAACTATTAAACGTTTACACAAAAACTGTGAATCTGAAACACCTCCAAAAGCCGGGATTTACGAGTCGGATGCAGCGAGACTGACTCCAGCAGCACTGCAACGGGGAGCGAGGCAGGGAGTGGCGTCTGGGCGTTTGAGAGCGAGCGAGGAGCAGTCGGAGCTGAGAGAGAGGACAGCGATTCTCCGGCTCTGCTCTGCCGTCCTCAGGCGCTACACTAACACAGCTCCGGCCTGGAGTACTGGGGTGCCCATTTCCTGCCTGGGGACACCCCTGTCCACTAGGGCTGCCCTGGGGTTCCCTGGTGCCCCCAAGCGCCTGAAGCCGAACAGCGTTCCCGAAGGTCTCTCGGATCCGCGCGGAGAGGAAGAGAACAGGAGCTGGAAGCAGAGGCTCCAGGCGCACACAGGGGTCTCAGTCTCAGGGGGAGCAGAACTGTGTTTCTCTGTGTGAAGAGCAAAGCTCTCCGGCTGCGCCCAGAAAGCACTCTTCTGCTGTGCACACACACACAACCAGCGCCGCAGACGTGCTGGGGCTGGCCCCAGAGACGTGCCCACGGCGCCTTGTAATACAACACAATACAGCACTGTGAGGAGTAAGTGTTGCTCAATACAATTCACTATCATGACACCAAAGGGGTGACACAGTAAAGGTCAGTACAGAAATACTGAATAGAGCTCTTTACAACAATGCAGTAGAACACAAAGCTCTACAGTACTGAATAAACCACACAGCAAAGAATATTGAAGTGCAGGGCTACACAATACGTTTCACTGTAGTCCAGTCCAATGCAGCACCCCGGAATACCTTTCACACCAGTACAATACAGCTGGGTGGGTACAGTACTTCCATCTTCCAGCAGCTTCATCCTGTTCAGGGTCACGAGGAGCCAGAGCCCATTCTGGCAAACAGTGAGGACAAGTCAGGGTACACCCTGGACAGGACACCAGTCCATCACAGGGCACACACACACATTCACACACCCTGGACAGGACACCAGTCCATCACAGGGCGCACACACACACACACACATTCACACACCCTGGACAGGACACCAGTCCATCACAGGGCACACACCTGGGGGAAACCCACGACAACCTGGGGGGGGGACATGCAAACTCCACACAGACAGCACCCCAGGTCCAGAACAGGGTTCCAGCGCAGTGAGGCAGAAATGCTTAACACTGCACCTAGTATAGTGCTGTACAGCACAGCCTCGCTGTTAATTAGTAACTTTCTCTCTGCACATTAATTATTATTACTTGGTTTACCCAGCTAAGCATTGACAACAGGGTTGAAAGTTCACTCAAGTCTAACTCACTGACAACCAGCTCCCAGACCCAGCACGCGCAGGTCAGCTCCAACACTGGACAGCAGTGTTCGGACGCCCTATCACCTGTGAGCTCCAGAGACCTCTGGCATAATCCTGAATCTCTGAAGTTTACTCCCTCAGTTCCAGCACGGAGTTCTAGATTCGAACTTCAGGTTTCTGCTGTGAAATACACACATTCGACATTTCTACCGCAGTGCTCTGGATTCGCACAGCCCTTGGAAGTCCAACCCCACAGCCTGCTCATGCAGCTCTAAATCTGTACAGTCCAGGACAAGTATCTATCATCCAGATGAATCAGAACCCCCCCCGTCACAGTCTGGACCCCGGCCGCCAGACGCCACGGTCCGCTCACGCTGCTCTTTATCAGCGGAGCTGCAGCCGGACCGTGACAGGGCTGGGCACCAGCGTGAACAGCCAGGCGCCAGAGACTGGAGCGAGCCGCGGCTGCCCACAGCTGCCCACAGCTGCCCACGGGACAGGCCAGCCCTGGCCCCCCCAGCAGCTGCAGCAGCTCCTGTCTTCAGAGCTGTAGCGCCCTGGCCATAAGAGGACACCCTCGCACGTGTACAGGCCGCGGCGTCAAACAACGCGACACTCCTGCCCTCCAGCACGCTCAGGAATCGAGAAAACGAATGTTTGAATGAACAGCGCTTTCCCACAGTTTCAACACAGCGTGTTCTTGTCACTCCGCGGTGATTCTCTAGCCACCTCGATGGACCGGACGGATCGATCGCAGCAGGACCGCAGGTGACGTCCCCGCCCCGCCCCCCGACTCACCTGTCTCAGGTGCCCCGGCGCCCTGGGGGGCCGCCGGCCGCAGACAGAGGCTCGCGCAGACCCAGGCCAGCAGCGCGCGGGCCGGGGGGCTCCGGGGCATCATCGTCCGTGAATGAGAGGAGAAAGGCGGATTCTCACACGAGCGCTTCCGGGAGAGTGAGACAGGTCCAGCGGTGGCTCGGGGCTCCTGTGTCCGGCAGGCTGTGGTCCAGCGGGTCCGCTTTCACATTCCCGGGCGGCGCTCGCGGAAAGTCCCACTTTACCGGGGACGGGCAGTCTGCGGCACCTGCCGGGCTCTGTCCCGGGTCTGTCCTGACTCAGAGTGCGCCGCGGCTTCGCCCAGCTCCCGTTCCCTCCAGCGCGCAACAAGTGAGCTCCCGGAGCGCCGCGTCGCTGCTCTGCTCCTCCCTGTCTCTGTCTCAGGAGGGCACGGCCGGGGGTCGGGCGTCACCGCCTGGATCCGAGCCCGCCAGTCACACGTGAGCCTGTCTGGCGCGCGGTTCGCTCCGGGGCCCCGGGCCGCTGGGTCTGCCCGCCGGTAAGCAGGACTAATAAGGCAAGTGGCGGCGCCGCTCTCACTCTCTCTCTTTCTCTGGAAGCGAGGAGCGGGGAAGTGGGAGGCGAGGGTTGATCTGTCACTTCAAGACTTAGGCGAAGGCGCAGGTCTTAAAACCCTCGGAGTTCCCGGGCCGAGACTGCGCTGCAGCGGGACTGTAGAGGAGGCGAGCCGGTAGCAGAGCAGACAGCTGTGGGCAAGAGGCCGCCCAGCCGCCCGAGACCGCAGGATAGGTGTGGTGCGAGCAGGACAACACAGAGAGCAAAATACAGTGTATATCAGTGTGTGTGTACAGCACACACCTTCTGCAGTGTGTGTGTGTGTGCAGCAATGTGTGTGTACAGCAGTGTGTGTGAGTGCAGCTGTCTGTGTGCACCAATGTGTGTACATGGAGCAGTGTGTGTATAGCAGTGTATGTGTGTACACACGGTGCACAGTGTGTGTGAGTGCAGCAGTGTGTGTGCACCAATGTGTGTGCCTTCAGCAGTGTGTGTGTGCAGCAATGTGTGTATACAGCAGTGTGTGTGTGTGTGTGCAGCAATGTGTGTACATGCAGTAGTGTGTGTGTGTGTGTGCAGCAATGTGTGTACATGGAGTAGTGTGTGTGTGTGTGTGCGGCAAATGGTGTGCATACAGCAGTGTGTGTGTGTGCGGCAATGTGTGTGCATACAGCAGTGTGTGTGCGCAGCAATGTGTGTACATGGAGCAGTGTGTGTGTGTGTGCAGCAATGTGTGTGCCTTCAGCAGTGTGTGTGTGTCCAGCAGTGTGTGTACATGGAGTAGTGTGTGTGTGTGTGTGCAGCAATGTGTGTGCATACAGCAGTGTGTGTGTGTGTGTGTGTGTGTGTGTGTGTGTGTGTGTGGGGGGGGAGGCATATTGTTCATCAGAGTGTAAGAACGGCCAGCGTTCCTGGGAGTGGAAAAGCACAGCGACGGCAGAGGGGAACAGTCACAGGAGCTGATCCGTCCATCTGGCCTGCTTGTCTGGAGTAGCTAATTAATCCCAGAGCCTCACTCAGCCCCCGTCTGATAGAAACCAGGGCATCAGGGCTTCAGCCACAGTTCTGGGAACAATTTTCTACAATTGTACAACTTTACCGAAACATCGCGCGATTTCCCGTGCGTGCCTGTCAGGGCACTGCCTCCCTGCGTCTCCGGGAGATACAGAACACACGATGTGGCAACCTGAACACCTGTCTTTTTCAGAACTAGCTTCTTCAGGCTCAGTGTTTCCCATCTTGCCTTTGGCCCTGCAGTTTGTTTCTGCTGGTTTGTGAACTTGTTTACATTCAATGTCATCTGCCAAGTGTGGGCCTAGTCTCGAATTCTCTCTCAATCCTCATGAAGTTTCTTTGCAGCTCCTGCAGTGTTTTCTAATCCTCTTTAGTTAACTAGTTTACTAGCTGCCCAGAATGTAGGTCACTGATGTTCTATTGCAGTTCCCTGTGCTGCTATAACACCATCACCCCAGTCAGAGCTCTCACCCTTATCTGTACCCTGTGTTTCCTGCACATTTACTGGGTCTTATTTCAAGTACGTGCATCTCCTTGAATGCTAGTGCCTGCAGTCTGAGAACTGATTTGAGACGAACTTAATGCCTTCTGAAAACCCACAGGTATCCTGTGCTCTGCGTCCATCAGTCCTGCTGCTTGTTCCTGGAGCTCTGCCGAGTTAGTTCAGCAGACCTGTCTCCTCTAAGCCCACAGTCTCTCAGGGACAGGACCTGTTCCGACAGGCCGCGGATGGGTGCCTCGCGGGCGTCTCGCAGTCCTCAGTGTCAGGCTCAGCCTCGCTGTGTCAATGGTGCTGTCAGTCAGGGGGCCGATGTTGTCATGGCGATGGAGCCTTCAGTCAGCGTGTGTGGATGATGTCATGGTGTTTCGGCATTGTTCCACAGGTTTCCGTGATGTGGCTCCCCCATCCATATGGAAGAGCGAGAGAGAGGGATGGAGAATGAGAGGGATGAGAGACTTATTAAAAGTTTGGAGCAGTGGAACTACAGTGTAATATTCCATGACACAATCTGAATCACAGCAGCCCAGAGAGCAGAGAGAGAGAGTGATCTGTGTAATGTACAGAAAGTGAGCGCACACAGAGTGTGTGTGTGTTTCAGAGCATGCACAGTGTGTGTATGTTTCAGAGCACATACAGTGTGTGTGTGTTTCAGAGCACGCACAGTGTGTGTGTATGTTTCAGAGCACGCACACTGTGTGTTTCGGAGCATACACACAGAGTGTGTGTGTGTTTCAGAGCATGCACAGAGTGTGTGTGTTTCAGAGTATGCATAGTTTGTGTGTCTGTGTGTGTGTCTCAGAGCACGCACAGTGTGTGTGTATGTTTCAGAGCACGCACACTGTGTGTTTCGGAGCATACACACAGAGTGTGTGTGTGTTTCAGAGCATGCGCAGTGTGTGTGTGTGTGTTTCAGAGCATGCGCAGAGTGTGTGTGTTTCAGAGTATGCATAGTTTGTGTGTCTGTGTGTGTGTGTTTCAGAGCATGCACAGTGTATGTGCAGTGAGTCAATCAGAGAGTGGTGCAGGTGTGTGGTGTACAGCATGCAGACTGAGTGTGTCAGTGAGACAGTGTGTGTTAATTGCTGTCAGTGTGCAGGACTAATTGTGAGGAAACATTCCATAAGGATTAGCTCTTGACAGTCAGACTTGACAGTCAGACAATGTGGACATGTGCTCACAACAGAAATGACTTTTTGTAACTTCTTTTAGATGTAAAAGTGCTTAAAATATGTTTTTAAAGGAAGCACTTGAGTCACTGTGGCCTGTCGCCAGAGGACAGGGCGCCGAGAGAGACTCTGAATCGCCTCTATTGTAACCGAATGTCAAGAGGACTCTGCTGCACAGCCCCCAGCTGTCCCTCCAGGAGAGACAGGGGCGGCAGGAAGTCTCCAGGAGAGACAGTGGCGGCAGGAAGTCTCCAGGAGAGACAGTGGCGGCAGGAATCTCCGTGACGCAGAGGCAATGATGCCCTTCCTTCAGGAACACACCTGGGGGGCTGCTGTGGGGGGATTCTGTCTGGTTTTGCTCTTTAAGTTTTGCTCTCTGACCTGTTTTATAGTTTTTCCAACAGAGTGTGTTGTGCAATGTGTCAGTGTGTGTCACTGTGGAGTGCGGTGTGTGGTGTAGTGTGTGTCGGTGGGTGTGCATTGTGTGTTGGTGTATGTGTGTGCAGTGTGTGTGTGAGTTGTGTGTGTGTGTAGTGTGTGCAGTGTGTGTGAGGTGTGTGAGGTATGTGTGTGTGCAGTGTGTGTGTGGTGTGTGTGAGGGGTGTGTGTGTGCAGTGTGTGTCACTGTGGGGTGGAGTGTGTGTCGGTGGGTGTGCATTGTGTGTTGGTGTATGTGTGTGCGGTGTGTGTGCAGTGTGTGCAGTGTGTGTGTATCGTGTGTGTGTGCAGTGTGTGTGCAGTGTGTGGGAAGCAGCCCAGCCTGTTTGTGAGCTCAGAGGACCGCTGTGCTGGGCTGATCCTGCCAGTCACCTGGACGAGGCTCTGGGTCTCCCTGTCCCCTCTCTCTCCAGGGAGAGCTGCACTCCTCCTCCTGCTGTTTACATTATCAGCCACATTGTCAGGATTCTTCTGAGAAAACTCATTCCTCTCTCTCTCTCCCTCCTGCCTGCTCTCAGGTTTTTGTCATGGCCCCTCTCAGCTGTTTTACAGAAACAGGCATGGCTGCTCTCTCAGTGAGCTGTGTCAGTGTGAACAGTGCTGAGTGTGTTGTGTGCTCTGCGTCAGTGTGTGTTGTGCTGTGTTGTGCTGTGTGTGTTGTGTGTCAGTGTGTGTATTGTGTGTCAGTGTGAACAGTGCTGTGTGTGTTCTGTGTTGTGCGTCAGTATGAACAGTGCTGTGTGTGCTGTGTGTCAGTGTGCGTTGTGTGCTGTTTGCTGTGTGTGTCAGAGCAGTCTCAATCTGTTTTGGACGCAGCTGACCAACAGCTGGACTTTCATCGTCCCCAGACTACAGCCTCATCAATAATAACCCCCCGCAGAGCGACACCGCCAGTGACCCCCACACTGTCCCGGGACAGCGCCCCCCCCGCGGACGGGCCAGGTGCAGCCCGGCTCAGTGACGTCACCGGCTGCTCCACTCATCCGAGCTCTCTCTTTCTCTTGCTCCCTCTGCACAGAAATTCCTGCTCAATTTCCAAACCAGTGGGAAGTGAGGGGGTGGAAGAAGTGCGGAGCGGGTCGGGAATCGGAGCGGGTCAGCGGGTCAGCGGGTCAGCGGGTCAGCGGGCAGCTCACATCCCGGGTCAGGCGCTCCAGTCACAGCCCCAGTCCTGGCGCACTGCCACAGCAAGCAGCTGTGGGTCACCTGGCCACACTGCTTGAGCCCACTCAAGGGCACCCACAGACACCCACAGAGACACACTCCAGCCACCCACGGACACACCCCAGACACACCTCGGACACCCACAGACACACCTCGGACACCCACAGACACACCCCAGACACCCACAGAGACACACTCCAGCCACCCACGGACACACCCCAGACACACCTCGGACACCCACAGACACAGAGACACAGAGACAGAGACACACTCCAGCAGAGACACACAGAGACACACTCCAGCCACCCACAGAGACACACCCCAGCCACCCACGGACACCCACAGACACCCACAGACACTCACACACACCCACAGACACACAGAGACACCCACACACACTGCCCCGGCTCACTGCACGTCATGCCCGTCTCTGGGCGCTGACTCTGTCAGAATTCCAGACACCCGGGGGTTAAGCTGCCCCTTTGGGGTTCTGGGCTCGGGGAAAGGGGGGCTGGGGGAGACCAGCTGATGGTGTAGGAGCTCTGGAGGGCCGCGGGGCAGGTGACCGGTGCTCCGTGTTCAGGGCGCGGGACAAAGCCGGAGCTGAGTAGCAGCAGGGGAATTCGTGCCGCCTGTGTCAGGAAACCGCGAGGCCCTGGCGCGGGGCCGCTGGCATGCGTGTGTGCGTCTGGCGGCGCGACGGGCGCGCTCAGTATCGGCTCGATCGCCAGGTGGGGGAGGGCGGGGTCAGCCTGCATTCCTTTCCCTTGCTGTTTGATTGGCTGCCAGCCTGGGAAAGGCATTCCGTCGCTATGGCAACGTGCCCCGAGAGCTCCGCCCTGGCACGGCCGGCCCGATGGGCAGAGAGCACGCACACGCAGAGTACTCTCCCACAGCATGAGCACTGTGCTACCGGAGTGTGCTCACCGCCGTCAGATCGCCAGGCGTGAGAGAAGCCGTTTGCCTCCATGGCCAGGTGCCCCCCGGCCAGCAGGGGCTGCATAGAGAACCTCACCCTCACAGGCAGGAGACTGCAGGTGGCACAGGGGGACGTGCGAGCTCCACCCAGAGGGTGCTCCCGCAGGGCTCCACGGAGCGGTCAGGCGGTCAGGGGCGGAGGCTCCGGTCCACGGGATTTGCGCTCTTCCTGCTGT
Source organism: Lepisosteus platostomus (assembly GCF_059453375.1). Lineage (NCBI taxonomy): Eukaryota > Metazoa > Chordata > Actinopteri > Semionotiformes > Lepisosteidae > Lepisosteus > Lepisosteus platostomus. Next base: position 17,770,309 of record NC_142633.1, on the reverse strand, counting down.
TCAAGAAGGATGTTGTTGTTTCCCTGTTTATGTGCTGGAACGCCGCCGCACAGGCATATTCCAAAGGATTTTCCGGAGCTGGTGCTCCCAGCAGGAGACAGTGCCGGGGCTGGGAGGCGGCCAGAGGGAGGATCTCAGGAAGCTCTTCCAGCTGCTGCCAGCCTCTCCAGGTGTTTCCAGATGTGGGAGGAGTGCAGTGAGGAGCTGCGTTGACAGCAGCTGTTAACGACCCCTGCTCCCTAACGAGCTGGGCTGGTGCTAACGACTGGGTTCGGGGGTGGAGCGGAGGGGGGGTTGAGTGATTTCTGGGTCTGTTTTTACACAGCTCTCCTCTGTCTTTCACTCTTCCAGTCTCACCCCCTTCAAACTCACATCACACACCGGGCTGCAGCGCTCGTGAGTTTCCTCCCCTGGCAGGACTGGAGGCTGCTCTGATTCTGGCAGCAGTGGGAATTCTGGGATTTGATCTGTTATTCTGGGGAACGTGGTCTCTGAGCCTGTCCCCTCTGGGCAGACAGGTCTCTCCTCTGGCACCATCAGCCCCAGTGTTGTGGGTGTCGACTGATGCCCCCCAGTAGGACAGAGCAATGCGGGGGAGAGGGGAGAGGAAGGAGGGGTGAGCCAGGGTGTCATGCTCTGTGTCCCAGCAGTTGTGAGTCTCATTGAGGACAGAGCCAGGGTCTCTGAACAGCGCACTGGAGCAGGAACAGCAGTAGAAAGCAGCAGTATGAGAAACAGCAGCAATAACAGCAGCTGTATTAGTAATAGCAGGAGGAAGGGCAGTAACAGCAGCAGGACTGGCCAGAGGAGAGATGCTGCAGCCGCTGTGGCTGTGGTGCAGCTGGGGCAGGGAGTGGGCCGGTCCTGGTTCTGATTCCTGCTGCTGCTGTACTTTCCGAAGCCTGATGTCATCGCAAGGGCTGAGAGATGCTCTTGTCCTTTGGGAACAATCACAGCTTTGACTCTGGAGCCCCGCGGTGCCGAGAGCCAGGGGAAGCCATGGACCAGGAGGTGAAGGGGCACGTGGGACGGGCTCCAGATCCCCGCCCACGGCACACATTCCCTGTGACCTCACAGGCCACCGGACACACCCTGCCACACGTTCCAGAGGACTGAAATCACAGCTCATGGGTGTGTCCAAGACTGGATTCCACTCCAGTCTGATCCACTCCAGGTTTTACAGCATTGTTAAACAGGCTCCCAGTGCACTGCAGTCTGATCCACTCCAGGTTTTACCAGCTGTGGGGCTCTTGCATTGACATCTACACCTGGTGCTGGACATGATTATCTCATTATTTCAGTTTGATTCTTGTTAGAATTGCATTTGATGTTTTGTCAGGACACCTTGCGTTTAAAGTGTGTCTGCTAGGAGTTTAGTTCTCTGCATGTAAACTAAACACTCTAAACAGGTCACATTAAAAACACACGGTCGATACAGATCTCTAGTCAAACATAAAGCGAGTAGGCTGTAGGGCTGCCTAACCCTGTTTTCCATGTTTCAAGCGCCCCCTGGTGATCACTCGTATTGTTGCAGCCTATCCAGCAAAACTGATGCTGAAGTCATTAGGACTGCTGTCGTCTGTTTCATAACAACATTGATATAATTATTGAAATTAAACTCCTTTAATGAAATTGACCTTAAAATAAGCCGGGTTCAAGCTCAATGAAGATTTCTTTTCCCAGCAGCCATATCATCCTCCAACTCACAGCTGGCAGCCCACTGAAGCTCAGCAGGTGTGAGCCTGGCCAGACCTGGGTTGGAGACCTCCTGGGACAAACTAAGGCTGCTGCTGGAGGAGGTGTTAGTGGGGCCAGCAGGGGGCGCTCACCCTGCGGTCTGTGTGGGTCCTAATTCCCCAGTACAGTGATGCGGACACTACAGTGTAAGAAGGGGCTGCCCTTCTGAAGAGATGTAAAACTGAGGTCCTGACTCTCCGTGATCATTCAAAATCCCAGAATGTTTCTTGAAAACTGGCTGTCCGGAGAAGACAGGCTCAGAGACCATAGCCTGGACACAGACACTGGACACAGGCAGACCTGTCTGCCCAGAGAAGACAGGCTCAGTGACCACAGCCTGACCAAGTAAATCACGTTCTACTGCACTGTGAGAAATATTCTGGGAATAGACAAACATTCTTCTCTCAAATAGCAAATTAAAACCCAGAATTCCCACTCCTTTCAGAATCAGAACAGTTTCCAATCCTGCTGGGGCAAGAAAACCACTGGAGCTGCAGCCCAGAGTCTCCTGTCACAGCCCGAGGATCAGCCTCTATAAAAATAATATGATTTTGTTGAAAATGTCTTAGTAATTATCACTGTTTTGGCAACCGTGCCAATGAAGCTGGTTGAATGTGAATCGGAGTAGAGAGCAGGAGAGAAGCTGAAGGGAGTATCCATGTGTGCATTCATTTCATTAGGCAGAGGGGCTGAGAGGAGGGGAGAGCAGGGAGAGGCAGCAGGATTTGATTAAGAGCACACAGAGCGCGCGGCTGGGACGAGGGGTCTGATGAGGTGTAAATTGAAAGAGAGAGAATGATACAAGAGTTCTGCAGAAAACTGCTCTTCAATCAGACAGAGAAAATGACACAGCGGAGAGGGAGAGAGGGAGGCGGGAATGGGGCTGAGGGAGAGAGACAGCCAGGAAGGTAATGATAGCAATCAGAGAGAGAGAGGGAGAGAGGGAGAGAGAGGGACAGAGAGAGAGGGAGGGGAGAGGGACAGAGTGAGAGAGGGGAGAGAGAGAGGGGGAGAGGGAGAGAGCGAGGGGGGGGGAGAGAGGGGAGGGAGGGAGAGAGAGAGACAGGAGGAGAGGGAAAGAGAGGGGAGAGAGAGGGGACGAGAGATTGAGAGGCTTTCGCTAATGGGAAATTGCACAGAAAAATGATAATGTGCAGAGCTGAGAGGGGGAGATGGAGAGGTGGCTAAAAGCTGCTGATTGTTGTGATAAATGCAGTGGAGAGATGGGGGTGAGCAAGAGGAAGAGAAAGGAGGTGAATTCAATAACAGTCATTTTCAACCAGAGAAGCACAGAGAGCGCTGGCGGGGTGGGAGACCCTGTCCACAGCTCGTCTCCACTGGCTGGCCGTGACAAGACTCCGCTGCCACGCAGAGAGGAGCAGGGGTCCAGGGTGGACGTGTCTCCCACGACCCCTCGGGTGCTGCCCTGGCGCGGCACGAAGGGGTGTCTCAGGACTCTCGCCAGGACAGCAGGTCTGGGCCCGAGTGGGCTGGCGGGGGCTGGAGAGATTAAAGAGCAGAACAGGCCCGCAGGGGCTGAGAGCTGCCGGGCTCGGCTCTTCCTTCTTGTTTGTTCAGCATTTCCAGGAAAACCCCCCCCCCCCCAGCTCCGTTGGCACGATTTCAGGACCCACGCAGGTCAAGGGTCCAGACGCTGCGAGGCGGAGAAGGGACAGGACGGTCAGGGGCGGGAGAGAGGACACGTGGAAACAGAGCCCCACTCTGGCAGCTGTTTCCAGGTGTTGCCAGAGTTTACAGTGAAATGAAGAGGAAATACCGAGAGGGGAGTATAGGAGTCTGCAATCAAGCAGGAATAAGAGCTCTCTCCCAGCTCTCTGCGCTGCTCACTGCACTGAGCTTGCACAAGGAGAGGCCATAATTATGCAAATTGAATCTCTTTCGTATCTCAATTTGTTTCCTCAGTGATTTTTATAATAAGGATTAACATGCTAGCCAGAGGCAATGATGGCAAAGTGCTGATAATGAGCACATTAACAAGTAACGTCCTTGTCAACATGTGGAGGAGCCTCTCCCTGGCTTACCACCTGCATCAGCAGGGCACTGACACAGACACAGGGCACTGATACAGACACAGGGTACTGACACACAGATACAGAGCAATGACACTGATTCAGACACAGGACACTGACACACAGATACAGAGCACTGATACAGACAGAGCACTGACACAGACACAGGGCACTGATACAGACACAGGGTACTGGCACACAGACACAGGATACTGATACAGACACTGGGCACTGACACAGACACAGGGTACTGACACACAGATACAGAGCACTGATACAGACACAGAGCAAAGACACTGACTCAGAGCACTGATACAGACACAGGGCACTGACACACAGACACAGAGCATAGATACAGCACACATACAGCACACAGGGAACTGACACACAGACACAGGGCACTGATACAGACACAGGGTACTGACACACAGATACAGAGCACTGATACAGACACAGGGCACTGACACACAGACACAGAGCACTGACAGACAACGTGCAGAGCTAGGCTGGACTCTGAGGGTCACCTCCAGTTACAACTGCACCATCAGCTGTGAAGATGTCTCTTTCAAATTTTATCTCCGGAATTCCATGGCGTTGGGCTTTGATGCAGAAAGTTTCAGAAGTTCAGAGTTGGAGTCTGGAAAAGCTTCAGAGAGCAGTTTTCCCCTGGGTCTGAAAGTGCCTGACCCTGTGCTGTTTCCAGGCCTGTCCCACCGCTACGAGTTTATGGGAAAGGAACAGCCCACAGAGAGCTCTCCTTCCTTCCATCCTGCAGTTTCTCCCTGCACATCCTGCCATTGTCCTGCTTCTCCAACAAACAGACAGACAGGACACTCAGACCCACCGACACACACAGACAGACAGGACACTCAGACCCACCCACACACAGACAGACAGGACACACTGACACACACAGACAGACAGGACACACTGACACACACAGACAGGACACACTGACACACACCCAGACAGGACACTCAGGCAGACAGGACACACTGACACCACAGACAGGACACACTGACACACAGGACACACTGACCCACCCACACACACACAGACAGGACACACTGACACACTGACACACACAGACAGGACACACTGACACACAGACAGACAGGACACTAAGACCCACTGACACACAGACAGACAGGACACTCAGACCCTCCCACTGACACACAGACAGACAGGACACACTGACACACACACAGACAGAGAGACAGGACAGCCAGACTGATTAAAAGAAACACGCTCTAGTCTGTCTGTTCTTTATCTGGTCAACAGCTCTGAATACGGCATAGCCAGTCTGACATGCGTGGGTCTGGTGTTAAATTGTTAATGAGCCAATTAAGTTGTCCAGCAGTTAATGAGATGTTGCCTGCTGAGACAGTGTGGCTGTGCTGGGCTGGAGGCAGGCGGGGAGGTGCAGATGACAGGGTCACCCTGATGTCCCCCTGTCTGAGCTCTGTTCAGGGCGCAGGGTCCCAGCACAGAGAGACAGCTGGACCAGGTCTGCTTTCGCCAGCTGTTGATCATCTGGTTCTAGTCTGCTGGTCATGAATTGTGTCTGCTTTGCGAGTGTGTTGTGACTGCAGTTAGTATGTCAGAGCACATCCACACAGGTCTGACTTTTCCTCTTTCGTCCCCTGGTACCAGCCCACCATAATCATTGAAATAACAATTTCGATACCCTTTCATCTGGTTGCCATAGAGACCCCCAAGGTGATGGGTTGCCAAGGTAACAGGTCAGTGGAGTGTCTGTGACTGAATAGTGTCACATCTCTGGAGTGGGACAGGGAAAAAAAACTAAAACACACACATCGGTATGACAGATGGAACAGTTTTAACTAAACATTCTCAACTCCTCGTCCCGGAAACACCACTCAAGAGCAAGACAGACATGAAAAACAAAAAACAAATCTGTAACTGTAATTTTGAAGCCAAGTGTTTCACAGTGGGGTACATTCCACTGTGTGTTTTGTGCTGTTCTCCGAGCACAGTGATTCACTCACACACAGACTTCCCACAGCTGCTGTGAAAGGGCCTGGTTAATTGGTTAACGAGCTCATAATGAGAATAACGCATTGCGCGAAGCAGCACTTCAATCTGCAGAATTGTAACCAATCCATTAGAACTAACACAGCTCCTCAGGACAGGAAGCACACTGCACACTACACACACTGCACAAACTACACACACTGCGCATACTTCACACACTACACACACACTGCACATACTGAAAATACTACACACACTGCACAAACTACACACTGCAAACACATGAATCGCAGACATATGGCCTGAAAGGATATTTTGAAACTATAGTCAAGTAGCAACAACCAGACAGCTATACTGTGACCTGTACAGCCCTCATTACAGAGTCATATTATTCCCTTCATGTTACACGTTAAGCATGAAAACCGTCTTCAGGAGAGATGAGAGGAGAGGAGATGGAGGGGAGGGAGAGTTAACTGCACTGGGTTGTATTGTGTTGGTTGTGTGAAGGCTTGTATTGGGTTGGTTGTGTGAAGGCTTGTATTGTGTTGTATTGTGTTGGTTGTGTGAAGGCTTGTATTAAGTATTGTGTTGGTTGTGTGATTGTTTGCTGTTCGATTCTCTCCTTGGGTCTGATCTGCAGACAGAGCTGCTAGCTGTAGGAGCCCTTGTCTTTTACACTGCTGGTGTTAATGACCTGTTTCAGTTGCTGACACAGTTAATTGTTGTCTGCTGCTGTGCTTCGGCGAAACTGTAATGAATTGAAAGAATAGAATTAATTGATTAATTGAGACAGCACTCGTGAGATCAACGAGTTCCTCTTTAATCACAGCTTCCAACAGAGCACAGTTCAGAAGTACTAGCAGCACTGTAGAAATCTACACACGGACTGATAGGACACCTGGGTCACGTTACAGAGGATATAGATTACATCACTAGGACACGCCTGGACTGCGCCGGGCTCAGCGTTGTGCTTATCAGTGCTCTGTGCATCCCATCTCACTGTGAGCACACAGAGAGAGTGAGGCAGTCTGTGCTGAGAGAGTGAGAGTGAGACAAGGTCCGACATTTGTCATGGAGAGTGAGACAGTATGGGAAGAGTGAGTGAGTCGATGCTAAGATAGGGAGAGTAAGATAGAGTGCACTGGGAGAGGGAAGAACAGTGGCACAGTGTGCTAAGGGAGTGAGGTGGCATGCAAAGAGTGTGACAGTCGATACTGTAAGAGTGAGGCAGTGACAGGCCCAGTGAGACTGAGATAGGGTGAAATATGCAGTGAGAGTGAGACAGTGTAAGACTCACAGTGAGAGTGAGACAGTGTGTAGAGACAGTGCGAGTGAGACAGTGTAAGACTCACAGTGAGAGTGAGACAGTGTAAGACTCACAGTGAGAGTCAGACAGGGTGTAGAGACAATGAGAGTGAGACAGTGTAAGACTCACAGTGAGAGTGAGACAGTGTGTAGAGACAGTGAGAGTGAGAGTGTAAGACTCACAGTGAGAGTGAGACAGGGTGTAGAGACTGAGACTGATAGGGCGAGACAGTGAGAGTGTGTGGAGACAATGAGAGTGAGAAAGGGTGAGACTCACAGTGAGAGTGTGACAAAGTGAGACTCACAGTGAGGGTCAGACCCAGGCCTTGACAGAGCTCAACCTCTCCCCACCCCAGCAGCAGCAGTTGCCCCCCTGCCCCTCGCACCCGCGCCATCCCCCCCCGTGGTACTGTGCACGTGAGCAGGGCTGGAAGAGCAGGAAGAGGCGGAGCCGGCGAGCCAGGCCGCAGTAGATCGCCATGGCGACCACAATGAGTGGCGACATCACCACGAAGCCCAGGATGATGAGTGCAGAGGAACTGTTGTCGTCCAGCAGGTGGCGACAGTAGGAGGCCTTGGAGTGCAGGACCTTGTGGGGAGAGGAGGCAGCAGAGAGGAGCAGTGAGGCAGGGGGACAGTTTCTCAGCACTCAGCAGACACGTGACAGGAGCAGAGAGAGGGAAACGCTAATGAATGAGCTGTCAAGCATAGGAGCAGCACTGAGCAAGATCACTGAGTGCTCTGGCACAGGGAGGAGAGGGACATAACCTCCATCTGCGTGCAGAGTGTGTGTGTTTCAGGCCTGTAGGTGCAGTGTGTGACTGTGTGTGTCTGTGTATGTGTCTGTGTGTTTGTGTGTGACTGTGTGTGAGTGTGTGTGTGTGACTGTGTGTGTGCCAGACTGTGACTGTCTATCTTTCCCAGACTCCCCTGCCCGCCCAGCTGTGCCACTCAAGCTGTCAATCAGCTGTCAGAGCTGTCAGAGACGCTCCCAGGCAGATGGAGCTCAGAAACTGTCTGCAGTAACACTCCCTCACGCCACCAGACTGGGCCAGCACTCGAACCCGGGCCCCACGATCTGCCAGGGCACCGGGATCGTTTGCCATGGAGCCCTGCTGCTGGACCAGCACGCCGCCCAGAGACGCTTCCTCATCCCAGCGCCGGCCGACTCCCCTCAGTGTGTGAATTCAGGGGAGTGTGAGAGGAGAGGGACAGCAGTGTCTCAAGCAGTGTCTCCAGTCCAGTCAGGAGTGTCAGTGTGTGGATTCAGGGGAGTGTGAGAGGAGAGGGACAGCAGTGTCTCTAGCAGTGTCTCCAGTCCAGTCAGGAGTGTGTCAGTGTGTGAATTCGGGGGCAGTGTGAGAGGAGAGGGACAGCAGTGTCTCCAGTCCAGTCAGGTACCTCAGTGGGTGAATTCTGGGAGGATCTGTATCTCGAGCCCCACTGACCCTCCAGGTGCTGGGCCGTGGTGGGTGTGGTCACTCACCCGAGAGTGGCACTGGAAGCCGAAGTAGACCACGATGATGGTGGGCAGCAGGACCATGGCGAAGACGGCCAGCAGCAGCGCCAGGCTGGCCACACACAGCAGGCTGTTGAAGAGCGTCAGCCCTGCCCCCCAGGCCACACAGGCCCCCGGGCTCCGCCGGGCCAGGGGCAGTCCAGGGCCTTCCACCGAGTAATCAGGGGGGGCCGGCAGCATCCGGACCCGGTCTTCAACCCCCTCCCCCTCCCCCTCGCCGTCCTCCCACTCCCTCCCATCACACATTGCCCTGTCTGGAGAGAGAGGAGAGAGGAGAGAGAGAGGAGAGAGGGGAGAGGAGAGGAGAGAGAGGAGAGAGAGAGGGGAGAAGAGAGAGGAGAGAGGAAAGAGAGTTGTGACCACAATCTGGCCATAGAAACTGGGCGACACACACAGACCTGGGAGGACAGGCTGCTGAGAGTTCAGTGTGTGTTTAGTGTGGAGTGTTCAGTATGTGTGTGTTCAGTGTGTCTGCTGGATGGAGATGCATGCTGGCTCTGAACAAGCTCACTCACGCAGAGCTAATTATTGCTCCTGCTTGTCTCACTATTTGTTCATGAAACCCTGAACAAACTGCAGTGCAGCCCAGTCAGAGCAGCCTGTGCTGATCCTCTGCAGACAGGAGACAGGGGTGCGAGTCGAGCACAACATGAGCCCGCAGTACCCCCAGACACCCTGTCCTGCACAGAGAGCCCAGCCCAGTGAGTCGAGCACAACATGAGCCCGCAGTACCCCCAGACACCCTGTCCTGCACAGAGAGCCCAGCCCAGTGAGTCGAGCACAACATGAGCCCGGAGTACCCCCAGACACCCTGTCCTGCACAGAGAGCCGCCGCCCAGTGCTGGGGCAGTGGATTGGAAACTCTCCCAGTAGTAGGAGCACTGGGAGGGGATGAGAAAACTACATTTTACTCCACTTCCTGGACATGGTCCTCTACAGCTCGGGTGTGCGAGCTGCTGTCTCTCCTCACTGTCTCTCTCCACTGTCTCTCTCTCCCCACTGTCTCTCCCTCTCCGCTGTCTCTCTCTCAACTGTCTCTCTCTCCACTGTCTCTTCCTCTCCACTGTCTCTCTCTCCACTGTCTCTCTCTCCACTGTCGCTGTGCACATATCGGATAGGCATATCGGTTCTCTGTGCACACTCTGGGACCGGACAGGACATCGGTTCTGTGGTGTACAGTTCTGTGTGCTGTTTGTCTGTAACACTCCAGTCCTCGCAGATACCAGATACCAGCTCTGCACAGCCCAGGAAGACTAATTACAGAAGAGAGCTGAGTCCCTGCTCCTGCAAATTAATTTTCCTGTCAAAGCTGAGCTAAGTCTCCTGGGGCGACTCCTGCGCACAGGAGGAGAGAGGGGGGACACTGTCAGGAAGGCACTGGGTCTCCGTCAGGGACAGAAACAACACCTCCAGATGACACGGGGTGACCCCAAAACACAGCCCTGCTCCACAGATTAAGCCCTGGACAGACAGACAGCAGGAAAGAGAGATAGAGAGGCAGAAGGGCACACACAGCAGAAGAGAGATAGAGACAGACAGGCACATAGAGCAGGAGCGAGGGAGAGACAGACAGGTACACACAGAAGGAGAGACAGGGAGATGAAAACTGAGACAGGAGGACAAGAAGAGGAATCAGAGATGGACAAAGACAGAAGATGGACGGGGATCTGACAAACTGATACAAATAGAAAGGTTGCTAGCAGTCGCTAGAAAATAAGAGTAATTGTCGATTGAGCACTACTGAACTTTTTCATTAGGTGAATTCAGCGTGATTCAAAAGCTACGTAGGAATGCAAGTTTAAAGAAAAACACCATTACTTTTACTAGTTTTCAGAAGAATAATAATAGTTCCAAGATCACCGTTTCTCTCGCTCTGTTTCTGCTCATCAGCGGATCGATAGAAGCGATCGATTCCTCGGTCTCCTTCGGCCGCCCTCCAGTCCCGGTCCCGCAGAGCGCTCATTGATCGCGCTGTCCCTAAATTCAATTAGGTCGCTTTTCTGTTTCGCTGCGTTTTAAAAGCTCATCGATAACGGAGATTTGAAACACACGAAGAAAGTCGGCCCGGGCCGAGCGGTTATTAATGCGCTTAATGAGCTCACTTAGACCGGAGACGGGCAGAATCAGACACCCCAGGCAACTTGGAGACTCACCGCTGCTCCCGTTCCGGGTCCAACAAGGCAGCAGGCTGTGGGCTCGGCTATGGGCTCCCCGGTTCGGATCCAATGAGCGGCGAATGTGTATACTGGGACAGTTGGGTCCTGCTTTACAGAACCGCAGTCCAGAGTCCTAGAGCGACAGCGCTGCACCGGGAAATACGGTCCGGGGAGCTCGGAGTGAGGTGACCTGAACTCAGCTCTGCCTCCGGGACCGGGATCCCAGCCCCCTCCGCGGTCCCGAAATGTTTGATCTTCCGGCCGTGTCTGTGTGTCCGTCAGCCGCGGTCCGGAGCGCTGCACCGGCCGGGAGAAGCACGGCGGGTCAGAGAGGCGCTGTGTGGAGCTGGAGAGAGCCTGCAGGTGGAGGAGCTGTGTGTGCGAGGAGAGAGGGAGCGAGAGACAGGAGTAGGGAGAGCGGGCGCTGCAGTGTGTGTGTGTGTACTGTGTGTAGTGTGTGTCTGTACTATGTGTCTCTATGGTCTCTGCAGTGTGTTTCTGTGTGTGTCGTATGCACTGTGAGTGTATTGTGTGTGTGTCCAGTACAGAGGGTCTGTTACAGCACCAGTGTAACTGGGTCTCCTGCCCCTATTAGCTCAGTGCTGGAGCACAGGGGGCCATTAGACACACAGCAGGGCTGCAGCCCCAGAGCTTTGATCTGCAACTGAGGCAGCGTCTGCTAATAGGCCTGAGCACCGGGGGGCATCGCTGTCCTCCTCTTCATCATCATCATCTTCCTGCTGGGGAGACTGAGCTCTGTGTCACACAGGGCATCGCTGTCCTCCTCTTCATCATCACTGGAGCTGTGCTGACCAGGCAGACAGGGGGGGTGTTACTGGTTCCAGCCCCTCCATGAGTCTCTGAGACATGAGGTCCTGAGGACAGGAGCTCCTCTGTTTCCTCCAGACTGACTATTCCTGTAAAACACGATGTGTCTAAATACGGGGACAGGAGAGCACAGCCAGCACACGGCCGCCCAGCTCTTGCTGTCTCTGCAGGGAGCAGACCTGCACTGGTGCTGTCCACGGGCTGTGTGTCACCTGTACAGCACATCCGGACCAGAACCGTCTGCCCAGCCCACATGCCCAAGGCTCCCACACCTCCCAGAGATCGGGGTGCACTCTGCTCTGTCCTGAAGAGGTACTCTGAGATCGGGGTGCGCTCTGCTCTGCCCTGAAGAGGTACTCTGAGATCGGGGTGCGCTCTGCTCTGTCCTGAAGAGGTACTCTGAGATCGGGGTGTGCTCTGCTCTGTCCTGAAGAGGTACTCTGAGATCGGGGTGCGCACTGCTCTGTCCTGAAGAGGTACTCTGAGATCGGGGTGCGCTCTGCTCTGTCCTGAAGAGGTACTCTGAGATCGGGGTGTGCTCTGCTCTGTCCTAAAGCGGGGTGCTCTGAGATTGGGGTGCACTCTGCTCTGTTCTGAAGTGGGGTACTCTGAGATCGGGGTGTGCTCTGCTCTGTCCTGAAGAGGTACTCTGAGATCGGGGTGTGCTCTGCTCTGTCCTAAAGCGGGGTGCTCTGAGATTGGGGTGCACTCTGCTCTGTTCTGAAGTGGGGTACTCTGAGATCGGGGTGTGCTCTGCTCTGTCCTGAAGAGGTACTCTGAGATCGGGGTGTGCACTCTGCTCTGTCCTGAAGTGGGGTACTCTGAGACCAGGGGGTTCTCTGCTCTGTCCTGAAGTGGGGTACTCTAACATCGGGGTGTACTCTGCTCTGTCCTGAAGTGGGGGGGCTCTGAATTTGCAGGTGAACACCCCCCCAGAGCTCCAGAAGCTTTGAAGAGGTTAATGGGAACAATATTTATAACCTAGCGACCGCGATCGCTCTCGAATGGGCTCAGTACTGAAACAAGAGTGGTCTGGCTCTTCTAAAAAAAAGACTGGAACAGCTTACAGAAGCTGCGTTTAGTAACCAGGCAACGGACAAATTGTCTGATTACCTTTTTGGAGGAGGGGGGACTGGGGGGAGGGATGGGGGCTGGGGCTCGGCTCTAACGTCGTCAAAGCCTTGTTGCTTCTGTAAGTTACTCTATATGCAGTATTCCAGAGTGGGTCTTTTCTCAAGCACTGCCCATGTTCATGTTCTTATCATGATACATTTGTAGAGGGTGGTGTAGCAGTTAGTGCTGATCATGGGTCCTGGTTCCCAGCTTAGCGTTCCTTCCGTATGGAGTTTGCATGTTCTCCCCATGACTGTGTGAGTTTTCTCCTGGTCGGAATGTTTCTTGGCCCTGCCGTTTCACAGCTGTTACATCCCAGGCCTGATTCCAGTCTAAGCTAATGTCTGTGTGGAGGTTGCATGTTCTGTACAGGGGTTTACCAGGTTTATGCACCTCCTAGGTGAACAGGTGTGTCTGAGTTGTCTCCCAACCTGAGCCCCTCACAGCTCACTGTGGTCAGACTGCTTTGGACTAAGTGTTTATCACAGATAGGTGGATGACAAGGCAAAACAAGTAACTTTAAAACTGAACTTTTTGCTGATTCATTTGATATTGTAACACAAATGCTAATTTATTTGGTATCTTAATGGTAAGGTAGACAGAGGTAGAGTGAACGGTAACACACTGTGTTAAGACCACAGCTGCAGTTTCAGCGTCTGTCCTGCAGAGCGGCGCCTGCTCTCCCACTCTCAGTCAGAATGACAGCATGAGTCATGTCCAGCGTTACAGGGGTGACTTATCCTGACTCAACACGGAGAACGATTCCTTCTTGTCTCCCAGCGCATGCTTGTGAAATAATAAGTAGGAGTTTCAGAAGCTGCTCCCCTGGTGATCCTGCAGTACAGAGCGGAGGTCAGGAGTTTTATGCACGAAGAGCTGGCAGCTCTGGTAAAAGATTTAAGATTCCCCACAGCCGAGCAGCAGTCCCTCCCTCGCTGTCTGTGTGATCTTCAATCACCGTGACGCACAGTAAATACAGCAGCACTAGTGACTGCAGAGCAGCCCTGTCCAGGGGTCGTGCCCGTCTGTGTGCCTGTGTGCCTGCGTCCCTCACACTCTCCCTCAGAGTCACACTCAACCAGCTGATCAATTACAGCAACGCCATGGCCTTTAGAACTATATCACAATATTATCATCTGGAAGACAGCCTCAGCGTCCCTCGGGATGTGACAGGAGATCACATACTTGCCTGCAGCTCAGCTGAGTCTCCTCACCCCTCCTGCAGTTGGAAGTGTGGAAATTCTGGGATTAGATTAGTTATCTGATAATAATAATAATAATTGCTTACACTTATATAGCGCTTTTCTGGACACTCCACTCAAAGCGCTTTACAGGTAATGGGGATCCCCTCCACCACCACCCATGTGCAGCCCCACCTGGATGATGCGACGGCAGCCATAGTGCGCCAGAACGCTCACCACACATCAGCTCTCAGTGGGGAGGAGAGCAGAGTAATGTAGCCAATTCATAGAGGGGGATTATTAGGAGGCCATGATTGGTAAGGGCCAGAGGGAAATTTGGCCAGGACACCAGGGCTACACCCCTAACACCTCTTCCAGCAGCAACCTTAGTTTTTCCCAGGAGTCTCCCATCCAGGTACTGACCAGGCTCACACCTGCTGAGCTCCAGTGGGCTGCCAGCTGTGAGTTGCAGGGTGATGTGGCTGCTGGATCTTAGGGAAGAATGTTTGTATAAAACGTATTTCTTGCAGTGCAGCAGAAAGTGCATCTCTGGTTTCCATGCCCAGGCTGTGGTCACTCTGTGCAGCCAGGTCTCCAATGTCTGTGTCCAGGCTGTGGTCACTGAGTCTGTCCTCTCTGGGCAGCCAGGTCTGCCTGTGTTCAGGCTGTGGTCACTGAGCCTGTCCTCTCTGGGCAGCCACGTCTGCCCGTGTCCAGTGTCTGTGTCCAGGCTGTGGTGCTGCCTCTGACAACAGCCAGGTATCTGATTGCTCGGTTTTCTCACTCCAATCTCTCTCTCTCCCCCCTGACCACTCTGCGCAGGAGAGATAAGGAGCTAAATGATTAATCTGAACTGCACAAACCCAGGCAGCCTCCCTCTCTCAGTCTGCACTGCTGCTCCTCACACACAGAGACACACACATAGAGATGGACACAGACACACAGAGAGACACACAGAGAAAAAGCAGAGAAAAGGAGGGGAGCTGGGGGGAGCTCAGGGGCGAAAGAAAGAAGCTGATTTCTAATTATACTCCCCCTTAAAGATGACAATTGTTTCTTCTTATCAGGTGTCTGGCAAGGAAGCAGAATCTAGCAGAAGAAAGCATGCGAGAGGGAGGCAGATCAGCACACGTCCTGCACACAGAGCTCTGTGAGCACGGCGGCGGCTCTCCCTGGGCTCCTGTCTCTGCAGTCCAGTCACAGGGGAGCGACTCACCACACTCAGAGCTCCCCTGCAGATGGCGATGCAGAGAGCTGGTGGCAGGGTGTCACAGATCACGTCTCACCCACTCAGTACTGAAGGTTGAATTAACCCCTAATGCAGCTTCCCAGATCCTTTGTCCTGATCCTTCCTGATCCCTGAATCTGAAAGCCGGATCCCTGCTTGCAGGCACCCTCGTATCTATTTTGCAATGAGGTAGTACGGGCAGGGGGAAGGGAGGGGAGAAAATAATCTGAAGAAAATAACCTGCAACCTTTTTATTTGAAAGTCATGGAGCCATCCTGCCACCTGCCGGCGAGAGCTAGACACTGCAGTTTCCGCCTGCAGTGCAGGACTATGGCCACAAGAGGGACACCAAACATGCAGCCAGCGGGGACGCGCTTCTTAATGACGTCACGCAAGTCTCCTATCTGCCGAGCGGGGAGGGGCGGGGCCGGGCGGCCTGATTGACAGCCTGGGAGAAAGTTGTCCGAACTTTACCCTGAGTCCGGAGCGGCGGGGATCGGCCGGGAAATACAGCCGCTCCGACAATAAATGGAAGCCGAGGAGCCGGACTCGACAGGAGCGGAGGCACTACAAGGTACAGACGATTCACCCTGTTTCCACAGTTCTGTTTTTTATACATACTTCATTGCGCCGCACAGCGGCAGGAGAGCTCTTCCATCTGGAAGTCGGTCGTGTGACGTCCTTAATTCTCCGGGGCTGGACAGACGGGGGCAGGCGCTGCGAGAGGACAGAGGACAGAGGACAGAGAGAGACAGCCGCTCTCACTTACATTCAGTAACATCATTTTAATGTTTATGTTTTGCTAATTCATTGCAATTGCTTTGGCAACACGCGGTATTAGTCTGTCATGCCGACGCAGCTCAGTGAGTTTTAATTTTTACGCTGAAGCGGCGCCCCCTGCCGGCGCATGCGCTGGGCTGCCCTGAGTCCTGCTCGGTGCTGCTCGGTGCTGCTGGGCTCACGGCAGTACAGGAGTTCGGCACAAGGCCCGGCTTTGTTACCAGCAAGTTTCAAAACTAGAGGCACTGTTCTCATGTGACACTAACTTCCTGTCCCCCTGTCCCTGTCTCTGTGACGGTCTAGAGTCCTCTCTTGGTGGGGTGGGAGGAGTGTCTCCAGCAGAGGGGCTGGTCCCACCCAGTTCGGAGGCGGTGATTGGTCGGCTGCTCGGCGAACCAGGTCGCTTTGCCTACGCGGCTCTGTGTGCGGTGTCACTGGCCCAGCTGTTCCCGGGGTCCGAGCACAGGTGAGCCCAGAGGGCCGGGGGTCTCTGTGGAGCCTGTGCTTGTTCCCTGATGGACAGAGAGTGAGGTGTGCTTGTTCCCTGATGGACAGAGAGTGGGCTGTGCTTGTTCCCTGATGGACAGAGAGTGAGGTGTGCGTGTTCCCTGATGGACAGAGAGTGAGGTGTGCGTGTTCCCTGATGGACAGAGAGTGAGGTGTGCTTGTTCCCTGATGGACAGAGAGTGAGGTGTGCTTGTTCCCTGATGGACAGAGAGTGAGCTGTGCTTGTTCCCTGATGGACAGAGAGTGAGGTGTGCTTGTTCCCTGATGGACAGAGAGTGAGCTGTGCTTGTTCCCTGATGGACAGAGAGTGAGGTGTGCTTGTTCCCTGATGGACAGAGAGTGAGCTGTGCTTGTTCCCTGATGGACAGAGAGTGAGGTGTGTTTGTTCCCTGATGGACAGAGAGTGAGGTGTGCATGTTCCCTGATGGACAGAGAGTGAGCTGTGTTTGTTCCCTGATGGACAGAGAGTGAGGTGTGCTTGTTCCCTGATGGACAGAGAGTGGGCTGTGCTTGTTCCCTGATGGACAGAGAGTGAGCTGTGCTTGTTCCCTGATGGACAGAGAGTGGGCTGTGCTTGTTCCCTGATGGACAGAGAGTGAGCTGTGCTTGTTCCCTGATGGACAGAGAGTGAGCTGTGCTTGTTCCCTGATGGACAGAGAGTGAGCTGTGCTTGTTCCCTGATGGATAGAGAGTGAGCTGTGCTTGTTCCCTGATGGACAGAGAGTGAGCTGTGCTTGTTCCCTGATGGACAGAGAGTGAGCTGTGCTTGTTCCCTGATGGACAGAGAGTGAGCCGTGCTTGTTCCCTGATGGACAGAGAGTGAGCTGTGCTTGTTCCCTGATGGACAGAGAGTGAGCTGTGCTTGTTCCCTGATGGACAGAGAGTGAGCTGTGTTTGTTCCCTGATGGACAGAGAGTGAGCTGTGCTTGTTCCCTGATGGACAGAGAGTGAGCTGTGCTTGTTCCCTGATGGACAGAGAGTGAGGTGTGCGTGTTCCCTGATGGACAGAGAGTGAGCTGTGTTTGTTCCCTGATGGACAGAGAGTGAGGTGTGCTTGTTCCCTGATGGACAGAGAGTGGGTTGTGCTTGTTCCCTGATGGACAGAGAGTGGGTTGTGCTTGTTCCCTGATGGAGAGAGAGTGACCCGTGCTTGTTCCCTGATGGACAGAGAGTGAGGTGTGCTTGTTCCCTGATGGACAGAGAGTGGGCTGTGCTTGTTCCCTGATGGACAGAGAGTGACCCGTGCTTGTTCCCTGATGGACAGAGAGTGACCCGTGCTTGTTCCCTGATGGACAGAGAGTGAGCTGTGTTTGTTCCCTGATGGACAGAGAGTGAGGTGTGCTTGTTCCCTGATGGACAGAGAGTGGGTTGTGCTTGTTCCCTGATGGACAGAGAGTGGGTTGTGCTTGTTCCCTGATGGAGAGAGAGTGACCCGTGCTTGTTCCCTGATGGACAGAGAGTGAGGTGTGCTTGTTCCCTGATGGACAGAGAGTGGGCTGTGCTTGTTCCCTGATGGACAGAGAGTGACCCGTGCTTGTTCCCTGATGGACAGAGAGTGAGGTGTGCTTGTTCCCTGATGGACAGAGAGTGGGCTGTGCTTGTTCCCTGATGGAGAGAGAGTGACCTGTGCTTGTTCCCTGATGGACAGAGAGTGAGCTGTGCTTGTTCCCTGATAGACAGAGAGTGAGCTGTGCTTGTTCCCTGATGGACAGAGAGTGAGGTGTGCTTGTTCCCTGATGGACAGAGAGTGACCTGTGCTTGTTCCCTGATGGACAGAGAGTGAGGTGTGCGTGTTCCCTGATGGACAGAGAGTGAGCTGTAGTGACCTACCGGGATTCACTGCCCCTGCCTCTCGCCGTGCTCAGGCTGTTCCGGCAGCAGTATGTGCAGGCGCTGGTGTCCTGGCTGGGCTTGTGCGACACCGTCCTGCCAGTGATGGAGGCGTTCCTGGGTGGCCTGGGGCTCGAGGGGACAGACACCTTCCTCTCTGTCCTGCAGAAGGAGCCGCGGCTGGGACACGGGGCTCAGCCTGTCATACAGGTACACTGAGAGAGCTGCCCATGGGGCAGTCAGTCCGTTAGCCAGTTAACGAGGTACGTCAGCCCTGCCTTGTTTAATGGGCTGTGCACCCTGCTCTCTTCCAGGACCTGGTGTCTTTCTCTGTGAGGGACGGTGAGCACACATCTCTGCACGCGCTGTCAGTGAGGGAAAGCGTCTCCTCTGTGCAGGGGGAGAGGGAGGCACCCAGTGTTGATACCAGTCACTGTCACTCTGTCTCCCTGCCTCTGCCTCTGATCCTCAGTGCCTCTGCCTCTGATCCTCAGTGCCTCTGCTTCTGTTCTTAAGTGTCTCTCTGCCTCTGATCCTCAGTGCCTCTGATCCTCGGTGCCTCTGCCTCTGTTGCTCAGTGCCTCTCTGCCTCTGATCCTCAGTACCTCTGCCTCTGAACCTCAGTGTCTCCTCTATGTTTTTCTGCTGGTCTCCTGAGTGCTCCTGTCCCTCCTCAGGGTTCTACGATGCCCGGGCCCGTGTCCTGATCCGCCATGTCTCCTGCCTGCTGCGGGTGTCCCCCAGGGAGCTGGAGGACTTTGAGGAGACACTGGGGGAGAGACTGAGGAGGGGGGGGGAGGAGACAGAGTGAGTGAGAGACTCTGGAGCAGGTTCACCCTAACACACCCCCTGGGCACCCCTGGGGTTCACTGCATCAGTGCCTTAACAGATGTATCTCCCTGGGTAGCTGTGTGTGTGTTGTGTGTGTCAAATTGTTTATCAGTGTGTAGCGGTGTGTGTAACAGTGTGGAGCGGTGTGTGCCGTGTGTGTGTTACAGTGTGTGTCGTGTGTGTGCCGTGTGTGTGTGTAACGGTATGTGTCGTGTGTGCCGTGTGTGTGTGTAACAGTGTGTGTCGTGTGTGTGCCGTGTGTGTGTGTAACAGTGTGTGTCGTGTGTGTGTGTGTAACAGTGCACCACAGTGTAACAGCCTGTGACTCGTGTCTCTGTGTTTCTCCTGCTGCTCTCAGGACTGGCTGCAGCAGTGAGTACAGCTCTGTGTGTCTGTGATTGTGGTGCCTCCGCGGGCTCTGTGGCTCTGCAGGCTCTGACTGCTCTAACTCTCCGCCCCCCAGGGAGGAGGAGTCCCGACGGCGCAGGAAGGAGAGGGGCAGGAAGCTGAAGCGCTACCTCCTGATTGGCCTGGCCACTGTGGGCGGGGGCACCGTGATTGGTCAGTTCGGCTTGCGCTGCCTCTGAGTGCACGGGTGCGGTCAGACCTGTTGCCCAGGACGTGCGACAGACGTGTCTCTCTCCCTGTGTGCAGGCCTGACCGGCGGGCTGGCGGCCCCTCTGGTGGCCGCGGGCGCCGGCGCGGTGATCGGCGCAGGAGGGGCGGCGGCTCTCGGCTCTGTGGCTGGAATTGCCATCATGGCCTCCCTGTTCGGCGCAGCCGGGGCCGGACTGACTGGTGAGCCGACCAACTGCCGCGGTTAGAGACTGAGAAGCACAGCTGTCGGCCAGTCCCTGTGCTGGAGAGCGACACCTCAGGGTCTCTGGTTGTGCGGTAACTCCTCTCCCTCTCTCTCCTGCCCTGTCCCCTTGACCCCTTGACCCCGTGTCTGTGACGGTCTGTCTCCCTGGGTTACTGCCCCGCCTCAGGGTACAAGATGAACAAGCGCGTCGGAGCCATCGAGGAGTTTGAGTTCCGGCCGCTGAGCACTGGGAAGCACCTTCACCTCACCATCGCTGTGACAGGCTGGCTGTGCCGAGGAAAATACAGTGAGGGCCTGGCACCCCGAGACACTGGCACCCACAAACACTTTCACCCCGACACACTGACATCCTGGGCAGAGAACACTGCAGTCTGGCACTGGCCAGTAACACACACACACTCTGATGAGGTGTGTGTGCTGCGTACTGCTCGTGTGACTGTGTGCTGACTGTGTGCTTTTCGTGTCCGGTTGGCCGGTGAGCTTGTCTGGGAATTCTGGAATCAGGTGAGCAGGGATGTGATTGTGTGTGTGTGCGCGTGTGTTTGTGTTGTGTACATCCATTCAGTGTGGCTTCATCCCTGCAGACAGGAAGATAGAGACTCTCTGAGCTGCAGCAAAGTGACATGCTGAATACAGGCCTGTTCCTCGGTCATTCAAGACCCACTGGCTGTTCGTAAGAGTAGGGTCGTTAAACCCCAGAGTCCTGGCTGAATCCTGCAGTCTGGGTTTCCCTGACGTTCCCTTCTCCTCCCCTGACCTGCACCTCAGTGGGGTGAAGTGGATCTCCTTTCTGTAAGTGCAGCGTAGACGCAGTGAGTGGTTGTCGTTGCTGTTTGAATGCACAGCTTTCTGGAGAGAAGCCCAGAGCCCTCATGAATGGCGCATGAGTCCGCAGCAGGGAGCTGCTTGCTGAGCCTCTGTCTCTCTGTCCTGCCCCCACACCCCTTCATCACAGGCTCCTTCCAGGCCCCGTGGGCCAGTCTGAGGCAGTCCAGAGAGCAGTACTGCCTGTGCTGGGAGTCGCGCTACCTGCTGGAGCTGGGTTCAGCGCTGGACTCGCTGCTGGACGGGCTGGTCAGCATGGTGGCCCAGGAGGCCCTCAAATACACCGTGCTGTCAGGTAGGGGGCGCTGTCTCTCCACTGTGTCTCTTCCTTCTTCCTGGCTGATGAACCCCTTCGCTGGGTTCTGTTGCCTCGGGACCGGTCAGTCTTTGTCTCGTGTGTCTGTGATGAGTTACTGTCCGGCTGTCCTGCTTGTCTAGGGATCCTGACCGCACTGACCTGGCCCGCCTCCCTGCTGGCTGTGGCCAGTGTGATTGACAACCCCTGGGGGGTGTGTCTGAGTCGCTCTGCCGAGGTAGGAAAGCAGCTGGCACAGGTTCTGAGGAGCCGGCAGCAGGTAGGCACGGTCTCGCACGGTCTCGCACGGTCTCGCACGGTCTCGCACGGTCTCGCACTAGCTCACACTCTCTCACACTGTCACACTCCGTCTCACACCGACTCACTGTGTCTCACAATGCCCGACACTGACTCACACTTGGTCCTCAGACTGGTGGGTTGTAACTGTGCCCTTTGTCTTGCCCGGCTGTGAGCAGGGAAGGCGTCCTGTCAGCCTGATTGGCTTCAGTCTGGGGGCCAGAGTCATCTACTTCTGCCTGCAGGAGCTGGCCAACGACACAGGTGAGTGGAACGTACCTGACAGAGGTAAAGACACCTGCAGCAGATAGACTATTGGACAGCCTGGTCTACGGCTGCTCATTGCTGATTTCCTGTTTCATCCATGCGCCTCTCAGATTGCGAGGGCGTGATTGAGGACGTTGTCCTGTTGGGGGCGCCGGTGGACGGCTCTGCACGGCAGTGGAAGGCCTTGTCTAGGGTTGTGTCTGGGAGGATCATCAACGGTTACTGCAGGTGTGGGGAGGGACCGCGAAGCGAGCTGGAATTCGGACGTGGATGTGGTGTCTTGTGCTGACCGTGTGTCTTGTCTCAGGGGGGACTGGCTCCTGAGCTTCGTGTATCGCAGTTCGTCGGCACAGCTGTCCGTCGCTGGGCTCCAGCCCATCAACCTGGACGACCGACGCATGATGAATGTGGACTTGTCATCTGTGGTGAGATTACAGAGAAAACATGATTCACAGCATCACTGTACACATGCGCCGCACATCAAAAAAATGTCTTTAAACCCAAAGTCGAGAAGCACAGCCTGAGGAAGCAAAGCTCAGAACTTGTTTTCATGATCCTTCAGGTCAAAGGTCACCTGGACTACATGCGGCAGATTGAAACCATCCTGGTGGCGGTGGGCGTGCCAACCAGGGAGGGGGCGTGTCTCGGTGACGTCCTTTCAATGCCCCAGAAGTCTGTTGCCACGGAGAGAGAACCGAAGCCGGAGCCCGAGTCAGACCAGTCAGCTCTGGGGGGTGGAGCTAATGAAGGAGGAACAGAGCCTGGAGATGAAGCAGGGGGCGTGGTGTGTGGAGCGGGGGTGGAGTCTGTATGCAGATTAGGTGGAGGAGGTGGACCTGGTCAGGAAGAGCCCTCTGTCAGTGAGGCAGAAAGAAAGGAGGAGGATGGTGTCACAACCACCACGTCCCCACAGACTGAGGGGAATGGCGGCAGGAGGGGGGGGCTGGAACATGCTGGACAGTACTGACCTTCTGAATATCACACAGAATTCCTAGCTGCACTGCCAGCCAGGTGTGGGCGCTTGGCCGAGGTGTTTGTAGTGCTACACACAGTTACCCCAGGGGTTACCCTCTGACCACCAAACAGTCCTGGCCACTTGGGGCGATGCCACACAAGATCTCGGGGAGCAGCAGTGCCCTCCAGCTGGGGATGACAGGAAGAGGGGTGTCACGGTGGCCTCCTGACCCCCCTGTGCTCAGCCCTGCCCTGAGCACAGCTCCTGGGAGGTGTGCCCTCAGAGGGGTGAGGGGGTGGGGAGTGCTGCACAACACAACATACTGCGGTCCTACCTCTTCGGCAGCGCCCCCACAGTTCTGAAACGTGAGTGTCCGTGTTGCCGCCCCCTCTCGTGACGGCCTTGTTTAAGCAGGCCGGGCGCCGGGACAGAGACAGGCGGCATGGTCCCAGCTCCAGCTGACCCCTCAGGGACCAGACGGGACACCCCGGCCGTGCCCTGGCCAGCGGGCAGCTGTCCACCTCGCCCTGGACGCTATGGTAGAGGTCAAGCCCGACGGCAGGACACGTGTGGCACACAGACAGACCGGAGGCACGAGGCAGACAAGACTGGGCTGTGAATTGATGTAGTTTAATCCAAAACTGCATGGAATTACAAATGTTCTGCCCCAGAGCAGAAGTTCTGTAAATAAATTCAGTGCCTGAAGGGGTGATGCTCTGCCTGATGCCTGAGTCCGGACACGGGGAGCAGTCAGACATCTCTTCCCCTCTCTGCGTTTCCTCCTCCCCGCACTCGTCCCATCTCCTCTCTCCTGTCCGCACGCTTCCTGCCTGCTCAGTCGTTCAGGGGGCCGACCTGGCAGGGCAGCAGGCTGTCATTCCCAGCATGCTCCATGTCGAACAGGTTGACGGCGTCGGTGGCGGTCGCCGGCGGCTCCCTCTTGCAGGGCGGGTGGTGGGTGGGGTCAGAGGGGTCGGTGGGGTCAGAGGTGAGGGAGGCGGGCGAGGGGGAGGGGGAGGGGGAGGGCAGCGGGGGGTCGCCCCGGTAGCCACTGGGGGAGTTGCGGACGGAGACGGACAGGGGGCTGGGCCGGCGGGTCCAGGAGGGCGGGCAGCAGGGCAGGTAGCGGCCCAGAGCGCGCTTGAAGTCCCGGATGAAGAGGGGGTAGATGATGGGGTTCATGGTGCTGTTACAGTAACCCAGCCAGGTCAGCACATCAAACAGAGCTGGGGGGACACACTCACACACCGCCTGGAGAGAGAGGAGAGAGAGTCACACTCACACACCGCCTGGAGAGAGAGGAGAGAGAGTCACACTCACACACCGCCTGGAGAGAGAGGAGAGAGAGTCACACTCACACACCGCCTGGAGAGAGAGTCACACTCACACACCGCCTGGAGAGAGAGGAGAGAGAGTCACACTCACACACCGCCTGGAGAGAGAGTCACACTCACACATTGCCTGGAGAGAGAGGAGAGAGAGTCACACTCACACACCGCCTGGAGAGAGAGGAGAGAGAGTCACACTCACCGCCTGGAGAGAGAGGAGAGAGAGTCACACTCACACACCGCCTGGAGAGAGAGGAGAGAGAGTCACACTCACACATTGCCTGGAGAGAGAGAGAGGAGAGAATCACACTCACACACCGCCTGGAGAGAGAGGAGAGAGTCACACTCACACACCGCCTGGAGAGAGAGAGAGGAGAGAATCACACTCACACACCGCCTGGAGAGAGAGGAGAGAGTCACACTCACACACCGCCTGGAGAGAGAGGAGAGAGAGTCACACTCACACACTGCCTGGAGAGAGAGGAGATTCACACTCACAAACCGCCTGGAGAGAGAGGAGTCACACACACACCACCTGGAGAGAGAGGAGAGAGAGTCACACTCACACACCGCCTGGAGAGAGAGGAGAGTCACACTCACACACCGCCTGGAGAGAGAGGAGAGTCACACTCACACACCGCCTGGAGAGAGAGGAGAGTGTCACACTCACACACTGCCTGGAGAGAGAGGAGAGTCACACTCACACACCACCTGGAGAGAGAGGAGTCACACACACACCACCTGGAGAGAGAGGAGAGTGTCACACTCACACACTGCCTGGAGAGAGAGGAGAGTGTCACACTCACACACTGCCTGGAGAGAGAGGAGGCTGCCCAGAGAGGACAGGCTGTGCTCCCACTGCCAGCAGGGAGAAATAGAGACAGAGGTGCACTTCCTACTGCACTGTGACAGATACTCTGGGATTAGAGAAACATTCTTCCCGAAATTCAGAAATCTAATCCCAGAGTTCCCACACCTGCCAAAACCACAACAGGTCCCAATCCTACTGGGAGAGGGAGGAGGGAACTCAGTTGATCTGGCAGCCCAGTATGTGATCTCCTGTCACAGCCTGAGGAACAGTGAGTCTGTCTCCCAATAATGCTCCAGCCGAATACAGTATATGTCGATATTATATAATATGTCTTTGTTGTAAATGTCTGTAACATGTCTGTAGATTTTATTTTACTTCTATTTTTTGTTTTGTTCTATATTAATTTTATTATTTTTATTTGCTTTGGCAACACTGATTGTACCTATCGGTCATGCTAATAAAGCACCTTGAATTGAATTGAATTGAATTGAGGAGAGTCACACACACCACCTGGAGAGAGAGGAGAGTGTCACACTCACACACCGCCTGGAGAGAGAGAGGAGAGAGAGTCACACTCTCACACTGCCTGGAGAGAGAGAGGAGAGTCACACTCACACACCGCCTGGAGAGAGAGGAGAGAGTCACACTCAGCACCTGAAGAGAGAGGAGACGCTCGCACACACAGAAACTGGACACGGAGGACAGGCTCAGTGACCACAGCCTGGTCACAGAAACAGGCTGTGCTCCCACCGCCAGCAGGAAGAAGTAAAAATGGAGATGCACTTTCTGCTGCACTGCAAGAAACACAACCACACAAACAATTATACTGTAGCTAAAATAAATCTAATCTCAGAATTCCCACTCCTGCCAGAATCAGAACAGCTTCCAATCCTACTGGGGGAGGAAACTCACTAGAGCTGCAGCCCAGTGTGTGATCTTGTCACAGCCCGAGGAACAGAGACTGAGCATCTCAAGTACGTTTTATGTAAATGTCTTGCTGTTTGTCATTTGCTATTGCTTTAGCAACACTGTTATTCATCGGTCATGCCAATAAACCTGCTAGAATCTGAGTTTGCATCTCTGTAACACGGACTGGGTGCCCAGAGAGAGAAACAGGAGACACTGGGGAAAAGTCACACTGACAGGCCGCCTGCAGTGAGCCAGGAGAATCATACACAAGACACACACAAAGCACAAACCCCACTGACACAATCGATTTTTATTCACTATTCCAAACTCCACACAAGGTGATAGCAGACTTGATACTAGTGTTTTATTACTTTAAGATTTAAAAGACAAAAGTAATTTTGTATCTTCTGCCATGAGACTTTTCTCTGAACTCACTGCCACGCGCGCCGGCACAGGCCTGGAGGACAGGCTGAGGGGTGTGCGTGTCGGCCACTGCAGACTGGGGAGCTGACAGGAGTGAGGATCCATCTGGCACTGAGGTGCCATTGAGCAAGAGCTGTGTGTGCCCAGGGAGACACACGCCCACTGTGCACACAGTTACACACAATGTTATACACACACACTCCCACACGCCCACTGTGCACACAGTTACACACACACTGCTACATTGCAAATATTTTTGCTTTGGCTCACCTGAAATTCATCAGCCATATCAATACGACTCAGAATGTGTGAGTGACAGAGCGCGAGAGCGATGAGTGAAAGGAGACGGGGGTCCTCTGACCTGCGCCATGTTGGAGATGAAGAAGGGCAGCCAGGCAACAAAGAACAGCCCCAGCAGGACCCCCAGGGTCAGACTGGCCTTCAGGGCGCGGCGCCCGTGTCGGTGAGCCAGCCTGCGCTCGCCGGAGCCCCCTGGACATGGTGGAGAGGGATGAGGGTGCTGGGAGAGAGGAGGTCAGCAATCAGTGTCACAGACAGGGTACAGCCCAGCCTGGGCACAGCGCCACTTGACTCCCACTGACACAAACAGGAGTCCAGCCTGGGCACAGTGACACAAACAGGAGCCCAGCCTGGGCACAGTGACACAGACCGGAGCCCAGCCTGGGCACAGTGACACAGACACAACAACACAGACCGGAGCCCAGCCTGGGCACAGTGACACAGACACACAGCAACACAGACCGGAGCCCAGCCTGGGCACAGTGACACAAACAGGAGCCCAGCCTGGGCACAGTGACACAGACAGGAGCCCAGCCTGGGCACAGTGACACAGACAGGAGCCCAGCCTGGCCACAGTGACACAGACCAGATCCCAGCCTGGGCACAGTGACACAGACAGGAGCCCAGCCTGGGCACAGTGACACAGACACAACAACACAGACCGGAGCCCAGCCTGGGCACAGTGACACAGACACACAGCAACACAGACCGGAGCCCAGCCTGGGCACAGTGACACAAACAGGAGCCCAGCCTGGGCAGAGCATTGAAACACACGCTGACACACTGAAGACCACTTCCAACTCTGACTCAACATCCTCTTTGTCACTGGTGTGGAGATCTTCTCCCTCTCACCCCTCCCCTTCCCTCACGATGCCCTGCAGCCCTGATGCCCAGTCCCCCCTGCCAGGGGAACGGGTTCACACTGGTTCAGTTGCACCCAGAGCCCCAGGGTGCCCTCTCGTTTGTAACCTTCCTCACGCTCGTATGCCAACCCTCCAGAGGGCGCAGCCCGCAGACAGTGGTCACAGTGTTAAACAGACCATCAGTAATGTGATAAAGGAACATTCAATCACTAGAATATTTCCTCTGTGCCTTGCAGCAATATACACGTCTTTACACACGAGGAATAGACAATACTTCTCCCAGCAGGCTGATGGCACTGTGGCTCTGTGCTCCAGTCCTCTTCGCTCTGCTGGGAGCCGTGAGGATGAGGATGAGCAGCTCCTCTCCCTTCGCCCCGCAGACCGGACCCACGCCGCCTCGTCTTGCACCCTCTCTCGGTTCTTGGTGGATCTTGGCGTTTCTTTGTTTTGCATTTCTCCAGTCTTGCCGAAGCTCCGATTCCCTGGAGGATTGTAAAAAAAAAAGCGTCCCCCCCACCCCCCCCAGCGGGGCGGGGCTGTCGCTCACCTGTGCGGGCGGGGCCAGCGCGAGGGCGGTGGCCAGGGAGGCGACCTGGCGCGCCTGGCGCCGGGCAGCCAGCAGGATGCGGCAGTAGGTGAAGGAGATGGCGGCGGACGGCAGGAAGAAGGTCAGGCAGGAGGCCACCAGGGCGAAGGGCAGGCTGACCCGCAGGCGGCACTCCCCCGGCGCTGGCAGCGGGGGGGCGCCCAGGGCGTGCCAGCCCATCTCGATGGGCAGGAAGGAGGCCAGCGCGGCCAGGCTCCAGGCGGCCAGGATGAGCAGCAGCGCGCGGCCGGGCGTCATGCGGAGCTTGTAGCGCAGCGGGCAGATGATGAGCAGGTACCGGTCCAGGCTGATCAGGCACAGGTTCAGGATGGAGGCGCTGCAGCACATGACGTCGAAGGAGACCCAGACGGAGCAGAGGCCCGGCGCCAGCACCCAGCGGCCGCACAGCGCGTTCAGCATGGCCGGGGGCATGACCGCCAGCCCCACCATCAGGTCGGACATGAAGAGGGACACCAGGAAGTAGTTGGAGGTGCTGCGCAGGGCGCGCTGCGTGCAGATCAGCAGGATGAGCAGCGTGTTGCCCGCTACCGTCAGCAGGACGATCAGGGAGAGAGCCGCGGCCACCCAGCCGCTGCCCCCCCCCGCCGCGCCCCTCGGCCAGGGCAGCGACTCGTTCCCTCCCGCCTCCATCCCACTGCCCCCGCAGCCGGACGCACGCCTCGGGCCTGAAGGAGTTCGTCTCCTTCCATCAGGGGGTCGGCCGGTTCATCGAGCAGCCCGGGGCCGGCGCAGCGGTCAGGCGAGGTCTCGGAGTGGCCGTGTGGTGGTCAGGCGAGGTCTCGGAGTGGCCGTGTGGTGGTCAGGCAAGGTCTGTGCAGCTTTCCCCTCACGGAGTCATGAAACCTGCGCGCAGCGGACCCCTCTCTCTGGTGTGGCTGTGGCTGTGTCTGCGGGCTCCTCGCGAGCGTGTGGGCTGGGTAAGAGTGTGTGTGCGTGCTATGCGAGGTGGAGTCTGTGCGTGCCAGCCGTGTCCTCGGCCTCCTGTTCTGCTATGTGAGCTGTGAGCAAGTGTGTGGCTCCTGTGTGGCATCACAGCTCATGCAAATCACAACCCACAACGAAGAGAAGAGGCAGTTCAGAAAAGACACCGTCCTCTTTGAAAGCGTGCCGTTACGTCAGAGGCAAGAGCGGCACCTATCCGGGCCGAGCCAGGACCCATAGCCGAGCCATCCTGCCGCAGTGGAGCAGTAGGGGGACCCCTTTAATCCCAACAGGGGGTTCTGGTGAGATCACCCCAACAGGGCGGCTGTGGAAATACTGGCACACTGACAGCCCACTCTGGTGCGTGTGTGTGTGTGTCTGTCTACCTTCTCTTGCCACCCCTCCCTCCTCTAACCGGCCTGTTCCCGGCTTCCCTAATCCCCGTATCCACCACTCCAGCCCACCCTTGGGCTTATCCGGTTGCTCTGCCGGGAGGAAAACCGTGTCTCTGCATCCAGATCCGGATAATCCCTCTTCTTCAGCGAGCTCTCACTGCCTCCACGCCACTGAGCCACCGAGCAGACTCTTCTGAATAATAATGACAGCCCCTTCCTGGTGCCAGTTCTAGTAAATGAGATTCTAGTCGAGCTACATTGAAATGTTTTCATTTGCTTTAGCAGGGGGTGCAGCAGGGATCTGCAGAGAGCGATCAGGGCTCTGAACTCAGATCTGGACAGCTGTGGGCTCAAACCCCAGACAAGACAGCTGCTACCCCCTGAGACTCAGGGCTGTATGGCTCAGATGTTTCAGTTAAATACCCCGGTGCAAAAAGGGGAACAAAACCGAGGCTTTGGGAAAACACCTCAGACAACAATCCAGCACTCACCACCAACCACTAGAGGGCACCCACACCCCTCCAGCCAGCTTTCCCACGAAAGGAACCAACCAGAAGTCGGCCACGAGTACAGCAGGTAGCCCTCACTGACCCGAGGGCCAAACTGGCACGGACTTCCCATCTGCCTCCGAGCGGAAAGTACCATGCAGACACTGCGTCCAATTATATACCGAGTCAATCACATGTCAGAGGAGAGTTAAAAAAGAGAAAAGAACAAATCGGTTGAGCGTGAGCTGGTGGCCAGGCGACCATCATCGAGCGACAGAATCGCTCAGCCAGCAGGATGCCCAAGTCCAGTGGGCCGTGGGCTGGGAGCAGCGCGATGACCGACGAGGTCGCGCTTCTCCGCAGCCACCAGGACCGGCGACCTGCCTGCCGGGGGACAGCAGAGGGGAGAGCCTGAGCTCAGACCCCGGGGGCCGACGGGCTGAAACACACACGCTCCCTCTTGCACTCCAAACCCTCTCTGAAAGAAGGGGAGAGCAAGGCTGGAGAGGAAGAGGAAGAGGAGGGGGTCGCGTCTGCGCTCCCTCGGTCACACACAGCCGACACAAAGGAAAGAGCTCGGAGGCCAGAAACCACTTTGTCCTTTATTGATGTTGTGTTGGAGGCTCGAACACACGAGGTCAACATCTCAAGTCTAAGCTTTACAAAACGAAAAACAAGGTAACAGAGGAAGATCTCGCAGACAGAAACCTCGGCCCTGGTCAGGCAGACGAGAGGCCGGACTCGGCAGAGACCAGGGTCACACACAGCGGCTCGGCCGATTCCGGCGCTGTCCGCCTGCTGGGGGGGCCGGGCCGCGACTCCGAGACGGGCCGTGCCGGGCACACGCCTCCAGGCCGAGACTGAAGCCTCACCCGGAGACATCAGCGCCACGCGGTGCCCGGGACAGCGGGACGGGGGGGCGCAGGGTCCCCAGAGAGACAGCCAGACACACACCCCGACAGTCCGACAGAAAGACAGCGCGACACGGACAGACTGAGGACAAGACGAACCATCACCAAAAATTCATATCACTTTTCTCTCCTTTTTGTACAAAATACTTTCATCCAATGGAGTCATTAGCATAAGGTTCTGCTGAGTTGCTTTTACAATTTATACAGGAGGGGAAGGAAGGGTTAGTGACAGTACAGGTGGCAATGATAACTGAAGCCGAAGGGAAACTGCGAGTCCTGTTGCTGCAGCCTGCGGGCAGACCAGCACGAACAG
This sequence comes from Lepisosteus platostomus, assembly GCF_059453375.1. Taxonomy (NCBI): domain Eukaryota; kingdom Metazoa; phylum Chordata; class Actinopteri; order Semionotiformes; family Lepisosteidae; genus Lepisosteus; species Lepisosteus platostomus. The sequence goes on along the minus strand of NC_142633.1, from coordinate 17,739,538 downwards.
AGAGAAACCCAGCGACAACAACGGTGGCAACAGTAACAGAACAAAGTCAAATGGCTTCAGGGAAAAGGAGATCGATCGATGACAACAACATAAAAAAGAAAACCAAAGAACACAATGAAAGCCTTTTATCCTAATGAAGAGAGTGCTCAGCGCCGGGGAGGGAGGGGTGGAGTGAGAGGAGACACAGGTGGCGAGAGGAGAGGGCGGGGGAACAGGAGCGTCGGGCTCTAACTCTGCTGTTTGCGTTTCAGCGCCTCCATCAGGTCGTTCTTCAGGGCCTCCTGCTTCGACTTGTCGGCCAGAGTCTGAACGCTCCTGCAGGGGGCGGAGAGGAGAGAGGCGAGAAACTGTTGGTGTGCTGCTGACCTGCCCTCCCTTGCACAGCGCCCAGGCAAGGGAGCTCAGGAGACAGCGCGACACTGCACCCTGCAGGCAGACTGCTGTTAGTGCGCAGAAGGTCAGGCTGGCAGCACTCCGGCACACATGGTTACCAGTTAGTGTCCAGCAGGTGCGCTGCAGCGCTGTGAGTGAGGGATGCACTGTGACACACACACACACGCACACAGCAGGGAACACATCCCACTCCCAATCCACAGCAGCATGGTCACCTCCAGGTTTTCCCTGCCATTCCAGTGGTGCAGAGCAGTGAAATTGACCGGATGTGGGGGAGGGATAACGCCCACGCTTCGCACCGGGAGCCTGATTGATGGCGCTTTAAATCTTGAAGACGTTCAGGACGCTGTGGCACGAGTCTGCTTGACAACGCTGGAAAACCTGGGCTGGATTAGGCGTCTGTGCACTGAGAGGCCGAACAGTTCTCCTGCACGTCTCAGGCCCGGTCAGTAAGACACACACACAGTGTCACTCCCACACGGGCAGGCTGTACCTGAGCCCTAGTTATCGGGCTGAATGAAGATCTGGCGCTGGGTCAGCACCTGGGACAGCTCCCTCTGGAGCTGCCTGTACTTTTGATTATCAGGCAAAGAGTCAATAGATCTGGAGGGAGAGAGGAAAGAGGAAGAGCAGGAGAGGAGGGAGGGTTGCAGGAGGAGAGCAGGGGGAGAGAGGGGCAGGAAGGCAGATAGAGGGGGTAGGGAGGAGGGGAGGGATGGAGTCAGGAAGAGGGGACAGGAGAAAGAAATGAAGAGGAGCAGAGTAAGAACAAGATCAGTGGGAGGAGAACCAGCTCAGGCTGGCCCTGACTCAGGGACACACTCTGAACCCCGAGATTCACCGCAGAGCCAATCCCATGTTTACAGGCCCATCCAGTCCAGTCCCACACTGGCTGTGTCTACAGACCAGTCCAGTCCAGTCCAGTCCCACACTGGCTGTGCGTCTACAGACCAGTCCAGTCCAGTCCCACACTGGCTGTGCGTCTACAGACCAGTCCAGTCCAGTCCCACACTGGCTGTGCGTCTACAGACCAGTCCAGTCCAGTCCCACACTGGCTGTCTACAGACCAGTCCAGTCCAGTCCCACACTGACTGTGCGTCTACAGACCAGTCCAGTCCAGTCCCACACTGGCTGTGCGTCTACAGACCAGTCCAGTCCAGTCCCACACTGGCTGTGCGTCTACAGACCAGTCCAGTCCAGTCCCACACTGGCTGTGCGTCTACAGACCAGTCCAGTGCAGACCAGTCCAGTCCCACACTGACTGCCTCTGTTCCCAGAGAGTGTTTTTGTACCTGAGCCCGTTGACGATGTCCTTGGTCTTCCCAAAGTAGATCTCGTTGAGAGTGGAGCGGATCTTATTTTCCATATCCTGACAAAGACAAGGGGAGAGACGATTGAGGTTTTTATTCCTTTTTTCTCCCGATTCCCATGAGGAAATCCCGCTACTGTGTCTCTACACTGAGTGTCTCCCATTCACTGAGCACCAGGTGAGAGGAAAAATGATTTCCCGAAGGGCAACCAATAGGCAGCTCTGAACTTGTCACACTACGACAGTTTCAGCCAATCAGACAGCCCGACCAAGGCTGCAGTTCCACTCACCTCCACCAGGCGGCCGATGTTGGCGATGTGTGGAGACGACTCGCTCACTGTCTCATCCTTCTCCATCTGAGAGAAAGGAGGAGACAAACACAGTAAGTGACTTGGAATGCTCCGAATGGTGACCTCAAACCAGTCAGTGCAGTGGGTCACCGGTCAGCTGCGTGGGGCCTGTCTGGCTAGAACAATGACCCATCCGGCACTGACTGCTGCTGGCCTGGTCCGAGTCCAGCCCATCCAGTCTGAGAATTACCTGTCTGGTCAGGCTGCCTCCCAGGTTCATGGTGCCAGAACCGGTCTTTGTCGTCTGGAGCCACAGCATCACAGTGGAGGTTAGTTTGTAGTGGGCAGTGCGGCCGCTTGATTTTTCCTGAGAGTGTGGAAATCAGGTAATAATGTTAACTACACTTCGTTCTGCTCTCTCTTCCTGCCTCTCTCCTCCTCGCCAGCTCTTCGAAACACCTTCCTCTGTCCCTTGTCCTCTCCCATCTCTCCCTCCCCATCTCCCTCGCCCTCTCACCTGCACCTCCACCACATGGATGGAATCCCAGCAGCCCTTGATCTTCTTGGATCCGTCTCCAGCTTTTTTGATCAGGATCACTCCAGCAAAGCCGTGGTCCAGATCCCACAGGTACACTGAAGACACGCCCCCCTCGAAGTACCTATCAGAAAACAGCACTGAGCCACACACACCTCGAAGTACCTATCAGAGACCAGCGCTGAGAAATGCCCCCTCAAAGGACATATCAGAGACAATCGCTGAGACACGCCCCCCTTGAAGTGCCTATCAGAGACCAGCCCTGAGACACACCCCCTCGAAGTGCCTATCAGAGACCAGCGCTGAGACACACCCCCTCGAAGTGCCTATCAGAGACCAGCGCTGAGACACACCCCCCTCGAAGTGCCTATCAGAGACCAGCGCTGAGACACACCCCCCTCGAAGTGCCTATCAGAGACCAGCACTGAGACACGCCCCACACACAGCGCTCACACCAATCACAGTGTAGTTCCGAAACACATCGACACATCTCACATTACCTATCAGAGAACAGGACAGACATGCACACGACGAAAAGCCCGTCCCAAAGAACCAATCCCAGGACTGCTCTTCAACACAGCGAACTACTGGTCACAGTGGATACTCACAGGTCCCTGTACTGGTCAAAGGCATTGTTGGCCTCAATCTCCAGTTTGCGAAGCCGGGCGGAGGGCATAGCTCCATCATCGATCGGCGGCTCGTATTTATTACTCCAGGGAGACCTGGACAGCCAGACACAGACACGGTGCTTCAGAAAAAGAGGAGACGCACACGGACACAAAGGACAGACGGAGGCCACACAGCACCGGGCGCCACCTGTAGGAGTCGCCATCTCGGTTGTAGTCGCACAGCAGGTAGTCCTTCCCCACGATCTTGTCCCGCGCGATCTTCAGGGGCTGGTCGACCGAGGACAGCAGATCCTCACACAGGCTGGGGACCTGGGGAGAGAGAGGGAGAGAGTGAGGGAGAGAGGGAGGGTGAGAGAGTGAGGGAGAGAGGGAGAGAGGGAGGGTAAGAGAGAGAGAGAGGGAGGGAGTGAGGGTGAGAGAGAGAGAGGGAGAGAGTGAGGGTGAGAGAGGGAGAGAGTGAGGGTGAGAGAGGGAGGGGGAGAGAGGGAGGGAGTGAGGGTGAGAGAGAGAGAGGGAGGGAGTGAGGGTGAGAGAGGGAGGGAGGGAGGGGGAGAGAGGGAGGGAGTGAGGGTGAGAGAGAGAGAGGGAGGGAGTGAGGGTGAGAGAGGGAGGGAGGGAGGGGGAGAGGAGGTCCTCACTAGTGCACAAAGGGGAGAGAGGGGAGCTGGCCTCTGTTCCCTGCCGCATTCTTCCTTCTCGGCAGTTCAATTATACGCACCCTTTCCCTCGCCCTGCCTCCTGCTCTCCCCTTACCTTGCAATTTGTATCCCTTTCTTCGAGCGCAGTGAGGCGGCGAGGAGCAGGGCTGCTGTTACAGGACCTGATGACACAGGACACCCCCCACGCTTCCCAGTGTGGGCCCAGACAATACCCGCACAGTGTGGGGAGGAGAGGGGAGTGGGGAGCACAGGGTGGGGGCAGAGCCGCTTCCCACTGCCGCGGGGAAACCACCCCTCTTCCTGCCGCCCCCCCGCCCTGACAGGCACAAGGGCCGCCTTGTTCCCCCGTCGCTGGGAAACACGACCCCGCACACCTGGCAGCCACCCCCAGCACGGCGCCGTTAACCTCTTCCCTGCCGGAGAGAGGGACGGGCCGGGAGCAGGAGGCTCGCTGCCTGAACACAGCCGCACTGGCCGCTGGGATTGGGCACGAGCCGGCTCACCAGCTGCAGGCTCTTCCACAGAACAAAAACTGGGAACGGACGTTTTATCAGCCCTTGGCAGGGTAGCACTTCAAAGTGTCAGGCAGCTGTGCACTGGGAGTCCAGGCAGGGAGAGACAGACAGTGTAGCTCCCAGCCCTGGGCTGAGAGAGAGACAGGGAGAGACAGACAGTGTGGCTCCCAGCCCTGGGCTGAGAGAGAGACAGGGAGAGACAGACAGTGTGGCTCCCAGCCCTGGGCAGAGAGAGAGAGACAGGGAGAGACAGACAGTGTAGCTCCCAGCCCTGGGCAGAGAGAGAGAGACAGGGAGAGACAGACAGTGTAGCTCCCAGCCCTGGGCTGAGAGAGAGACAGGGAGAGACAGACAGTGTGGCTCCCAGCCCTGGGCTGAGAGAGAGACAGGGAGAGACAGACAGTGTGGCTCCCAGCCCTGGGCTGAGAGAGAGACAGGGAGAGACAGACAGTGTGGCTCCCAGCCCTGGGCAGAGAGAGAGAGACAGGGAGAGACAGACAGAGTAGCTCCAAGCCCTGGGCAGAGAGAGAGAGACAGGGAGAGACAGACAGTGTAGCTCCCAGCCCTGGGCCGAGAGAGAGAAAGGCGGGGATAAATCGCTGAGGCTTAGAGAGTGACTGACAGCCATGTTAATGACAAATAATGAGTTCCAGGGCCAGACTGCAGCCAGCACCTGTGCGATCACACGCTCAGGAATCGGGGTCAGCGGGAGATGAGGGTACGGCAGAGTGAGACAGGCTGGGAGAATGAGAGAGCACCTCCTAGCCAGTGAGAAGGTACTGCAAAGAGTGAGAAGTCACAAGGAAAGAGAGGGGGGGAGGCAAACTCCCAGCTGTCTGAAGGGGGTTCACAAGGAATGGCTTCCTCGCCCCACCCTTCACAGACAGAGACACCGCACGTCAGAGCCTCCCTCTCCGCACAGACACCCTGTTTCCACAGCAACGCCAGGGAGCGCCCGCTGCCACGGCTGGCCATCAGAGTGGTCACTCACCAGGTCAATGAGGTCACTCAGGTTCTTCTCAATCTGCTGGGGTGGCAGGCGCCTCATCAAGTCCAGGGCACAGTCAAGCTGCTGGTCACTCTGCAGTGGACAGACACACAGAAGCCCTGAGAGCCTGGGACAGGGCTGTATCCCCATCACTGCCAAGACCACAGAACTGTCCAGACTGTGAAAACACTAGGACTGCACACCGACAGGCCACTGGCATTAGCAACAACACTGTACTGCCGGCCTAATAATTGTAACCCCAGTCACACACCACAGAGGGACAGGAGCTCTGTGATGAATCAACTGGCTCACAAAAAAAAATGACACATCAAGAACAAGCAAATTGTATCCATGCTGGGGCACAGCTGAGGTGAGACAGACTACAGAAAGCCTGGTACAGCTCTGTCACTCCTCCTTAACACACACATGCTGGAACAGCCTGTATCCTCACAGCATCTCTGAATAATCACGCACAGGATTCCAGGCCTCCGTTTCACAGAGAACTTGAGGAACTTTACCTATTTATTATATATCTGGATCCACACTGATCCAAGTGACAGGCGGCCTGATGTTTCCTTCTAATCCCAGACAACGGCACAGTGTAATACAGACTATTAGCGCTTTTTAAGAATATAAACAGAAACTCAGACAGGTTACAAACAAAAAGAAACTATTCAACCCATCTAGTCTGATCCCAGGGAACTGGTCTTGACATCTATCCCAGACTGCACTATCCAAACAGAATGGTCCTATCCCCCAGACCTTAACTAGACTGGGCTAAAGACATTTTACTGGAAATGATCAGAATTTGGTCATTTTGTACAGTAAAACGTACTTCTTCAGGCAGAGAAGAAACTGGCAGATTCTTGTCTTTATGACAGAAGTTCAAGAGCTCCTGGTTCCATGTGGGAGAGAGACTCGCACAGATCACAGACATGCTGTTTACTAACAGATCCTTTTCTGATTAAACACGGCCAACATCTGGATGACCCCAGAGGTCAACATCTGGAGAGGGGGAGGGGGGCAGCGAGCCTGGCTATTTCCCTCTGGACATTAAAAGCGTCCCCCCTTGAGAACCTGCGCTCTCAACTCTGGTTTAGATTTACTTAATGCACTCAGGTTGTTATAGTAATTTATTGAACAGGACATGTTCTGTATTATAGATTTTATCGACCATGGCACACTATGTGTTGCATTTTACTGCAGCAGACATATCGCAGTCCCTTTGTGTAAACAACAAACAGCTGAGACACACAGGGAGAGTGCACAGGAAATGCTCGTAGCACTTAGAATGGACAAAACATGTTGGTGCGTCACTCAACCAGAGAGAGACAGTCAGTGCCAGTGTCTCAGTGAGCCAGTCAGTGTCTCAGGCAGACAGGGTCAGTGTGTCTGTGTCTCAGGGAGACAGGGGCAGTGTGTCTGTGTCTCAGGGAGACAGGGGCAGTGTGTCTGTGTCTCAGTGAGGCAGGATCAGTGTGGCAGTGTCTCAGTGAGGCAGGATCAGTGTGGCAGTGTCTCAGTGAGGCAGGATCAGTGTGGCAGTGTCTCAGTGAGGCATTGTCACAGTGAGGCAGGCAGTGTGTCAGTGTCTCAGGGAGGCAGGCAATGTGGCAGTGTCTCAGTGAGGCAGGGTCAGTGTGGCAGTGTCTCAGTGAGGCAGGGTCAGTGTGGCAGTGTCACAGTGAGGCACGATCAGTGTGGCAGTGTCTCAGTGAGGCAGGGTCAGTGTGGCAGTGTCTCAGTGAGGCAGGGTCAGTGTGGCAGTGTCTCAGTGAGGCAGGATCAGTGTGGCAGTGTCTCAGTGAGGCATTGTCACAGTGAGGCAGGCAGTGTGTCAGTGTCTCAGGGAGGCAGGCAGTGTGTCAGTGTCTCAGTGAGGCAGGGTCAGTGTGGCAGTGTCTCAGTGAGGCAGGGTCAGTGTGGCAGTGTCTCAGTGAGGCAGGGTCAGTGTGGCAGTGTCTCAGTGAGGCAGGGTCAGTGTGGCAGTGTCTCAGTGAGGCAGGGTCAGTGTGGCAGTGTCTCAGTGAGGCAGGATCAGTGTGGCAGTGTCTCAGTGAGGCATTGTCACAGTGAGGCAGGCAGTGTGTCAGTGTCTCAGGGAGGCAGGCAATGTGGCAGTGTCTCAGTGAGGCAGGGTCAGTGTGGCAGTGTCTCAGTGAGGCAGGGTCAGTGTGGCAGTGTCTCAGTGAGGCAGGATCAGTGTGGCAGTGTCTCAGTGAGGCAGGGGCAGTGTGTCAGTGTCTCAGTGAGGCAGGCAGTGTGTCAGTGTCTCAGTGAGGCAGGGTCAGTGTGGCAGTGTCTCAGTGAGGCAGGGTCAGTGTGGCAGTGTCTCAGTGAGGCAGGGTCAGTGTGGCAGTGTCTCAGTGAGGCAGGGTCAGTGTGGCAGTGTCTCAGTGAGGCAGGGTCAGTGTGGCAGTGTCCCAGTGAGGCACGATCAGTGTGGCAGTGTCCCAGTGAGGCAGGCAGTGTGTCAGTGTCTCAGGGAGGCAGGGTCAGTGTGTCAGTGTCTCAGTGAGGCAGGGTCAGTGTGTCAGTGTCTCAGTGAGGCAGGGTCAGTGTGTCAGTGTCTCAGTGAGGCAGGGTCAGTGTGTCAGTGTCTCAGTGAGGCAGGGTCAGTGTGGCAGTGTCCCAGTGAGGCACGATCAGTGTGGCAGTGTCACAGTGAGGCACGATCAGTGTGGCAGTGTCTCAGTGAGGCACGATCAGTGTGGCAGTGTCTCAGTGAGGCAGGGTCAGTGTGGCAGTGTCTCAGTGTGTCAGTGTCTCAGTGAGGCAGGCAGTGTGGCAGTGTCTCAGTGAGGCAGGGTCAGTGTGGCAGTGTCTCAGTGAGGCAGTGTCCCAGGGAGGCAGGCAGTCAATTGCAGTGCCAGTCAGTCACTGTCTCTGTCTCTTCACGGACGCGACATACTGCCCCCGGTGTCGAACACACACCGACACTCAGCACAGCCCCTGCTACAGGTGAGGCCAGCAGCCGGCGGGGAGGGGCTGCTCGGTGGAGTATTACCGGATCCCCGACACTGCGTAGCTGTTGCTATTTTAGCCACTGGGGCTGCCGGACTGCCCCCTCAACACCGCAGCTCCATAAGGTCCAACTGCGGACGCGCACCTCTGTTGTCGTTATTCCCGACACTAGCATTGCTCCTGGACATTATTATCAGTCCTGCGGCCGGGACCCTGCACCCAGAACCGAGCCGAGCGCCGCAGGACAACACTTCCTATAACGGGACAGGTCTCAGTCGCCCCGAACCCAGTCTCCCCCTCGGCTCCGGCCTTACCATCTCGGCGGCTCTCGGATTATCCGGGGGGGTCACGACGCCTGGAGAATCTGTAGGAAGGAGATGTTATTTCCCCGCGACTTGCGATGTACTATTTTATTTCTATTTTTGTTTTTGTCCAAGTCGGAGCCCCACGGCCCAGCCCAGTCAGCCAGAGCACTTCCTGTACCGGAGACACTGCAGGGAGAAGGGGGGAGGGGGGCAGGCATGCATATCCGGGTCACGCCGCCCTGGCTCGGGGGCAGCCAATCAGCGAGCAGCACCCGAGCCATTGCCAAGTATGGACAGAGAGGGGGTGTGGAGAGCGAGGCGGCCGGCCTGTGTTCATGGCCTAGAGAGAGAAAATTAAGCATTTACTTGAACATTTTTTAACACATATTTATATTTATGCTATCGTGAATCATAGTATGAACAAGAATAACTGGGTATATGATGCAAACTATACAAGTCAAATTATGTTTGGAGAAAAAGTGAAATATTTCCTTATGTGGCATTATGCTGACAGTTCAAGTAGGGAGCTGTGTCAGCAGGCGTAGGCTGCAAAGGAACAAGTTCAGGTTTATTCCTGAAGAGAAGCAAAGACCCGAAGACAGCTGAAACCACAGCCGAAATGTTGTTTCCAGTTCTGCTGACATGTCACTGTCTCTCTCTTGGACGCTGGAGCGCAGCAGGGACACCACAGAGAGGTGTTAACTACCCGATGAGCGCCGAGTCACCTGGGAAGGTCCTCTTGTGACACTTGGAAACGAAGGCAGGTCCCATCACCCCCAGTCTCGTGCGCAGGTCTGTGACAGCGGGTCACTTAGGAAGACAAGTCCAGTGCCCAGGGCAAGAGCTCCTTGAGACGGCGTCCCGCTGTCCGGCAGAGAGAGAGACACTCAGTGGGCCGCCGGCCTGTTGCTGGGACACCGGCAGGCTCTTTTATGTTCAGTGTGTTTAGTGTTTTTTCTGGGAAAAGAGAATATTACGTGGCACCATATATAATAATGAACGAATGTGAGCAATTGTCGTGGCATGAAAGATCTAAACAAATCCAACAATAATATAAAAACAGGAATAAATGACTAGGAAAAGGGAAACCAGAGATTTGGAAGAGATAAGCAGAGGCAAAAGAGGAAAGAAAATAAAAGGTAGTGATAGGACAGACGAGGAAAGCCAGAGTCTTCAAGGTCTGTCCCAGGTTCTGCACTGTGACACTTCAGAGAGTGAAGAGCTGCAACGTGTTCTAAAGACAGAAAATACAAAGTTTTCTCAGAAAGAGCTTTCTTCAGGTTCAAAAGAAAATAAAAAAAAATAAAACTGAAAACTTGAATTCAGGTCTGCCGGCTTCGTGGCAAGACGAGCAGAGCCCGTCTGTACCGAGCCCTGAGCCCACAGGAGGGGCAGGCAGAGCTGGCGTGAAGGAAGCAGAGGATCCGGGGCTCCAGCACGGGAAGAGTGACCACAGGGCGGCGATCCGTCACCCGCTCACTCACACTCGCACACAATCACTTACACCCACTCAGACACTCACTCTCCCTCAGATACACTCAGACACTTACACAGAGCACACTCACACTCGCACTGGTGTGACTGGCTCTCTGGTGTTATGACAGGACAGGGGTAGAGGGTGTTCAGGCTGTGGTAACGTTCCTTCACGCCTCTCTACGTTATTATTGAGCCCGGCGACTCCACGCCACGCTGTGCCCACGCCGTGGTCCCGCACCTCCTCTGAACTCCCACTCGGGAGCTGGCGGCACCGGTGTCCCGGCACCGCCGCCGGTATGAAGGACAGGGCCGCGGTTCCGGCGTGCGTGCGCGCACGTCTCCGGCGTTATTCTGGGTTTTTATCGACTTCAGATCCGCCCCAAAGACGTCGCGCCTGTTGCAAAAACTGTTTATCTTGAATTTTGACTTTTCTGTTCCGCGTCTCACAAGAACTCTTCTCCCCAGCTCTCATAGCTTTGCTACCCTCACAGCCACGGGTTTAAACTTTTAAGCAGCAGCACAATTAAGAAGAAGCAATTAACTGTTAATTGTGGCAAGGGAGAATAATTAAACCAGCAAGTGACCAACTCAAACCTACATTTTAGTAAGGCAGCGACTAATTATTTTTGGGTACGTTCTGTAATAGCTAAGGACCGAGCAATACAAAACAAAAACATTTCAAAACAATGAACTTCACGGATCACAAATTCCCTTTCCTCGATCCAATTCAATTCCCTCAATCCTAAACTTGATGAGATTATCGCGAGAACGCCGTCTACCCGCTTTGACCTTAAAGGGGTGCCGCAACTCTCGCGGTACTTGGTCACACGGAGGAAGATGTCTGAAGGAGAGCTGGGCAGGAAGTGGGACCGCTGCCTCGCGGACAGCGCTGTCAAACTCGGTAACTATAGAAACGGAATTTCTTTCATTAAGCACCGGAGCGGCAATGAGCTAGCGGAACCGGGCCTGGGTTATGTTTTGCGGGTTAAGGCAGGGGGCAGGGAAAGGAGAGTTGCCCGAGACCTGCGCCAGGCGGCCTGGGTATGTTCTCCGGGAGGACGAGGGAGGTCACGGTGGATCAGGCCACGATTGTGTGAGCTGAGAAACCAGACCGAAGCCATCCGACCCGAACATATTCCACTCGGAGCCGGACAGAAGCAGGGCAGGGGGGACGGCGTGTTTTTTTGGAGGGGGTGCTTAAAAAAGCTGAGCAATGGTCATCTTGGGGAAGAAGAGTCAGCTGCCCTTGGCGGCGTGAGATTATCCCGGGTCTGGGGAATTAACAATACTGAGACACTGTAGAAATGTATAGGGAGAGAAAGACATGAAGAGCGCATTTGTGTTTTCCCGAACTGACTACTGTAATGCCCTACTCGCTGGGGTATCTAAATCTACTTCTACTCTGAACAAACTGCAGTATGTCCACAATTCGGCAGCCAGAATCCTGACCAGGTCCAGTGCAAGTGATGACATTACTCCTATCCTGGAGTCCTTGCACTGGCTTCCTGTCAAATTCCATGTGGACTTTAAAATCCTCATGCTCACCTATAAGGCTCTGCATGTCTGGGCACCTCAGTACCTGTCTGAACTATTATCGCCCTACTCCCCACCTCGCAACCTTCGCTCTTCCAATTCTGGTCTCCTAACTGTCCCCCAAGCCCGTCTACACTCTAGGGGTGACAGGGCCTTCTCCTGTTTTGGCCCCAGGCTCTGAAACTCTCCCCAGGGATATCAGAGAGTCACTTTCTCTAAACTCCTTCAAATCCAGACTCAAAACCTTCTTCTTTAGAAGAGCCTTTACCCCTCTGCTCCTACTATACTTAGTACCCCCATCCACAGTCTCCTCTGTGTAATGTAACTGTGTTTTATCTGGTGTATTCTTCTTATTTATTGTTGTTGTAATTCTGTAAAGCGCTTTGAAAAGCCACATTTAAAGGCGCTATATACAATATAAAAGTTTTTTATTATTATTATTATTATTATTATTATTATTATTATTATTATTATTATTATAAGAGAGCGAAGCTGGGGTGTCTTTTTAGTGATTTCCACTTTTATTCTAAATATTATGTGTCTCAAGATGGAAACATTTGTGAGAGTTGAGACGGAAAGAAAAGTAATTTAGGACTAAACTGAAACACAACAACGAGAGAAAGACACACAGAGACAGGAAAGAGACCATGTAAAGACGCAGAGACAAGGGGACAGTGAGGGGGAGACAGACAAGTGGTCTTCACTGGGTAGATTGAAAAGCTGTAGTGGTTTGGGCCTGGACACTGGTTTAGATACCCTCAGTCTGGGTTTATGGCATCAGACAGGGGCACCACGCGGTCCTGGATCTGGGGTGCTATCTGTGTGGAGTTTGCATGATCCCTGTGGGTTTCCCCCAGATGCTTCAGTTTCCTCCCATAGTCCAAAGACATCCTGGTGCGTCAGTCTGGGAAAATTGGCCATGTTGTGTCTGTGTGTCTGTGTGTCTGTGTGTCTGTGTGTCTACACTATGATGGACTGGTGTCCTGCCCAGGGTGTGTGTCTGTGTGTGTCTGTGTGTGTCTGTGTGTCTACACTGTGATGGACTGGTGTCCTGCCCAGGGTCTGTGTGTGTCTGTGTGTGTCTGTGTGTGTCTGTGTGTGTCTGTGTGTGTCTGCGCTGTGATGGACTGGTGTCCTGCCCAGGGTGTCCCCTGCCTTGTGCCCAGTGCTTGCTGGGATAGACTCCAGCTCCCCTGCGACCTTGAACTGGAAGAAACAGAAAATGGATGAATGAATACTGGTCTCGCTACACCAGGGAGGGGAGGAGGGCATGACCGTCGGAACGAGAGAGAAGCAGTGAGGCAGGGAGGCAGGCTGCCAGCAGGGTGTTTATCACAGCATAAATCTCCATTAGAGCTGCGCAGGGACTTGGCAGGCAGCGCAGGGCTTGGTCGGCCACTCTGTTCCCTAATTATTAAAAAACTGAGAGAGCGAGAAGATGAGTTGTTGTTGTCTTTGGGTCTGGGCAGTGCGGGGTGGGGTGGGGCTTGGCTCTGTTGATGCAGATAAACACACCTCCCTTTCCCCTGTAACAGACCTCTCTTTCTAAACCTTCTGTCTGCTGCAGTTTCTCTCTCGCTTTCCAGGGCTCTGGAAGCTGCTGCTCGTGAACAGTTTCTCAATCCGTCTCCTCTCTCTGTACCTCTCTGTTTCTAATCCTAAATTAGAAACAGAGAGTGGATTTGTGTTTAAATTGAATTAGAGGAAATTTAAATGATCTTCTGTGATATTTCTAGTAGGATTTAGAGGAAGGGAGGTGCACTAGATCAGCACACAAATCACACTTAGTCTGGACAGAAAGAGGCTCAACCTCCCCAGGGTTTACAGTGCTGTCAGTCAGACTCCCAGTGCGCAGCAGTCTGATCCACTCCAGGGTTTACAGTGCTGTCAGTCAGACTCCCAGTGTGCAGCAGTCTGATCCACTCCAGGATTTACAGTGCTGTCAGTCAGACTCCCAGTGCGCAGCAGTCTGATCCACTCCAGGGTTTACAGTGCTGTCAGTCAGACTCCCAGTGCGCAGCAGTCTGATCCACTCCAGGGTTTACAGTGCTGTCAGTCACTCCCAGTGCGCAGCAGTCTGATCCACTCCAGGGTTTACAGTGCTGTCAGTCACTCCCAGTGCGCAGCAGTCTGATCCACTCCAGGGTTTACAGTGCTGTCAGTCACTCCCAGTGCGCAGCAGTCTGATCCACTCCAGGGTTTACAGTGCTGTAGGTCAGACTCCCAGTGCGCAGCAGTCTGATCCACTCCAGGATTTACAGTGCTGTCAGTCAGACTCCCAGTGCGCAGCAGTCTGATCCGCTCCAGGCTTTGATTTCATCTTGGAAGTTGTACAAGTACAGGTTTAATCATGTTCTAGGTGTTGTTTCCAAATCACCATTAAAATGATTTCCAGAGTAATAAAGTTGGGAAGCTCTGGGTGGCGTTTAAAAGTGACACCGCTGTGTGTCCACCCGGTGTGTAAGCGGCCGGTTGTTTTAGAGCAGGTCAGTGCTGTAACCAGTCTCCGGCTCGAGAAGCAGCTGTTGAAGCCGGAGGGACAGAGCTGAGCAGGACGTGCTGCGGTAATTAGGCTGCCCCCCCGTCTCGTGGGGGTCGGCCGGGGTTTCGAGGTGTTAATGAGCCCCTGTCTGCCTGGCAGGTGCTGTTTACCACTGCGGGGGGTCAGAGGTCATGGTGCACCCCCCCGTTCTGCACATTCCAGCTCATTAGCACAGGCTGGCTGGTGTTGGGGTCTGGCTCTGAGTGCTCGAGAGGCTGTCGGCCTGGGCCTGGTGCGGTTTTATTCCACTGGTTCTGACTCTGTCTCCCCTCCCTCCCCCAGGGGCCGGCCTCGGGCTGGGGATCGTGTTTTCAGTCATCTTCTTCAAACGTGAGTACTAAATCCCTCTCTACCCCCGTCTCTGGCTCTTGCCGGTGTCGGTCGGAGGCCTTGTGCTGGCGCTGAGCGGATGTGTGTCTCCCCACTGCAGGGCGGACGTGGCCCGTTGCGTTCGGCGCCGGGGCCGGGCTGGGAATGGCGTATTCCAACTGCCAGCACGACTTCCAGGCTCCCTACCTGCTGCACGGCCGCTTCGTCAAGGTCCGTGTGGGGACTCCCGCCTCTCCGTCTCTCTCTCATCCGCCTGCAAGTGCGCAGTGAAGCAGCTGGGATGGGTTTCGGCTTGAGGGGTGCAGGAAGCAAAGTAGGGGTGCTTGTCTCCTTGTCTGACGGGACAGTGCTCCCTGTCTCTCTCTCTCTCTCTTTCAGGAGCAGTAGCGCAATGCCGCCGAGGGACTGAAGGAGGCGCTGTTCTTGGTCTCCGCTGGTCCCCCACTCTCCTCGGGGTGTCCTGTCTGCACTGTGTGTCTGAGCAGAGCACCTCTCCTGGATTATTTAACAATAAAGTGTGTGGGTGAACCATGGCTGTAGGTTTGTGGTCTCTCTGTACCTGTCCCTGTCTCCCTCTCTCCGGCTCCCTCTCCTCCCTTCTCTCCATTCTGTCTGTGAGGCCCCGCCACTCGTTAGAATTGGTGTTTCTTTTGTCTCGACAAGATCCACAAGCCAATTCGATTTATAAGGTTCATTCTCCCTCTTCCTTCTCTCTCTTTCCCTGTCTCTGTGTGACACCTTCCTCCTCTCTCATCCCCCTCGTCTCTCTCTCCCTCTTTATATGGGTAGAAGCCCTGCTGTTGTGGAGTCAGAACCAGGAGCACCACCTGCAGCCCCTAGGGGAGAGTGAGATCGCTGTGGGCTCAGATCTGCCCAGCGGTCAGCCCTCTGACACGCGGGGACCAGTTTCTCACAGTGCAGAGCCACATGCAGGTTCTGACTCAATTCAATTCAATTCAAGGTGCTTTATTAGCATGACCGATGGGTACAATCAGTGTTGCCAAAGCAAATAAAAATAATAAAATTAACATAGAACAAAACAAAAAATAGAAGTAAAATAAAATCTACAGACATCTCACTGTCCCCCTCACTGACACTCCTACATGTGTGCAGTCGCCTCCCCACATACACACTGCCTGCAGGAATGTGCTCAGCCCCAGTCCAGACAGAGACAGACCTGGTGGCTGAAGCTGCTGTAGGATCAGTAAGGAGCTGCAGGAGTGAGGGAGACCAGTGTGTTTCATCACCACAGCTCCGGCAGCAAGCACTGCTGCTGCACAGCGACTCACTGCAGCCTCTTCATCCACACTCAATGAACACCTGTGAGGAGCTCATTTTTCCAGCAGGTTCGTTTTCTCTGTCTGCTTTCATTAAGCAGGGCCACTTTACCGTGAAGATGCAGTCAGGTCTGTCAGTTGTTGCTCTGTTTCTTTCTGCGTACAGATGACTAGATAACAGGTGTGTGTCACTCGTGTGAGTAATGACAGGGCAGGGTTCAATGGTGAGGAGTGTTCCTGTCGTTTGTGAGGTAGAAGCTTTGCCAGCTAAGGAATGAAAGTGTTTGCCCGCGCCTGTTAGCAGTCCTGATTTAGGCTGTAGCCAGACTGAAAAGAGCTACTGGACTCTAGGAGGATTAATATAAACCTTGAAACACTCAGTCCGTTATATAGATACTCCTTTCAGTTACAAATATTGCTGGAAATTGATTTTGAGCCATTTAAGCTCCTAATCTACACTCTTTAATTCTATTGTTGGCAGTTTTCCTGAATGTCTATGTGACAGCTGCGGGATAGGTGTTTGGGTAGACATGTCTGTCTGAGGTCTTCATCGGTTCTGCTTCAGTATGAAGAAGCTCTTCTGTGGCAGTCTGGTTGGCTGTGTCCACTGGTCTCCTGGCAGGGTTGCAGAAGTCCAGCTGTCCTGATGCGCTCCAGCCCTGTTCCTGCCAGAGTGAATCCAGCTGTGCTCTGTGTGCTCTGATCCGCTCCAGCCCCAGGGCTTCACATCCAGGCTTTTGATTCAACCGTTTTTTATTTGGAATCTGGATCAGTTTATAAAAAACATAAAATGTGTTTTGTCATGCTTTGAGAATTTTATTTCTGTCGGTGATTGTAATTTCGTATGAGTCAGGTTAAAGTCAACAAGTTCTCATTCTTCTGACAAGAAGATTCAGACCAGAACTTCAGTGCTTTAAAAGCGGGCACTCTAGTGCGAGCACAATTAGCAAAATTACAGCTCTTTTGATTGCTAAATCGACCCTAACTATTATCAACTAATTAAAGGCATGGCTGTAGGAAACGTCTGTGATGTTGGAGAAGTGACAGAGCTCAAGCAGCCCTGGTCTCTACCATCATCACACACAGCAGCACAACTGCACACAATCATACAACAGCTTCAGTCCCACTACAACAGCACACACCAGCACGTGCTTGACCACATCACACAGTGTGGTGTCTGTGGGAGCGCTGTCGGATACAGTCCTGCTCTAGTTCTGCGATGAGGTCTTCTGCCCCGTGTCTGACTGCTGGCCCTGGGCTGTGGTCCCTATCTGCCCCCTGTCTGACTGCTGGCCCTGGGCTGTGGTCCCTATCTGCCCCGTGTCTGACTGCTGGCCCTGGGCTGTGGTCCCTGTCTGCCCCGTGTCTGACTGCTGTCTCTAGGCTGTGGTCCCTATCTGCCCCCTGTCTGACTGCTGGCCCTAATCTGCCCCCTGTCTGACTGCTGGCCCTGGGCTGTGGTCCCTATCTGCCCCGTGTCTGACTGCTGGCCCTGGGCTGTGGTCCCTGTCTGCCCCGTGTCTGACTGCTGTCTCTAGGCTGTGGTCCCTATCTGCCCCCTGTCTGACTGCTGGCCCTAATCTGCCCCCTGTCTGACTGCTGGCCCTGGGCTATGGTCCCTATCTGCCCCGTGTCTGACTGCTGGCCCTGAGCTGTGGTCCCTGTCTGCCGCCTGGGGCAGAGCGACAGACTGCAGGAGGCCAGAGGGCAAGTGGGGCCTTAAATCAAACCCTATACTCAGAGCAGGATGGGCTGGGGCACCAGGGGGCACTGAGGGCGGGCACATTGCCCAGGAGACCTGCAGTGAGGGGGTGCAGTAGACTTCATGTCTGCCTTCAGACCCCCGCCCGTCCCGCAGCGCCAGGGTGCAGAGGACACCAAGGGTCTTCGAGTTGAATTGTGGGCAATTTTGCAGGACCCTCTAGCTGCCGGCAGCGCTGGACAAGCACACAGCCGCTGGCAGCAGTTTAATCCCCAGTAAGCGAGTGTGTGTGTGAGTGTGTGCGCGAGCTCCTCTGAGCGCGAGGCCGTGTGTGCGTGTGTGTGCGTGTGTGTGCGTGTGTGTGCGTGTGTGTGCGTGTGTGTGCGTGCAGCCCCCTGTGCAGCAGAATTCCTGGAATGTGGTGAGGATGCCAGCGCTGGGCTCGCGCTGAGCCCTTTATTGCTAACAGGTGATTTCTGGGTCATGCGCAGCTCGCGGGCGGGAGAGCGAGGGGAGTGGAGGGGCCCGGAGGACTGGTCGGAACCGGGCTGCGGAGGTGTGATCGGGGTGCCCCTCCTTCAGGAGCTGGGAGACTGGCTCCCCCCGCGCTCACGGCACACCCCTGTGTCCCGCAGCAGGGCGATGGACGTCACGGCAGAACAGGGCTCCGCTGGACCCTGGACACCGGGGCTTCAGGACTGCCTCCCCCGTCCTGCCTGAGCGCTCCTGTCCCTCACGGGGAGCTGGAGCGCCGGGAGAAGAGCAGGGCGGAGCTGGACAGGAGCCAGGGAACACACCTGCAGCGCTGGCAGAGAGGGGAGAGAGAGGAGAGAGAGAGGAGAGAGAGACCAGGGAGAGAGAGGAGAGAGAGGAGAGAGAGGAGAGAGAGACCAGGGGAGAGAGAGGAGAGAGAGGAGAGACCGGGGAGAGAGAGGAGAGAGACCAGGGGAGAGAGAGGAGAGAGAGGAGAGAGAGACCAGGGGAGAGAGGAGAGACCGGGGAGAGAGAGGAGAGAGACCAGGGAGAGAGAGGAGAGAGACCAGGGGAGAGAGAGGAGAGACCGGGGAGAGAGAGGAGAGAGAGACTGACGAGAGAGAGGAGAGAGAGGAGAGAGACCAGGGAGAGAGAGGAGAGACCAGGGAGAGAGAGGAGAGAGAGGGGAGAGGAGGAGAGTGGGAGAGTGAGATTCCTGAGCAGTGTGAGCCCTGTACTGACAGATCACGCACTCAGTGTTTGCGATGCTGTCTGCTTGTCCGAGCCTGTTTGCTCATACTCCTGTACCAATAATAATAATAATAATAATAATAATAATAATAATAATAATAATAGCACCCCCTCACCCCCTTTCACAACAAAGTTCATCACAATGGAGCAGGCTGGCTCTGACCTCGTTCGGGCTCTCCCGGGTCAGGCCGGTCGGTTCGGGCTGCAGGCGCCAGTCCCGGGGCTCTCTCCCTCTCTAAACGGGCACACCGACCTGCCACAAAGACTCCGAACTTTTTTCCAAGTTTCACAAACGCAGCGGGATCCTGCCCAGCGCCTCGGGGTGTCGCCTCTAAAAAGGGAGAACCATCCAGAAAGAGAGCGCGGAGGAGGAGGAGGAGGAAGAGGGGAAGAGGGGCTTAAAGACAGCAGAGCGAGAGGGACTGACAGGGAGAGAGACGGAGTGCCTCGGGTGCGATCAGGACACGCCCTCCCCTCTCTCTCGCTGGGGCGATGTAGCGCTTTTCCTCCGCTCTCACTGCTGATCTGCGGAGTCTCCGGCCGCTCACCAGAGTTTCTCCCTCCGCTGCTGTCGTCTCTCCGGCTCGCCGTTCTCCTCTGTCCCGCGGAACCGGGAGAGACTGACGCTTCGAGTCGGACTCCGGGGTCCGGTTCGGGTCCGGGTCAGCCGGCTCCCCCTGCAGACCGTCACCCCGCCCGCAGGAGAGGTAACACGGTACGTGCGACTGATTTTTAGCTCCTTCTCTGTCTGTAGATGTTCGTCTTTCTGTGTCTCTCCGGCAGAAACACAGCGGACCTCCTGAACAGCGGTCTTCACACGAAAACAGAAATTTGCGCTCGACGCGGACTTGTTACGCTGCAGTCAACACAAGCTAACAGCGCCCTTCGGTTAGCACCTAACGTGTCTGAGTAACTGGAAGTTAGTGCGGTGTTTGTTTGGAAGAAAACCCCGTGTCCCGCTTGAGCACGGCTCTGGGAGCCCGAGTGGTGACGTCTCTGTAGTTCCCGGACTGCTCGGCGTCTCGGAACCGTTAGCACCGGGTCAGGACGCGGTCCGCTTCTGCGGCGTTCGGGAAAAACTCCCGCCTGGAAAACAACAACAATGACCACTGTGGTAAGGGATGAAGGGAACAAGAGTCATTTTTATTGGACGTTTCCAAAAAGTCTTTCTCGAGTTGGGTTAACACTTCCAGACGTGCGCGGACGGTAATTCTCCGCGCTTGCAGCGGTTCCGGCTGCGAAGCTCGGTTTCGGGTTGTCCAGTACCGGTGCTGTCCCTCTGTACCCGAAAACACGGCCGGACCTCTTCCCTCTACTGTGGCAACAGAGCTGACAGAACCTCTGGCAGTACAGAGCCCGCTCGCTCCCCCTCCGTCATCATCTTCATCCCTGCGTCATGGTAATCTTGACCGTGACGTCACTGCCGTGGAGCGCTTCACTTGACAGCATCACAGCACCAGCTCTCCCACCCTCTCACTCTCTCACCCTCACACTCCTGCACACTCATCCTCTCACCCTCTCTCTCACCCTCACACTCCTGCACACTCACTCTTCCTCCCTCTCACCCTCGCACTCCTGCACACTTACTCTCTCGATCCTGCACACTCATCCTCTCACCCTCGCACTCCTGCACACTCACTCTCTCACTCCTGCACACTCATCCTCTCACCCTCGCACTCCTGCACACTCACTCTTCCTCACCCTCACTCTTTCACCAGAGGCTGGGAGACAGGGCTGCAGTCTTGTGTTCATACACAATCTGTAGATCTGAGACAGTTTGACAGAGCAGAGGTGTAGAATCACCAGGCCAGCCACCACATTTCTCAAACCCTTGACCTTTCGTCTTTAACCCTTCAGCGCCTCTCTGTAGTGCGCCCCCTACTGGCTGCTGCAGCCTCTGCAGTGACACTGTGTGTGTATTGCACAACACTGGACTGAGATCTCGGGGATGGGGTTTCTGCTGGAATCTAGATGTCTGGACCTTCAGGTCCCTGCTATGAAGTGTCTTAAACACAATCTAGGTATCTGTTTTTAATTGCTTATGTTTCACCCACCATGTTTTCTGTGTCACTTTGCAGTGTGAGCTGTAGGGGGCAGTCTGACCTCTTTGTGGTCTTATCTCCCCAGGGGGCGTGGCCTGGCACCATGTGGAGCTGCGCTGTGATTGGCTGGCTGCTGCCCGCCCTGTGCCTGGCAGCTCCCGCCCACATCAACAGGCTGGCCCTGTTCCCTGACAAGAGCGCGTGGTGCGAGGCCAAGAACATCACACAGATCGTGGGCCACAGCGGCTGCCAGCCGCGCTCCATACAGAACCGGTCAGCACCAGATGAGACAGTTTGTACGAGTACAGCGACAGCATGCTCCAGAATCACCGGGCGAGATGAGTCTCCCCAGCTGTGTGGAGTTTGAATAACTTGTGTCAGGCGCCATGTGGCCTCCGCTCAAGACTGAAGAGATTCAGTTCCTTCAGCCTGTCAGAGCGCGACTTTGCTTTGAGCCCATTTAGCTACCTGGTTGCTCTTTTCTGGACTGATTCCAGAGCAGCGATATAATCTTCGTAATTTGGTGACCGAAATGACACAATATTCTGATTGAAGTCTTAGTAGTGCATAGTACAATTTTAACAGAACATCCCTCAATTTAATTTGACTTTTTACACAATATATTCCAACATTCTGTTTTTCTTATTGCTCCCAGGATGTCTAGAAGACTTGAGTAGCTTTTCCAAGCTCAGTGTTTCCCATTGTGTATCTGTAGTTTGTTTGTGCTGCCTGTGTGTAACACTCTGCACTTGTCTGCAGTTTGAGAAGTAATCTTTCAAGAGGAACTGTGCAGACTTTGAGTGATTGCGTTGGCGTGGCAGGCTCTGTGTGGGCCGTGGTCAGGGCACTAGACCTCTGGGCTCCCCTCCTGCACTGCTGTCGTACCCTGAGCCAGGAGCTCTGCAGCAGCTCTGTTGCTCCAGTCTGCTGTGTTTGTTGGGGGTGGTGGAGGAATCCAGCAGTCTTGACATTACAGAGAGCGAGATTCTGCCCAGCTGTGTCAGGGCTCTTAGGCATGAATAGAAATGCTTTTCTGTTGTCCTGTTCCAGGGCCTGCCTGGGCCAGTGTTTCAGCTACAGCGTGCCCAACACCTTCCCCCAGTCCACCGAGTCCCTGGTGCACTGCGACGCCTGCTCCCCAGCCCAGGTGCTGTGGGAGGTGGTGAGTGTCAATTCTGTCACCTGAATCAGCGGCGCACCTGCCTCCACAGAGCAGAGCACCCCACTGTCACCCCACACCTGCCTCCACAGAGCACAACACCCCACTGTCACCCCACACCTGCCTCCACAGAGCACAGCACCCCACTGTCACCCCACACCTGCCTCCACACAGCACGGCGCCCCACTGACACCCCACACCTGCCTCCACGCAGCACGGCGCCCCACTGACACCCCACACCTGCCTCCACGCAGCACGGCGCCCCACTGACACCCCACACCTGCCTCCACGCAGCACGGCGCCCCACTGTCACCCCACACCTGCCTCCACACAGCACAGCGCCCCACTGACACCCCACACCTGCCTCCACGCAGCACAGCACCCCACTGTCACCCCACACCTGCCTCCACACAGCACAGCACCCCACTGTCACCCCACACCTGCCTCCACACAGCACAACACCCCACTGACACCCCACACCTGCCTCCACACAGCACAGCACCCCACTGTCACCCCACACCTGCCTCCACACAGCACAGCACCCCACTGTCACCCCACACCTGACTCCACACAGCACGGCGCCCCACTGACACCCCACACCTGCCTCCACACAGCACAACACCCCACTGACACCCCACACCTGCCTCCACACAGCACAACACCCCACTGACACCCCACACCTGCCTCCACGCAGCACGGCGCCCCACTGACACCCCACACCTGCCTCCACACAGCACAGCACCCCACTGTCACCCCACACCTGCCCCACACGCAGCACAGCGCCCCGACAGCTGTTGCCCGTGCTGCTGGGGGTGTGAAGAGCAGTTTCAGCTGAAGACAGACAGACCATCTGTTCTCTCCTGCAGCTGCGTGTGTTGTTTGGGGGTGTAGGTGGCATGACATACGTGACCCCTTCCTGAACTTTGCCCTCTGTGTCAGGTGACCCTGGAGTGTCCCGGCAACGCGGAGGCGCCGCGGGTCGACAAGCTGGTGGAGAGAATCCTGCACTGCAGCTGCCAGTCCTGCAGCCGTGAGCCCAGCCAGGAGGGGGCGCTCTTCAACATCTACCCCCCCGAGCCTGCACCTGAGCCCCCTCAGCCTGAGACTGCGCCCCGCCACCCCGACTTTGAGCTCCCGCACACTCACAGCCACACACTTCCTCCTGGGGAGGGATAGTCCCCCTCAAGTCCCCAAAACTCTACTCCCTCTCCTCCGCCCTCCCCAGACTGCCTTCACCCAGGACAACAAACGCACTTTGATAGCCTTGCTGCGTGCCAGCCGCCACACAGACCTGGACGGACCGGGACCCCCCCGGCCTGAGTGGTCACAGCCCCCCCGAGCCGAGGAGAGGTCAGGGTCAGGGCGACTCCACGAGCTCACACTCACCACACTGGCACCACGCTCTGTTAACCTGTGTACCAATAAAGTTTAAACACTAGAATCAACAACCTGTGTGCTGCTGTGAGTTCTGGGACGTGGCGACATGTCGGTCAGAACCGTTCTCCTCGAGCCCTGGAGTGGAGCACAGTCCCGCTGTTGCAGCATGAAGACTGATGGGGTGAACACGCAGCTCAGTGGGAACCAGTGCAGCAAAGGGCTAATTAAACCAAGGCGATTCTCTGTTCGCTGTGGTTCTGCACAATTAGATTCCAGCTGCTTTTGGAGAGAACGTTTTGTTTGGTCAGGAGTGAGACTTTTCCCTGTCCAGCACTGCGCTGCACTGTCCCAGTCTGGGAACAGGTAGGGGTCTATAAATCCCAGTAACATTTGCAAAGACGCTAGCAGCTCCTGGGAGCCCTGCAGGCTTGTGAAAGCTGATCCCCAGAGTGACAGGGCAGGGGGATACTCAGCCCGATTGCAGGAGACGGTTCCTGTGAGGGTCACTGCTGTCCACAGTGGGGAAATAGCCTGTGGACTGACGGCGCCCTCTGGTGGCAGACAGGAGCCCCACACTGAGCTGGTCCATCAGTGCCATTTCATGAAACCCACTGAGGTCTACAGGAGCCAACCTCGACGTCCTGCACTCATGTCAAATATCAACGCTCTTATTTGTTCCAATAGAGGTGAGATTGTCACAGAACAGCCAGCTCGCATAGACCAGAATTTACAAACGTATCCAGTTACAGTCCTGGTTAACAGGGAACGATATCAGACAGACCTCAGAGCTGAATGGACTGAACGGTTATTCCCGGCCACAGGCTGAGACAGCTGGGGCAGGCCTGGCCCAGACCGCCCCGACCCGACCCGGAGGTCATGTGCCGCAGCAGGCCGATACTTCCACACTGGTGTGCGCACTGGGAGGGAAACCATCCCAGAAAACAGCGCAGGACACACTGGGGCACTGGCTCGGCACAGCCACGAACTGTACAGGCTGCTGCAGTGAGGATCGTGACGGGCCCAGCCGCACACACAGCAGAGACACAACCACACAAACTGTAATTCCCACAGAGAGCAGCAGGGGGAGCTGCTCCACGGCCGCACCCGATCCCAAACAGCAACCTCTCACCCGCTGTTCAGAACAGAAGCTCTTAGCAGATGTCAGAACCTTAAATCATTTATTCCCATTTTAAAACACGTCATTTTTCAAGCACCATATTTGTTGCATATCATTGGAATTTTAAAAACATTGTGCAGCACTTTGTGACACAGGGGTGTCCAGTCATTTAGAGGTTTTCCTTCAGGGCCTGACCCAGGAGTGTGCAGCCCGGTCCAGCACCGTGGATCGGAGCTTGCCCTCCGGCCGGGTGTGGCCAGTCCATCTGCCCCCGTCGGCAAGGGGCACCCCCGCCCCACGGTCCCGGAGTTCGGTGTCCTGGAACGCCGGCTGAATCTGGAATGGTTGTGGTAGGAGAGGTGCTCGTCTCGGCCGGTCTCTGCGTGTCTGCGGCAGCCCTCAGGGGGAGATCAGGGCCTCGCTCTCCTCCCCCTTCCTGCTGCGCGGTCCTCGGTACATCAGGAACTGGACGGTGATCTGAGGCCCGGGGTTCAGGAAACACAGGAGTACCGGACAGCGAACCACCGGCTGGGGCAGAAGAGCGCTAACAAAGTGCAGCCGGGCATCAACACTCTCGCCAGCAGCACTGCAGGTGAGTGTAGAAGCAGTCACGGCTCCTGGGGGCCGTTCATCTGACGCCTCCTAACTGAGCAGATCCCTGTCTGAGTCAACAATATCTTACAGCTGTGGCGCATCTTTAAGCACAGGTGAGCTATCAGACTAACTGTATTGGGGCTCCCCAGGACCAGACTGGAGACCCCTGACTTAACGTGACCTATTAGACTAACTGGGCTGGCCAGGACCAGGGCTGGAGACCCCTGATTTAACGTGACCTATGAGACTAACTGGGCTGGGGCTCCCCAGGACCAGGGCGGGGGACCCCGATGTAAAGGATACCACGATGTCCAGGCTCAGGGTGCCCAGGCTGCCGATCAGCCAGGGCAGGTGGTGGACGATGTAGCTGAGCTCGCGGTGTCCGTGGTCGGGGTTCTTGAGGAGCACGCTCAGCCCGTACGTCGTGTTCCCCAAGATCACCAGCGCAAACAGGAAGTACGACACGCCCTCTGTCGACTTCCTTTTGAACTGGGGTGGGGGGGCAGACACAGGGATGGGGGAAGAGTGCAAGTCAATGTTTCTCTCCCTTTCCCCAAGCAAGCCCACACGACACCCCCCCAGACAGACTGCCACACCCCAGCTTTCCCTCCCCTGCACACCCCTGCACCCCAGCGAGACTCACGTTGGTGTAGATCTGTGGCAGACGGGAGCAGAGGTACAGCACTGAGGACATCGAGCCGATCACAAAGCCGATGATCTCCTTTGTCTGGAAGGGCTGGACCAAGGACACAGAGACACGTTGTTTCTTCTGCTGTCACACCCTGCACAGCTCTCAATCGCTCCCAGATAACCAATACACACACACACACACACACACCACATACCTCTATTCCACTATCGCCAGATGGGACTGACAACAAGACCCGACCTCCGACCCCCAGAGGGGCGTCAACACTGGGCCCCGCCCCTAGGAACAGCGTCAGGGAGGCGGAGACTCCAGCCAGAGAGGCCACGCCCACAGCATTCAGCACCACTCCATCTGAGGCAGAGGAGGAGAGAGAGGGTGAGGAAGATGACAGCTCACACACAGGCACGCAGGCGGGCACACAAAGACTCACTGGAATGTCTCCTGTTCTTGAACTTGTAGTAGTTGAACATCCCAATCATGAGAAGGTCAGCCAGCACATAGTACACAGCTGTGTACGTCTGAGGGAGACGGAGAGAACATGCTTTTGTCAAGGAAGCATTCATTTATGTATGTATGTTCTTGTTTTCTCATTACTGCCACCGTTACACCAGTAAAGCACCTCTCAATCTCAGATAAAGACGAAGACAGTGTGGTCTGTGGGGCAGCAATGCACTGTGGGATAGGAGTGTCTCAGGACAGTCAGGATCTAGTTTAGGACCGCTGGGATTGTCCGTCCCTCCTGTCTCACGCTGGACTCCCAGTCCCTGTTCCTCCCTCCCTCCCAAGTCCCACTCTCTGACCTGCAGGGGGAGCTGGTCCGCAAGGAAGGATCCAGTGAGGTTACAGGTGTCTCCGGCCAGCCAGAAGACCAGGAACCACACAGACAGGGCCTGGTCCATGTTACCCCTGCGGCAGGAACTGACGTACTGCCTGCATGTGGGAGAGAGGCGATCCCATCACCGGCAGAGCAAAAGGCAGGAGATCAGAGTCCTGTAGCCTCCTGGAATGATGTCACACTTCAGTGTGCATGTCAGTGAGTATACAGGCAGGCTGGTCTGTCTGCAGGTGTGCTGTGGTGTATACAGGTGTGGCAGAGTGTATACAGGTGTATAAGGGTTTTTGTGGTGTATACAGGAATGGTGTGGTGTATACATGTTTGTTGGGTGTGTATAGGTGTTGTGGTGTGTACAGGAGTGGTGTGTTGTGGTAAATACAGGGGTGTTGTGGTGTGTACAGGTGTGTTGGGTGTATATAGGTGTGGTGTGTACAGGAGTGTTGTGGTGAATACAGGGGTGTTGTGGTGTATACAGGAGTGTTGTGTACAGGAGTGTTGCGGTGCTGTACTCACGGAATGGATGAGGTCATGAAGCAGAGTATGGACAGCAGCCCCAGCGCTACGCTGGCCATGTCCCGCGCGTCCTGGGCACACTCCTGCAGCCCCTCCCACACCCACTGCGAGCCGTTGGGGCACCACACGGAGAAGTTCCCATCCTGCTCCCTCCCAGAAGGCATTGCTCCGCGCCGGCGCCGCAGCTGGGGAGCACAGACACACACAAACACGTTCAACCCTGATCCACACCGCCTAGAAAACACACTCTGCAGAGGGCAACAGGAAGAATAAAGAGCATGTATCCTGCCCCCCGATTCCCTCCCCCTCTTTAAGTGTCTCCATTACGAAGCCCAAAACGGCCATTTTAGTCATCTCCCAGTCAGAGACTACAGGTACCAGAATGCTTTGCGCAGGCGAGGCCTCTGGAAAACAACAACAACAGCAGAACGGTGGAGCGCCCGAACCCGGGGCAGCCGGACGCCCAGGCGGGACAGACCGGAGCCAGTCCGCACGAATCCCGAGCAGCCTCGCCCGCTGCTCTCCGCTTCTCCTTCCTTCCCCTCAGTCGTGCTGTGGCGGCACAGCTGACAGTATCGCCCCGCGTCCGAGCAATGAGCAGGGAGCCCCGGCCGCGGCAGGGGAGGGACGGCCGAGGCAGAGGAGGGACGCGCCAGCTCGCCTCCAATGACGGCGCAGGCCTGCGGAGGGCACGCTGTTGTCCGTTGCCACCTGCGAGCCCTGCCCGTCTCAAAACATCTCAAAACAGGTCTGGGCACCGGGCTGTCCTCCGGCGTCACGGGATATTCCCGGCTCAGGAATGCTTCTCTTCCGGCCTCTGACGCCACTGATCGATTAAAGAAAACACTGACCGTTCAGCCTGATCGCTACAGCCCCGGTTCCACCGCGCTGCTGCTGCTGGTGGTGCTGGTGAGGTTCGTCTTTCTGAGATGCGCTTTCGGTCCGGTGCGGTCTTGAACCAGACAGCACCGGGCCGAAACCAGCAGTTCACGCTCTGTCGCGGGCGATGAGATCGGTACTTCCCAGACAAGGTGTAATCAAATATCGTATTGTAATGAAGAGAATTTCGTGACAGAAGTTTCCCCTGTCCCAGTCTGGATCGAACCGACAGTTCTGTCTGCTGTACCAGTTCCTGTGACTCACCCCACGGTGTCTGAAGCAGCTGTGGGTTCAGCCTCCCGCCCGAGTCCTGACCCGGTTCGGCGCTCCGCGGACAGCGCTCTTCCTTGCCCTGAGCCGGAGACTCAGCTGACTGAGTTGAGACAGGTCAGGTGACACGCGTGTGCGTGGGGAAACTTCAATCCCCCGAGTCCGCACAAACCGCAGGTCAGCGAGCAGAAGAAAAGTCTTGCTGTGCACTTTTTCCAAAGAGCGATATCCCCACCCACACACGGGGGGGGGTCTGGGCCGTGGGAGACGCGAGGAATAGAGAAGCGAGACGGCTGTGGTTTGAAATGACGAATTTCCACAGTCTGTGGGCTCAGGCATCACACTGGAGAACAAGTGCAGAGTGTGTGTGTATGTCAGTGCAGAGCGCATTGTACCCCCGGCACAGTACAATACAGACCACACTGTACCCCTGTACCCCCAGCACAGTGCAATACTGACCACACTGTACCCCTGTACCCCCAGCACAGTGCAATACTGACCACACTGTACCCCCGGCACAGTACAATACAGTCCACACTGTACCCTTGTACCCCTGACACAGTGCAATACTGACCACACTGTACCCCTGACACAGTGCAATACTGACCATACTGTACCCCTGTACCCCCAGCACAGTGCAATACTGACCACACTGTACCCCTGACACAGTGCAATACAGTCCACACTGTACCCTTGTACCCCTGACACAGTGCAAAACTGACCACACTGTACCCCCGGCACAGTACAATACAGACCACACTGTACCCTTGTACCCCTGACACAGTGCAATACTGACCACACTGTACCCCTGGCAAAGTGCAATACTGACCATACTGTACCCCTGTACCCCCGGCACAGTGCAATACTGACCACACTGTACCCCTGACACAGTGCAATACAGGCCATACTGTACCCCTGGCAGAGTGCAATACTGACCATACTGTACCCCATACCCCTGACACAGTGCAATACTGACCACACTGTCACCAGGAGCCAAGTTACAAGCCTCAAGTCACTGTGGACGAAGACTGGACACCCCGACACAGCAGAAAAACAGATTATGGAAGAGGCAAAACACTTTCCTTCATTTGTTTTAATGAATATATTGATTTAGGAAGTTATGCAATCAAATGTGTTTTAAAACAGTTTTACATTCATTTGCAGGCTTCAGGAGAGTCTGCAGGCGTAGAGGGAGTGTGTCTTCCTGGGGCGCCCCAACCCTGCAGGCCTGTATTCCCAGATATCCGTGCTCAGTGCTGAAGGCGGTTCGTTGTGAAAGCAGGCGATCCCAAAACTGCCAGTGTCCGCTGGGAGCCATTCCAGCTCCACTTCATTCAACCAAATCTACCACTGCCTCCCCGTGCAAAACAGCAGGTCAGTGAAGCTCTGCATGCTTATGGAGTGGGGCTGGAAGGGTGTCATGGAAAAGTGCAGAGTCAGGGCTGGGATCCCCGAGAGCACGCAGGACTGATGCGAGGGTCCTGCAGCAACCTGGATATCTGGCAGGACCCTTGCGTGCAGGCGGGTCGCCAGCGCTGGACCTGCAGTTCAAACTCCCAGTCCAGGGCAGTGTGGTCCATCGTGGGTTTTATGGGTACATCTGTATGTGCACATTAATCTGATCCACCCCAGGTTCAGAGCACTGTCAGTAATGGTAGCTGTCAGTGACACCTGTTTAAGGTGTCCTTAAGTTAGAATGAATATAAAATGTCCTGTTCATGCCAGTCTATGTCACCAGTATACATCTGGAGTGTTCAGCTCACTGTCCTCACTATTCTCACCAGTGCAGCTGAGTATGAACAGTTTTACACAGAGCAACAGGAAAAACTCGAGCACAGGAATTAATTTCAGTGTCAGTGTTCTGTGAAGAGACAAAGCAGGCAGGGAAATCGAACAGAGGAACAGGCTTCCAAGGGGAGCGAGAGCATCGGTCTTCTCCGTTTCCTCGCAGGCTCGGCGACCCAGGCGCAGGGAGAGGCTGGGGTCTGACGCGGCTCCATTAACGATTAAGGGGGTGTGCCGAGCCAGCAGGGGGCGCTCTCAGAGACGGTGGCTACACAGGTGTGTTCAGGCAACACCAGCGCCCCCATCAGAGATGTTCACTGTGCGACCAGTGAGAGAGGGAGCAGCAGAGGGGGGGCTGGGGTCGAGAGAGAGAGAGAGAGAGAGAGAGAGAGAGAGAGAGAGAGAGAGAGAGAGAGACCAGCGGGCCGGGCCGGGCTGGGTCACAGGGGCTGGGCGGGCTCCTCTGCTCCCGGGTCGATCTCCACGAGGCTGTTGGTGACCCGGATGCCGTACCTGCCGGCCCAGAACTGGCAGTCCTTGCCCCCGTGGGTGAACTTGACGAAGCGCACCCCGCGGCCATACTGCCGGAACACGTGCCTCATCTGGGGGGCAGAGACACGGCGTGAGGCGGACGCCCCGCGGCCCGGCGCCCCAGAGCCCACGGCGCCCCTCTCACCTGGTGCCACTGCATGTCGTTCCACTGCTCGAAGTGCACGGGCTTAGGGCGGAACTCCTGCAGGACCTGCTTCCTCTGGGACAGCAGCTGGACGCAGATGTGGTACTCGCAGGCACAGTCGAAGCGCGGTGCGTACCTGAGATACAGACACGGGCGTGTCAGCACGGCCGCGCGCACGGGGGGGGGGGGGGGGGCGGCAGAGGAGCTCACGCACCAGTCAGAGACGACGATATCGGGCTGCACCTTGTCCAGGAGGGCGGGCCGGTAGCCCTCCTCCACCAGGTCGATGAGCTGGGACTTCAGGCACATGCTGAGAGAGAGAGAGAGACAGTCAGGGTGCTGCTTCAGGGGCGATGGCCGAGAGCAGGAGGCGCAGAGGCCCCCTCCTGGCGAGGGGAGGGGCAGGACTCACTAGTACGAGGTGACGAAGTACTTCTGGACCGCGGGGTCGGGAAGAGGCGTGCCCACTGGCTCAATGCCCCACTTGTCTCCCCCGTTGGACACCAGCGTCCAGCCCCTGAACTCGTCTGGAGAGGGGAGAGGAGGACAGGATGAAAAGAGGGGATTTGTTATTGCATCTGCAAACGTCGTTGACTCCGTCGTGGCCCGGGCGCCTGCGCTGGTCTCGGGGTTACTCGGGGGGACTCTCCCTCCTCACCGTCCGCCCGGGGATTCTTCAGCAGGTTGCGTCTCATGCGGCACAGGAAGTAGAACACCCTCCAGTCAGCCGGCGGGCAGGCGGGGTCGCGGGGCCGGAGCCCCTCCCGCGCGCACCTCCTCTTCCACAGGGAGGCGCTGTCCACCAGGTCCCGCCACAGCCGGCACACCCGCCGGCACGTGCAGACCACCTCGCGCGCCGGCAGGAGCAGCAGCACCTCCTCCTGCACGGGGACGGGGAGGGCGGTCCACGTCACTCGGGCCTGCGGGGGGCGGAAGCCAAACAGCGCGCCGGTCACTTCCGGTTCCGGTCCTACCTGCGCGTCCCCCTAACTCTCCTTCTAATGAAGCAGCAAGTCAGTTTTACCGCAGCGCAAAGCGCATAACACCAACATTTCTCCCGCTGAGAGAATGTCGTGCTTAACTGTTACACCGGCGATTTATCGCCACCATCTCTCGAGCAAAATGGTCCGCTTAGGCTTCGTGCCTGCGTTATTTACTGCTTTAGCAGCTCAGTACCCGCGAAATATAAGACATCTGACGTACACGGAGTGAAAAAGCACTAGCGCGGTTTGTAGTTTCACTGCGCTGAAGGAGCTGGTGAGGAGCTCTGGGACTACATGCTAGATAAGATGGCGTTGCTCAAAGCAAGTCAAACCGTCAGTGTTTATTTTTCCTTACGGTGTCCAAGTCCTCGGAGGAGGAAGCCGAGGCGGCGGGCGGTCTGAGCGACTGTCCCATGTTGTGGCTTCTCTGTCCGGGGCGGCGCCTACGGGACCTCCGGCCTGTGTGTCCGGGCATCTGCGGAGGAGACGCGCTGTTGAAGGGGAAAGAGAAACCGGGCGACTCCGAGGAGATCTGAGCGCTCAGTCATTGCGAAACCAATACCCCGGGAGCACCTTGAACCACACGTGTCCCAGTCGGGGGTTTATACAGAAGAGGGAGAATTGGGTGCTTTATCTAAAGACACGCCTTCACGTTACACTTGTAAAACACTGCAGTAGAGTTCAAGAACCGATGTTCAACGAGTATGTTTTTAACAAATTCAAAGCAACATGGTTCGCCTGTATTTGTCTTTTTTAAAATAAAAAACGATATATTTTTGTTATACCGAAAGCGTGAGTTTCGATGACGTCGCTCTAATCGATGACCATCCCTGCGGTGAGTCCGCGGTCCGCTCTGTCCGGCAGGGTTGTGCGTCACACCGGGGCCGCGAGTTTCACTGCCCCTCCCCGGAGCTCAGCTGGGCGCAGGCACGCCTTCGTTAACATCGACATCGCAATTAACGTGGACCAGCAATTAACACAAGAACTCGCCCTGTCCGCACCGCACGTCAGCAGCCTTGTTATGCAGAGGGTGTTGTTCTCCTGTCAGATGACTGACCAGGGCTGCAGCTGTATGTCCTGACGCGGAGCTGCTGTCTGCACCACTCTGACTGATTTCCCTAACTAACCCGCCTGCTGCTGGGATGCGTTTGCATGGGACCTGCCCGGAGGTCGTGTAGCAGGTGAAGTGTGTGCCTTTGTGTAGGAGTGTCGGGATTGTCGTTGTGTGTGTGGCTGGGCGCTCTGGTCCGAATGGAGGACAACAGCAGAGCTGAGGGGGTGGGGTGAACAGTTTGAGCTGGAGGGAGAGAGGGAAGGGGGTGGAATTCGGCTGCAAGCTGCAGGGAGACCGTGAGACTGATCGGCGCTGTCAGGCGAGGAGGGGGAGAGGCTGGCTCTGGCCACGCCTGTGTCTGCAGTGCAGCGTGAGGGCATGGCGCTGGGGGGTTTCATGAGGCCCCCTCTGGGACGGAGCGCATCGGAGCCAGCCAGCGTCTCGTGTGAGTCAGCACAACGTCCACCGGTTGATTGATTTTGCTGAGTGCCAGTGTGGTCTAGAGTATCCGAGTGCAGCTCTGCAGAACTCCAGTCACAGTAGACTGCAGAGAGGAGCGCTGAGCACAGCTCACAGAGAGACAGGCAGGTTAACTGCGTGAGTCATCAAAGCCGGTAAGGAATGTCCAGGAGACAATCTGCTTTTAAGTTTTTAAAGCTACATAACAAAAAAAAGGTGCTTTGTTATGTCTGTGTGGGAGCTGGATCAAACATGGCTCTGGTGTCTCTGTTCCGCTCCAGAAAAGCAGACTCTCCTTCTTTTGCCATTTGAGAAGCAGGACTGATATTGGAGAGACTACTTGTTCGGGTCCTGGACACAGTGTGAGGCCTAGCAAGCTGAGTGTGTGTGTTGGACAGGAGGAAGATTCGGCTGTCCCTGGGTGAGCTGTGTGCAGCGGTGAGGGAGGAGCTTGGGACCGAGAAATGGAGAAGAGGAACCTGCTGAAGAATCCCTGTGGGGAAGGTAAGAGCCCAGCACCTCGTTAAGTAATTGCATAATGAGATGTGGTCGGTCTGTTTCACCACCACCTTGCGACTCTGATGTAACAGTAATCGAGCTGTCATTGCAGATAATTTTCTTGTTGTAATTTTAGCAATATTAAAATATCAAATTCCTCATTTAAAAATAATTTACTTTTACTTTCTCAATAAATTCCAACTACACATTCCAATTTATTTAGTATCAGTCTTTCATGGTGCCTCATGATGTTAATTCACAATACTCTTTGACCTTTATGTTGTACATTTGTACTGTTTGTCTTCAATTGTTTGAGCTCACCAAACCAGATTCTGTGCCACTAGTTGTTATGGCAATAAAATGTTGAACTGGAGCTTCAAACTCCTGCAGTGAGGCAGTGAGGTCTGAGACAGGGGCTGCGTCTCGCCCTGTTCTCGGGCTCTGCCAGCCTGACCAGTGAGGCAGTGAGACGATGAGACAGGGGCTGCGTCTCGCCCTGTTCTCGGGCTCTGCCAGCCTGACCAGTGAGGCAGTGAGACGATGAGACAGGGGCTGCGTCTCGCCCTGTTCTCGGGCTCTGCCAGCCTGACCAGTGAGGCAGTGAGACGATGAGACAGGGGCTGCGTCTCGCCCTGTTCTCGGGCTCTGCCAGCCTGACCAGTGAGGCAGTGAGACGATGAGACAGGGGCTGCGTCTCGCCCTGTTCTCGGGCTCTGCCAGCCTGACCAGTGAGGCAGTGAGACGATGAGACAGGGGCTGCGTCTCGCCCTGTTCTCGGGCTCTGCCAGCGTGACCAGTGAGGCAGTGAGACGATGAGACAGGGGCTGCGTCTCGCCCTGTTCTCGGGCTCTGCCAGCCTGACCAGTGAGGCAGTGAGACGATGAGACAGGGGCTGCGTCTCGCCCTGTTCTCGGGCTCTGCCAGCCTGACCAGTGAGGCAGTGAGACGATGAGACAGGGGCTGCG
Source organism: Lepisosteus platostomus (assembly GCF_059453375.1). Lineage (NCBI taxonomy): Eukaryota > Metazoa > Chordata > Actinopteri > Semionotiformes > Lepisosteidae > Lepisosteus > Lepisosteus platostomus. Next base: position 17,705,012 of record NC_142633.1, on the reverse strand, counting down.
TCTCGCCCTGTTCTCGGGCTCTGCCAGCGTGACCAGTGAGGCAGTGAGGTGGTGAGGCAGGGGCTGCGTCTCGCCCTGTTCTCGGGCTCTGCCAGACTGACCAGTGAGGCAGTGAGGTGGTGAGGCGATGAGGCAGGGGCTGCGTCTCGCCCTGTTCTCGGGCTCTGCCAGCCTGACCAGTGAGGCAGTGAGGTGGTGAGGCGATGAGGCAGGGGCTGCGTCTCGCCCTGTTCTCGGGCTCTGCCAGCCTGACCAGTGAGGCAGTGAGACGATGAGACAGGGGCTGCGTCTCGCCCTGTTCTCGGGCTCTGCCAGCCTGACCAGTGAGGCAGTGAGACGATGAGACAGGGGCTGCGTCTCGCCCTGTTCTCGGGCTCTGCCAGCGTGACCAGTGAGGCAGTGAGGTGGTGAGGCAGGGGCTGCGTCTCGCCCTGTTCTCGGGCTCTGCCAGCCTGACCAGTGAGGCAGTGAGACGATGAGACAGGGGCTGCGTCTCGCCCTGTTCTCGGGCTCTGCCAGCCTGACCAGTGAGGCAGTGAGACGATGAGACAGGGGCTGCGTCTCGCCCTGTTCTCGGGCTCTGCCAGCCTGACCAGTGAGGCAGTGAGGTGGTGAGGCGATGAGGCAGGGGCTGCGTCTCGCCCTGTTCTCGGGCTCTGCCAGCCTGACCAGTGAGGCAGTGAGGTGGTGAGGCGATGAGGCAGGGGCTGCGTCTCGCCCTGTTCTCGGGCTCTGCCAGCCTGACCAGTGAGCTTGCGCACGGCTCTCTGTCTCTCTCAGGGCAGATGGAATTCTGGGAGATCACGGAGAACGGCGGCAACGAGTGGCGGGTGGAGGAGATGCCTGGGGACTGTGGGAGCGCTTTCTGTGACGAGGCGGTGAAGACGTTCTTCGTCACCTCCTTCGAGTGAGTGAGGGAGGAAGGGGGGGGGGCTCGGGGGGCAGGGGGAGAGAGACGTGACGGCCCTGCCTCTCCTGCAGGCGGTGTCTGAAGAAGCAGGAGGTGGACCTGCTGGCAGAGGAGTACAGCCCTGAAGAGCTGGACGCCCAGCCTGCCATCGAGGTGGAAGACTGGTGAGGCTCCCTGCTCACGTTGTGATGGCTGGCACACTGGCTCCTGGGTTCGGCCTGTGGCCTGTAATCAATGCTGGTTTCTGACCTCTCTGTCTGTTTACCACCCCATAATGAACCCGAGCCTCCTGCTGCTGTGATGCTGTCAGTAACGGTGGGGATGTGTGAGCAGGTATTCGGGACGGACGGACTGCGGCTGCACTTACGAGCTCAACGTCTGTTTGCTGGACGAGAATCATGAGGTGATCGCCGAGTTCAAACCCGGTGAAGTGACCCTTGACCCCGACTGTGACGACTGCTCCTGGAAAAAGGTACAGTGTGCACATGAAGACACACACACACACTGCTACACACACACACACACTGCTACACACACACTGCTACACACACACACACACTGCTACACACACACTGCTACACACACACACACACACACACACACACACACACACACACACACACACACACACACTGCTGCACTGTTCACAGACACAGACACACACACTGCTTCACCTCACACAGACCCACACTGGACACACACACTGCTACACCGCACACACACACACACATTCATGCACACTCTATCTCCTTCTCTCTGCCTTGCCGTCTGACCTCCACTCGGAGTCACAGCGTCTCTGTGGGTGCCCCTCTCTCCTGTCTGCCTCCCAGGTGACCCACACTTTCACAGACTACGGCCCTGGTGTGCGCTACATCTCCTTTGAGCACGGCGGCCAGGATACCAAATACTGGGAGGGCTGGTTCGGCGTGAGGGTGACCGGCAGCTCTGTGACAGTGCAGCCCTGAGGGCGCTGGACCGCTGACCGCTGACGGCTGACCGCTGAGCTGTAGGCTGTAGTGGGCTTTGAAATAGAACAGTTCTGTACACTAATATAACTACTGCACACTGTAGCATGGGACTTTATATTAATATAATAATATATACTTGCAAGTGCTCTGTTATATGCTATTTAGACAGGTATCTGTAGTAGATGTGTGGAATAGAGTAGCTCTGCATACAGTTTTTCACATAGCGGGTAAGATGGGGCTCAATGCACCATACAGACGTGTTTGTTAAAGCAGAATTATGCAGATTGTGCTTAAAGGTTTTTTGGGATAAGCAAATTCAAAACCCTGGGCGAAGGAGTCCCGACGGCGCCCTCTGCTGGCGCACAGCAGTGCTGCAGCTCGGCTTGTGTCAATGCCGCCAGCCTGCAGTGGGGCTGCGAGGAGGCCTGTGCAGAGGCAGAAGAGCTCCTGCTTACACTCTGCTACACAGCCAGAGGGTTTGGGGCTCGCCCCCTGTGCTCTACCTGCGCTCTCAGTGATGTAGCTCAGTGAGTCTCGTTACTGTACTTCATGAACCCTGTAAAGATGATCCTTCTCACAAACCCTGAGGAGGTTTATAGGTCAACTTCACCTTTATTGAAGTGAGTGAACATTTCAAAAACATAGATTGTTGTAGAAGGCAAGACAATCCTACAAATGTCTAACTGAGAAATAATTAGCTTAATTTTTGAATCTGGAACAAAACCCAGGGGACACTTGGTACTCTGGAGATGCAGTCTGAAATTCCTGCACACAAGTGTGCTGCAATTCTGTATGGCCACATAAAATAAAATGCTGCTTGCACAAATATCACTGAGGTGTGCGTGTTTCATTGTCTGATTCATTTATGAAAAGCTCAGAGGACGCTGAGAAACTCGAAGAAAGCGCTCTTTCCTTCTTTCGGACGGCGCTGGAATCCAGCGGGGTTGTAGTACTCCGCCGCTACCACGGGAGGGCGGTGTTGGGCGGTGAGCCGACTGCACAAGTTTTCTGCTTAGTAATTACAACTTTTTTAAGTCCGTGTTTTATTTGTGAAGATGATTCACTCCAACTTGTCTTTTCAGCTTCGCTGTGGTACTGAATCATCACGTGGGCTCAGTGGGAGACTGTACCTGCAGTGTGTTCATTTTCTGTCATTAAAATGATGCAAAACCTGTAGGAACGTGGTCCCCAGGACAAGGGGACCCCTGACTTAACTGACTGCTCTTATCCGGAAAGCAGAGACACTCCTGATGAAATCAGCTGGCACACACGCCACACCTCAGGCACTGCAATCGCCCAGCCACCAGCTGCCCGGCTGTGCCAGGAGGAGAGGCGCCGAGGCCATAATTAGTGAATAATTATTGGACCTGATATACTGATTGGAGCGGAGTTTGTCAGTATTACTGCTGGGGCTGTTCTTACTAGAGACATGGGGGGAGGAATGACAGGAGAGAGAGGGGCTGGTGGAAAGGAGAGGGAGATTAGACAAGAATTCTTCTCTTAAGTAGTGGATCTAGTCCCAGAATTCCCACTCCTGCCAGAACCAGAACAGCTCCCACAGTCCTGCAGGAGCTGCAGCCCAGGGTCCTCTCTCACAGCCTGAGGAGCAGAGAGCCCGTCTCTCCAGGATGTTCTGTGCTTGATGTGACGTCTGTGACTGTCCGATGATGAGCTTCCTCAGGCATTCTCCTGCTCCAGTTTTCACATCAGATGAAGCAGTTAACTTCCCTCTATTTGAAGCCTGCAGGCAGGGCTGTGTTGCTGGGGGAGACTCCTGAGGTTTTAACCTCCTCACCTCATCTCCCCCCCTCTCCCCTCTCACTGGCAGGTGATTAAAACACTTGGGCTAACAGGCAGCCTAAGTGATTACATTAGGGAGATGACGGGCTAACCTTTCCGTGGAGCAGAGTGTTAATATTCATAGATGGCCATTAAACATTCATCCCCACATCTGGGGCTGCCTTTGCCAATCTGTGCGTGCCCATCCCACAGGGACAGGAGCTGGAGAGGAGAGATCCGAGCTGAGGAGAGGGATCCAGAGAAGAGAGAGGAAAGGATGGGGAGGGGGGATGGGAGAGGAGGAGGAAGAGGGACAGAGAGAAATTTGATTCATTTTGAATGAGTAGGTGAGAAGAATTTACAGCATGTGACCACCGAGTGGAGCTGACTCCGCAGCACAGGGCGGTGAAGCTGTGCGCACTGGAGACAGCTCATCGATCGGGCCAGGCGCGGGACTCCTGCCGGGGGGGGGCACACCGCGGTTCGGGCAGCAGGATGAGGGGCGGCGTGCCGGACCGGGACAGAACATGCTCTCCGCCAGAGACCCGCGGGCTCGTCTGATTGAAACTTTAACTGTGCGAGTACGGTGTTAATCCTAGCATTAAAAACAGCACCTATAGTGTCACATTACAACTTGAGGATTTCTGATTTATGAATTTTATATTGTCCCGGAATTTGAACGTTTTAAGCTTCAGAGCTTAAAACTGATTAAAAAGGTGTAAATTTTAGACTTTTAGAAAATCAGGTGACAAGCCACCACAGTGAGCTAGTGCTGTTATAACGCCTGTCGCTCCCAGAGCTGTGATCCTGGGGGAGAGAGGTGTGACAGGCAGTCATGGCCTCCAGCCTCCTGCCATCTCGTGTTCTTGCATCCTGATGCTCTTGTACACAGTGTGGTGCTCGGTCCTGGTCCCTTAGTTCTTGTGAAGCAGAGAATGACACACTGATACACCGGCACAGTGACATACTGTTCCACTGACACACTGGCACAGTGACACACTGTTCCACTGACACACTGGCACGGTGACACACTGTTCCACTGACGCACTGGCACGGTGACACACTGTTCCACTGACACACTGGCACGGTGACACACTGTTCCACTGACGCACTGGCACGGTGACACACTGTTCCACTGACGCACTGGCACAGTGACACGCTGTTCCTCTGGCAGTTTCACAGTACACAGCCTATTTCTGTACCTGTCTGTGTGTGGACCGTCTGTTTCTGTTTGTGTGTATCGCCCTGACTCCTGACAATTAGATACGGGGATGTACTCAAGATGGGAACTTCTTCTAGATGCAGACGTGTTACAGATCGTTGTTGAGGGTCTGCTTTCACCTCCCGTGGAGTGAAGACAGAAACAGAAAGAGAGAGAGGGGACTGCCCCACCGATACCGCCCAACACACGGCCCGGAGCCGCTGTCCTGCCCCGGGACGGGCGCCCAGGAGCCCAGGAGACGGTCCGGGCCCGGCGGCCGTGCGGGTCTCTTTGAGCCCCGGGTGAGAGCGGACAGCTCCGGTGCTGACGTGCCGAAGAGCCGCGGCGCCATCAGCGCGCAGACCGCTGATTAAACGTGCTTCCGTTGTGTTCGCCCTCCCTCCTCCCCCGTGCTCTGTCTCTCATCTTTCCGCTCTTCTCCTGCTTTTCCCCGTCTCCCCTTTATTTCTCCTTTCTCTCGCTCTCGCTCTCTGGGAGCCCCGGATCTGTCAGGGCTGGTTAGACTGTACCAACGCTACCCACTGAAGAGAGGAGGGGGGTCGCCATTCTCTCCTGTCACCACAGACACCTGGTTTCTTTGGTACGACCCGTCCCACGCCATTCCTCACGCCCCACAGCCACTTCTGGCGTCAGGGCGGGGCCCGTTGCCCCCCCCTCGGCATCCGCCCCCCGCAGCCCGGGGTGGGCGCACCGGCCCGGACTCCCCCCGCCTCCCTCCCCAGCCTGTGCGCCGGTCCGGAGCGCCGCTCGAACAAAGCGCCGCCGAGCAGCCGGCCGCCCAGACACGCGCCCGCGCACGTCCGTCGCCTCGACAACAGCGGCGCTGCGCCGGAGTCGGGACCCCCGCTGAGCCGGTGCAGAAACCCGGGGTCCGGGGTCCGAGGAGCGAGGAGCGAGGGGGGGCCGCCGACTGACTGACCGACTGGCAGAGCTCGAGAGTCCGGGACCCCGCTGCCGGGCAGCTCCCGCGTACCTGAGCGCCCCGTCCTGCACAGGTAGGACACCCCGGTCTCGCTGGGGACGGGGCGTGGAGTGGGGTGTCGCGGGCTGAGTGACTCGCGCGTGAAGAGCGTGGACTAGCCGGCTGTCAGACTCAGTCCTGCGCCCCCGGTGACTTCTTGCTCTGTATTACAGCCCCGGTTTGAATTCCTCCGCCGCTGTGATTATCGGTCCCATCATCAGCTCTTCCTGTCTGTCCCTGGGGGCTGAGTAAACACACAGCCCGCGCGGCTCTGAGCTGGCAGGGGGACTGCTCTGTGCCGGACACAGGGTGGACCCGCCCTCCACCCTCGCCCTGTCCACCCTGTGTCCCTCTCTCTGAGGGGTCAGTGTGTCCCTCTCAGCAGCATTGCCCTGGCTCCAGTGTGCACAGGCGGCGGAGGAGCAGACAGAGGCTCTCCAGGTGTGAGGCAGTGTTGGGCAGTGTGGGTGGGTCAGTGTGGAGCAGTGTGGAGCTGTGTGGGACAGTGTGGAGCAGTGTGGGGCTGTGTGGATCAGTGTGGGGCTGTGTGGGACACTGCGGAGCTGTGTGGGACAGTGTGGGGCTGTGTGGAGCTGTGTGGAGCTGTGTGGATCAGTGTGGATCAGTGTGGGGCAGTGTGGATCAGTGTGGGTCTGTGTGGGACACTGCGGAGCTGTGTGGGACAGTGTGGGGATGTGTGGAGCAGTGTGGAGCAGTGTGGGTCTGTGTGGGGCAGTGTGGATCAGTGTGGGGCTGTGTGGGACACTGCGGAGCTGTGTGGGACAGTGTGGGGCTGTGTGGAGCAGTGTGGGGCAGTGTGGAGCAGTGTGGGGCTGTGTGGGGCTGAGTGGAGCTGTGTGGGTCTGTGTGGGTCTGTGTGGGGCAGTGTGGAGCAGTGTGGGGCTGTGTGGGGCTGTATGGAGCTGTGTGGAGCTGTGTGGGTCTGTGTGGGGCTGAGTGGAGCAGTGTGGGTCTGTGTGGGACACTGCGGAGCTGTGTGGAGCTGTGTGGGGCAGTGTGGGGCTGTGTGGGGCAGTGTGGGGCTGTGTGGGGCTGTGTGGAGCAGTGTGGGTCTGTGTGGGGCTGAGTGGAGCAGTGTGGGTCTGTGTGGGACACTGCGGAGCTGTGTGGAGCTGTGTGGGGCAGTGTGGGGCTGTGTGGGGCAGTGTGGGGCAGTGTGGGGCTGTGTGGAGCAGTGTGGGTCTGTGTGGGGCTGAGTGGAGCAGTGTGGGTCTGTGTGGGTCTGTGTGGGGCAGTGTGGGGCTGTGTGGGGCAGTGTGGGGCTGTGTGGGGCAGTGTGGGGCTGTGTGGGGCAGTGTGGGGCTGTGTGGGGCTGTGTGGGACACTGCGGAGCTGTGTGGGACAGTGTGGGGCTGTGTGGGGCAGTGTGGGTCTGTGTGGGACACTGCGGAGCTGTGTGGGACAGTGTGGGGCAGTGTGGGGCAGTGTGGGGCTGTGTGGAGCTGTGTGGGGCAGTGTGGGGCTGTGTGGGGCTGTGTGGAGCAGTGTGGGTCTGTGTGGGGCTGAGTGGAGCAGTGTGGGTCTGTGTGGGTCTGTGTGGGGCAGTGTGGAGCAGTGTGGGGCTGTGTGGGGCTGTGTGGAGTTGTGTGGAGCTGTGTGGGGCAGTGTGGGGCTGTGTGGGGCTGTGTGGGGCTGTGTGGAGTTGTGTGGGGCTGTGTGGGGCAGTGTGGGGGTGTGTGGGGCTGTGTGGGGCAGTGTGGGGCAGTGTGGGGCTGTGTGGGGCTGTGTGGAGCTGTGTGGGGCAGTGTGGGGCTGTGTGGGGCAGTGTGGGGCAGTGTGGGGCTGTGTGGAGTTGTGTGGAGTTGTGTGGAGCTGTGTGGGGCAGTGTGGGGCTGTATTGAACTGTCACGCCTGGAGTGGATCCGGCTGTCAGGCAGTGGGAGATTCACTGGGATCAGTGTTCAGACTCATTGGTGCAGCTCAGACAGGAGATCAGAGCTCACATGAGCCTGCTGATGTTCTCCCCCTCTCTCCCGTCCCCGAACCCTCTGTCCTCCTCTCTCTGCTCCTGGCTCTGTGTGCGTCCCCCTGACCCCCCTGTGCCTTACATGGCTGCTCTCCTGCCTGGGCTCAATTGAGATTAATGCTCCTTTAAAAACTGTCCACCTCGCTCTGTGAGTTTGCACAAAATTCAATTTCTGGGGCAGCAGAGGGGACAGAAATACATATTATATGAGGGTGCTGAGCAGAGGATGTTTGGGGGGGGGTGGGGGAGAATGACGTTTCAAGCCACCCCTGGCTGTTGTCAAGGTAACAGTACACCCCCCCCCCCCCAGAGAGAGCTCCTCCCCTGACCCCCTGTGCAAACTGCTTGCTCAGCCTGTCATTATTCACTTAAACTCTGAGTGTGTCGGTGTCCCGGCGCGGGCAGGGGGCGAGGGCACAGGGCTCTGCCAGCCGCTCTCTGGGTCACGGCTAGGCCATTCATGAATTGAATCTGATTTGCTTAAATGACCTGCGTGCTGAGGATCATTTCAGTAATAAATGATTAACTATAGAGGAGACTTCAGATGGACAGAATTTATTCCTTTCTTTAACAGGCTGTATTGAGCTATGTGTGTCTCAGTCCTACAGTACCCCAGTCTCTATAACAGGCTGTATTGAGTTATGTGTGTCTCAGCCCTACAGTACCCCAGTCTCTATAACAGGCTGTATTGAGTTATGTGTGTCTCAGCCCTACAGTACCCCAGTCTCTATAACAGGCTGTATTGAGTTATGTGTGTCTCAGCCCTACAGTACCCCAGTCTCTATAACAGGCTGTATTGAGTTATGTGTGTCTCAGCCCTACAGTACCCCAGTCTCTATAACAGGCTGTATTGAGTTATGTGTGTCTCAGCCCTACAGTACCCCAGTCTCTATAACAGGCTGTATTGAGTTATGTGTGTCTCAGTCCTACAGTACCCCAGTCTCTATAACAGGCTGTATTGAGTTATGTGTGTCTCAGCCCTACAGTACCCCAGTCTCTATAACAGGCTGTATTGAGTTATGTGTGTCTCAGCCCTACAGTACCCCAGTCTCTATAACAGGCTGTATTGAGTTATGTGTGTCTCAGCCCTACAGTACCCCAGTCTCTTTAACAGGCTGTATTGAGTTATGTGTGTCTCAGTCCTACAGTACCCCAGTCTCTATAACAGGCTGTATTGAGTTATGTGTGTCTCAGTCCTACAGTACCCCAGTCTCTATAACAGCTGTATTGAGTTATGTGTGTCTCAGCCCTACAGTACCCCAGTCTCTATAACAGGCTGTATTGAGTTATGTGTGTCTCAGCCCTACAGTACCCCAGTCTCTATAACAGGCTGTATTGAGTTATGTGTGTCTCAGCCCTACAGTACCCCAGTCTCTATAACAGGCTGTATTGAGTTATGTGTGTCTCAGTCCTACAGTACCCCAGTCTCTATAACAGGCTGTATTGAGTTATGTGTGTCTCAGCCCTACAGTACCCCAGTCTCTATAACAGGCTGTATTGAGTTATGTGTGTCTCAGCCCTACAGTACCCCAGTCTCTATAACAGGCTGTATTGAGTTATGTGTGTCTCAGTCCTACAGTACCCCAGTCTCTATACCAGATACAGTTTTCTATATATGTTAGATGTTAAGAATGTAAGAACACTTACAGTTCAGAGGGCACCATTCGGCCCAGCTAGCCTGTTTAGTAGGTGGTAGTAGCTGGGGTATCGGCTTCGGCGGCACGAGCACCAGGCTCCCCTCTCTGAAGCAGGGCTCAGTAGATTCTATGCGGCGTGTGCAGTGTGTGAGGCGTGTGCGGCGTGTGCAGTGTGTGAGGCGTGTGCGGCGCTCATGCACGTCTGGCGTAGCGGTCTCAGCCCTGTGATGGAGGAGGCAGCTCCCCAGCCCTTCGGAGGGTTGCTCAGTGTTGCTCAGTGTTGCTCAGTGTTGCTCTCGGGAGCAGCCCACGCGCTCTGCAGATAGAGCACGGCATGCCTTTATCTCGAGGCGAGCCTGATTGTCTGTCAAGGACACCTCAGATCACCGGAGCGAGAGCGCGAGCTCGCCCGCGCGCCAGGGTCGGACACGCTGACCTCTCCCTCTCCTCACGGGTGGGTTCGTCCCGGGCAGGGCGGGGCACAGCTGCCCCCTCCCGGGGGGGGGACGTCTGTGCGTGTCCTCCCAAGGAAAGGGCCTGTTATTGGGATTGACGGCCGAGCAGCTGCATGTGTCAGTAGCACATCTGTGGCATCTCAAACCTGGAGCCGCTAGCTGCTGGTCTTGTCTCCCTCTCTCTGCTCGGCAGAACGACTTCACTTCCTGTTTCACGGCATGAGGCTTTCTGCCCCGCAGAGTCGGGCACAGCTGTAGAGCTCCTTCCCCCCGGAGCCTCTCTGCGTCCGGGGGGGGGCCGCAGCTGATGTCTGTCTCGCTGTGTCGCAGGGCTGGCCATGGACTCCGAAGACGACCCCTCGATGTTGCAGTCAGACTGGCCGGAGGAGGAGGAAGACGAGGAAGATGAGGGGGTGGAGGGGGAGGAGGAGGAGGGGGGCAGCCCCGGGACCGTGCCCCCCAGAGCAGCGGGGAGCAGCCGCTGGGTGTGGGGGGCAGTCGGCTGGGTGTACACGCGCCCGTGGGCGTGCTGCCTGGTCCTAGCCCTGGGCGTCCTGCTGCCCTGCGCTCTCTCCGCCTTCATGTTCCTGCGATGCCCTCCCCTGGACATCGACCTGTCCTACAGTGCCTTCGAAGTGCGTGGCCACACCTCCTCCGAGCGGTTCGACGCCCTCACCCTGGCCCTCAAGGCGGAGCTGGGGTCCTGGGGGCGCAGCAGGCGCGATGTGGACGGCTATACCGCCCAGGCCCTCAGGGACCTCCTGCTGCAGCACCTGCAGAGGCAGAGGGGAGGGGCTGCGCAGGGGGGCGGGATGTCAGGTGGAGGAGGAGCAGCTGAAGGGGGATCCTCAGGAGCTTCAGGAGCCTCAGAGGGAAGAGTGGTTTTGAGTGACAGGAGAGGTGCCCCAGCAGGGAGTGGACAGCGTGTGACGGGCTTCAGTGGGGGTAGAGATAGTGTTAATTGCAGTGGGGTCAAAGGAACTCTCCCAGTGCCAGAGGGGGTGAGGAAACTGGTCCGTTTAGACAGAGCTGGACCCAGAGCTGGACCCTGCCCAGGCCAAGCAGAGGGAGGCTCCGGCTCGGAGAGGAAGGCTCTGGCCCCCGATCGCCCCCAGAGAGACAGACAGAGCGAGGAGGAGGGAGATGGGGTGCGCCCCAGGGTACCCCGCGGAGCCTACCCGCACGGGGAGTTCGTCATCCCCTCGTACACGCAGAGCCACGCGCACTGGCGGATGGAGCTGGTGTTCGTGGCGCAGGGGGAAGGGGACCCCAACATCTTCACCCCGGAGCGACTGCGGACTATCCACGCCGTGGAGCGCCGCGTGATGGAGCACCCCCAGTTCCGGCAGTTCTGCTGGAAACCCCCAGAGGTCCTGAGAGACCCCCCGCTGGGGCCCTTCTCGTACTGCTCCCCGCCCAGCTCGCTGCTCTCCTACCTCTTCCCCACCGCGCGCGGGGGCAGGATCTACTACGACGGCATGGGGCCCGACCTGGCCGACATCCAGGGTGAGCAGCAGGCAGAGCCGGCCGGGGGCCCCCGGGGGCCCCTGGAGACCCCCTACAGTGCTGTGCTGCGGTACTGTCTCTCTCTCTGTGTGTCTCAGCTGTCAGTATCAGTCCTGTCTCTCGCTCTGTGTCTCAGCTGTCAGTATCAGTCCTGTCTCCCTCTCTGTGTCTCAGCTGTCAGTATCAGTCCTGTCTCTCTCTCTGTGTGTCTCAGCTGTCAGTATCAGTCCTGTCTCTGGCTCTGTGTCTCAGCTGTCAGTGCTCAGTCCTGTCTCTCTCTCTGTGTCTCAGCTGTCAGTGCTCAGTCCTGTCTCTCTCTCTGTGTCTCAGCTGTCAGTATCAGTCTTGTCTCCCTCTCTGTCTCAGCTGTCAGTACAGTCCTGTCTCTCTCTCTGTGTCTCAGCTGTCAGTGCTCAGTCCTGTCTCTCTCTCTGTGTCTCAGCTGTCAGTGCTCAGTCCTGTCTCTCTCTCTGTGTCTCAGCTGTCAGTATCAGTCTTGTCTCCCTCTCTGTCTCAGCTGTCAGTACAGTCCTGTCTCTCTCTCTGTGTCTCAGCTGTCAGTGCTCAGTCCTGTCTCTCTCTCTGTGTCTCAGCTGTCAGTGCTCGGTCCTGTCTCTCTCTCTGTGTCTCAGCTGTCAGTATCAGTCCTGTCTCCCTCTCTGTGTCTCAGCTGTCAGTATCAGTCCTGTCTCCCTCTCTGTGTCTCAGCTGTCAGTATCAGTCTTGTCTCCCTCTCTGTCTCAGCTGTCAGTACAGTCCTGTCTCTCTCTCTGTGTCTCAGCTGTCAGTGCTCAGTCCTGTCTCTCTCTCTGTGTCTCAGCTGTCAGTATCAGTCCTGTCTCTCTCTCTGTGTCCCCGCCGTACTCACTGCTCCCCCTGTCTGTCGGCAGGAGCTCTGCGGCTGGCCATCACTCACCCGGAGTTTTACTGGTATGTGGACGAGAGTCTCACGGCGGAGACCCTGCGCAGCTCCCTCCTGCGCAGCGAGCTGCACTTCGGGGCGCCCCTGCCCTCCTTCCTCTCCCTGCAGGACCGGCCCGACGAGCAGCGCCGCCGGTTCCGCCAGTTCGTCATCACCTACGCTGACATGCTGGCCCAGCAGTCCACCAGGTCAGGGCTGGCCAGGCCGGCACGGGGGGGGCGCTGCCTTGACATGTCTTTAGTTTTAGGGTTCAGGTATGGATGAGTATGGATACGCACCCCAGCGTGGCTTTAAAGGAGCAGTAATGCCTAACCCTCCCTGTGCTTCTGTCTCTGTCTCGCTCTGTCTCTCAGTCAGGTGAAGGTGCTGTACGGAGGCACAGACCTGTTCGACTACGAGGTGAGGCGCACCTTCCACAGAGACATGCTGCTGGCGCTGGCGAGCGGGGCCTGCATCGCCGCGCTGGTCTACATCCTCACCTCCTTCTCAGGTGCCACTCCTTCGCCGAGTGGGCTGGCACAGCCCAGCCCTGCCCCCTGCCCTGACCCTGGAACAGCCCAGACCTGCCCCTGGCACAGCCCAGACCTGCCCCCTGCCCTGACCCTGGAACAGCCCAGACCTGCCCCTGGCACAGCCCAGCCCTGCCCCCTGCCCTGCCCCTGGAACAGCCCAGACCTGCCCCTGGCACAGCCCAGACCTGCCCCCTGCCCTGACCCTGGAACAGCCCAGACCTGCCCCTGGCACAGCCCAGACCTGCCCCCTGCCCTGACCCTGGAACAGCCCAGACCTGCCCCTGGCACAGCCCAGCCCTGCCCCCTGCCCTGCCCCTGGAACAGCCCAGACCTGCCCCTGGCACAGCCCAGACCTGCCCCCTGCCCTGACCCTGGAACAGCCCAGACCTGCCCCTGGCACAGCCCAGACCTGCCCCCTGCCCTGACCCTGGAACAGCCCAGACCTGCCCCTGGCACAGCCCAGCCCTGCCCCCTGCCCTGCCCCTGGAACAGCCCAGACCTGCCCCTGGCACAGCCCAGACCTGCCCCCTGCCCTGACCCTGGCACAGCCCAGCCCTGCCCCTTGTCACTGTGATATCACAGGTGTATTTATACTGTACCTGTCCAGGAGTGTGGTGTGATTATACTGTACCTGCCCAGTTGTGTGGTGTGTTTATTCTGTACCTGCTCAGGTGTGTGGTGTGATTATACTGTACCTGCCCAGTTGTGTGGTGTGTTTATTCTGTACCTGCTCAGGTGTGTGGTGTGATTATACTGTACCTGCCCAGTTGTGTGGTGTGTTTATTCTGTACCTGCCCAGTTGTGTGGTGTGTTTATTCTGTACCTGCTCAGGTGTGTGGTGTGATTATACTGTACCTGCCCAGTTGTGTGGTGTGTTTATTCTGTACCTGCTCAGGTGTGTGGTGTGATTATACTGTACCTGCTCAGGTGTGTGGTGTGTTTATTCTGTACCTGCTCAGGTGTGTGTGTGATTATACTGTACCTGCCCAGTTGTGTGTTGTGTTTATTCTGTACCTGCTCAGGTGTGTGGTGTGATTATACTGTACCTGCCCAGTTGTGTGTTGTGTTTATTCTGTACCTGCTCAGGTGTGTGGTGTGATTATACTGTACCTGCTCAGGTGTGTGGTGTGTTTATTCTGTACCTGCTCAGGTGTGTGGTGTGATTATACTGTACCTGCCCAGTTGTGTGTTGTGTTTATTCTGTACCTGCTCAGGTGTGTGTGTGATTATACTGTACCTGCCCAGTTGTGTGTTGTGTTTATTCTGTACCTGCTCAGGTGTGTGGTGTGATTATACTGTACCTGCTCAGGTGTGTGGTGTGTTTATACTGTACCTGCTCAGGTGTGTGGTGTGATTATACTGTACCTGCCCAGTTGTGTGGTGTGTTTATTCTGTACCTGCCCAGTTGTGTGGTGTATTTATTCTGTACCTGCTCAGGTGTGTGGTGTGATTATACTGTACCTGCCCAGTTGTGTGGTGTGATTATACTGTACCTGCTCAGGTGTGTGAGCAGATGTTCTGCTTGAGTGCTTGTTGAGTGGGTAGGCAGCTTGTCTGTGTTTCTGAAGCGCTCTGTTGCCCACAGTGTTCCTGTCCTTCTTCGGCCTGGCCAGTATAGGCCTGAGCTGCCTGGTTGCGCTGTTCCTGTACCATGTGGGGTTCGGGGTGCGGTACCTGGGAATCCTGAACGGAGTGGCTGCATTTGTCATCATCGGCATCGGTGAGCCCCACCCGCGTGCCCGGGGGAACCTGTAGCAGCTGGTGCTCCCTCTTGGCCCATCTCCTGGGTCTCCAGAAGCCCGTGTGCGAGCGGACCGGTCTTGGCCGAGACCCTGTGTCTAACAAGCATTTAACAACACGCAGAGCTCAGGTGGTGCTGGGGCACGAGCACTGTGTTGATACTCTTTCTGCATCACGGGTAATAAATCCGACATCAGCTCCATTTGCAGACTCTGCTCTAAAGTGTCGCTCATACAGGTTCGCTGTAGTAAACGAGCACCTTGCTGCTGTGCGTAAGCCCTTTATTTCTCCTTGCTGTGGGCTCTGATGTGGCCTTGGCGCATCACGCTCACTGTCACCTCCTTCGGGTCGCAGGGGTGGACGACGTCTTCGTGTTCATCAACACGTTCCAGCAGGCCGGGCACCTGCGCCAGCCTGGGCAGCGCATGGTTCACACGGTGCAGACGGCTGGCAGGGCCACATTCCTCACCTCCTTCACCACGGCCGCCGCCTACGCCGCCAACACCTTCTCACAGGTACGGGCTCCAGGGGGCGGGACAGAGGGACACAGAGGGACAGAGGGACGGAGAGGGAGAGAGGGACAGAGGGAGAGGGAGAGAGGGACACAGAGGGACAGAGGGACAGAGAGAGAGAGAGGGACACAGAGAGACAGAGGGAGAGGGAGAGAGGGACACAGAGGGAGAGAGGGACAGAGGGAGAGGGAGAGAGGGACACAGAGAGACAGAGAGGGAGAGAGAGGGAGTGAGGGACACAGAAACAGAGAGGGAGAGGGGAAGAGGGAGAGAGAGGGAGGACTGGAGAATTGGGGTGCAGATTTCCGATGAGAGACTGGTGTTTCTGCGGGGGTGGGTGCTGTTTGTCCACATGTGGGGTGTTGAAAAGCGATACCGGTCAGCTGTGTCCGTCTCTTCCCCCCGGATCAGATCCCGGCGGTCCACGACTTCGGGCTCTTCATGGCGCTGGTCGTGAGCTGCTGCTGGCTGTGGGTCCTGCTCATGCTGCCGGCCGCGCTGTGCGTGTGGAGCCGGTGGCTGTCGCCCCGGGAGACGGCCTGTCTGCGCCGGTACGAGCGCCGCCCCCCAACGCCCCTCTTCCAATCTCTGCACTGCTCCCAGAGAGCCGCAGGGCCGCTCTTGTAATTCTTCTGAACTGGCCTCATTGAATCAATTAATTTGCTTATTTGCTAAACACCTTATGCTGTTTTGTAATTCATGTAATTCTAATTGAGTGCACTTCCTGCGGATTAACACAGCACGCAGGCTCCACTCAATACAACTGCAGCAGGTGAGACAGCTCCCTCTGGTGGAGAAACATGACTGTGCATCTCTCCCCCGATGTGCACAGCATCTCTTTATAAGAGCAGAAGAGATTCAAATCTTTAACTCAATGAAATTCAGCAATTTATTCATCAAAAGCAATTAAAATTCAATCTGTAACTGTTAACTAACTTTTTATGATGATTTACAATGTTAATACTAGTAACTTGTAAATTTCCTCACCCCTGTCGCGTTCTCTCTCCCCTCTTTCTCCCCTCTCCTGTCTCCCAGCTGTCAATCTCAGCGTGAGACCCGGCTCCCTGGGCCTGGCAACGCCACTCTCTCCTACCTGGATGATGACATCCCTCTGCTGTCTGTGGCAGAGCCAGGTGAGCCTGGAATTCTGTGGAGGGCTGGAGTTCTGTGGAGGCGGGGCCAGGAGGGCTGGAGTTCTGTGGAGGCGGGGCCAGGAGGGCTGGAGTTCTGTGGAGGCGGGGCCAGGAGAGCTGGAGTTCTGTGGAGGCGGGGCCAGGAGAGCTGGAGTTCTGTGGAGGCGGGGCCAGGAGGGCTGGAGTTCTGTGGAGGCGGGGCCAGGAGGGCTGGAGTTCTGTGGAGGCGGGGCCAGGAGAGCTGGAGTTCTGTTGAGGCGGGGCCAGGAGGGCTGGAGTTCTGTGGAGGCGGGGCCAGGAGAACTGGAGTTCTGTGGAGGCGGGGCCAGGAGGGCTGGAGTTCTCTGGAGGCGGGGTCAGGAGGGCTGAAGTTCTGTGGAGGCGGGGTCAGGAGGGCTGAAGTTCTGTACAGGCGGGGCCAGGTGGGCTGGAGGATGGGGCCTCTGCACCTCACTCTCTGTAACCCTCCTTGTCTATGTTTCACACTTTTTATCTCCAATCTCTCTCCCTTCTCCCCCAGGCCCCTGTGAGCCTGACACCGATGTCCCTCTCCTCTCCCTGGCTGCGGAGACTGACGCACCTTCCTCAGGCCCAACGGGAATGGGTCTGGTGAGCTCCCGACTGCAGGAGGTGCTGAGGAGCTGGGTGGCACAGCCCGCTGTGGAATGGCGACATGTCATTGTGGGTGAGAGAGAGATCCCTGACTGGCTGGGGGCTGTGCCCAGAGCTTGGGAGATGGCTTCCAGATCCACTCCTCAATCACGCACTCACCTCTGCTCTTTCTCCCTCTCCGTCCCGGTCTTTCCACAGTGACCTGCAGCTGACCTGTACACGCCTGTTTCTCTCAGGGCCGTACGTGGTGGTTCACGTGTGTTCTGTTTCTCTCAGGGCCGTACGTGGTGGTTCACGTGTGTTCTGTTTCTCTCAGGGCCGTACGTGGTGGTTCACGTGTGTTCTGTTTCTCTCAGGGCTGTACGTGGTGGTTCACGTGTGTTCTGTTTCTCTCAGGGCCGTACGTGTTGGTTCACGTGTGTTCTGTTTCTCTCAGGGCTGTACGTGGTGGTTCACGTGTGTTCTGTTTCTCTCAGGGCCGTACGTGTTGGTTCACGTGTGTTCTGTTTCTCTCAGGGCCGTACGTGGTGGTTTACGTGTGTTCTGTTTCTCTCAGGGCTGTACGTGGTGGTTCACGTGAGTTCTGTTTCTCTCAGGGCTGTACGTGGTGGTTCACGTGTGTTCTGTTTCTCTCAGGGCCGTACGTGTTGGTTCACGTGTGTTCTGTTTCTCTCAGGGCTGTACGTGGTGGTTCACGTGTGTTCTGTTTCTCTCAGGGCCGTACGTGTTGGTTCACGTGTGTTCTGTTTCTCTCAGGGCCGTACGTGGTGGTTTACGTGTGTTCTGTTTCTCTCAGGGCTGTACGTGGTGGTTCACGTGAGTTCTGTTTCTCTCAGTGCTGTACGTGGTGGTTCACGTGTGTTCTGTTTCTCTCAGGGCCGTACGTGTTGGTTCACGTGTGTTCTGTTTCTCTCAGGGCCGTACGTGGTGGTTCACGTGTGTTCTGTTTCTCTCAGGGCTGTACGTGGTGGTTCACGTGTGTTCTGTTTCTCTCAGGGCCGTACGTGGTGGTTCACGTGTGTTCTGTTTCTCTCAGGGCTGTACGTGTTGGTTCACGTGTGTTCTGTTTCTCTCAGGGCCGTACGTGGTGGTTCACGTGTGTTCTGTTTCTCTCAGGGCCGTACGTGTTGGTTCACGTGTGTTCTGTTTCTCTCAGGGCTGTACGTGGTGGTTCACGTGTGTTCTGTTTCTCTCAAGTCCGTACGTGTTGGTTCACGTGTGTTCTGTTTCTCTCAGGGCTGTACGTGGTGGTTCACGTGTGTCCTGTTTCTCTCAGGGCTGTACGTGGTGGTTCACGTGTGTCCTGTTTCTCTCAGGGCTGTACATGGTGGTTCACGTGTGTCCTGTTTCTCTCAGGGCTGTACGTGGTGGTTCACGTGTGTTCTGTTTCTCTCAGGGCTGTACGTGGTGGTTCACGTGTGTCCTGTTTCTCTCAGGGCCGTACGTGGTGGTTCACGTGTGTTCTGTTTCTCTCAGGGCCGTACGTGTTGGTTCACGTGTGTTCTGTTTCTCTCAGGGCTGTACGTGGTGGTGCTCCTGGTCTCGGCCGGGTTCTGCTCCCTGCTGCGTCCTGCCAGCCGCGCTCCTCTGCTCTTCAGACCCGACACCAACATCCAGGCGCTTCTGGACCTGCGCAGCAACCTGAGTGCGGAGGGCCTGTCCTGCCACATGTGCTCAGGTGAGCTGGGGCAGGATGGGGTGGGCGGGGCAGGGGGTGGGGCTGGACCAGCGGGCAGGGGGAGGGGCTAACTGGGAAAGGGCGGGGTAGCCTTTCAAAGAGGCTCAGAGGTTCAAAGAGGTGCAGAGACCATCCTTAAACCTCAGCAATGTGGACCTTGCAACTTGAAGTAACTGAAGTGTCACAAAGTATAAGTTTTATGAACCAAGATATTTTGTTTTTACTTGTTACACGAGACACAAAGCATTATCTTCCTCTCTGTCCAGAAGCCTGTGCTGCTGAGCTGCCTGTACTGTCGTGTGAAGATGTGATTGGACATTCGGACCTTTCACCTTTCTCCCCTGGCAGGTCTGTTCCTGGAAAAGCCCCACTCCCTACCTCGCAGTGCCCGCCCCTGCGCTGGGAATTCTGGGAGGCACAGCCAGAGCCAGTGCCAGGGCACCGCGGGCTCTCAGACGTTCAAGCCAGGTCCGCCAGGCACGACTGACGTCACCACAGGTCAGTGCTGCTCTGGGGTCCTCTGCTGGAGATCAGGGAACATTTTGGAAATGTTTTTTCTTCATTGTAACTGTTTTATTTTTACATGCAGTAGAGCTGTTTGAGATAACACTCAGTGACCAAAACATTAGAGTCTCTGATCGCATGTGCGCCTGAGCAGCCGTCTCGCCCCCAGCAGGTCTCCTGCTCACCGTCTACGTGTCGAAGCTGCAGGCCGGCGCCGGGCCGCCCCTCTACCACTTCTCCCTGAACGCCAGCGTGCCGTTGCCTTGGAAACCACTGACCCCTGGGAACGGGGAGGTGCCGTCCTTTCAGGTGAGCGTCTGCCGCGGGGCCGCACCTGCTTGAGCCCCAGGTGGGGTCACAGCCTCCGGAGCAGCACGCGAATCACGATGCGATAGTGAAACAGACCCTGAGTGAAGCATCAGAGCAGAAGGTCGATCCGTGGAGCCTGTGCAGAGCCCTGTCACAGAATCGTGAGGGGTCGTCACTGTCCAGATGAGTGTTGTGCATCTCCCGGTCAGCCTGGGCAGAGTGACAGGGAGCCTCTTGCTCTTGCAGGCGTTCGGCGGTCCGCACAGGAACTTCACCACGCGGCTGACCGTGTGTGTGGCCGCCGCCGGACAGCCGCGCCCCGCCGGCATGATCACCTCCCGCTCCTGCGACCCCAGCAGGGGCTGGAGGTCGGAGTTCAGCTTCTATGTGGCTTCGGCTGAGCAGCAGCACAGCAGGTGAGCGAGAGAGAGGGAGAGAGAGGAGGAGTGTGCAGGCTTGCAGGGAGAGGAAGCCAAGCTCTTCACCTGCTCTTTATTTTTGGGAGTGGGGGAGTGGGGGAGTGGGCTGTGCCTTGCCCATGGCCTGGCCTGGCCTGGCCGGAGTGCTGACCGGCCTGCTCCTTGACCCACAGGAAGCTGTACTTCGCCCAGCTGCGCCGCAGCCCCTTCCACAGCCGCGTGTGTGCGGCGCCCCCTGGCTGCGTGCTGAGCTCGGGGCCGGACGGACCCACCAAAGGATCTTTCTACACGCCGGTCGACAGAGGTGGGTGTGGCCGGAGCGCTCCTGACCTGCAGCAGAACCGTCCCCCCCCCCCTCTCGCTGGACGCAGGGGTACTGTTTACTGTGCAAACCCAGCGTTCCTGCAGGGAGCCCGACTGGGGCAGTGTGTCCCTCCAGTTTGCTCACTGGTAAAGTGACAGCAGTGGTGGAAAAGGGAACTAAATGATTTTTTAAATAATGTACGTTTTAAAATGACCCGGAATTGATCCAGAATTAGAAGAAAATGGAGCACACACTGCACGAACGCATGGGGCTCCATCTTCAGCCTGTGGGCAGGGTGACCTCATCGAGCCAGCAGTGCGTCCAGTGAAGTAACGTGAAGGAGGGCTGGACTGGTCCTGCAAACTGCGCGGCCGGGGCTGGAGTCGCAGGGCGGGGCGCTTGTCTGAGCCTCTCTGGGCTGAGGGGTCTCAGCCAGTGACGCTCCAGCCCGCGAGCTTCCTGCTGTCCTCACACCGTCCTCACACCGTCCTCTTGCACCTCTGCTTCCAGACCAGCAGGGGGCGGTCGGCTCAGCCACCTCCGGCTTCAACCCCTGTGAGAACGGCGCGTGTGGCAGACCCGCAGCGCGCCCCCTGGTGGACACCGGGGCCATGGTGTTCGTGGTGTTCGGGATCCTGGGAGTGAACCGCACACGCCACACCGGTAACCACGTCATTGGGGACATGGTAGGTACTGGCACAGGCTCGGGTCTCAGGGGAGGACCAACAGCCCGTGTTGTCGCTGTCACAGTGCCTCTCCCCTCCTCCTGACAGGGCAGCGTGATCTATGACCCAACCTTTGACCTCTTCAGGGAGATCGGACACCTGTGCAGGCTGTGCAAGACCATCGGCAGTAACTCCCACCTGGTGAAGCCTGGCGGAGCGCAGTGCCTGCCCTCAGGTACCGGCCCCTGGGCACACCGACGCCCTCCAGCGCTCTCGCCCAGTGAGGCGCCGATGCACAGTGTCTGTTAACGCCCCTCCCCTCTCTCTCAGGCAGCGGCCTGTCCTCCCTCCTGCCCCTGCTGCACCCCGAGTGCCAGTCTCTCCCGCAGCCCAGCCTGCTGCCCGGCCAGCTTTCCCACGGTGCCCTGGGGCTGCAGGACGGCGCTGTGCGCTGGGTGTCCATGGCCTTTGAGTCTGTGAGTTTCTCCAGCTCTTGATGGAGTTTCTGTTCAGATTTAGCTGGGTTTCCATTTGGAGCCCAAGTATGTTGAGACAAGCCCAGCCTTCATTCTGAAAAGTTTTGAATTGATCATTGTAATCACCCGCTGTCATCATTGGGGAACCCCCCTGTCCTCTGATCGTCCAAGTCTCATCTCCTCTCTGTCCCCTCAGACCACCTACAAGGGGAAGTCCTCCTTCCAGACCCTGTCCGACTTCCTCCAGTGGGAGTCCTTCCTGCAGGAGCAGCTGTCCGCACTCCCACAGTCCTCTGCTCTGCGCCGCGGGTTCCAGACCTGCGAGCACTGGAAGCAGATCTTCATGGAGATCCTGGGCAAGTTGTCTACTCTCTGTCCTTGTTACACTCCCCCAGTTCTCTCTACTTCTCTGTCTGTTGGCCTGACTATGGTCCCCCCCCACTCTTCCCGAGCTACTGGTAAAGAAACGTTCAACACTTTGCACAGCACAGAGGTCTTGACTTGAATCTGTTGACACCTTCGTCTGAACAGGTGTGCAGAGCGCCCTCTACAGCCTGCTGCTGTCCCTGGCGATCTGCATTGCGGCCGTGTCGGTCTTCACCGCCCACCTGCGGCTGCTGCTGCCCGTGCTGCTGACCATCCTGGGTGAGAACGCACCTGAGCCTGGCAACGCCTTCAACACGCTTGAGCAAACGGCTTTTCCTCTTCTGCGCATGAAATAAAAATACTCTTAGACTCTCTCTCTCTACAGCGTCTCCCTCTCTCTCACTACAGCGTCTCCCCCTCTCTCTGTACAGCGTCTCCCTCTCTCCTGCCCTCTCTCTACAGCGTCTCCCTCTCTCTCACTACAGCGTCTCCCTCTCTCCTGCCCTCTCACCACAGCGTCTCCCTCTCTCTCTCTACAGCGTCTCCCTCTCTCCTGCCCTCTCACTACAGCGTCTCCCTCTAACTACAGCGTCTCCCTCTCTCCTGCCCTCTCCCTAAAGCGTCTCCCTCTCTCTCTCTACAGCGTCTCCCTCTCTCCTGCCCTCTCACTACAGCGTCTCCCTCTAACTACAGCGTCTCCCTCTCTCCTGCCCTCTCCCTAAAGCGTCTCCCTCTCTCTCTCTACAGCGTCTCCCTCTCTCCTGCCCTCTCACTAAAGCGTCTCCCTCTCTCTCTCTACAGCGTCTCCCTCTCTCTCTCTACAGCGTCTCCCTCTCTCCTGCCCTCTCCCTAAAGCGTCTCCCTCTCTCTCTCTACAGCGTCTCCCTCTCTCCTGCCCTCTCCCTAAAGCGTCTCCCTCTCTCTCTCTACAGCGTCTCCCTCTCTCCTGCCCTCTCTCTACAGCGTCTCCCTCTCTCTCTCTACAGCGTCTCCCTCTCTCCTGCCCTCTCACTACAGCGTCTCCCTCTAACTACAGCGTCTCCCTCTCTCCTGCCCTCTCCCTAAAGCGTCTCCCTCTCTCTCTCTACAGCGTCTCCCTCTCTCCTGCCCTCTCACTACAGCGTCTCCCTCTAACTACAGCGTCTCCCTCTCTCCTGCCCTCTCCCTAAAGCGTCTCCCTCTCTCTCTCTACAGCGTCTCCCTCTCTCCTGCCCTCTCACTAAAGCGTCTCCCTCTCTCTCTCTACAGCGTCTCCCTCTCTCTCTCTACAGCGTCTCCCTCTCTCCTGCCCTCTCCCTAAAGCGTCTCCCTCTCTCTCTCTACAGCGTCTCCCTCTCTCCTGCCCTCTCCCTAAAGCGTCTCCCTCTCTCTCTCTACAGCGTCTCCCTCTCTCCTGCCCTCTCTCTACAGCGTCTCCCTCTCTCTCTCTACAGCGTCTCCCTCTCTCCTGCCCTCTCACTACAGCGTCTCCCTCTAACTACAGCGTCTCCCTCTCTCCTGCCCTCTCCCTAAAGCGTCTCCCTCTCTCTCTCTACAGCGTCTCCCTCTCTCCTGCCCTCTCACTACAGCGTCTCCCTCTAACTACAGCGTCTCCCTCTCTCCTGCCCTCTCCCTAAAGCGTCTCCCTCTCTCTCTCTACAGCGTCTCCCTCTCTCCTGCCCTCTCACTACAGCGTCTCCCTCTAACTACAGCGTCTCCCTCTCTCCTGCCCTCTCCCTAAAGCGTCTCCCTCTCTCTCTCTACAGCGTCTCCCTCTCTCCTGCCCTCTCACTAAAGCGTCTCCCTCTCTCTCTCTACAGCGTCTCCCTCTCTCCTGCCCTCTCTCTACAGCGTCTCCCTCTCTCTCTCTACAGCGTCTCCCTCTCTCCTGCCCTCTCCCTAAAGCGTCTCCCTCTCTCTCTCTACAGCGTCTCCCTCTCTCCTGCCCTCTCCCTACAGCGTCTCCCTCTCACTACAGCGTCTCCCTCTAACTACAGCGTCTCCCTCTCTCCTGCCCTCTCCCTAAAGCGTCTCCCTCTCTCTCTCTACAGCGTCTCCCTCTCTCCTGCCCTCTCACTACAGCGTCTCCCTCTAACTACAGCGTCTCCCTCTCTCCTGCCCTCTCCCTAAAGCGTCTCCCTCTCTCTCTCTACAGCGTCTCCCTCTCTCCTGCCCTCTCACTACAGCGTCTCCCTCTAACTACAGCGTCTCCCTCTCTCCTGCCCTCTCCCTAAACCGTCTCCCTCTCTCTCTCTACAGCGTCTCCCTCTCTCCTGCCCTCTCACTAAAGCGTCTCCCTCTCTCTCTCTACAGCGTCTCCCTCTCTCCTGCCCTCTCACTAAAGCGTCTCCCTCTCTCTCTCTACAGCGTCTCCCTCTCTCCTGCCCTCTCTCTACAGCGTCTCCCTCTCTCTCTCTCTCTCTACAGCGTCTCCCTCTCTCCTGCCCTCTCCCTACAGCGTCTCCCTCTCTCTCTCTACAGCGTCTCCCTCTCTCTCTCTCTACAGCGTCTCCCTCTCTCTCTCTACAGCGTCTCCCTCTCTCCTGCCCTCTCACTACAGCGTCTCCCTCTAACTACAGCGTCTCCCTCTCTCCTGCCCTCTCCCTAAAGCGTCTCCCTCTCTCTCTCTACAGCGTCTCCCTCTCTCTCTCTCTACAGCGTCTCCCTCTCTCTCTCTACAGCGTCTCCCTCTCTCTCTCTCTCTCTACAGCGTCTCCCTCTCTCCTGCCCTCTCCCTACAGCGTCTCCCTCTCACTACAGCGTCTCCCTCTCACTACAGCGTCTCCCTCTCTCCTGCCCTTCCCGCAGGCGTGGTGTGCCTGGTGGTGGCGGCGATGTACTGGGCAGGCTGGGAGATGGGGGCCGTGGAGGCCATCTCTCTGTCCATCCTGGTGGGCTCCTCTGTGGATTACTGCCTGCACCTGGTGGAGGGCTTCCTGCTGGCCGGGGAGAGTGTCCCCCCCAGTCCCAGCCAGGTAGGGCCACGCTGGGGTCCGGCGGCGGGTCCCCCAAGTTTTAATTCACGATGCAGCGTTGCTGCTGCGTAGCTCCGGCGTGTGAAGCTGCGGACTGGGGCGAGGCTGCGGGCTGCCCAGGGGCTGATGTCTGTGTCTGTCGGCAGGACCCCGGCGCCCTGCGGCGGAGGAGGACCCTGGCCGCGATCGATCACGTCGGCGTGGCGATCATCTCCAGCGCCGTCACCACGGTGATCGCCACGGTGCCCCTGTTCTTCTGCGTCATCGCGCCCTTCGCCAAGTTCGGCAAGATCGTGGCGCTGAACACCGCGGTGTCCGTGGCGTTCACCCTGAGCGTGGGCGCCGCCCTGCTGGCCACCATGGGCCCCGCGCGCTTCTCCCGCCCCCCCGCGGCTGTGCTGCAGGCTGGCCTGGCTGTGCTGGGCCTGGGGGCCGCAGGCGTGGCCCTGCGCTGGGCGCTGGGGTATCTGGGAGTGCCCGCGGCCTGGAGCTCTTAGCCTGCGCCCCACTCGGCCCTCGCTGCACCCCGCCTTGCTGCCCGAGCCGCTGCTGGAGTTTCAGAAGCCAGGCCCAGACATGCTGGAGGTTTTTAGAAGAGATCAGGGATCCTTTTTTAACATTGAAAATAAAAAATAAATTGAAATCGAACTGGAAGTCCTCTGGTTTGTTCCAAGTCCCGCGTGCCGTGTTTCTGGGGTGTGGGGAAGGGCTCTGGGCCCCTGGGTTGTGGGGGTGCAGTTCCCCGGGGGAGACCGGTGGCCGAGCCCTGTGCTCCGCAGGGAGGAGAAGACAGACCCAGCCCTCACTCCGGGTTCAGCCGTGCCTGCGGGGGGCAGCCCGACGGCCCTTGGGCTCACGCTGCAGGTGGGAGACACACCTGCCTGGACTCCTGCTACTGCACCTGTTCTGGAGCTGGACAGCTGCTGACCATTCAGGGCCTGTCCTGTCCAGCCCAGCCCAGCCCAGCCCTGTCCAGCCCCAGCCCTGTCCAGCCCCTGCCCCGGTTCTGACAGCTGACAAACACTGTGCTCCCCAGCTCCAGCCCTGCAGGGTCTAAAGGTGTCCTCAATTAGGGGAATGACTTAATTGATCCATTTTAATTAAGTGCTTCAATTAAACAATTGCGTGCTGGGCTCGGCTGGGCTGCAGTCCCTGACCCAGCAGCGCAGGCAGGAACAGGTAAGCGGAGATCTTCAGGGAGAGCAGGGGCGGGAGGGGCGAGCCCACGAGCCCACGAGCCCACGAGCCCGAACACGGTCTCGAGAGACAGCGCGTGGCGGCGATTTTTCTCCGATCCTGGTCGCGCGAGAGGTCGTCGGACCACGTGACCTCAAGTTTTCTTCTGCGCGGTCGAGCGCGGGAGGCGTTGTGGCTGCAGATCTGCCGGCCCCTGTCTGGTGAGTTCGCGCGGCTTCACGACTGTCGTCTCGCTCGGCGGGGAGAGCAGGCCACGCGGGAGGGTGCTGTTATCTCGTGCGCGCAGCGCGGTTGTTTGCTTTTGCGGGATTTCTTGCGCCGCTCTATACTGGGCTGACGGGACACCGGGCTCGGTTCCGTACCGTGTCATCATGTTGTGCGGGTTCCTGGTCAGCGCGTGCCGGGGAGGAGCTGGTACCGGGCCCGACCGCCTGTTTGTTCCGCTCCCCAGAACCGCCATGGACCTGTTCTACGAGCTGCGCCGCTCCCCCGGCTCGCCGCGGCGCCAGGGGGGGGTCCGTCGCCACGCGTCCTGCCCCGGGGGCGAGGAGGCGGCCGGGGGGCCGGGGGCGGTCCTGCAGCGCGGGAAGTCGCGCTCCCTGGGTGGGCAGGACGAGCCGGGTCAGGCGGGTGACCCGTCTCCCCGGCCTGCCGGGCCCTGCTGGGAGTCTGCCGGAGGGATCGCCGCGGCCCTGAGGGCGGTGGCTGTGGACCCGGGCTGGACCCCGCGGGGCGCAGGGTGAGAGAGGGGGCCCGGCAGGGGTGTGTGTGTGTGTGTGTGTGTGTGTGTGTGTGTGTGAGTGAGAGAGCGGCCGCCCCACTGACCTGCTCTCTCTCTCTGGCAGGGCGGTCAGCCAGGACGCGCGGAAGGAGTCGCGGTACCTCCACGCGTGTGAGTGTCGCCGGGTGCGGGGCGGGGAGGGGGGCCGGTGTGGCGGAGTGGGAGTGACCGGGGCGCCCGTCTCCCCCAGTGCCGCTGTACCAGGACTACTGGCTGCAGTGCGTGCAGGAGGAGCTGCGCGGGTCCGGCGGCGGACTGGCCCGGCTCCTCTCCCCCCCGGGCCCCTCGCGCTCGCTCCGGGGGCGCCCCTTCTCCCTCTGGCAGGAGCTGCCCTGGGTCCGGGACAGCGGCCTGCTGGACTCGCTCTCGCCCACGCAGAGGCGGCAGCAGGAGGTGAGCTGACCGGACGGGGGTTACGGGCTGGCGTGTCCGTCCTGGGGACCTGTGCTTCAGGCCCCTGTGTCAGTGGGGTCTCTGTGCTTCAGGCCCCTGTGTCAGTGGGGTCTCTGTGCTTCAGGCCCCTGTGTCAGTGGGGTCTCTGTGCTTCAGGCCCCTGGGCCAGTGGGGTCTCTGTGCTTCAGGCCCCTGGGCCAGTGGGGTCTCTGTGCTTCAGGCCCCTGGGTCAGTGGGGTCTCTGTGCTTCAGGCCCCTGGGTCAGTGGGGTCTCTGTGCTTCAGGCCCCTGTGTCAGTGGGGTCTCTGTGCTTCAGGCCCCTGGGCCAGTGGGGTCTCTGTGCTTCAGGCCCCTGGGCCAGTGGGGTCTCTGTGCTTCAGGCCCCTGGGTCAGTGGGGTCTCTGTGCTTCAGGCCATGTTCGAGGTGATCGCCTCGGAAGCCTCTTACCAGAAGAGCTTGACCGTAGCGGTTGATCACTTCATGAAGTCGCCGGCGCTGCGCCAGACCCTGAGCTCCCTGGAGCACCACAGCCTCTTCTCCAACCTGCCTCAGGTCCGGGAGGTCAGCCACAGGTACGCCTACCCTGGACACCGCCGGACTGAGCCCCTCTGCTCACCCCTCTGTCCCTCTGCCTGACCGCCTGTCCGTGTCCCTGTGCTCACCCCTCTGTCCCTCTGCTCACCCCTCTGTCCCTGTGCTCACCCCTCTGTCCCTCTGCCTGACCAGCCTGCTGCTGGACCTCGAGTCCAGGCTGGAGGAGAGTGTGCTGATCTCCGACCTCAGTGCCGTCGTGCTGCGGCACCGCGATGCCCTGGGCCGCGTCTACATTCCCTACGTCACCAACCAGATGTACCAGGAGGCCCTGTGCCAGCGGCTGTGGTGAGCTCCCGGCGCTGGCCTCCCCCGTCAGGCGAGGAGCACCTGGGCTTCGGCTGGGTGACTTCTTGAACTGACCGCTGGAGGATGGAGGTCGGCCAGGGCCCGCTCCAGCGGGGTCGTGGGGGAGGGGGTCTTGGGGGGGACCCTGGGGACGCGCTGACCGGCGCCCGCGGGCTGTCCTGTGGCAGGCAGGGGAACGGGCGGTTCGTGGCGGCGCTGAGGAAACTGGAGCAGGACCCGGTGTGCCAGAGGCAGAGCCTGAAGTCCTTCCTGGTGCTGCCCTTCCAGAGGATCACCCGGCTGCGCATCCTGCTGGAGGTGGGTCAGCCGGGCCGAACCCGAACCCGGTATCTACTGTGAGACCTGCAGAGGCGCAGAGCACGTCTGACCCTTCACCACGCGTCCGGAGGGTGGAGAGGGGGGCGCTTCGGCTCTGCGGGTCTGGAAACGAGAATCTGGATGAACGAGCTGGCGCCCGCTGTCTTCCAGAACATCCGGAGGCTGAGCCCCCCCGGGTCCGAGATCGGCCCGTCACTGCAGGAGGCCATCGCGGCCGTGCACCAGGTGGGGGGGGGGGGGGTCGATGCCCCCGTGGGGCCTGCCGGTGACGGCCGAGGGGCGCCCCTTCAGCCCCCCGCCCTGACGCCGCGCCCTCGTGTGCCTGCAGATCGTGGGGCGCTGCGAGGACGGCGTGCTCCGCATGAAGCAGACCGAGGAGCTGGTGCGCCTGGAGGCGCGCGTGGACTTCGGCAGGGTCAAGGTACAGATGCAACGCAATTGGCCTGTTTTTCCTTTGGGATCGTGTCCCCGTGTCCCGCGGCTGTCGGCTCCGTCCAGCTCCTGGCTGGTTCCCTGCTGCCCCTGCGCCTTCCAGAGCCGAGGGAGCTGAAACGCCGATCGCGCCTCGTGCGCCATTTCGAGTGTGAGTGAAGTATCGCGCGGGCTCGCTTTCTGCCCTGTGTCCCGCAGGCTGTCCCCCTGATCACCAGGGGGCGCTGGCTGGTGCGGGAGGGGGAGCTGCAGGAGGTGACCGTGCAGGAGTGTCCCGGGACGGCCAGTATCACGCGGAGAGCCGTCTACCTGCACCTCTTCAACGACCTGCTGCTGCTGTCGCACAGGGAGTACGCCTGGCCGAGACCTGGGGCCTCTGACCTCTGACCTGTGCTCTTAAAGAGTCATGAGCCGCATTAAAAACCTGTAGCACGTCTGTGACACGTCTGTGTGGGGTGCTCAGCCCGGGCGGTCCCGACGGGACACTGCCCTCGCTCGCAATAGCGAGCCGAATCCTGGGGCCACTTGTGGGTTGTATTGTGCGATCTTGTGTTAGACCCAAAAAACAATGCCTCGTAAGTACCTGGGGTGTCATTTGGGTGGTTTGGGGGGGTATAAGTGGAGGGGGCCCCCAGAAGGCATATTGGAGCACAGTCGTGTTCCACAATATCGCATTATCCCGTCTGGGACTTAGTGAAGGAGGAATGTGGCACACCCACGTCCCCCGGTATTTTTGGTTTTACGAGGCGAAGACGGGCCGTGGAAGCTGTGAACCGGGGTGTCTCTCTGGCCTGCTGCAGGGAGGGGCGGTTCCGAGTCCTGGACTACGCAAACCCCTGTCGGGTCAGGGCGGAGAGCCTGCAGGTGGCGCCGCTGGGCCTGCCCGGTGAGGCCTTCCTGCTGCACATCGCCCGGAGCCACACGGGCACCCCCACCGCCCTCATCCTGCAGCCCCCGAGCAGGTGGGCAGTGACTGCACGCCGTCGAGCCGCGCACACCCAGCGTCTCCTCGGGCGTGTTCAGACAGGCGCCCGTAGTTCAGGACCTTAAAGTATCAAAATCTGCTTTCACACACTGTGCCTCAAGCTGAAGCATGTTTATCCACAGTCTGAGGCTCCAGGAGGTCTCGGTTCTCTCAGTGCGGAGAATGTTGTGTAAATGACCTTGGAATATCGAGGTGTCCTGATTTAATCTGCCTGTCTGCAGTGCTGACAAGGAGCAGTGGATCACAGCCGTTTCCCTGCTGAAGGACCTGGATGAAGAGGCCTGAGGTAGGGCAGCTAGGACTGTAAACTGGAGCACCTCTGCACAAAGAGTGGGGGAGGTCTGAGGCAGATCCTGCCCCTCCTTGTTGTTGGAGTGGATTCTCTGGAGAGGGCTGCTGTTTCTTCAGCTGAGCCAGGGTGTGGGCTGAAACATCATGGGCTCTGGGGATGGAAGTTGGGCACCCCTGGACTGGGAATTTGAACATCAAGAGTGCAGATACTCCAGCTACACTGGAATCCACTCAGTTCATCCAGATTGTTTCATGGTAGCCAGTTCTTCCCAGGATCTCATCCAGCTGTTGCTTGAAAGAGGTCAGGGTTTAAGAACATGACTGGGTAGTGTGTTCCAGACACACCACCCTTTGTGTAAAGAAGTGCCTTCTGTTGTTGGTGTTCCCCATAGTTTCTACTTGTCCTCTGTTGGGGTTTCCTTGTAGTTGGTGTGGAGCTTCTCTTCGGGACTAGGAATATGCTTTTATCTGGACTGATTCCAGTTAATCCTACTTTGTAATGGGGTGGGGTGTGATCATTGTACACAACATTCTTAACCGAGGTGTTTCTAGTGCATTATGCTCTTTTTAAGAGAACATTTATATGAATTTGACAGTCTTAAGGTTATTTACTTCATTGCTTCCTCCGAGTGCATAGACGTAACAGTGACACTTAATTGGATATGAGCTGCCACGACTCTTTTTCCTGTTTTACAGCAGCAGACACCTGGAAGATTTCTGTGACGGTTCTTCCTTGACCTACGGAAATTGGTCACCTGACACGCCACCCCTTGACTATATATTTAATTAACTTGTTGTGAATAAGTGATTGTTTTAATGTATATTAATAAATAAATGAATTAATTGATGACAGAACTTCGCGTCACTTACATGAGATTTGCATAACGGATAAGATTTAAATCTTTGGTTAAGATTTTGATCTAGTGCTTGAAAGCATAAGCACAGTCACTGATCACAAGTCGCATTGGTTTGAAACTTTTTGAGTAAATGGGGAATCAAAGATACAGCTACAAATATCTAAAAAGGCCACATATACTATATATAGCGTACTTCGGTTTTACACTGCTCCCTTTTTTGAGTGGTGTAAAACGGCTCCAAACACGGCCACCTGGTTACTATAGCAACCCCGAGTTGCCTGCTGGAGACGGGCGCGTAGATATGACGTCACGCCCAGACGCCTTGCTGCTAAGTTGGTGAGAACGAGTTTTTATTTTTATTCAAACGTGATTTCGGTACCTTTTACAGTTTAAGAAAGAAAAAGAATCTAGTTCAATCTTGCTGAAAGCGATAGTAAGTTATACGGCAGTTTCCTGTTCTCGTTTTAAAGTTTATAAAATGAAAGGTAAGTACTCTGTTGAGTCGGAAACGCATGATAAACATGATTCATTCGGACACGGGGCATGTTGTTATCGTTCCAGGTGAACTCGTGAGTGGGGCCAGTTAGGAGCCCGTTGGCTGCGTGTCTCTGGGCTGTGGTGACCAGGACGGGTCAGAAGCGCTGTTAAAGGTGGCGGACCAGCTACAGAGGGCTAATGGCCGAGCTGTCCCTAGTCTTGAGCTGCCCTCTCGGTTGGTCCTGAGTGCCCCGCAGTTGCTGTCGACAGGCACCCGCGTTTCTTCCCCTGGGCCGGTCGGAAGATGGACCCGACCCCTGTGCCCGGTTCGCTCGTGGTTCTGGACTGGCATCGCTGCGCCGACAGCAAGGAGCACTTCAGCAGGATCCAGCGCAGAAACGTCAGGAAACGGTTCGGTACGCAGCGCAACAGCCGTGT
This sequence comes from Lepisosteus platostomus, assembly GCF_059453375.1. NCBI lineage: Eukaryota > Metazoa > Chordata > Actinopteri > Semionotiformes > Lepisosteidae > Lepisosteus > Lepisosteus platostomus. Next base: position 17,673,411 of record NC_142633.1, on the reverse strand, counting down.
TCGGTCAAAAGTGTCTCTGATAAAAAGAAAGGAAGTAACGAATCAAAGCACAGAGCTGTTCTCGGTGGGTTTACCGTCTCCTGGACTGAGGTACTGGCTGGGCACTGGTAGCCCCAGCTCTTCACTCGCTGACGATGATGATAGTTGTTCCATTAGGTCCAGACCTTGACACTTAAAGCCAGGCTCCGAAGTCTCATGTCGGGCCTGGGCTGACAGACAGATGTCGGAGGCCCTAAGAAAAGTCCTTTGTCTTGCCGCGAAAGTGACGAGGTTGATAGTCTAGCTGGCAAGTCTGAGTTGTGCGGCTCGGAAGCTGGAGACGCCAGGCTGTCCTGGGGATCAGGCTGAAGCCCCAGCGCTCGTGTCAGGTCTGTTTACAATGGAGATGCTGGATGAGTGAATGGAGTTCAGAGGTCGGCGCCTCATTTAACACTCGGTGCCCCCGCAGGGCTCCTGGAAGCCCCTGTGCTGCGCCCCCTGCTGGCTGCCGACACCGTGAGCTACAAGATCTTCCTTTCGGGCAAGAGCGGAGTGGGCAAGACCGCCCTGGCGGCCAGGCTGGCCGGCCTGCCTGTACCCAGCATGCACCACGAGACCACAGGTGAGTGCTGGGCGTCGGGCCTTCAGAACAGCTGGGCACTGAACTCTTTACAGAATCGCCTTACAAAACTCTGGACCTGGGGTGAACAACTCAAGTTCTTGAGGGCCCGGGCCAAAGGGCTTTTGGTTCCCATTCGGATCTTATTCGAGCCAGTTAGTTTAACAGTAACTCAGATTGCCAGGTGCATTACCAGTCAGCCTTGAGGACTGGAGTTGCCTGTCCCAGTGTACCACACCACTGATGTGACTCAGTCTGCTCTGTCCCTGGTGCAGCAGACTGATAGATAACGTGCACAATCAGGACTTTAAAAGCAGTAAAAACAAAACAGCACTTAGTTTCAGCTTCTCTGGCCCACCTATCTGTTTTCGTTCGACCCGGAGTTGTGAGCTGTGACTTGTCTTGCCCCTCCCTGCCCTCCACAGGGGTGCAGACGACAGTGGTGTTCTGGCCGGTGAAGCTGAGAGAGAACGGCAGGGTCCTGTTCTTCCGATTGCAGCTGTGGGACTGTGGGGAGAACACCCTGCGCAGGTTCGACCACCTGCTCCCGGTATGTGACAGTACTGCCACCACCCTGACCCACTCCTGTCCGGTGTCTCTGTCCCTCTCCAGGCCTGTACAGAGCAGGCGGACGCTGTCCTGTCCTCTCACTCCTGTCCGGTGTCTCTGTCCCTCTCCAGGCCTGTACGGAGAAGGCGGACGCTGTCCTGTCCTCTCACTCCTGTCCGGTGTCTCTGTCCCTCTCCAGGCCTGTACGGAGAAGGCGGACGCTGTCCTGTCCTCTAACTCCTGTCCGGTGTCTCTGTCCCTCTCCAGGCCTGTACGGAGCAGGCGGATGCTGTCCTGTCCTCTCACTCCTGTCCAGTGTCTCTGTCCCTCTCCAGGCCTGTACGGAGCAGGCGGACGCTGTCCTGTCCTCTCACTCCTGTCCGGTGTCTCTGTCCCTCTCCAGGCCTGTACGGAGCAGGCGGACGCTGTCCTGTCCTCTCACTCCTGTCCGGTGTCTCTGTCCCTCTCCAGGCCTGTACGGAGCAGGCGGACGCTGTCCTGTCCTCTCACTCCTGTCCGGTGTCTCTGTCCCTCTCCAGGCCTGTACGGAGCAGGCGGACGCTGTCCTCCTCCTCTTCTCCTTCACGGACCGCACCTCCTTCGATGACCTGTCCAGCCACCTCACGCGGAGCTCCAGTCCCTCGGCCAGCACGGTCAGGCTGGTGGTGGGCACCAAGTATCCTGAGAGAGAAGGAGAAGGCCGTTGAGCACTCGCCGACCCTGTGGTTTCGGTACCTGCTGTCCTCTCTGCGGCAGCTGTCACACTGTAGCGAGATGTTGCACTGTTCTTCATCTGCGCTGCACGAGCCTGAAAACAAGATTCCACACTAATCAAAGTCTGGGGCTGTGTATATATCTGTTCTGTGATAAAGGAACCTATATTTAAGCTGAAATGAAGGCCAGCAGCTAAATGGCTTGCATGCAGTAAGTTCCGTATATATTTTTTAGAAGCAGAACTTCCCTTTTCAGCCACTAGGGGTCGCCACTGTTTCAACCCTACTTTGTCTGGACAGGTCAGGTGGACAGCGCCATTCTGTGCACCCGCTGTGCAGTGCGTGCAAGTCAAACACGGCCAAATTAATTAATTTAAATAGAGGTCGTGCTCCATAAGCAATTACTTTAAAATAGTTACTGTTTGGTGCTCGTGATGTCGTTGCGGCCGACCGTGACAGCAGCCCTGTCCTGAGAAGGAGTGGCCAGGGTGCTGGTGATGAGAGCAGGGGCTTTCCTAACCATGTCGAGCTGCCCTGTGTTTCCTTGACCGCGGCCCCAGGTTCGACCTCTTCATGCACACGGACGTGACGGAGCGGGAGCTGAGGGAGTTCCAGGAGGTGTGGGGCGTGCCCGTGTTCCGCGTCCCGGGTGGCGCGGGGGCGCCCGGGGTGGCGGGGCTGGCCGAGGTGGCGCCCCTGCTCGACGCCCTGGCAGAGCACCTGTGGCACAGAGACGTCCTGGCGGCCCAGAGCCCCGAGCCCGGCAGCGGGCGGGAGTGAAGGACTGTGGGCAGACTGTGCTCACTGAGCGCCCGCGCTGGCGGGCCCGAGAGCCCTGAGTTTGTGATGGATGCTTGGGTAGGCATTGGGGTGAGCTGGGATTAAGGGGTGCTGCTGACCTGTTACGTAGCCTCGGAAGTCCTGAACCCCAGGACCTCGTGCAGCAGCACTGGCTGCCCTCTCCTCTGCACTGGGAGTGTGAAACGCTGCCCCCTTGTGAATCCGGCTGGTACAGCTGCTCAAGGGTCTCTGCTAGACGCGGGTGATGAGGTGTGTTTTTACATAACCCTTTCACAAGGGGGTTTTGTATTGGTTCGTCATTCAGATGGTTTTGGGGGGAAAAGGAATTTTGTTTAAGCGTTGCTGAGGGTGGTCTTATCTTTGTGCTTTCCTTAATGACAAAGCTCCTCACCACGCAGACACTTTGTTTGACCCCCTGCTGTCATGTTAATTTCTGTCGTGTAGAAACATCTGGAAATGGAATCGATTCTCCTCAATTGTCTCAAACATTAAAGCAGCAGTAAAACACGCCAGAGAAACTCCTCTCTCTCTCTCTCTCTCTCTCTTGCCTCATGGGCACCAACATATCCTCTATCCTGACTCTAAACACTGGAGCCCCCCAAGGCTGTGTGCTTAGTCCTGTCCTCTACTCCTTATTTACCCATGACTGTGTCACCAGGCATCACTCAAACTCCATCAACAACGTTCATCGGCTTGATCACAGATGGTGAGGAGTCTGCACACAGGGAGGAGGTTGAAACCCTGGCAGTATGGTGCCAGGAGAACAACCTCTCTCTGAACATCAGTAAGACTAAGGAGATGATTGTGGACTATAGGAAACATCGGGGTGGGGACTACACACCTATTCACATCAATGGGACTGCAGTGGAGAGGGTCAGCAGCTTTAAGTTCCTGGGAGTTCACATCTCAGAGGATTTAACCTGGACCCACCACACCACCACTGTGGTCAAGACCATGGAGCAGTGCAGTGGCTCTTTGGCTCAGGATCTGCGCCTGTGGCTGGAAGGTTGCCGGTTCAAATCCCGCAGCCGGCAGAGGAATCCTACTCTGTTGGGCTCCTGAGCAAGGCCCTTAACCCCAGCTGCTCCAGGGGCGCCGTACAATGGCTGACCCTGCGCTCTGACCCCAGGCTTCTCTCCCTGTCTGTGTGTCTCGTGGAGAGCAAGCTGGGGTATGCGAAAAGATAATTCCTAATGCAAGAAATTGTAAAGGGTTAATAAAGTGATGTTGTTGTTGTTAAGAAGTAGGTTATGTTATGTAGCTATGCTGGGAACTGTGTTGATTGATATTCTCACAGGTTCGTGCTGGTGGAAACTGTGTTTGCCTCCATGTGGGTCCCTGATGCTCATCTGCAGGTGAGGCAGGGACGTGCCTTCTTGGAGTCTTGACGGGTTTTTGTTCTGACTTTGCTCCTAACCTGAAATCGCTCGTCATTGGCGTAATGGGATCAATGAGACGGCCACTCCTGCTCTGAATAGGCCTGGAACTGCTGCACACACCAGCCGTGTGAGACCAGGACTGGCCGCCCCTGTGGAAGAGGACGCAGAGAGAAGTGCTGAAACACGTGCAGATTCTCTGGAAGGGGTGGCCTTGAACGGAGGGATGAAGACAGGGGCCATGTGAAAAGGGTGGTGTGCGTTTTCCTTTTGGTAGGGCCTTTCCCCGTACAAGCCAGGTCTTTACCGCAGAGAATCTGTGCTTCCCCCTGTACTCCAGGAACTACGGTAGCGCAGTCTCCCAGAGGAGTGGAGCTGTAGTTGTGCAGCGAGGCAGATTGAAGGCAGAGCTGTGCTGCAGACTGCTCCCCCTCCCCCCTCTCTCTCCGTGCTGCAGGAGCTGAGCTGCTGCTGTTGGCATCTTCAGGTTCCATCCCTTCGCGGCAGGAAGGGTTTTCCGTTCCCGTCGGATCGGTCCTGCCCGTGTGCGTGTTATTCTGGGTCTGGAGCTGGGGGCCGGGGGCTTCTCGTTGCCTGATGGGCCTGGGTCGTGCGGGCTAGCCTAGGGACGCCATGCTGAGGAAGAAGAGCTCGGAGGTTCTGGTGGATTTGGATTCGGTCACGGATCTGCGCGGCACGGACTCCTATGGCAGCATCCAGAACGGAGGCTTCGTCCCAGCGAGATACGTGAGTGCCCTGGTCTCACCGTGCCCCCGGGAAACGTGTTCAGGGTGCTGTGTAGGTGCAGGGCACAGGTTCCCCCTCGAGGGATCGCGGTTTCCTGTTCTTGAGCACTCGCTGCAGTCAGTGTTCAGCAAGGAGGGGATCTGTGGTGCCCTGGGGCTGAGAGGACAGGTCAGGTTGAAGACAGAGCTGTAGATGACGCAGGGTGTGCAGTCTCACTCCCAGTGCACAGCAGTCTGATCCACTCCAGGATTTACAGTGCTGTCAGTCAGACTCCCAGTGCACAGCAGTCTGATCCACTCCAGGGTTTACAGTGCTGTCAGTCAGACTCCCAGTGCACAGCAGTCTGATCCACTCCAGGATTTACAGTGCTGTCAGTCAGACTCCCAGTGCGCAGCAGTCTGATCCACTCCAGGATTTACAGTGCTGTCAGTCAGACTCCCAGTGCGCAGCAGTCTGATCCACTCCAGGGTTTACAGTGCTGTCAGTCAGACTCCCAGTGCACAGCAGTCTGATCCACTCCAGGATTTACAGTGCTGTCAGTCAGACTCCCAGTGCGCAGCAGTCTGATCCGCTCCAGGGTTTACAGTGCTGTCAGTCAGACTCCCAGTGCGCAGCGGTCTGATCCACTCCAGGGTTTACAGTGCTGTCAGTCAGACTCCCAGTGTGCAGCAGTCTGATCCACTCCAGGGTTTACAGTGCTGTCAGTCAGACTCCCAGTGCGCAGCAGTCTGATCCACTCCAGGGTTTACAGTGCTGTCAGTCAGACTCCCAGTGTGCAGCAGTCTGATCCACTCCAGGGTTTACAGTGCTGTCAGTCACTCCCAGTGCGCAGCAGTCTGATCCACTCTAGTAGTTTTGGAACGTTTTTGTCAGTATCATAAAACAAGAGTCCATAGCCCATTAATTGTTGCATCCCTGAATATTTACAGGTCTTGTTTTTTGTTTTTGTGTTCAGTATAAGGTGCTTTTCCACAGTGGATATTTTTTTCAGATTTCAGTATTTGCTTTTAGATTTTCTTTCTGATCATGATGAAGCTTGCCTGTCCTGTGTGTGTTCAGCTCGATGACGACGATGATGATGATCCAATCTATATCCACTGCGAGAGGCCGAGGCTCCAGTCTCCACATCCCAGGGGAAACTACTTCAAGGATGGGAAAACCAAAATAGGTGACCGGAGCAGATCTCTTTCATTAATGAGGGCTCAGACAGTCAGCGTCACAGCGATGCTCCACCTCACAGTAAACTGGGGTCACACTGCCAGTGTCAGAGCGACGCCCCAGCTCACAGTAAACTGGGGTCACCCCTGGCTTGCTGCCCCAGCCCAGTGGGGTAGATGAGTTAGCTCTTCAGTCTGGGCCAGTTCTGCTCTGGAGCAGAGGAGGGTGGGGCGCAGCTCTTCAGCACCTGGCAGCCCCCCGAACCCCTGAGCTCAGGCGCTTAAAACTGCGACAAATGCTGCAGGCAGGAGTGGTGGGGTTCCTCAGTGGGGCTGCAGGTATCCCTTTCTTTCTGGGGTCCCCTGGAAGCTCTGAGAGGACCCGTCTTTGGGGAGCGCTGCATGGCAGTTTTAGAGGCCGCTGGCTGCGGAGGGGGTGACCGCTGTCCCGCTGTGGCTGTTCCAGACTTCGTGCTGGTGTGGGAGGTGAAGACCCCGTCCCAGCGCAAGCGGCGTGCGCGCGGGCGTTACCAGGACCTGGCGCGGGCGGCGCCGGAGCGGGAGGCGGACGGGGAGGGGCGAGCGGACCGCAAGCGCGCCCAGCACCAGCGCTGGAGGGACAAGTTCGTCCGGAACCTGCAGAGCAGCGGCCTGCTGCTGGAGACGGTCAGGCCCCGCGGGCGAGCTCGCCCGGCCCGGCTCGGCCCGGCCCGGCTCACATGTCCACAGGACATCTCTGCGCTTGCCTGCCTTCTCTTACCCCCAGCAGGCCCCCTCTGTCCCCCTCTGTCCCCCTCAGTCTCCCAATGTCCCTCAGTCCATTGTCTCCTAGTCTCCCGGTCCCAATCTGTCCCCCTCAGTCTCCCAATGTCCATCTGTCCATCTGTCTCCTAGTCTCCCAGTGTCCCTCTGTTCCTCTGTCTCCCAGTGTCTTCTGTCTCCCTCCTTCTCAATATCCCACCTCCTCTGGTCACCATGTTGTTCTGTACTTTCTCCACTAGGAGGAGACGGTAATCGAGAGGAAGACCATCCACTACCTGAAGCTGAGTGCCCCCTGGGAGGTGCTGGTGTATTATGCAGAGGAGCTGTGTTTGAGAGCGCCCCTGCAGGTCAGTGATGGTCACTGCATCACGGCTGTGCAGAAATATCCCCCTGTTAATCTTTCAGCTGGTCTTTTCACTGTTGAGCTGGTGTCTCACTACCCCAAGCCTGTGTCTGGGTACACCTGGAGACAGGGTGAAAAAGGCTGTAGATAATAAATCTGTTGACTCTGCCTCTTTGGGATCTTTAAATGCCTTGCTTCATCGGGATTTAATTTCAATACCCTGTTAGTCTGGAATGCCCCAGGGCTGTAGGTCACCCTCCCTGGTGCAGTCCTGCCTTGAACCCTGAGCTCCTGGGATAGACTTCTGCGTGCTCCAGCCTTCACTAGAAATAAGTGACTGTTATGAGATGGACCATCTACTGCCCCCCCAGTACTGTGGCAGTTCTTTGGGGTTTTAGCCAATAAATTCCTCAAATCAAATTCAAGAGTTGCGCCCCCTGGTGGCCCAGCCCTTGTGGTGCACTGTGCTCTAATCCCCAGGCTCAGCCAAACCCCGACCACAACACCTCCGACCGGATCCTGAGGAAGCTCTGTGTCCCCAACGTCATGGCCGAGACGGTCCCCAGCAAGCCAGTGGACTACTACACCTGCGCTTTCCGCAGGTCCAAGATGAGTCGGTGAGCTCACGGGCAAACGGGCCCTCCGGGTTGTGGTTCTGCTCCAGAATTGATCCTGAGGGGGGAGCTCAGACGGGGGTGCTGGGTGGGGAAGGTCACTGATCATCGTCGGAGCCGGTTGATAGCGGCGCTTTTGCCCCGTGGATTGAGACCCCGTGAGGCTCCCTGGAGCCCCGAGCTCGGCTCGGGCGAAGGACCGGCCCGCCTGTGCGAGTCTCACCGGGTCTGTGTCCACACAGGTTCCTGGGCTCGGAAGACCGGGACTCCTACTTCAGCAGCACCCAGCGGCACCGGATCGTGAGTAGCAGTGCCGGGGAGAGAGCCGGGCCGCCTGCTAGGGCTAGTGTCTGCTCGCGGTGCCGTCCCGCGCTCCTGAGTAACGCGCGCTTCTCCGGCTCTCTGTGCGGCGCCCGCAGGTGGCCGAGGTCCTGGCGCGCACTGCCTACGGGAAGCGCCGGCGCGCGGAGGTGGGGATGGAGCGGCTGCTCAGCGAGGGGGCGTACACGGCCGCCTTCCCGCTGCACGAGGTGAGAGGCTGCTCCTCCTCCTCCTCCTCGTCCTCCTCGTCCTGGAGCGGGCAGGCGCGGGGGAGGGGTGGGCTTGCCCGAACGCTCTCGTTTCCTGTCTTGTCTTCTGCCCTTCAAAACCTCAGAGCTGAATCTGGCTGAGTGTTGTTCACCGGGGCCTTCCTCCTGCACTTACTCCTCATACTCCTCCTCCTCTTTCAACTGTGTTATCTGTGTGAGGGACAGGGGGCCCTGTGAGGGACAGGGGGCCTTGTGTGGGACAGGGGGCTGTGTGAGGGACAGTGGTCTTTGCCCCAGTGTTGTGTGTGGGACAGGGGGCTGTGTGTGGGACAGTGGTCTTTGCCCCAGTTTTGTGTTAGGGACAGGGCTGTGTGTGGGACAGGGGGCTGTGTGTGGGACAGTGGTCTTTGCCCCAGTGTTGTGTGAGGGACAGGGCTGTGTGAGGGACAGGGCTGTGTGTGGGACAGTGGTCTTTGCCCCAGTGTTGTGTGAGGGACAGGGCTGTGTGTGGGACAGGGGGCTGTGTGAGGGACAGTGGTCTTTGCCCCAGTGTTATGTGAGGGACAGGGGGCTGTGTGTGGGACAGGGGGCTGTGTGTGGGACAGGGCTGTGCTGTCGGATCACGGTGTCTCGGTTCTGTTGGTTCTGTGCAGGGGTCCTTCGAGCTCCCCGAGTACGAGGTGCCACCGGAGCGGCTGAACCCGCGGCAGGTTCTGTACCAGTACTGGGCCCGCTGGTCCAAGTGGTACAAATACCAGCCAGTGGACCACATCCGCCAGTACTTCGGGGAGAAGATCGCCATCTACTTCGCCTGGCTCGGTAGGCTCGGGGCGCAGGGGGGGCGCTGGCGGGGCGCTGGCGGGGCGCAGGCGGGGAGCTGGCGGGGCGCAGGCGGGGAGCTGGCGGGGCGCTGGCGGGGAGCTGGCGGGGCGCAGGCGGGGCGCAGGCGGGGCGCTGGCGGGGCGCTGGCGGGGCGCAGGCGGGGAGCTGGCGGGGCGCAGGCGGGGCGCAGGCGGGGCGCTGGCGGGGCGCAGGCGGGGCGCAGGCGGGGCGCAGGCGGGGCGCAGGCGGGGAGCTGGCGGGGCGCTGGCGGGGCGCAGGCGGGGCGCAGGCGGGGAGCTGGCGGGGCGCAGGCGGGGAGCTGGCGGGGCGCAGGCGGGGCGCAGGCGGGGCGCTGGCGGGGCGCTGGCGGGGCGCAGGCGGGGCGCTGGCGGGGAGCTGGCGGGGCGCAGGCGGGGAGCTGGCGGGGCGCTGGCGGGGCGCAGGCGGGGCGCTGTCGCCCTCGTGCTCACGCGCTGTTCCCTCCTGCTGCAGGGTTCTACACGGCCTGGCTGCTCCCCGCCGCTGCGGCCGGCACGCTGGTCTTCATCTCGGGGATCGTCACCATGGGAACCAACACCCCAGCGTAAGTGCGATCCCTGGAGCCTGTGCTTCCCACGCCGGAGCCGCGGTGAGCCGTGACCCGGGACGGGGCGCTCCGATCCTCCGCTAGGGGGACTCGGGAGCAGAGCCTCTCCGTGGCTGCGCCAGTCTCCCGCGTCCGCCTTCCGCCCGGTCCTGCGTTTCCACGGCAACCTGAGCAGGCATCCCCTGAGCGCTGCAGTGGATAGTGGGGGGAGGATGCGGAGACAGCGAGAGCGTGGGAGAGAGCTAGGCTGTGCCGGCCTGTCCTTCATCCTCCCCCGGCTGCAGGGACGAGAGTAACGAAGAAACAGACTGCAGCTCTGGGGGTGTGGGCAATGGCTTTCATCAAAGACCTTCCTGCAGGACATAACGGACTGATATCTGTATTAACACGTCAATAAATAATCAATAGCATTGATGAAGTAGCACTGATCAGCTTTCTGTCTTTGTGGAACTTTGTTTATTTCACTTCCTGGGCGCAGTTAAGTGGGGAAACAATTGTAGCTCCTGCGACAGTGCTGCCCTTACAGCAGTACATTTATCAGAAGTATTAAACATCCTAACAAATCTGAATTGGAAGACTTTCCAACCAAAAGAAAGCGCTGTGAATGTTATTTTATTTTATTGCCAGTTGCAGTCTAGTACTGTGGTGAAGAAACATGGTGTGGGGAAGATCGCATAATTATTTCTGTCCCGAATGTGCGCGCTGGTGAAATGGAGCTTCATCTCCAGCGACTCACCGCCTGCACACACCTCTGTGCGTCTCTGTCTCCACATGCCCCTGCCCTCCTTCGTCCCGGGAAGGGAGGAGATCTGCTCCAGCCGAGGGCGCTATCTCATGTGCCCCCTCTGTGACACCTGCAGCACCTGGAACATCTCCGACATCTGCTCCATGGCCAAGGTAAGCCGGGCATTGTGGGATGCTTGGTCCGTTATTATTCCTGCTGATTTCTGGAAGAGGGGCATCAGTGTGCCTCTGTGCCTCATTCTCCCTCCCCCTCCCTCTCATTCTTCCTCCTGCTCTGCAGCTGGGGTACCTGTTCGACCACCCCGGAACGGTGGTCTTCAGCGTCTTCATGTCACTGTGGGCGGTGACCTTCCTGGAGTACTGGAAGCGCAAGAGCGCCACCCTGGCGCACCACTGGGACTGCACGGACTTCCGCGAGGTGGAGGTCAGGCCGCCCTGTAGCAGCGCCTGCTCGGGCTTGAGCTGGGTGCCCCCTGCCTCGGGCCCTGAGAGTGTGTCTGTTTCTCCAGGAACGCCCGCGCCCCGAGTTCGCTGCCACGGCGCCCAAGATGGAGCAGAACCCGGTGACCGGAATGAAGGAGCCCTACTTCCCGGAGAAAGACCGGATCTCCCGGATCCTGACGGGATCCATGGTCATCATCATCATGGTGAGAGGGGGCCCCGGGGCGCGGGTGGCCCGTCGTCGTGGTCAGGGTGGGGCGAGAGGGCGTCGCCCCGACTCACTGGTGTTCGTGCCTTCCAGCTGTGTGTGGTGATGATCTTCCTGGTGACGGTGATCATGTACCGCGGCATCATCAGCATGATGATGTACCACACCGAGAGCGCCGTGCTGCGGACCCAGGTACTGCCGCCTTGCTCAGAGGTGACGCCAGGCTGCGGAGAGAGAGGGAGACACGGCGTGTTTTCAGCCCTCCTGTTTGCTCACCCTGTCTGTCTCCGCGGCCAGGCCGGCAACATCGCCAACATCTCCGGCAGCATGGTGAACCTGGCTCTGATCCTGCTGATGGGGCAGCTCTACACCGCGCTGGCGCAGCAGCTGACCAAGTGGGGTAGGGCTCCGTCCGCGCCCCGCGCCGTGCCCGCCCCGAGTCTGGGCCCGCGGGCCGCGCCGCGCTGCGCCGCGCGGTGTGTGAGTGAGCGCCTGTGTCTGCCCCGCAGAGATGCACCGCACGCAGACGCAGCACGAGGACGCCTTCACCTTCAAGGTCTTCGTGTTCCAGTTCGTCAACTTCTACTCCTCCCCGTTCTACGTGGCCTTCTTCAAGGGCAGGTGCGGGACCAGTGGCTCCGCTCGGCGACGGGAGAGGGGGGCGATGACGATGGCGCGCTGAAACACGCTCTTGCTCCCTGCCTGCAGGTTTGTGGGGTACCCTGGGCACTACGGCACGCTGTTCGGGATGAGGAACGAGGACGTGAGTGTTCCGCTGCTCCGCCGCCGGGGTCTGGTTGTCCTGGGGTGCCGGGGCTGTCCGCAGGGCTGCTAACCCCTCTGTCTGTGTGTGCGAGGGCAGTGCGGGCCGGGCGGCTGCCTCATCGAGCTGGCCGAGCAGCTCTTCATCATCATGGTGGGGAAGCAGATCATCAGCAACATCCAGGAGTTCCTCATCCCGTAAGTCCGAGCATGCCGGTGGGAGCTTCCCTTCCCTTCCAGCTGAGAGCCCCCGCCCTCCCTGCATGCGTCTCATCATTTATCTCGGAGCCGGTGAGCCCGGCTTCATCCCTCACTTGGATAAAGACTCGCCGCAGCCCGCCGGCGGCCGTGCAGCAGTGTGCGGTGAGCCTGGGGGGATATCTCTCATATTCAAACGGACATTTGCGGAAAGGGCACGGAGCAGCTGGGCTTTGAGAGGAAGAGAGGAAAGCCGCTTGTGAAGTTTGTTTCACTGGTGCCGAGCGTCGGCCTGCGTGTCTGGGGTCCCTCAGGCAGCTCCTCAGCCCCCCCACTGCTCAGTCAGATCTAGGGTGAGGCGCCCCCTGGTGTCCCTCCTGAAAGGGGTACGGTGCGTGTTCATCCCCGGACGGGAGCGCTGTCCCGGGCCTGACCCCCCTCTCTCCCCACCAGGAAGGTGAAGTCCTGGCTGCAGAAGAGGGAGCTGGCGGCACTCCGGGGGACCCAGATCCCCCAGGAGCCCAAGCGCTGGGAAGAGGACTACGAGCTGCTGCAGTGCGAGGGGCTGTTTGAGGAGTACTTGGAGATGGGTGAGCCCCACGTGCGCCCCACGAGCTAGTGCTCAGTGCGTGCCATTGGCACAGGTGGCACAGGCCTGGAATCGATCACAACTCCACAGCTACAGGGCTCTGCGCTTCACCAGGAGCTGAAGGCCTGATGTGGGTCTAATTAAGCTCAGTCAAGCAGACACACTTAGGAGTACTAGTACTCTACCAGTCCCAGCCCTCTGGGAGAGCAGCACAGAGGGGCGCGGAGAGCTGGCAGCTCCGGGGTCTGTGCCAGGCGGACGGGAGAGATCCCCGGCTCTCTTCCCCTGTGCAGGAGAAGACCTGGCACTTCTTCAGAGCGAGCTGCGGCATGATTACAGAGTGGGTGTGGGTGGAGTGTCTGTGCGAAGCTCTTTGTGGAAAGGCGCTATATAAAACCAGGGTTGACTGAGGGTGAGTGAATGGGTGCGGGAGGGAGAGTTGGGGAGCAGGGCAGTCTTACTCTGGAAAGGCGCTGTGTAATAATACTGGTGGAGGGAGCAAGGGAGGGACTTGGGTAAAGGCGCCATATTGCCGTCTCCGCAGTCCTGCAGTTCGGCTTCATCACCATCTTCGTGGCCGCCTTCCCCCTGGCGCCGCTCTTCGCGCTGCTCAACAACTGGGTGGAGATCCGGCTGGACGCGCAGAAGTTCGTGTGCGAGTACCGCCGGCCCGTGGCGGAGCGCGCCCAGAGCATCGGCGTCTGGTTCCACATCCTGGAGGCGCTGTCCCAGCTCTCCGTCATCGTCAACGTGAGTGCAGCGCGGGCCGGAGCGGGCCGGAGTGGGCCGGGCCAGAGTGGGCCAGAGTGGGCCAGAGTGGGCCGGAGAGAGCAGGAGCAGGTCAGAGTGGGCCGGAGTGGGCCGGGCCGGAGTGGGCCAGAGTGGGCCGGAGAGAGCCGGAGCAGGTCAGAGTGGGCCGGAGCGGGTCAGTGCTCCAGTCCCAGCAGCAGGAGTGGTGCAGTCAAACAGTTTCTTATCCGCTGTTGTCGAGACCAGGCAGACCAGAAAACCAAGCGCAGCAGCCAGAACCCATCTTGCAGAGCTCAGGTGCTCAGCTGCCCGGACCCCGATTCCAGGACTGCACAGGGGCCCAGGTCCTGGCTTCTGGGGGCTGGATGTGGAGTAAAGAGAATGTTGAGGGGTCTGGTTTCTTGGGGTCTTATTTTTCCGTGGGGGAATTGCATGTGGTGTGTGGAGGTCATGCAAAATGACCTTTTTTTAAAAAGAGAGAGAAGTTAAGTTTGACCCGTTGTGTCCTCGAGCTCCGGCAGTGTTGTCCTCTGTGCCCACAGGCCTTCCTGATCGCCTTCACCTCCGACTTCCTTCCCCGGCTGCTGTACCAGTACAGGTTCGACCGCGACCTGCACGGCTACGTCAACTTCACCCTGGCCGAGGCGCCGGCCAGCTACACGCACGCCAACCACACCGGCTGCAGGTGCGACGCCTCTCCTCCAGGCCGCCTCGTGACCGGGAACTGTAAACCACGGTTGTGTTTTCAAAGAAGTGATCCGTATGCGACAATCCCCCAGTTACAAGTAAAAACTAGTTAACATCCTTCCAGCAGGGGGCGCACTTACACTTCTGCATAGCTGCTGTATAGCTGAATACATGGCTGAGTCTGCGCCCAGAGCGTCACTCTCCGCCTGTCTCCTCCGGTCCCCAGGTACAAGGCTTTCCGGGACAGCGACGGGAGCTACACTCTGTTCTACTGGGAGCTGCTGGCTGTCAGGCTGGGATTCATCATCGTCTTCGAGGTGGGGGCAGGGTGGGCCGTCTCTGGGCGCGAGAGAACTTGAAGAGTCCAGCAGAATCCCTCCAGTCCCTCCTGTGCCTTCATACCTCCCCTCCCCTCTCTGCAGCACGTGGTCTTCTTCGTCCTGCGCGTCATCGACGGGGTGGTGCCCGACGTGCCCGAGTCCCTGGAGCTGCAGGTGAGGAGGGAGCGCTACCTGGCCAAGCAGGCGCTGGCCGACAACCAGGAGGTCCTGATGGTGAGTCGCGGCTGCGTCTCCAGCCCAGGTCAGTCCCGCCCCCCGCGGCGCCGCGCTGCAGCAGCAGCAGCCAGACTTCCCAGCGTCCCAGCGCCACCGCCGGAGCCCTCCCGCCTGCCCGAGCACCGTCCCGGTCTGTCCCTCTCTCCCTGTCCCTGTCCCTGTCTGTCTCCGGCTCTCGCTGCTGGAGTGTGCTCTGCCCAGTGTGCTGTCTGGGCCCTCAGTGGGACAGGAGGAGGGGGTCCATCTCCAGGCTGCTGCTGCGGGTTCATGCGCAGACGCTCTCCTCCAGTCTCCCGGCAGGCGCTGGGATCCAGGCTGGATTCCGACATTAGGAAGCGCTGGTGTGCAGCCGCGGAGAGTGGGCCAGGGCTTGAGGCCTCAGCCCAGAGCGCTGTCCCTGCGGCTGGCCACCGGACCCGCGGGCTTCCCCGGAGACTCATCTCAAACACCAGCAGTGTTCGAGCTGGGAAGTGGAGCTGTTGCTGATGCTGATGTTTGGTGCCATACTGTGTCCGTGCGGTGTGTCTGTGTGTCTGTGTGTCTGTGTGTCTGTGTGTCTGTGTGTCTGTGTGTCTGTGTGTCTGTGTGTCTGTGTGTCTGTGCTGTGACAGTTCTGTGTCCGTGCTGTGTGTCTGTGTGTCTGTGCTGTGACAGTTCTGTGTCTGTGCTGTGACAGTTCTGTGTCTGTGCTGTGACAGTTCTGTGTCTGTGCTGTGACAGTTCTGTGTCTGTGCTGTGACAGTTCTGTGTCCGTGCTGTGACAGTTCTGTGTCTGTGGTGTGTGTCTGTGCCGTGTGTCTGTGTGTCCGTGCTGTGACAGTTCTGTGTCCGTGCCATGTGTCTGTGCGTCCGTGTGGTGTGTCAGTGTGACTGTGTGTCTGTGCAGTGTGTCAGTGTGACTGTGTGTCTGTGCAGTGTGTCAGTGTGACTGTGTGTCTGTGCAGTGTGACTGTGTGTCTGTGCAGTGTGTCTGTGAATGTTGTGAAGGCTCATTCTTATAAAACTAAAAGACAGCTGTGTTGGGTGTTTGGCTCAGATAGGAAGTGTCATCAAGGAGACAGCTTCAGCAGAAGGCATTTGGGCTCGATCCCTGTACCTGCCTGGGCTGTTAGTGTGTCTTGTTCTAATTTGCCTCCTGTGTTTTTTTTATGGCTTTCGTTTGCTTCTCTTCTCCCTCCCTGCCCTGAAGCTAGCGACGCGTCTCCAAGCAGCGTGAGCTGAGGAGGAGGGCTGGGGATCGCCTCGGAGCCCCGAACCGACCAGGGAAGACGGCCGCGCTGCGTGCTGGGGCGCCCGCTGTCTGTCTGAGGGAGGAGGGCACTTGTGCTCTCTGGTTAATTTCTGGCTCTCTTGTGAGCATGGCGAGAGCTGTTTTTATCAGCATGAGCTCCTGGTGTCTGTAAAGGCAGTGTTATCTCAGGCAGGAGCCCCAGCAGAAACCAACGAGACGTTTCTTCTTCTGTCTTCAGAGAATATCAATGTTTTCGTTTTCTCTACCACCTCCTTCAGAGTCTAGGTCTTGGTGCAAATTCCCCCCTGTGTCTTAAATGAGCTATTTTGAGTTCATTTACCAGATTGTCTAAGTTGCAACTTACCCAGAGGAATGACTGATGATTATACTTGGGGTCCAATTCAAACTCTGCAGAAACTGGTGACTGGTCTTGTTGAAGATAGGGGGCGCCAGACTGAGTCTACCTATGGCCTGCTTTGTCTTTTCACTGGGGCAGTCCCCTTCTAGACAGACTGCAAACTCTGAGATGCTGGAGTGCTCTGGAGGTTACACGTGTGCAAGTGAACAGACTTTCTTGAAATGTCTTATCTGTAGAGAGCTGTTTCCATATCGTCGCTTTTTCTTTCTGTTCATGAAACTCAAAACCGCAAAGCGTATTCGGTTCGGAGCACAGCAGTCCGAGTGCTGCATGATGTTATCTTCGTTGTAAAATACACGCGTTTGTGTTTGAGATGCGGGCTGGCGTGGGCTGTTTAAACGCTGTGGTTAGTTTGAAATAAACCTGTCTGATGATGCACTACCCGGGGTGCTCAGACCTCTTGCTTTCTCTCGGGAAGGGTGCTGGCGCCGTGACCCGCTGACGGGCCGGTGCAGGGCTGCTCCTCTGGGTCACCAGAACCCCAGCAGGGACGCGGATCTGGGCCGGACACCTGACTACTGCCCTGGACTGGGATGTCATTAGCTTGAGAACCAACCTTTTGAGGTATTTTCACTGTGGACTTTGGGTTCAGAAGCAGTAGCTGCAGTTTTGGCTGAATCCCGACTCCAGGTCTCGTCCAGTTCCCTACTCTAACTCCCCCACCAGGAGGAGAGGCCAGGTTCTTGTGCGAGTTGCAGAGCAGTCCGACAGCGTGGTTGCTCTGCGCCAAGGGCTATTACAGCCAGCTTGGACCCTCACCTGCTAGTGTGGCTGTGGGTTCAAGGGCCTTTCTGTGTCACACAAGAACACAGGCCTGAGGCCCCAGTGCTGAACCAGAGCGCTGTCTGTGGCCTGTGAGATCTCGGCGCACATGAGACATGCTGCTTATGTTGATTGGATTCTGGGAAAATTGCCGTAGTATGAGTGTGTGTGTCTTATGTTCCCTGGGATGGACTGGTGTCCCGTCCACGGCGTACCCTGCCTTGTGCCTGTTGCTGGCCAGTATTGATTAGAAACCGGATGGCTGGCTGTTCTACGTAATAAAGTGAGAGCTTGGGAGCCAGTGTTCACTGGGCGGTTCTGTGAAGGATGGATGACCCGATGACCTGACTCCTCGGTGGTGGGCAGCAGGGCGTGATTCCAAACAGCTCCTCTCCGCCAGCTTGACCCACCTGGAAGCACAGTGGATTCTCGGGTAAAAGCAGAGCTGTCTGTAACTGGTCAGGGAGCTCTAGAAGAGAGAGGCTGCTAAAATTATAGTGTCTGCATTATACAGTATATTATGCTTACGTCATGATACAAATGATGTCATGATTTAGTGTGTTAAATTTGAAAATGGGAGAAAAGGTTCTTTACAGTAAGAATCAGAGTCCAGAACTCTGGGATCTTCCAGGAAGGGGCTGGACGGACCCCCTGATCGTCACGTTTCAGACAACCCAGCAAGAGTGACGAGTCTAATGAGCTCCTCTGTGCTGGAAATCGTCCCGGTTTTTTAAAATTCTTACCAAAATCCAAATCCTCCCATGGATGTATGAAAACAAAAACATGCAGCTCTCTCCTTCCCCTTCCAGGGAGTGCTGGAGATGGCAGCCGACAGGCAGCCGGCACGGGCAGCCAGGTTAACGCCTTTTCCTGGTAATTGGAGCTGCGCGCTGCTCTGTAATTTGCCAGCTCCTATAAACGCATCTAGGATGAATTAAACCTGATGGGAGACTTAGCTAAATAAAAGGCTTTGCAGCTCTTCTCTCTGCGTTTTAGTTCCATGCTGAAGGAAAGAAAACACTCATTTGCAGTGTTGGTGCTTATTATAAAAATGCTCTCCCACACACCCTCCATTCCTCATCCCGGAGGGCAGGCTGGGAGGCAGCGTGCAGCACGTTCCCTCAGGATCCCTGTGATCCCAGATTTATGCCTGGATTGGCCACTCTTGTGCTGTGAATGAGCAGCGGTGTGCAGAGGTGAGGGTGGGTCAGGGCCCCAAGCCTGGAGCTGAGTGGTTTGCCAGTTCACAACCAAGGAGGGGCACAGCTCATGTATCCTTGAGCATGGCTCTGCTTAGGTGACTTAGGTTCACACAGTCTAGGTACTGCTTTCTTTACCCTGGTGAACCACGGTCCCTGGATAGACCTGATAGCTGCCGGTGTCTGACCTTCCCACACGAGTCACTCATCTGGACCCGGCGTGCTTGTTCAGCTGCTGGTAGTTTATTGTTTCCGGAATGTCTTCCTGCTTTTCACCGCAGTTGGGCCGGTCTGTTCCCACCTCTCCTGCCCCTGTACCCCTGTGTGGGCAGGAGGGCACTGCCAGTGGCCTCACTCTTCCTCTGCAGAAGGCAGGGCAGCAGCGTGGGTACCAATGCAAACAAGACTTGACCTGGATGCTGGGTGCCAGTGTACTGTTCCGATTGAGTTCATTACTGGTGAGCCACACGCTGTTTCAGTAGCCTGTACGAAAGCAGAAAGTGCCTGCTGCATTCGTGCACAGTGAACCGGAGCCTGTGTGTGTACACAGCAGCCCTGCGCGATGATGATGATGGTGTGAAAGCTCCTCAGAGCCCAGATACCTCTGTTCTCCTGCGGTGACCTGCAGCAGTCGTGCCGGAGCCACAGACGCTGCACTCCCCGAGTTCTGGAGCTGTCAGGCTCTGCATTCCACCTGCGTGCGTTTCAGAAGCTGAGGAATGTGAAACCGGAGTTCTTCTGGAGAAGACGGCTCTTTCTGCTGCTCTCCAGGAGCAGGGAGCCTATGAGTCAGGACTTGTCTGCCTGCAGCCGGGGAGTGAGGCTGGGCAGTGAGCCGAGGACCGGGCGCTAGGAGCGGCTGTGCTGGTCCTCTGCCCCACTGCTGCTGCCGTCTTCCCATTTATCAGCGACGGTGCCCCCGCGCGCTCCTGAGCTCCCTCAGCCTTCTGGGCCTAGAATACGGTCCCACAGCTACTGTGGAGCCCCACTCCCACGACTGCACCCCACGATTCCCCATCAGCCCACTGTACCCATGAGTCCCAGCAGTCAGGGTCTCTGATGCCACAGTTGGATCCAGGGGCACCAGGAGATGGACTGTGGCACGTCTGCCTTGAAGGCCGGGGGAAGGGACACGCAGATCGCAGGGGCTCCCAGCTCGTCCAGCCCAGCGCTGCCCTCTATGGCCTCCTTGAGAGAACTGCAGGAGCTGCAGGGGAGGATGGGTCAGGTGGTGCGTTGGCACTTGCCCACGACAAGCCCCTGCGCCGGGGGGAGCCCACTGGTGAGTGGGCACTCTGGCCCAATCCCTCGCTTTCTGCTGCTCTTGTCCTGGCTGTGGGGCCTCTTTCTCTGTGCTCTCTGCACACCTGGGGGAGACACTGTGGCCCTAAAAATGGGGCAGGTGTTGCACTTTCTTTCTCTCTCTTCCCCCCCATTTTTACATTTGTTATGTCTTTTCGCCTGAAGGAGCTGGCCCCAGCCTGCTGGGGGCCCGGGGCCCGGGGGAGGAGGGCAGAGGCCAGGAAGTGTTGGGCATGGCACCCAGAGGGGCTCCTGCTCCTGCTCCTGCTCCATGTGGCCCCACTTGCCCAGGAAGCTGCTCTGGAGGTAGCTGGACATTGTGATTCTGTCTTGTAGGCGTGCCCTGGTGGTTTGGTGGTTGTGTGGCTGCTCCTGACCTCTCTGTTATTGTCCAGCGGTCAGAGGACAGATAGCTCCCCAGCATGGTGGCTCCGAGAGGGCAGACCAGCAGGGAAGGAGGAGCACAGTGTTCTGGTTAATCCCAGTAGGAGAAAACAATTAACCCTCCAGTGAAAAAATCAGCACAGGTGCTTTAAATCCTTCTGTCCGGAGCGCTGGTGTCCAGCCCTGCTGCTCCAGAGGAAGGAGCAGTGGAGCTCCCTGACAGCCAGTCTGGCCTAACCTGTTTTTACTGCTCTCACAACGCAGGCGGCTCCAGAGAGAGACCGCTGGGCATGTCCTAGCAGCTCCGTGCCTTCTCCAAACACACGCGCTCTCTCTCCTCCTCTCTCTCTCCCTGCACACAGTCTGGCTGCAGCGCCGTGCTTGTGAGACTGAGGAGCACCAGTGCTCAGTGAGTGCACGGCTCTACTTGTGAACCCTCTCCAGCCTCAGTGCTCAGCGAGTGCAGGGAGCTCTGTTTGTGAACGCTCTCTAGCCTCAGTGCTCAGCGAGTGCACGGTGCTGTGCTTGTGAACGCTCTCCAGCCTCAGTGCTCAGCGCTCTGCTCCTGGCAGGTGCTACGGATCAAACAATACCTGACCCTTCAAGGGAGAGGGAGAGAGAGGCGCTGCACACCGAGAAGCAGGGACAGAGGGAGGAACTGTACTGTTTGCCTGCTGTTCTTAGGAGCCAGCGGAGTGGAAAGATAAAGGAGGAGAGCGCAGGAGGGAAGTTTGTGCAGGGGCAGCCTGCTTCCCTGCTGGGATACTGAACAGGGCAGACTGGGGGAGAGGAGGCGCTCGGGACTACAATGGACCCTGTGCCACCTCTAGCGGGAGCCCAGCGTGCCTGGAGTAGTACTGACAGCATGGCTACAGTCCGGGGAGGAAGGAGCTGCTCTCAGTGAGGTAAGAAAGTGTCTGTGCCAGGGCTGGACCCTGCGCTCTGCAGTCTGGGTCGGGGCTCGGCTCAGGCAGTGCTCCTTGCTGGGGTCGGTCTAGTGGCCCAGAAGGAGAACCGCCAGACTGGGACGTGGAGCTGGGTCATCTGAGATGGGGTACAGTGGGAGCACAGTGTATCGTGAGGGTATTGAGTTTAACTGGCTCTGTCTGGTCCTGCTGTTGCTATTAGCGTTTCAGATATTGTCGTCCTTTTGTCAGTTTCGTCTTCTCCTGTCGTGGAAAGGTGTGCTGTCCTGCCCGGGTCAGGGCCAGGTCCTCTTGTCCTACCTGCCGCTGTGTGTTTATTGCAGTAGTGTTTCCGCCAGTCAGTTTTGCTGATGAGAGTCGCTCTGCTCACGTGAAAAAGGCAGGAAAGTGGGAGGGCTGGCTCTGCGAATGGGTAGTAACTCGCTCTGGCTCAGGTCTCGAAGAAGGTGTACAGCGAGATCTGGGACTCACCGTACAGAATTTGTACTGCTCTCCAGTTTTCTAATGCGATATCCAAATGTGCTCAGACAAAAAGTAGTTGATCTGTTTATGTTCGTCAACACCTTCTGGGAGCTGTGACCTGCCAGGTCTGTTAATGTGTCAACAGGCTGCGACTCTTGCTCTTATGGACGGGAAGATAAGAGACTTGCGCAAGTTTATTGCTTTGTTTTGCGATGCACAGCTTCCAAAGTAGCCTGTCCCAGGGTTTTATGGGATGTCAGCAGTTAGGAGACCATGGAGGGTTCTGGAGCTCGCCCTGGGGGTGGACATCAGAGCCGCTCGCCGCTCTCCACTGCGGCGCAGTCAGCTGGTTTTGACAGCCCCCGCGGGACAGCGGCTGACTTCCTGCCAGCCCTGCTCCTCCTCTGCCTCGCAGGTTTCAGCGAGGGGTGCCACGTGGTTACTAGGCAAAGACAGCGGCAAGCGCACTCCTGAGCCCTTAATCCCCCGCACCTCTCCCGGGGAGAGGGGGGTCTACAGGAGGCTCTAAAGTTACAGCGCAGACGGTGTCTCCAGAGCTCGAGTGCCTGACCAGCCTGTCCAGGCCACCCCCAGCTTATAGTTAACACAGTTATTCAGTAACATGCCAATATTAGCATGATTATTACTCTAATGAACAAGAATTAGTTATTGGTTTGGTTAGCAAACCAAACAGCAGTAGTAGTGGTAGGTGTAGTGGAGCAGAAGTACGTTCAGATGGAGCAGGGATAGCGTCCTTCCAGCAGGATTACTGGCAATGGCAAGACCTGTCGTAGCATCAGGTGGTGTAGCAGTATAATTCTGACACTACTCATAGTATCAAAGTACGTTTGTTCAAGCAATTAGACCCTAATTGCCCGTCTAACCTGTTTGCTAGTAACTAATTGATCCCAGATTATATCCAGTCATTTCCTGAAAGAAGCCAGGATATCGGTTTCAGCCACATGGCTGGGCAGCTTGTTCCAGACCCTCACTCCCGTTTGTGTACTGGAGTGCCTCCTGTTATTAGTAGCAACAATATTGTTTGCACCTCTTTCTCATAAAGCAATGAGCAGCAGGGGGTGTGCAGATATCCTGAAGGCTGTGCAGGTGAAGGCCGGAGCAGGAACAGTGCTGTTGTTTGATATGGATTGCTTTATTGGTCCCATCCTGCTGCTCTGTGCCAGGCTGGGGCTGATGGATGTCGCCATGCTGATATCTTACTGATAGCGCTCTGGGCAGTAAATGGGTTTCAAGGCTGTGCTGTGGTTTGTGTGGTTTGGGCTTTATTTCCTGGGGTCAGATTTCTGCTGTCAGGCCCTGAGCCCGACTGCCTTCTGCATTCAATAAGGCCTGAATCTCACAACCTTTGGGGTGTACACACTTTCAAAGAGCTTTCAAAGAGCTTCCCCTGCACTCATTTGGCCAGTATGGGTGTAGAAAGTCATAAAGCTGTGCAAGAATAAATGTTGCCAGAATGAAGAATTTTGAAGTTGAGGACGACAGTACCAGCAGCTCTGCATTTAAAACAAGGTCACTGCCAAGTGATCGCTGTGACGTTCTGGTGCGCTGCTGTCACGATCCAGGCTGAGGGCCCGTCAGTCCACATGTGCACAGTTGTACAAGACCCTTCCAGGAGCCCGAGACAGACCAATCAGGCACTGCTGTGGGAGCCGGGGGCGGGGCGGCGCAGGTAGAGTTGAGCCATCTGGAGCAGGAGGGGGGACAGTGGCGTTTCGGGCCCATTACGAGTTAATGACATGTTAGGACGGATATGCTGCCGCGTGATCCACCCCTCCGAGGCCCTGGAGCAGCTGCTGCCCAAGCCAGGACAGGCTCGTATACCAGCAAGAGGAGGCAGCAGGAACACCTGCTGCTGAGCGCCCCGCCGCCATCAGCTTCTCATTACTGAGCGTCGCCCCCTCACCTGGCCTCACCTGGCCACCGGGGTGCTGGTGCTGGACGCCGAGCTGCTGCCCCGGCCTGTGAGCTGAGGGGAAGCGAGGACACGGGCGCTGGGCTGTGGAGAGAGCGTGGGATGGTGGAAGTGTGCAAGAGGTCCTGCAGAAGCAGCCGGCGCAGTAAGGGTGCTTGCTGGACCTGCAGGTGTCCCGC
Source organism: Lepisosteus platostomus (assembly GCF_059453375.1). Taxonomy (NCBI): domain Eukaryota; kingdom Metazoa; phylum Chordata; class Actinopteri; order Semionotiformes; family Lepisosteidae; genus Lepisosteus; species Lepisosteus platostomus. The sequence goes on along the minus strand of NC_142633.1, from coordinate 17,650,081 downwards.
TGTCCCGGGCCGCCCGTTCTGATCGGGTTGCGGTTTTCGCCTTTGCCCAGCTTGGAGCTGCGTCTCGGAGCCGACCCAACCGGACCCGACCGGAGCGTCTCGGTGTCTGCCCCTCCTGGGTCCTCCAGGCCTGCCTGCTCGCACACACCTGCCTGGAGAGCAGCCCCGGGGCTCTGCAGCAGAGCAGCTGGCTCACACACCCCTTATAAAAGAATTACCGCGGTACAGCAGGGCACAGTCTTGGCAGTCTCAATCTCGCCGTTGTTTTTACAGCCTGTGCCCACAGTATCCCCGATGGAGCACGTGCACACAGAGCTCAGAGTGTTACTTCATTTCCTGGACAGCGGCGTCTCCCAGCCTAAACTGAAGTCTTTCTGTGGAGCTGTCCTCGAAGTCCGCCGGCTGACAGCGAGGTGGGCTTGGAGCAGTAGAGCTGAAGTGGCCACTGGAGGACTGTCCCCGCAGGAGAGCTCTGTTCTTCTCTCGAGCGGACAGTGAGCTCTGAGCTGTGACATCAGCACTGGCCACTGCAGGCGTCACTTACTGGACTGGAATGTGAAGACGGGTCAGTGGTGGCGAGGATGTCTTGTCCTGGGGTGTTCATTATAGCTACCCCAACCCTGATTCCAGCACAACACTGCTGCACATGCGGTACTGGTGCTTCCCATCCCCCAGGAAACCTCCTGACACCTAGAGCTATCTGAGGTGGTTCTGGTAACCCTTTAGATAAAGGGTACTAGTTCAATTAATGCATTCTTTATATTCTGTAGTAGGTCAACAGGTAATTCCTAGACTGTTAATAACAGTAGTATCTGCTCTCTGATAATTGTTTATAACACTTACTGAAAGAACTCAGACTGTTCTCATGTTTCGAGGTCCTAGTAAATGACAAGTTAGTGTTTACTGCTTGTTTTTCATGCCCCAGTGAAGTGTTGTTTGTTTCCCTTAAATTGAAGAGCTATCGATGCTCCAAATGTAGTCAGTTTACTGACTCACACGGCACAAGTGAGAGAGGGGCGCTTAGAACCTTAAAACACAAACCATTCCTTTCTTCAAACTGTGCCACAAACTGCTGTGCTGCAGAGAGTTAATCCCTTTAAATTCCTGTTCAGAAAACCCAGCCTCTTTTTTGTTGCTGCTCAGGTATTCTAAATTAAAAGACGCATACCCTCGAGATACAAATACATAATCCCAATCCCTCCCTCCCTCTGCATGAAGGGGAATGTCAAGAAATTAAGAAAGAGGAGCCCCCCCAGCCATGTGTAATAAACCATCACCTGGCGGTGCTGCACACCTGCTCAGGTGTGGCTCAGTCCTGCCTGCGGCTGCTCGGCTTCGGGCTTCGGGCCTGTCCCGCTTTGGGGTGCCCTGGTGCCCCACTACGGGGCGGTGGCACGGATCCGGGGGAGCTGAAGCAGGCAGGGAACGTGGCTTTGGGAAATCTCCGGGAGAGATGCATGCTGGAGTTGGGTGTTGAAGCCGACATGAGGGCCTTTGAGAGGCCAGGATTAGTTTAACAGCTGCCGGGACTTAGTCCGGGATCCCGATGGGCTTCAGGGCAGGACGTTTAGGAGCTGAATCTTGAATTGGGAGGTCCTGAACAGGGCCCCTCTGGAACAGTGCAGGATGGTCTGCCATGTGGAGAGGGAGGAGGAGGCCGTGGCCCTGGGTACGAGGAAACAAGGTGTGCTCTGGTCAGCGAGCTACTGAGCACCAGAGCCCTGCAGCTCAGTGTCACACTGCGGGCCGTTCTCTCAAGCATGCTGGAAGAGTGGCACCCGGGCTCGCTGGGCCGCTTCTAGCTGAGGAATCAGTCCGCAACGGCAGCAGGAAGGACACGGCCATAAAACAGGTCCCTGTGCTGACGGAGCATCTGCGCCACAGCGATGCCAGGACAGCAGAACGCACAGCTGGGGGGGCCTGCCGTGGCCTGGCCTTCATTTCCTGCAGATGTAAATATAGGATGTTATACAGGAGTCAATATCTCTCATTGATTTGCTGTGTCACTGAAAACAAGCTCTTAGGAAGGGTTTCTAGCACAGTGCATTGATCTGGGGCCTGGGTGGAGGGTGCAGTGTAGGTCCAGACCAGCCTCTTCCTCGCTCTGCTGTGAACCTGCTCTCGGAGGAGGAAGAGTGTCTGTCCTCTGTCCTTATCGCGACCGTGAGGTGACCTCAAGGAGCCCGTGGTGAATGACAATACAGCCCCAGACAGGAACTCCTGGTCTCTGCAGCTACAGCAGCAGTGTGGCGCAGCGCCCAGGGCTCTGGGCCCCTATCCCGAAGGCTGTGGGTTCGAATCCCAGCTGTGATGCTGCTGTCGTACCCCTGAGCGGCTCTTCCCCTGAACTGCTCCAGTGGGACACCCAGCTGTGGAAACGGGTGCGAATGGCAGCTGCTATGGATAGAGGCTTTAGCTCAATAAGTGAAGCAGCTCTGTTTCAGTGCGTGTTATCCGGACTCTGTCCTGGGATCCAGCAGTGCTGAGCAGGAGTGTCCCCTCATGGTGTTTTTCCTTCCCATGACCCGCGTGACCCAGGGACACCTGATTCCGAACCCCAGGGCGGAATCAGAGGAGGGGGGGGGTGGTCTCTCTCCTATTGCCTTTCCTAACAAGCGTGGAAGGCGAGCTTGTCTTTACTTGTGTGGGAGCGTTTGGAAAAGAGAGTGAAAGTCGCAGCTCTTGCAGGCTTGGTGCAAACGCAGGAGCAGGCAGGCACCTGTCCTTCCTTCTGAGAGAGAGGTGGTGAATTAGCACAATCGCAGCGGCAGGCCGAGCTCCGGTGTTCACACCAGAGCGAGGAATCTGACGTCGCAGCTCCAACAGCGGCCACGCATCCCAGAGTGCACTGAGGGCACCCTGTCTTCACCGCCAGGCCTCGTAGCTTTGCCCCCCTCCCTGTGGAAGTTGACCACTGGCGAGTGTTCACTGTGGTCTGTGCTGTTTACCCTGTGCCTAAACCGTGCAGTCTCTTGGTTTGCCCCCTTGAATTTGTCAACACCTCTCGGTCTTGACCTCAGCCTTGCCGTTCTCAGCTGCTCTCCTCCTGCAGGTTGACTGACGTGCCACAGCACACTGCCACCCGTGTCCTCTCTCCTACAGATGCTCCGACACGGAGATGAAAGCCTCTTGCTTTAAAGGCCAGAAACGGTTGAAAGTGTTGCTGGTCAACAGAGTCTCTCCCCGGCTGCAGGAATCTGGTTGGCCTGTGCTGCTGAGGGCCCATGGGAGCCTGCTGGGCAGCGAGCCTGAGGACAGGGTCTGAGTGAGTGTGTTTAACTCCTCGATGTTGAGCTGTGTGCTTGTCAAGGGGCTCGATGTTCAGTTACAGAGTCATAGGCTCCAGGACCCTTTGGTGTGTGATGAGTGTGATGTGGCTGTGTGTGAGGTGTGTGTGTGTGTGTGATGGGTCTGTGTGTGTTGTGTGTTGTATGAGTTGTGTGAGATGGGTCTGTGTGTGCTCTCCAGCCCAGACAGGCAGCAGCTGTAGTGCAGACGCTGTGCTGGGACGTTCTCCCTGCTGGTGCTCGTGTTTGTGCCAGTTCTCATCACCCCTGTGTCGGAAGTGGGACAGGAGTGTGAGATTCGGGAGGGCAGCTGTGCTGAAGGAAATGTGGGGGGAAAACTGGATGTTCAGTGTTGGGATGGGTTTTGCCCGAGAGCAGCGGCCCGCGTCACAGCGGCCGAGGAGCTGGGCCAGCAGCTTTGCCAGCCCTGTCCCGGGCACCTGCAGCTCCGCTCGGCGCGTCTGTGCGCAGACCTGGAATCACACCACCCAGACAGCTGTAATTACAGGGCTGTTGCTGCGTCAGTGCTGGGATGGAATCCAGCTGTGAGCAAAGTCCATTTCAAATCCGCTTTTTCCAGCCGAGAGGCTGAGCGTTTGTTTACTGCGCTCCAGGAAGCCGGCCGTGCGCGGGGCGTCCCCGCCTGGCCCTGACCCGGCTGGACTCCTTCGGCCCGGGGCTGCGTCTCCCTGCTCACGCATACCTGGGATTCCTTCCCTGCGCTCCGCTGAGTAACTCCAGGCCTAACTCGCAGGCAGACTCCGAGCGCTGCAGGGACACGCTCCGAACCGGAACAGAGATCACCCGGGCGGCAGGGATGCAGCAGAGTGGGACTGGACCTTGGAGACATGCACGAAGGCTCTAGTCCAGGCCCGGCGGGCCTCCGGCTGGACTGTACCGTGGTTCCGTCACTACAAACTCCCGCACCTTCATTCCAGCACATTAGCTGTGTCCGAAAGCCCAGGCTCTGGAAACTACCATTCCAGAGCACAAACCAGGTTCGTTGATCAACGAGAGACCTTTCTTAATTCCAAGACTCACGTCTAACAAGAAAGATTGGCCCTGGTGGTGCTTGGAGCATTCCAGAGAACCAACTCGAGCATCGCTCCTCGTGTCTATCCCCGGGTCCACCTCTAGAGATACCAGACGTTCGCAAACAAAGTCATGTCAGACACAGGGGGTGAGTATGAACGCGCTGAGCTGTGTGCACATCCTCTTAAGAAGTGTGTGTTCTTGTCTGTTGACACAGATGTTTGATTCACACGTGGTGGGGACGGCTCTGCTCAGAGCGGTTGGTTTTAGTCCGAGACCAGCAGGCGCAGCCCAGGGGAGACTGTGGAGCTGCCGGCGGCCGCCAGTCTCCTGTGCGCTCGGCCGCTGGCGAGGGGATTCCTGCGGAAAGCACAGCTTGGGATTGGGTTGCAGCGTCCAGCACTGTGCCACTCAGACAATGTGGCCACCTGACAGAGTCCTCCTCCCTCCGAAGAGCCTATGAAAGCCCTCTCTGTTCGGCCCCTCTCACCTCTGTGCTTGCTGGAGCGGCCAGGCCCAGCTGCTGGGATAAAGGGGTCTTTGTCTGCGGTGGGGGCAGGTAGCGGTGGCGGCGCACACCTTTCTGTGTGTGTGAAGAAGAAGGGCCGATGGGAGGTGGTTGTTCTGGGTTTCTGGAATGAGACGCTGGTGGCCTCACCTCACCTGCTCTGTATCCATCACTGCAGCAGCCTGGAGCCTCTACAGCAGCCCTGCAGTAGGATTGGCTGCGCTGAATTTTTACTTTTCCTTTCTGACATTATTTCTGAGCTGATTTTCCATGGTTTGCCAGGATCTGCTCTAAGGCTCTCGTGTATGGCATCTGCTTTTTAGCAGGATGTAGCTGTGTTTTACTGTTTTACCCTGGCATACCACCTGCGCCAGGATGAGTTTATGTACTGCCACCATCATCATCTGTCGTCTGTGTGGACGAAGGCCTCCCCAAGTCCTTCCATGAACATGGGCTCCCAGCAAGCACTGCGTTTATATGTCTTTGTGTGCTGATGCAACACTGAATTATTCTAAACGCAGACCTTGAAGAATATCCAACAAGATGTAAACCAAAGTGCAGATCAAAGAATTGGGATACATTTCGAAACCTACGGAAGGTGACGCACTGTCAGAGCAAGGAATGAGCCTCCCTTGGTGTTGATGCTATCCTGGCAGCGCTGGCACACGGGTGAGATCAGTCGGGACGCACCCCTGCCTACTGTCAGGGTCCGGACTGAGTTGTTGCCCTCACTTGCTCTGCACACCCCAGTCTCCCCCCCAGAGGAGCTCTGTGGTCCTGCTGAGGCCCCTGTGGTTCCGGCTGGAGGCTCTGGTTCTGGAAAGCATCATGCCTGAGCTGACCCTCTGACTGCTGGGACGCAGCCTGATCGCCTGTCTGCCTCAGGAACCTCCCGACTCTCGACCGCGCCACCCAGCCGCCTGGCCTGGCTCCCTCGCACCGCGCCCGGCTTTCGGAATGCCTCTTCACTCAATTCCAGAATCCGCTCCTTCTGTGAAATCCCATGACTTGGGCTCTGTGTTTTGTCACCCCGAGGGGCCAAACTGCTCCAGCAATCGGCGAGCTTGTCTGCTCAGCACGTTCCGGTGCTCTGCGGACTCGTGCGCTGTTGTTGTGCGTCAGGGCGCCAGCAGGGCCGGAGATCGTACTCGCGTGTGTGTGCATGCGTGTATTGTGTGCGTGCATGTGAGGGTGTGTGCGCGTGCGTCCGTGTGCGTGTGTGTTTGTATGCACGTGCATGCGCGTGTGTGTGCGCGTGAGTCCGCGTGTGTGAGGGTGTGTGTGTGCGTGCGCGTGCGTGTGTGTGTGTGAGTGTGTGCGCGTGCATGCTCCTGCAGCAGCACAGACAGAGTAAGCAATCTGAGGGGAGGATTAGCGGTATTACAGGCTGGCGTGGGGAACAGATGAGGCAGCTGGAGGATTAGGGGAGGATTACAGTGGTGCAGACCTGCTGTCTGAGCAGGGGCGAGGCAGCTGGGGGGGGGGCAGGTGGTTTGGCGCTTGTTGCATCTTTTGATTCAAAGACTGTGCACTTTGGGACAACAAAGAACAAAGGCGAGAGAGACCCCCAGTGTCTTCTGCTGTCCTCAGATCCTCTCAGCTGGCCCGGTGGTCTCTGAACGTGAGCCCGTGTGCGTGGTGGTACATGACTGGAGGTGCACTGGACAGTGTGTTTCCCACAATGCCCTTCGTGTAAGCAGCAGGCGTCTTCAGAGAGCTGGGGAGCGACACGCGTTCACAGAACCGGAGCCCACAGCCTGCTGCAGGCCTGTCCAGTGTGGAGACAAGTGTAGCTCACTGAGCGTTACTGCTACAGACATGACACCAGTAGATGTAAAAGTTAGCAGGGTTCCCTGCGCCAGGGCTGTGCGCAAACAAGACTGCCTCGCTTGACCTCTGACACCTTAACCACTCGTTAAGTCCTGGGTCAAAGATCATGTCTACCCCGGTTGTTAGTGTCTGCTCCTCGGGCAGCAGTAACACAAGAGGACGGGTTTTTGGTCTTTGTTTGTGATTGACAGGTGTTAAGTTTTTTGACTTGACAGGTTTTCCATCCCAGCCTCCCTGCAGGATGCTGAGCGCCTTCCTGTCAGGCGGAAAGATGTGAGGCGCGAGCTGGGAGGTGGCGTTTCTCCGTGCGCTGTTTTGTTTTGGAAAGATCAAAGCCAGCGATGGAATCAGGAGTCAGGAGAACAAACGTTCAGCCGAGTGCTGACTTGAGCAATAACAGGGTTGAGTCTGCGGGAGTCCTGTGGAGGAGGGGTGGACTGTGCTGGGAGCTCTCTGTAGCAGCATGTGCATCAATAGGAAGAGATCTTTGTGCGTGACCAGGGCTGCATTGATGTCCACTGATTTTGTGTGAATTCTATTAATGAATATTACTTTTCTTACAGCACATATTGCGCTGTATCAGACATTATTCCGGAGCTTGACTGTGGGATAACTTTACAGCTTCTGATAGCATCTGTAAATACAGGGGCTGTCAAGGTCTTTCCAGTGGCTTGTAATTACAGCAGGAAGATACAGACCTCAAGGGCCTGGGACTGCAGATATGGGGGTGCAGGAAAGAGACTACAGAGAGGACACTATCCTGCCCTGCAGTAATCTTTAGTTCTTAACTCGTTTTTTTTTTTGAAAGCTGGAATTGTTAGTTTTCTGTGGGAAAACTACATCACGATCAATACTATGTATTAGAAAATATTATATTGCGTTTTCATACAAAGCAAGAGTCCCCCATCTCCTCCTCTACACCCAAAACAGAGCCCCTGGAAAGGGCGCTGGAGAACAGGAAGGGCAGTGCTTGAGCAGGAGAGGGGGTCCGTGTCGGAGATGAGTGAGAGCAGGACCTCTCTCTCAGACAGCCCCTGCAGCACAGGCTGGAGATCTGCTTGTGTGAAGTATGAAGCTGTCGGCTGTCGGTGCCGCATGAGGCCTCTGTCTCAACAGTGAAGTCAGTGTCCTGGCAGGCGGCGAACCAGAGGCCAGGGCGCCCCCCAGTGGTGTTCCGGGAGGGAGCACCCGCAGTGCCTTTGCTCACCCGCACCTCTGTCTCTGTCCGTCTCCCTGCAGCTCTCATGTGTCCTCAAGCTATGCTGCCTGGGTATGGATTTCCTCCGCTCCCTGGCTTCCAGCCCCCCCTCCAAGCGTTCCCCTACCCAGGAGAGAGTGCCGACATGTGGATACCCAGCTCACCCGAGTCCCCGGCTCTGAGCGAGGGCCTGAAGGACAGGCCGTTCCCCCGCCACCCCCACATCGCCGTGTGCCAGCAGGAGACGCTGACCTTCATCGAGCTGCCCAGCCTCCCTGTGGAGGCCAGCAGGGGGCGCTCCCCCTCCCCGGTTGAGGAAGGCCGTCCTCGCGCCGGGGGCCGGGCGGAGGCTGTGTGCTCCTCCGGTGGGGCCGCGGACGCGGACGGCGGCTCAGGAGACAGCGACGGGACAAGCGCAGGCCCTGTCCCGGTGGACTCGGAGGGGACCTCCGTACCCCCTCTTTCTCTCCCACTCCCATACCCCCTTACCTTGTCCCTCCCCCCGCCCCCCACCCAGAGCGACAGGGACTCCTACCAGTCGTCCTCTCCGGGCTCCTCCCTGGGCTCGGGGCTGCGGAGTCCGGAGCTGTGCCGGCCGCAGAGGCGCCCCTCGCAGAGCTCCACGCGGGAGAAGAGCGCCCGTGAGTCTCCTGCCGCCCCCGACCCCTGACCCCTGACCCCTGACCCCAACCCCCGGTCTCCTGGAGCAGCCCAGTGTGTTCTGTGTTTGTCAGTGAGACCAAATATTGGCAGTCTTCTTATTTTGTTTAAATGTTGTATTGTTTTAAAAAAATAGGATAGTAAAAAACAAATCCCACAAGACTGTGCTGGTACTGCACTCAAGTACTAGATCAGGGCTCCCCAGCCCTTGGTCCTGGGGGATCACCAGTCCACTTAGTCTTCTAGGTGACCCTGAACCAGGGCTCTCCAGTCCCTCTTCCACGTGACCTGTTCTTGGAGATTCGCCACAGCTGAGCTACTGATGCATCAAGCAAGAGACCTGTTCAGCTGAGGGAAGGCTGGCCTTTCAGGGTGGAAGAGTACTTAGATTTCAGTCCTAAATGATCTCCCTAAATTACTTAATTTAAAAAATGATCACAATGAAATTGTTCCATATCTTTAGGAACCAGTAATTTTATGGACTGGGACTCTCCAGGACCAGTGCTGGAGATCCCTGATCCAGGTGGAGAGAAGAAAAAGGATTTTCCCATTGGTGGTTTCCTGCCTCTTGCTGGATGGTCAGCATGCAGGATCCAGGATGGACAGGGGTGGACAGGAGTGGATTGGGCGGGACAGGATGGATCAGGGATGGACAGGGACGGACAGGAGTGGATTGGGTGGGACAGGATGGATCAGGGGTGGACAGGGGTGGACAGGAGTGGATTGGGCGGGACAGGATGGATCAGGGATGGACAGGGACGGACAGGAGTGGATTGGGCGGGACAGGATGGATCAGGAGTTGACAGGGGTGGACAGGGGGTGGACAGGAGTGGACAGGGGCGTCCTGTTCCTCCTGGTCAACTTTTCCTGCCGCCAGCGGAGCTGCTGTTTCTGTGCAGGGGCTCAGACGAGCTTCCTGTCCTGGAGCTCGGCGGCAGCAGTCGTGCTGTAGGGCGCTCAGCGGGACAGGCCAGGCGTGTTCCTGCCTGTGGCCGGGTGGTCCACCCACACGGGCTCTGTGTTTCAGGGCGCAAGATGCGGGTGTACTCCCCAGAGAGCCTGAGCGACGAGTCCCTGAGCAGCCCCAGCCTGGAGTGCGAGTACCTCTTCCCCGGCCCCTTCCTCGAGGAGGAGCTGGGCCTTGGCGCACTGCCGCACTGCCCCGCCCCCCCAGCAGGGGGAGCCGAGGACGCCTCACAGGGAGAGGTGACGGCTGCGACTCCCCCAGGCCTGCGCCTGGAGGGGAAGCATGGAGCGGGACCGGAGGGATCGGAGGAGAGCGTTGCCGCGGACACCGCCGGCCCCAGCTCGCGCAGTGCCGATCAGGAGCGCCGGAGGTTTTCGGCCTCCGAGCTGATCAGCCGGCTGCAGCTGTCCCAGAGGAAGAGCTCCTTCACCCTGAAGCTGGGGAAGTCCCTGTCCGCTCGAGTGGCGCCGAAGGAGAGGGTCGGCCCGCGCAGCCTCAGCCCTGACAGTGAGTCTCCCCGCGCGGGTCCTGGCGGTCTGGGGTGCCCTGGCGGAGAGGGGAAAAGGGTGAATAGGTTACACTTTAGAAGCGGCCATGTGGCCCATCTGGTTCTCCCATCCAGTTCGTCTCCTTGACCTCTTGACCTCCAGCGCCTGTGACAGCAGGCATGACGGGTCTCTGCCCCCTCAGAGCCAGCACCCTGCTCGGGCTCGTTCACAGGCGTCTGTGAGGGGCCTGGACCGGCGGCGCGGTGCTCCAGGATTTCGGCTCAGGGTGGCCCGTTATTGGTAGATTTTGTTTTCCCATTTTTTCAAAGAGAGAGTTTGTCCTTCCCGAGGTCACGAGCTTCTTCGTGAGTGGGATTCCAGCTGTTGCACCCCAGCGTGAGACCTGGGTGAAGCTCCCTCTCTCACCCGAGGGGCCGCTGGAAAGCAGGTTTCTGGGGGTTTTCCTGCTGCAGCTGACGTGTTGAGTTGCCGTGTCTCCCCTCTCTCCCCTCCACGCTGCAGGCAAGCACAGCTCTCGGGACCGCAGCTCGGCAGGGTCCATCGACAGCGCTCCCCACAGCCCCATGGGCCCTGCACCGCCGCCCCCTGGTGACAGCAGTGCGGCACTGCACCGAGGCAGCACCCGAGCCAGGTACCCAGAGGTGCACTGCACTGAGGGGTCTGTCACACTGGCAATGTGGGGTGCCATGCCTTTATAGATCGGGGTTCTTCTTACTTAGCTCTTGATTGTGCTCAGAACGTACATCAAGCTGTTTCAAAGGAGATGTGGAGCTGTTGCTTTGTAAAGGGCTAGGGAATGCTTTGGAATTAAAAGCCCTTTATTAACTAAACATTTGTGTCATTCTAAAATTTGCTTTGGACAGACAGAGGTGATTATTTTCATGTGGTGGAATGGGCGAGAGAGAGAGAGAGACAACAGAGAATGGCCGACAGATGAACAGATTCTCTCATTTCCAGGAAGGACTCCATCGAGGAAGGTGTCTGCACCCCGGCCAGCCTCAGCTGCACCAAACGTCTCTCCAGATTCCTGCCCAGCTGTGAGATTTCCCCATTCCTGTCTTCTCCTCCTATTTCTTTCTGCTGTCTGCAGGCTCTCTGAAAGGCTCCTGTCTCGCTTGCCTTGCGGTTGCTAACAGGCCCGTTGCCCTCGCTCTCTCTCTTTCTCTCTCGTGCACAGCGATCCTGTACCAGGAGTACAGCGATGTCGCCATCAACCGGGAGATCCAGCGACAGCAGGGGGCGGAGCCAGGGGCGGAGGAGGAGGAGGAAGGGGAGGGGCGAGGGGAAGCCCCGCCCACCTGCAACCTCTCGCCCACCAACTCCTTCCGCTCGCAGCGTTCGTCGCGGGGCTCCGCCTTCTCTCTGTGGCAGGACATCCCGGACGTGCGCTCCAGCGGCCTGCTGGACACCTTCAGCAACGAGGAGCGCAAGCTTCAGGAGGTCAGGGACGGGGCTGGGATGGGGGCGGGGTGGGGAGCTGTTTGCCAGCTGCAGGCTCCTGTGTGGAAGCCACCACTGGGAAACACGGCAGAGGCAGAGGCCAGGTTTGCAGCAGGAGTGCCCGAGACCTGGGCAGCTCCCCTGGGGGGGAGGCTGTCTGCATGCAGCCAGTGCCTGCGAGCTGAGGTCTGCCCCGAGCCGGAGGCACTGCACTGAGGCGCTGTCCCTGTCTGTGTCCGCTTGCCCTGGACAGGCAAAGTTTGAGCTGGTGACCTCGGAGGCCTCCTACATCCGCAGCCTGTCCATCGCGGTCGACCACTTCATGTTGTCCCGGGACCTGAGCGAGTGTCTGGGCGCCCAGGAGCGTCAGTGGCTCTTCTCCAAGCTGCCTGATGTCAAGGATGTGAGTGAGAGGTAGGAGACGGGGGGGCAAAGGGTGGCTTCTGCACTTGTGCCTGTGCTTTCTCAGACTTGTGTATACTTCGACATAAGGGTCAGAGGTCAATGGGATGTGCATGGAACCTGTGGTTTTAACACTGGGGAACTCGCACTGTCTGAGGTCAGTGTGGAGCTCTCCGCAGTGTGGGGCTGTGTTTGTGCCCTCCAGCCATGGGCTGTGTTTGTGTCCTCCAGCCAGGGGCTGTGTTTGTGTCCTCCAGCCTAACGTTGTTTGCCTGTAGTGGGTCTGTCTGCTCAGTATGCTCTCAGTGAGGAGTGCTGCTCTTTGCTGTGGATTCCTGTAGGTTTCTCCAGGACCTGGAAGAGCGTCTGGAGGAGGACATCCTGCGCTTCGATGTGTGTGACATCGTCCTGGCGCACTGCCCTGCCTTCCGCAGAGTCTACCTGCCCTACGTCACCAACCAGGCCTACCAGGAGCAGACCTACCAGCGCCTGCTGTAAGAGAGCCCGACTCGTGTCTCAGCTTTATAGGGCAGGACACCAGCGCAGGGCAGGACACCAGTTCAGGGACACCAGCACAGGGCAGGACACCAGCGCAGGGCAGGACACCAGGAACGGGACAGTAGCACAGGACAGGACACCTCAACATGCTCGACACCCTTTCTCTCCTGAGTGCAGTGCTTTCTGCTCTTTGGCTGTTTCTCCCCAGTGTCATTTCGTGGGAGATTTTTCACTGTTGTGGGTATCTCCTGCGTCCTCCTCAGCGGGCCTGTGTGGAGTGTGGGAGTGGGAGCGCGACCTCTCCCAGCTCCCCTCTGAGCTGTGCTCTGACAGGAGAGAGGCGCGAGCCGAGCCGGAGACACAGGGCAGCAGCGCTCTGTCTCAAGGGCGAAAACAGAAAGAGGCATCGAGAGCGAAAGGAAGTTCGATGCATTTTTCGTTTCACACGCTGGCACAGAATTAAAACCGTTTCAGATATTAGTCATGTCATTCTTGATCTGTTTCTTTTGACCTTAGTGATTTTCTGAGTTTCAAATGAGGGTCTGACCTCAAATCCACAGCCCCTGTGTTGTGGTACTGCGGTGGTCTGCTTTCTGATGCGTCACACACGCAGGGTGAGGGGGTTTCCTGTAGAAAAGGCATCAGCTGATGTTTTATAACCTGTTTAATTTGCGTTTCGCATTCAAAATACGGCTGACTTGTCTTTGATGCACGATCTGCTCGAGCTCCAAGGCCACCAGTAGGCCAGTGCTGGTGCAGGAGGGGCTCAGGGGCTGCATGCTGGCGGTCAGTGGTGAGGCAGACTGACGCACCCCCTCCTCTGCTGCAGACATGAAAACTCCCGCTTCCCCGGAATCCTGGCCCGCCTGGAGGAGGACCCGGTCTGCCAGCGTCTCCCCCTCACTTCCTTCCTCATCCTGCCCTTCCAGAGGATCACTCGGCTCAAGATGCTGGTGGAGGTGAGGGCCCCAGTGTCCCCCGGCCTGTGTGTCTGAGGGGCAGCACGTCTCCCCGAGACCGTTGACCGGGCCAGGGTATAGCCTGTGCCCCTCTGCGATCTTCAGTTTGCTGTTCTGTCCTAATCTCCGTCACTGTCCTTCTCCAGAACATCCTGAAGAGGACGGCTCCCGGCTCCCGAGACGAAGACACCGCGACAAAGGCCTTTAACGAGCTCAAAAAGGTGCCGTTTCTCAGTCGCTCCGCCATGAGGGAGTCCCACAGGGCCCTCTCTTGGTTCCTAGCACACAGAGCACTCTCTCAAGATGGACACTGCAGTGAAAGCACGTGAATGTTGATCTTTGTGAACTTCCCCTGGGAGTTTTTCACGCATCAGTCCGTTTTTTAAGAGTTTCTTCAGTAGGAATGAGAAGCAGCTGCAGACTTTGGAAGCAAATTTCAAACTGCTCTCCTTCGTCTTCCCAGCTCATCAGGGAGTGCAACTCCAGCGTGCAGTCCATGAAGAGAACAGAGGAGCTCATTCACCTGAACAAGAAAATCCACTTTGAGGGCAAGGTATGGCGTTCGGCTGGTCGCAGTGAGGAGCAGCTCAGGAGCTGTTTGAAACGGGCAGCCTTGAGCTTGAGTTCTTCCTCTGAAAGGTGGGAACAAGGAGATTTTGTTCCCATGGTGGTTTGAGGCTGAGAGATGCTGAGAGAGTTGATTTATGGGGAAATGTAAGACAATCCATTAGGTGTGCCTTTGTGATGATCTGGTTCAGCCTGTTCGAAAATGTTGTCACAACCAGTCTCTTAGCTCTTTGAACATGTGACACTTATTTCAAGAATCCCATGAAGTAGCTGCAATGGTTCTTCGGATTCTAGTTCCAACCTGACACTCTTAACTTCAAGGATCTAATTATTTGGTAGTCAGGTGTGTTTAGTCTTCAACTGTTTTTGCATGATGATGGCTTAAAAGGTTAACTTGACTCAAGGTGCGCTCTCCTTGGACATCCAGGACCGGGGCACTAAGGGAGACAGACAGCGCTGACTGTGACTGTATTCAGCAGCAGCACAGCCTTTGGCTTTATTCTGCAAAGCACGGGCAGGCGTCCTGCCATTTAGCTCTTTGTCTAAGTAATTGTGTTTTTCTGGGGTCGGGTTTGGGGTGCAGATTTTCCCCCTCATCTCTCAGTCCCGTTGGCTGGTAAAACACGGGGAGCTGCTGGAAGTGGACACCCAAACCATGAGCATATCCGGGTCAAAGTTCAAGCTGCCCACGCGCCCCGTCTACCTGCACCTCTTTAATGACTGCCTGCTGCTGTCCCGGAAGAAAGAGTAAGTCTGGAAGTTGTGGGAGTGTGTGGCTATTCAGAAAGCATGGGGGCCCCAACGTGCCCCAACTGGGAAAGGGGAACACACGCGTAAATGTGGAGCTAGCTCTCTCATTGAATTATATCTTCACAGCTCCGGCAACTCGCCGTGTTCAACACGCACATGAAAATGATCTGAATGCAAAGTTCTGCATATTTAAAGAAACTCATAACTTTCACCCTCCCGTACATAAATGATTGAGGATGATTAACGTGACAGCCTTCTCACCTAGAAGAGGCGAGAAGAATTAGGGCACAGTTCCATAATTACTGGTCTTTTTCTGGTGAGCTTTGCACTTCAGGGTCTCTGTAAGAAAGCACCATGGTTTTGAGGTTTAGTAGTGTGAGAAACTACTCTGAAAGTCATGAGATTGCCGGTGTTTTCATTTCTGTCCTTGATTGCGCTCCAGCAGTCTGGCAGCTGCAGATTCTGCTAGAAGTATCGGATGAACAAAGTCTAATGCGTATCGGAAATCGATGAGAACGCGAAGCAGAAATCATATGCAAATGATAGGACTTTTGCAAAGAAAGCCTCACGCTGCACACTTGAGCGTTTTCTTTTGCAAGAAAATAAAAGCCAGCATGCCCGTTGCCTGCAAACGAGGTCGGACCCTAATGCTCTGCCCACGCGCAGCTCCTGGAAGTTTGTGGTATTCGTGCACGCCAAGATCGGGGCGCTGAAGGTCAAGGACCTGAGCCTGAAGCTGCAGGGCATCACCGGCTACATCTTCCACCTGCAGCTGTGTGACGACCAGCAGCTCAAGCACCAGATCCTGCTTAAGGCACACACTGAGTGAGTACCTGCATGCTGACCTCTCACCCCGGGTCAAGGGTTAGGGGGACCGCAGGAGTCACGGAGTGGCCTAGTTTCTGTTTTGCCCGGAGCTCTTGGCTTCCTCATTCAGCCACATATTCTGTTGTCAGTGATAACTGTTACAGTCCCAGCGCTGGCTGGCTGATGTCATGCTGCGCAGTGTAAAAGCCTTGTGTGAAAATTGGAACGCTGCCCAGGCCTCTGTGTTTCAGTTTTGTATTCGCATTCACCTTTCCTTGTTGCGGAAGTAAAAGTGCTTCTTGCTGCTGTGTCGCCTGTCTCTTCGCCTCCGCGCTTCGTTAGTGCAGCTCACTCGCCGCTTTAGAATTCACAGCTGTGGAATTCTAATGCCGGAGCACCTGTATTATACAGACCGAGTACCTGAGCCAGGCGCACTGTGCGGAATGTAAAGTCCCCAGGTGAGCTGATCTGAGAGACACTGTAGGGCTGATTTAGCACATGCTGTGTTTGGGTAATCGATGCCACATGGATGAGCTGCTGGTTTTTACTCTTCCGTCAGGAGTGAGAAGCAGCGCTGGATCACTGCCATGTTGCCCTCAGCCCGGGAGACGAGCAGAGCGCAGATCAGTGAGAACGAAGGTGTGTGTGTGTGGCAGGGGGTGTCCCAGCATGCCTGGGGACTGAGAGACTGGCAGGCTGAGTGGGAGGGTAGAGGAAGAGGGCTGAGCTCGTCACACTTTCCCCACGAGGCTGGGCACACACTCGGTATTTCCACCTGGGAAAGCAACAACAGAAAGAGCACTTTTCTACGTTCTTCTTTTTTCTTTGCAGTGATATTTGTAATTTTAGAGCTGAAGTGGGATGTTTTGCGAGCACCCCATGGGCCCAGTGGGTTGTCATGTGTGACCTCAGTGACCTCACAGTCACTGTCACTTGTGTCCTTCTCATCAGCCTGCCACAGAGTGTCTTATAGATCTGAGCGGAAAACACCCCCCCCCGGTGGGACAGAGAAACCTCTGAGGGTCCCAGGGCACAGTGCCAGCTCAGCGGGTGTGTGGCGTAGCCACAGCCTGGCAGTGCAGTCCCACAGTCCCGGTGTCAGATTAGGGGCAGTCCAGCTGCAGGGGAGACTTCTGTTATATTTCACAAGGATGTTTGTAGCAGCTCCAGCACCATGAGCCCATGCAAACAGACATTTTGAGATCAGGTACACAATGAACAAGGTTTAAAACTATACTGCAGTGTCAGCTGCAAGTCCAACTGACAGAAATTGTTGTTTATTAATGATCCTTTTCTGTTTAACTATGATGTGATTAAAGCTGGAAGATGGACAAGGTCTTCAGTCTTGTTCATCTCATAACAGTTTCCCAGTCAGTTACGTGTTTCTGTCAGGTCAGAGCTGGCCCAGTGAGGGGTCATTGGGTCACAGATCTCAGGTCACAGTCCCAGGGAGAGTGGGGGAGGTCAGGGTTTCCTCTGGAGGTGCAGACTGGCAGGGAGGCAGGGAGCGGGTGCTGTGCTGGTGACTCGGTGCCTCTCTCCCCAGACCTCTCCCAGGTCCAGTGCATCAGGAGCTACAAGGCGCTGGAGCACGACGAGCTGACCCTGGAGAAGGCCGACATCCTGCAGGTCCAGACCACCGCCAGCGACGGTGAGCCTGCCGCCACTTTCCGCCGGGGGCGCGGCTGGGCGCGGCCGCTCGCCACTGGCGCTGCCAGGCCAGGGGGGCCCTGAGTGACGGTGGCCCGTTGTGTTGTTGCAGGCTGGGTGGAAGGGATCCGGCTGTCTGACGGTGAGCGGGGCTGGTTCCCCAAGAGCTACGTGGAGGAGATCTCGAGCCGCAGCGCCAGGCTCCGCAACCTGCGCGAGAACAACCGGATCAAGTGCGCCACGCAGAAACTGGAGGAGGAGTACCTGTAGCGCACAGTGCCACCCAGTGGCTAGACCCCAGCACGGCGCGCGGTGTCCCCACCTCCCCTCTCCTCCCCGCCATGCTTCCATCCCAGCTGCCCCGAGGCCCCGAGCTGGAGCGCGATCGCTTCTGGGGGGCAGCATCCCGAGGGGCCCCCCGCCGGTGCTGGGAGTTGGGGCTGACGGCCCGTCTGTTTCCCGCGGGGAGCCCGGCCCGGCCCAAGTGGAAGTCCCTGCTGGCCAGCGATGTGCTGTTCGTGTCCTGCAGGCCCCGGCCCGGCCCAGGCTGGCTTTGATTTGTCTGGGTTGGGCCGCCGTGAGCCGGGTCTGCGCGGCCCGCGGCGACGCTCCGCTGCCAGGGGAGGTCTGGAGCCCGGTCCGGCGCGGCCCTCTCGCTGGAGACAAGCGGCCATGAGGCAGGGGAGCCCCGACAGAGGGACTCCGACGTGGAGACAGTCCCCCTACTTGTCCCTCCCTGGGTGTCCAGGAGATGTTCTGGAGAGACAGCTGCCATGTGAAGAACTGGAAGAAGAGCACAACGTTATCGTTCAGTTGAATACTCGTTGGTGCTGACCTGCTTGCTTCACTGACAGTCCCGGGGTGATGTTTCTCTCTGGGCCGGACCGATCCCTGTGCTCTGTACGAGAGTCCTGTAGCAAGGGGTGGACTGTCCCCTGGGATTCCTGAGAAAACACTAGGAAAGAGCTGATATAATAGAAGGCAGCAGTGAAGACCTCTCTTGGGCTGAGCGCTCCTGTAACCTAACGCTAGTACACCTTCTGTCACTCAATAAACACAAGTTAACCACTGTTCCTGACTGCTGGCGTGTCTGTGACGATGTCACAATGGATTCGATTCCTGGGGTACTATCTGTGTGGAGTTTGGGTGTTTCCTCCCACACTCCAAAGACATGCTGGTCGGTTAATTGGCTTCTGGGAAAATTGGCCCTGGCGTGAGTGTGCGTCCGTGTCTGTCTGCCTTGTGCCTTGCTCCCAGTGCTTCCCTGTATAGACCCCAGCTGACCCGTGAGCCCGTGCTGGATAAAGTGGTTTAGAAAATGGATGGATGGAAGTCCAAAAAACAAAAAAAGAACACTTGGAGGGTTTTTCCAAGATGGACCAAACTTCTAAAGTCTGTTTTCTGAGTATTTGTAAAGGTGCACACTACTGAGAGGTGATGGACTTTCTAGAGCCCTAGCCGGGCGCACACTGAGCTCACTGAGCACACTGAGCACACTGAGCACACTGAGCTCGGCCACAGACAGAAATCTGCATCTTTCATATGAACCTTGAGCGGCAGGAGGGAGGAGGGCGGAACTCCTCCTGCACAGCGACACCCGCTGGCCTTGGCCTTTGAAGAGTTGATCTTTTTCGATTGCACTCTCTCTCGGCTCTCTCGGATCTGCTGTATGCTGTAGGTAGAGGCTCTCTGCTTCTGCATGAAGTCAAGACTAAAACAAGCCGGGTCTGGCTGTGACACGCTCTGGAGGGGCGGGGGTGTGTGTAATCCCGAGACTTTTTTGCTTCCCTGGTTTTGGTCGGAATCAGGCGGCGCTGCACTGAAATGTTTGAGAGTGCTGTTTGTGGCTGGGCACGCTGTGGGCAGTGCTGCCCCTCAGTGGCCAGGGCGCAGGCAAAGCTGTGAGCGTTGGAGGAAGGCTGGCTCTGGTTTAAAGCCAAGCGTCCTGAGGGTCTGCTGGCAGCGGGCCCAGAGACACCTCTCCCTCCAGGATACGTGCGTGTGTGCGTGCGCGTGTGCGCGTGTGCGTGGCGGGTTGCTAGGCGAGCTGTTTCCTCTGGCTCGCTGTCACACTGAGTGTGGAGGTGAGGAGGAGCTGGGTGAGCCTTTGTAAATTCCAACCACACGCCGCATCACTTCCTGCGCCTTACTGGCAGAGGCCCGCAGCCGCCAGTTTCCACCCGCGCGCGCGGCCAGCCGCTGGCTTCCTGGGGCTTTTGTGTCTTCTTCGAAAAGACAGCTTGAAAAGCAGGAAAGCCAAGGAAATCTGAAATTCTGCTAGAGTTCTGTTTCTGACTTTTCCATAGCACTTTTTTTTTTTAAATGAACAAGTTTCAGGTCTGACTCAGAGGTGAAGCATTTTTGGATCTGTCGTGGTTGTGCTGAAACAGATCAGATGGGGTAGTACCTGTAGCTTCAAAGGTCTGTTTATGTGGACGACCAGGCTCACCAGCGGAGGGCGCTGTAGCAGACATTCTCTACACATTCCCAGATCCTCTCGCCTTTCTTCCTGCCTCTTCCTCCCATCCTCATTCTCTCAGTTGCCCCCTCCTCCTCTCGGCTCCACAGATGGCTCGCTCGGACTGAATGTTGCTGTCCTGTATCGTATTCAGATATTCAGACCAGCTGTAGACTAGACCTCTGCCCTACAGCCAGGGTTGATGTTGTTATACGAACCAGTTGTGGACAGTCTATAAAGAGCATGGGACCGCCTGCCGCTGTGTCTGCACCCAGGTGCATTCAAACGGACCTCAGCTGTGTCACTCATGCCAGATATGTGAGCTGAAATGTCTCTTGTGCTTGTGTAGTGTACTCCTTTGATCAAAGCGCAGGTCCTTTGTTTCACTTTAAAAGGTGTTGTTTGGGTTGGGGAGGGAACTAGATTGTTTTGTTTTTATGAGTATTCATTAATAAAAGAAACCCTGGGCTTGCTAGAAGTCTTTAAAGAAAGTCGGTCTCAGTCCAGCTTTATTACTAACTAGGCTTCCTGTGGTTAGCAGCTGCAGTTTCACTTCCTTCCTGTCAAGAGTGTGAAGGGGGGGTCTTGACGAGAAAGTGCCTTCTGTACTCAAGGAGATATTGTAGCACAGGTGCACAGAGCTTTGGCACCGTGCCTCATACTGTATTCCACCCCAGCAATGCTCTCTAGGAGACAAGCAGGGCAGATGAGGGAGTGGGACAGGGTGCTGTCTGGAAATGTATCCTCAGCATTTCAGAAATCCTCACCTGTACACAACCACTTAACACTTCTTAATGTGTGAAGATGTGTTTTTCACAAGCAACTCCAGTGTGAACAAAATGTGTCAAGATTTGTCAAGTTTTGATCTTAAGAAGAGACGTGGGACAGCACAAATGGCATCCAAGCTGAAGATTAGGAATGGTGTTTGGAACCACCCAGTAAGTTAGATCATCCTCTGCCACCTTAAGATTCCTCAGATACCTTTAGAGAGGAATAGGTTCAGTCCATCACACACATGGTGACAAACCAATGTCACATTTGCCCTTTTGACCCCAGGGTTGTTCTGACTGCTAGCCCCCTGAACAAGTGCAGCCACACCCTTCCCCTCGATGGCAGGCTCCTGCATCTTGATTGTGCATCTCTAAACCCAGAGTGATGTAATCTCTCCCCCAGTTCAATTTGAGAACTGCTTGTGCTCCATTTTCTTTAGTCAAACAAAACACACTATGAGAAAGGGTATCATTTGAAAGGAAACTGCTTGCGCACCATGATCAAGATAGATAAAAATGCAAAAGAACACTGATTAAAAATATAAAAGGTGATTATACATTTCAGACCTCCCTTTGCACCGCAGATAGCATCTGGTTCTGAGTAAAAAGCCCAGCGGGCACAGGGCGGAGCGAGGACGCTAGCACAGCCAGGGTGCTGCAGCTCAGCATCGCTGGGCAAGAGGGCCGCTTCTCTCCCAGCGCTGCGTGGGACACAATCGTGCTCGACCTTCTCCATGCTGAGGAACGTCTTTTTAACAAAGAATGTCAAGGCAAGCAGGTGATGTCCTTGATCTCCCCCACCCTGTCACTGATGTTGTTAGTTAACGCCTTGATTAATTGCAGACAGACAAACACATCCCGGGTCTTGAAAACACAGAGGTAAGTTGTCTCTTGCGCAAATATTACAGCAGTCCAAGTCTGTCCAAGCATGTGTACTCCTTCCCCATCTTTTTGGATATACAGTAGGACTGCAAGAACTGTGCAGAAATATGGAGACATAAGGGATGGCACTCTCGAGATGAAACTAGGCTATTGATTCACTTCTTCAGTGAACTGCATTGTACTAAGAGAGCTGTGCTTATTCAACAAAGAAGCTTTTTCTATTTTTTGAGTTCTTATTCATTCTGACCAGGTAGATTGCCGAACATACCTCTGAAGGTTCATTGGCGCCCCCAGAGTGTACCCCAGACACTCTGAGCCCCAGAGTGGAAGGGGCCTGAGTGCGAGGCCTCTGTAGTGTGCCCAGAACACGAGCCCCCCTCCGCCGCAAGCAAAGGCAGAGACATTTCGGCTTTCTCGCTTCTGGACCTTTAAATACCTGACGTTGAACAGTGGAGTGCGGAGGAGATGTTTTTATGTGGATCTTGTGTAAATTCGGTAATCCATTACTCAACTACCTATTTTGCTCAGCTTTTTCCAGCAGGTCACTGCGAGACGAGGATGCTGCCCTTTAAGTTGCCCGGTGACAGAAACGGTGTTCTCTCACTCTTCTGCGCTCAGAGAAAAGGTCTGGAATTCACCTTTTTCAAAAATAACAGGTTCACCCCTCTTGTAGGAAACTGTCAGGGTGCACTTTGCTCTGCAATCTCTGCACAGCTGCAGCAAAATACTGGAACTTCACTGGAAACAGTGCCGAGGGCTCAGAATCGGTGCTGAAGGTGGAGAAGCTGTGACACACAGATTCTTACAGATAAAAGCCTTTAATCTGCTCATTCTGTTCCGCGACCTGTTTTCACTTTTTTTGTGTCTCTGTTCACCTGGAGTGTCCTGTGGGAGGTGATTCACAGCAAGCATTTTCAGAAAAGACCTGCCCTGAATAAGCAGATTCGAACAAAGAGACTGAATGAAAGATAAGCAGGAAAATAGCAAAAGAAATTGTTGCCACCATAAATCTGATATCTGTTTGACTGTGAAACCCAGACAAAATGCTAGAGTTCGAGGAGCGCGGCTGAGAAGACTTCTCAGGCATGTGTGTAGTGGAAAAAGAGCAGTTTCTCAGCTGGTATTATCTGAAGCTCAGTGACAGGACTCAGATGAGACTCACGAGCCCAGACAGTCTGCAGACAAGAGGAGAGAGAGTGGGCCAGCTCTGCCCCGGGTCTGAGGAGAGAGAGTGGGCCAGCTCTTCCCCTGTGTCCGAGGAGCGATAGTAGAGCAGACCTGTCCCAGGTTCGGATTCTTCCTCCTTCTTAAGCTCTGGATCCAGCATCAGAACTCGGAGCTGACTCGACTCGCAGAGTCTGACAGAAGGGCCCTAGTTTATCCTGCAGTCTCTGTCAGCGTTTTAAAGCTGGTGTTGTGCTTGCAGTCATCTCAATAGCACTTTGCTTTGCTCAGAAAAAACCCCAGCCCATGGGGGTGTGGGCAAGCTGCTGTTTTTGTGAATGGAGCAGGGTCTGCAGAGCGGAGGGCTCAGTCTGACACACTCGTTACAGGAGTGAGGAGGAGGAGGGGGGTTTTGGACTGTGTTTATTTACTAAGGTCTGAACTTTTCTGTTTCTGTTTTTCTCTGATTGTGATTTTCCTTGCTGGTGTTGGCTTGAACCAGGGTAGCTTCTTGTCCTCTCTGGTTAATTCCTTTTGTGCCCCAGCCTGCAGTCTCATGTTATTGATGAAACTCACATGTTGCTGAGTTTTCTTTCCACAGTTTTGTGTAAGAAGGCTGTATCTGCGTGTCCCGGTGAGGCTCGAGCTGCTCGCTGAGCTGCCGGAAAGACCCAGACACTGGCAGCTGCCTTGCAGTCACACTCACAACCGTCTCCAAAAATAAAAAGTTGATCTAGGTTGTCGATTCGGAAAAAATGTGGAGGCACATGTGGGATTCCCCGGAAGGTAAAATCAGAACATATGCAGCCATCAACAGAAATCGAGCGCCTTGAGTAGTTTAGGAGAATTGCAAGTGGCCGGGATTTTGCCTGAATGTGCATTGGGCTCCTCTCGGGCTCTCCTCGTGCTCCTCTCGGGATCTGCTCGTGCTCTCCTCCTGCTCCTCTCGTGCTCCTCTCGTGCTCCTCTCGTGCTCGTCTCGTGCTCTCCTCCTGCTCTTCTCGTGCTTCTCTCGTGCTCGCCTGGGGCTCTTGTGAGTACAAAGGGAGATGTACCTGCTCTCCAGGCTTCTGCACACTGAGGTGTTAGAAAGCTCGTCCCAAGTTACACTCTCTCCCAGGGGGCTTCTCGACCTCTCGAGAGGAAGACCACTCGTTGGCCGGCTCGGCCTGCTCCGCGTTCTGCGGTTTGCGTCAACGCGCGTCAGAGGTTCTCACACCCAGTTCTCTCCGGCTCGGGCCAGGAGAGGAAAGTCGAGCGTGACGTTTTCCGTCCTGCTGTTTGTCAGTTGGTGTCAGCGGGGCCGGCGCCGGCCTGCTCGGGTCGGCGCTGTGATCGATAACCGGCTTGGCGTCCTCGGCCACAGCCGTGGTTTCCATGCCTGGAAAAAGAGCGGGCTGTCGCTGTCGCTATCACACCTACCCAGCTGCCAAGAAGCTACCAGTGATCAGGTGAGGGTTTGTTACGGTAAGAGCCCGTAAACAAGGGGCCCTGTGGTTTCTCAGTGTTGCTTTGTTAGCATCTCTTCTCTTCCTGTTAGTGCGTTTGTTAGAGGTTTCACCCCCTGCGGCGCTGCTGTTGTTAGATTACCATAAACCCTGCTGACTCAGAGAGGCCGGCGAGCGCAGGGCCCAGCCTCCCGCAGGTCTGCACGTACGCTGTCTGCCCCGCCACGCGCGGCACCAGGACAGGATCTCTGGACGGGAAACATTGGCGTGCCATGAGGCTGAAGCCAAGCTGAATTTCTGCAGTACTCTTATGGCAGCAAAGCACGGTTTGCTGAGTTTCGGGGCGCAGAGGCACACTGGCTCTCCCCGCGACCCCCCCCATCGTGGCAAAAGCACACACATCCCCAGGCAGCAGAGACGGGGAGAATGCAGAGACTTTTTTCCCATTTTCTTTTGAGGGCAACTCTGCACTCCAGAGTGGTAACTGAACAGCAGTCAGATGTGCTGCAGTTGAAGAGTCAACTGTGTTTTGTGCGTTTCAGCAGTAGCAAGGATGCTGGTTCTGCGGCTCCTTGCCTGTTCACTTCCTCAGCACAGGGTAGCTCGAACCCGGGAGCAGGTACAGGACGGCCCACTGTGCCCAGCTGCAGTTGCCCCAGATTCACACGGGCACGGAGGCTGTAGTCCCAGATAAACCAGAGCGGCCATCATGCAGGACCTGCAGTAGGTACAGGGGCGCAGCATGACCATGGGTACTCGTATCACGGAGGAGCCAGATATTGAGTTTTGAATCTCTTTGCAAGGAAATCTCATCCTGGAACTTCCCGGAAATGGAGACCAGGAGCCCCAGCTGTGTCCTGGCAGGCCCAGTGAATGTAGCAGGACTTCGGCTGGACCAGGCCTGTGCTGAGAACGAGTGTAGGAGTTCTGTGTCGGTTGTTTCAGTGCCTTATGACTGTGCTTCGGACGAGACAACTTTCCTTTAGTCAACTTTTCTGTCTCGATGCAGACACCGTCACGTGAAGGTCTCAGCTCTTTGAGAAAGAGGTGATTCATGAAGTCTGTTTTTTCAGACCAGGAGTGCACTGTAGGACTGTCCCTCAGTGACTCATGCCTCTTCGCAGGCCTCAGCTCCCCTTCACACAGTTTAGATACAAAACACTGCACTGCAGACTAACCACAGCAATCAACCGTGGCTAACCATAACTGGCCAGTTCTGAGAAAGTGATTCTGCATGCGTGGGCACTGCATCTACTGATGGGTGTTCACTTCGGGTTCAGGAAGACCGAAATCGTGCTCTGTTCTCATTCTAAAGCCTTTTTAAACAATAATACTTGCAGTCCAGTCACCCTGCTTTGTATCACCCCAACCTTGCCCAGGTCTGCTGGTCAACACAAGTCCTGCCTCCAGGGGGATTCCCTGTATCTCTACACGCTGGGTCATCCTGAATCACTAGCACAGATGCCCGAGCAGTAGGACATCAATGCCACGAGCCAAAGGTTACTGGCTTTTGACAGGAAGTGCAATCACCTGTGATGTCAGAGGTGCAGGTCTCGGGGAAGGCGTGGGAACAGGAAGGGATCGGCGCCTTGAGTTCGTCGGTCCTCTGCGAGTGAAGTGAACTATTCGCCCAGCTGGGCTCCCTCCTGCTGCTATGCTTCAGAGGACAGAGACACACCACACTGACTGCGGCTCCTTCCTAAAGCAGAGAGAACTGAGGCCAGTGACGTCAGCAATCGTCAGAGAGACTCACACAAGCCCTGCCCTATAAAAATTGGAGACTTTTTATAAAGGCTGCTGTTTCCCAGGCGAAGAAGGAAAGGCTGTGCTACGTAATTTCCTGAAGCTGGAGCAAGGCGGTGACTCGCCTGGTCTCCAGAGCGCTGTGTCATGAGGGGCTTGACTCTCCGGCTGAACCAGCTGAGTCAAGCAGAGAGGAGTCTTCTTTGCAGGCAGCAGCTCGTGGAGACGGACCAGCAGGGAGAGAAGAGACCCTGCAGGCAGGCAGCAGCTCCTGGAGATGGACCAGCAGGGAGAGAAGAGACCCTGCAGGCAGGCAGCAGCTCCCGGAGACGGACCAGCAGGGAGAGAAGAGACCCTGCAGGCAGGCAGCAGCTCCTGGAGATGGACCAGCAGGGAGAGAAGAGACCCTGCAGGCAGGCAGCAGCTCCCGGAGACGGACCAGCAGGGAGAGAAGAGACCCTGCAGGCAGGCAGCAGCTCCCGGAGACGGACCAGCAGGGAGAGAAGAGACCCTGCAGGCAGGCAGCAGCTCCCGGAGACGGACCAGCAGGGAGAGAAGAGACCCTGCAGGCAGGCAGCAGCTCCCGGAGACGGACCAGCAGGGAGAGAAGAGACCCTGCAGGCAGGCAGTAGCTCCTGGAGATGGAACAGCAGGGAGAGAAGAGACCCTGCAGGCAGGCAGCAGCTCCTGGAGACGGACCAGCAGGGAGAGAGACTCAGCGAGAGTTCTGGATTTTGGAAAGAGTTTTTGGACACTCAGCTGCTCCTCCTTTGTCCCCGCAAGGTCCCAGGTGACCCACCAGACTGACAGGGAGATGAACATACGGTACGAGTGTGTGGGCTGCTAATGTGGAGTTTTGTTACGGGGGAACAAAGCCACTTTCCTTCAGCCACTCAAGAAGAGTTAAAGAGTTAAAGTTCTGCTCCCAGACGTCTGTAAGTATACAGTATATATAGTGTAAACTGTTATTTAAAGGCAATGCCAGAGGAAAAACAACATTAGCCTGTTGCAAACAAGTCCTATCTGTTCCGTTTGGTCATTAGTAACAGACTGATCTCAGAATCTCACCCAGCCATTTGCTGGAGGAAGCCAAAGTCTCCGTTTTCACAGCTTGGCAGGGCTGCTTCCAGCTGCTGTAATCTGAGGGCAGTTGACCAGTGTATTGCAAGGAGGAGGTTCCCCAGTGAACAGAAACGGCCGGCTGGCGGGGCGCAGGGCAGAGGAGAGAGGGGTCTGGCGCATCAGGGTGCACGCAGGAGCAGTGCTCATGC
Organism: Lepisosteus platostomus; assembly: GCF_059453375.1. Taxonomy (NCBI): domain Eukaryota; kingdom Metazoa; phylum Chordata; class Actinopteri; order Semionotiformes; family Lepisosteidae; genus Lepisosteus; species Lepisosteus platostomus. The sequence goes on along the minus strand of NC_142633.1, from coordinate 17,623,281 downwards.
CACTCACCCCAGCTTGGCCTTTGCACTTGAGTTGGTGTTCTCAGCCCGCGGTTTCAAGCCTGGCGCAAGATGAAAGACACGCAGCTGTCTCAGCGTCAAAACCCAGGTCCTCTGTCCCTGCCATGTGGGCGCAGCTGTGCTGGGGTGTCCTTGCAGGCACCTCCATGACCTTTCGCCTCACCGCAAGGCTCCGCGCCACGCTGCCCCCGAAGGCGCGGCAGTGGAACAGCAGCGGTTCTGGAAAGTAGCGGCCGGGGGTTTCAGGCTCACCGTCATCAGGTCTATCTGCCTTCTATTTTTGGCTTTTGCATGACATTTGCTTTCAAGCTCTTTTAAAACATGTTCAGTGTTTCTCTGGGACAGGCTGCTTTTGTAGGAGGGGGTATTGCCGTGATCTGTGATCTGGTCGTGCAGTGGCAGTGAGGTAGCTCTCTTCGGTCTGCTGACTGAGAGGGCTGAGCAGAGGGCCTGTTGGCGCAGGGTTCTGGGGCACGGGTCCCCCCTTCTCGGTGCTGTCTCCTCCCAGCCTGCAGCACCCCCAGCACTGCTCTGGGGGTGCTGCTGGGAGGGGCACTGCTTTCTAAACTCAGAGGTGTTTGGTCTGCTCAGCCAGTGGAACAGGGGCTGACCGGACAGCAGTGGACGGGCAGTGGGGTCAGCAGTACGTGCTCCACAGCCCCAGAGCAGGAGAGTAGACAACACAGCTCCTACACCCGCAATCACAAGCACAAGGACCTCCCATCAGGCACTTCTCTGGGTTTCTTAGGCTGCATGTCTTAATTATGTTCTCGATCATGTTTGCTTCTTTAATACATCTGTGAATTTATAGTCCCTCATTGTAATCTTGCTCTGTGTGAGAAAAACAACTGATGAAAGCTAGTGGCTTATTTCTCTTGATCTCACAGGCCCTTTCAGTATCGACCTCTTACTGCGTTTTCTGTCGCTGCTGTGATCTGATGTCATCCTTCCATTACGTAAGAGCTGCTTAAAAAAAGATCTGTGGTTTGCGTGATGTCACCTGGCAGACAAAACGGGCGGCTGTCCCGCTGGCAGAGCAGAGGAAGTGCAGTGTGACAACGTGCGAACAGCATGGCTCCCCTGCGCTCTGGGATACTGCAGCTCGCCGGGCTCTTCCTCCTGCTGGGGCACCTGCAGCGGACCGCGGGCACGCCGCTGTGCCAGCCAGGTAGGCTCTTCTCTGATTCGTCCGGACGGGCCTTTGGTCATCGTCTGGGCTGTCCGGTCCCTGTCCGACACAGAGCAGCACTGGCCCGGTGAGCACACAGTACCTGAGTGCTCTGAGTGCTGGCTGAATTAAACTGCTCACGGGCCCTGGGACCAGAAGAGCAGCAGTTCTTTGACTGAAGGCACCGGCATCTGGCCAAACGAGTAGGAGCAGCGCAGACCATAATGACACCAGTTAGTGTAGAAGCTGACACTGGGATAATTCCCAGGTGGGCCCCCCGGAGAGGCGGAGAGGGTGGTCTGGTCAGCAGACCCCGCTGGCAGCGTAGACTCAGGGCCAGGCTCTGTGTGGAGGGGGCTGAGTGAGGCAGAGCCTGAGGTGTTCGCCCTCATGCCAGTGGGCATCGCCAGGCTCTGTCCCACAGCCCGAGCTCCGAGCTCGAACCCGCGACTCTGATTGCCTCAAGTCTCAACACGGGGATGCTCCTCGCTGCTGCTCGGACCCGGGGCTCAGCTCGGCGCCTCTCTGACTGATCTCGGTGTAGCAGGGGTCTCCTCTCATGAGGGCTGGAACTCCGGAGGGGAGTTTCACACCCTTCTCACACCTTACATCACAGGATGCTCTGAGCACGGACCAGCCTGCCTCTGTAAACTGCTGCCTTCACTGCGCTTTACTGCACTGTTGCTACACTCATACTGGGCTTTACTGCACCATACTGTGCACACAGAGCTTTACGACGTTTTGCTATGTTTTTACTCTGATTTCACTGGGCGTTACTGAATATTGCTGTGTGTTGACCCGGACCTCAGTGGGATGTACTGTAGTGGCTGTAGTCCTTCCTCTGTGTTATACAGAGGTACAATATAATTCCTGCACTCCATCCCTGCACAGGATCTGGTTACAGTTGCCTTGCAGCTGCCATTAAATGATCTTGATATTAATTATTTTCACATCAACTTTAATTTTCAAGCTGGTAATGTAACTTGCTAAGTCCACTAAAAGTAACAGTGGAAAACACACCAACAGGTAGTTCCCAGCACTGCTGTCCCCAGTGGCGCTCTGTGTCCACACTGGACACCGTCCCCAGTGGCGCTCTGTGTCCACACTGGACACCGTCCCCAGTGGCGCTCTGTGTCCACACTGGACACCGTCCCCAGTGGCGCTCTGTGTCCACACTGGACACCGTCCCCAGTGGCGCTCTGTGTCCACACTGGACACCGTCCCCAGTGGCGCTCTGTGTCCACACTGGAGACTGTCCCCAGCGCTGCTCATTGCCTACACTGGACTCTGTCTCAGTACTGTACTTGCTCTTCCAGTTTGCATTAGTGCAGTCAGCATCGATGTCCTTTATTAAGTTTATTAACTTAACTTTATTAAGTTTATTATTGTAACTCATGCTTATATTTACACTCAATGTAATTTTTCACCATTTGGCTAAGAGCGTCTGTGGAGCACATTAATAAGCAGACGAGTATGGAGTTAAGGAAGCAGAGGTGCCACAGGTTTGTTCTGGGAAGGGCTGGTATTGTCAATTTTTTATCTTAAAACACCGCCTGGCTGTGTCAGGTGAGCATTATTATTCAATTTACAGTCATACAGCATTTAATGAAGCCGGCTGCGCAGGCAGTGTGTGGAGAAGCAGTCGGTTTTGCCCGCGGGGGGGCCGAGCTCTTGACCTGCCCACATGCTGAGGCTGCTGTGGAATTTCTGCAGCATCTTCTACTCCCCCTTCCTGTTGAAGCCTGCAAATCTTGCAAGACATGATGTAGGTGTGCAGAAGATTCTTTTTTACATTTCCTTTGCGCATCTGGAGAAATGACTTTAGAGAAGAAAAAAGAGGAGGCTGGGAGCACTGGTGCAGCCGATCGATGGTCACACACCTCTCCCTCCTCCAGCGCCCCTCAGACACGACACCCCCACACTGTTAATATTAGGGCACCTCACACCTCCTGTGGCCTGGAACCTGGGAGGCCTGTAAAGACCGAGGGGAACAGCATTACAGTGGTCCAACTGGGATCTCAGGGCTCAGCCTGTCCCGGGGAGTCTCTCTCCGTGTTGCTGGGAAGACCAGGCGGAGAGCAAGTCTTCTTGACTGGAGGTGTGCAAGGCTGTTTCAGTGTCTGCTCCAGAGTGTGCGTTCTGCTCCGTCTTCGCTGTACCGTGCGTCTAGCGCTCAGCTTTCGAAAGGTTTGTGACGAGCTGCATGGTGTTAATCACGTCTGATTCAATCTTTGTTACTATGAAATGTGGGTCAGATTCTTATCTCCTGCAGACTGTTCTTTCAAAGGAAATCTTTTATCTGTGCTGAACAAACAGATCCCAGTGTCAATCAAGATGTTTGTGAACATATCCCTGCCTGCTACACAAGCAGGTTCCAGATCCAGTTTTCTTTTAAAGTTTATTATTACACAGCTGCTCATTGCTTTGGGGATGCGTTAGCTGTTATTTAAGTTAAGTATCTTGGATTTTCAGTCTGTCCTGCCAATCTGAGACACTGTCCATTAGAAACATGTGCAAAGTGACAAACAGGCCCGGTGGGCAGCTAGAAACTAGATGATCCCAGGATCTCCCCCAGCTGTTTCTCCAGGGAAGCCAAGGTATCAGCTTGTTACAGACCCCTGCAACCCCTTGTGTAAAGTGCCTCCTTTTCTCATCTGTATGTACCTGCATGTAATTTCCTCTTGTGTCCTGTTAAGAGGTCTGCTGGGTTGACTGTCTCTGCCTGTGAGGAGTTTGAGCAATTGGCTGTATGATGTATCATGTTTTGTGATCAGTGTCCTCCTCCTCCTGGCCTCTCCGTCCCTGTCCCAGCAGGTGCTCTGGTCCTGTGAGTGCGCCTGGCAGTGGGAAGTGACGTGTTGACTTTCTTGTGTCCTTCCAGGTGAGAAGAGATCTTATGAGCAAGATGGCTGTGTGCCCTGCCAAGATGACCGCTATCAGCCAAAGCCCAATCACAGCAAGACCTGTCTGAAGTGCTCGGTGTGCAATAAGAGTAAGAGCCAATCCTCTTCTTCTTCCTCGGTCCGGGACGGTGTGGCTGTCCATCCCAGAGGTCGCCTGTCTCTTCCGCTCGGACTCACTGGTCCAGAGACACACAGCTAACAGGCTCAGTTCAGGCTCGCCCCCGGGCTGCCATGGTTCAGTCCAAAGAGCTGGTCTGGATCAGAACCAGCGCCCTGGGTCTGCATGGGCCCGACCACATCAGTTCCCGCAGTCCCGGCTGGTGCAGGCTTCAAACTCCAAATGCTCTCCACCTGTTCCAGGAAAAACGTCTGCTTGTCTGTCTAACACAGAGGTTCTTTTCCTGCAGATAAAGGCAGCGAAGAAGTTTCTCCCTGCACGCGCACGAGAAATGCCATCTGTAAGTGTCTGCCTGGGTTTGCTTCTCGAGACTCTAACAATGAGACCTGCACCTGTCAGAAAGGATATGAAATGGATGCCAAAGGTAAGGGCTCACTACATACCTGCAGAAACACTTCCAGTCACACCCTCAGACACACCTCCTACCGACACACCTGGAGACACACCTCCTACTGACACACCTACTACTGACACACCCTCAGACACACCTCCTACCGACACACCTGGAGACACACCTCCTACTGACTCACCTGGAGACACACCTCCTACTGACACACCTACTACAGACACACCTGGAGACACAACCCCTACTGACACACCTGGAAACACACCTCTTACTGACACACCTTCAGACACACCTCCTACTGACACATCTGGAGAGACAACCCCTACTGACACACCTCCTACTGACACACCTGGAGACACAACCCCTACTGACACACCTCCTACTGATACACCTGGAGACACAACCCCTACTGACACACCTGATGACACACCTCCTACTGACACACCTGCTGACACACCTACTACTGACACACCTTCAGACACACCTCCTACTGACACACCTGGAGACACAACCCCTACTGACACACCTCCTACTGATACACCTGGAGACACAACCCCTACTGACACACCTGATGACACACCTCCTACTGACACACCTGCTGACACACCTACTACTGACACACCTTCAGACACACCTCCTACTGACACACCTTCAGACACACCTCCTACTGACACACCTGGAGACACAACCCCTACTGACACACCTGGAGACACACCTCCTACTGACTCACCTCCTACTGACACACCTTCAGACACACCTCCTACTGACACACCTGGAGACACAGCTGCTCCAGCATCACTGCCTTCTGTCGGTGTCCCAGCTCTGCACACCCTGGGGAACTCAACAGCTGCCTCAGCATTGCAGGGAGGGGAGGTCTGTATGATGCATGTGAGTGCAAAATAATTTCCACCCCTGTGACAGAAGCCCAGGGCCCGGAGGACCTGGAGTTCACACGTACTCTTCTATTAGCAGCTAATCAAGACTCCCTAAAATCAGCTTTTCCACATTTTCGACTTTGCCTTTTTTTTGCACGAACTACAAAGGCAACACCAGCGGTATTTCCTCCACTGAAGCATCTCTACCAGATGAGCTGAACACCTTCTCCTCCCGTTTTGAGGCTCAGAACACTGAGCTGCTATCAAGGCTCCCAGTGAACCAGGGGACTTTGTGTTACAGCTCTCTAACCATCAGGTGCTTAGAGCCTTTAAGAGAGTGAGAACCCAAAAAGCAGCCAGCCCAGATGGTGTCTCCCCTCATGTCCTTAAAACCTGTGCAGGTCAGCTATCCAGCTTTCTCCTGCCTAGACAGACATTTTTAACCCCTCTCTGTCCATGTCAGTTGTACCAGAGTGCTTTAAGAAACCACAGTTGTGCCACTACCCAAGAAGACCAAGGTAACTCGCTTGAACGATTACCACCCAGTGGTCTGGAAGTGCCTGGAAAGACAAGTCTTGTCCTATACAAATTGCTCTATCCCAGACTCCCTTGACCCACTTCAGTTTGCTTACCGCCCATATCTCTAGCACTTCACCCTGCTCTAGAAGACGGATGGGGTACCTATGTTAGGATGCTGTTTATTGATTACAGCTCGGCCTTCAGAGGGCACAGCAGTGCAAACTGTCAGCTGCTTCAGGTTCCTCGGCCTGCAGATCTCCACCGACCTGGACTGGACTCACAACACAGTAGCCAGTCTGAAAAAGACACAACAGCGCCTGCACTTTCTATGTTGCTTAAAGAAATGCAGTTTGGGGAAGCAGCTCCTCATGAACTTTTACTGTGGCACCATAGAAAGTGTCCTCACTAGTTTCCTCACTGTGTGGTACAGCAGTACTACCATGCAGGGCAGAGATGCACTACAAGGGCTGTGGCAACGGCACAGAGGATCATAAGATGCGCTTTACCATCAATCCATCCGCTGCCGCGATACAGCCCAATCCATCATTCGGGATCCCAAGCACCCTGGCCGCAGACTGTTCTCCCCTCTGCGTGCCACACTGTTATGGTACTGCTCGGGACAGGAGAACGCGGATCAGGAGAAGCTGAGGCTGCAGAGTGCTTCACTACTCCAGTACCTCCAGAACATCCACTCCTCTGCAGCCATGTGCTTTAACAGAACTGTTTGTTTTTTTCTTGTGTTCCAGAAAAAAGTTGTGTTCCATGTAAAGACGGATTTTATTCTACTGATGGAGAGAAGTGCATTAAATGGACAGAGTATGTATCAAATTCCAGCTTTGCTTGCAAATGCCTTGAATTTCCGATCTAGAACTCCCGCCTCTGGAATCCCGCAGGCAGCTCTGCTGTCCTAGATGATGTCTAGGGCCAGCAGTCGGTCACTCTCCAGCTCGTCTGCAGGCTGGAGCTTGGACTGGCCTGCTGGGCCGTCTGCAGTGACACTGCTGTACCCCCTTGGGCTCAGCTAGCTGAAACCACTAGCTCGGCAGTGCCTCAGCCTCCCACAGTCTGAGCTGTGTGTCTCCACAGAAGATTATAAGAAAGGCTAAAAAATGACAGGCGGCCATTTGGCCCAGTGGATCCCGTTTTGTCATTAGTAGCTCAGTGATCCCAGGATATGATCCTGCCATTCCTTGAAGGAAGCCAGGGTATCGGCTTTACCTACATGGCTGAGTAGCTTGTTCCACACTCCCACCACCCTCGGTTTTAACTGCACTTGCCTCAAGTTACTGCAGGTGCCCTCTAGTTAATATTTCAGTCTGCTGGGTTGCCTTTGAGGATTCTCCTCCTTCTCCCTCATAGTTTCCTCTGTTCAAGACTGAAAAGGACAGACATTTAGAACTGCAAAATCCCCACTTCTTTGTGTCTGCAAAGAGCTAGCCCTCCGTGACCGCAGGCCTGGCCCTCAGGGGACAGACCGCTGGGAGGCTGCCGCAGTTTGGACTGAAGGACAGGGCAGACAGACGTTCCCCGCGCCTGCGGACAGCTCTGTGAGAGTGACCCCCCTGTCCATGCCCTGCTCCAGGTGTGGAACGAAGCAGGTGAGGGTGGAAGGCTCGAGGGAGGCGGATGTGGTCTGCGGCGACGATCCCAGTGCGCCCAAGTCGTCCCCTGGCACCCCAGTCCCAGGCCTCTCTGGACAAAGCCACAGCACGGACATCTCCACCGTGGGCGCCAGCAGCGCGCCCGGCAGGAGCGCCACGACGCCAAGGGCAGGAGCCGCGAGCGACTTCAAACTGGGCAAGTCCTCTCCCTTCCTGCCCCCCGCCGCTGCGCCGGACCTGCGACCCCCCACTCTGACCTCCGCCGTCTCTCCCCCTCCCACCGCAGGCCTGATGCTGGCCTTCTTCATCAGCTCGCTGGTCCTTCTGGTCATCGTCATCACCACCTCCTGCAAACTCGTCATCTGGCCGTGCATCAAGAAGAAGAAGAAGCTCTTCATAAACCCAGGTGGGAGACCATTACAGCAGACGAGCTGTGTGAGCGCAAGGTAGCGTATGAGCTATAAGGGAATAGTATAGTGTAGCACTCGAGCTGTAAGAAAATAATGTAGCACCTGAGCACACAGATTTGTGTAGATGTCTATGCCCTTTGTTCATTTATATGAGAAAATCCTATAAGTTGTCACAGAAAAAGAATAGTAATTCACAGGGAAGCAGATTATTGGAGTGAAATGAGTCTGGGAGTGCAGTCTCTGACTCCTGTAAAGAGCCCCACTGGGTGCAGGGTATTCACGCGCGGGGCTGGAGGTGTCTGTCAGAGCGCTGGAGCCAGCTGGGGTGAGTATGTTGGTATGAAGGGGCAGGCAGGAGTACCGCGCTCGCTGGGGGCGGGGCCTGGAGAGGAGAGGAAGCAGCAGTAGCTCCTGGCGCCCGCCCTGCCTCCTGACTCTTCCCTCCCGCGTCTCCCCAGACGGCAGCTGCCGCAGGCCGGTGGAGGAAAGTGGGGACAGCAGCCGGTCGTCCCTGGTCAAGTCGAACCAGGGCAAACCGTGACAGGCCATGTCCTGCCCCCTCTTCTCGTCCTCTCGCCCACCCCCACGCACCACCGCTGGGATCGGCCCGGCTCGCGCAGGTGAGTCTGACCAGCAGCGATCCCACAGGAATCCTCACTCCTAACTCGCTGCAGGAGGTGAAGCTGTCTGGCCTCCTCCTGCTTCCTGACACTTTCGATTCCAGAAGCCACTCCTGAAGTCCGGGGTGTCCACGTGTGGAATGGGACCTTCATGCACTTCTGCAAACCAACAAATGTGAACTGAAGTTAAAAGATATTTATAATCTCTTCATGTGGTTACTGAATTTTTTTTATTTTAAAGATGTCTTATTCTGTAGCAAAACAGAGACCTGTTTGGCAATAGTGTTTAAAGTATGTGTCTGTGCTTTTTGCAATGCAAAAAAAAGGATACATGAGAAAGATACGTATATGTGAGTTTTCATCATATGAAATGTCTCAGGTAGAGGTCTTGGACCTGTCCTCTGTCCTCTGTCAGGTCCCGGAGACAGTGTCTTCTGTGGCCTGTGCTCTGCAGGCCCATGTTAAGGTTCAGAATCAGCAGTAATTTGCTTGTGTGCCTGTTCACGTGCCCTTCCTGAACAGTGCCCTCTTGGTCTTGGACCGGCACTACAGAGAACCAACACAGGCCCATGCTAGCGCCAAAGAGAGTGCCCCGAGCGCTGGTGTGGGCGCTGGTGTAGGAGGAAGGACACACAGAGGCAGCTCTTGCTGGTAACACTGCAGGCTCAAGGGGCAGCCACAGGGGGCACTGTTTCACAGTCGGCTGGCTGTGGGGAAGTGACACGGACTGGCAGTGCTGGTGTTTGCACGATGGGGCTCTGTCCTGCCTGTCCTCTCAGAGCAGGGACTCGCTGTTTCTGGGCTGCTTCGCACAGGTTGTTTTGGCCGAAGGGAATCGGGTGTTTCCTTTCCTGCAGGAGAAATGACAAATTTTCACTGAGCAGAACAATTAGCGCCTTATTTCTGTCGTTTCAGAAGACAAACTAACACGAACGGTATGAATTTTCATTCTTCAGCACTTCTGCAATGCAGAACATTAGCTATTTCTGTGACTTAAGGAGTCAGATTAAACAACCTATAGGACTAAAGCAGAGGTACAGTAATACCACCAAAGTCTTTTGTGCATTCGCAGGAATCAATTTAGCGTCCTGTATCTGAAGCATGTTTATTGACTCACTATTTTAAAGTTTGGTCAGTGTTGTTGGGTAAACTGTGATCGTCGGTTTGTAATCCTTCTTCTGGGTGTGTTGTACACTCACTCCTTCCACTAGATCACTGGTGCACAACTCTAGGCCCTCGGGGGAAACACCATAACCTGCAGGTTTCTCCCCTCCTCTGCTCTGAGTGACCTAATTGAGCTGGGCGTTGCCTTAATTGGACTTCATTGGTTTGACGCTGTCAAAGAGGCAGAGACCTGGAACCCTGCAGGACTGTGGCTCCGGAGCCCTGGAGTTGTGCCAGGGAAGCTCTGGGAAGACGTGTCCTCTCGGCAGACAGGGCCAGTGCCGGAAGATTTACTCATACAGTGTATGACGTTCCGCCCGGCTCTGTTTTGTGTGCATGTTGGTGGTGTCTCGCCCAGTCTTCTGTGTGGGTCTGCTGTGGGTTTTTATGGATATGAAACGGTTTGGGAGGTGTCAGGGGACGTGGCCTCGGCAGTAGCCTGGGGCTTTCCCAGCCGTACAGGAATCCACACTGCGCCAGGAGACACAGAAGTACCAGGAATCTGACCCAGTGACATCCAGAAATACTTCATCCAGGAGACGTAAGGCTGAACTGGCACACAAACTGGGAGCAGCCTATAGCACTGTATCTTGTGAGCAAGCTGCTACATAAACCTCTGTACCTGGGTTGTGTTCACCTGTTGTGTACCTGGGTTGTGTTCACCTGTTGTGTACCTGGGTTGTGTTCACCTGTTGTGTTCATCTGTTGTGTACATGGGTTGTGTTCATCTGTTGTGTACCGGGGTTGTGTTCATCTGTTGTGTACCGGGGTTGTGTTCACCTGTTCTGTACAGGGGTTGTGTTCACCTGTTGTATACCGGGGTTGTGTTCACCTGTTGTATACCGGGGTTGTGTTCTCCTGTTCTGTACCTGGGTTGTGTTCACCTGTTCTGTACCTGGGTTGTGTTCTCCTGTTCTGTACACTAGTGTCAGTCTGAGATTTAAGTTATCGGTATTTCTGTGCAGCTTTTTGAATTGTATTTAGCGGGGTCGAGTTCTACTCCCCATCATGCACCATGTGTCTCACTTCAATTTAAATGGTGGAAATGAAAGGTTGGAATTAATTAATATCGTTCTAGTTGCACAGTGCTGGAACAGCTCCAGCCCAGAGGGGCTACAGCCCAGCTTGTTCTGTAGGCCACTGAAAATCATCAGGAACTTCAATTAACCAAGGAATTTGTTCAATGTTGTATTCAAGAGCTCTAGAATGAAAACCCTGGACTGAATCTGTGCCAGTTCTGGGAGAACTGTGGTATTCATTCCTGGTCCAGTCCTTAATGAGTAACGGTCTGGACAGAGTGGGACACAAGCCGTCTAAGTCAACAGCTGATTCAGATCATGTCCGGAAGGTCCGGGCTAACCCCAGGAGTGAACTTCACCGCTCTGCAGTGCGGCACAGATGCTTAGCCTGTAGCCTCTCTGGTCTGCTCTGCTGCAGAATTTTGCTCTAGCCGGCTCTAGAAGTATTTAATTGACCATCAGTGTGGTGGTGGTCCTGGCACTTGCTGGGCTTGTGCACTGTGGTGGAGGGGAGTTTGGTGACCTTGGGGTCACCCCTCTACCTGTCTCTGTGCTAGTGGCGCATCAGCCACTGGGCTGTTCTGATGTTCCCAGAATGTTTGGTTTTATGTGACTTGTCTTGTTCTTGGTGTCCTTACGTGCTGCTGTACCTCTCTGTTCGAGTGGAGTTCTTTGGCCCTGGCAGCTGTGTCAGCCTGTGCCATGCTGTGTCTTCCACAGTGCGCAGATCCGAGGCAGTGCCCTGGCTCTCGAGCTCTGCTGCACTGTGCTCTTTCTGTGATGATGTACGCCTGTAGGAAATAAAGCCTGCTGCAATAAAGCCAAGGCTGAGACCTGGTGTTTCATGGTAGACAGAGGTTTTGTGTAGCTGCCACAGGGTAACTGGAGAAAAACAGCACCCAGCGAGCACAGGAATTTCCCCAGGGTTTCTAGTTACCTTTGTAGTTTTTCATTTTAAAGAATAATAGCCAACTCATCTCAGGAACGGAAACCAGCCCCACCACAAAGCTCAAGGAGGCCGGGAGAGCGGCTGTCAGGGCTATTTTTAGCTTTATTTGCATTGTTATTCTGAGCACCGACACCAGTCAGAAAATTCCCCTGCTGGGGCTCTGGCTCAGCTGAAGAGAAGAGACGAGGCCCCGAGATCGTGACTCCCGGCAGTACCCCGTGCCCGACACGCTCGCTCGGCCCAGCCCAGGAGAGGGATAGATCACGGCGCCTTCGGCAGAGGCAGGCAGCTCGCTGGGGTGAGGACCGATGAGCTGCAGCAGGGGAGAGGCAGCCTCAACTACACCTCCACCTTTCCAGCCCCAGCTCTGATCTCAGTCCCAGTCTCTTTCCCAGTCCCAGTCTCTGTTGCAGTCCCAATTCCAGTCCCAGTCTCAGTTACACTCCCCATCCTAGTCTCATTCCCAGTCTCAGTTCCAGTCTCATTCCCAGTCCCAGTATGATCTGTAATCCATTGCTTGTACTGCAGTTTGGTCTGGTGTTTGAAATGGGATGTGTGTGTACATTGCGAGAGAGACACTAGGCGGCAGTGACCCGTGAGGTCAGAGGTGATTGAGTGCACTTGTCCAGCAGGAAGCTGTCCTCCTGTCACCACGCCCTCTGGGGCAGTCACGGTTTGCCCGGCCCCTGCCTGCGTCACACCATGCTTGCCGTGACTCATGGGGAAAGACGATGTTGTCACCTCTGTGGTCTTTAAAGTCCCACCAGCTCTCCTCACTGCTGAACGCACATCCTGGGTCACTGATCAAATCTTTTCATTCATGAACTCCATTACAAACATGCGGCTGTAGGATCTGCGAGTTCCCCCAGCTCCTTGTGTCTTGTTCTGTCTTCTGTCACCCACTTTGACGGGCAGGACGTAGGCCTAAAAGTCAAGCTCAGCGTAATGATGTGCCTCTTCACTGCCCTCCTCTCCGACGTGATTCAGTATTTCTCATCCGTTTCCCACTCTGCATGACTCCTTGTCCATCCTCGGAAGTTTGCACTGTTTTTGCACGCAGCCCTTCAGGAGGACTGGAAACACGGAGATCCACCAAGCTCTTCCGATGGTTTCTCTAAAACCTCCTGCGCAAACCTGACTCATCAGGTGATGTCAGCCCGTCTGCTGATGACAAAGACTGTTAAGATCAGGAGAGAGAGGGACTGAAATTCCGTGACACTCCAGGCTCTGTTTGAGTCAGGAAACATCCCCACACATGAGCCACCAACATGTGAAACTGAACGTTGATCGAGAAAGGATTTCAAACGTTGTTTCTTTGTGCTCTGTATCGTCTGCAGCAGGCCTTGTGTTCAGTCTGAAGTCCCACATGAATTTCAGAATTGAGTGCAAGATCCCTTTCATTCCAAATAGCTCCAATAGTCTTGGAAACAGTCTGCCGAGTTGGATGAAAATAGCTGACATTACATTGTAGTAAATGCTCTATAACATTATAATAAACACATCTTGTAAGAGGAGGAGTCATGTAGGTCAGAGATTAATAACATCAGGGAAACACCAATGATGACAGTTGTAGATTTTGTGATATTGAAACCAAGACGTAAATGCTAAAATAGCTACATTTTAAATGCAAGCCAAATTCTTACTAGGTAGAGTTCTTACTCAAGTTCCTGCTCTACACTGATGACCTGGTCCTGCTGTCATCGACAGAACAGGGTCAGCAGCAGAGCCCGGCACTGCTGGAGCAGGACCGTCAGACCTGGGCACTGACAGCCCATCTAGACAAGACCAGAGTTATGGTTTTCCAGAAGGAGTTAGACCTCAGGGAAACAGGACCAAAACTTCACTTTACACTAAACAACAACATATTGAAACACATGGAACTACTCATACCATACTCATACTCTGACCTAGGTGTTTTGACCTGGCAGTGAAGGCCCTCAGGGCTTTCTAAGCCATTAGAAGGAGGCTCTACAACATCAGCCCCCAACTCAAAACAATCTGGCTGTGACTATTTGAAAGTGTCATCCAACCCATTGCCCTATATGGCAGTGAAGTGTGGGGTCCACTTGCAGACTAGGATTACACTAAATGGGACAAACACATAGGAGTTTCGGAACCAAAATTATCCTGAAACTAGGATCACACCTGCCTCCTTCTCTCAACGACTGACTTGTCTCCTTCTCATCCTCTCTGTTCATTTGTAGACGGTGAGTTCACACCTCTCTTCCAGTTCTTAATGAGTGTCGATACTCCTTCCCGCCAGCTCCCCACCTCCTCTCAGCAGCCCTCTCTCGTGTTCTCACCTGCTTGATCAACTCTCTCGACCTGAAGAAGGCTCCACAGCCCAAACGTTGAGTCTCTCTACTTTTTCCTTTCAGCAGGAATAAACCTTTATCTGTTCCTGTATATGCAATACGGCCTACCAAGCCGTTTTCTGATCATGACAATGAAGGCGTTTGAATCTGAAAGAATCCCTCCGTCAGCTCTGGGTATCTGTCTGTGGTACTCTGGTGTCCTCTTGTGGCTGGGAATGGAAATGCGGCTTTCTTTGGAGCAAGGAGAGGCTTTATCATCCCCCAGGGGCAATCTGCTTTACAGGAGCAGACAATATAAAGACAACCCCCACACCAGCAATACCCATGCAAACACACAAAATAATCGTTTGTTAAGCAGAGAACTTAAAGATGTTTGATTTTAAATGGTGAAATCTGCAGGTGCGTTCTGAGGGGAGGGACTGCACTCTCCTCTCCTTCGTCGGTCCGCGATCGGAACCAGGCCGCGGGCTGCTTGGAGCCCTCTGTCCCGCGCGTGGAGAGCGGGCTTCTTCCTCTGCAGAGGAGGATGGTAGGATCCCGGTGGGTGTGTGTGTGTCCAGCAGCTTTCTGTGTGGACTGTCCCTCGCAGGTCTGCTAGGAGCTGGGAGTGAACGGCTCTCTTTCATGTCCCTGGTTTTCTTCAGTTGCTCTCTATCTCCTGGGGTGCTGTCTGCAGGCCATTTCTATGTTCATGCCAGTTTCCTCCAGGTGCTCCTGTTTCCTCCCACAGTCCAAAGACATGCTGGGAGCTTAGCTGGCCTTTGGGAAATTGGAACGGACGTGAGTGAGTGTGTTTGACATCAAAGGACTTGTTTATAGGCGTTGTCGCTCCTCTGACAATCCAGCTCAGCTCCTTACATGCGTGTCTTTCCACTGCTCTCGTCCAGACTCTCCAGCTGGCCCTGCCGTCTCCCTGACAATGCAGATCTGCAGTGGAGCTCCTGCGGCCCATAACAGGACACGTGATCAGAGCTAGACCTGCTTGCAAGTCTGTCTGTTACCACAAGGGGGGGACAAAACATGAAAATACTGCTCTACATGCCCGATGTATGACTTTTTAATTATACAATGTATTTCATATCTTATTTACTTCCTTTTATTGTCCCCGATGGGAAATTTGCTTTCCAAGCAGGTAAAAGACATAACACAATACTCAATATATTTAACACAATAAGAATGTATTAACAAATAAGAGACGTACATTGAGAAAGATAAAAATACACAGATAAATAAGGTTAAATATACGATCAATTGTCCAAATTAAGCGGGTTAATAGCAGAAGATAGCTTGAATCTGGATAGTCTAAATTGACACCCAGATGAAGGAGCTCAGATTTGCTGTGCAAGGTTTGGTCATGACTGTCAGTGATCCTACTGGCCTTCCACACTATCTGTGTGATGTACACATCTGAAAGCTGAAGCTGTTGCAGGAGATCCAGTACATGCTCAACCTTTTCACGGTTTTCTCAAATCACTACCTAACAAAAGAGCTCAATGTCACTGGTCTGAAATCATTTGGTGTCTAATCGGATTTGTGTTTTGCAACTGTTATGATTGTTGCCTGCTCCCACATTTTGGGTACTCTCTGCTGATTCAGAGATATTTTGAAAACATAATGAAATACAGTACTGAGCCATTCAGCACATGTGCGCTGCTGTTACCAGCTCCAAGACTTCTCCTGACTTGTTTGTATCTTCATCTAGGGAAGCAGTGGATCCAGTGGCCCTGTGCTTGCAGTGTGAGTGGGTCCTGTGGATCTGCTCCTGCAGTGTCAGTGGATCCAGTGGCCCTGTGCTTGCAGTGTGAGTGGGTCCTGTGGATCTGCTCCTGCAGTGTCAGTGGATCCAGTGGCCCTGTGCTTGCAGTGTGAGCGGATCCTGTGGATCTGCTCCTGCAGTGTCAGTGGATCCTGTGGACCTGCTCTTGCAGTGTGAGCGGATCCTGTGGATCTGCTCTTGCAGTGTCAGTGGATCCTGTGGACCTGCTCTTGCAGTGTGAGCGGATCCTGTGGATCTGCTCCTGCAGTGTCAGTGGATCCTGTGGACCTGCTCTTGCAGTGTGAGTGGGTCCTGTGGATCTGCTCCTGCAGTGTCAGTGGATCCAGTGGCCCTGTGCTTGCAGTGTGAGCGGATCCTGTGGATCTGCTCCTGCAGTGTCAGTGGATCCTGTGGACCTGCTCTTGCAGTGTGAGCGGATCCTGTGGATCTGCTCTTGCAGTGTCAGTGGATCCTGTGGACCTGCTCTTGCAGTGTGAGCGGATCCTGTGGATCTGCTCCTGCAGTGTCAGTGGATCCTGTGGATCTTCTCTTGCTGTGTGAGCGGATCCAGCGGACCTGCATTTGCAATTCTTCTTTGTCAGAATCTGCGAAGCACCCCCTGACATTAAAAAAGAAGAGGTGCAGGTGTTCGCAGGCAGTCTAGGAAACGGACGCAATCTGGCTGAGAAATCTCCTCTGCTTTCGGGTAATCAGCGTATATCGCTAGTGGCAGTACCACCTGTGAAACCTCGACGTCAGTTCCGAGGAGTGGCCAGCATGGCTGCTTCCTGATAGGCAGGACTGTCTGGGGGTGACGCTCCCTGTGGCTCCTCTAACGTGACAAGTGAGGCCGCAGTGACGGCAGGGACGTGACTCAGCCACGCCAGTAGCTGGTGATGCAGCGTGATCCTGGGACAGATAGGATTCTGATGACATGGCTGAGCTCTGGGCTCTACCTCTCGACAGAAGGAGAGATCGCAGGCTCCCTGCAGACAGGCTCAGGTGTCGATTAACCCTGCTGTTGCCCTGATCCTCTTGTTCCTTCACAAAATCCCAAGTCTGGCCCGTGCTGGTGGAAGTGGAAAATCTATACTGCCGACTGCCCACTGCCAGGAGACTGAGGCTGACCTGTGTCTCTTGGAGACAACGGCACAACTGCCCTGTTTGCTGATGCAGCTCTCCAGCGCCCCCTGCCTGTGGCTGCTATCATCTCCACTCTTCGGAAACCCTCTGCCTGGAAAGCACTCTTCACAGGTACTCTTGTAGATGAGCAGAAAAAGCACAGAGCATGATTTCCAATAAGCTAGCATCTCTACAGTGAAAACCACACGTCAGCCTACACTCTGCAGGCAATATGTTATCAATAAGAAAGCCACAGTGCTGGTCAAACTCTGTCATGTGGGTGGATTCACACGTCTGCTCTAGAAGACGGGGGACATTTTCTTCAGCTGCTCATGCAAATCAGCCTGAAAGGCTTGACAGAGTTTTGTACATGTCCGGTACATGATATAGTCTTGTACATGTCCGGTACGTGATGCAGTGTATTGTACGTGTCTGGTACATGATGTAGAGTCTTGTACGTGTTCGGTACATGATGCAGAGTCTTGTACGTGTTCAGTACATGATGTAGAGTCTTGTACGTGTCCGGTACATGATGCAGAGTCTTGTACGTGTCCAACATGTGTTCCTATGTAGTGTCCTTTGTCTCAGGGGGTGGCTCTGTCCTGCGTGGCTGCTTTGTCACTAGGCCTCAACCCTTCCTCTAGCCCTGATGGAGCTTGACTGTGAATTCACTGGGCTTCACTGCTGCTGTACTCCTGCTCCTGCGTGTCTGACCCCAGTGCAGTGGGCTCCATGCTGCTCATTCGCCGGCTGGTCTCTGATCATCTTTGACTTCATAGCGAAACCTCCGAACTGTGCACAACACTTCTATGTTTTCTTTTCTGTTTTTGGTGCCCTTTTAAACTTTGATAAACCTTTTTCTTCATAAAATCATCACGGTGGAAAGGGCTCCCTTTTCGCAGAACTCTTGGTGGTGGTGAGAGCTGCCTCTCTGAGCGCCGTCAGCCCTGGACTGGGGGAAACCCTGAAGGCCAGTTTCTAGAAACTCAGAGCTGATCAGCCTTTCCTGCCATCTCTCAGTGACTTACCTGAAAGCGCAGGAAAGTTCTCGTTGTGGTGTTTGGTGGTTACAGATGAGACTCAGCAAGCCTTCACAGCGAAGGCCCTGCACATGCATGTCTCGAGTTCTGCTGACTGGCTGCTTCGCTCTTGGTATCAGCCCTGCAGGGCTGACGCTCTCGGGACACAAGGAAGGTCGAGGATGCGAGACGATCTCACCTGAGCCCCCTGTGTGGCGAATTCCCCTGGGTCGTCTGTCTGTCCTTGGTGTAGGATTGCCCAACCACAGTCTTCTCTCTTCGAGTCTGGTGTAGAAAATCTGGCCTGCACTTTTGTCTCTTGCAAGGTGGTTACTGTTCGTGTGATTGCTCGTGCCTTCTACCCGGTTCTTAAATGAGGAAAAGCTGAAAATTAAAATTAAGATTTGCTTATCCCCCTTTATCCCTGTCTGGAATCATCAGCTGACATTTAACCCGACTTACCGGCACAGCGAAGAGCACAGCAGCGTAGGAGCCACAGAGGAGACAGACTCAGTCTGCTGAAGAGTCCCAGAGCCGCCCTGGGTCTGGATGGCAGTGTGAAGCACTGGGCAGGGCTGTGAGCTCACAACCACAAGGCTGTGGGTTCGAATGCCAAGTCAGACACTGCTGTTATCCCCTTGAGCAATGTCCTTCATCTGACCCACTGCAGTAAAATACCTGACTGTATAAACAGGAGCTTCAAATTTAATCAGCATCCAGATTAATCTGTAATAGTGCCCCCTGCTGGCACCTCTTAGTCTGCACTCACCTGTGGCTGGCAGAGGAATCCTACTCCACTGGGCCCCTGAGCAAGGCCCTTCACCCTGACTGCTCCAGGGGTGCTGTATAAATGGCTGACCCTGCGCTCTGACCCCCAGGTTCTCTCCCTGTCTGTCAAGAAATTGTATATGGCCAATAAAGGGATCTCATCTTATCTCTTAGTGAAGCTGACTTTTTGGCCTTTCAGATATGTTGGTTTTCTGTTTATTCTGTCAGTCATGTCCTATGGAGGCAGAGTGTTTGTATTGTGGAGGGTCTTTTGGAACCTGGAAGCTTTTAATAACAAGAAGAAGAATTTATTGCATTTCCACAGCTGTTTCATGCCAGAGTGCTCTGTGTGCAGGAGCCGGACCCACTGAGGGTGGGCACGCAGGCCGGGGGTAGGAGGGAGGGTGACGTGAGGGGGGGCTGTAGAGAGAAGAAGTGTGCAAACCAGGGCGGAGGTGAGCCGAGATTCTTACAGACAGCCAGCTCCCGGGACGCACCAGTCCCAGCCAGCATGTTTACAGTCAAAGTGTCACCTACAGGTCCACCAGCAACACCTGCAGCAGCAACCCGGCTGTCTGAGTGAGATCGGATCCGGACCGCATCGCGCTCCTCCCCCGCCCCCCCAGCGAGCAGCAGGGCCGGGCGCCACGGGAATCTTCGGCACGTTTCCTGCGGGTTTCCAGGCTTGTGCCGGGCAGTCAGGCCGGCTCAGCGGTGGGCTGGTGTGGGTGGGAATCCCCCGTGGGCACTGCGCCCGTGTCCTTGACCAGGAGGCTCTGCAGCACCCAGCTAGGACAGGACGAGGGGGGACCCCGCATTCTGGGGGGGACCGGCTTGCAGTCCACCGGACGAGCCGGAGCCTGGTCCAGCCCAGCCTGACGGGCCTCTGCGCTTCTGACCAGATCTGAAGTGCTTTAGCCTTGATTTTACTGCACCATATGAACCTTGACTCTGCTTTTACCTTGCTTGTACCACACTGGATTTTTCCAAAGGATGTCCGAGGAGGTGTGGCAGTAGTGGCCAGGGTTCGACCTGTGTCTGAAGGCAGCGCTGACATTTCTTTGTTTTCGTCTGTGACACACCTACATGAAACCACTGCCTGCTGCTGGCTTCTGTTGGCCCGGGCTGATGTCAGAAGTGACGTGCGTCGTTGTGTGGCCGTTACTGTCGTTTCCTCCCGCTCGTCTGCGCCCACACAGCGAGCAGAGCCTCAGGACAGCGTGGGCCTGCTGTACACAGGGTGCTGCGGGCTTTGAGTGCTCGCAGCTGAAGCACAGCTCACATGAGTCTGAGAGTCCGGTTCCGCTCACGACTCCTGAGCTCCACGAAGCTGGAAGTTGGAATTTGAGCCGTTGAAAGTAGCGGTTGTGCCGCTTTCGTGCGTGAGATATAGTGCCTTCTTTTGTTGGGGAGTCACGTGACGTCACACCACGAGAAGTAAGGCGCTGTATCTCGGGGACGAAAGCACCAAAGGGAGCTGTAGCAAACCTGCTGGGCTGCTGGGTTTCACTGCTGTGCTGTTTCTGAAGGGAGGGCAGTTCTTGCCTTTCCAGCTAAGATGAATTAGCAAACGATCTCTGGGCCCTGATTGGCTCAGGTCCGATGTGGGGAAGGCCGGTGCCAGTCGCGACCTGACGTCTGTGTGCCCACAGAGGAGCTGCAGGGGAGGAAGGGGCCTGTTCTTCATGTGAGGGTGTGTGGTGCCACGGGAGCCTGCAGGCCTGCTGCTCGCTGGGGGTGGGGACTGAGGTGAGTGACACACTGCCCCCCAAGCCCCACAGAAGAGATTGTCTCACTCCCCCCCACCCCCAGAATGTGGAACGTGGGCGAGGGGGAGAGGAAGTGTGACACGACTGAGTGGGGACTGAAACATGAGCAGCTAGGCGAGTGTCCTGCTCCTGTATCTGTCTGTCTCCCGTCTGCCCTTCTGCCCGGACAGCTGCAGGGGTTTCCCGGCTGTCGAAGGTTTGCTCTTGAGCAGAGCGTCCTGGGCTGCAGTAGAAAGTGGCTGGGGGCAGAGAGGCCAGCCTGTTGCCCACCGGGAGAGGAAATTCTCGGAGGTCAGTGTGTCCGGGCAGAGGTCTCCTGCTTTCCTGTCTCCCAGGACAACAGAGCAACAGAGCAGGCTCAGAAAAAAAAGACAAGAGTCAACAGCTTCATTAGAAAAACCCCCAAGCCTGACGTCACTGTGGAAACTACATTTAAGGAAAGCCACAGCAGCAGAGGCTGTTTCAGCGCAGCGCAGATGGGTCTGACTTTGAAGCTGTCAGCAGCAGCCTGCCTCCTCCTCCTGGCTGTGCGGCTACCCCTCGCAGTGGAGCTCCGATGCAGCCTGGAGCGCCAGTACACTCACAAGGGCTGGTGCTGTGACATGTGCCCACCAGGTAAGGACCTCTCACTGCCCACTCCTCACTGCCAGCCTAGGGAGCCGGAGACGTCATTGTTGTTATGGGATCGAAAGCACTGGAAACGGTGCTGCATTGCACAGGTCACCACTGGTCACCTGTCTGTCCACAGCCCTGCTCCCAGATCACAGGCGGATTGATGGCAGCTTTTTCTTTAGGGCATATAGGGAAAACAGGCAAGTATATTCTGTACCAGTTTCTGGGCTTCAGAGCTGCTCAGCGTTCAGGTGGCTGGGATGTCACTGACTGGAGCACAGCGGAAGGAAGGGGCTCTGTGGGAGAGTAGAACTGGTGCAGGAACTGCTACTCATGTTACAACTTTTTCAACTGTTGCAGGTCACTACCTAAAGAAAGAGTGCAGCAAGTCAGAGGGAACTGTTTGCAATCCCTGTGAACAAGGCAAATACTCTTATACATGGGACATCAATAAAGAATGCCTTTCCTGTCGAGTGTGCAGTCAAGGTAAATGTTTGTATTACGTATGTAGTACTGGGGTAAGCACATGAATAGGATAATGCATGTATGGGATAAAGCACATGTAGGGGATATTGCACATATATGTTCATGTACACAAACGTGTTTGTCCTGGAGTTTCTCAGCTGCTCTTAGTTTCCTGTTTTTCCATGCTCCTGGGGAAGGACTTTTCTTCCAGAATGTCTCGGGCTGTGACCCCAAGCCACAGTGTCCCCCTGGGCAAGGGCTGGGGTCACCCCGGGGTCTGGAAGGAGCACCCCTCCCCGAGCGAGCGCGGCTGACGTCTGGCTCGTCTCTCCCGTTGAAGTGGTGGTCAGGCAGTGCGACTCCACGACGGACACGGTGTGCGGGTGTAGAGAGGGGTACAGCTGCACATCGGACACCTGCGAGCAGTGTGTCAGGACCAAGAGGTGCGGCCGGGGCCAGGAGCTGCGCACACACGGTGAGTCCCTCTCCCGCCGGGCGGGCGCTGGAGGAGACGAGGGCAGAGCCCACTGCTTGCAAAAGGCTCAGGACGTGTTTGCCTTTGCTTAGTATTGTTTAATTATTTTGGAAATCAGCTGCAAAGAACCTTGTTAGGAAGAGCACATCTGAGCCAACCAACAGCTGTCTTCTTCAGCAGACCTGAAACTCTCTTTTTGCATAATGGCTCAGTGGAGAGGCAGACTCTAGGCTTTATTGGTCTTACAGATTAGTCTTATAGGTCACCCTAAATTACAGATCCCCAGCCTTGGTCCTGGAGATCCATTTCTATTGTGGTCTTGTCCTTTTCTGAGCTATACTGCACTGGAGACAGGAACACCATAGAAAGTGTCATTTTTGGCCTCTTGACTTGTACTTCTGTCTCACTCTCTAAGTTGGCTTCCTCTGAGCTCAGTCCGGACTGCCCTTGCTGTATGTCGCAGCCCCTGAAGGTGCCTCCGTACCTGAGCCTCCCTCCCTGTTTTTGCTCCGCGCAGTGTCTTCCAATCCGCCGTCGCCCAGGCACACAGCAGGCCCTCGCTCAGCACAGCTGTGTCGGAGGCTCCTTTCCCAGGAAGCGTGCAATTCGGTTCCTCCTCTACACAAGACTCCCGGTTTTCCCCCCGGCGGCCCGGCGGCCCGGCTCCTAGCCCGCCCCCTCGCGCTCTCCAGCCTCACCTTGAATCTTCTCTTTTCCCCGCTTGCCGCCTTGAGCCTCGAGTTGGCCGATCTGCGCCCCTGGTCTTTTTGAGGGCTGCCTTTCTAAGCCCCTTCAGGTCCTTTTCCAGGGGGCCCCTCTGTAGCCGAGGCCCCCTCTCTGACGGGTTGTATTCAGCAGCCTTTCCTTTCACCCGGCCTCGGGCAGGATCGACCTTCCTCCCTGCCAGCCGCTGATTCATTCCCATAATCACCTTCACTTCTCCCTCGCCGGCCTCCTGCACCTGGGTCCCGACAGATCACCGCCGGCGCGGCTGCGCTCGTCCACAGCTGTACAGGTGTCACTGCTGAGCCTGAGGCAGTGCCGCGGGCTGACTTCATACAGCGGTGCCTCTGTCTTGGTCTAAATGAAGTGTTATTGCTTTTGTTCAATATGATGGCCGATGGAACCTCACGGCTTCGCTGCAGGCTCTTTCGAATTCCGATATGAATGTGAAAACTGCACACGTGGCACCTATTCTGACACTGAAGGAGGACCCTGCAAGCCCTGGACAGAGTGAGTAAGCCTCGCAGTTCGCTATCTGTTTCCGGGACAGCGCTGAGGAAAACCAGGCAGCGCGTGAGCACAGTCCCAAGGCAGACAGGCAGACCATGCACTCTAAATTATGGGAGATATGCCAGATATATGCTACGACCCTTCTAGAATATTCAAAGCATAAACACGTTTGTGCCTGTTTGCCTCGACAAAGTATCCACAAAGCAGAACTGGTAGAAGCTGTGCTTGTTGTCAAACCATTCCAGCAAGTCCATCCGTATATCTGATTGTTTGTGAGTCAGAACACCAGTTTGCAGACCTTTTCTCGAGAGGTGAAAAATGAGTTGTGTAATTTGGGATTGGAATGATTAAAGGGTCAGTTTGGCTCGTTGTTTGTGAGGGGGATGCGGTTTGTGTCTCTGTGACTCATTAACACGGTGTTGGATTGCGTGTCTCTGTGTGTTAGGTGTCACAGCATCGGTCTGAAGCCAGTTTCACCCGGCAACCACACTCACAACGTAAAGTGTGCATCACAAGGTGAGCGCAAACTGTTCACACATCTTTAGGGAGCTATTTCTGAATGTACTTTTTAAGCGAGTATGAGATATGAATAACTGTCTCGTTGGCTGATTGGGTTTTTCCAATTGTCTGCCCAGACACAAATTTCCCATCACAGATTTAGAGCTGTTTTGCCTGCTGTGGTCTGGGGACTCTGTCAGCAAGCGTCCCTTCCTCATTGATGGCTCTAAGTGATCTGCCTGCTTGTTTACAGTTTTGTTTATCTGTTTTTGCAATCAGTCCATAGATTAAAAAAACCCCACGTCAAGGATACTTCGGCGAAGTTTGGCATTCAGAACTGTGTTCAACCTCTTCCCATCTTGTTGACTTATTTCTGCCGGAGTTCTGCCGGTGATCAGTTGCCGACGAACAGACACAGAGAGGAGAGTGTCACGGCCACAGTGAGCTTCTCTCCCTCCGGCTGTGGTCCAGTTGGTTACATTTCAAGAGACAAATGACCGATCCCACTCAAATCTTAAGAGCTGTGTGCCCCATGTAGAAAATTAGCCAATGATGAAATGATGAAGGCATTAGCCAATGATGAAGATGGCTGGAACAGAATCTGTGAGACGCAGGGGTTCCCCAGTCCCCAGAGTTTGGGACCCCTGCTCCAGAAGTTCCAGAAGGTTTCTATCTTGTTCAGCCCACGGCAGTATGTAGGGCGAGAAACTTGGGGTGACGAGAATTCCCCCTGCTCTCTGAGCAGCACCGTTCGGCCAGCTTCACGCTCACTGAAGGCCATTCTGATGACTTTCAAGACCAGAAACAGGCCTTCCTGCAGCCATCTGGCAAAGCTCCTTGCCCTGCCCGCACGGACAGTTAACTTTCTGAAACGAGAAAGGCATCATTACCAGAACATCCACTTGTTTCATGATACGATATGGATACACCCAAGAGCAGAGCTTAGGGGTGAACGTGATCTTGGGTTTTAAAGACCGTTACACATGATGGTAACACGCGTGATACACACATGACACATGTGGCCACACATGATAGATCCATCCAATCCATCCAGTCCCTTTTCTTGCTTCCACCTAGTAATCAGCACAAAGTGCGGCCTTCAGGGGTGATCTTCACAGCCCCTGGCAGTCGAGGATCAGCCCCAAGTTATTTCTGCGCCATATGTGTTTTCCAGTGGTGGCCAGTTTCCCTCAGCTGCTGACTGTCCTGGTGATCGTCTCTGCTCTGTTCGGCTTGATTTTCACGGTCATCTTCACCAACGTCTGCATCTGGAGAGCGAAGTTCCGGAGGCAGAATTCCCTGATCAGATCCAGTGAGTCCTGCCAGTTCTTGCTTTCCTGGGGCTCTCTGAGCTGTGGGGTGAAACTGGTGAGGGTGACATGGTAGGCTGGGCACGTGTATGGAGCACGCAGAGAAAGCCACAGAACAGGTGGCAGGAAGCCCAGCCTGGATGATACAAAGATATGGCCAAGTAGCCCCAGACCGCTACAATCAGAGCATTTCTTCTGTGACTGATGCTGAGAAGGCAATGAATTAGAACATGCTCTAATTTTAACAATGCAGTGTTTCTAAGAATAGTTAAGTGGGCTAAGTATTTTTTTAATATGTGACTCAAAGCTTAGATCAGAATCAAATAAAACCAGTGGTCAGGTTACTCAAACCTTGTGATGGAAAACTCTTGACATTAGCACTGACAGAAATAGAGAGCTGTGTGTCGTCCTGACGACAGTGAAAGTTCTAACTGCGCTCACAGACAGAGCTGATCACCCCAGTGACTCCCTCCCCACCCCTGGCAAGTCAAAGGGAGTGCATTTCATTTCCTGCTTGACAGGTTAAAGAAAGGAAACTGAATGAGATGGTTCTCTTAGTGTGAGAACGAGGCTGCAGTGTCCAGGCGCTGGAGCTGGATCTGGACTGTCCTGGGTGACCTTGTGGAGGTGAGTCTGCGGTGGTCTGTGGTGAGCCACTCCCTTCCCTGACCCCCCCCTGTGGGAGCTGGAAGTATCCAGGCCTCAGGTCCACTCCAAGGGAGAAGCCTGTAGAGATGGAGGCAGTGAGGTGCAGGCCGCAGCCAGCGAAGGTGCGATCCTTACTGAGCGTCTTTCCCCGGCAGTGACACACCCTCTGGGCCTGGGCACACTGCTGGAAGAGTCCAGCATCTGTCCGCTGTCAGAGGAGGAGCGCGGGGACCGGCCCATTCAGGAGAACAGCGCCAAGCCCAGCCTGCCGGGCAAGCCCGAGCTGGAGTGAAGCCGGCCTGGGCCCTGCGCGGGGAGCGGCCGCCCCAGGCTCAGAAATATCGCGCCTTTCTCGCTTTGTTGTTCTGGGACAGTTGCCTTCCGAGACAGGAGATGGAGTGAAAAACTGGGCGAGGGGAGGAGGGATCCTGTGTGCTGCAGGAGCAGGACGCGGGCCTGGCAGCCCTGTCTTGGGTCGAGAGCGCAGAGCGCAGTGCAAGCCGGACGCATCGGCGTGGTTCAGGTCCTGTTCCCTCCCCAGGGCTGGTGCTGATTACTGGCCCAAGCAATGCAGTCGAAGCCACGGCCGCCGAGACAGCGGAAACTCACCCTTCTCAATCAAGAGCAGCAGCACTTCAGACTACGGGCTCCTTCCCATCATTCATACTGTAGCGACCGCATGCTCTTAAACACATTGTACAGCAGAGAGAGAAGTGATGCTTTAAAATATATACAGGGCCTCGAAAACTGTTCAATAGGCGTATTATACGTATACGTATGCAATATTTTCTTCAAAACTTGGATGCTCAAATGGAAATCCTTGAAGAATAACTAAAGAGAAAATACTGAAATGTATTGTTTGCATAAGTATACAAACCTGTGAGCTCAATATGTGGTGGAAGTACCTTTGGCAGCAATTACAACTTTACATTTTCTGGTAAAGATTTTTTAAAGAGTTTTTTACACAGACGTGGTGCAATTGTTTCCTTTCTCTGTGGCAGATTTGCTGCAGCTCTCTTGGGCTGCTTAGGGTCAGCAGTCCTTCTGTCTTTCCACAGATCCTCAGTAGGAATCAAGTCAGATGGGCTTTGAGTGGTCCGCTCCAAAACATTCACTTTCTTGCTTTCCAGCCCCTGCACTGCAGCTTTGGCCTTGTCCTGCTGGGCGGTGAATTTTCACCCCAGTTTGAAGACTTCAGCAGAATGAAACTATAGGCTCCCCTCTAGTGTTGGCCTCTACTGTGCTCCATCCATTCAGTCCTGACAGGCTTTCCAGTCCCTGCTGGGGAGAAGCCTCCCCACAGCACGATGCTGCCTGATTGTAGGGATGCTGGTGACAGGGTAACGAGCAGCATTGAACATTGGAGAACTGAGAAAAAACCTTAATTAATACAGAGACCAGGTGGTAATGTCAATTAAAAATGTACCTGCGAATGTAACTATTAATTATTACACATAAAACATAGTCAATTACGGATGCTTAGCATCTCTGAAATGAATATAAATGTAAACGACATTTCTATTTGGTTTATTCTACTGAAATATAGGTGGTATTTAATCAACAGTAGTGATTGTTAACTGCAGAGCTGAGGATACTCACTCCGTGATTGAAATATTTACACTTGTATGCAATAGAATCTCAGCACTCCTCTGACTCCAAGTTCAAGACCTGCACTGTGGTCCCTTTCAGGAACTTGTGTAGATGTAGAAAAAGCCTTTAAACAGCCACATCAATCTCTGTGCTGGCCGTGAAGCTCCTGAAATGTTATCGCCTTTGACCATCTTTGAGATCAGGAGCAAAGATGTTTCACTCCTGGTTTTGAACTTCAAAAAAGCTGAGCAAAACATCTTTTCAGAGGAAACCAGTATCGCTATAGAGCTGTTCTTTTACAATGGTTATTTCACAGCTTTCACAGCACAGCCTGCTCGTGCTCTGTGACACTGCAAGAACTGTGCTCGCTCTGCGTCAGTTGTAATAGAGATTCTAAAGTGGTTGTGTAATTATCGGATTATAACACAAGCCTGTGTAATAACATTGTAATTAAACCACTGGGGGCAGATGCCACATGGTCTTTGGAGAGAAGCTCACAAATACTCCGCACCTGGTCCTTGGTGCTCTGCCTGTTTTGTAGCTGTGAGCTCCACTCACTAGCTGTGACCCTGAGGAACTGGGCTGGCGGAGATTCCGGTTGTAAAAGGTAGCTGGCCTAAACCACAGCTTCTCCACCTGCTCTGTGAGATGAGCTAGAGAACAGAGAACTAGGGACCAGCCTCCTGGTCCGACCCAGGACCAGGTGTTGGGTTTGAGCACCACTGAGGTCCAGAGTCAGTGTCTTAGTGAACCGTGATGTGGATGTGAGGGACAGCTGTGAACATGCTCAGTCACAGGGCGGGACGTCATATTGACAAGGTGATCGAGAACAGTAGCAGAGACACTGAGGTTCTAGCTCCAGAGTTTATAGTTTTTTTTTTACACTCATAAATGAAAAAAGGCCAAGCAGAGAGAGGGAGATGTAGGGAGATGGCATGAAGGCAGGGAATTTTGCAGTGACTCAGTGCTTCCTTGCTTCTCTCTGGCTGTGGACGGGCAGTTCCAGTAAGCCTCACTGGCGTGTTGTCTCTGGGGCACTCACAGGCACTCAGACTGAAAACAGCCCGCGCCGGGGCAGCTCCTGCTGGCCTGTGGTGTGGCTGGCTGGAGGTTTTAAAGGTCACGGCCTGCCCGTGCGAGTGTGCAGCAGGAGAGTGGCTCATGGGAAATCCCAGAGCCCCTCCAGTCACTCAGGCCTGGGCCCAGCTCCTCGTTCTATTGGAGCTTCGCTTCAGCGCTCTTCAGACGTGACGCTGCTCTCTCTGCTTTTTAAGCTTTCGTCTTCTCCCTCACATGTTTTTTTTGAAAATTATTTTGCACAAATGACAACAGAAATTAAGGGGTGACCCGTTGAACAGACCATTAAAAAAATGCTGTCAGCTGCCGGTGCCGTTCCGAATATAAATTCCGAAGGCGAGCTCTGGGCCTGTGACTGGAGAGCTGCCCAGAGAGAGGGCCGCAGGCATACAGGGGGAGAGAAACAAAGAGGAGACGCAGGTACGAGGAGGGAGAGCGGAGAAAGGCGCGTTTGAACAGACAGAGCTCTGGGCATGGTGTTTCGACAGTCAGACAGAGTGTATTCTACAGCGAGCCAGTGGTACTACTGCTATACGTTTATTGCTATGCAGCTCACACCCAGAGAGAGAGGAAGCACAGGGGTACAGGATGAACACAGCATCTGCTGAGGCTCGAACACGGGACACAGCCCAGGGCTCCGTCACTCACTGGCCGGCCCTCTGTAGGGTCTGCAGCCCTGGTCCCGGAGAGCACCTGTCCAGCAGGTTTTTATAGGCACCCATCTGCGTTTACATCTGCAAACTCTAAAGATCTGGGGCAGTTTCTGCAGCAGCTTCTTAATTAAGCAATTTGGCAATTATTGGGAAACAAATTCTGAAGGCCCTTTCATCATGGAGGCCCAGGAACAGGAACAGGCTGCTTGCTTAAAAACAAATCATTCAGGATGAGCTACAAGACAAACTGGACCAAGGCTCCCGAGGACAGCGGAGTGCAGATAACTTGATAACACAAGTTATCTGCGCAGTATTTGCAGGAAGTGGTGTCCGACTTCCACTTAAATAAAAAAAAACAGGTGTAGAAAAAATCTTCACACCTCTTGTAGGCATTCCCCTTTCAGCAGTGGAAGCATCAGAGCTCGGTGTTGTGCAAACTGAAAGTCACACACGTGTCATCAAGACTTCACACCTCTGCCCTCACAGCGCTGGCCCCGCAAGGGGATTCACTGTGTGCTGCCGGTGCGGCACACGTGTCCAGCCTGTGTGGAAAATCGCCGCCGCGTGACCTGCGGAGGGTGGGGGCCGTACCGCCAGGTGACTCTCAGCCTGCTCCTCAGCCCAGTGTGTGTGCACGCGGCTCAGTCTGGCTTCGGACAGGAGCCGGTTCCATGTGCTGTTTTTACCCACACAAAACAGAAGGGCAGCTTGGAAACCCTTCAGCATCATTGCTCTGCATATCAGGCAGGTTTCTTAAAACACCTGTGTGCGTCACTGACACTAGAACTCCTGCTGCACATACGATTACTAGTGGGCTATTGGCAGCCCAGAGACGCCTGGTATTTGGAGTTGCACCTGCTTTCTGAGCCAAACAGCACCGTGAGCCCCATTAACTAGCAGTGACCCCGAGGAACTGGGCTCCACTTCTGGCCAGCTCTGGAGCCCAAGAGCTGTGTTCCCGACTCATACAAACACCCTTAACACGCTGAGGCAAAATGAAACCCCGCTGTGAAAATACACACCAACATCTACCTTAACCTACAGGAAGTGAAGATTGCAATGGCTTGGCTGGAAATCAAACTGTGACGTGTGTATGACTCTCCAGCAGCCATAGAGCTTTGAAAAGCACGAGCAGTGAATGAAACCACACGCCTCAGGCAACGAGGACCCAAGATTCCTGTCCCAGCCATCTGAGGACTCTCCGGTGGGATCCTCTGACTGCCCCCCAACCCTGACCCCCAGCTCTGAAGCAATAACGGCCACCTTTCACCACAGACACCCGTGTCAGGCCTGGCCTGAAGTGAAAGGAAGGGTAAAAATATATTACTCTGGTATGCAACAGTACCGATCTGTGCAGTCCGCCGCAGGGCCAGGCAGCTCAGGGAGCATGGCTCTGCTCTCCCGGGACCAGAGCTGAGCACTGAGGCAGCCAATCAGGGAGGCTGCTGCTGGCTGGAACCACGCTATCGCCCTCCTCAGGAAGGAGCGTGGAACAGTCCCGGGTGTGGGGGCGTGGGGGGTTCGGTTCTGGAGTCCGTTGGAAGATGCAGACGGGGTCCGCGGGCTCCAGCTCCACTCAGCTCCAGAGCCTGAGGCCCCAGCTCCTCCTCAGCTCCGTCTCTTCTTGGGGATGAGGGGCGGCGGCTGCTTGGAGATGGTGCTGACTATCGTCTCAGGCTGTGAGGGGCAGAGGAGACACGCTGTGAGCCGCTGGAGCCTTGTGTCTCAGTGTCCTCTTCAGTGTCCCTGGCTGCTGTGTTTTATGGGACAGTGCGGTGATCGTCTCTCACTGCGGTGGTGTTCAGAGAGTGTGACCTCAAGCTGTCTCACACCTGGGCTCGTCCCGGTCTAGAATCAGCACTAACATGCTCTTCTTCCTGAAGGGCAGCTTTAGAGCACCTGTGTCAAACCCTGGGCCAAAATGATACATTATTGCCTTAACAGTGCAGACCTTTAAAGTCAGGGTCTTTTGCGAGAATCAAACAGAGACGCTACCTGCAAGAAATCCCCAGCAACACAGGAAGTGAAGCCCTTCTGCTTCCTGGGGCGAGGGTCGCAGGCTGCTTCTGAGCTGAGCGCTGCTGTCTAGTCAGACAGGATGACTCCTGACCCACAGAGCATCGCCCCAGAGAAAGTGGCTTGGGATGGAAATCTGGTTTCATGCTCAGCCTCCAACTTTTCCGATAGCAGCGACCTTGTGTCAGCCACATGCATCACAGCGTCACTGCTCTGCGATGCTTGATGTGTATGTTGTTCCACTGCTTAGCATTATTGTCAAAGTATGAGCTGTTGAGGTGTGTTGTATTGTTGTTAAACACTGTATTACGCACTGTTCACATCCTTCTTCAGAGTGTAAATGCGTTTTGAGAGTCAAAGTGTCGGGAACAAAGGAGGGAACTAAATCAATAATAATCTGCAAATACTCACTGCAAGATACAATTCGCTCCAACACAACATCAGCGCAAAACTGCATGACACTGACCTGCTGCAGCCGAAAGATCCAGTTCTGATAGTCCTCAGGAGACGAGCAAGACACTAACAGGGGCTCCATCATGTCTCCTGCCAGGGAAGAGAGAGAGCATCAGTAAGCATCTGGACAGTCCAGTCAGGTACAGTTATAAAGCATACTGAAGTGCTGTGTAGTCAGGTACAGTCCAGGGAGGTACAGTCCACTCAGCTGCAGTCCAGGCAGGTACAGTCCAGTCAGCTGCAGTCCAGTCAGCTGCGATCCAGTCAGGTACAGTCCAGGCAGTATAGTCCAGTCAGGTACAGTTATAAAGCATACTGAAGTGCTGTGTAGTCAGGTACATTCCAGGCAGGTACAGTCCACTCAGCTGCAGTCCAGTCAGGTACAGTCGAGTCAGCTTCAGTCCAGGCAGGTACAGTGGAGTCCAGTCAGGTACAGTCGAGTCAGCTTCAGTCCAGTCAGGTACAGTCCAGGCAGGTACAGTGGAGTCCAATCAGGTACAGTCCAGTCAGGTACAGTCCACTCAGCTGCAGTCCAGTCAGGTACAGTTGAGTCAGCTTCAGTCCAGTCAGGTATAGTCCAGGCAGGTACAGTGGAGTCCAGTCAGGCACAGTCCAGTCAGGTACAGTCCAGTCAGCTTCAGTCCAGTCAGGTACAGTCCACTCAGGTACAGTCCAGACAGGTACAGTTCAGGCAGGTACAGTCCAGTCAGCTGCCTCAATCCCAGCTGGGTGTGTCTGTGTTCACTTGCCGCTGATCTCGAACTCCAGCCTCCCCAGCAGCGCGGACTTCTCCAGGGCCCTGATGCTCTTGAGCGGGAGCCGGCCCTATGGAGAGAGGTCACAGCGGGCAGCGGTGAGGGCACAGCGCTGCCCAGACCCACGGCGGGTCGCGGGACTGGCCTGGCTGTCACCTGCAGGCGCTTCATCGGCACCATCGTCAGAGCGAGGTCATGGAGGAACACACCGGGCCCAGGGGGAGGTCTGACACGACCCGCAGCCACGTGCAATTCAAGCGCGTTCATATCCACAGGAAGTGGGGAAGGGGAACCGGTCTGGTAGCGTGCTGGGAGTGGGGGCGCGAGCGCTGAGGAAACCGCGAGACAGCCCCGCCGGACCCTGAGCCCCGCGCTGGCTGAGCACAGTGACTCGCCACACGCGTGGGGAGTTCACACTGACCAGCAGGGCCATTCACTCCAGTTCTGCTCAAGACATGAATCAGGAGCTACTGAGCCTAAATACCGACGATCAGCTACAGCTGGTTCTTGTGTAAAGAATTACAGTTCCGTACGCATTTTTTACATATGTGCATAATTGATGTGATACTAGAGGAACGGCTCTTTTAGTTTGGAAATGCACAGAGAAAAAAATAATATTATACTAGAAATGATTATTGTGTTATACACAGGTGGAGAGTTCGTGCTCTCCAAGAATGTAAAAGGAAGTGCTCATTTAGTTTGGAGGAGGTGTCTGTTAGTGTGCAGGAGAGAGAAGGCTGTTTCTGGGTGCTTGAAAGTGCTGGGGAAGGACTGCGTGACTCATTCACACAGCGACAAGCAAGCTGAACGTTCTGCTTCATTTTTATATTTCTGAAAAGGCTGAGCTCTGCAACACGCTGAACAGCACAGGGCACAGATCTGCTGAGGAAATGGGGTGATCAGTATCAGTACTGCTTGTTTTAGACTGTGGTTGGTAACCAGAGGGGGCTAGCTTCCTGAGACAGTTTCTCTCTTTCTCTCCTCGCCCTCGGACCTGCCAGCCTAAATACCAAACCGTTAAACTATGAATTCAAGAACTCACGAACTTAACTAAGGAACAGCCAATTGAGAGCTATGGGGTGTTGAGATTTCAATATGAAATGATCTCTTATACGTTTTTGATTACATGAGCACATGTATCAACTGCTTAAGTGAGCAGAAGATTACAGTCTGTGTACAAACTGATGTAAAAATCACCGCAGGAATTAGAGACTGCTGCATCAGGTGCTCGTTCTGGCCCCAGTCGGCTACACAAGAGAAGGGTCTCCAGGGCACACTGCCCGTCCCGACCCGACAGCTCCAACAAAGCCCCCAGTGCGCGCGAACAACACTCTTCCGTCTGCGCAGAGAGAGAGAGAAATTAGCTGCTTCTGGCAGCTGAGCTCTGCGCCTGTGATTAATGAATTAATGACAGAAGACAGTCCAAGAGTTGAGGGCCTTTCCCAGGCAAGAGTTTCACTTTTGCGCCCTGTCTGTCTGTGGAGGGCTGCTGTGATTTCGCTCTGACTAGCCTGTGAGGGGCAGGACTACTGTACACGGGCTCTCGCTGCTGGTGTGTTTTTCCTCTTCCTCAGGCGGCTGGACGGGACCACAGTGAATAGCAACGACCACAGACGCCGAAACAGAGCTCAGGCGTTTAGAGTAAACTGAAATTCCGCAGAGCTGATAAGGATTTTCTTTTGCTTGTTAAAGATGACAGTGATATACAATATGTTTTGTTTGCTTTTGCATACATGTGCTGATTAAAAGACCCAACGAAAGCGTAAATATTTTCGTATGGAAGGAACGCTGAATCTCGCGCAGCACTGCATCTCTTGTTCAAATCAGGTGCTTCTCGGGCTGGTCAGGACTCCTCAGGCTGCCCAGTCTGCTGCAGAGAGTGCCTCAGAAACAGGAGGGTGGCCTTGTTTACACAGCAGGAGCGGGTGTCTAGGCTGCCCACTGGTGTTTCTCCTGGAGGCCTCTGGGAAGCAGCAGGGTGAGATTCCTGGACAGCTGTGTTAATAACATCGGATGACAGGCTGAGAGGAGCAGCTCTCGCCTGGGAGCTTCTCTTATCTCCTAGTTCCCCAGTAGTCAGCAGAGGCAGAGGCAGAGGCAGAGGCAGAGGCAGAGGCAGAGGCAGAGGCAGAGGCAGAGGCAGGCCTGCTCCACATCTTTCCTGGCAGTGCTGGGTTTGTACGCTGGCGGAGGACACTGCGTGGAGAAAAGCGGGGAACGTCGACTCGCGGAGGAGGAGCAGGCCTTGACGTGAGCCTCCTGTCCACACCGCTCCACTGCACGGAGCTCTGTTCCCACGAGAAGCGCCCCCGGCTCGCGGGCTTCCACAGGCCCGTGCCAGATCCCACTGCTGTGGCCGGAGGTGCTGGCGTGCCTTCCCCGTGTCCCGGGGGGTCTCCGAGAGGGAGGAGAGGCTAAACTCCAGGAAGGTGACCGGAGCTCAAGGCCAGGCAGCGGCTCAGCAGGAGATCGGAACCTCACTCGCAAAATTGACATACTTAGTGACTTGAGTTAGTGACCTCATTTCTGTCAGCCCCATCTGAGTAACATGCTCCTCATTCCCGAAACCAGGCTGCCAAGAGAGTAAGGCCCTATCAGCAAGAACTCCCCTCCGCCCTGTCGAACGAATAAATGACCTAGCCCAGGTTTATTCCGTGCTGAAAAGAGAAGAAAAGAAACACAACGTTTCGGCTGCAGAGCCTTCTTCGTGAAGGTACCCGAACTGTCACACCCGATG
This sequence comes from Lepisosteus platostomus, assembly GCF_059453375.1. Lineage (NCBI taxonomy): Eukaryota > Metazoa > Chordata > Actinopteri > Semionotiformes > Lepisosteidae > Lepisosteus > Lepisosteus platostomus. The sequence continues at coordinate 17,588,240 of NC_142633.1, read as the reverse complement.
AAGGCTCCCACAGCTGAAAGGTTGCGTTTGTTCTCTTGTCAGCGGGAATAAACCTTTACTGGTTCCTTTGCAGCCTACGCCTCCTGACACAGCTCCCTACTCCAACTACTTGATTGTAAAATGGCTGTTAGTAACACAGACATCCAAATAATTAAGCAATGCCAGTAGCAGCAATTAAAAACATCACTGTGTATCCCTGAGCAGCTGTTACCTATGTGTTAAAGCGCACAGGTTGTGTGTTGTGTGTGTTGTGTGCTTTGCGCATCCAGCGCTTCTGCTGACCGGATCAGACTCCGCCGCCGAGCGCGAGGGGCCGCCATCTTGGGGCCGCGCCACGTGCAGCAGCGCGCGCGCCTGCGCCGACGCGGTTTTTCAAACCCGGCGACGTCTGAAGGTACGTTCCTCTTCAAACGTTTGCGAAATATCAGTGAGTTTTTATCCGGCAGGTTTATAAAAGCTGCCTTTAAGCTTTTGTCCCCCGGTGCCGAGTTCGAAATTGAGGAACGGTTATCGTCGAAGCTGTTTTTTTCTTCAGTTTTTTTGCAGCCCAAATACAGTACCATACGTCTGAGAACCGAAACTCCAGATATTCGAGTTAAAACGTGACATATTACCGTACCGTGCGGTTATGGTTATTTCTGGTTCTTTCCAGGAAACTAATAAATGCGATTATTAATAGCTATTTCGAAAAGGTGCTTAGTTTTGAGCAGGACGCAATTTTCTGCCGCTGACGTCTGAGTGACGATCGGAGCGGTCTGACATTTCGGTAGCGGCGTTCAGGTTCCGTTTGAAAGTTAATGTCAGCTGTGAATGTTCCAAAGCTTTGGTCAACCAGAGAAATTACTTTATTCATCTATATTTTTTGGCAAGTAGGCTACACTCGAAGGTGTGTAAAATATGAAGGTCTGATCTCTTGAACGGTGCGAGCTGGCCACCTTAGAAATGATAAACAAAAAGATCTTGAAACGTTAAGGTTGGTAACTCAGAGACTGCATGATGAGTCTGCAAGATAAGTCATTGAGTTGGTTATTATAGGAGAGGAAAAACAGCCTAGTTCTGTCACTTAACTTTTTGCAGATACAAGTGTAAGGCATCAGGCTTCTGCAATACAGTACCTTCTAGCGTCAGACAGTCATTTAATTTGTAACATTTAAAACTAAAGTTAAATCAAGGTGTAAATCATTCCCGTAATCACTAATCTAATCCCCTGATGTCTTTGTAATGACTCGCATCATGCCATTGTCTGTGCGCTCTTTATTTTATCATCTAAGATGGCATTGTACATTTCGTGATTCCTTTCGAAGTGACTCTTGCGGTCGTTGATGGCATTTAATACAGACAGAAACGACAAAAAGAGAAGCAAAATGCTTTGGCGCCCCCTTGTGGTCTCACTCGGGTAGCACGTGTTGCTGGAGCCCGGTGCTTTGCTCAATAGTGCCGTTAGACCCGCTGGCGGCTTCGGCCTCTGCGGTTTCATATGGTCTCAGTTTAACGCCCTCAGTTGTATTTGCTGTAAAACGGATATGTGCTCGTTAAGCATAAATGATCATGTTCATGCAGATTTCCAATTAAGGTAGAGAACAAGATTTTTAAGAATAAAACTAGACTACATTGGCGCTCTGCTTGGATCAGCGCTCACAGTTTCATCAGCGGGGGAGGTCAGTGCTGACCGTCTGGATCGCAGGGGAGCTTGCAGTGGGTCAAGCCAAGGGTTCGAATGGGCCCGTCAGCCCCTCCTTATTCTCCCTGCGCAGTGCAGGGGACTGTGAACAGGGTCGGGTCTGAATGAAGATAATTGCTGAGTCTAGATATTTGTTGAATACCAGGTTGGTGCCTGGCAGCTTTTATAGTTTTAAAAACGAGTTTACAAGAACATCTAGAGGTTACAGTGCTTTCACTGTGTTGCCCTTCTGATGCTTTGCTGCCCAGCGAGTTAGAAAACAAGATCATAAGAAACGTTACGAATGAGAGGAGGCCGTTTGGCACTTTGTAGCTGATTGATCCCAGGATCTCATCCAGCTGTGTCTTGAAAGAAACCAGGAAATTGGCATCAACAACAGGACTGGGCTGCCTGTTCCAGACTCCCGCCACCCTATGTGTAGAGAAGTGCCTGCTCTCAGTTTTAAATGCATTTCCCAGTCATTTTCGCTTTTGCCCTCTGGGTCATGTTTCCGTGTTTTGGTCCCAGTCCAGCTGGGAGGTTTCAGTTTCCTGGGAGACCAGGGGCTCCAGCCCTTCGGGACAGGCTTGGCAGCACTGGGCTCCTGGTCCCCGCTGGCCTGCAGTGGTCAGCCTCGCTGGCCCTGGATAGGTCACCCCCACCCCCAGGTTACCTTGTCATCCCCTGATTAACCCATTCCTTCCACTGGAGCTGTGAAACCCTACCTCATACTTGACGTGGACTCTCTGGCTGTCGATGGAGAGCAGCAGGAGGTCCTGAGGGAACAGCACCAGGATGCGCTCCTGAGAGCCCTGCACAGGAACCAGCAGGGAGAGTCGGACAGTCAGCTCTGGCCCTTCACATTCGGCATCTGCAGGACTAGTGCAGCGGGCCTCAGTGTGGATCCCCTGTGCCGGATCAGCCCAGGGCTCCCCGCGCACAGCCAGCTTTCTGGATTGAATCACACGATCTGACCCCCTGCCTCTTGGTCAATCCCAGTCACAGTCAGCTAGTGACGTGTCCAGGGTTCGAACCTGGGATACCTGGGTCACAGAGTGCGACCTGCACCCAGATGAGGGCGCTTACTGCTTAATACCCTCAGGAGGCCCTTTCATTCCAGCTTTGAATTTAGAAAACACTCAGTATTTGGTCCTTCCACAGTCACAAGCGTTGTTCAGCTTTGTGTTAAGGGCTTGGGTATAATTATTGACACAGAAATAATTACAGTTGTAATTACTATAATCCTTTAATGACCCTCACCCCCACCCCTCTGTTTCCCCCCGTGCCCACCTCTCTCTGGGCATTGGTGACGTAGACCACAGACAGGTAGCCAATTTGTCCCAGGTGCTGTATGGGCGTGCCCTCCCACTGCCAGATGGGAGCTCGCAGCAGGTACCTCTTCAGCTCCTCCCTCTTCCACTTCTCGTCACATGGCACCTTGTTTGTTAAACAGAGAGCATGGTTCTTAAGTGTTTGCCCTGAACTTATTGGAAATATTATCTCAAAAGGGTCGCCATCCAGTAGTTTACTATTGCTGGGTCATGATGTCAGTTTTACTGCAGATGTATTCTTTTGGGTTTATTTGCTAAACGGCTAAACTGGAAATGGCACGATTCAGTACTGGTTTCAAAGCAATAATGTGTAATGGAACATTTTTCAACTCTGGAGTGAAAGTGAAAAAAGGCTTGTTTCTCACCTTTAAAACAAAAAACAGGCTGATTTTGTGATTGTTGTGATTCACTGTGTTCCTGAATTTAGAAGTTTGAAATTCATTAGCACATCAATGCATCCTGTTTATCGATTAATTGGGTCTTTGAACCGCAGGACTAATGGATGTGTCTGCTAGTGGCAGACTAGGCCGTTGCTTCAGTTGCTGCAAGTTTTCTTATGTCTTCACTCCTCTCTAGTGAAAGGGACTGCAGGATTATTTCCTTGTTGTGTTGAGCGGAAGTGCACAAAGGGTTCTGGGCTGCGTACCTGTTTTGATTTTGTAGGTTAAGGAGGATTTGCATACCTTTGTCTTGACTGACGAGACAAGGCAGATCAGAGGGAGATTTCCGTGAGAAAAAAAAATCTGAAACCTCTGTGCTCTAAAAGCTCAGCAGAAAACAACCACAAAAATATCTTTGTGGTATGAGAAATATTTGATGTATTGAAACATTCAGTTCTGCTCTGGTAGAGTGCATTTCTCTCTAAAGCCTCTTTTTTCCGTGAGGTAAGACTGATTTGAAGAGCTTCTTGTTAGTAAGATATTGCCTGATGCACCGATTGCTGCTACTGTATAGGTGTCGCTCCAAACGATCTGGCACAGCTGGGCCTGTCTAGTTCCATAGCTGTGCTTATCGTTTTCCATATTTCAAACAGATCACCGTTGCCAGATAGGGTGGAGCACTTTGCTCCAGAGTACAACAGCAGCATCTGCAGCAGTGTCCCAGTTCAGAGTCCAGAGACCTAACCACTTCCCTGTAGCCCCCTTGATATAGGATAGGTAGGGCAGCACCGCACGTACAGTCGGCAGTAATGTGAATCTTCCTCTTACAATCAACATGTAAGCGACAAGACTAATCTTTTTTTTTTAAATCTTTCTCAGAAGAACATTTCCAAAGTGCTATAATAGAACAATGTATACTTGTGTTATCTCACTTTCAGCATTTCTGCTTGTACAAGACAGTGAGGCAGGTAAAACCTGAAGTGGAACCAACTGCTCTGCACCAGGAGTTTGATTTTCACCGCAAGGCAAGTGTCGTACCAGGCAGGAGAGCACACTCTGGAAGGGACTCAGCTGCTGGTTGAGGACCTTCTGCATGCTCTCTTCAATGTGCTCGATCCAGTTTTTCAGCTCTGTGTGGTTGGCACAGATGACTATCTTTGAATCCACCATTGGCCCTGGAGATACAGAAATCTGTTAAGCTGGGTGCTGCGCTGTTCTCTAGGAGACTGAAGCTAGGAGAGGTGTAAAAATGTCCCCATATTCCTGTTTGTACCTGTAACCTTTGCAAGGTGTTTCAGCATCAGCAAAGATTTAAGAGCAAAACAACAATGTAAACAATCACTAATGTATTTTAGTTAATCAGGCGATGATCAGTGACAATGGAAGAGCTGAGCCAGTACGGCACTTAAAGTGGCAGAGAAGTGTTCTGGTACAGTGTGCAAGGACGTTAAAGTTTTAAGTGTAACAAGGTGGGTTTTAGTAGGAAGCCTTGTGGCATCATCAGTGATAAGAGTGTGCAGCGAAATGTTATTTTGGTCATCTTCAGACTTCTTAGCCCAGCGGTGCATGACATGCTCTGGCAGTGAGTGTGTCAAGGGTTACTAGATAACTTTAACTGAGACAGTTTGCAGACTCTTAATACCTCATGGCAGACTCACCATGAATTTCAAACATGTTGGAGACATCGTTGTCCTGTCTGATCTCCCGTACGGACATTCCAGAGAGAGGGAGGACTCCCTGTAATCAAGCACAAACGGGAGCCGGCTGAGCTGCAGTTTCTAAAATGTGCGGAGAAAATCAGATGAAAACTCCTCTCTTTGCCGGCCCAACCCACTGCAGGCATTAGCAGCAGCAGCTCTTTTGCACAGAAAACAACTCAAGAGGCTGGAGATTTGAAAGCTCTGTACTCTCTATACTGTACTTATTGTTAGAAAATATAATGCACATTGACAGAAGTCTGTTGTTAAAGTATTAAAGTGTGTCTCTTACATTAGTATGACAAAATAATACAAGAGCCTGCCACTCCTAAAACTTGAGGTGAAGCTATCAACCACAGTTTGGTTGATTAGGTACATTTGTAGAGATTTGTTTCAGTGCTACAATTTTAGTAGTTTTACAGTAGAAATGTTGGCTTGGTTTTTGTATTTGGAATAGGTAAATACAATTTTTATTGTATATCCACCAAGTGGATAGTGGGATCTCCCATTATTTTAGACTTAACCTGCTGTCCTTGCGATCTGTGCTCTGTAATTATGGGCCAGTCTGCCCGGAGAGTTCCTCAGATGCCAAGCGGCAGGAGTTATCACTTTGCTGACAGCTGAGAAAAGCTCTGCCAGCTGCACGCCACTGCCTGGGGACTCTTGGCCCAGGTCCCGTGCTTTCAGCAGGCGCCTCTGCTGAGTGGGCAACATCCAAGAGCCCCGATGTTCTTAATGACTGTGTTAAAGTTTAGAGCCACACTGACCTGCTCCCCACTATGTTAACAAAAGAGACCCAAAGAGCTGGGAACTGACCTGGTAGATGAACGCCTGCTTGGGGTGGTCCAGTTGCAGTATCAGCAAATGGAAAGAAAACAGCACAAGGTATCTCTCATCCCTCTCCTGCTGAGAGACAAGGGGGACAGGGAAGGTGGGGTCAGTACAGCTTGTAAAAACCCTTAAAACTCTTAACCATGCTTTCATTAGGGCATGTGCAGGTATTTCATTACAGCTACCTGTAGATTGCAGCAAACCTCGTTATATTGTAAGACAGAGAAATACCAGGCCTCCCTGCCTGCTCCAGGAGCCTTTAGTGCAAAATCTTTCAGAGGGGAAGTCTTGGTGTTTGACATCCCTGCCGTACAGGAACAGGGTTGAATTAAAGTTGTGGTCTAAGAGCATGCTTGTAGACATGTCAGCTCTTCAGCGGGGGCTGCATCGTCTCTGCTGAAGCCACTGCCTGCAAGCTCAGCTCCTGCTGGGCCTGTGAGGGCTGCTGCAGAGGTCAGAGGAGAGCAAGGTGGTCTGTGGGAAGGATGAGTTGAGCACAAGTCATGCCTGAGGGGCGAGATCCCTGCAAGACCTCTGTGCCACTGATGAGAAAATGGCACTGGAGATCTTTGGCATTTTCCTGAGAGAGAGAAGGTGCGAGCTGGCGCAGGGGGGCACTGGCAGGCGATGGTACCTGCGTGTAGTGGTTGAAGAGCTGCACCCTGGAGGACCAGGCGATCTCTCCGTAAGAGTGGACAGCCGGACCTTCCCAGGCGACAATGGGCTCAGTGTAGATCTTGCAGTGCAGGTCCTCCCTGGTGCGGCCCCAGAGCAAGACCTGGATGGACAAAAGCAGCTCTTTTGTTGACCCCCTGCTTCAGTCCCTTTGTTCGGTGGGTAAAATAGAGTACTTTCATGCCCATTATGGAAGAGCCGTAGGTCTCCCAATTCTTTTTCTGCCCTTGGTTCTTTTAGCTCAAATGCCTGAATTTGTCCTTTACTGAAATTACTGAATTTGTTCTTTTACTTCAAATTATTGAATTTGTCTCAGTTCCCATCTTCTTTCATGTGTTTAGCACAGTGTGGACATCTGTTCCATCCCAGTGCCTTTGTGAGAACAGTGTTTTTTGGAGAGCAAGCACTGCTGTTCCACAATGACTTAGTGTAGCCTCATGTTCTCACTCATTGAACACCTGTGAGGAGCTTATTTTTCCAGCAGGTCCTTTTTTCCTTGTCTGCTTTAATTAAGCAGGGCCACTTTAACGTGAAGATGCAGTCAGGTCTGTCAGTTGTTGCTCTGTTTCTTTCTGCGTACAGATGACTTGATAACAGGTGTGTGTCACTCGTGTGAGTAATGACAGGGCAGGGTTCAATGGTGAGGAGTGTTCCTGTCGTTTGTGAGGTAGGAGCTTTGCCAGCTAAGGAATGAAAGTGTTTGCCCGCGCCTGTTATCAGTTTAAGTCCTGATTTAAGGGCGATGTCTAATGCCCTGTCTGGCCCAGGCTGGAGCCAGACTGAAAACAGCTACTGGACTCCAGGAGGAGTAACAGCAGTGCTACTTTAGGAGGCATACTATTAGTGATAGCAGCACTTGTATTAGTACTGGTATTAGAAGTAAAATTAACAGATATTCTGCTCATAGTAGTATAGCATGTGTGGTAGTTTACTTTATGTAGGAGCAGTATTATTCAAACTGCATCTTGCTTGCTGTAAACTAGGGACCAGGGAGCAAGTCTCAGAGTCTCAGAATGCAGCAGGTCTTTACAGGCTACCCTTCAGCCACTAGTTAGTAAAGGCCTGTGTGGTTTAATGTATTAAACGACTGTCACTTAAGTCAGGAGTGGAAAGCTGCAATTCACATGAGCTACAGTTTTGATATTTTCATATTAAATGATAAAGTATCTGATATACTTAACTGAACAAATCACCTGCTGTAGTGATCAAAACAAAATTTTGACATTTTATTTTAAGATTGCTGATCTATGGGTATCCTGCTGGAACTGCTAAACTGTGAGATCTCAACCTCCTGGACCTTGGCTGGCCATCTCTGCCATATGGAGTTGGTTCCTACAGGTTGCCTACCTGCGATTTGTAACTTTTCTCCAATGACTGCAATTGTAGTGTTTTTAACCAGGCTCTGAGGTGTTTTATAGGTGGATGTACGATTAATAAAGTGAATAGTTAAGTAATAAACTAAAAAATCCTGAAGAAAGCTCCTATAGATGTCTAATCAAGACGATCATGAGGTGCACTGTTTAATTGATTAGTTGGTTAGCAGCAAAGACCAGAAGCTGCCAAGCCCTCCTGGTCTGGAGGAGGAGCCCCTGTTGCGGAGGGAGCACTTCCCTCCACTGGCACAAATCTCAGCCTTCTGAGTGCACGTGTGTGCCAGGACCTGTCTGATAACAGACCAGGGTTTGTGCCTTTGGGCTTTGGGATCGCTTGTTCATGCAGATGAACATTATTTGTCTTCTGAATCAACTGCACCAGCAGGTGGTTCAGCAGGGTGTAGGGACTCCAAGGTCAGGAAGTGGTATAAGACCATGGTGTCAGACCATTAAGTGGCCTCTCTCCTGCTCTTGATAGTTTCAAAAGCCTCAAACAGCCAGTTTAAACCAGATTTAATTTCCTGGGTGCAGCAGAGTTGTCTTGACGTTGTGACCCTCTTGAGAGAGCTGAGACCTGCTGGTAGCGTTGCTTCAGAACACCAACGTATCCTTTGATAGAGCAGGATGTCTTGTCTCTGTGAACCCTTGGAGAGGGTGCAGGAGGGACCTCAGTGTGCCGCAGTGCCAGAGTGCTGAACAGGGCTCAGGGCCCATTGAGAGGTCCCATTCCACACGCAGGCACTGACTATAGCAGAAGGGTTAGGGAGCAGTGGGAGCTGCAGTCCCAGCATGCCTCTCTTCAGCGTGACGTACCGGTGGGCAGCAGTGGGGCTCTGCACGCACACTCTCTGAGATGGGCTCTCTGGTCTCCGCCAGACTCCACACTCTGGAAAGAAGAGGAGTCTGTGTTACACTCAAACTGAGAAGCGGAGTATAAAGGGTATGCAATAAATGTTTACGTACAGTTTGTATGTTATGTTTGGCACTCTTACATTGTTTTCAACCCAGTTGTTTTTTTTTAATTTATTGTAGTGTTGTTAAGGCTTACAATATGCCTTTTTTCACACACATAAAAAAAAACAAAATAATGGAAAAAGAGAGAAGGGGGAGCATATAGAAAATCAAAATAACAGTTAAATAAGTTTCTAATTCTTTGTTGCATCTCTTACTATGACATTACTGCGAGAGAGTCATACAGTATATTTCATTTATAGAAATGTGCCACATTTGAACTCTCGGCCTGTCTGGCTTTAACAGGTTTCTGGTTGGTTTCATGGTTCAGCGCAGTTGTGAGGTTAGCATTAGGGTATGCTGCACCTGTACTCTGACGAGGGGTTGGCACTGTAGCAAAGGAGCCATTACACACCAGCACAGACACTATTCAAGCTTGCCAGACACCTAGCATGCTTAATATGAACTAGACAAATGCAAAGTCATACATGGCACTAAATAAAAAGAGCTTACTGATGAAAGGCTCTTGTCATTATCCTGTGCTAGTGTGGAGAATTTACATCATAGTAATATGATTGTATACTTATTAGTTAACAAGATTAAGCAGCAAGTAAACTAACACAACAGACTGAATGGCCTTGGTGTTGTAGATCACGGAGGGCAGAATTGCATTGTACTGCATTTACAGGCCCTTTAATGTGATGTCGATAAAGAGTTCTACTTTAGTACAGATTGTGTTCCAGAGTATTCCACCCATTTTGGCTTCAAGTCAGTATTTTTTCTCATTAATACTTTGATAATTCCTTTTTAATTATTAATACCCCGTATAATTTAGCAAATGTCTTTTCGGAATTATAATAATAAGGAGCATGAAATACAGCAAACCGAAGTGATTAACATGATCAAAGTAATCTGCATTTGGTCCCTGATAGCTGTCTGTTTTCCAGACCCAGACCCATCTCTTAAAGACCAGCACTGGGGAAGGGGCCGTCTCGCCTCTCTAATCTGATAATTGGAATGTGGGAATCGGGGGTTGAGCCGACCCTTCCTCAGACACGGCTGTCTGTCCTGTCTGACACGGGGTGCACTCTGCCTCTGCTCTGGCACAGATGGCAGTGCCGCACGAGAGTGGAGATGAGCATCTGAGGAAGTCTGGTTTCTTCACACTTCCTGTTGTCCTGTCTCTCAGCTTTCGGGATCTGCCTGTCCGCCTGCGCTGAGGGCGAATGCCCTGACTGGGCTGAGCCCCTCTGTCTGACGCCGTGTTTGAACCCCATGCAGTCTTGCTGCCGCCCTCATTAAACCCTCTTTGTTTTAATAATGGGATTAGTCTGTTATGGTTCCTTAAGGGGATCAGCCTGCACACAAAGGGTGGAGGAAAATTGGTTGAAAAGCCTTTTCTCCATAAACAAACCTAAAAATGGCATTACTGGGAATTTTCTTTCTAATGAGGGACTAGCTTAATTTGCGTGATTTTTTTTTTTGCTGAGCTTTATCGTTCAGGGTGTGTTTTGCGCTTTTACAGATCTTTGTATGAGGAAGTCATAATGTGATTCTCTGTGTTGCCAGTAGATTGTAACACAGAACAAGCTCGTAGCTTTCGCACTTTCTAAATTGCTCTTGTGCTGTTTAAAGACTTTCAGTTCAACATTTACATTAATTTTTCAGTATACAGAAAAGTGGCTTTAAAACAAAAGTTACTGCTAAGTGCCAATATAAAAAAGCACCGTAGTCGCATTTTTAGATCATTTATAAAATTGTTTAATACTAGTAGTTGGAGCATAGTTCAGTATTGTTGTAGGTTCTGGATTTCAGTGAAAGTATTAAACATTTTAACTCTTCTTTTTCAAAGGCCGGAGCTTAGTTATGTAATTAACCAGTCTGTCATCAGTTTCAGAACATAGAGAAAGTTAAATTTGTTCAGCTTAGAAAATATTAAAGCAAAAAACATCCACACAAAGGCATGAAAATAGCTTAAACTACTGCAGCACCCTCTTACATTCACAGTAACACTCGTAGCTGCTTAATAAGAGACCATCACACGTGGTCTTTTCCTGCTATAGCTCTCAAAGGAGAAACAGTCGAACCTCACAGACTGCTGCTTTCTGACTCAAACAAGCTGAATGTAGCTGCCACACAGAAGCATAGTAGTTGAGCCTTAACCTTGCACTGTGGCTTGATGCCCCCTGTGGAAGAGCACCTACCCAGGTTCCAGCAGCTCGATTTCGTCAGGTCCTACGGTGTCCGTCCCAGTGTGGCGCGCGGTGAAGCTGCAGCAGCCCATCGCTGTCCCTGTCCACCTTCAGCCCCCGAGAGCCCCTGCTGTGTGCTCGCTCTGTCTTCAAGCTCAGGACCGTCTGCCTCCGCCCTCATCGCACGGGATTTCCAGCAGGCCTGGCCCCCTGCATCTGCTCCCTGGCTGCCAGCGGCCCGGCTGGTCGTCGTCTCAGCTTTGAGATCGGCCAGAGCCAAGCTCAAGTGAAAATCACCAATAATGCCGTGGAGCAGACGAGCGGTGTCGAGAAAGGGTCCCTTCAGTTCCGTGGGCCAGGAGGGTTTTCTGTTCTAGACGGTGTGGGAGATCAGCGAGTCTGGTGCGATGAGCGGTGTGCACGCGCCGCGCTGAAGATCTGAAGTGAGTTTCTTTCCTGTTTGAGCAAACGTCGGCTTGTGACACAAACCGACTTCCTCTGCGACTGACGCTGCCTAAGCAAGCTCTGCTACCTCGGAAATAGTTTTTTCTTTCCTTATTTTGGCATTCTGCCCCCTCAGATGTGGTAAATCACTTGCCAAAGTTACCAGTGTGTTTGAAGTATAGTCCTTTTCTCTAGTGGACCTGTGACTTGTGTCCTTTTCCTAAAGGCTACCTGTTACTGTTGGCACACAAGGTGTTAAGAGGGGTATCTTTTGAGACCTGCTACCTACACTGACAGCAATGGGCAATATTGTTTTATTTCCTTGGATTTAGGTTTTAGTTAAGTTTTTGTCTACATGAACAAGTGCAATGAAATGCTCATTTGCATGTATGCTCAAATATAAAGACATAAAGAAAACACCAGACTTAAACACAGAACAGGAGCAGCAACAACAATCAAGTTAAATAACACTCAACTGAAATAAAAGTCAGCACAAGCTGTGTGCAAAAGAGAACCCCTCAGTGTGAGACAGTGGTAGAAGTGGAATTCAGTAATCTGACAGCCTGTGGGAAGAGGCTGTCTCTGAATCGGGAGGTACAGTATGTGCCTTTATGCTCCTGTGATGCTTATCAGAGGGCAGGGGAGAGAAAAGTGAGAAACAAGGATGGCTGTTAACCTTTGTAATACTCCCAGCCTTCCTGAGACAGCGAGTTGTAGGAATGTCCACATTACAGGGGAGCTGTACTCCAGGAATGGACTGGGCTTCCTGATAACCCCCTGTAACGCCTTTCGGTCAGACATCGAGCTGCTGCCAAACCACACTGTATCACCACATGCACTGTATCAAGCACACTTTCTATAGCGCACCTGTAGAATGTGGTAAGAATAGTTGAAACTATTTTTTCATCTGTCTGAGGAAGTAAAGGCACAGTTGCACCATGGAATTGAACGATTTGTTTGAAATTGATTGGATGATAAAGTCATTTTCTAGGTGGATAATACTATACTAAAGATACTGGCTAAAAACATTTTACTTTATAGTAGGACTATTAATGCAAGTATCCTGTGTCAAAACTGAGTAACACCTTCAGAGATCATGATACAGAGCTGTAGAGTTACAGACAAAAATTAAGTACCATTTTTATTCTGTCTTGTGTAATTTTGTAGCACAAACTAAGTATAAATAGTTTCATTCTACTTTTCTGGACACAACAGACCACCATCCTGTTACAAAAGGAACAGGTACAGTTTCAGCAAGATGAAGAATATCAAGAGAAGGGTACCTGCAGGGCAAGGTGCCCAGAGCCCAGTGCCCTGACGCTGTGCCGGCAGCCTGTGATGTCAAGAAGAGATGGCAGAGCTGCCTTCCGGGTGCGAGAGCTTCCCTGCCCTGGCTGCCTCCTGGCCCTGCGCGTCCCCCGCGTGCAGTGTAGGAGTGTGTGGTTAATCGGGGGGCAGTGTCGAGAGGCACACGGAAGTGTGTGGAAACAGTAGCAGCGAGAATAAACCTGTGGAGCCCGGCAGCCACAGCACTGTAGTTATGCCATTGTCTAGCAATTAACGCAACAGCTGATTATCCTTACTGTCCAGACCAGCCTTCTCAACCAAGTCTGTTTCCCAGCCTCGCTCTTCCTTCTTCATTTACTTGTGTATGAGGAGACGTTTGTGATGCTTGGACATTGTGCTTAATAAATCTATGTTTTGTACATTTTTCTCAGGGCCATCAGGGCTTACTGATATTTGTGAACCACCGTTTCGGTTTTTCTCCACACACCTCTGCCCCTGGCATCAGATATTGGTAGTAAGGCATTCCCCCTGCCTCTTTGAGAGCTGGAGAAGCTCCGTGACTCGTTGGTTTTGTGTCACTTTCACATGAAGAGAACCCACAAGCTGAGTTTGCAGCTTGCACACAAGTATGCAAGAGACTGTCGTCATGGCATCGCAGGCTGAGTGCCACAAAGCTACAATACACAGAGGGCTGTTGTGTAACTGCAGGCACAGTATTGAGAGGGCAGAAGTGATGAAATACAGTGGGGATGGAGTAATCCTGGTCTTCTGCTTTGTACAGTATTACAGTTCTCTTTCACATGAAGAGGTATTGTACTGTTGTATTGAACTACAGCATTTGCTGAACCCCTTAATTTGTCTGATGATCGAACCTTTGAAATGATTTTAGATACTGAAAGGTGTAGATTCCATGTTGTGTCTTAACAGCTCTTTTAACAGATCTGCAGTAGAAGACAATTCGAAAAGGTGTCATTAGATAACAGCTTCAATTAAGTAAACGAGAACTCGGAGTGAAATCTGGAGTGAGGTAATAAGCTATATATTTATAAATTTGGAGTAGTTGTTCTATTGTGTACCCGCTGAATAGCCACTTGTTTAAGGCTCCAGCTGTGACCCCTGTATTGCACAGGGGGAATGAGGACCTGTGGATATGATTTGCGGACACACCTGCCTGTCACAAGGGGAGAGGGCATTGCTCTTTAAAGTGTGAAGTCTGCCGACAAGTTGTAGACGTCTTTGTTTTGCTAAGAGGACCTGGTTGATTAATCCTCACCTTTTCCTGGAGAGTGCTCTGCCAATCCTGGCCGTCGCCTGGGCTCGAACCTGTGGTGTCTGGGTTGTTGAGCTCCGCCTGCATTCTGGTAGTCAGCTGGCAGAAATCTGGGCATTAATATATACAGCAATTAAAGCAGAAACAAATGCAGAAACAGAGGTCACCTGTTTTTCTTGGGACACCAGCAGAGCTGTGAATTCTTGGCTTGTACACTGTGTGGTCTTTCTCAGTGAACACTGTGCACTGTTGCAGGAAATACAGGAAGAAAATCGGACCTTGACTGGGTTGTTCAAAACATGTATTTAATGTATAAAAATACTTCATTTCATACTGGATATATAAATACATATGCTTATCATTTATTCAAGGAGTTGTAAAATTAAAGAAATGTAAACAGCTGTATCCTGTATGATGATGTAATAAAGTCACGGTTATCTTTCAGCAAAAGGAAGTGCAGTAAACAGTTTCCATTGTACAGGTAGCTAATAAATGCACACAGCTGGTCAGGCTCCTCGGTTTGTTGTGACCATTTCTGGTTCGTCTCTCCCCTGTTCGGCAGAGGCCGTGCCTTTTCCCTTGACCTTCGACAGCCTGACCTCTGACCTGTGAGGCGCCAGCCCTATCGCTTCGTCCGCGTGGAACAGTTTCACTGCTGGGGCCCGCGGCTGCAGCCCAGCGGCTCTGATGGGGCCCGGCCCAGGGCACTGCGTGGACAGGCTGTGCTTGGTAACTGGGTGCGATATGAGCCCCAGGTGTCTTGTGGACCGCGTTGGGCTGTATGCCTTTTCGGACAGGGTGGGCGTGGACAGGGAGGCGATGGTGCTCTTCATCTTCCAGAAGCTGCGGCGGGGCTCGGGCTCAGGAGACTGACTGGGCCAGCCGCACTTGTTCAGCTTCAGCTCCACCCTGTTGCCTGTCTTCGCGGGCGACGATACCTGACCGTTGTCAGGAGCTCTCCCCTGCGGCGCCTTCTGGGGAGTCTGGCTGACCGAGGCCACCCTGCTGCCTGTCCTCTCGGGGGACCTGCCCCCCGCCACCTCCTTTTGTCTCTTCTCAGCAGGGGCTCTGGGCAGCGGCAGTGCCGCTGGGGCCTTGGCCTGGGGCCGAGGCGTTCTGCCAGCGGCGGGGAGAGCTGCCACGGCTGTCTTGCTGCGTTGCGGCTTGGCCTGCAGATCGTGGTCCTCGCCGTTGTACAGCAGGACGAAGTTTCTCAGAGTTTCCAGCGGGGCCAGACTTTGTTTCTTGCGGCACTTGTTAAAGATCTCAATGGTCAGGTCTGGGGAAGAAAAGATTTCCTCTGTAACATTTCATCAGCAGTTTTACCAAAAACACAAAGCAAACAAATAATTGCTTGTGGTATTCTGAAACCCTGAAGGAAAGAGAAGAAATAGAAGCGAGGTGCCAGTATGTCATGCTTAGAACACCAAAGGAACAAGCACAGGTTTATTCCTGCTGAAAAGAGAAGAAAAGAAACCCACAGTTTCGGCTGTGGAGTCTTCTTCTCTTTTCAGCAGGGATAAACCTGTACTTGTTCCTTTGCAGCCTATGCATGCTGACGCTGCTCCCTACTTGAACTACTTCATGCTTAGAACTGGTATAGCAGTGCACAAAACTATTATTTTTATGTGTAATATACCGGAAGCGGACTATGCTCAAACACAGCGGAACTGTGGACGCCTATAAAAGGTGATCTTGAGTGATGTTGTTCATGCTGTGGGTGTCGGAGTGATGAAAGTGTAGTCCCGTTACACAGCAGCCTGATCCTTTCCAGGCTCCACATCGCCCTGTCCTGATCCTGGGGACTGGCTCACCTGCTGGTTGGTGTTTCATGTGAGCACTCTGCTTCATCCCATAATTGAACTGATGAGTTGCTTGACTGGAACCTTGGCTGTTTCTTTACCACGCAACTGAAGATAGTTATTTGTGAAGCGCCGTAGTAAAAGGCAACCTCCAACATGCTGAAGTGCTGCAAGCACAGTTCAAACTAATTCTATAATTTGCTCGGTTTAGGGCCAATTGCGTAACTGAGAGATCAGCTCCACGTTTTGCAGTTTTCTCATGCTGCTAGTGTGTAGCAGTGCAATTCACGCCAGGATTTGTAATGACGCTGATCAGACTGCTGGTGCACAGCAGTCTGCAGGGATTGATGACACGACCCATATGACTGCTGTCAGTACAGCGTACAAAGTAAAATACTAACATCAGCCTTACACTACATGTACAGTAAGTGGTATTTGCAGTTTTCCAATGGTGATATTTTACTTCCCTTATTGTATTACTATACTTAGCTCATAATTTATTATGGTGTGTCCGACAGTAAATGTATATAATGCTAGACTTATCACATTATTGATTTAAACAGTGCTTTTGTCAGACATTCCCTATGCCCTGATTCCCTAATCGGTCACGATGACAATTCAGAAAACACAGTGATGCAGCAACATCAACCCGTGTTCAGTAAAAACACCTGGATGCGAGTGTGAAAAACAGATTTGATTGTAAGAAGTGAATCTGAATAGTTACCCAGCGTCTCATTGACCACACTGGGCACCACCTCCTTGAGCACCTGACAGTTGGTGTGCAGCGCCGGGTTACAGTTCATCTCCAGGAGCCACACCTAGGGCAGGGAGAGGGGGTGGGCAGGAGCCCCGTTAGACCATGTCCCCACAGTGCGTCAGCTCAGAGCTTTCCCTACACGATTCCGCCACGCATTCGCCTCCCTTCGGCGCGGGCGCCATGATACACCACTCCTCGATGGGAATTCTCTCTGCTCTGGGCACTTTGCTTTTGTCAGGTTATACCAGCGGTGTCTTTCTTGAGAGCTAGACATTGCAGTCCCGTGGGTATTTATTCACTCAGCAGGCTTGCCTGTCCTTTTTGTTTCATATGCATTGGGGGGTGTCGCCCCCTGCAGGGGAGGGAGTCTTGTGCTCAGAGGCACAGATACTGGAACGATTTAACACCTTTTAAGTGCATAAAATATTTCACCTGCAAAAATAATCACCTTATTAACAGATTTTCTTCTAGTTCTGCTTTTGCTGCATTTAAAACGTTGTGGCAGTGTTTGTTTAAAAGTTCAGAATCTCAAGTGAAAGGACTATGGAGAGGACATTAATAAGACCAATCATCTGTCATTTCAAGGGTGGAAATGACCATACTTCTGCCACTTTTCTCATGGTTTTCCATTTTGAAACATTAAAGGATATTGAAGGAATTACATTTTAATTCGCTAGCACTGTGAAATGTGTGTCTGGACTGACCTTCTCAAATATCTCAGCCTAATTAAATCTGACAAGATGTGTGATGGAAGTCTGTTCTTCTGAATTCACAGTGCTCACTGGGGGGAGCTCTTACTTCAGCTCTGAGGGCAGTGTCAGCCCCTTGTGAAATCTCTGCAGAAACCCGGCCAGACCCAGATCTGCAACCAGGTATGTTTTGCCTTGTTAAAATTGTCTATTGTACAAAATTATTTTTGCTTCATTCAAGAGAAACACTTGAAATTACTCATTTTGTTTTTCATGCAATATGGTGGTGTCAATAGCTTGTAGCGTGTTCATATTAATGAAGTGTACTGGTGTCAGAAGTGTATATAACATCCATGGTCATGCAGTGTGAATGTGTAAATGAACTGGTGTCAGTAGAATACAGAGAGGGTGTACAGTGTAGTGGTTAACACAGTCACCCAGCCTCTCCCTGGTGTGAGGACATCATAGCGCAGATTTACAGAATAAAAGTAGGACACTGGTGATAACAGATTCTTTCAAAGGTGTGATAGCAGGGCAGACTGGTACGTCTTTGTGATAGCAGGGCAGACTGGTACGTCTTGTATACAGAGCCTACGCCTCAGTTTGGTACTGGTGGTGTTTGTAGTTGAGCAGGTCTTTATTAGTTGTTAGTAGGCAGTTTCTCCCGTCATCCCATCAAAACCTTCATGCTGCTTTCCCTCCTTTAATTATGGCTCAGTGGAGCAGCCTCCTGCACACAGGGCTGCAGAGGTGGCAGTGCCAGCTGTGTGTGAGTGAACAGGGAGGGCCTGGACAGCAGGTGGTAGGGCTTTGGTGATGACAGCTTGTCCTTTTTAGAACAAAAAAATCTTTAGCTTAACATTACCGTTAATTGAGTGAGAGAAGGTCAGAAAAAGGAAGTTCCGTCACTAGGGCAGGAAGACGGAGATCTGCCTGAGTGGAGAAGGTCCTAAGAGAGCAATTCGCAAGCCCTTCTGTGACTAGTGCAAAGCTTGTTTGTCCTTGTACAAACTGTTAGTCAGGCACTACAGAGCTCTGACTGTGCTTCAACTGAATTGGGAGTGTTCGTAATAATTGTAACAGGTTTGCCCATCATCGCTGACCCAGCCTCCTGCCCCTGGGTGCTGTTTCCCATGATGTCTTGCATCATTCATCTGTAATTGCTGTGATCTACTCATCAAGGAACATACTAGTTTTTAAGTGTTCAGGCAAAGTCAAGAGGACATTCGCAAGTGGTCTGTGTGCTGATTGCTTGTTTGCAAACAGAGGGAGTCATGCTCCACAGTTACCGTTACACTCTCCAGAATTACCGGCAGCGTGCCGCAGTCCTCACAGGTCCAGCTTTCACTGCTAGCAGGGTAACATTACAGCAGCCTCTCAGGCAGGCGTCTTCCCCTGGCTGGGTTGCTAAGTGTTGAAGGGCTCAGTGGAGCTGGTCACACTTGGGAGGCGAATTTGAGCTGCTGTTTGCAGCCCTTTTCAGTTGTGTTTCGCCACCAGCAGCTCTCACACTGGTCCGAATAGCTCCCTGGCCTGAAGACGTGCTGGATTGCTGTGTACAGTGTGCTGCCATGGCAAACGAGCGAGGGTGGGGAGTGGGGGAAACCGAGCTTGTTATGCACGCGGAAGAGAAGGCCTGTGCTGCTGTTGTGTTTTACAGGAAGGTTTATTATTTTAATTAGACACGGATGTCAGTGATCCTCCAGAGATCAGCTTAATAGTTAAAGAAACAACTGCAGTGGTGGCTTTTTATTATTCAGGTACTCTATTCTGGTGCAGCACACACGTACAGTACCAGATATCTGATTTCTAGTGCCTGTTGTGCATAAGAGAGAGCTGCAGATAATGAGTTTTTCCCTTCATTAACATCCCTGTTAGCAACATGCCAGAGACCAAACTGCAGTTTTGTAGAAGTGCAGATGAGAGGGACCCTCTGTGAACATAGTCTGGTACTTGATTCTGTCTGTACAAGTGTTGAGGACTGAGACAGGCTGTGCACAGCCATTAGTAATGTTTACTTTGTTTCATTAGAGAACTTTTCTTGAATATTGCAGTGGGCTGATGGCTGCCCAACCAGGGCTTCTCTTCCCACAAGGCCTGCTTCACCTGAGTGGGGATGAGTCTGGGCTTGCCCTTCTTTTAAACCTGCCAGCCTGGCAGTTTGCCCTGTAGGCACAGAGATCAGAACAGTGCTTCACTCCAACAGATCAGAGCCCCCCCAAAATCAGTGTCCCATTCCAGGGTTTTGCCTCCCTGATCCAAGCTGTACGCTGGACTGGCATTCAGTCATGGCTATCTCTAACCTGCCAGGTCTGTGAAATACAAAGTTCACCCCCCTGCAGGCAAGATCACGCTTCTCCATCGCCTCCTTTCCTACTGGAGGTATTGATGCTAGTTATTGGATTAAGAAGCAAAAAGAAGTTACACAGCTGATGGTTTTATCCAGAGGAACACAGAACAGAAGTGCAGAGTTGTACGATCAACCGCAGCTGCTGAGTCACTGACAGCAGGACATCGGTTTGATGTCTTGCATGAAGGATGCAGCACAAAGGCTTTGGGACACTTCCGCAGAAGAAACTCTGCAGTTCTGGGGCAGGATGGGCTCCAGAAAAGGCAAACAGGGTTGGGCTGTTGTTGCTCTAGGAAGTGATTTGGGGTCCAGACTGTGATTGAAGATGGTGCTGTAGGAGACATACAGTACTGTATATGCAGAAGTCACTGACGTTGTCACTCAGACCCCACTTTTATTGCCATAGGAGCTCCTCTCCTGGAACTTTCCGCTTTCGTTGTGTCTCTGCCCCTCGTGACAGTGGGCAGTTGTTGTTGTGTTCAAGCGAATTTAAATATATGGATGTGGTTATGTCCCAGGGCTGGTACTGCGGAGGTGCATGCCATGCAGTGTTTACCTTTGGGCTTTTTAACATCGCTAAGCAACAGTTTTTTCCAGGGCGTAATGCCGATTGTTACCAAGGCGGAGTGTTTGTTGTTTGCCAGACCTGAGGTCTGAGGCTGTAGAGCTTGTTCTGCGCAAACAGAGGGCGATCTTTGTACTGGTCTCCTGCAGCTCTGTTACAGAATACGGATTAACAGGATTAGGGCGGACAACCAACTGATGCTACATAAACAGACACCCCCCTTAGGCTTTTACCAGTGTAGCCTGTTGTGGAACGAAACCTGACTAACTGGCATACCGCAATGAGTCCTAGGTGACTCAGTCAGTGATTTTGAGATTAGTAAGTCTTTACTGTGTTTTGTTTACTGACTGAGAAAAGGGTGTTATTTTTTTCCTTTGGGTGTTTCTCAATTTAAGGAATAACAGTAATAAAAATTGATCTTGGGAGTGATGCAATTCTAAGCGATCGATTGCGCTGAGCTGAGTGATGAGGAGGCTCCTCTGAGCAAAGCCTGGCCCATAAGGAGCTCTCGGAGGTGTGTGAGGATTAGTCAGCACATTGCCCTGCAGGAGGCCAGACCTGTCTCGAGGAAAGTCCTGGCTGTAATCGAGCCAAACTGACAGCGCGCTGCTCAAAGCATCCATGTTCTCTGGTGAAGGTGACCAGCATATTCAGCCCCTTCTTAGAGAGAGGGAGCTGGAATTATGAGTTAACATACAGCTTTTTGGCATGACTTTTCCTGCAAATATGTTTGTACAAGAACATGCAATCGCTAGTTCATGTGATCAGTGCATTCCTTTAAAGACGACTTTGTGCCCATGTCACTGGTCAGAGTTACACTGTCGGTCTAATGAACCAGACAGTGATTTGTGTTCGCTGTCTTAAACATGATGTATGCAAACAGCAGAATTAGATCTGCTCAGACAGTTCATATTCATTTATATAAGCATTTATGGTCAGGTTCACAATGTAACAATATAATTTACTCGAAATAGTGTAACTGTTGTCCTGTGTACATGCATTTCCGTGTTTAGCAGAATATTGGGAAGATTGTCTGGGTTCAGGGCCTGTATCTGCCCCAGTTTCTGAAGATAAAGGAAGCAGTAATTTGCGAGTCTGCCTGTCTCGCTTGCTGATCTCCCTGGCCAGACCTGTGCTAATCCCACACCGTCTGCCTTTCCCTGACTCCCTGCCTCCTCCGCTAAACTGAGAGGTGAGGGAGGCAGGAGCTAGGGGGTCCCAACACGATGGGCCTCACCTTGAAGTCCTCATCAATCATGAAGTCACAGCCGATGAGATCAAAGTACCCCAGTTTCCGCTCCAGCTTGGGTCTGACTGCGAGGAAGCACTGTGTCATGATCTGCTGCATTCGCTTCTAATTTGGGACGACAAGAAATTACAGGATGAGGATTCTTGAGATATAGAGAATCCAAGACCTGCAATCTGTAATTTATGGCAGATGAGTGTATCTATTGGTTCAAAGTTATTGCTTAAAGTTCTAGTGGCTCCAGACTTTCTTCTAAAGCCTTTTGAGAATCGTGTGTTTGTAACTTGTGTTTCTGTGCTGCAGGAAAGATATGCAGCCTCTCACAGAGACTAAGGCTTGAATGCAGCCTGGTGGATAAAAACAGCAGATAAGCAGCACACAGCCCTGTTTTTTACACGCAAGTCCGATAGCACTTTTAGATCTGGCTTCATAGCACAAAAAGAACAACTATTCACAAAGATACCAGTCAGCACAACCTTCTCACCCCCTATGACAAGTAGTCATTTTCAATGCCTTCTTGTTTATTAGTAAACATTTTAATCTCGAAAATACGGCTCCTGTAGTGAAGCCGGTTACTGTGGCAACAGGGGAGCGCGTCACCTCCCTTGTGATGCTGCTGTGTCTTACTCCCCTCACCCCCCCCTCTCTGGGACACCTGGTTTCCAATGGAAACCCCATCATGCTAATTAAGCCCAGCCACCTTTGCTCTCGCACGCAACTCACTGTGAAAACACTGAGGACCCAGTCCTGGGGGAGAGCCCTGACAGCCCGAAACTTCTCATTAACGTAGTCGTTGAAGCGCTCCATGGACCACACCGTCTCCTCCTTCACCTCATTATAGAGAGGGTTCTTCTTCTGCATGTACTGCGGAGGCAGCAGGGGACAGGCAGGGCGTGAGTGAGCCGTCCCTGAGTGCCACTAAGGCAGGGGAAAGGCACTGCGTTTCACAGAGCAGTGCTTTCGCGATTGTACATTCGCTGTTAAAAAACAATCAGACTCCTACAAAAGATTTCTGACATTAACTATGCAAAACCCCCAAACTGTTTGGTGGTGCTTTTTCATTGAAATAAATCCGACCCTAGGGATGCTGGAGAGATTTGACATCTTGCCCTAAACACCTTTTGCAGTGCCACAGTATTTTTAGTATTGTTTTATACATGCAGTTGCATTTTCAAGGGACACAGAGGAGGCCATTCGCCCATCAGCACGTTTGGTTGTCTGTAGTCCCACAGCCAATACTGTAAGCAAACCTCCCAGAGATTAAAACACTGCAGATTTATTGCACAAGTGTATTGGAATGAAAAGCACTATGTAAATCTGTGTCACAGATAAGCAGTCTGACAAATAAGAGCCGATCCACACATATTCCCTTCTGTTTGTCAGGAAGTTGATGATCCACTTGCAGGTGGGCAGGGGAACATTCAAATGAGACTGTTTATTGCAAATGACTTCTGGGATGATTGTGTTGAGTGCAGAGCTGAGATCAACAAGACGGAGTCTCACATATGTTCCTGCAGATTCCAGATGTTGCAGGAAATAGTGGAGGCAAATATTAGCAGCATCATCCACTGACCTATTGTCTCTGTATGCAATTTGTATCCAGTCAGGCCTGGACCTCACTGTTAGTTTAGAGAAAACATTTAAGTTGTTACCGAGTGTATTTCTATTTTTAAAGTTTTATTGCATGAAACTTTAACTACAGATAACTCCTTAATATTCCTTAAAGAAACTGACTTATTTCGAATTATTTGTATTTTGTAACTTCAACAGATCAGAAGTTGAGGGTAAATCAGGGCATTTTTGTAATAAGCTGAATGATGAGAGGTGACGCAGTTGTGCAAGTCTATTTTGTAGTTGTAGCTGATGAATGAGAATATACTGTACCTCCTTGATCAATGGAACAGAAAATTGGCTTGCAGTAAACAACAGATATATAGATATAGATATAATGTGCGACCCAGTTCTGTCAGAATTGGCAATTACAGGGGCAGATGTAGGGGCTGGTTAAGAAGGAGACCTAGATGATATTGAAGCCAATAGGATGTTGTAGACGGAGATTGTCTTCATTCCCAGGCCAGGGGCAGATCAGCCACCACAGATACGTGGAGAGAGGCATTTGAGGGCAAAGGGCCAGCTCTTCGGTGCCTGTTAATAGATGTGTCTAGAGGCTTATGGGACAGCTTAGCAAAAAAAAAAAGAAAGCTTAGCTTTTTTCATTTTCCTTTGCTTTAAATTCCTGACATCAGCTAGCTGGAATCTGTGCCCCCAGAGAACCTGGGGAGGCTGGGGAGTCCTGGAGCACAAGTTTCACCCCTCTCCCCTTCTCACATTCGACCCTTCGGATCAGCTGACATCATGACTACACCAGTGAAGAGACTGTTCCTGCACTCGCGGCGTTAGAAATGAACAGGTTTAGAACTACATACTTTTACATTAGCCTTTCCTTATACCTCTGCTAAAAAAAACACCAAAAACACAGTTTGTTATATTAGGATATTAGGTAAAATAAGTACATCTCTAATGGTTTATACCATCACAAAATCTCAAATGGATCCAGGCTGTAGAAAACTCAGATTTCTCCCTGCTTATCTTTCTCCCTCTCCCATGAGTGTATAAGAATATGTATGAATGAGTGAGTGAATTAAAGGCTTTGCTGCATGGCGTGCAGTTGCCAGAGAATAAAAACAGCCCCCCCCTCCTTCCCCAGTGACACACACCCCCCCCTCTGCAGCTGCTCAGGTGTTTTTAACGCACAGTCGTTCTCATCGTTCCTCCACCGAGCTGGTGGGTAATTTGCAATGTGCTAATGAGCACCTGTCCCCCTCCGCCCCCCCCGTGTGGTCCAGCCTGTGTCTCAGTGTCTCAGGGTCTCAGCTGTGCGACTCTGCGCCAGCCAGAGCCCAACAACAACAGGAACGCAAGCGACACACCTGGAGACACGCACTGCTCCTCTCTGCACACTCCTTCCAGTCTTCGTTGCACTACTAGAGATGCTTCCTAGACTGCATGTCCGCCCTGGTGAGGAACTATGTACTTTCCATCTTCCCGTTTGCAGGTTTGCAGATAGGAGGGGGTTGTTCAGCCCCCAAGGTTTGCTTGGCTACGAGTAGCTAACTGATGTTCGGCCCTTCTCCCACCATTTCTGTACTGATCCCAGGGACTCAGATCCACAGCATGACTGGACGGTTTGCTCCGGGCTTTCACAGCCCTTTGTGTCAAGAAGTGCCTCTTGTTTTAAATCCTGATTGCACCCCTTCTTAGATTCCACCTGTCCTTATTCACACGTGCTGCTTTTATTGACCAGAAAACTAAAACTAGAAACCAACCGCTTGTTTGGAAGAATGTTAAATTTAAAAGAAATGTATTCGGCAGTTAATACAGTTGTGAATCTAAAAATACGGAGAGCCTACCTGATTGGTCAAGTGAGCTGACAGGTCATCTGAGCTGGGGTCATAAGGGTCACAGGTGAGCCTGACGTAACCATGGCGAAAGAACACCATGTACGGGGTCAGGCAGGCGATGAGGAAGTAGGAACGGACGTCAAATTTCCTGCCTTCTAATAGCAAAGGGCTCTGAATGTACCTGAGTAAGGAATAGCACCTTGTTAACATTCACATTCAGGACTTCAGCTCCTGTGATAGTGCACCATACAGAAGATGCAGTGTATCAAAGCAGGATGCTGTGAGTTTTGGTATGTGCTGTTTTTAGGAATACGTCTGGAGCAGGAATCTAAAGTTAGCTAAACCAGAAAATAGTCTAAAAGTTCAGTAGGCTGTAATATCCTTTAGGGGGCAGTGTGAACCAAGAAACAATACTTAATACAGCGAAGCTTCTTAAATCACAGTCAATTTTGCAGACATTATCTGGATAGCAGTGGATATTGTCTGCAGAGTTTTTTATCTCCAGTACAGGAGGTAGAACAGCCTGCTGAGCTAATCCTCCTGGGCTGGAGAGCTGACCCACCCTGCTCTCTTGATTGTGTTAGAAATCCTCTGCACTTTCCTGAAGAGGAGAGCTATTAATGGCACTCTCTTTGCATACATAGTAAATAATTCTGCTGTGCAGGGTTGGTCTTGAGAATCGTGGGTTACATGACTCTCTTCTAATCCTGCTGTTGGCCACTGCTCTTCAGTTGTGTATTCTGGTTTATAAGAATGGTCCCCACTAAGAGGATTGGTGTGCCTCTGTGGATCTGAAAGGCTTAAATTGTGTTTTCCAGTATTCCACAGTTAGTACCTGTATCTCTCTTATAGGCTTGCCTTCCCCGATAACCTCCAGAGCAATTTAAGTGTTCGGAAGCTCAGAGGAGATTATGGGAAGGCATTACTGTGTGGGAGAGGCCTTTTCCTCACGATAGCATGTGAGGGAGGTTAGTTGTTGCAGAGTCATAGAACACAGACAAATATACACATTTTGCAATTCCCATCAATTATAATGGTGAATCTTTCATAATTACCTGTTTCAACATGTTTTTAATAATTACTTACATTTATGTAGCACTTTTCATTGCACGTGATCCTGAAGTGTGTTATGTATAAAAGGTAGAGCCCACCTCACCCACCCCTGAGAGACATCTTCCCACCTGAGTGACGTACAGAGAGTGAGAGATTTCTCCCTAATATTCTTTAACCGAACTGAATTAGTTTAAAACAAATGTATTTTATCTTCAGTCCAAAATGAATGAAATGAATGAAAAGCAGGTCCAACATGTCACACAGCAGCTTCTATACAGAACAGATCAGTGGGAGGACAGAGAAATTTCTTGGCCAGTTGAATTTGAGGGGGTGCCATATTGAATTAAGGGGGTACTTCAGGGGTACCAGATTGTACAAGTCCGGGGTAGAATTGAGCCAGAACACTGGGGTTAACATCCCTACTGTTGTAAAAAGTGCCATGGGTACTGTAATGACCAAGGAGTCAGGAATTTGGTTTAATGCCTCACCGGTAGAATTTGTGCCAACAGTGGTGCTCCTCTATCAGGGTGTCTCTAGGCTTTATTTTGGGATATTGGTTTAGATGTTCTGTTCTAGAGTGAAGAGCTCCACTTACTGGTCCACCAACACCTCTTAGAGCATCAAACTGCCTTTCCTTGGAGGTCTCCCATCTTGGTATTGACCCAGGCTCTGCTGTGGTTAGCATGAACTAGAGGCTCCTGAATCAGTAAGCTCCTAGCAGACAAAATGAACTCAACAAACTCATTTCTGTTCGCTACTGTTATTGTTGATATCCAGCTGTATCTATTTTGCTTGGCTTGGGTTGCATTTGCAACACCAGATTGATTGTGTTGTGATAAGAGATCTCCTCAAAGGTTATTTGTGGTTTATCAGGGTAAAAGCTGAGCGAAACTGTTGTAAAGCAAACTATGTGGAAACCTAACAAGCCTGCAAAAGGTGCCGTGGTACAGTAGATGTCTGAGGGGATCCATTGAAGTACAGTATTTTGTACAAAACATGGATTCATAATTTTAAAATTGTGGGCTAAGCCAATACAAGCATTTTAAGGCTTTTCAGAATCAATGACTGTGTAAAAATAAAGGGAGTGTAATTGCTTTTTACCACAGAACATCTCTGCAATCTAAAGGTCATACTGTATATACCCTTGTCACTTCAGTCTTGTCCTGGGCAATATGGTCAACTCACAGGTAATTACAATATAAACGACGCCTCGTGTTTATTCTGAACGGAACATTAAACAGCCGCAAATAAAGCTCAGTGTCTGGCTGCAGGTTTCAGGGTGATTCTAGCTTTATCATTCTGCTAATTGAGCTGAGAGTCCTGTAGCTGGCAGACCTAGTGTACTGCCATATGTTATAAATCTTTATCGCTGCTGTGGTTTGAAGCCATGTTAGGGAGAGGCAGGTGAGCCTGTCCTGATAACCACGGCCGTTATGACAGCTCATAGCTGTGTACTGGTGTGGCAATCTTTCCGTTTTACTGCGACGTGATGATCACACTGTATGTTGGCTGTACCGTGATTTCGTCCTGCTTATCTGCACTTTGCTGTGCACCGGCCATGCCATGCCACCGTAAGCTTGCTGGAAGGGAGAGGACAGGCGCAAGGCTTCTGGGAAGGGTCACCCACTGTTCATACAACCTTTCCAGCACTCAGCAAGCTGCTCCAGTTATCACAGCAGGTTCCTGCCTGCTCTTTACATAAAAACAGCATCACCAGGCAGAGGTGTGCAGAAATCAGTGAGTTCGAACATCAAAAATACCCTTTTCTTGTTTTATTTCCTGTGGTGCTCCTAAACCTGAGGCCCCGCTCACTAGCCTGCAGGGGAATCCAGGCACATCACTGCTCTGGGCTGTGTTAGACAGCAGCAGTGTGGCAGGGGAGGACTGGGCCCTGCCAGAGCTGGGAACTGAGCAACGACAGGTGCACAACACCTGGGCATCTCCCTCTCCTACCTCTTTCTCTCCCTCTCTCCATTTTTGACTGTGTTGCCATAGACCCACCCTTGTAATACACTTCTCTGCTTGCCCTGAGTTTACACTGTAGCTCTTGATGCGATGGCCTGTCCGTTCCTGCCCAGCTGGGTGTGAGCCCACTGTGTCAGGAGCCTGAGACCGCCTCACTCTGCTCCTGGCTGTGGGCTCACTTGCACATTCGGGCACACTTGTACTTTGACAGACTTGAAATTGCTGAGAGTTTTTTTTTTCCACGCTGTGATTACAAAAAAAACGATACCCAAAAATACCCACTGTAAGCTCTGTGGGAATTCCTTTTGAGTTTTGGGCATGCAGTGTTAATGTACTGTGATGTACAAGTAGGGCAGGTTCATGTATAAACTACATTAAGTTTCAGTGTTCTTGTATGTACTACATACCATATAGTTATAAAACCTCAAATAACTTAACAGATGCTCAACTACTTTTGGTAAGGAGTTTCAGGACTTTCCTAATTTTGTTTTTCTTGACAAAAAGAACTGAAGCTCTGAGGACAACAGAGCCTCTCACGAGCTGTACACGCACGGTGAAACAGCACAGGAGCAGGACGTGAGTGTGGAATGAAAGACTCATGTAAATTCATTTCTGAAAGAGAGGGAGATGATTTCAAAGATAAGAACAGCGCATTCATGTTTACTTATTGTTAGAATGTCAGGAAAGAGGAAGGTAGCAGAATTTGCTGGTATACTGATGTTTTTTATGAATATTTCCATGTTGAATTCAACTGAGCCTTTACCTCTGACTACTGTACCTCTGGCAGAATGAATCCAAGCTGGGCAGCTGATAGATCTGAGAAATGATTGAGAGTGTCTTCAAAGCTATCTGTCTGGTAGAGCGCTGATCTCATTAATCAGATTGGAATCAAAAAGAAACTACCAGAGGCCATGAATTTCTTTCTATTACCACCTTTCTTGGGAAACGTCTATGTTCTATTTGTGTCTTTCGTCACATCATCAGTTATTTTGCTTGAAGTGTAAATCTACTGATCCTATGATGCTTTTCTTAGGGGACTCCGATATAGCCACATCAGGAGCCTGAAGGAGTCTGCTTTGCTTTGTAATATACTTAGAGCATCAGGCCTGCTGGGCAAAACTAGACACCCATAGGCAGAGTGGAATTGGTCCCGTGTTTTCACATTCCTGCTAGATATCAGCCCCCTGCTTGAGCATCAGCGTCGGTGTTAATATGGGATCTCTGCAGCAGGACTGGGCCTGAAAGGTGGTCGTAGATGAGGAGTGGGGTGGAGTTCAGTGTTTTGTGGGGTACATAGCTTTTTCAAAGTACAGGACCTGATTTTCCTCCATGAATAGAGGGGAAATTAGCTAAATCATGTCACGTCAACAGGTTAGCGTGTCTGCCCGTGTGCTCCCAGTGCTTACCGTTGTACGATCCTGGCCTGTGGACAACGGAAGGGCGTGGCCCTGTGCTGCTGGCTGTCTTCAATGCTCTGCAGTTTGGCCCGGAAGGCGTTGATCTCCTCTTGTGTCCGCAGCAGGAAGATCCCTCGGCCCTGATTCAGGCCTGTGGGCTTGCAGATCCACGCCTGTCCCGCTGGGCCAGAAACAGGAGGCTGTTAGCTCTGCACTCGCCTGAGACCACTATCGCTGACACTGCGCAGGCCGTCACTACAGAACACCTCTCGTCAGCTACTTTCGTTTTGGTCCTCTACAGGCTTCAACGCTGAGTGCTGCCTTTGTTTCTCTCTGTCCAGGTCTTCAGCTTCTCTGAGGATATTTAGTTTTAGTGCCCTAGAAACCCAACAGGACATGAGTGGAGAGTGCTGGACTAAGCTCCTTGACACCTAGGTTTTTAGAAAAATGTTTTCATGCAATTTGTATAAAAGCATTCAGAGCTTATGTTGAACATGAGGTCCTGTATAAAGTCCAATGACAGCTGCACAGTGGTGCAGGATTGTGATTCTTCCTTGTGTTAATTCCAGCTCCTCACCTATGTAAAATCTGTATTGATCTGTCAATGGGAATAGCAATGAGCTGAAGTGGGATCAAGATGTGAAAGTTGGGCAGCCCTTGTACTGGGGTTTGGAAGAAGACTGACAAAATCAGATAACTATCATTTGCAGCACGCCTGAACTGAAGGATTTAGAGATAAGTCTGAATGTGTTCTTGAGGCTTAAGTCTGATTGTTTCGAGTCTCCAACAGGAAGATGGAGAAAATAAGCCCTGCTTCTTCTGTTGTTTACCCCCCAGCCTCTCTCTCCCCTCTGTCCGCTTGACCAGAGCAGAGCCTGCGTGCACCAGTGGTAATTGGAGCCAGTCCTCTGCTGACCTGCGAGTCTTGATTTCAGGGTCCCCACCCTGCTAATGAGCTCAGAGTAGTTTGTCTAATGGGCAGTGAGGAGGGCTCAGACCGTAGCGTTGCTGCCTGAAAACTCCTCTAAATCTCCACCAGACTGTGCTGCCAGACGAGAGAGTGGGGTGGGGGCCTGACGTTAACAGCCTCTGGTGGCAGCCTGGCTGTGCCGCTGCAGGTGGAAGAGCGAGGCTGTTGGAGCTTACGCTTTGCTTGGTGGACTGCAGAGTCGAACAGGCTGTTACCAGCATACTGTGTTATAATGTTAAGTGTAACGGAAAAAATTGGCACAACAACAAAAACAATATTAATTATAACGATAGCATGAACTAACATTACAAGGACGGATTGTTTTCCAATATTTGCCCACTATATGTACATTTTTGTTGTTTAGCTAATAGAGATCTCCAGATGGCCTGAGGAATTGGTGTGCATTTGTAAGCCATCTGATAACTGTCTGATGATCAGTGTCCTGCTCTGGCATTGCTGCCCACAGTGATGTCCAGCCAGTGATTTTATGGGTGAGGTGGTGACACGTGGTAGGTTTTTAGGTTTGCATAAATATTTCTGTTTTATTTTCAAAAGGCTTTTGTTGAAACAGAAAACAAGGAGGAACTTTCCTGATGAGACGTGTGGTGTGAATGATGTCATTCATGCATGGTTCAAGGTCAGCTCCCAGCGTGAACCTTTTTCTCATCTATTTTACAGAAACCTTATCATTTTTCTTCCAGATTAGGAACAGAAGCAGTAGGATGTTATTGTTCTTACTGTGAGTATTATTTTGAATTTTTGATGGATTTTGGGAGTCTCGCACGAAGGTTGTTAATCTTACTGACAGTCTTTATCAGAGAGCTTTAAAGAAGCCCATTGCCATTTTTATTTTTTATTTTACAGCTGCTTAACTAATAAAGAGTCGGAAAGTGAGCCAGGATTGCCCATTGCAGGAGGGAGAGTTAGCCAGAGCTACCAGTGACGAAAGTTTCAGTGTGTCAGGGTTTTACCTTCTTGCTGTGTGAAAAAGGCCTCCTTTTCCTCCCTCACGTCCATGCGGAATGTGTCCGGGAAAAACTCCTCCATTTTTAATCTCCTGCAGCGCGAGACAGAGACTCAACCCCATTCCCATGTTAATGCTACTGTACTAGGAGAGATGGGAATTAGCACAGTCGATGTAATGCACTTCCATGCTGTGATTTATAGGGGAGGTAATTAAATATACAATTAACTACTGGAGTGCTGCATTTGGCACCTTGTGTCAAAAACATTTACCCAGTTGAGTAGGAACACTGAAATGATACGACAGATTTTTTACTGATATGTCTGCTGCATTTTGGGATATTTCCTCCAAGCAAGTGGGAGATCAGATATTCTAATGTATAAACCTATTTAAGAGACAGGAGGCCAATACTTCCATTAGCAGCTCTGTGGGGTTCATACTAATCTACATCAAAGGACGGATGACTTTTTAGTGTAAGTCAATAATTTCATGTAATTGGAACTGCAATTATAATTAAACAAAATCTAGCTTGGCGCGATTGCCTTTTTAACTATCACTGCTGCTGCTGGGACTGTAGCTGTAATTCCAGCCGACCTTCGCTGTGATTGGGGTGACGGTTCCCCCACACTGACCTGTGACCCCGGCCTGGCTTGACCTTGCTGGCGACCCTCTCGTACTCCCGCAAGCTGCTCAGGAGCCCGATCTTGGTGGTCAGCACCTTGTTGTTGGGGACCTGATAGAGCAGCTGCTCCCCTGTGCGGGAGAGAGGAGGCACTGGGGGGTCGTGCGCACGCAGCCGGGAGGGCTGCTCCCATCGCTCTGGGAGGTGTAGCCCATTGAGAGTCCTAGTGCATCACTGAGCTGGCTCACTGTGCTTAATGCCACAAAAGTCTTTTACAGCTCTGATTTTTCCTTTCGTTCTCAAGAAAAGGTGCACTGCAATTTCAAGTGTGATTGTGGTATCCAGCCAGCTTTCAAAAAGGTAAAAATCAGCCGTCGTGCTGGCCGGAGGAAGGGCTGTTGTCAGAGTGTTGTTAGTTAACGAGAGGCACAGGATGAAATGACAGCGGCCCACCGTACCTTCCCTGAATCTGCAGTAGGCAGAGTGCGACTTGGTCTCGCACCACCTCAGTGTGTAATCCTCCCTGGTCTTGTCGCAGACGCGCTGCCAGCCTCTGCCCTCGCAGTACGCCCTCACTCTGCATCGAGACAAGACCACGCTCACCTGTGAGCATGTGACCTCTGGCGCCAAGCTCAGGCAGGTGTACAGGCCATCTTTCCTCATGTACAGACAGAGGTTGTGATGTTAACTTGAAAAAAATGACTAGATGGATACATTTGGTTTGGCTGATGAAATTATCCATAGCTTTTTTAAGGCTTTAAAAATCCTCAGTCATTACAGCTTTTTTTTTTGTATGAACTACACAGCAATAAAAGTCTGCTTAAACGTTGCAGGTCAGGAGCGATGTTAACCTTTGTTACAGGAGTCAAATTGAGAAGGTACCTCTTGGCAAACAGACAATGTGGGGAGACCCCCACAGTGACAGTGATGTGCATTATTCACCCAATAGCATCTTTTAAACCTAAAACTGTTAAGAACAGTCTGTTTTCACTGTGTGCAGTGTCATTTTGGTGGAGTTTGTCAATAAAAATAGAATGGAAATGAATGGACGAATACGGAATACAATGTGTGTGGCACTTTATTTACCTGAGGTGTTGTGCCTTGTCTGAGGTATAGCAGCAATCTCATCAAAGAAACGGCTGCCGCTACCTCCTGCGTGTCTCAGAGCAGTCAGGTCTGACAGGGAGCCCTGCTGTTACTCAATAGACCTGGCTGCAGGTTGTGTTGGGAGCCCGCAGGGGGCACTGTTTCCCTTTATTCCAAGCTACTTCCTTTAAACTTGCCTGCTGTTCTTACTCTGCCAGCAGTGTGTATGAAGATGTGTGCTTTGAAAGAGCAGAGGATCAGTGTGTTGTCGTCCATGTCCGTGTCAGGGCTGACTCTAGACTGAGATTTAATTCTTCTCCCTCTGTGGTGCTCTTGAGTTTAGAGTTCACAGACTTCGAGACGGAGAAACCAGGCTGGAGGTTTTGATGGGGAGCTACAGCAGGTGGGGCGGCAGACCCGTGCGAGAGTAAGTCAGCAGCAGGAGGAGCAGCAGTGTACTCACATTGCCACCCCGTTGCCTCCTCCGATGTAGTAGAAAGGCCCTGTTCCTCTGGGATCCCCCAGTCTCTGCTCCGTGTCGGAGTGCTGGTGGGAGGCGTCGCAGTGGCAGGGTTTGGGAATGGAAGCTGTGCTGCTGCCCTGTTCTCCTCGGTCCAAACCCTCACTGTCCCGACAGCTAACTGGCAACACACAGAGAGACCCACATGTTAGTGTTTCACTGCTTATCTGTTGCAAGGAGCTCGCATTAGGTACCGCCTGCTTGGTTTGTGTGGAAGGACAGTGAAAGTGTTGTTGGTGCCTTAAATCGTTTTCTTTAGTATTTTGTTAGCGGACATACTTTGCACACTGCATCATTAACATCTCAAGTCAAGTATGAGATTCTTTGTCTTTGAACAAGAGGCATTTGAATGTGTGAGTTTTCAGATCTGAAATAATTAGAATTACTTGCACAAGCTAGAGACTAATTTCAAACTTTAATGACGTTCTCTTTGCTTAAAAGGCTTTTCTTGCCCTGGAAGTTTACCCAGGGGAGATGCCGGAACTGCTGTGCTGTTAAAGGGGAACTGCAGAGCTTTTTTTACATTTCGGGGTTAGAAAGAATCAGCACTGATGAGGGCATTTCAAACCACAATAAAAGTCAAATGTAC
The DNA here is from genome assembly GCF_059453375.1 of Lepisosteus platostomus. Classification (NCBI taxonomy): domain Eukaryota; kingdom Metazoa; phylum Chordata; class Actinopteri; order Semionotiformes; family Lepisosteidae; genus Lepisosteus; species Lepisosteus platostomus. The sequence goes on along the minus strand of NC_142633.1, from coordinate 17,554,173 downwards.
ACAGTAACTTGTCAAAACTCCCTTTTACATCACGAATCTCCAGGTATGCTGAGCACCATGTTCTGTAATTCAGAACGTGGCAACAAAACTTCTGTTGATATCTTGTGGCCCTGTGATATTGTAAACAAGCAGGCTTGTAATTACATCTCTTTTAATCCAAAATAAATATCGCCCTGAACGTTGAGACGGTTTTGCTGATAAATGGAACTTACTTGTTAACTCTTTATGCAAATCAAGTTGGAAACTTTCTGCAGTGAAGTATCTGCTGAAGTATCAATTTGTACTTATTCGCAGGTCCATCGTATCATGTTAGTTACTACAGTGACTAGCGAGCAGGAAGGGCCCCAACACAATGTGTGGGAACCCTCACTCTCGCCTGTGGTAAGACCAGGGGTTTGTGACAACATGGCGACTTACAGTACTTTCACAAAGTTCTCGATTTTGTGCTTAATTCAAAATTTGTATTTTTTTTATATTAATTAATTTTGTTACCAAGATTTAATTACTGGGTCTGCAGCTCCCCCTTAATGTTGAAGTGTGGGGATCATCAGAGGTGATCTCCTGTGCACTCCTGCAGACTCCTGTGATCACACCCCCATCTGCATTCCCGCCAGAGATGCTGTGACCACAGATTATAGCTTCACACTCTCCCCCCAAACATGGCAGCTGCCAGGACAGGGGGAGGGCAGACTGCAGAAGGAATTTAACTGCTAACAGACTCATTTGCCACTGTTGTGGTACATTGCTAAGCAGAGCCAACTGTTTGTTGTTTGCTTGGCATTAGTCAGGCTTTATAGCTGATGCTCACAAGACCTCTGTTGGTCATTTATGGAAACAGGAACTGTAATGATACTGAGAAGGTTCTGTCAGAGGCAGAGGTTAGCTCCATCTTTTCTGTTTTGTGTACAATGGCCAGCTAGCATATAGCTTTTTAATGCAGTCTCATACCTATTTGCTTTGTCCTAATGTGCGCTGTATAAATGTAAGCTTCCCATTAATTCAACACACCCCCAGTCTTGCCAGAATAATTAGACAGTTTAAAGAGAATGAACCAGCTTTTAGAAGATCGATGTGCACTGGAGTTTAACCCTGTCTCAATGATAGTGAGTTTGGAGCTCTATAATATCACTTGGTTTGTCAGACTTTTTAAGGTCAATTCAGAAAGCTAAGCTTGATTTGCTGCAAACACGTTTGACAGGTTTTTATAGGGATATAACCAGATGCTATGCAGCAGTGGGATATTTACAGGAACACCCTTGCTAGAATCTACAATATTATCTTAAAAATTAAGTGGATGAGCCAAGCTGTGGGAAAGCAGGTTGTCTGAGCTTATTTTAACCTACTAGCAGTTATGTTTTGAACTTCGCTGCGTCCCAGGATGATGTAGATTCTGGCTGTGCTGGGCTGATAACCTGTTATCCACCCAGAGCCAGTTTGGAGAGCTGATCCATCAGGCTGAATGCTGTCAGTAGTTAATCTGCCTCATCGCAGGATTACTTTGGTTTTATCAGCCCTGTGATAATTCTCTAATGCGAACAGGAAAGTCCGGTTATCACTTGAGCACCACCTAAACTCCCTGTCCTGCCCTGAAGGACGACAGGGGAGAAACCCAGCCTGCTCTGAGCGTGGGCGCTGATGTGGGCGGGAGAAAGGGGGGCGTAGTCCCTTTCACTTCAAACCTAAAAGCAGCAGGTGCCTATCGAGTATTGCTCACGAGGCTAGACTGACAGTGGGACGCAGAGCTGGCTCTCTTTCCCGGGAGTGTGCCTGGAACTGACGGGGCTGGCCCGGAGCAGGGGCCTCACTCCGACAGGAATTCTGTTTCCTGCTTCACACGGGCTTCTGGGAAGCACAAGCGCATTTTTTCCCTTTGTTTCCTTTTTACAACACCTGGAGGTGGGGGCTGGCAAAGCGGCACCATGTCACACCGGCTTCAGACGGGTGAAATGCGATCCTGAAGGCGTGGCGTGGCCGCTTTCATGCTTTGTTTTTGTTAAAATGAATTTCTTTATTTTTTCAACAGAGAAGCACAAAGGTGGCTTTCACTGCGACGCTCAGTGGCCCTGTGATTGGGGCACTGTGTGCTGCGGTGCAGGATCAGAATTTCATAGTGTGTGACCTCCCTGGCAGAACTGCATGGGATTTTTTCATATCCCCATATTTCCAGTCCATGGCTCTCTTTATTACAACTAGTTCTGCAAACGCTTGAGCATAGAAATTGAATTTGCATGCTGCTGGACTGCTGACTCTGATGCACCCTCCTGTTGTGTTCTGCACGTTTGTCTGATCTTTGGGTGAAGCACAGGTTGCTCTTGGTTAGTGAATTATTGTATTTACAAACCCAAGAGCCCTAGCGAGTGCAATTATCCTTTTATTCTGGTACAGAGGGCTCTAGTCTTTGTCAAGCTAGTCATTAGGCAAATACAAGGAAACTCTAGATCCTATTTACCCAGCTGCTGAGCAACTAATAGAAAGCATTTCATTTGCTTAGACCGAGGTCTGTAATTCTCTACCTAACAGCCAGAAGTAATGATTTTCTTGTTCACATCATTGTTCTAGTCTTTTAATGCTTCCAGTTTACTGAGCAGAAATGTGCACTTGATCATTTCTGTGATGCGTTCAAGTGAGGAATGGTATTGTTTTCATTATAGAAAGGAAATAGGCCAGTCAGGATAAAAGCACTTTTACAGTGTTTTGGAACATATTATAATTCTGTTTTTGCTGGATTTGTCTTTTCTGGTAGATTATTCTTTCCTGCTTAAGCAAAACCAAGAGTGCTGCAGTTTAATTGTGCGTATTAGGCTGTGAGTGTCACCTGAAATTTCTAACAGAGAGATCTGTGAAGGAGTCACAGAAAACATTGGTATTTTTTATTATGTAATGTAGGATCTTTGTGAGAGTAATTTTGCTAGATTTAAAATCACTGATAATTAATCTGGAAGAGTGGGGTTATCTGAGAGCAGTTGTAAGTTTTTTTTTCTCAAGTTTAATGAATATGTATGCCCGATTTCAATCATTTTAAATAGTACATGCACTGCTAATATGCATTGCCAGCAGCCAGTCTTACTTGTAGTAATAATAAAAATCATAAACACTGGAATTTGTTTTGTAATCTAATCTAGTTTTCCACAGTGCTGTGGATAGACAGCTGCTTGAATTGTTCTCTTTTCATGACTTTGAAATCGGAACAGGCCGTCTCTCTGTGCTTCTGTCAAAGTGCGTTACACAGTGCAGATCAGAGAGCCACGTCAGCAAGCCGCCAGCAGGGCGGCTCACAGAGCATGTGCAGGCCCTGCAGCTGGCACACCTGGCCCACCTGGCACACCTGGCCCACCTTCCTCCTTCACTGCTGGCCTCTCCAGGGAGACCCTGTGCCCGTCCTGCTTCTCCTCCTGCTGCTGCGGCAGCTGCACGTCCCTCTTCACCTCCCTGCTGGGTCTGGCACCAGGCCTGCTCCGGGCCGGGGGGTGTGCCCTGGGGCTCCACTGACGTCCGGAGGGCAGCTCTCCTGTCTCTGGTGTCGACGGCCCGCCGGGGAGCTCAGAGCCAGTGCCCGGTGGCACGGGAGGCCCGCCAGTCCCAGTGCACTCCTGTTCTCCAGCTGTGTGCTGCCGGTCCCCTCCGCTCGCAGTCACGGGCTGGGGTTCCGTGTGACCCGGTTCACTGAGCGGCCCCTGGGGGGCCCCCTCCTGCTTGGCCATGTCCTCACAGTAGAAGATCGATTTCCCACATGGCATCTCCCTGGGGAACCCCCACTTGTGGTCTTTGCAGTGACTGCAGAAGGAAATGTACAGTAGTTGGAATAAAACATGTGCGCTAGTGTTGGGCATCATTGTGCATGGATAGTTTCCATTGTAATAGTGAGATATAATTCTTAAAAGCTTTGTATAAACGCACATGCCATACTTGGAACCTTATGCAGAAGAGCCTGCAGGTATTTCTGTAGGCATGCAATCAAAGGTTTTTTATTAAGCAAATCAAGGAGGAATAGGAAGGAATGCTCCACTGAGGCGTGAAAAGAATGGCTGTGGTCAAGAAGAGAGTCACGGATCTGTGACTCGGGTGAGAACAAGCGTTGAGTGAGAAATGTTAGACTTGGGCACCGTGGAGGTGGAGAAATGTCACCTGTGACACAGACCAGGGCAGTTCAGTACCACGGTGACTACAATAAAAGGATGATCTAAATACGTGCTGGATACAACATGCTGGTTGTATTGTTTGGGGATAAAAATGGTCTGTTTAAGGTTTTAACTGGAGTGTATTAAGTGTTAAAAATGGAGCTGAATTCAGTTAAGTCCAATGTGGTCATTGTTCCAGACTATTCCAGATAATTTCCCTTGCATTCTTCTTACTGTATCTGCTGCAGTGTTTAGATGCATTTGATTACTGACTTAACATCAGACAGCTTTTCTGTGTTTGTGCCTCTTCTTCAGTTATGAGTGGATATGGTGAAGAGAAAGCAGTTTAGACGAACTCACTATGCATTGTAAATTAGCTTTTTTTAGGTAATTAAACAGCACCCTACCAATTTAACAGGTAAATTACAAAATTAGTTCCACCTTGAATTAAAATTTCTAGTTTTAAAGTAGAAAGTCTAAAAACGTTATATGGAAATAAAAGCAAAAGTAACCTTAGACCCCTCTAAAATTCAAATGAAACTTTTTAAACTTGCCTGCAAGACTGGCAGCTATCGGCTTCGATTCAGCTTGCAACTGTTGTAGCCCAGCTACAGCTCTTGCGCTCTCACAGCACTTTTGTAAATGGTAACATCAAATTAACTCCTCATCGATCCTGAAGAATGCCGACAGGTTCCCGGAGAAAGATTAACTATTTGGCATGCGTTAGTTCTTTAACAAGTACAGGAGATGCAGGACAGTGTTCAGCAAGCGCTGGGGAACCATAAACAACTTCTGGTCGCCTAGGATACAGCTGCCGTGGCAACAGTTACTAATTGTAGATGGATTCTGAGAACTATTTGTAGGACAACTTCCTCAAGGAAGTGCACACTGCACACGGTCACTCTTCACTGGGCTTGCAGCCATTCATTATTAAATATCACGAAGCCTCTGTCCTAGCACTGAAGCGCTGGAGTACTGAGTATAGCAGTGCTCTATAGCTCCTGTTATTTGTATAAAAACAGTACATTGACCTATACCATGTGTATAGCTGATTAGATTGTGTCCAGTAGAGAAGCTTCAGGTGCTTTAGGTACCATGAAAATCCATTCTGACAAGAATAATTCTGAATTGTGGGTGAAAAACAACCATCCACACATTCTTATGTATTATTGTGTGTCTTCTCTTCGTGAGTGCTAAGCACCTGTTTCTGATCTTCCAAGCAGTTGAAGTACTTTGGCAGGTCCTCAATTATCGAAAGATGTGTCTTAATTCAAATCACTCTTCAGCATTTAGTAAACACACGCATAACCTGCTCACTTCAATGTATATGCCAAACAGCAGTTGCTGCAATAACACAGCCTCTTCACTGAAAACAGCCTGTGATGCTAGAGTTCTGGGCAGAGAGCAGACATCAGTGCTCTTCTGCAATCTCTGCTGTTCCCTGTGCTGTTGTGCTGGTGCAGAAAGGCACATGTGCCTGCCTGCTTCCTGTACTTTTCAACGGCTGACCCTTTGAGGCACCTAGACAAGCAACAAGCACCTCACAAAGAAAGATGGCTTTCACTCACACACTTCAAAAGCAGCATCAGGTGATTTCATGAGGCTGGAGCAGCCACACAGCGCTTTGTAGTGAGGCTACTGGAGCAGAGTGGCTGCTGTACTATTTTAAATTCAGCGGGGGTGACCAGCAGCTGGAGGACATCATTCTGAAACAGTTCTTTTATGTGCAAAAGTGAACATCAGTACACACTCGGGCCTCACAACAGAAGTGCTGATGAGCTGTAGAAGTGCGGCTGGTCGCGGTGTAGAGGTTAATTAGAGACTGGAAGCCACCCTGTCTCATGTATGTATGCGCCCTGAAGGACCAAATACTGACCTGATGCAGCTGCCGGACAGCCAGGTTTCGATGGACTTGAAGTGGTACTTCACATGCCCGTAGGAGGAGGAGGTGAACTTGTAGGAGTCGAAGACCTGCACTGTGCCCCTGCGCCAGCGCGCCCCCAGTGTGCCCTCCCCGTCTCCCAGCCAGATCTCCACGTGCACGATGTCATGGATCTGCCTCTTCACTGGAACACAGCGCCACAGACCACAGGCGTGACACGAGCAGCACAGAGCGCCCTCAATCAAAATGATCTTCCAAACCAGGCTGTGGGTGCTAACATTAAGTACCTGCATTTGTAGAAAGTTGGCCTCCTTCATCAGAAATAATTTTATCACACATAATTAATACAGCATTATTGGTATATAATACATATTGGTATATGATGGTATAGGAGTTAGTTCTGCTGCCTTACAGCTCTTGGATTGTCGGTTTGATTCTGGCTTAGGGTACCTGCTGTATGGAGTCTCCTTCAGTATGTTCTGTCTGCTAATGGGTGGATTAATGGAAATACAGTTCGTTAAACTGATCATATTTGTCAGTGACACCTCTTCTAAGCTGATGGAACACTTATCCATCCCAGCCAGTAACACCTAAAATTAATATGTTTGAAAGACAGGGTGCCAGTTATGTTGTCTGTCAGCAAAAATCTAACACAATAAACTGCAGCTTGTCTAAATTTTTTGTTAGTTTCTGCCAGTGCTTATTTATCACTGTATGAGATAGATGAACATTTAGTAGATACCTCTGCTGTCAGTCTTTGTGATATAAGTGTATTTCAAATTGTTTTATAATTTGTTTAATTTGAAACATTAAATACTGTACATAGGAAAACTTTTAAGATATTTTGTTTTGCATTTTAGGAACATATTTCTCTGGCATTTGTGCCTGAGATTTACGGTACATGAACAATCCGAAAGGAGTAGCCATGGTTTTGGGATCCGTATGTGATGAATGAAGGTTTTAGAAAGCAGAACAGGGTTTTTGATGTGTCATGAGAGTTTGATTGAAAACAGCTTCTGTTTTATCAGACTCTGTACCCTTTACCGCTCTCCCTTCACTCCCCTGGACTCCTGCGGGAGGTTGGCAGGGTTTGCTTGACAGTGAAGAGAAGCTCATGGTTATTGAGCTGTTGGCTGTTATTTAACCTGGACCAGGCCCAGCACTTTGGGGGTGCTTTAGGGCACCAAGCCCATTTTGTTTAGATATAGAGTCACCCCAGTTCATGCTGCTGGACTGATGATTCTGATGCACCCTCCTGCAGTGTTGTGCTCTTTCCCCTGCCCTTTGGGTGAAGCCCAGGTTGCTTTTGGATACTGAATTCATAAGGAATGTTCCAACTATTACACGCCTGGTGCTGGCCACACCCTAAAAACCGCTGTGGAGTGCCTTTGAGCTTGGTGCCAAACCTGGACAGGACCTAGACTGCTCTGGCTTTAATTCCAGGAGTGCATGAGGGCTGAAGTCATGTGAGGACCTGTTACTGTGAAGGCTGAGGTCATGTAGGAGTGTGAGGGCTGTTACTGTGAGGGCTGAGGTCATCTAGGAGTGTGAGGGCTGTTACTGTGAGGGCTGAAGTAGGTCCCCGAGATGAACACCAGATCTCCTGGCTTCATGTCCTCGTGCTTCTCCAGGGTGAGTGGCAGCGTGTCGTACTGGTAGGCCTGGTTTCCTGGCCCGATGACGAAGCCAAAATCCTCACTCAGATCTCGCACCGCCTTTCGCACCAGCCCACAGCAGTCCAGGAACAGGGGGGACTCGTACTCCACGGCTGCAGTGAAGCAATCATGGTAAAAGCCATGTAAAAGCAGTAAAGATTCAGGGGAAAACGTAGTACAGGCTGTGACACACCCTGACAAAGCAAATTCATGGGGTCTGTATAGTAAACTTAGTAAACTGTGGGAGGACTACTAGAAGAGGGGTGTGGAACATCTGCTCCCTGGAGCTTACTCCCAGGCTCCTGGTACTTCCTGCTGTACGGAGTTCCGATGTAACTCTTCGCCTGCGTCAGAAACTTCATCCGCAGTCTCCACCTCTCCTCCGGGTCCCTCAGGTGGCCACGCGCATTCTCCCTCATCCGTCTCAGCCTCTTCAGGTTCTCCTGAGCAGGAAGAACAGTAATTCCTGATGAGCTCGAGCGCAGCAGGTGAGCCGGTTGTGCTGCACCAGCGGTTAGTGATGCGAGTTTGAGGGGCGGGGGAGGGCGGGAAGCCGATCTGTGGGACATTCTGGAGTTGTTCCTCTGACGGTCCGTGGGGATTCGTTAGGATTTTGAGGACCTGCTGTCTCAAGTCAGAGCATTTAGTCAGTCTTTCCTTCCTGGAATTATTTCTCATTAGATATAATTAGTCTTGTGTAAATTATGAAAGCAAAGACTTGATCATCCTGATGTGTCACTGCTAAGTGGTAGCTGTGACTCTACCAGCCTTCCTTTTATGTGTGTATAAATCTAGCAGCTAGGAATGTCACTCATTTTCCAAGTGTCAGCTTTTTACGCAGTATTTGAAGAATCACCATTTTAAAATCAGTTGATTTAAGAAAACCTTCAGTTTACAATCTCTTCTTACAGCATGGCGATATGAAAGTTTGATGATTAAATCAATAAGATTTAAGTTGAGATACTGAATTGTAAACAGAGGACAGTTGTCCAGTATTACACATATTCAAAATTGAGACCTGAAGAAGGCTCCACGGCCGAAACGTTGTGTTTTCTTTCTTCCTTTTTTTCAGCATGGAATAAACCTATTGTTCCTTTGCAGCCTACGCATGCTGACGCAGCTACCCACCTGAACATATTCAAAATAATGTCATATAAAATGTTGATGGCATCACCTCTGCTTCTCTTTTTGTTAATGCCTTTCTTTTATTATTGGTTTCGCTGACATGCTTATCAAGGGCAACTCTGAGTGCTCAAGGGAAAGTTGCCTACAGTCAGTCACAGTCATGTGCATAGAACAGTCTGAAGGAACCACATCACGATGTTGGGGGTCATGTGGAGAGCAGGTAGCTTCTCACACATGTTCTGGTCCTGCCCGGAGATACAGCAGTAATGGCAATTCATACAGCTAAAGTAGATCTTAATGAGACAGGAAATTTAGTCACGCCTTTTGAATTCTCTGTATTATATCTGGGAAATGTTCCCTTTGATCACATTGATCCAAAAGATAGACATAACTAGGAATTCTCCTAGCTGCTAGTCAACGGGCAATCACAAGAAACATTTGAACAGTGGATTGATATTGTGAATGGGCTTTATATAATGCAAAGGATAACATTTACTCTCAAATTACAGTCCAAAAAGTTTAGCAAACAATGCTTAACCAGAATAAAATCTATGAGTTTGTTTTTCTGTAGTGACCCAGTGGAGGGACTCAGTAGCTTGAGAAAAGGCTAGATGAGTCACAGAATTCTGGGTGATTTCTTTACTAGGATATGGTATTGAGAAATACACTTTTCTGTGCCTCCAACTATAAATAGACCGAAAGGCAAAACCCTTTTTCTCTGTTAGAAACAAACTAGTCCGTCTGGTTTCTGAGCTGCAGGCAGCCCTGCCTGTATAGAGAGCAGTAATTATGGCTGCACTCCTTTGTTGATCTGGGAGAAGCCACCTGAAAGAGGCTCCTGAGGAATTCGCTTCCAACACCAGCGCGGGTCTTTGCATTTGGAAAGTGCGGTTTTAATAAGGCACTTGGTTATTTGTGAAAAATCCCTTTACTGTTGTTGCAAATTTTAGGAAAAAAGAAAAGTAAAGTAAATTTATGTTTCTTTCATTGCTGTTGCAGAATAACTTGACGGCACAGAGGTCCACAATTGGCCATTTAAAGAGTTCTGCTGCTACAGAATGCAAAAACATAAGAAAGGTTGGAGGAAATAACTAGCCCATTTGGTTGCTAGTAGTTAGTTGATCCTAGAATCTTATCCAGTCTCTTCCTGGAGGAAGCCAGGGTGTATCAGCTTCAACAGCTGGATAACTTCTTCCAATGTCCCATTACACTTTGTGTGAAGTACAGTAGGGTCTCTTGTTCTCAGATGTTCTGTGTTCCACATCTTCTAAAACTATTTTACATTTCAATTAGGTCTGACTAAAAACAGAACTATCTCAAAATAATTTTAGTTCTGCTTCATGAACTGGAAAACAAGTCAATCAACAAAACAGAATTTAAAGTGTGCTAAGATTCTGCTGAGTAACACTGAATTAATATTCTTATATGGGCAGACAGATGGACATACTCTTTCAAATCCATGCTCTATCAATCTTGTTTACAATATTAAGCAAAAGTAGGCAGAGCCAGTGTATTTATGTGAATTGAGCTGTGCTGCTTCACGTAGTTCATTGCCAGATAAGAGCAGTGAATGCAGAGCTGACCCTTGGAGAGCCCCGTGCCAGAGGAGGAGGTCTCAGCAGGTGGTTCGCTTGTTTGCTCTCAGTGCCAGCAGGCCAGTAACAGGACATGCCCCCTGGCTCTTCGAGCTCTGCCTCACTGTTGCTGGGGAAGAGACACTGGGCTCCGTGTTAGTTAGTCCTGACACAGACCTGAGTGGACAGTGGAGGTGTTTGCGTGCATCCCGAAAAATGCAAACATGCCAATTAACGCCAATTTACCCATGGGGTATATGTATATATGCGTCATTATGAGCTAATTAAGGTTTTTAACGAGAGGAAGTCATTAGATCCATCTAACTGATTTGGCTGCTAGCCGCTAATTGGACTTGTTTCAGATGTTTCTTCGGGCATCTTGGGGATCGTGCTTCACGACCACAAGGACTGTTTGTGTTGTCACATGTCGCGGTGCAATTCTAATTTCAGGAATTATTCATTACAGTTGAAGTTGTAGTAGCTTTAGCAGGACATCGACATTACTGTTCATGTGTCTGTATGTTAAGGAGGAAATTGATCCTATTCTGTGCATCAGGCATGCACAGCTGCTGTGACTAGTTACTCAGTTTCAGAGCCTCTTACTGTCAGGGTTGTAAAGCCTTATGAGCAAATAATAAGCGTTAATCCTCTAGCCTAGCAGTCGGCCACACCCGAGCAGCGTTCAGACACTCGCAGCATCCGGGAGCACCGTCGTCTCCCCTGACGTCAGCGGCAGGGCCAGCGATTCTGGAATCCAGGCCACGGCAGCCCCCGGCCCGAGGAGGAACCTGCCCCTCTGGACCCAGCGCTGATGAGCCTTCTGCTTGGTCAGGATCTCAAACCCTCAGCTCTTTATTTCTCAAGATTGCGATTATTCCTCATTCCCATGTTACTTTATCTTACTACCTTAGAAAGCTGTTTGGATTCAGGTTTATAGTGGCAAATGGCTGAAAAGTTTTATTACTTTATAAGTAATGTAATCTTTATATATAAATATTAAGATATTTGCATTTATTAAAAGCTTTTTGTGCTCCCCAGATTTATATAGATATATAAATAGAAAGCTAGACAGAAAGATTAGTGCACAGTGCATTAGCAGGATTTAGGCTTAAGTGGTAGAAATCCCTTCATTCTATTGTTTCGTGTGTTGAATCAGATTGAGAAACAGCTGCAGTCTACAATAGGTGCCAGAAAACTGATTCCGTTAACTGAAATATCTGTCTTACTCCAGCTCCTCTCCCGCCCTCCTCCCCTGGACATGCAGTCCCACCCAGTGAGGTGGGCTGCACAGGGCAGTGTAAACAGTGACTAGTAGTCTACTTCTCTGTTTCCAGTGAATGGTGGTGTAGGAAGCAGTGATCTTTGATCTGCTGTGTCTAGTTGCTCTGTTTCAGAGCTGCTTACAAAAAATGTCGAGCCCAGTTCGTTCCTTCTGTGCTGTGAGTCATATCAGGTCGTTGTACTACGGATGTCCAGTGTCTCCCTGCTCCTAACACCTGACAGCACAGTTAAAAATAACACAAACTCTAGACAAAATAAGATGCTATAGTGCTGCCAGTTAGTCATTTCACAGATGCTTTAATCCAGAGTGTATTACAAAGACTGGCAGCGTCTCTGAATCAGTAGTGGGAACAGAGCCTCTGACAGCAGGTCCTCAGGCTGGTGTCTCACCTGACAAGGCACCAGGAGGTTCCCCAGCTCAGCGGCACAGGTGGCACAACCAATACAGCCGATCTGCATCATAACGTGTGCACTCTAGGTGTTCCTGTATACCAGGAGTTGTCAGCACTTTGCTCCAGTCAGTCCACAATTACGGAAGTGATTTTGATGCTTTCTACAGGTGGGGTCAACGCACGAGTGTAATCTTGCTTGAAAAACATGAATCATTTTCTGTGAAGATGTCCTGGGTGCAGTCGTGGTGTGGCTGATATTCAGATTCTGGTGGTGCTGGATTCTTGTCAATAGTGCGTGTCACCTCATGCTGGGAGGGTTGAAACCACATCTCACAGATCAGGGACGACTAAGTGAAAGTGAAATTAGGTTTCATGCAATTATTAATATAAGGAACGTGTCACTCTTTGTTTGAAGGAGGGCAGCCAGGGCCAGACTAGGGAGGGGGAGTGAGAGCTGGCACAGAGCTCAGAATATTGCGACAGTTCCTCTCTGCTGGAAATTGACTGCTTTCCATTATCACAGACAAGGGCCCTCCCTGGTGCTTCTCCTAAGCCTGTTATTTGATATTAGGTAAAGGGAGAATATTTCTTTAAGGAGAGTTCCACGTTTTGCTTTGTCAAACCATTAAAATGCAACGGCAACTACAGAAGAAGAAAGCAAGCAGATGAGCAAACTCGTCTGTACTGTCTCATCTGCCCTGACCTCTGGAGACTAAATTAAGGAGTAACATGAAAGCTAATGTATCCTTTTTATCTCAGGATAAAAAGAAATGATAAAAGACCAGAAATCCTTCATTTTCAAAGAAACATAGAAAGTGGAAATGAAGGTTTAATTCACAGCATATTTAAAAGATAAATCTACAGTGCACAGTTATTTAAAATAACTATACATTTTGCATATTATTTTGTATCTTGGTTGTTATTCAGTTCTCTATTGTTTAGGTGTGTTGCAAAGAATTAATCACCAACTGTTAATGATAACTACTCTTGTCAAAAAGCCTTTTTTAGAGACCTGCTCTTCAGAACTCAAACCTGTAACCTCTTCTGGTTCCACGTAATTCCCTTCCTTAATTTGTGGCACAGTTCCTAACTACACAAACCACCAACACGCAAAGCTGCTTGAAGATGGCCCACGCATTCTTCGTCACAGCGCTCTGCCTTGACAATCCCTGTGGCTTAGCCCTCGCTGACTGCACGCGAGAATCCGGTCTGGCCGCCCGCGGCGTGTCTGTGCACGTTGCACCGTCTTCCAGTCCGCCCTTTTGGAGTTCCTCTGTGACCCCTGACCCCTGACCCCTAACCCCGCCCCCTGGGTTCACTGTCTCTGCCCTGCACTCTGCACTGCCCTCACTCCAACTGTGAGGGGAGCCCAGGGGTCAGTGACAGACGGGGGGGCGGAGCCTGGCAGCCCACCTGGCAGCAGTGCAGGTCACACTCTGCTACCTGGGCCTGAACTGACAGTTGAATCTCTCCTTTGTCATAATCATGTTTGATTACATAGAGGCGTACTTTGCCTGTGGAAGGTGTTCAGAAGACATGGAAATGTGCTCATTCTTGGACAAAAATGATCTATCCGCAGCTTTTCATGCGTATCAGGACTATATACCAAGATACCCCTCCAGTCTGCAGAGACTGCTGATGGCTGATGGCTGTTCCTTAACTGCTCTTTAGACAATTGGAAAGATCAATATAGCAGATATGGCACCAGTCCTGTTAAAGTGCAGAATTGGAATGGGGCCACACGATATCTTCTAATATCTACTTTATCTACTGGAGAAAGATATGTTTTATTTTGAAATAAATTCCGCTTTGCACTACTGCTAAACAGTAAAATGGTATTTGGAGTGTTTGAAGCTGAATATGATATTTTACAGAACTCGATGGAAACCCAGTGAATGGGATGAAAGGGTAATAACCCTCCTGTTGGTGATTTAGCGTACAGATCATCTTGTGTCGTCTGCATGTGGAGAGGCTTCAGGGCTGGTGTCCTGCCCGTGGACGATCGCTTGCGTCTGTCAGAGAGGTCTCAGAGTGCGGAGCATGACAGGGACAGGACACAGGATCAGCAGAATGGATATTTACCAAGCTGTGTCTAAGTGAGCACAGAATGTTGTCTAAACATTTCAGGAATTAGTGTCACAGGGGCTCTGCCATTTAAAATTTACTTTTGCAGCCTCAGAGCCGGGGATACCCTCTCCAGGGGTAAAGAACTGCAGCTTACGGAAGCTCCCACTGGCATCTCCAGAACTAGACTGCACTTGCCCAGAGCCACAACAGGTCAGACTTCTGATAATGCTAGGTGTCAGGTTAGAGTTATCTGTCAGTCTGCATGCTCTCAAGGCTAGTGACTGAGGCCTGGCCTCTTCCCTCTACTCACTGCAGCTTCATCTGGACAGAAACACTCTGTTTTTCAATGTACTGTACAAAGCACAACTTGTTGTCGTTGTTTATTTTTGTCTGCGCTTTCTACTTTAAGAACTGTGTCAGCTTTGTCAAACTGTGTTTATTTTCTTTGTGGAATAACAGGCTCTGAAGTTCCCTCAGCCATGCATCTCTCACTGCAAAACAGAATGTCAGATGAGGAAAGCATATTGATGTCTGTACTCTTTGAAGAGGGAGTATTCACCGAGTTACTCTGCCTCGGTCTCAACATAAAGAGTTTGAGGTTTATTCACAAAAACAGATGGTATGTCCGTGCTGCCCTGTTATAAAACCATAACAGTTTTCTGACCTTGTTTCTAAAGCCCCAGTCAAGAACACGAGCAGGAAGTGACAGAAAATTACAGACTTGTGTCAAAGCAATAGATGTCAGTGTGCAAATGAGACTTAATGGAACTGTCAGAGAAGCTCTCTGTGGTACTGAAACAGCTTGTGGGATTGAAAATAATATGACAGGAAGGCAAAGACAGTCAACACTTCATGATGTTAAGGGGGGAGCTTGTGGAAGTGACAGAAGAACTAACTGAAGTGTCTGTGTGGGAAGAGAAAAAGCATATGGTGTGATCACAGCTGACCGTCTAAACTTGGTTTGAAAATTGTGAGTTCATTTTGGGAAATATTGGAAATTCTGCCTATGTAAACGTGTTGCATATGGCACACACTGGTAAAAAAGTCAGCAGAAAAAATCACAAGACTTAATCAGCACATCACAGTTCATTTTATACTACACAACCAGAATCGCTGGTCAATTACACTATTTGTGTGTACAAGTAGGCTTAAATCTGACCTTAGTATTAGTTGTTGATTTTGTCCTGATTATTTCAGGATTGTGTACTATTATTTTTTCGCTAGGCAGTGTGATTATGGTTTTGTCTTCTGCCAGTTTAAGAACAGTGACATTTATTTTAATTACATTGTGCTGCTGGCTCGTGTGTGGAAAACTTGAGCACAGAAAGAGGGCCAGAGTCCATGAAAGAGGGAGGTCTGTGTCGTGGAGGAGCTAGATGCAGTTTTCCCCCTGGAAGAGATGGGCGAGCTGCCTCACTGCAAGATTACATTCAGATAATGGATGCTGCGTTTGTTTCAGGACAGCCAGTGGGCAAACAACAGTACACCAGACAAATCTGAATTAAAGCACCCTTGAGTTTGAATATGGAGAGGTAAGAGAGAGCCCACTGGCGCGGGCCCCTCTTCACTGTGAAATAAATCTGTAGTTCATTGGCTGACATCGTGAGTCTGTTTTTTTTGGTCTTCTTTGTTGTGGGTAACAATGTGGTCTTGGCAGGAGAGAGAGGTATTTAAAGGGAGCACTGTTAGCAGTAACCTGATCGCTCACTGCAGAGTCAGAGCGTTCTGCCTGCCCAGGGACACTGCACACTGGCGCAGAGCAGAGATGGCGGCAGGTGTTTTCTCAAAGGCCTTCCAGAAAAGAATGCTGACTTTACTGCCTTTACACATACATGTCGTTGTTAATTATGCCAGCGAAAGAAGTTGCAGAGGTCATATACTCACAGAACTGCAGAAACCAGTAACTGTTGTGTGAATACAGATCATATACTGTATGTGTAGATGTATAAATTTTGAAGTGTGGTTCTAGACCTTTCAGTTACTCCAAAACAAACTGCTCCATATGGTGCCGATTGGGGAGTACAAATCGATCTAGAGAGTAGACCCTAGTTTGGAATGTTTTATTCTTGAAGCAGGCGCCTCCTGGATCAATGTGTTAGTGTGATGCCCAGTGAAAATGTAAAGAAAGGAGCTTGCAACAAAGACAAACTAATAAAGAACAGCAGCCTGCGTTGTGGAGTTGTTTTTTTATTTCATAATTCTCCTAATGGCCATTTCCATGATACAATAATGCACTGGGCTTTGTTTTGAGTGTTTTGCTTATCTGCGGTGTTTGCATTGTAATCTCAGCGCCTCACAAGCCTGTGGCTTGATTACATCTTCCTGTTCCCAGGGTTTCCTCCTTGTATCCTATGGAAACCGCCACCGGGGCTGGATTGGAGGTTGGGTGGTTCAGGCCCTGATTTGATTCCAAACCCTCCCGTGACTCTTTCTCCTGCTCAAGAGTTTGTCTTTCGGTTTTGGCTCCTTAAAGAAAGGACATTGCTGTGTTTCCACTAGCTGACTGTTGTGTACAGCTGAACTGGATCTGCAGAATAAGTAGGCTCTGTAAAATTTGCAACAATTTCATAGCTTACTTTTTTCGGCTTGGTCACAGCTGTATTTAGCAATATCTTGGATCAGACTGAATTTGTGTTTGGATTGGTCGCTTATTAAAACATAGCTAGTTTGTTTGCATTGCAGTTGCTGTTGTAAACGACTTGTATTGCTTGTTCACAAACATGGAGTATTGATTTTTTTTTGCTGGCTGCACTTGTGGGACTGAATGTGATGAGTGAATGGTTGATAATAATAATAATAATTGCTTACACTTATATAGCGCTTTTCTGGACACTCCACTCAAAGCGCTTTACAGGTAATGGGGACTCCCCTCCACCACCACCAATGTGTAGCATCCACCTGGATGATGCGACGGCAGCCATAGTGCGCCAGAACGCTCACCACACATCAGCTATCAGTGGGGAGGAGAGCAGAGTGATGTAGCCAATTCATAGAGTTGAGTATTGGAATTGAGAGGTATTCATTTTCAAAACACCTGACCGTTAGGATAACATGCACAGTGGCATCCATACTTTTTACTTGTAAAAAAGAAACAGCAATTCAATCAAAATATATTTTTCACATTTTATTATTTGTATTACAAGAGACATACAAATGTACCTGATGAGTGTGCACTTCCATCAGGTTGGAAATTAATGCCAAAATAAAACCTAAGCATTTGATTAGGAGGCTTGGAGATCTGCCAGACAGCATACCACAGAACTGCACTTCTGCACTGCCAGAGAGCGAAGCTATTCGGACAGCCTGCTCGGCTGAGTCATTCTAGCTCGGAATTTGGTAACCATGACGACTAAAAGGTCTCGTTTCCAGGACTAAATTTTTTTTTGAGGCAGGGATAAATAATGAGTGTATTTAAGATATAAATTTTCTTTAGCCTCCAAATTGCACATCAAAAATTAATTCCAAAATTACACTTGGCAGTTTTCTACCTCACACGCTCTTCAGATACCATGAAATCTCAGCCATCTGTATGCAGTTGAGCGTGACCACACATTAAAAAATGTGAGAATAAGACCAATTTGCAAGATAGACATTCTGCTATTTTTCTCCAAATACCAAGGCTTCCTTTCAAGCCTGGCTTCACTAGCCCTGAATTCACAGCAGGGTGCACACACCAAGTCCTGCTTTATACTGACGCTGAGAGAGGAGTGGAAAAATCTGAATACAAATATCAGGGCGCGAGGAGAATGTAGCCGCTGAGTGAGAGCGGAGACCTGGAAACCACAAGTTGAAAAGCACACAAAGTGAGCACAACAGTGGAAGCAGCCATCGATCCCAGCTGAGCAGCGGAGGGCTTGTTGTTGAGCACACTGAATCACAGGTGCAACAGCAGGGACAGGATTACTCGTTTTAATGATGAGTAGGTGGAAACTTCTACAAAACATAATAAAATGCTTCATACCGTGTTTTTGGAGCAGTAATTCTAGAATTAAGCTTCCATCTCCTGCACCCCTCCTGATCTGTGATCCAGGTAGGCTCGAGTCTGGGTCCTGTCACTACTCGCTAGCCAGCAGGGAAGGGCTGATCTCAGCCAGAAGGACTCCCAGAGACACAGCCACCCCTGCAGCACCCTGGTCTGTTTCACTGTTTTATTTCCTTGTGCTCAGAAGGCAAAGCAGAGAAAACAGAAAAAGCAGTGGGATCTGTGACAAGGTTACCCAGCATCGGCCGTACTGCAGGTGTGCAAAGACAGCGCATTGCAGAAGATCCAGCGGGCTCGGGGCTGTCAGTGCAAACTCTGACTCAATGCACTTGGAAGAGCTCTGTAAAGCGTGCCAGTCTTCCAGTGCAAGGTTCATAGTTCATTTAGCCACCATCATCATCGTCATCATCATCTTTGCCCGTTAAAAGACTGGACGCGCTGGTCTGTCTGCCATTGGCCGAGAAAGCGAAGCGTAGGGATTGTGCCACGTAATGAACGGCATTACCAGACAGTATTAGACAGGAATAGCTAGATCTAACCTTGTCTGGTAAGACGTCTATCAACAGGCAGGTCATGCTTTGGCCTCCGTGACCTCTGAGCTACACCTGGAGAAGACAGGATTCTGGGAAGGAAAAGGTGAAACGGGAGGCAGTTAGGGGAGAGCGAAGCTGCAGAGAAGTGGCTCTCTCTCTCTAAAACCAGCTCATGGAGACAGATTCTTCTGGGGAAAGGATTAATCTTGCCGGTAGCCTCTTCGTGAGCAGGCATGGCCAGATTATTGCAAGACAAAAAATGTAGAATCAGAAACATGTTCTCAGGAATGATCTTTTGAGAGCCTGGTTTAAGGAGATTGGGAGATAATATGTGGACTTTTTTCACAAGCCTTCAATCAAAAGACTTTTTATAAAAACAGACCTTTTTCTACAGTTACAGTGTGGCCCTCTTATCTCAATGAGGCAGGATTATTGATGCACCCAAATCCCAGATGGCCTTGCCTTGTAATCACACTGGGCTGGATTAGGTACACTATTACATCACAGACTGTTTTTAAAAACCTGAAAGGGAGTATTGAATAGATTGCATGAATTGTAGAGACAGAAGTCAGCTCATCAAACTGTCAAAACATGTACTGTAGCCTACACCTTGTACAATATATTACAATAAGATTTTTTATTCTAATAAACGTTAGGAAGTACCTTTCAGTCACTGCCTTGGTGTTAACTGTTAAATGGGAATTTAAAATTCAAATTTAAAATCTAATTCATTTAACAGTATTAACTTACGTTTAATACATGAAACGTGTTTTTGAGGAATAAACAGTAAGATTTAAAGAGTCAAAACAAAACTTTTAAAAACTTAATAAAACTGGTGTATCTGAGAGAAAACGCATCAATCTTGAGTTACATACTTAAAAATGTCATTAGACAATTACATTGGTTCCTGTTACCTGAAACTTCTCAATGAATATCAAATGTATGTGTGCTGATCCCGAGGATAACAACAATGACGCAGCCGTTGAAAAGACTACCCAGCACAATAGTTTAGTTAATAGCTATATATACATACAGTACAGATGCTCCACGGTTTCTTTGTTCTCTTTGTTCATTGGACTGAATGACAGGGTCCCTAAACAGGTCATGCTTTTTGATTCACACAAAAAATAGGAGAAGAAAAGCTCAGGGAACAGTGCAACAGCCCTGGGTGTGTACACGTACTGTAAGTCAAAGGTCAATGACGTCGCTTAATTAGGTAACCAGAACACAAAGGAGGAAGAGAAGAAAAAAGTGACATCATACCATTTCGTTCCTCTGTGACATATTTCATGAACACTCTGCTCTGCACTGGGTAAATAAAGGTGTAATTCAATATTTGCAGGTTAGTTTAATGTTCAACAGAGATTAAAACCCTTTTCACACTGAGCTGCGTCCCTTAGCAAACACTGCTAGACCGTCAGCCACCTACTGTACCACAGAACCCTTTTAAAAGTTTAACCCCCCACCCCCATTAATATTGCCCTCAGTTCTTCTGAAAAGCAGCAAAAGGATAAAACTCAGATCGGAAGGATACATGAAGTATAAACAACAGGAGACAGCAAAAAATAAAGCATTAGTTAAAAAAGTTTTTTTCTGCATTTGTGCCCTGAATACACATGCATGTTTCCTGTCTCTGAACAGGCCACCATGTGAGGAACAGAGTGAAAGCAGTTTACACTGTAAAAAGCACAGGTATCAGAGGCGCCTGTGTCTGTGCAAGGCCAGCTCCTGCTCAGAGTAGGGCACCATCTTGTGATGCACTGGCGAGGAGAGAAGCGCCGGGCAGGGCTGGCAGTGCCCAGGGAGGAGAGGGTGCTCGGGGGTGGGGTACTTCCTGTCTGTCCTGCGCTTTGGTGCAGCAGCCCCTGTCAATAGCAGCTATTCTTTAACTAGGGCTGGGTGTGGCAGGCCCTATTAACGGGCCAGGATAGCAAATAAACCTCCAGGACAAAGGAGGGCCCACACCCTGCTGCAGCTTGAGCAACATGTTCTGTCCACATCCCACCCCGCAGAGGGGCTGGCGGGGCTTCGAACGCAGATCTGCATGTGAACGTAAGAGTGCAAGCTCTACGAACGAGGCTTCAGCTGCATGAAACTGCCAGTAATTAAAAAACAGTTACCTGTGCATTTGTTTTGGGCTGGAAGATTAAAAAATAACAAATGACAAAAGTAATAATGCATGAACACAGCAATGTTGTGTCAGCAAGGGGAATTATTCTTTTTTTTGAGGGCTCTCTCACCCAGTGCTGAGTTCAGGTTCCTATGAAGAGCATTAGCAGACGGATATTTGCTGGAACACAAAGACCTCCCCTGCCGCTGAAGTCTGCCTGTCCTCTGCGCTGGTCCTGGGCTGCACTCTGCTGCCTCTCTGACTGGCCAGTCACAGCAGCATGAGCCTGTAGCCCCACCACAGGTCCTGCAGTGCTCTGCTCACAGCCACAGCCATGACCACTGCAATACAACTGCACTGCGAGACTGCTTACAATCTGAATGATGGAGAACTCAACGGTACCTATTGATAAGAATAGTTTTCCAAATAGGTAACTTCTAAAAAATCATCATAGTTTCTGAAGGGAGTTTTCCCATCTGCAGGCCTGTTTGTTATGGCATCCGTAGAAGTGCTTTAACTGGACTGAAATGGTTTCTTTTCTGAAATTTTAATTTCCAGCATTATTGTTCCTCTCCATATGAGATACAGGGACTGTGGCTTTCATTTGTGTTTTTTGAATGTAAGCATATAAAGAAAATCGTAAGTATGTTTTAATAACGATAGAAAGGTTACAAAGGACAGGAGGCCATTTGGTAGTGATGAGTTAATTGATAGAAGGATCTCATTCAGATCTTTCTTGAGAGAAATGAGGGTATCAGCCTCAGCAGCATGGCTGGGTAGCTTGTTCCAACCCCCCACAACTTGCTGTGTAAAGAAGTGCCTCCAGTTTTAGCTTTTGAAAGCACTTCCACATTAATTCTTTCACATACACTGTAATTGTACATTTTTTAAAACACAATTATTATGATTCTCCTGCTATATTACCGGTGTCTCCCACTGATCTTTTAATTCTTAAAAAAGATTTCAGTACACAGTATCTGTTTTTAGTGTTGCTAAACCTCCTCATCCACCCCAGGTCCACCACCTTCCAGCCGCCATGGTCAGCATGACCACAGACAGAGCTGGTCAGTCCTGCTCTAGAGTAACAAGCTCTCCCCTCCACCTCTGTTCCTCAGGGGTGTGGAGAGCGTTCTGCTATTGCTCTACATCAGGTGCAAAGGCCGGGCTCAAAGAGGTCAGGGAATTTGCTGATCAGAAAAGCCCATGGCCTCAGAAGTGTGAAGTAAGTGTTGGAAAGCACTTTGGAACAGAAGAGTATAACGGGGCTTGGTAAAGTGTACTCAGAGCATAGTAACGGCATGGTAAAACTGCACCAGGGTAAACCTGCGTATGGGTAAAAGGACTGTTTTAATAATTCTGTGCTTCAGCCCTACTACTGACACACCTGCACACACTCACTTGCAGCAGCCAAAAGATTCGAAAGGCAGTGCCGTTAAAAAGAGGAAGACACGGCGAAAAATGGCAAGACAAACCGCGTGCTTTACCCTCTTTTAACAAGGCAAAGATGAGAACCCTGTCCACATGCCATCCACCCCAGCTGCGATCCCTGTGTTTGAAACGGCGCCGAAGCGCAGCTGCCGGGCAGCCCGGGCCCGGGAGTCGTGATGGCAGGGCCGGTGAGGGGCGGGAGTGCGGCAGCCCTTGGGTCACCCTGTAAACATCGTTACCAGACAGTGTTAGAACCCAGGTGTACAATCCAGCACTGTCTAGTAAGATGTCCATCGAGAGCCATGTCTATCCTCGCCAGGAAACAGGAGTTCACTTAGGAGTGCAGAAAAAATCCTAGGATCTCAGTGTGGGATTGTTTAATCAGACCCCATCTCTTTTCCTGAATGACATGCGTTTTTTATATTATCTCATGTCCTGAGCATTAAGGGAGAAATTTTATATGAACCATGTTCATATGAATAGACATATACAGCATAGTTAAAAAAGAAAAAGGATAATATGCTAGGCGTTTTAAATTCACTATCCTGTGAGCATTGATGATTTTATTCTTACAGCACAGGGCTGCACCAAATCAAGCCTATGAGTGGTATTTCAGGTTTGTGAGGGCTTTTCAATTCTCTGAAACGTGTGAAAGGCTGGCACAGGACAGGCTGTGCGGAGGTGCAGGGAGGTGGGAAGGTGGGAAGACGTGCGGTTGAGCCCGTTTCTGAGCCGGAGCCGAGTGGGGAACGGGAAGGGAAGGTGGGAAGTGCGACAGTGGTGTGGTCTTCGGGGCCACGCGCCTGACCGCTTGTCCGCCGCCGTTTCTTGTCCCGCGTAGCTGAGCTGTCCTCCGATGAAAGCAGAGAGCCATCATCATCATTACCAGGCAGTATTAGAAAGGGAGATCACATCCAATGCTGCCTAGTAAGATGTCAATGGCCATCCAACCGAGCTGGAAGCGTTGGTCTTCATCAAACGCACGTTAAAGCACAACAGCTGCCGTCTAGAAACTCGCAGCCACTGCAGAGCCGATGGGGGCGCTCTTGTGGGGGGCGTAACGGAGAGGGGGTCTCGGCACTTGTCTAGGCCTCATCTCAACCGAGCACACAGTGCTACTGCCCGTGTCCCTAATGTTCTAAAAATAGTGAATTCACTGCTGAAATTCATTTCATCCTGTTTTTTTAAGCCTTAACGTCAGCTAAAAGCACAATATAAATGTGAATTGATCCAGACTGATCCCCAAAAAAAAAGTTTTTCATCCATCCGCTTCAGCAAGTAAAAACAACGGTTGTGGGAACAATCTAGCCGGTATGAACGGATCTGAAATTACAGCTGTGGAAGAATAATTACAGGCTAATGGAAAGTAAACAGGAATTATTAGTCTTGGTAAGATTTTCTTCACTCATGCCTCACTACCTTCAAGTCCTATATCCAAATGCCAGGGCAGATTTTTTTAAAATTAGAACACAAACAGGCTAAGTTGCTGCAGCTCTAAATACTGAGACATGATCAAATTGATCATTTTCAGTACTTTATGTTTGTCGAACAATGTGGGACAAAAAGGGCCACTGTGATGCCCAGACCAGCTGTGTAGGTATGTAAATAAGGAGAAAATGCCTGTTGAAACACAATACTGACGGAGGAGGAGGCCTCAGGTAAAGCTGCATTCCTCTGTAGACTTGCAGGAGATCCTGCTTCTCCTAATCAGGGCAGGCAGCGTCCCCCAGAGCCCGGACACTGTGGACTCACCACACTGATGCCACCATTTTGTTTCGAGTCTGCATCATTGAGCAAAATGGCCCCCCTTAACTGAAACGTGAGGCCTCACACTCGGCTAATCCAGAGACCCCCACCCCCCACACAAACACCCCCGCTCACAGCACACACTTTTGAGACTAAACAAAAATATGAGCGTTCTTTAATCTAAACACCAGATTCTCGGGACTGAAAGTGAAACTGCTTTGCTTCCGTGGGGCCAGAGTGTTGCCTCCAGTAGCCACACAGGTTGTATCACACTTTCCTTGCAGTGTCCACCAGCATAGACGACCTTTACTGTTCTAGGCATTGCTGTGCTGCTGTACTGCTGCAAACCGCATAATTCTGCTCGCAACCGAAGGGGTTACCGGGCTACTGCGTTCTAAGAATAATTCTTCGTCATAATTAAGAATGTGCAAAAGTGAGTACAATCACATTGCGATTAGTAGAATTACACTGTAACTCTGATTAAAAGGTGTAAGAATGTGTCTGTTTCCAGGACCCGGTGCGGTTCAGGACAGGGATGAGGTGTGCTTTGTGTGCTGCAGCGCGCTCCTCTCTGCTGTAAACCCAGTGGCCTTTGCCTGAAAGTGCGGTATACCCACGCACAGCAGACTGTCGAGCAGGTTCCTCCACCGCCTTTGTTAATAATTGCCGAAACCTGTTCTGACTGGTCTATTTTTACAACAGAAAAAACGGCCAGACCAGAATGGCGGCTACTGTTGCGACAGCCCGCAATGATAAGAAGCCGGTGGGCAGCGGGCACGGCGGAGCCGGCCGTGGCGCTCTCTGAAGCGCCCGGGGGGCAGGGGAACCCCGAGGAGCTCGGCCATCACTGCCGCACACAGCAGCCCCCCATCCCTGCGCGCAGGTGCTCGCTGAGCGACAGAACACGTTTGTCACCATTGATTTTATTCTAGGCTGCGAGGTTCCTGAAAATATTCATCGTATTGTAAACGGCTCAAACGGCTTTTTTTAACAATCCATCAGCTGGCAAGAACAACTTAATGCTGGTGTAAACCATGGTGAAGCACCTGCTTTCTGGATTTAACTACGTTTTTTCAAAGCTAATTTAAGAGACAGGGTGATTTCTGTCCCGCGCCCCAGCCACTCCTGTTTGCTCTGTGAGATAAATTCTAGTAAGAATGTTGAACTGGACTAACCTGTGACCAAATTCAGCACCTAGAAGGTCATTCAATGACACATAGCTTACTGAGTAACAAGAAAACCCTTTTTTGGTTTAGTTACATAGGGCAGAAATTCACACTCTGCTATTAATAGTGCAGGCATGGTTTAAAATGCACAACTCTTAAATTTGTGCTTTTTTAATAAGTTGTCCCAGCAGACTATAAAACCACAGCATCACAGTCTCTTAAATGCACAGCACCAAAAACATTTTCAGCTGAGAAAATATAAGTTTCACTTATATCACCTTCAGAGCTCTGCATGTCCCTACTCTGTAATTTTCAATGCTCCTTAACAGCTTTCTGTAACAGTTGTAAAATCAAAGAGCATTGAGATTATGGTTCTGTACTATTTACTAAAATTGATATTAATGTTCTTCTTAAAAACAGTCGGAATTGAGATCTGCCCACTATACTATCAGTAATTCTTGACCAGCAGTTGACGTGTTATTTAACATTTCTGCTCCCTACCTCCATCTGCACACAGCATGAAAATTACAAATTTACGAAAACTTGTCTCTCTTGTGCCTTGCAACCCCCGAGCTCACAAGTAGAAGCACAAATCGTATTCACCGCGAGACAGCGAGAACAGAGTAGAGTAGCAGGCCTTTGCTGAGCACAGCAAGTTAGAAGAAGCAGAGAGGGGGAAACGTGGAGCTTTGAAAGACGTGCGGGTGTGCAGTCACGGGGAGAGGGAGGGAGCGGGCAGGATTGAGAAGGGAGAGCAGAGAGCACCTGTAACCTTACCGTGGTGAAAAGGCCCAAGCGAAGAATGCAAGTGGAGAACCCCAAAAAATCTCAGTTTCCCAAGTCCTGAATGCTCTGGCTCTTCTGGTCAATCAGAACCCATGAAACAGAAACACGACCGCTGGTTGCCCAGACTACAGCTCTCATTTAGTTAATCATCAGCGTTATTACCAAATGCTTCAGGCCTTCAGGAGGAAAGAGAGAAAGAAAAAAAGAGGGAGAATGAATATGAAGGAAGGCATGGAAAAAAAACAAGGAACTGACCCCGGGCTCCTCCCTTTGTGCAAGGCTAGTAAAGAGCTACTGCTATTACCTGAACTCTGTGCTCCTCCTGTCTCAGCCTTTTTTCTTTTAAGGCAGTGCCTCAGCAAAGTTTTCTTTCTTTAAAAAAAGAGAACCCTTCCAGGTAAGACTTAATCCCTGAGAGCTTTAGCTGGCTGTGCCTTGCTCAGGAGTCTACTCAGGTAGCCCTGCCTTCACAAATGGAATGTGACTCCACTGGGAAATCGGCAAGACCTGTTGGTTAAGCCACACTGCAGCTTAATCAATAGTTACTGACGAGGTACAGAACAATGAGGGAGAAACCCAAAACCTTATCTAAAGCTGGATCTTATCACAGGTACCTGGAGCCCTGAGAGACAAAACGGGGCCTTGTTTTCAAGTTAAAAAAAACGAGACTCTGCCTGCCTGTTCTCGGCTACTGTGCTCTTTCTTTACTGCTTCTTTGTCTTGACTTCTCCGTTCTCTCCTTTCTCTTTCTGGTTTGAATATCTTTCCAAAGCGTTCCTCATTTGCATGGGAGAGAAATTTGAATATGCCTTTTTTAACTAAAAGTCAATTAATACTCCCTTGTGTGACGTGACGTTTGCCAGACCTGCCCTCTGGTGTGGATCCGCAGTAGAACGGGCCCTTTTCTCACTCATGTCCTTGTCACCTCACAGGTCTGGTGTCAGGGTATTTTGAGTAATTTATTCAAAATAATTTTCCTGAAAATAATATTTTTTCAGTGGAAATGAGAGTTTTTATTGATCTTATTTTTAAACTTTTTTAAACATTCGTTTTTCTGAAAGTGTTTTATTTAAATTGATCACCTTAACAAGGGGGGTCCCTGTGTTTTTAAAATCCTCTACAGTTATATAGGTATCTCTCTGATTTTGTTCACAGACAGGATCGCAGCTTGCCAGCGGAGACTAGAGCCTCAGTGGGCTTTGCGTGTCTGTGTGTGAGATTGGTCATTTGGAGCTCACAGGCAGGATTTTCTCACAGAGGTGTTTTAGCACTTTATCTGCTAATGGCCACAAACGTGGGTTTTTTTTTCACAGCATCACAAAAATGAGCTGTTAAACAAGGGGACGGCAGTAGCTTTCGGAGACCTGGCTTTCCTTCGCAGGAAACAAAAGAGCAAGCTGCTTAGTCATAATTACAAAATGGCTGTCCTCCTGTTGGACCTGCCGATACCGGGGGCGTCAGCTGGCCTGACCTGAACCCGCGCGTTTTTACCGAGCACACACTAGGACACAGCGACCTGCCCAAGCACACCGGCCTCGCCACACTGGCCAGGAGACACACAGCAGGCGCACCTGCGGAGAATTCACCGAGACAAGACTCGTGCTCCTGCGCGCACACACACTCACACTCCTGTAGCCATTTCAGCTCACAGAAGCTGCCCTGACTCGAGCTGCTCGGGGCAGTTCCCAGGCGGCCGATAAACCAGCTGCCGGACATTTTGAAAACACACGGTCAACGCTATCCATAGAAAAGAGCGCATTTCCAAAGCGTCTACCCCAGACTTTAGTTAAAATCCTAAGGCGTCGTTTTACGATAAAAGGGATCAAGAAGTCTGTTACACCGTAATAGTATCTGGCATAAGAGATAGAACGAATTGTGTGCTCTCGAGCGTGGTTCTTAAGGGCAATAAAGCAGAAAGAAACCCTTTGGAGAACAAGAGAAGGAGCACATTTATACCCAACGTCTCCTGACCAATCCAAGCCCTCCACCTCACTGTTCCTCTCCTGAAGACTGATGACACTGCTCTGTCTCGCTGCTGCCTGAGCAAACAACACCAAGTCCCCTCTACCGACCGGCTAGGCCCACAAGCGCTACTGTCCGCCTGTCTCTTGCAGCCCTTGGCAGCAGACAGCACCAGAGCTTTCAGAAGCCTTTCGATGGCCACAACACAGCACAGGGCGAAACCCCGTTCACCTACCAGCTAGCTGACAGGACCACTGCAGGCAGAGAAGGTTCTCGTACAGGAGAGAGGAAGGGAAAGAAGGTTCTTTTTGTCTAAAGTCTATCCAGCTGTACCAGAAGAAGCAACTGAGAACGAGCCCCTGTCATTTTTCTTTCACAGAGGTAGAACACATTGTTAAAAAATAACATCTATAAACAGTATTTTTTGAAAGAAGTCAATTTAGTTAAAAGCATTTCTATCTCTTACAGTAAAAAAGTATTTTGACCGGTGTTTCTGAAGCGTGTTGTGGCCGAAGCTAAACTGCTGTTCTCTCCTTGCCTCCGCTGATGGTACAGCAGCACATTCGGTGTCTGAAACGCAACACGCTGTACAGCTCGGGCTTTTGTCGAAACTAGCTGTAGTTTCGATGAGCCCTTGGAAAGCAAAAGAGATCTAAGAGCCTGAGAAAATTCCTACCAGCGTTAAAAACGGAAATAAAAGAAAAGAGTTACCCATTACGAAGAGTACCGAATGCCTCTTGCTTGGTTAAATTTTAGTGTTAACCGTGAAAAGAGGGCTACTCTTTTTTTATACCTTAGGCAAGCCTGGCTGTCTGCCTGTACCTGCCCCAACTGGTTTATCCTGTAAAAGAATGAGCGTTCAGATCCGTTGTCCGCCCCTCTCCTTTTTTTCAGAAGATAGGAATCTGATGCCAATGATTTTCTTGCCATGAAATTCCCAACTTCCCTAAAACCCCAAACACAAAGTGGAAAATTTCTGCCCCGTCATCGAGCATCTTCAGATGTTGAGATTACAAATATTATATTTACTGAACCTTCTTACAGTACGTGCGAGCATGACGTTAACCTTACAGCTAAAATGAACCGGATGGTTTTTTAAAAAAGAGAAGAAAGCAGGAGAAATGAAAAGGTTTACTTTCTGATAGCGTGTTACCCAGCCGTTCCGGGAGCCGGAGCCGTCGACGGAGGGAAAGAGACACCATTGTGTGCGCTCGCACGGCGAGGAGCTCGTCTTCCTCTTCTCCACACTTGTTGAAGGACAAATAACTTCTCGCTCGCCTGCGCCTCCCTCTCCGGCACCCTTAGCCTCTGGGAAGAGGTGGAGAGTCGGGAAGGTCGAAGGAGCTGGGGGAGAGGTCGCCGAAAAAGAACAGAAGACCGCGCGCGCCACCGGGAGAAAAAAACAACTCAAAAAGACGGGACTGTCTCCGTCTTTCCTCAGGAGCGCCTGCATGCTGCGACGATACCTGGTTAAGCTCTTAATGGGAAGAGACGGAATTTGTAAAGGGCTTGGTTTACATGTCACCCCGCGCCCCTCCCCGCGCAGGTGTACAGTTCGCAGGTCAGCCAATCCCTGCGCTTCTGGCACACGCAGGTGTGTCCCCGAAGACAGGGATAGGCCAGACGAGCCAGGACGTCTGAGGTTTTTTTCCCTCTTGTGAGTGTGATGTCAGGCTTGCCTTCCGTGAGAATAACTTCCACTCCCCGACCCCTCACCCCCTCCCCCCGCCTGCCTTTCAATCGCAGTCATACTTGTCTTTCCTCCTGTATTACAGGTTACACGGAAAATGAGATCCATAAGTAAAGGACTGCAGGTGAAAAATGCGGTGCTCTAGGCTCAGCCGAGCACACTCTCAAGCTGTAAGAAGGTCACATGGGAACTCCTTATCTGATCAATAGTCATTTTGCCCTTATTCTTAAGATTGCCCTGTTTGTGTTTACGCACTTAGGCTCCTTAAACTAGGAGGATGTTACAAGCTATGGGTTTTATGGCAGTGGTTACTACCTCAGGCAAACAACCTGCCGGTTAGGCCCTGTGCTGTGGTTTGGAATGGAGCGCGGTGTCTGTCAATGGCTAAGCTCTGGCTAATACAGGCTAATTGTACAAGCCTGCAGGCTACGCAGGTTAATGTTTTTCCCGTTGAGGTATTTTCAATAATTACAGTTAAAAAACAAGTTTCTTTGGTGGGGGGTGGGTTTGAGTATTTTTCACAGAGATGTCTCCTGTTACTGCAGGCCGCGCAAGGTCAGACTTTCCCAGCCTGTTCCTCTGCGCGAGGAGAGACCTGATGCAAGACAATAATACAGGAGAGAGCAGGGGACAATGCAAGCATACGCAATCCAATACAGCGCAATACGACACAGTGATGGACACCAGAATAACAGGCGGCACAATGCGCTGTTCAGCACTGCCGTTCTCAAGTGGCAGTAGCAGAAAAGCAGCTGTTGCCAAGCACAGATGCCCGAGAGCAGAAGAGCTAAAAAATCAGTCAGGTCTCGCCTTTGTTTAAAAAAGGAAGAAGACCAGTGTTACAGCGATAGCCCAACACCTGCATGCTCAAGACGAATTTTATTTCATTGTGCCTCTGTGTGCGTTCTCTGAATTTTGGGTGAATAATTCAACCAATGTCACTGCGAGGTTAAAAATCCTGTTTAATTTCCCTGTTAGCTTCGGTGTGTAAATTATAGATGCTGAGAACACCAGAGGGTTTTTGACTGAGACTCCATCTCGACAGAACTAGGCCTGTGGTTGTTTGCCAAGCAGGGCATGGCGGAGCCCATTCACAGGCTCCTATTCACAGGGGCTCCAACAATGTGGACGCTGTTTGATCCCGGTGCGTTGTGCAGGGGGGTGGGGGCTAAATCCAGGGCTCTGCTTCTTTTCTCTCCCAAAGCACACAAAGGGTGCTCCACCACTGCTTCCATCTTCCGCTCCGAAAACCCCTCGAGCTGCAGCCTGGGGGGGACAGGTGTGTGGGGGGGTGTTGTGCCTAGCGCTCGCGGTAATCTGCAGAATTCCTTCTAGTAAAGGGCTTCACAGCCCACGCTGCAGCCTCATCCACTGAGCACACATTTAAAGAAAAAAGGGATTAGCTTCATTCTTCAGGGACCACAAAAAAGACAGGATTTGTGTACCCCTCTAGTGTAATACTAGACAACACATTTATCGCATTGTGAACATCTGCAGACTGTCTCCGGAGCAAAAAAAGACTACAGCGACCCTTTTATTGTTTATTTCTCTGGCCTAAAAACACTTCAGTTTGTTTGAATGAACATTATGAGCTCAACCTATTTTGTGAACACAAAGTTTTGATGCCATCGCCAGTCTTACTTGTCTATAACAAGTATCTATAACATTCAGTCTTGGCTCAGAAAAAGTTTGCCAAAATATGTGACAGAAAATCAACAACATAAAAATAATACCTCTCCTGACTATAGCTGTCTCAATATAAAGGTTTTAATCCAGGATTTATTTACAAAGCAATTCAGTGTTGCTAAAGTGGCTGAAACACGCATCTAATGAAGCTTAGGAAGCAAACATCTTCCCTGAAAGAGGACCGCGAGTGGACCGCGCTGAATGTAGCTGGAACTGTTGAAAGCACTCGTGCCCTCGGAGCCCACTCGCCTCTGGCCGCTCTTTAGAGTGTGTACAAACACCAGGACTTCGATTCAGGCAATCTGAGTCATGTGAATAGTGTAGTGGAACCCCTGACTACTTCAGGCTCTACTTTAAAATGAAAGGAAATTACAACTATTTTCACTTCACTGAGCAGCTTGATAACATCTATTCTTCCTTACATTACAGAAACAAATCAACCTGAAACAGTAGTGAGATCACCTGAGACGTGTTCTGCGCAGCCTTTGTATAGTTTGTTTAATTTATCATATTTCTGGACGCTTGAAATCACCGTGCGTGCGTGTGCAAGTCCGGTGAGGTATTGATCACATCGATCGTCACCAGGATTGTGACCGGACTGGCACTGGTGAACAGAGGAATGTTGCCCGGTCTAACGCTCGCCACTGAGCGACGCCAGAGCAGCAGTGCCAGTGTCACGCAGGGCTTGTGGACCACTCCCCAGGCTGGCCAGGGGAGCTCTGTTCTGCAGAGGAGCCACAACTGCCCCGTGCACCCTGTCTGTCTGTGGTCATCTGCCCTGTGGCCCCGACTGCCCCGTGCACCCTGTCTGTCTGTGGTCATCTGCCCTGTGGCCCCGACTGCCCCGTGCACCCTGTCTGTCTGTGGTCATCTGCCCTGTGGCCCCGACTGCCCCGTGCACCCTGTCTGTCTGTGGTCATCTGCCCTGTGGCCCCGACTGGCCCGTGCACCCTGTCTGTCTGTGGTCATCTGCCCTGTGGCCCCGACTGGCCCGTGCACCCTGTCTGTCTGTGGCCAACTGTGGCAGAATTGTTATGGAGGCTTTCTCCCCCAGAAGCCTTGCGTTCAGACAGCAAGAGCAGCAAGGGAAGACAGCAGGATGATGGGTAATATTCCTGGCAAGCCTTTTTCTTGTGAAGTACAAATGAACACTTTTTTTTTTTTGCCAGATCTGAAAGGGCAAATATATTGCCTTCCACTCACATCACTGCCCCTTAGTTCCTTTTTTCTAATAGTCTCTTTTGCTTTTTTGTTTAATGAATGGCCAAATATTGTGTTAAATAGTTTTAAAGTAAAGTTGAGTTGAAGAGATTTTCCAGCAAAGGATAAAAGCAGGAACGGTCAGGCAATCTCATATTACAGTATGCTGGATACACCCTGTTATATAAAATGTCAGTCTTTCTCTACTGTATTTTGAATATTAGGTTAAGCTTGTATAGTTTTGCATGACGCGTGTGACAATTCTTAATGCATTTTGTTGAATCTTGGCTCAAAGGTGTACCAATCCCCCTGGACTCAAGTTTATCAAAAAGCCTGAGTTCTGAAATAATTTTCCTATTTCACTCACGTGCACTTCCTAGCAAGTCATCTGAGGCCTTGCTTTGGGTAACAAATCTGGATTCAAAGCATAAGCCACCCTGGCAGCAGAACCATTTTAATTAAAATACAACAGAAATGGTAACGCTGAGCCCTGAGCCCGGGGCACAGCACACGCCTCTCCACGTTAAATACACGGGCACAGTCGGCTTGAACATTCATTTCCCAAGTGTAAAATGTCCCCTGGACCCAGGAAGGGAAAATGTACTTTTAGTGTTTAAAAGTTTTCACTTCCTTACTCTGTCTCGCTGTACTTGTGCGTGAGGGCCACTCACGGTGGAAAGAAGGAGCAGGACTGGGAAAGCTGCAGGCCAGGCAGCCTTGCTGCAGTCATCAGGAGGTATTAAGCAGCTGCTGAGAAGCTTATGAGATTTGCATAGGGATCTTTCACAGCTCCTGGGTTGTCTTAAGGGCCGGCTTAATTATCCCCAGTGATGACAGTTTCACAGTCCCGAAAGTTGTGTAGAAGGCGGTTGGGGTTTGGGGAGCCGACGGCCTGCAGTCTGGCGGTGCCCTGCTGTGAGTGCAGTGCCACTGGTTCGTGCCGTTTTGTGGCGTGCTTGTCTAAATGTGACCACGTGCTGGCCTGGCATCATGCCTCGTGCCTGCATACGCTGGGCTGGTGCTGGCCCCTGCCTGCACTGTGGGGGACCGCCACGGCCCTCCTGGTGCTCTTTCTTTGGCCCGGGCCTCTGGGCGAGGAGAAGCATCCTACTGGAAGGTGTGCGGGCTTGATGGCAGGCAGGCAGGCACTGGGCTGGCAGGCCTGCGGCGGCTCCGGGCACCGAGCACGAGGGCATTGCCCCTCGCCTGGTGGGAAACTGCACCAGCACGGCCCCGATAACAGGCTGCACAGCTCTGATGACTCTTTCCAAGGTGTCTTCTTAAGCTTCGCTGCAGTCATTATGCAGGCAAGATTAATTAAATAGAAGCCGTAAATACTCCTTTGTGTACGCAGGGGAAAGCTGTAATAATGTGTATTAGGGTGGGGGAGGTAATGTTGTATTTGATCCTGCATACAAATGTTTGTTTTGTGCATTTAAAACCTGTGTAAATAGGATACAGGGAAGTCTGTGTTATTCCAGTTTGCTTTTTTCCTGTTCTTGCCTGTACACTTAGGTTGACAATACTGTCTCATCTCATACCGGTATGTTAGGAAGGTGTGAGTAAGACCAGTAAAAAAACAGTGACACATTGCACAGCGTGTCTTTTTGATCCATTTAGTGTTGAGATGAAGCTGTACTTGCACACTCAAACTCTTCATCCTCTGGGTCAGTGCAGCTGTGAGGAGTAACGCGAGGAGTAGAAATCTAACTCTGTAAAAGCTGTGCTTTGTTTGGTGTTGTCATTTGCCTTCCAAATGAGGCAGAGCACCGAGTCTGCAGCGAGCACCAGCTCATTTGTGTACAGATGAGTATCTCTGGGGGGCTGTCACGCAACGGCCTGTGAGGAGAAGGACACTAGCTTGCCCTGCCTGCGCCCGTGTCTGTAACTACACCCCACACTGCACTGTCGTAACTGCTGCTGTAGTTGGTGCTCTGTGCTGAACACGCTGCACTGTCGTTACTAACTGCTGCTGTAGCTGGTGCTCTGTGCTGAACACGCTGCACTGTCGTTACTAACTGCTGCTGTAGCTGGTGCTCTGTGCTGAACACGCTGCACTGTCGTTACTAACTGCTGCTGTAGCTGGTGCTCTGTGCTGAACACGCTGCACTGTCGTTACTAACTGCTGCTGTAGTTGGTGCTCTGTGTTGAACACGCTGCACTGTCGTTACTAACTGCTGCTGTAGTTGGTGCTCTGTGTTGAACACGCTGCACTGTCGTTACTAACTGCTGCTGTAGTTGGTGCTCTGTGTTGAACACGCTGCAGTGTCGTTACTAACTGCTGCTGTAGTTGGTGCTCTGTGTTGAACACGCTGCACTGTCGTTACTAACTGCTGCTGTAGCTGGTGCTCTGTGTTGAACACGCTGCACTGTCGTTACTAACTGCTGCTGTAGCTGGTGCTCTGTGTTGAACACGCTGTGCTGTACTTTACAGAGATGGATGCAAATGTTCGCCATTTATTAATGCAAAGTACTACTTTTACTTACAATAATAACACTTCAGTTTTAAACAGATGGCAAATTAAATCCATATAGTGCTGAACAATAAAATGCCCTGATGTCAGTTTTCACTTTCTGATAAATTGTTTATAACTGACAAAATTAATTGTAAATATTGAATTCAGTGTAAAATTAAAGCATATATATATAAATAGAAAATACATATAGATAGGTAAGATTTTCTCAATCCAGATGTATATTCTTAAAACCAACAAGTATATAAATAAGTCTGCTAGTTTATTACATCTTGACGTCTTGACTATTACATCTTGTTTTTCACACTGATGTCGTAGTGTCAGATGGGGGTGCTTCTTAAGGGGCTGTGTTGTAATGGGGTGAAGGGGCAGTTCATGCGCAGCACAGCTCAGCAGCTGGCGTCCTTGTAATTGGAGAGACATGCCTGACTTTGCCTGCCGTTGTGATCTTGGAGTGGCGCTGGCCTGTGCAGCAAGCCCTGGCGATCAACGTGTGTGAGACGTGCACTCGGAGGAGAGAGCTCGCTGGCCGCCAGCCAGGGGGTCAGACGTGCAGGTCTGCCCCACCGCCACACCCACGCCCCTCAAAGAGAAACAGTGATTTTACTCTAAAAGCACCAGCGGGCAGCCAAGCCCTGTTTGATGGAAGCAGATTGCTGGTAATGATGCCCCCCGCACAGCAAACCGGCTGATTACGTGAAACAGTCAGATGAGGTCGGTTACTGACTAAACCAGTTCTTAACCTGGGCTGCTTCCCTCTTAGTCACAGAGAGCTACTCTTTCCATTGTTTCATGTGCTGTAGTGTGTGGTGTAATTGTTGCTTCCTCCTCCTCCTTCATCGTCTTCCTCTTACTCTTTTTCTCCCTGTGACCCATGTAATTAGTTGTCTTTGTTGTTCTCGGCACGTTGGAGTAGGTAGTTTCAGGACTGCAGTAGGTGTGACAATGGAATGGGCTCTGATTGAGGGACTTAAGAGGTGAAACCAGTTCAAACACAGACTCACAAATGCAGTGAGACGAGGAGCTTGGTAATACAGTATGTGTAGGCAAGGAAACTGAGGCACCAGTGAAGCAGCATAGGTTGCAGTGTTAAGGACGCGAGCTGCAGGAGAGCAGGTAGAGGTGAATAAAACAGAACGTTCTATTCTGTTCAGGAATGTAAGGCAGAGAGGAAGAGGCCAGGACACTGGCTAATAATTTTCAGTGTGGAATTATCTCTGCCTGTTCATAATCTCCAGTAAACATATGTAGCGCTGGGGTTGTGTATATTCCAGCCTTTTCACCAATATGCCACAAATACAGTAAGCCAATAAAAATGACTTTGGAAAAAACTGCTATTATTGCTGCACAGGGCTGTGAACACTACCTATAAATCATGAGCATTAAAAAGTGTTTCTTCACTGTGCTCTTTTCTATCAACATTGATCAGCAAACAGCAAGTGAAGAAAAAGCCAAAAGAAATTAGCAGTTGAGCCTATACTGGGGTATGAAGGGTGAAGATAAGAAACACAGGAGTGGGTAGATACAGCAAGCAGATTGAGAGGCGAAGTGGGGGAAGTGGTGCACTTTTCCACCTACTGAATACGGTATCTTGGGAATCGCTGGGACTGAGGTTCTTTAATTGCCTCTCCTAGCAACAGCGCCACTGCGCCGGGCCTGCCGGAGATAATTGGGCTCTGAAGGAAGGAGGGTGGGAGGCCGGGGTCCCTGGGCTCACAGGAGCCCCTCACCTGAGGGCCTGCTGCCCTCCCGTACAGCCACTCGGCAGAATCCCACCAGACCCCATCTTCTCGCCCAAACCCTGCCGGACCAGGAGCGACCAAACTGACACAGCCGCTGTCTGAACCATCGTCCCTGCTGCCTTAAAATTGTTCAGGAAAATCTCGAAACTCTCCGAGCTCTGAGACGTTCACGGCAGGTCAGCATGGCGAGAGTAAGGATGTTTTGGGAAGTGTGGGAATGTCTGCCTTGGGAAATCTGGTTTTCCTTGCTTTTGGCAGCTCCTTGGCCAGGTCCTGGCACGTTCGACCAAGGCCCCTGACAGCAGTGCAGAGTGCCTGGCGTGGCCTGTCAGTCCAGCACTGCGAGGGATCTGTGTAGTTGAATGGAACCAAAGCCGCAGCTGCAGAGAGTTGAAGCCACTGGGTAGCCTGGTGGTTTCTCGTGGGAGCCTGTGCTAACGATGGCCTCCGATGTGAGCTTTTACATGGTTTTCTTTGACTTCTCTGCCAACTTGACATGTCCTCTGCCAATATGCCACCTCCTTGTGAGACGGCGAGCACTGAGGCGTGTGCACACACACACACACACCCTCCCCCCACGGCCCGGACACCATCGAGTACACACCTGTGCCTGTTTTGTGTGGGGTTGTGCGTTTGTGAAAAACACCGTGACTGTAGTTTGTTTAGGGAATGGAGATGAAAGTTGACCTCTAGGTCTGTATTGTACCTCTCCTAAATGACATTGCTGCATTAATGCATTCTTCTGTTATTTGTCATTTAATTTAGCTGTTTTCCTTTTGTACAAATGTATTCTGAAGCAGCTATTGTACAGGGCTAATTTAACACAGCTGGGCTTGTTTTGTGATATTTCAAAAACACAAAAAAGACAAAAGAGTGGTTATGTATAATACAGGCACCGTATCGGTAAATTTACTTCTGCACAGGCA
Organism: Lepisosteus platostomus; assembly: GCF_059453375.1. Lineage (NCBI taxonomy): Eukaryota > Metazoa > Chordata > Actinopteri > Semionotiformes > Lepisosteidae > Lepisosteus > Lepisosteus platostomus. Next base: position 17,516,648 of record NC_142633.1, on the reverse strand, counting down.
GTAAGCAGGCTCTGTCCTGACAATAATATACACAGGCAGTGAGTGCAGAGGTACTGTACTGGAAATAATCCATCAACACAGGCAGTGAGCGAATAGATACTGGCAATATTCTATCTATACAGACAGCAAAGAGGCTCTGTACTCGTAATAATATTCTATCTGCACAGGCAGTGAGTGACTGGGCAGCATACTGGCAATATTCGTGTCATATACTCATTATTTAGAGCTAATGAATCGGATTTTAAGCAGAAAAAAGCACGTAAACAGTTATATCATGATGCAACCCCTCAGTTCGCGCGGTGTCACCAGTGACTGTGTCTCCGCACACGGGAGGCTGCGTTGCTCTGAGTGCAGCCGTGGCTCAGCGGACACACGGCACTGCGGGGCTGTGTCTGTTCCAACAAGCCTCACTCCTGCAAACTCTTTCATCAGCTTTCTTTGAGTCGCTTCAGCCCCAGAGCTGTAGGTCCCTCCTGACAAAACACTGTTCCGTTTCCACAGCTGTCTCACAGTCTGGAGCGGTCAGAATTCTGAGCTTGATATCAGTTATCTGTCTGCTTCTCACCTCTGGCACTGCATTGCTTTAATAATGTAGCTAAATTGCTTTTAATTTTACTGCTGGTCAATGGGAATGGGTGAAAAAATACTGAATGCAAATGAATTATGTACTACACTCTTTATGTGTGTGAAAAAGAAGCATATTAATATAATTAATTCTGCATATTAACACAAGTTGTGTGCTCATTTACTGCATTTTATTTAAATGGTGATGCTGGTGGTCTTGGAAAAATAAATCACAGAACAGAGATCTAAGTAAGTCCATATAAAAGACCAAGCGTTGCCCTGGAGAACAGTACAACTATTTCTTCCTCATTGTGGCTGAGATCGGGAGTTCCCTGCTCCCTAGGAGGCAAAGACAGAAAGCCCACATTAACACATGAGGGGGACGGGACAGCTAATCTCCCTATAGGGCTGGCAGTCTCAGTCCAGTCTGCTGTGTGAGGCTGCAGACAGGCCTCTCTTCACAGAGGTGACCTGAGACAGCTGAGCAGCCGCTGCTCAACGGGCCTGGACACCTTCAGCCTGGACTGGGTGGTAAGGCAGGACCTGATCGGAAGGGAAGTATGGCAAAGCAGAACACAGGCTTGGTACAACCAAGCAGAGCAAAACTGCAGGGGTACCGTGGTAAACTTTCAGACGAGAAAGCACGTCTGCTCCTCCACTAAATCCCCCGACCCATGACCCCTGATCTGTGGGACACTGTGGGTGCACTGAAGTCGTACACTGTCATATGCAATCAGCTAGCTCTAATGGGAGCATGGCCCCGCTGTGTCAGATAAGGATCAGCAATCTGTGAGCCAGCGATCTGACGTTTTGCATAGCGCCGTGCGAGTGCTGACATCTACCTCTGCCACCCTGCTACCCACTTCTCCAGAAATGCTGTGATAAAAATGTAATGCCCTGCCCTGTCCTTCAGCCTGGGTCACCTTGCTCTGCGGTTGAACAGAAGAAAAGTAGCACAGTATTGAGAAGCTAAAAGATGTATCATTTCTGAGTAGAACACAGACACTCTTCGCCTCTGATTTTCTCCCTTTGGCACAAAGGAGCTAGTGTTAAGCTACTTGTTTTCTGTCTGCTTGCTGTGGTTTGGCTGCACCTAAACTCTGCCACCGTGAGCAAGGACACTTACACTGCTTGATTGAACTCATATTTTCAGCGACAGCATCGGAATGGGTTTGGCATTACAGGGGTAGCAGGGGTTTTGATAATCAGCACTGTCTTCATTTTAAGAGCTGGCAGGCTGTCCGGCTGTCCGGCTGAGGTCACTTGCCTGGCTCCTACAGGTGCTGGTGAGGTCTCTCCTGCCTCCCCATGCCTGCCGGGAGCTCCTCCCAATTTAACACAGGACAGACGTGTTATTATGCCAAATCTGCCTGCTCTCCAGACAGATGTTTCATTTCTTCATCAGGACAAGGGCCCCAGTCTCTGTAAACACTGTGCACAGACTGAAGTCAGGCTCCTGGCGCTCATCTCACCGTACCAAGCATTTTCGATCAGAGTGCCCGTATGGAAGTACATGTGTTCTCGATCATTTTCAAGGAATTGGTTTATTGTCATGTTCTGAATAGGTTGTTTCAGGACGGAGCTACAGTCAAATATTTTTCTTTTGTATGTGGAATTTAACCATTTATATTATTACTCTTATTACAAAACAATGGTGTAAGGGAACTTTACAATTACATAGGCCACTGATTCTGTCAGCCTGTGCTTTTTCTCTGCTGTTATCTTTATTATTCTGAGCAAGATCTCAGTATCCAGTTTGGTGATCTGTATATATTGAAGATACAGGATCCTTGTGTAGCGTCAGAGTATCAGTGTTATAGTAAAGCTGGTGTCCTTGAACAGCTCCTCACCTTGTTAGTGACCACGTGTTCCTCTCTTTGTAAAGTTTTTATTTATTGCTCTGTATGAAATGCAGTGGTGAAAATGGACTATTTTTAATTGGTACTTTTAGATGTACAACTAATGCAGTCTGGTTTGTGAAAAGTCATGCTTGTTGTGAGGACGTCTCCGCCTTGTCTGTTTGCCAGGAGTTACAGTTTGTAGGGACATTGTCTCAGACGTTGTCCCTGTTTTGATAATAACACGTGCCCGTGCCCACGCCCACACACACGCAAGGACATGCTGGGACAGGCCAGCTGCCACCTGCCTGCCTCATGGGTGAGTGAGAGAGCTCCCTTTGATCCTCAGGGAGAGATCTCTGTGCACTGTCACACTCTGTACATGCCCTCAGCACACTGTGCATAACACACTGTGTCCACTAGTATCTGTGCCCAGCTCACTGTGCGTAACACACTGTGTCCACTAGTATATAGTCCATCACACTGTGCGTAACACACCTGTGTCCACTAGTATCTGTGCCGAGCTTATTGTGCGTTTACACACCTGTGTCCTCTCGTATCTGTGCCCAGCTCACTGTGCATATATACACACAACGGTTTCCAGCACACTTTGAATTTACACACCTGTGTCCACTCGTATCTGTGTCCAGCACACTGTGCGTATACACACCTGTGTCCACTCGTATCTGTGTCCAGCACACTGTGCGTATACACACCTGTGTCCACTAGTATCTGTGTCCAGCACACTGTGCGTATACACACCTGTGTCCACTCGTATCTGTGTCCAGCACACTGTGCGTATACACACCTGTGTCCACTCGTATCTGTGTCCAGCACACTGTGCGTATACACAACTGTGTCCACTCGTATCTGTGTCCAGCACACTGTGCGTATACACACCTGTGTCCACTCGTATCTGTGTCCAGCACACTGTGCGTATACACACCTGTGTCCACTCGTATCTGTGTCCAGCACACTGTGCGTATACACAACTGTATCCACTCGTATCTGTGTCCAGCACACTGTGCGTTTAAACACTTGTATCCACTCGTATCTGTGTCCAGCACACTGTGCGTATACACACCTGTGTCCACTAGTATCTGTGCCCATCTAGTATGTTTCCTTCCTAGCACACTTCCTCACTAATATTCCTACTATAAGTTTCTTATGAAGCTGAGAGCAGGGGGCTTCATCGGGTATGTGCAGTTACAATGTACTGAATATGTAAGAAGCTACATTTTCTATTCTTTATAACTAAGGTTAAAAAAGAATAGCAAGGCAAATGAATCACAGCCCATATCAGAAGCTCAAAATCAAGTGTTACAGAAGCCATGACAGGACTCCTCTGACTTTCCTGTGTTTGGAAAGTGATGTCATTGGTTTGGTATAGAAGAAATGGGGGAGTAGCTCTCACATTCTTGGGTGAAGTATTTGTGGTGCAGCTCATTATTTATCAAGCCTTCCCCGCAGTTTTTCCGTTACATGACTCGGGTACTTTGCATCTTTTGCCACTCCAATTAAAAATGATTGACTGGGAACAGTGATAAGCACAGCCGGGGCAGAGGGGGCTGTGTCCCCAGGATGCTCCCAGCAGTGGGCAGCCGGCTGCAAGGTTCACACCAGATCTGAGAGAGACCCGCCAGCATGGCGGTGCCTGTGTGAACGTGTCCTGGGTGACGCCGTGCAGATTCTCCTCCTTCTGGCTCGACCTGCCCAAGTCGCCCGCGGCAGCCAGGGTAATTCGGGCTGCTGGCCTCTTCCCCCCGGACCGGAGGCTGCAGACAGAGAGACCTCTGTCTCTCTCCCGTGATGGATGGAGGGGTGGGGGTGGGGGGCAGCATGTTGTCCTCTGCATCACCTCCCTGTCTCTCCCGCAGGGAGAGTGCTGGCTTTGAATCAGGGCCCGTGCTCGTCGCCTGGGCAGCCCGCTGCCTGGGCAGCAGCAGGCAGTTTTGGGGTTCGGGGGGACGAGACGAACAGAGGAGCCCAGTCTAACTGCAGGACAGGGAGCAGTTCTGGGGTGAATTCCCTCACCTCTCCACCCCAGGCCCTTGGGAATGAGCTGGCAGCCCCTTCTGCTCCACTGTATTTATGGTGCGGTGAGCTCCAGAGCGGGACAGTCAGAAATCAAGGCTATTGATCAGTCCTGCTTCAGCTACAGGAAAGGGCCTGGACAGGGTGGCAGCCTGGGAGCTGGGGAGACTGAGGGATGAGGGAACAGGATCAGGGGAGACAGGCTGGACAAAGCAAAGCAAGTATAAGTGTGACTGGCCAAAGCAGCGATAACACATGGAAAAAGGAAACTGAACTGAATGAGTGATGGAATATATCACATTGTTCTGTCATGTCAGACGACACTGCTACTACTGATGATAATGTTAATGAAGTGTTTGCTCAGATGTTGGTCACCCGTTCAGGTCATTTTCATTTTGAGTGTTTATAGGCAGTGTGCTTTCTGGGGAGACGTGTAGCATCAATCACAGTTGGCGCTGCTTTGCAGTCAAATTCCGTTATTTGAATGAATTTGTTTAGGTTCCTCTGTGAATAGTCATTTTAACTACACTGTCTTCTGCTGTAAAACACAATTTGTCTGATGTAAGACACTCACAAAGAACATTGCCTTTATACAGGACTGAAGGAAACAATGTTTCTATAAACACTTGCAGAGCTGTATGAATTGTTATTGAAAAGGTTCCAGTATTTAGTGCAGGTAAATAGACAGTTAAAAACTTTGTATAGTACAGATATTTACCATTTTCCATTAAAATGTTGAGCAAGGTAGGTCTACATTGAGTCTTTAATATATTTACACTGGACAATAATGCTGTATAGTGTACTATTTTACTGTGGAATAATGGGATACACTGTACAGCATATACTGGGATTATGCTGTAGGGAATACTGAGTACACAGTATATACTCATATATTCTGAAAAAAAATGGCAAATGTGGGATTTACATACAATTATAAATCCACATACGTGAGTATACTGCACTGTATATACTCTGGGATACTGGCATATACTGTGCTGTATAGTGGGATATGTGGTATATGTACTGGTAAACCTGGGTCAGTACTGTTCATACTGAGGAGTAGCAGAGTGTACAGCACTACAGGGTGTACACACTAGGGGGTTGTGGGGTGCCGCTGTGTATCTGGAGAATGGTTGGGTGTACTGCCCTTGAAACAAGCTAACCACTCCTCCCTCATCTCTGTGTACACTGTGAACGTGTGCCCTCGTGCTGCCATAGGACACTGCCCAGGCCCGAGCTCCGAGTGCTGCCGACTGGGGACCTGGGGACCCGTGGGGTAGTGCAGGGCGATGATGCTCGCTGGCACCCTGGACAGGAGGATAGTCTGTCTCTGTCTGCCACCCCTGAGCTCCTGGCCCAGCCTGTTCCTCTAGCCCCAGCCTCCCCATCCTGTCAGTGAACTTAACCCTTGTTAATTAGCCTCTCTTCAAATTTAATGTTGTCTTCAGCCCTGGAAAGGTGTCGATTCCAAATTACCTGATAATGTTTCAGAGGCAAGAACAATTTGTAAACTCTATGTAGAAAAGTATTAGTTTAATTAGGAGTTCATTTAAGAGAGTTGAGGCAATTGGGAGTTTTTGATCCTAAAGACGTACAAATGGTGTAACGGGTTTTTAATTTTTCTGTTAATTGTTTCGGGGTGTCTGTATGTTTATGTGTAATCCAGTTGACGAGATCTGACAGCTCACATGCAGTGTGTGTCTATGGTTTGTGTTAAACTGCAACCCGCAGGCTTTCTTTCCCACTGGCAGAACTCCTCTACAAAGGTTAACGTAGCATTTTGACCTAAACAGACGCATGACGTAACAACCCTGCAGGGAGAAATTCGCCTGCAGCCTGCCTTCAAAATGCCAAGATAGTAAATGATTGAGGAAGTTATAACCACGTTTAAAGCTTTCACAGAAGATGATTTCATTGGACATGGGATGATTTTGTGAATGAAAGGCACTCAAATGAAGCAGGCTCTTCAACTTTTGAAAAGCAGCCAGTGCAGCAGAAAGCTAACAGATAAGTCCACTTGGCCTGGACAGTCTCAGCCCCTGGCCAGATGTGCCAGACTGCTCCCCAGATCACCCCTCCCCCCACCTTAACCTGCCCCAGGTGAGAGGAGGGGCTGGAGCAGCCGGGTCGTAAAGCACAGTGAGTCAGAAAAGGTGTGGGCTCGTTAGGAGCTTTATCTGCAGGCTGCAGCCACCTGCCGCCTCTGCTTGTGGCCGTTACAGCGGAGTCATGGAGGCAGCAGGGCCTGCGCCACTCCTCTGATCGCATTCGTCACGGCACTGTCGCAGAGTTCAGAGCTGGAAACGGATACTTTGACTCTGCTCTCCTTGCAGGAATGGTTGGTATTTGCGGACAGTATATGGCACTTTAAAATCTTTTCAGTATTCAAGTTACGGTACTTCTTTAGTTTTGTAATAAGTCACAGAACGATGTCAAAGTTCCCAATGCAATATGTATTGCTAACCTTATCTGAAGGTTCTAGATAAAGTTCATAAAAGCCTACAAAGAAATATCGAAGTAGCCAAGTCATAAATTTGAGACCTACCCTGGGCATGTGATTATTTCTGCACTTAGAAACATAATTCCTTTGTTCTCACAGTCACACACATTCGCACAGCCTGCCTTTTAATAACATCATTTAATCACTGAGACAGCAAGACAAGCTTACAGCCTTCCCCCCTGAAATGGCAGAAAAAAACAGCTCCGTGTTTCGATTTCGAACTTTAAGAAAGCAGCTTTTAGGAAAAGGTAGCCTACCTGGCTCACTTCCTCCCCCGCTGCAGAGGTAACGTGAGCCTGACGCTCTGCCGGACTGACCCCTGCTATCCATCACGGAGCTCAGCGGCTCCCCACAGCGCGGAGCAGCCCCCAGACGCCTCTCCCAGCCCTGCTCCCTCTCCCCACGGCCCGGCTTCTGTGCACTGTTCTCCGGCTACACTCAACCCCAACGACTCAGCTCAAATACACACATTTTAAAAGGACTCTGGCGTTGAGGAGATTATGTTTTCCCTACCTGTGAAAGCCCAGAAGACGTGAAGGCGCTCTTAGAGTTTCCCATAGTGGCTGGTGGAGAGTCTGCTCCCTGTTATCTCTCCCAGTTATGCAAGAATTGTTTGGTGGAAACCTTTGCCTGGTACAGTATTGAGCCTCTTACACAGCAAAGGAATTCCGTTTTATTTAATTCCTAATTGCTCAGAAAGGAGGGAATTTCACTGACAGTCAGGATTCGTCATACAAGTAGAATGTATCTCCCGTTTTATCTGAAATGTTCACTTTTTTCTGTAAGGACAATATACTATTTTTAGTTTTAATCTCATGTTTTTTGTAATATAAACAGATAACATACATAAAGAGAGTAGGATATCCCTCTTAAAGCTATAGTCACACTCATGTCCATTTTACATGCTTCCAAACACTGCTACAGCTCCGGCTGCCTTCAGAGAAACAAGGTAAAGAACGGAATTAAAATGATGTCATCTGCAAATTGTGAACACTGGTATAGCTCTGGTGCATAGGCTCCGTCTTCCCAGATCACTGCAGATCACCGTTCTGAGGATAGATCTCCCCCCTCCGCACTCGGTGTCTTTGATATTGGCTGGTTTTATTATGTGAAAACAAGCTGTGTCTTCTTCCATCCCCCACACACCCTACATCAGTTTCCACACCTGGACAGCTGTGTGTGGGCCAGCCCATGGATCCTTCCCAGAGGCCACGTTAACAGGGATGCTTCACTTAGGGAGAGCATACAATGAAAGGCCACTGCGTATCACAGAGGGTTAATCCGGTGCCTGTATTAAGTTCTGAGACGGTGTGTTTTGACTGGAAAATAGGTGTACCGTATTGAGTGACTGGTTATCTGGGGGGGCGGCACAGTGGCGCAGAGGTCAGCATTGCTGCCTCACAGCTCTGGGGTCCTGGGTTCAATTCCTGGGGTGCTGTCTGCGTGGAGTTTGTATGTTCTCCCTGTGTGTGTGAGGTCGGGTGTAATCACACGCACAGACTAAATAAGATCAGCACAGCCTTCTCAAAGACAGCACCTGGCTGGGGATCCAGGGCAAATGCTTCATCTTCCAAGCCAGACGTCAGGCAGCCTTTCTGTTGTGAAGACAGAAAGCGAGGATCTGTCGGTGGAGTTCAAAGGACAGATCTTTAAGTACCTGCTGTTGGCGTCCTTGACTCCCTTACACCTGGAGCTGCTGTCTGAGAGCGCTCACACTGTCACGGTGTCTCTGGGAGATCTACCAGGAATTAGCTTCGAGTTTTAAATGGAATCACCTTACAACTTATTAGACCTGATGACCTCAGAGGCAGGCGTGTTGCTAGCGGACATCGATATCTGCCTGTTGCAGCTCAATCAAGTGTAAACAGACTGAACATGACTAGCAACCATCCTTCTCCAGATTTGCAGAAGAGAGAATTGAACGTTTCCACTTAGAAATAACTTAGAAATAATTAAAAAGCTTATTTCTGGTAGTAGATCCAGAAAGGGTTTTTCAGGCAGAACTTCAAGATCAGGGACTTGGTCCCATTCTGCATTTGAGGAACTATTCATCCAGCACAGGCATGTCTGAAGTCATGTGATCTTCACTTCCTGTGTCAATAAAGCAACATCCTCAACACAGGCCGAGTTTCACGATGAGGTGAGGTCTGCTGGAGAGGACGCTGTCCTCCAGGAGATCCTTGTTCCACATCCCTGGTGCGCCGATCCTGTCTCACATGTAGACCATCGTCCTGCAGTAGTGAAAACATCCATAGCAGGCGGGATGATCTGTAGTGCCAGCTTCTGTCTTTGGGCTGGGTGCAGGAGTGTCCAGGAAGCCTGGGTGTACGGGGTACGGGGCAGTGAGAGGGTGTGTCTGGCTGTAGCAGGACACCATGCTTCTCGGCAGGTTAGGGGCATGTGGTCAGCATCCCAGCACACATGAGTAGAAGTATCAAAAGCCATTGTTTTGCCTATGGACCAAGTTGAATTCTTTGAGCTGGTGCATTTAACCAAAGCAACTGCATCAGTCCCCACTAGGGCCAACAGCTGGGTATTCCACTGGAGTGTCTTGCACATGATAAGGGGAAGGTCTTCCCCACCGACTGTCCTCTCTCCTTTGCTTCTTTGCTGCTGGAGACCTTTGTGCCACATCCATGGCCGCTCTGTCTCCCTGGATGGTCGGTACTGCCAGAGGCTGCCCATTTCTGGGCTCCGGCAGGGGTTGTGCGACGGTCTGTGAGTCCTGAAGGGCCTGTGGTGAATCTAGACCTGTCGTCTGTGTGGAGGTTCCTTCTCGGGGCCCTGTTGAACTGTATCGATCGGGCCCCTCGTAGCTGGTGTTTGTTGTGGGCTGGATGTGCGGACGGTTTTAGGACAGGTGAACAGGAGCACCTTGGTGATCGTATCTCCCCCCCCATCCCCCCCGGTTCCTTTGCCAGGTTCCTTTGTTATCCTGTGGTGTTGCAGCCTCGCAGCCTCACTCGGTCATGAATCCAGGGATCCACTTAGCTCTCTGGACTGGAGAAGGCCATCACTCCCACTCTTACATTACTGAAGTGTATAGCGTTTGATTTGGTATTTCGAGTTGAAACACATATTGTTCAGAAATAGGCATAAAGATGGATGTTTATAAGTTTTTCATTTCCTTTTTCCCCATCCTAAAACATGTAAATGGATTGCATAAATATTTGCAAGATTTATTTTACTTTTAAAGCACGTTTACTTTTCATCCATTGCAAATGCAGCCTCCCTGGTCTAGCCTGTAGCTCTGCCGGCAGAGGATCACTTCCTCATGCTTCAGTTGGGATTTGCATGGCATGGAAATACTACTGATAGCCTTCGGGAAGGAGGGAGCATCCCTGTGTGCTTTCACTGTCTGCTGGAAGGCGACTGCAGATGGAGACTCCCTTTCCCAGAGCCGGGATGCAGATCCTGAATGACTGAGGCCAGGATGCTGATCAATCAGGGCTCAGTGTTCTCCAACCTCTCCAGCCTCCAGTCCTTTAAGTTTGCTGGGTGCCTTTAATCAAAGGCTAAGTCCGCTTGGTAAAGAAGTATCATGTTCTTGAAGTGTGTGACACCCTCGACCAGCATACGGTACATCACGCTATATGGAGGCAGGCACAGGCACAGCTGGTCGCCCTGCAGTGATGTGATGAGGACAGGGAGCCCAGCCCAGTCCTCGTGGAAGGCAGGGGTTCAGTGCAGCCAGTCAGACCCAACCTGTGTGTTTGAGGAGCGTGAGAGAAACATGAGCTCCAGCTCCAGATATCATGGAGAACATGCAATCTCCACACAGACAGGCGCAAATTTAATTAATAACTGTAATTAAATTATTTTTACGCATATTCACGCAGCTTCCATTATATAAGATCTTCTTATTGTGAAAAAACTCATGTCTCAGGCAGAGGCTTTCCTTTAATCACTCCAGAGCAATTCTCAAGGAAAGGTGCCATTGAAAAATCAGTACTCTCTAGTATATCCATCTTATCATGGTTAATTCTTAATTAAAACATGATAGATGACAAAAGCAGAGGTTTACTTTAGCATCTATCGGGGTGGCTCCCAGAAGTGAGCTGTTGTGATCACAGCGTTATCTCGCGTGTTAAAAGGAAATGAGACTTTTGCTCAAACACAATGATGCTGTTCCTGTGAAGTTCAGAAAGCCGTCCGACCGCTGTATAAATCTGTAGCTGTTGTAATAAAGGCCGGTGCCACATGCGCTGTTGAACCCGAGCTGGTCCAGTATTTCAGATGAGGAAGTCGGTGCTCCTCTACACCCCGTGGAAGGCTTGTGGGCGCCCGTGTACTGTAAACAGTCTCACCTGTCCGAGATCAAAGCTGGATGCCTGTGAAGATTACATGTCTTTACTCCCGGCACTGTTTTAATCTGTCTGCTGATGTGTCTCTGGGCCAGGCTGCCTGGGAGACATGGCAGGGGCGACACAATCCCACCAGTAATTACAGACCAGTACGTCTTGCTTCTGTTACGTGTGCGTTTATGGAAACGATAATTAGAACTAAACTAGAGGACCACCTGTATGGCAATAGGACTCTAGCGCTTAGTCAGCCTGGATTTAGAAAAGACAGGTCTCACTGAAGTGTAAAAGCAGCAGCAATGGATGCAAAGTGAATATACAATATACTATAGAAGCCTTTTGATAAACATTTCTCAGAAAAGATTAGTTCTCCAATGGCAATGACTGGGCATTCAAGAACTGGTTAATAAAAGGGAAATGAGACAGTTCAGATAAGGTGTAAATGGTTGGATTGGTGTGATGTAATTACTGGAGTCATTTTAGACTCGAGCAGAAAGGTATTCCCGGTGAACTTCTTCGGAGCGCGCGCTGAAGCATGTGCCAGAGCACAGGTGGAAAATAAGGGGAGGCACATCTTTATGACCGTTCTTCTGTTCTTCTGTCAGAGTTTATTCACGTCACAGTCTTGCACACACAGTGCAGAAGGAGGGGAAAATTGCAGTTTTAATTGCTAAAGTAAACTTCAGAATTCACAACAACCCAAATCTGTATGAATATCTTAGTGACGTAGGTTTTTCTAAATCTGAAGTTTCGAAACTTCGATTAAATATTAGGTAATTAAAGAACTGTAAGAGATGAGGTATATGTACAGTATATGCAAGAGAATGAACCGCTAGAGTCAGTCATTCTTCCTTCTCCTCCCTTGCTGTACTCTCCCTGGAGCGTAAAGACATCCCCACAGCAGGTGTGGAGAGGGTAGAAAAGATTTCACTTTTGTTGTTTACTTTTGCATTACAGCACCTTGTTACGAGTAATTTTTATATGGATCATAACTCAACAATAGCTCACCAGGTGTGACCTTCAACAGCAGTTACATGGTTGGCTGCAGGGAGGAAAATATGGGGGAAGGGAAGTCCTCTTTTCCTAATAAAAAGTGAATTATATTTCATCCAGACAATAATGTTGCGTCAGTCAAAGCTCAGTTCAAAGTGCACACTAGCACACACATGCCTGGACTTCCTACCTGCTGATCTCCATTACCTGAGCGCACGTGAGTCTCAAATCTCGGCAATCTGTCCCCGCCTCTCGGCCGAGTTTACACCCCTGTCTGAGGTCAAGACAAGTAAGTGGAGGCTGAAAACCGGGGACCTGGGGAGGAGTTGGCATGTGCCAAAGGCCGGGTTCTCATTTTCCTATTCAAATCGATTTGCATGGGAAAAGCAGAGAGGGATTTCTGCCTGGAGACTGTGGTCCGCTGGCCGAGAGCTTGTGCCCTCCTGGCCCTGTTTATAAAAGCAAATAAGCATGCAAAGCTGTTCTCGTTGCTGCTGAACTGATGTCTTCAGTTTATGGTTTGGGCAGCTGCCTGTTGCTGTGTGTGAGGAGTAGAAGGAATATCAGGTTTTATCAGTGGGACTGAGTGAAATTGAGTTATTAAAGCTAAACAGAACCGGACAAGCGGCTTTTCTTAATCCCCCACTGCTGTAGAGGGCCCTGACCCCTGACCCCATGTTTAGTGTTAACAGTGGTAATACTGTGCTTCAGGTTTCTCTGTGTTTTGTGTGCATGTGCATTCCCTGCCATTGATGTATCTCTCAGTTGTGTGGAAAACAGTACCCAGATACAACAACAATCATTACACACAGCAGAGGATTAACAGATACTTTCAGTGTTTTCACAGAAATCATTTCAGCAGAAGAAACACCTGATTCACAGAGCTGCTGCATTTACATAGTTTACACTTCCTGCTTTCCTCCTGGGCTCCAGGAAACCCAGCACATTCTTGCGAGGGATGCATTTCCCCATCAGAGTTCACGTGCTACACACATCCAGCACAGCCGCAGACGGTCTGTCTTTGTGAAACGTGCGATGGCACTTCAAGGAACAGGAGAGGGAAGGTGTGAGGATGTGGCAGGTGTTTGTAAAGTTCTTCCCCAGCCCGTGGCCTCAGTGGGAGAGCCCCAGTTAGAATGGCCCCTATTAACAGTCTGTCACCCTTTGCCACCCACCCCCTCCTAATTGCTATGGCCAAACAAGGAGTTAATTTCTAGGCGCACCCACTAATTAGGCCCATCTGTGGAGGGCATCCTGACAGATGGCTCAGGGGAACAAAGGAGGAGCAGAAGCAGCCGGGCCTACACCGTGGCGCTGGGGCAGATTAGAACTGCAGGATGTCGGCACCGGCCACCACTCCGGCCTCAGGTGTCCTGTCCTCCGCGGCCGTGCCGGTGCCCTTCCCACTGCCACAGAGCTCGGTGCTCGAGTCTAGCGAACCGCAGTATTCCAGGCCGTTTCCCTGCCCCTGGAGCAATGTGTGGAGTTTGCGCATCAGGAGGTGGGGAAAACGTCGCCCAGTGTCGCTCGTCAAGTGTCTGATGAGCAGATCCTTGTTGTGGAGGTCGGCTGAGGTCGGTTTGCTGTCTCCCCATGGTTTTCCAGAGCTCCCCGCGTGGATCCGCTTGCCTTTGTGAATTCTCGCAGGCTCCAGCGCACTTTCCTGTAGCTCTGCATTCGGCCACCTTGGTTTCACTGCCCTGCGCTACGTTTCACTGAGACGCGTGTGTGGGAGTCGGGCTCTGCCATTAGTTCATTTCATTCTGTCGGGTCTGTTGCAAAGCTGCTGATCTCTAATCATCTTATACAGGAGGTGTACAGAGAAGGAACTCTGTAGGTTTGCAACCTGTACAGCGTGCCTTGGACCAAGGCATCCACTATAGCAAATAGGTTTGCTGTGATGTGTTTGCGTCTGTGCTGGGATCACTCTGAGTTCTGATTCGTGCTTTAGTGTCCCTGTTTCTCACTGTAGTGCAGCTCAGGAACATAGAGGTGATCTCTGCTGCCTCTTGATGCCTGGGGCCTGGGTTTCATTCCAGCCTGGGCGTCCTGTCTTAGGGGCTTTAAAGTAATAAGCCTTGTGCTTATATAGCGCTCTTCTGGACACTCCACTCAATGCACTTTACAGGTAATGGGGATCCCCTCCACCACCACCAGTGTGTAGCCCCACCTGGATGATGCACCTGTCCGCTCCCCACACTCCAGCTCCCAGTGGGAAGGAGAGCAGAGCGATTAAGCCAGTTCAGAAATGGGGGTTACTAGGAAGCCATGATTGGTAAGGGCCAATGGGAAATTTGGTTAGGACACTGGGGTAACACCCCTACTCTTACGTCTCATCCGAAGGATGGCGCCTTTTTTATTGGGCTTTAGTTTGCGAGTTATGCCTTTCCCTTTCAAGGGGATGTCATACCTGGGGGTTCTGGCAGTGGGACTGTACATATAGACAGACGAACACGCTGGGCTTTGTTTTCACCCATATCTTTCTGAAGATACGCAGTGATCAAAAGGCATTCGCCAAATCTGATGGCAAACATGCAAATTCCCACCTGTGTTCACTCACGCAGGAGATGGCAGACCAGATAAAACCTAAAGCAGCCAAACATATAGTCCTGCATCTCTCCCCACACACGGGATTCCCAGAAGTCTGTTCATGCACCAGTTCGTTAAAGAATTAAATTCCAGTTTTTTAAAATGAAATCAACCCAAGAAGCCATTAAGCTGAAGCAGCACAATTACGCCTTGCAGTGTTTTCACCTGACCTGTGCTTTGCTGTGCAGGGGGTGCGGCTCTAAAGGCTCCTGCTCCCGGAGCGGAGGGTCGGGCCCCTGGGGAGACACTCTGCCGAGAAATTGCATCAGACGGGAGGCTTTTCCTTGGAAACAGAGCGCTGGCTGCACCCGTGGGAGCAGGGAGGAAGGAGAAAAACAAGAGCTGTTCACGCAGTCCTGGCTCTGCGCTCGGAAGGGGGGCTGGTGCTTGAGCAGTAACAGGCCCTGGCAGGGTTAATGAGGACACCCACAGCTCCTACCCATCCCCTGCACCAGCTGGAGTGCCTTACTGACCTGACCCAGCAGGAGGCGCTCTCCCAGCAGTCCTTCACTGCTGGGTACATACAGCTTTTCTTTTTGTAAGGAACTACAGGCTTGGCGCAGAAAGATGGACTCACTCTCCAGTGCAAATGAGTACCAGAAATTTCCAGAATCGTTTCTGTTTTCACGTTGAAACTATTCTATATTGATTACGGTATTTTAGTTGCTTTCCACTGTTTGTGTTGTGTAGCAGCATTGTCGCATTGCAGGCTTTGGTGCTCTGAGGATCTAGGAGAGTGGCAGGGTATTGTTCTGCTGATGTAATGATGGGCTTAGTTAAGCGTCTGAGGAGAGTGGAAGAAACCTGTTGATCTGCAGTCCTTGGCGGCCACAGTGGCACGCCTTGTGTCCTTGCTGATGCGCCACTATTGGTGGGGGGAGTTAACTCCACACAGTTTGGGCTCCCCACTAACAGCACTGCAGCCGGACCGGGGTGCAGCCAGCAGAGCAGAACCCAAGGAGGGGAGAGAGAGGACAGCGCAGCTCTGCTCTCACCTTCGGCACAGGGGAATGACAGGGAAATCAGGCATCGCCTGAATAAGAAACATTCATCTCAGGGGCGTCCTTTCTATGCAAGGATTCAGATACAGTAATAGTACAGCCTCAGCTGCCAGCTACACCTCTTGCACCCTGGCTGCAGTGGCCAAGCAGCAGGGCGGTTCTTCTGCTCTTGCTGGGCCCAGGCAGCCATCACTGGCCCGGTTCACTGGCCCGGACAAGCCAGGGGGGTCCAGCGGCCCTCTCTCATTCGCAGTCATGCACAGGTCCTGTTCGTCTGGGTCTGGGTATGGGATCATTTGTGAAACCTGGCCTCCACTTGTACCTCAAAAAAATATTTAACAACCTTGCCTGTAAACAAGCATGTCCCTAACAACACACTGTAAATGCAGTTTGTCTCCTTGCTGTGTTCTAGGTGTGTCTGCTTGAAGAGCTCACTGGAGAGCAGGACACACTCTTTAAGCTTCAGGGGTCACTGCAGAAAAGCAGGGCAAACTCAGGCCACAGGAAGGAAAGCAATTTCATTAAATAGCCTTTTAATTTAAATTTGAGCCTCATTTTTATTTAATAGTACATAATATCTCAAAATGCTGTACAGTAAAACTGAGGATATAAATCTTGAATTTAAACACAATAATACGATGTTTAAGAGTGGCGCATATAAGGCACCGGTGTGGAGGAGCAGTCGGGGTTCTGGGTTCATAACAGTAAAGGCTGTGGGTTCAAATCCCAGGGGGCACAGCTGTTGTTCCCTTAACAGGGAACTGCAGTCAGATTGATCAAGGAAACTGCCAGGCTCCGCGAAAGAGTCCAAGTGACAGAAGCTTTGGGGAAAAGCATCAGGCAGATTCGGAAAATTAAAGGAATGTGTTCAGAGGTTTTAGCGAGTTGGCTTTGAGGTAAGATTTGAAAATTTTTAGGACTCCTTATTTCATTAAGTAGATTATTCCACAGCATCTCTGAACAATGGAAAACCCTGCATTAGCTTATATGTGTACCACAATTTTAGATGCGAGTCTTGGACAAAAGCTTCTGTTCACTGTGTGAATTTACCCCAGTGACGTTTCCTTAAAAGATGAGAGAGAGAATGAATAAACTGATGCCGATGGACAGAAAGACAGACCAGATGTAGGATGATGTAATGATGAAGTGTCTAAAAAACAGAGCCTGTTACAGACCGGTATCAGCTCTTACACCTGTCCGTGCTGGAAAGAGACACAACAGCTCCCCCTTGAGGACAAGCAAGTGCATGTGCGCTGCTGTCTGAAACTCTTCTGAAGAAGGCCAGGACTCGGGATCAGAAGAGCAGAAGACAGCTTCAGACTGCAGACAGGAACTACATGTTGATCCAGAGTAAGACATTTCTAACGTCTTCATTTCCCTTGCTTAAGAAAATCCCTAAGAAGCTGTACAGATGGCCTCATGCGTTTATATTAAATGATGACAGAAACGATGATGATGATTATTGTAAACTACCAGTCATTTGACATTTTCTCTTCATTGTGCATGCAGAAGGATAATATTACTAAATGCAGCTGACTGACAAGACTAGATACACTGCATTCCAGGGAGGACGTCAGTACACCAGTGATTAAAATGCAACCCTGCTGTGAAAACAAGATTACAAACAGGACTAACATTAAAATGTCAGGCCACTGCTGTGCTCTGACTAACAAACACCAGAGAGAAATGAATGGAATAATTCCAGCGCCGAGCTACATTGCAGCAACAACATAAGTCACAACTTGCTGAAGCAGAACACTGTTCTTTGTGATGAGGTGGCAGACATGACACCCAGTACTTTTCCATGGAATTGTGCATTTCTGTATTTCACCTGTGCATGGCTGTGGCATGCAGACTGCAGATCATCGGGGTGACCACTAGGTGTCAGAGTAAACCAATGAAACACACCTGCCGGCTGTGTTGCCATGGTTGGTCTGTTTTGAAAATGACATGTGAAGTCAGAATCCACCATATTGAGCATGACGTTGTAACAGCCTGAGGTGAGGAAGACAAACTGGCTGGCTGTCCGCTCTCAGTACACAGCACTTGTGCAGGAGGCAGTGTTCTGGTGCTGTTTTCAGCTCAACAGCTTGTTGACCATTGGAAATGCTCAAGAAGCACCAAAGAGCTGGGAAGGGTAGAACAAATTCACACCAGCAGCCCCCCCAGCGAGAACCAGACAGAGCTGCACCTCATCTCTAAGAGCGCTGCAGGCTGTAAGAGCTGTCTCGGGACTTGTTTAGCATTCTCAGCGAAATCAAGTCAGAGTCGGTCGTGACACACTTGTACATATGCTGCTGGGTTTAGAAGGTTAAAGAGCACTGCCATGGTCACATTCTGATACAGAGCAGGAATGCCCAGTCTGCCAAACACGCTTTCTGCAAGTGTAGAACCACCTCACAAACATGTGCACCTATGAACGTGCCACCTACAGAGCTTTATACCTCTGCGGCTGTGTTGTCTCTGTGCATAAACATGCGTTGTGAAGCAGAGCGGTGAGCAGTCTGGGTTGTGTCAAGCCTGAGCTGTGCTTCCCGGCCTCCCTCCCTCCCTCCCTCAGAGTGCAGCTGTGGCGTTCAGTCGTTCCCCTGGCCTCGTGCTTCTGGACAGAATGTCTCAGCCTTGACTCTCGGAATCTCTGGTGCAGCGACTTCGTTACTGCAGCAGTTTATTACTCTTCATGGAAACAGCCGGCAACTCATGGCATACATAACAGATTTTTAAAACGGCAAACAGCAAAGACTGCAAATTCTTGAACGGACGGAAACCTAGTAATTTGGATTGGAACACACTTCAGCGAAGAGTTGCCAGACTACCCTAGAAGCAGCACGCAAACCATTCGGATGACTAACTGTAACGTGCCGAGATCAGAGACACTCAGACTCTCACTCTCCCGTGTGATGCGATTACTGTTGTGTGGAAACGCGTTCTGCGTCTTGGAATGTGAAAGGATTTCGACCGGAGACCGCTGGGTGTGCGTGCTGCTGAAGCTCTGATTTGGACTGGTTTCTTCTGCCCGCAATGCCTCCGAGACCAGTCCAGGCTCCCCTGTTCCGGCGGCGGGAGTACCTGCTGTCGCAGCCGGAACCTCTGGAAGGATTCCTGGAGGCTCTCCTGCTCCCGGCAGCTGCCCGTCTCCCCAGGGAGCGTCACAGGGAGAGAGGCAAGCCTCTCCATGGCTCCGACCGGGGTGGATGTGTCTCTTCTCCCTGAACACAGAAGAGTGGCCCCCGTGAGCGACCCAGTGCGGACCCCGATTCCACGCCACAGCCCGGATGGGGGAGACGCGCCCCGCAGCTACTGTGAGCCTCGGGTTTCAGCCTGCAGGGGGCGCTAGTGTCTGCCCTGTACCCCAGGCCTGTGAGCCCTTACCTGTCTCCTGCCTGCGCTGAGCTCTTGGAATGTTCCCCTTCTCCTGCCGGCTCACCTGCCTCATGCGGGACGTCCTGCCATTTGGGGCCTGGGTGGGGCGTGGCGGTCTCCTAGCAACCGCGGGCTCAACACCAGCGAGGCCGTTCCTCCCCACTTCCTGCAGGCTGGTGACGCCCACTCCCCGGCCAGAGCTCGGCTTTTCCAAACAGAGTGGTGTCCCTTATTTCCCACTTGCAGTCAAACCAGAATCTGGCACGTAGATGTCTAACACAGAGGGAGAAGCCTTTTCAGTTTTATACATTCATTACATCAAAATAATGTGTGCATGTTGCTCATTATTGCAGTGATGTATTGTAATTACAGTGTAGGGTGTGTTTATGTCTATAGCTCCTGAGTGGCACTCATTTCTCTGTTCTGTAATTAACTTTAGATCAGCAGTGTTGGGTAGCAGTTTTAATCTCTGTGAACAGAAAGAGGATTATTTGCCTGCACGGTCAGAGCAGTGAGCCAGCATGGTACCTGGAATACCGTGTAGCTGGAATACCGTGTAGCTGGAATACTGTGTAGCTGGAATGGGGTGTTTTCAAGCGCGGCTTCCACAGGTGTAAGTCTTCACCTCTTTGTTCACTGTGCTCCCACTGATAGCGGATGTGTGGGGAGCAGACTGGCGCATCATCCAGGTGGGGCTGCACACTGGGGGTGGTGGAGGGGATCCCCATTACCTGTAAAGCGCTTTGAGTGGAGTGCAGAAAATAGCTATATAAGTGCAAGCTATTACTTCTCCACCTCCTCTGCTGTGTACTGGGGCAGTGGGTGCAAGAATGTGCCTGAAACACACAATGTGAGACCCACTCGTTCGAGCAGGGAGCTGCGTCAGCATGTGTAGGCTACAAAGGAACAAGGAAAGGTTTCTTCCTGCTGGCGAGAAGAAAAGAAACGCAAGTGGGGCCCTCCTCGGGTGTCAAAGGAGGGTGTCACACCCGAAGAAGGCTCCACGGCCGAAACGTTGTGTTTCTTTTCTTCTCCTGTCAGCAGGAATAACCCTGTGATGAGCAGCGCGGCGCAAAGGCGAGGAGTTCTTGCAAACGGAGGAAGGGGGCGGGGCCGCTCCGGCCTCACGCGCGGCTCGGCGTATCCTAGCGACCGAGCAGGAACTGCCATTTTCTGCGCGAGCCGCGGGAGCGAGCGCTCCGTGCCTGGGCGGCGCGTCCTCCGGCTCAGGTGAGGAGCCGCGGCTGCGCGGGGCCGCGCCTGCTGGCGGCCGCTCGCCCGTGCGCGCCGGCCCGCCCGCCGAGCAGCTGCAAGCGCTCCCCGCGCCGGGCTGAGCGTCTTCAGCACAGAGCCAGGAAATGAGTGTCATCTGATTGTTTTGTGCGCTTAATCCGAGGGGACCCCTCGCACGGCAGCGGTGAGCACTCGGGGTTTAGTCGGGGAAGAACAGGCGGACAGATGCTGGCGTCGCCAGCGCCTCCGTGTTTGTGATTTCCTGCAGCGGTTAGCGTGTCGCGCAGGTCCCGTCTGTGCAGACTGAGGAGGAAAGTCGAGCCGTGCGGTGTGTGATGGCGGGACTGTAACACTACAAACAAACAAGCCGCCGTGGCGTCTCGCACACGACCACGCGTGGCGCCTGTCCCGCGTGCGGCGAGCCTGACTCCTCGGCTTGTGTGTGCTTGCTCTCCAGGGCGATGTCTCTGCTGTGCGCCGCTGTCCTCGCCGGAGCCGCGCTGCTGCTCGGCGGTCCCGGTCCCGGAGCCCCGGTAAGAGCCCGGCCCGCCCGTGAAACCCGGGAGGGTGACGAGCTGTGCCGATCCCTGCCCGTGGGAATCGTCGTGCGGGACGCTGGCGCTGCTGTGTCTTTGTTGAGGCAGCGGGTTGCCGGAGTGAATTCCCGGTACAGGTCCCCGCTGTGTCTGCGGCGGTGTTCCCAGACTCCGGCTTTCGACTTCTTTCTGTTTTCTGTTTTCGCGACACCTCGGCGCCACTTTCCCCGGTCAGGTGCCGCTCCCTGCGTGTCCGCGCCCGGCAGATCGGCCCACGCAGCGCAGGCCTGCGAGGTAGCTGGAACATGTTGGACACGGAGAAACCACGGGGAAGCGCCTCTTTACACAGAGGGTGGTGGGAGTGTGGAACAAGTTACTTAGCCCTGAAGCTGCAGCTAGTAGCCTGGTTTCTATCAGATAAGGGATCACTTTATCGGCCATAAACAATTTCTTGCATTAGGAATTTGTCTTTTTGCAGACCCCAGCTTGCTCTCCATGAGACACACAGACAGGTAGAGAGAGCAGCTGGGGGTCAGAGCGCAGGGTCAGCCATGTACAGCGCCCCTGGAGCAGTTGGGGTGAAGGGCCTTGCTCAGTGCCCCAGTGGAGTAGGATTTGAACCAGCAGCCTTCCAGCCACAGGGCCCCCTCTCCCCCCGTGATGGCGGCTGGATGAGACTCTGGGATGAAAGTGTGCAGGAGAGCCAGCTGAACTGACGGCCTCCTGTTGGCAGCCTCTCCTACTGGTTGGTGGGTGTGACCCACATGGGAGTCAGTGGTTGCACTGATTTACCTGCAGTTACTTCGCAGTGTCAGCAGAGGGTGCTCTATGACTGTCGCACCTGGTTACTGTGCCTTGGCAGTACTGCGTTAGGGTCCGTGTGCCGCCGGGTACACCTCACAGGTGTACGGTGTTTCCTCTGTGTGAAGCTGGGTTTGGTTGTGCCTGGTCGGTGTCCTGGGAGCAGCGGTCAGGCCCAGTTTGAGGACTTGCTGTCTTGCATGATCAAACTGCTCACTGTGCTCCTCGGGGCAGCACACTGGCAGGTTTCAGATGTCCTGTGGTGACGCAGTTAATCCCTGTGGATTCCCCTGCCCCTGAGGGGAGCACCTTTATAAATAGAGCCCGCCTGGAGCTCTGGAGGTTCCCTGCTGTGCTGGTCAAGCCCATGGCCCTGCAGACAGCAGCACTGTCGCAAGCGAGTTCTTCTCTTGGGGTCCCAGACACTGAGCAGGGCCTTGCACTTCACACTGAAGAAACTCATGTCTTTCCCTGGTCTTCGTGTCCTTATCAACGGTGTCTAATCATGGAGTGTTAGGAGTGAGAACTATGTTCTTTTTTAAAAGTGCAGTATTATTAATAATAGCTGCAATCATTGTGGTTAATCTCTTAATATCTCCCCCGAGCAGCAGGCTAAACTCTGCCTGGGAAATGAAGTAGTTTATATTTTGGTATAAGTGTGCTGTCCAGAGGCCTGACCATAATTATGATTGTTTTTAATGACATGTTTGACTGCAAGTCCTTTCTTGATGGCTTCAGCATGTCCTGTTTGTTGCTTGGGCTTGTGGGAGCCCGGCTTGTCTCGTGTGGTTTCAGGGGGTTGCAGTCACGAGAAGCAGGGTAACGGTTTTCTGGTGGAGCCTGTGGCTCAGAGTCGAGATTCTGGATCCCGAGCGGAGTCGGATAAGGTCAGCGGTGTTCGGTGCCGGCCCTGCGGCAGTCAGCGGTTCGAAATCGCAGTCGTTTTCCCCCACGTGACACACCTCCGGCTGCTCACCCGAGAGGGGCGGCTCTGGCCAGGCCTGCGCCACGGGAACACAGGGACACACTCGACGGGCCGCGTCTTTCAGTGACTGGAAGACTGAGGGCTCGAATCCCAGCTGTGATGCTGCTGTCGTACCCCTGAGCGTGTCCCTCTTCCCCTGAACTGCTCCAGTGGGACACCCAGCTGTGGAAACGGGTGCGAATGGCAGTTGCCCTAGACAGGCGCGTGGGCCAGAAAAGTAACTGCAATCGTGCGCCCAGGGCAGGGGTTCTGTCCCGCTCTGCGCCCTGGGGTTCTGGGACTGGCTCGGGTTGGCGTGGTGTTGACCTGGAAGTAGTGGTTTTCTGCTGATAGATGGACTCGTTCAAATAAACACACGGTAAATGTGTCTCTAAATCAAGGTTTTGCTTTCCAAAACAAAAAAAATTTGCAGCTCTTAAGTTTCCTAGTGCAGGCCTGTAGAATATTTGATCTGGGTGTTTATGTAAATCGAGTGCTCTTCTCTGCAGAGGGATGGGTTTCTTCTGCACTAAGGAGTCCTGCAGCACAGCTGGTGGGGTTGTTACCTGATTGTTTGAAGTCATTTGTGTGTTTTTTCCCTGAGTTGCATCAGCACAGTCTGCCTTCGACTGTGGCATTTCCTGACATTCCATTCGTCTGCTGTCTTTGGAAAGTTGTTTGTTTGTTGAGCACGTTTTTGTTTTGATCCATGAGAGACTGATGTGCTTAGGAATGAGCTCCTCTGTGCTTGATCCAGAAAGCTCTTTGAGTATTGTAGCACTTTCAGGACTGGTTTCACAGACCCGTGTCAGAATTTTCTGAAATTAACCTTGATTAGTCCAAGATGAGTGATGGTTGGGTTTTGTGAAACCAGTGCTTTATAGGAGTACCATTTAAAAAAAGTTGATGGGAGTAACTTATTTTCCTTTTTGTCAAAAGGTCTTATTTTTTCTGGTTTGTGTGCTGTTGTTTCAGAGTGTCCTGCCAGGGCAGAGTGACTGCTGCAGAGATGCACTGGAAATGAATGGGACGTGCTTAATTAACGTGCATTGTGATCCAGGTATGCTTCAACTTGAATAAGCTTCATTGTCTTGCACCTTACTCAAAAGAATGCATTGCAACACAATGTGAAAGCTTCATTCTATGCCGAGAGGTAAGGAAACGCGATGTTTTGGCAGAGTTGCCTTCTTCAGGTGTGAAGGAGAAGGCAGCTCTGAAGAAGGCTTTTCTTTACAGCATGAAATTAATATTTGTCTGTTGCTCTGAAGCCCGTGCTTCACACCTGATTGTGTAGGAGCTGCCCGTCTCATTCAATGCAGTGGTAAGATAACAGCATATGCAAGTAGTAGCAGACCAGGCCTCACCCCGACTGCACTGTGAAGGTGGGGTGATTTGGTGACCTTGCAAGAGGTGTGAGTTCGGGTGTGTTTGCCTCAGGTGCAATGCTTAAGGCAACAGCAGACCTGGATAGTGTGTCAGTTCAAACAGTCTCAAGGGTTAAAAGGCACTGGCTGGCAGATTAAAACCCACATCAGGAAGTTTCTAAATGGCTGTGGCAGCTGGTCTTGACTGAGTGGTCCTATATCTCTGTAGACATTTAGTGGAATCGCTGCTGGAGTGTGTTAGCACTGTATCTGCTGCTAGTGGTGGACTAATGCTCTAGTGGAGCTCTGTATAATATTACTGTGCTATCATGTGCATGCAGATCATTGTGTTCACGAGTAGCACTCTGGAGCCCCTGACAGCAATGACCTGACTGTGTTCTCCCCAGGTTGCTGTCTGCTTACCATGGAGAACTCCACATATGTGTGTGTCCCGTGGACGATGGTGAACAGGACACAGTATAATCTCACGGAGTGCAGTAGTGGTGAGTGCTAAATGTTTCTCTGCTCTCCAGCCTGGTCCAGTCTCGCGGTGCTCAGTGTGTGACATGGAGTGCAGATCCAGTGTATCTGGAAGGACTCTTCTTCGTGTCTCGCGGAGGCTGAGACTTCCCTCAGTTTCCAGCAGGCTTGTGTGAAGGAAAGCTGTGAGTCCCCCTTGTTTATTCTGCAGAGTCTGTTCCTCTCGCGTGTACATGCAAGATGGGTGGCACAGTGTTTAGCATTGCCGCCTCTCAGCTCTGGGCCCTCGAAGTTGTCTGTGTGGAGCTTGCATGTTCTACCTGTGTTCACTTCTTCCTACAGTCCAAAAACATGCTGGTGGGTTATAGGGATTCTAGGAAAACTAGCTCTGGGGTGAGTGTGTGCATGTTTGTGTCTGTGCCCTGCAATGGACTGGTGTCCCGTCCAGGGTGTACCCTGCCTCATGGCCAAGGCTTGCTGGGCTCGGCTCTGACTCTCCTGTGATCCTGAATGCAAGAAGTGGTTAGAAAATGGATGGATGGATGTTTGATTTCCTGTGCTGGGATTGTGCTGATAAGCTGTGGGTGCTCCAGGTGATCACTGCAGTGGGTTATAGCACTTTCAGATGGAGCCTTATTTCAATAAAGATGTCCTTTTCTTTTCCCTCAGATGATCCCAATGCCACTGTGTGGTTGACAAATACAAGCACCGTAGCTCCTGTACGGCCCAAAATTGGTAAGGACACCCCCTTAAAAGTCTGCTGTTCATCTGCACAGGTAATGTCCTTTAAATATTAATCAAGGAGTGTTGCGGCATTCCTGTTGTATTGTGAGAGCACAAGATAGGGGATATGTATTCGGAATAAGTGTTTTGTAGCTGTCTGCACTTTCAGTGCAGTCTCATTGTATAGAATCTGTGCTCATTTGGCACTGGCTGCTGTCTATTTCAAATTCCAAGGGGTGGTTATGAGTGGAAGGAAATCACTGGTTACTTGCTGGGCACCATTAAAAGGCCTGTTGAGAGGGGAAAAAACAGCCAAGTACAGGAGCACAAGGAGCTGGGAAGTGATCGAGTGGCTCCCTTCCTGATGGGGCTGTGTTCCTGAGAGAGAGGCCATGCTCTGAACACTTCAATTTTAGCAATCCCAAAGCCATTCTTGAAAATCCATGTCATGAAGAAATAGGAGTGTTCAGGGCTCTGCAGACACACAGCTGGACAGAGCAAAGATTCTCCTTGCAGTTGTCCTGACTCTGTATAGGGCCATGCACATGAAACGACCAGAAACCCCAAATCCACAGGCTGTGTGTTCTGTAGGGCTCATCAGACCAGATCTCTTAAGAATAAAACGTCCCCTGCTTTTGGGGGAGCTTCTGACAATCTGGGAATAATCCGTGTTTTGAGGCTGCAGCGGTGATCTGTGTTCGGAGGTGACTGTGCTCTTGTGGTTCTGTCACAGGCGGTCCAGGAGTTGCTGCCTCCCTCCTGCTGGGAACACTCTTCATCAGCCTCTTCCTCATCCTCACTGTGGCTGCCTCCTTCTACCTCAAACGGACCAACAAGCTGCCCAGCATCTTCTACAGGAGAAACAAAGGTACCTGGGTCCTGGCTGCTCTCGTGCTCTCCAGCAGATGGCAGCCCTTTCTGCTCCAGGGGCTGTTTGCTCAGGTTTTTGAAGCTCTGATTTCAGCCAGGTCTCTTTCTCCAAACACTGTGAGCATTGACCGTGCCAGCTAGTCTTGCACTCATTCCTTTCTGCAGTCAAGTGATCAAGTTAGCTGGACTGACCCAGTTGTCTGAGATTGAATGTTTTTATCTTTGTTTTCCAGCATCAATATTGCAGCCCAGTGAAACGGTAAGTTACTCTGTATTAATCAGTCAGGTTTGGGGTCTTGTGCATGCTTGTGACTCCTGTTGCGTAGACCTTTACACAATTATACTAGCTTCACCTCAAAGTGCATAAATAAACAGATCACAGTAGTATGAAAACTCCATAGATTTTTGAAAACAGAGAAATGTGTCAAATGTCTGTCTGTTTTGTAAAAAAGAGCTGTGATGCTGATCTGAGTTGTTCTTCTCTGCAGGCTGACATGATTCCTACACCGACATCGTCAGGTAAGCTGCTAGATTACATTTGGGCCTCAGTGGCCTTGTGCTCTGATTGTAACTGTAAAGCTTGGTAATGTAAGAGGATGAGACCTCCGGCCTTGTATCTGTGTCTGGTGGTTCTGAGGGGCTGGGTGTGTTCACATGTGCTGGAGCTGTGGCAGCAGGCAGCCTGCCTCTTGCCCTGGCCAGGGCAGAGTGGGGCCTGAGGAGCCCTTTGGACTGACAGCTGAGGCTGTGGTGAGAGATGGCAGTAGGGGTCCTGACCTCTCAGAGGAACAGGCCTGCTGCTGCTCCCCAGCCTCTGGCACCTTGCCCACTTGCTCCTACAGCAGCTGGGCTGGGCCTCTCCTGATCTTCCTCTTTTCATGTCGCTGATCTGTCAAGCCTGCTCTGGACTGACCACTGACCTGAGAGCCTCTTTCACATCACTCTTGTCTGTGAACATTAAAGCAGGGGAGTGGGGTTGTGTGCTCCTTGTTCATGTGTCAGGCTGTTAGTTCTCTCGGTACTGGTGTCTGTGCAGGATGGTGTGAGTGTGTCGAGTAGATGCTGTCTGTTGTTGGCTTTGTTCCTTTTTTGTAATGTTTGTCGTAAGTTGTTTGAGCTCACAAACCCAATTCATTGCAGCTTGTTGTTATGGCAATAAAGTGTTTGAACTTGAACTTCAGCTTTATCAGAAACATTTGAGAGTGGATAAGCGTGTTTGGATTCGAGGTCTTTGGGTGAGTGTTTATAGAGTGGGTGTCTGGCTTCATTTTTAATCAGAGCGCGGTGCAAGGCTGATGGGGGTGTTTTTCTCCTTGTGTCCGCAGTCCGCCGGCCACGCTATGTCCGGCGAGAGAGGCCCACGGTCACTGCAGCCACGATCTCCACGGCGGCGGTCACCCGTGTGAGCAATGTGTGAGGGCGTGCCAGCAGAAGCTGTCCTGCATCTGTATGGGAAGGCAGGGGTCACTGTACTGGGGGAGACTGCTGGCAGCTTTCCTTTCCCCTGTCTTGATCTTTCTGCTGTGTTTACTAAACATGGGTGGGCTGTTTGTGTGTGGACAGTTTGGGGAGAGCAGTTTAGGGGTTTAAAAAGGGCAAAAAGACTTGGACTTCTGTGAGAGCTTGTGTTCCCAGTCCAGCCTCCTCTTGAGGGCAGTTATCTGAAATGGACTAAAAACTTCATCATGCTAATTGCTTGCAGTTGGATCTTCATGGCCTCTGTGGATTATCTGCAGCTTGAGATCAATATGGAGTCTGGAGAATTCCCCTGGAAGAGCCTGTTTGGGGAGGCGGGCCTCATGCTGCCAGGACTGAGCACTTGGAGTCTGAGTGTAAGGGCATGAGAAGTGCAAACACTGGACTTAAAAAGACCACTGGGGAAGAGCTGCTTTTCTGAGGAGGAACTGTCCAGCTGCTGCACTCTGGCCTGGGGTGTCTCAGTGAGTGACCGGGCTACTGGTGAAGCTAAGCAGGATCAGCCTCTGTGTCCTCCTTGCCAGGTAGGTCTGTCGAAGGGAACAGGAAGGAGCTCTTGGCAGGAGGAGTGTCTGTGGAAGCACTTCCTTCCAACCCAGTGTCACAGGTGGGTCCTGACCACTTGGCCTTTGGTATTGGTTTCTTTTTTTAACCAGAGTTCCTGTGAAGTGATTTCAGGGCAGATGGGGAGAATCCAAATTACCAACACTCCTGGCCCTTTGTGCTGGGAGGGCAACTGTTGTGGTTTTTGCCAAATACAAATGAATGTAGTGAGTCTTGGAGCCTGAGATGCTGTGACCAGGATTGCTCTGTGTTTCCTGGGGGGTGGTGACAGTATTCATGTAGATTGCACATGGAACAGGCAGAAGCAGTTTTTGCTACTGTTCCCTGATGGTGACTGTCCAGTGCCAATCTGAAAAAACTTTCATTCCCTCCTGTTTTGAGAGCATTGTTTAAGACCACTTTTTTTTAATTGGGAGGAAGAGAAATAAAATTAGTTGGCTGATGTTCATTAACAATTGTTGCCAATTTTTTTTCCTGGATGCTTGTGTTGATCATGCTGTAAAAATGAAATAAAAGCACTTTACCAAAGTTTTAGCCTTATTTAGAGGCTGGCTCCCTACATCAGAAAGTGGTGTGTAATAATGATGGTTTCTAGCTGGGGGGTTGTCATCATTATCTCCCATTGTACTAGATTGTGTCTAACAATTTCAATACTCCAGCCTGCTTTCTGTGAGGGGGAGGGAGGCCATTTTATGGTGTCCTCTGCTGGTTGGCACTCTTAGCCAGCTCAAGGTGGGATGTGTGTGCATACAGCCCTGTCCAGGAATTTTAAACCCTAAGTTCCTTTTGTATTTAGGGGATGGGGGTGCTTACTCCTCTGCACTCCAGTATTAGTGATAATGGTGAATGTTCAACTTGGCAAAACTTTTAAAAGGCTCCCACCATTGAGCCCAGACCTCACCACCCCCCTCCCATAAAACAACTCAATGCAAGTCAGTCAAAAGTTCAATTTTTTATTTTACTCAGCCACTTAACAGTTCTTCAAAGACTGGCCCCAACAAAGCCATTAACCCCCCCATGCCAATGCACAGGAGGGCCTCCCCCCTATGGGCAAAATGCCCATGCAAAAAAAAAGGGCACATGGACAGTTTGTCCACAGGGGGGAGACCACCACTGCCAGGCCACGCACACACCCAGGACACCTGCAAGACAAAAAGAAAAAAGTTAGACCAGAACGCTGACAACACCCACCACCACACCGCAGCGCCGCCCACGCACGCTCCACGACACCAGCGCCCGCCTGCCCCGAAACGCGAAACCCACGGCCGTCGCGGAGACGCGCACCCCCACGCAAAATCCCGCCACGGCATCGCCCTCGCGTGACCAGACTCCTCAAGCCTTCGACTTCCGCGCCCCCCCCAAAAAAAAATCTTCGGGGTTGAGGGATCCTCCGGCCTCTCCAGTCACGGCCCCACGCCGCTGCTCCGTCTTCGCACGACATCCTGGGGGGAGGTGGGGTTACACGCACGCGGACTAACCGCCGCTCCAGGTTTGTTCACGATCAAGTTCCACACTCTTCCGCGCACACGCAGCGCGAAACGAGGAACTCCTGCCGGGAAGGAGCCGGTTTAAACCCCAGCACGCTCACCTGAGCAGCGAGACCGCCCGTCTCTTCGCGCTGCGCCTCCGGCCCTGGAACAAACAAGAACAAGACTCAGCACAAGAGCTTCGAGCCCAAACCCTCCACACCTACCGGGGAAGAGTCACACGGGCTCCCCAGACCCGACCCGGCCAGCTCTCCTGCTCAGCCACCGAGAGAGAAATCCAGCCCGGAGCACCCGGAGGCGCGTCTCGCCGCAGCCCTGGAGGGAGAGAAACCTGCAAAAAAAAAAAAAGGAAGCACAGTGAGAACCGGCGCCACCACAACCCGCTTCTCCCGCCCACACCGGACATACTAATACCCCCCGCCCCCACCTGCTGACACGCGTGCCCACGCGTCTCCGCTCACTCACCCGCTAATTGCCAATTAGCCCCACCTGACTCCAGCGCCCGGAGCCCTACAAACACGACACCTCCAGCTGCCCCCTCCTCCGCCACCAGAGGGCTACACCCTCGCCCTTCCGGCGCGCTAAACGTGCGGCCCCCGGACCTGCTCAGTTTGCTCGCCCTCCAGGTAAGTCGCGGACCGCACTCGGATATTTCCCTAAATTTACGAATCGCAGATTTCCCACACCTACCAGAGTCACCACAACCCCCCCTGCTGGGAGAGGGAGGAGGGAGCTCGGGCGGACTGGCAGCCCAGTGTGTGATCTCCCGTCACAGCGAGTCTCTCCAATACTCCATCTGTTTATATGTAAGCAAATACAATAAACTGTCTTTATTGTAAATATCTGGAGGTTAAATGTATGTGTATTGCTTTCATGCCAATAAAGCACCTCGAATGGCCCAGGAGAGTTCACAGTGCGGATACTCACCCTCTCCCCGAGCCCTCCGGATGACCCTGCGGGACCCGCCTCCCCGGAAACCTGCTGTTCTCCCCCGCCTGCCTCTCCAGAAGCTACAGCTGGACACGCAACAGACGGGAGTAAAATACATTTTCAAGAAAACGCGCATTCGTCCCTGGGCCTCGATTCGTCCCGCTTAAACACCGGACCCTGCCGGCCTGCGGCTCCACTGTTCAAGTCCGACACGGGTGGACGGTACAAGAAATGCGGTTTTTTTTACGGTAAGTAGTTTCTTGCGATTGTGCAAGAAAAAAAGACGGACAACAGCCACTGTGCAGCACGACAAGTAACGGGTGAAAAACCGGTAGGCATCTTCCTATTAAAAAGTAAAAGTTACCCCCAAACCGCTGTGGCGCTTTCTTTTTAAAAAGTTACCTTGTCCCAGCTGCAGCGGCGGCTGCTCTCGGCACAACAGGAGGAAGAGAGAGGGACTCACCTCCGGCCGGCTCGGGCCTCGGCCTCCCCTGGTTCCCTGCCGCCGGTCCGAGCGCCCGGAGGGGCGGGCGGGCGCAGTGGCGGCGGCGCCCGTTGAAGGAGACGACGAGCTGAGAGGGAGCAGGGGGCGCCGGAACATCCTTCCCCGGGTGTGCGCAGTTAAAGCCCTCCATCCCTCGCAGCGAGGAGTGAAAACGAGTCCCGAGGCCGGAAACCACAAACCCTTCCAGCCCGTGCGGAGGATCATTAGCTTCCGCTCGGATCGGTCTCCACAGCCGGTCCTCCTGCGCACAGAACTCGCGGGCCGGGCCGGGCTGGGCAGGGACACGGACCGTTTCCACGGTCACTGCAGCTCCGTGGGGGCTTCCTCACGCATAAGTGTGGAGGGCAGCTGATTGCACGCTCCTACTACTCCTGGTGTAAACACTAACACCTTGCTCCTGTCTACACCTGAAGCACAAAGCTGGGCTGGGGGGTATTCTGCCCAGGAAAGTGGGGAAACAAGGACCTTACTTCTCCCTCCCCCCCCCTCAGCCCAGCCTTACACAAGCACAAAAGAGGGGTGCAGCTGTTTTTCTAGACTGTGGTCAATAATCCAGCCCCTCATGATCCCCACCTCCTCCCACACAGGGGCCTGCTAATGCTGAAGTCCCCCTGCTGCTCGTACCTGGGCTCGAGCCCCCCCCCCAGCGCTGTAGAGCAATAGAAACAGCTGGAACTGCTGAACCGCAGCCTGTCAGCTGGCAGCCTTCACTCACAGAGCCACTGGCCCCCAGTCAGGACACAGACTCCTAGGGAGCACGGGGAGCCAGTCAGCCCCAGGCTGGGCCCTGTGTGCACGCTGGGGTCCTTCACCCCAGCCTGCCTCACCCTGCAGGGGCCCAGCTGTCAGAGAGGCCTCTCTCTCGCTCGCGACTCCCTCCAGCCCCGCCTTTTCAGCACTGTCCTGCTCCAACGGGCTCAGAGCACACATTTCCACTGTCCACTGCAACACAACGACTTTCTCGCTCAAGACAGAAGGGTGCCGTTCGCCGCTACACCCTGCCCTGAGACGCTGTCCCCTCTGCTCCGGCAGCGCAAACTCCCAGACTTTCAGAGGTTGCTGAGGTTCCACTCCCCCACCTACACCTGCACTGATTCTGCAGGGCTGGGTGCTCCAGTAGCCTGGCCTCAGGCTGCTCTGTACTGCAGTGTTTCTAGATTTTATAGCCTCTCCCATTCTGTCGAACTGGAGAGTTCTTTGGTTCAGGCACACTGCAACATCAACCCCACGTATCCACTCGGCTCTGAGGCTGGCTTGTGATCCAGCCCACTCCGTTGCCCCCCCCCATGGCTGCTGCTGTGTGCGACACACCCGCCCTGCAGCCTCACGGAAGAACGGCTCCCTTTTCCATGACTTTATCGCAGTCATAAACCTTATCTGGGAGAGCCAGCCTTTCCCCATACACTGATATCCAGTAAAGGTGCAGCGTTTCCCTGTTGCCTCACCCCAGATAAAAGTGCACCATATCAGCTGGCTGCACTGGCGGTTTTAGGACAGGTGCAGCGGTCTTGGGCCACCAGGTGTGGCTGCAAGATATCTTTGGATCTCACAGAGTCAGGCAGACCAGGACATCCTGGCGGCTCAAACTAACGAAGCCAATTAACCGAGCTGCTGCAGTCATTACAGACGCCGGTGCTGTGGCCAGGTGTATCAATCTACAGGGCAGACACCACAAGACACCCCCTCTCACAGCAGGAGAGGAGCCCCTGGAGCTCTGCATGGTGCCTGCGTGCAGGGCTGCAGCCTTTGCCTTCCCACCGCACAGGACGGGTGAAGAGCTGCTCTGCCTCGTTGGGCTTCGGTGAATGAGGTCAGACATTGAATTGCTTGAAACGCAGTCACGCCCTGTCTGCTGTAGCACCTGGCCTTGGGGGCCGACTGTGCCCACAGGCCCGGCTCTCTCAGCAGGACACGCATTCCCAGGACCCAGGAGTCCGCGACCACACTATTCGTTCAGCCACACGCAGGCCCACCGGGCCTGGAGCCAGCACCTCAGAGTCCAGCAACAGAAGAACGGGCCGCATGCGTGAAGCGGTGCAGGCGTGTCCGCTTGGTGGACCCATGTGCGTTTCACCTACAGACGGCACGTGCCCGGTCTGGGAGCCGGGACGGAGCTCAGCGCAGTCTACATCTGGCTGATCCACGCTGCAGCTCGGCAGGTGGTATCTGCCGACTCTGCTGGCCAGAAGCGACACTGTGTCACCTGGCAGGTGACTGTCAGGCCTACTTATTCCACAGGTGCACTGATTGCACCAAGTATGAGGGCTCACAACGCCCCATCAGGAGATAATGTAAGAATAATAATTTGATTTTGCAGTTTGCTTGTTGATTTTCTTCATGCCTTTTTCAACAAAGAGGTAACAACTGGTTTTTATCAGGCTCAGAGACGGTGCCAATCAGTATACGCTTTGCTAATGGACCGATAAAATAAATGTATCAGCGGTAGGACAATTACAGGCTGCCCACACAGTACTCCTGAAACAGCACTTACAGCCCGAGGGCCATCGCCTTCTCCACCCGTTCTCCGCCAGCACCCAGTGTCTCCACCTGGGATAAAGACTGCGCTCGGAGAGGAGGCGACAGCTGCACTGGAAAGCAGACCTGCAGCTGTGTCACCCAGAAACGCTTTCTCACCTGTTTTCTGTCACAGCTGCAGGAGGCAGAGGTGCAGTGAGGTTCTGAAACCCAGCCTGGAGCGCAGAGCCCCTGAGGGCCTGTGTTCTGGCGTCTTCAGAGGGAACACAGGCTCGCACAGCAGGTGGTGCTCTCCCAGGCCCCTCCAGGGCAGGTGTCCGGGTACGAACAAGAGTCCTTCCCCTGTAGAGGAGGACAGTCCGGTCAGACCCAGGCCTGTAAGAGCAGTGACCAGCGCTGGAGCTGCTGGCCGGACAGGACTCCTATTGCACAGCACTGCTGAGTCATCCTGGCTTGGAGGAGCTGCAGGACTCCTCTCTCTAAGCCCTGAAGAAGCACTGGGTGTTTTTTTACAGTTACCTAATAGTTCAATAGTACCCAAGACTGCCTCAGTCTGGTTAGTTAGAGTTCACAGGCACACGGACAGATGTTAAAGATGTGATTCGATTTTCAGGTGCATCAGTGAAGTCAGTCACTGGTGTTTTTTCCCCAGGGGTGTGCCACCGTCGGAATATGGATCCCGTTCCCATCCCTGGCTCCTTTAAATACCTCGGCAGACAGCCTCCGCTGCTCAGCTGGGGGAGGAGTGAGTTGGGCCTTCGCAGCTGTGGCCGCAGGCGGGGGGGCAGGAGAGCCTGCTGGGTGTCCAGAGGGGGGCTGTGTCTGCACCTCCTCTTTCCCACCGCCGCCCCCACCTGGACACAGCAGGAGTGTCTGTGAGAGACTGAGTGTGAGTTTGAATGAGTGTGTGTGTGTGAAGGTGTGAGTGAGAGCGTGTGTTTGAGGGTGTTAGCTTGCATATGAGTGATTGCGAGAGTGTTAATGTGTATGTGTGTTTCAGGGTGTGTGTGTGTGTGTGTGTGAATGTGTATTTGAGAGTGTGAGGGGGAGTGTGATTGTGTGTGAGAGACTGTGAGTGAGTGTATGTTTAAGGATGAGTGTGTGAACGTGTGTGTTTGAGAGTACGAGGGGGAGAGTGTGTGTGTGTGTGTGTTTGAGAGTGCAAGGGGGAGAGTGTGAGTGTGTGTTTGAGGATGTGAGTGTGTTTGAGAGTGCGAGACTGGGCATGTGTGGAGAAGGGAAGGAGGGGGGTGGTGGCTGAACACTTTGGAGAAGAAAGGCTTCACTGTGTCTGGCTGAAACCCGATTCAGTGTGACGTCCTTTTAGTCACTTTGAGCAAAATCAGATCAGCCACGCCACAGCCGAAACACAATATGAGTGGGGTCGGTTACGCAGAAAAACACCACGAAACTATTATTCAGCTCCTAAACCCGCAGAAAACCAGAGAGTGAAGCCAGGAGAGGAAGAGGGAGACTGACAACCCCCTCCAGCACCAGACGGCCCTGAGACAGTGAAAAGTGAAAAGTGCTGCTTCCTCTCACTGCCAAGTTCCTGGGAAGGAGCAGTTTCTTGTAAAAGCTCATGACAAGCTCGTTCGGGAGAACAATAAAATCTACAGACTGTAGTTACTGGAAGGAGAGACAGTCGAGCTCAAGGGTCGGACCTGCGCTCGAGGCTCAGCTCTGCGTCTTGCCCCGATTCGTGTGGCCGAGGGCTCTGCTGGCATGCTGACTCACGCCGTGTGTGCAGGGCACACAGGTGTGCTGCAGGCTCTTCCCAGCACACTTCCTGGTTTGCATGACTCTGCACGGCTTTATCTGCTCAGTGCCAGGGAATGTCCAGCCTGGTCATCAACAGATGAGCCGGGCTGATTCATGCCGAGTACGAGGTGAGGCAGGTCTGGACTCTT
The DNA here is from genome assembly GCF_059453375.1 of Lepisosteus platostomus. Lineage (NCBI taxonomy): Eukaryota > Metazoa > Chordata > Actinopteri > Semionotiformes > Lepisosteidae > Lepisosteus > Lepisosteus platostomus. The sequence continues at coordinate 17,481,147 of NC_142633.1, read as the reverse complement.
CCCTTGTGACGAGCACTACCAGCTGGAGGCCATCATAACCAAGCAAGCCAAACAAATGCTCTATAACACCTTTAAAACCAACCGTGTTCCCTGTACTGTCCTGTTTACAGAGCAGGCCTGAAAATGCTGGACGTTGTGACACGTTTCACTCCTGAACTGAGACACAGAATGAGCATTCCAGTTCCTTTTCTAGGTCAGCCAGCAGGAGAATGGCAGGAGTCTTTATGCACACATCTCATTCTTGTTTGAATGGCTCGTGATGTAGAAGAAAGCAGAGAGGGGAAATCTGACATTTTCCTGAAATCAGGCTCCCACACTGCTGGGGAAGGTTTCATACTGTTTACTGTGATAGCCAACTCTCTCCCCTACCTCACCTCCAAAACCTGCAGCCAGACTCGACTCAATAGTGTCCCTCAGCCGTGTTAATCAGACACCGGGCTGAGTTTCACACCTGTCCTGCTGTTGAAGGTGTGTTGTACTCACTCTCTCTTTTGTGCCCAATCCCTGAGATTGAGAGAAACTGAGTTTCAAATGTAATTAAGGTGAGTAACACACAACCCCCTGGTGGAAGAATAGCCTGCTCAGTAGCATCACTTCCTGAGTAACGCTGGTCTTATCAAGCGCAAAGTCACACAGACTGTGTGAGGGGTGTGTAGGCAGTGACCTGCCTCATGCTCAGTTTTTTCCTACTTCTTCCTTTCTGCTGTTATTGTTCGCTCCGGCTCATTTACATACCGCTTGAAAAGGCAGGGGCAGAGCCTGCCAGGGGAGTCCAGACTACAGCAGCGGAGCTGAGCAGCTGCAGGTGTGTCTGATCCTGCCACAGCCCGGAGCTGCCCTGCAGCACACATCCAGCAGACATCCAGCAGACACACACACACAGACCGGCCAGCCCGACGCCCCAGCAGGACAGCAAGCAGCATGGAAACAAGGGGACTGAGGAGCTGAGCTGTAACCCTCTTCCACAGGTATGGATTTCTCTGCACACTCATTGTGTACGCCGTGCGCTACACACAGTGACACAGGCCACACAACCGTCGTGGGTGAAAGCTGCGATACAGGTCTGACCTATCATTCCTCATTTCTATAAGCATTGAGCAGAATGGGATTGAGTTTTTGTAACAAAGGACCCACATTTAAATCCTGTACATCTGCCAAAAAAAAAACAGCGATTTACTTTTTAAATAATCTATTGCTTTCAACAAGATTCCAGCTGAAAAGTGAATTAAAGAAATTAAGGCAGTGACTGGACTATACAGTACGTGTATTAGGGAGAACTGTACAGAAATCTGATAGCTCTGCATTTGATGGAATATTCTTTGTTAAAGCTTTCTTGCTCTGGTTAGGGCAAACAAGCACACCTTTAAAACTGCTAACCCCACAGCATCTGACAGGCTTAAACTTCATAATCCTCTTTCAAAACAACAAAGAAATATCTAAGAATATCCCGTGGATCATGTACAGTACCCATGTGCTGTACACAGCTCAGTATCTGAGCCCGGCCAGTGAACTCACCTGGTACAGGTATGCTGAAGTTCCCGGAGTGTCACAGCCAGCCCAGTGCCGTCTCCACAGCTGCAGCGCAGGAAGAGGGCGCCTCGGCTCTCTCTGGGCCACGGAGCCAGAGCCAATCCCCTTGTCCGGAAGGCTGGGCCAGCTGAGCGGAACCAGTGCCTCCTGGCTCGGCCCCTCTGGAAGGTCACGCGTGCCGGTCCCTGCAGCACACTCCACTCCCGCCCTGAGCACGGCTCCTGCCGTCCAGGTCTCGTCCGGGCTCCTGCGACTCCTGGACAGGGCCGCCTGGGGGGCAGCTGTTGCCATGGGGGAGGCCTGCCACTCCAGGATCGCCCAGGACAGGAGAGCGGTCAGCGGGCGTGTGCAGAGACGCTCCACGACACGCCTGCAGCTCAGCCTCTCGACTTCTGGTCCGGAAGAAGTTCGTGGAGATTTTTTCCACGAAACGAGGGAGAAACTATCGGACAGTGAGGGGCACATGTAGGGCTTGGCGCTGACCTGTACAGTTATTCTGTCAGCATGCGGTCAGCCCAGGCCCCGGTCTGAGCTTGGGACTGTGCAGCATGTGAGGAGGACAGAGAGTGACCTTCGTGCTGAGTGTTGCTAGGCGCCATGAAACCGATACACTGTAAATGTTTATCTACCTTCTGAAAACATCGCTCCTCTGGCTGGGAACCTGGCTGGCGTCTGCAGGGCAAGAGGAGCAACACAAGCCCCCACACAGACGCGTGCCCCCCCTCAGAGGGCAGCTTTCGTCTCCCTGTGTGCTGTGAGCCCCCCACCTGGTCACACACGGGGGGAGCCCCCCGCTGTCCCGTCCCTGCGTGCTCACCGCTGCTGACCGGCGAGCTGGGGCCAGCAGGAGCTCAGGAGCGTGGTGGCGTGACTGCGGCCTCTGGGGGCGCCCCGGGCTGAGAGCCCCGGTGTAAATGTCAGGGTTGCGGAGGCGAACAGAGCCGCCAGTGTCTGGAGCTGCGGTTCTGTAACAGTATCTCCCTGCTGGAGCACAGGGGCGCGGGCCAGCACATTTCACTCCCCTCTCGCACACGCGGAGGGGAACAGCCCGGGGCTGGGAGAAGCAGCAGCTTGATGTGGACAAACCGAGAGAGCGGTCGTTCCCGTCCCCCACCAGGCCCAGGCGCCCTCCAGCTGAGCCTGAGGCTCGAGCCCCGGGGAAGGCCGGCCAGCAGCTGAGCTCGGCTCACTGGAGCAGGGGCCCAGACAACAGGGAGAGAAGAAGTCCCGGAGGTCTTCCCCCTGTCAGACCCAGGGCCGGCGAGGGCAGAGACAGGGTGCGATCTTACTTCAGGACACGGTGCTTCCGGTCAGATCACCTGCTGCAGGTCTCCGGCGACACTGCCTGTAAGACCTTCAGGGCTCCGGCCCCCAGGACTGAGGCTGCGCCTGAGTCAGGAGGAAGTCTTAGACACTCAGGGTAAATGGGGAAAAGCTCGTACACACCTGCAGTCGGTGTGCCCATCTAGGAGAGAGGCTCCAGGGCAGGGTGTCAGGTTGTCCCAAATATTTCAGCACTCAAAATAAGCAGACAGTACCGAGGAAACGATACTAGAATCTCTGTGAGCTGTTAATGTAGCCTTCAAAGCAGCTCTGTGTGCACGCCCTACACACCGTTAACGAAACGCAGGGCCAGGCCACCCCTCAGGACAGGGCTCTCTGGCTCAGCAGCACTCCTTGCACACAGGCAGGGACGGCACACGAAACACATCCAGTCCTGCCCTCTCTCAGCCACGGTTTCACACTGTAAGAGCTGGGAGCTGTTGAAAGGACAATACCTGCCCAGCATGTTGGCACGAGGTCTCTCCAGTAAAGGTTTAGGACAAGACCGTCCACAGCAGGCTGTCCACGGTGCTCCGCGGCCTGTCCCTCGCCGGCAACTGGAAGTGCGAAGTGTGGCCTTGCAGGGGGCAGCTGATCCTTATTCCACAGGGAGCGAGTGGAAGATCTGTCAGCAGTGCTGAGCTCAGGAGCGCGGTCTGGGCTGAACACGCCTGATCTAGGAGCGGTGGTGGGGGGCAGAGGCAGGGCCTGTTGTCACTGCGCGTGAACCCACTCCAGCCTCTCTTCTCTTCCCTCAGGTGGGGCAGGACGAGCCGCAGCCCCCAGAGCAGGATGGCGGAGGAACCCCGCGTGTGGAGCATCGAGGACCCCCCTCCCGACGAGGACCCCGAGAACGGGGAGGGCCGGCCGGAGTGCTCCATCTGCTTCAACACGTACGACAACGTCTTCAAGACGCCCAAGGTGCTTGAGTGCGCCCACACCTTCTGCCTGGAGTGCCTGTCCCGGCTGATGGCCGCCGTGTCCGCGGAGCAGGAGGCCGGGCAGATCCCCTGCCCGCTGTGCCGCCAGACCACCGCGGTCCCGGAGAGGGGGCCCCCCGCCCTCGCCACCAGCCGCGAGGTGCTGTGCCAGCTGCCGGCGCACCAGCAGCGCGAGGAGCCCGTGTGGATGGAGGGGGAAAAGCTGTGCTACAAGCGCCTGCCGGACTCCGGCCTCTCCGACTTCTGCGTCTGCATCGACATCGGCGTGTCCAAGCCGGAGGCGGCGCCGGCCGTGCTCCTGGCCCGGCCCCGGGGCCGCTGGGGCCGCCTGCGCCCGCTGGCGGACTGGAAGCGGCTGCTGCTCTTCCTCCTCCTCGTCATCATGCTGGCGTGCATCGTGCTGTGGCCCCTGCAGTGCGTCTTCACCACGGGCACCTTGCGCTGCTTCCACAGGGAGGCGCCGCCGCCGCCCTCGGGGGCCGCCAACTCCACGGCCCCCTCCGCCACGGCCGCGCCCTGGGCCAACGCCACCACCCCGCGCTGAGCGCCCGCCAGGAGCCCCACGGGCTGCACCCGCGCCGGGCACAGGGAAAGCGCGAGGCATTTCGTTCGGGGAATCTTCGGCAGGCAACAGCTGAAATACGCCACTCCCCTGCGCCCTGGCCGGACGTCACGAACACCACAACACGGGGGGACGACGCCGGAGCGCCGCCCCCTTCTGAGCGTTTCCAGCTGCTCCAGGGTCCGGGGCCGCAGCCACCTTCCGTGTGGAGTTTGCAGGCTCTCCTTCCTCCGGCGCTCCAGTTTCCTCCTGCCTCCTGGAGTCGAGCTGGCCCGGGTAGCTGGTGTGTCTGAACAGTCCTGGGGAAAAAGTGCACACCCTGCAATGGTCTGGCGTCCTGGTCCTGGGTCTGATCCCGGTCCCGAGTCTGATCCTGGCTCTGGTCCCGGCCCGGCCTGGCGCCCTGTGCTTCCTGGGATACCCTGACTGACGGATGCGTGGAGTTACAGTATCCTTAACCCAATGCTGTCGATTGTATTCTTCCCAATTCAAGGTGGAGGTAAATCTCATTTTTGGACTCGCCGTTTCTTCTTAGGACCTCAGTGTTAGCAGAATGTCCTTGTGAGCGTGTAGCAGCTGCAGTCCGAAACCCAGCGCAGCTGTGCACACCTGGGCAGCTCCGTCTCACGCCAGAGGGCTGGTGCGGCCAGCCAGGCGCTGCTGCGGGGAAACCTCTCCTCACTGATGCCCCCAGACACCCCGGGACTGTGCGCGGCGAGCAGCAGGACAGGGGAGCTGCTCAAGGACAACCTGGATATTTTGTAGACTGTCAATTTCTGTGTTACTGCATTTTTTATCATGCTTCTTTTTTTGTACACACAAAAGTGCAATAAAATTTAAAAAGGTGAAGTTTTGACGTTGGTGACGCGTTTCAAGTGCTGTTGTTTGACAAGGTGGTCAGGGGAGGCGTCAGGCCAGAGGTCCCTGGGGCTCCGTTGGGGCACCTTCCTTCCTCGCTGACCCGTCAGCTGGCCGCACGGCCGCGGGGAGGTCGGGGGTGTTTCTGACACTGAAGGGTGGGAGGGGCGCAGAGGAAGAGGACACAGTGGCCTGAAGCCCTCTTCTCACTCCTGCTGTGGCTTGTGTACGCGAGACAGGTCAGAGAATAGTGGCTCAGGAACTGGATGGGCTGGTTGGCCCGGTTGCACAACTAACTGGCGTGAAACGGCACCTGATAAAAAACGAGCTCTGGTTACAGGCAGCTGGCGCAGACAAGTCCTGACTCGCTCCGACTCGCCGCCGTGATCTACAAGAGCAGAGCCCCAGGTGATCGAGAGAATCGCCCTTTGTTCCCGGAGCGCCAGCTCCTGCTGCGTGCGCAGGGCCGGCCATCACACAGCAGGCTGGGACAGGTCAGCAAGAGCCGAGAAAATAATGCGCCTCTCTGTGGTTTATAGTCCGATTTGAGATAACCGGGAAACTAATTTAAATCTGACCGTTTGATAAAACAAACCAAGTTCATTTCTGTGCCGGTCTGCCCAGAGCGGACATTGGCAACAGCTCCACCAAGGGCTTCTGGGGAGATCGGGGAGATGATCACTGGCGAGAATGGGACCCGGGCTGCCCTGGGTCCGACTGGGCAGCAGCGTGGCAGCTGTGTGAGACCAGCGCTTTGGATTTCCACCATTCCTGCGCTGTTCCAGTGACCTGGGTGTAGGAGTTTCCTGGGGGAGACGGGGTTCCACAGACAAACGGCTCCCCGTGGAACAGACGAGGAACGCTGTTCTGGGACTCGAGACCCCACACGGCCCGTTCTAAACCCCAGCCGTGGGGCCCTGTGCTCTCCCTGCTCACTGTCCCGCGCCGGACCACAGAGGAGCTGACCGGTCCTCAGACCACAGAGGAGCTGACCGCTATTCACTCCGCAGAGAAACACCAGGGCCCCGGGCCAGAGCAGGAAGGAAGACAAAGACAAAGACGGGGACACGACGGCAGAGGTGAGGAAACACCAGGGAGCAGAAAAAGAAGGAAGGGCTGATGGGAAATTCCAGAGCGATTCCAAGAAGCGCGAAAGGGCAGCGTTCTTCTGGGAGTCAGAGCGGAAGCCGGGTCAATCTGTAACTAACACTCTGAGCGTCATCTTCCCAGGAGGTGTTCTGACCGGGCAGTTAGTGCCCACTACAGTGCCGACAGAGAGGGCGGCTCTCGGTCAGTGTTTTACAAGTCAGTCACCACGGCCCGACTTTCTACTCCAGTGATGAACACCAAAACGACAAGCTCTCCGCCGCGATCCTCTTCCGCAAGCAAACCGAGCAGGTCTCAGAGCAGAAAGATTACGGCAACCAGGTAAAAAGGATCTTTCAGGGAGACAACAATCCAAACAAATACCAAATGAGGTTTGTATTTCGAAACCTCTTCTTCGCCTGAGCTGCGCAGGTGAGGTTACCGGAGAAGTCCGGAATCGGGGTGCAGGAGGGAGCCCGGAATTTCTCCCAGGGTGGTAGTGAAGACGAGTCACAAGTGAGAAGGGGTCAGCAGGCCTCGTTTGTGACCTTCAAACTCCTGGAATCCCTTAAGCCACACCTGTAGTTCTCGGAACACTGCCAACTGGATCGAGCCAGATTATCACGGGACGTCCCGGTCGCCGTTTCCGAAAGAAGAGGACGGGCGGCCTGATTTACACCTTCCCAGCATCCAGCCCAGCCACCGCGGCTGTGGAGAGACAGAGACAAGGAGCTGTCCACTGTAGAGGGAAGAGACAGCTGTCCTGCTGTCAGAGGACCGAGGTCTGAGTTTACTGGTTTCCCCATGAGAGAGAGTTAGGCCCATAAGCAGGACACCAAACTACAGCACAAACCCAGCTGTCACCCCCCATTCCTGGGGAACAGCCCAACAAGACCATCATTCAGGCGCCTGGTACTCTCTTAGAAAAAGGAAAACTGGAGCCAGACAAACAGGAGAACATTTCCGCCCCATTATTGTTGGGTGCAAATGGAAATTAAAATGGAAAATCAAATTAAATGGATTTCATACACATGTATCAACACCTGCTGACAGACCTCCTTTTAATGTGCATTTCAGCAGTTACATGGCAGCTACAAACTCTGTAGACCCATGGCATCTTCATGAGCACATACTGATTGAAAACAGCTTTATAACGAGTATTTACACGAGGACCCCCTACAGAAAGACAAACCCAGACCATCACTCCCTGCAGCGTTGCTCGGACCATCGGGAAAGCACAAGGAATCCTCTTCAAAGTCTAAACCGAGATGTCTGCAACACTTTTAAAATTTTACAATTGCTTTCCAAAAGGTACGTTTAAACTACGTAAAGCCGGTCTTGAGATAAAAAACTGAAATACACAGGGACCCTGTTATTCACACCTAAGCATTTCGGAAGTGTGCCAAGTCAGCCCCTTGCAGCCTGATTCAGCCAGGCCAGGAGGGTTTCTGACCTGTTCGAAAGGGCCTACAGTGCAGACCTGCTTTCCCACTCCTGTATTTATACAGACCTGCAGATTACATAACCTCTGGGAGGTGAAGGCAAGCAATGCACACTGACCATCACCAGCCAGACAAGCACACCAGTGCCCCAGAGTTGTGGCACAATCTCGCCCTCGTTATTCTGGTTTGCTGCATTATCCAATACAAAATGAGCAGATTGCCGTTTCAACCCAATCGATCACCATGACGATGTAACCGGCGCCGGGCACCCCACTGTGCCAGTCCAGCCGGCCGTGATGCCTGCTGTTCCAGTGTGACCTCCGCCCGCAGAGCAGGGAAAGAGCCGGAGAGCTCCTCCGACTGATACAAACACAGCGACGGGCTTTGCTTTCCATTCTTTTTATTGAGGGGGGGGGGGAGGGGGTTGGGGCAGACAGTGCCCCTCACGTCTGGAACCACGACTTCACAGAAACGCAACACGAGGTGCGTAGTGCGCCCCATCTGAGAAAAGGTTGAAAAATTCAAGTAACAAAAAAAATCAGATTAAGAAACACTTGCTTTTGAAATTCTCCTCATAATAACGGTTTCAGGATTATAATAATAATAAGATTGTGGTCAAAACCATCCTTCAGAATACAGAAGTCATTACACTGTACGACATACAATAAACAGCTTACACACACATATCGAGAAAAAACACATCCTACGAAAATACACTTACATTTACATGAACAGCCTACAGCTCGATACCCAGAGTACTGCTTGTGGCCTGGAGGTCCCTCCCAGAATTCAAAGCTCAGCGCATTGGCTGCACACTCCACAATCACCTTTCGAGTATCGGAAGTGGGACAGAAGTTTCCCACCAACCGCTTGGGTGCAGAGACACGGAAAAACATTCTTAGAGCCTCTACTCAGCTGGGATACAGCCCAGCAGTGCTCACAGTGCACTGTCAGTCACACAGAGGCGCCGCCCCTGACAGAGCACCTGGGCAGGGAGACTCTCCCAGCACATCGACCATCATCGCTTCTCCACTCAGGTACGGGGGAAACCCTCCACTCCACTGCCATGTTTCAATACAGCCAGCCCCTTCAGGGCCAGCTGTCAGGGGAACAAGCAGGAGAAGCTGGCTCCAGAGAAAGCCAGCACTGCGGTAGACCGGAAGGGCCGCAGACTGAGTATCCTGGCCTACAGTATAAACGCACTAACACGTCCTGTGTGCACGCAGTCCATGTAAATCCATACACAGGTGGAAACACTTTGTTTGACAAATCACCCCATCAAAAAAATAAATGATGTGGCCTCTGACATGACAATCAGAGTGACCACGTGTACACAGAGTGACCAAGTGTACCTCGAACCTGACTCTCTAGTTCTAATTTACCCTTCAAAGGCAGCAGCACCAGAAATACATCTGGACTGTTCTGGAAGTAATGGGGCACAAGTCCAGGTCGGTAAGTCGCTTGTTGCACGAGATGCCCGAGCTTTGACACGGGAAGATGTTTTGAAACCTCGAAGAGGTTTTCGAAACAGTGCAACATTCCAGCTACTTCCTGAGCGAGACGACCAACTGGGCTTCCTCCAGAGCAGCACTGTTCCTGTCCCAGCCGGACTCTGCCCTTCCTGCCCCACGCAGCTCGGAATGAGCTGACAAGCAAGTAGCTTCTCCAGTTGCCAGAGCAGCGAGAGGGAGGGAGATGTTTCTAGCGCACCTGTACGCCCACAGTGGGGCCAGCGGCCAGCCAGGTGGGAGTCTACAAGTTTTTCACATACCTGCCTTGGTATAAGGGGGATCACCAGGGCACATGGCATCCTCGCTGTGTCCTGGGATTAGACCAGTTCAGCTCTGCTGCTCACCAGGAACGGACAGACTGGCTACAGCGCCTCCACGCACCCCAGCAGCTCTGCAGGTAACTCAGAAATCTCTGCGACGGACAGCGTTGTGCTCTTAAACACTACAGGTCCAAGGTCTGTGGATGGTTAATGTCTGCACACACTTTCTCCGACAACAGAGCAGGTTATCAGCCACCCAACAGACAGTGTGGGAGTTTGTAACACAGCTGCCCCTGTACATATGTGGCTGAGCACTACGGTTGTTTGCTGTGGCCACAATGTATTACATCATATTTGAAACACGCTCATGAGGAATAATAAAGTGCACTAGATGCAGTCAGTAAATCAACACACCCTGTCAATTTCACTGAGCTGGGAACTGTCTGGTCAGCTCACATGCAACTGACTGAACCCAAAGGTCTCCGAAGGAACAGGAACTCAGCACTTCTGAGAGCACTATATGGTTCAGCCGCAGGCTCTGTTCAGCTCAGATGCTGCCTGAGGTGGGCACTGACGCCCCTGTACCTCACTCCGTGCCTCTGGACCAGGCCCAGGGCTCCGCAGCTGCTGTTGGTGACCTGGCCAAGCTGACTCATCGCATAATTAGGCCAATTTCAGTTTCCGGTCTTCCGGGGCTGATCTTTTAAAGACCGAGAAAGACCCGTGGAGACAGAGCCCCAGGGAGCACCAGGAGTTCACACACTCGGCCAAACGCAGAATCATGACAACAGGGGTGTTTGCAGGCGGCATGCCAGCAAGTCCCAACTCTCCTTACAGCAGCACAGAATTACACACATACTCACTCCTTCAGTCACCTTCATTCCTTACTGCCGGTCACCACGTTCGGCTCTTATTCTAGTGGTCTTTAAAGTGACCATCACCACACCACAGCTAAGACTCAATATGCTTCAAAACTCAACACCCCCCACCCCAAGTGTGTTTGTCTTATTTACTTAAGTATCAGCCCCCACTTTCCATTAGAATCCTTCACAAAATACTGCAAAGGGCATGTCGAAGACTGCTGGACACGGGTCCATTTTTTATATTAAAAAAACAATTGTACTTTGATTCACGGGAACGCTGGGCTCCTGTGCAACTAGCTCGAGACAGTAAAGCGCTGTGCTGAGAGTGATCTACGTCCGACCGATAGGGAAAGGGAAGGGCGCAGACTCCCGACTTGTGTCAAACGCTAGCGAAGATGTGGGAGCTGCTGGTTTCACAAGGAGTAACTAGTAAGTGAGACCACAGAGCACCACCTGCAGCTCGCGGGAATGAGGGAGGGCTCACTGAACAGAGTGCTTCACATCCAGTTAACAACTCCCTAAGCCAGCAAATGTGCATCTTGAAAACAGGGTGTGCTTGGAGAGACTGTAGGAAGAGTCCCACAGCACAGCCCTTTGTGTTGCTCTGGGTACAGAAGAGGTAAGGTTCTGGGACACATCTCGTTGACACAACTGTCGTGAGTTTCAAAGACGGAAGAATCCTTTTATTTTTACCGTTCTTTTTCCACTTTTAAAAGAGTGGAATTTCTGCTCGACTCCAAACACTCCAGAGAAAGTTCTTTGAGCCTGATCACGTCAGTGGTCTTTGGTTACAGTAGATAAAGTAGCTAACAACAACAAGCCAAAGCACACTTCAAGACACAGGGGGGAGGGGAGACGAGCACCCGGCGCCAGGACCGCGGTCAGCTGCTGCCCCTGAAGGACGGAGAACGGGGGGGTGCACTAACTCGCTCTGGGCAGCCTGCAGTGGCGCAGCGACAAGGCCGAGGTCCCCCCGTCTCTCCAGCTCACAGGGCCGCCCAGTGTCCTCCGACACATCCAGTTTGCACAACAGATCCAGGAGAAGAAAAGCTGCTTCACCTTTTACTTCCCGTATATATTGTACACTTTAAATACTTTAAAATATATTTATAGATCTGTGTATATATTATTTAAAAACAATGAAAATTTCAGAACAATCAGTAGGAGAAAGATTATCCGAGCTCTTTTCCCATCTCTCGGAGCCTGAACATGTCGACCCATCTCCCCGATGAATGCAGATCCCAAACACAGTTTTGTTCCCATAGTTCACTGTTTGGGGGCTGAGAAGGAGGACGGGTTGGGGTGCATTCAAGAGCAATCCTGCAGAGGAGGCACTTATTTCAGGAACAGAAGAGGAACGAGACGAGGAGGAGGAGGGGAGGAGGGGACAAAAGTCACGCTGATTAGCCAAAGTCTTTCCATCCTCATAGCAGGTGACTGAAGCCAGGCTTCGCGGCTTCCACCTCAGGGGCTTCAACTTCGCCTTGCTGCCTGTCTGAGGGGTCCACCCGATCAGCTCGGCTTAAAACCCATCGTTGTGTTTAGGAACTCCACATGTCCTGAGGGAAAAAAAGGACAAGGTGTGTGGACTTTATGGGGCAAAAAAAAAGGGCTAAAAGCACACTGGGCACCTGCAGCAAAAGCGAGAGGTCAGCTGCACAGAGCGCAGAAAAATGACTCTGCACAAGGACAAGCCAAAGCACAAAGGAAGCACAAACTACGCCGGCTTCAAGAACAGCTAGCTCTGAACAAGAGCTGGAGAGCCAGTGATGTCAGCCGGGTGGCAGCGTGGAGGAGAGGCGCGGACCCCCTGGTGTGGGGGTTCGAGCCCCAGGTGAGAAACGGGCTGTATCCATGTGACTTCAGCACCCCCAGCGTACGAATGGGTGTCAGATCAAGCGGATAAACTATAAATCTTTTGTAGAAAAAAACAGAATCGCAGGCTCTGGTAAGAACAACCCGGGCTTGTGCTAGAACCTTGTGGCTCTTTATGGTATCTCCTGCAGAGACAAGGGCAACGTCCTGCTGACAAATCGCTTGACGTCTGCGTGTAAGAATAAGAGAGGGTGCTCAAGCACAACATAAAATCATAAAACATGTTTTTTATAAAACATAAAATCTGGCAAGGCATCAAGAAGGACATTAACGCATCCGGAAAATGTGTCTTAATGGCCTTCAGAAGTGAAAGACGACACGCACACACTAATCCAAGCCTGCAGAAGGCCTTTCTGAGCCAACGGCTGCACAGACACAGGTGTGGCATACTCACAAGCACCCTGCTTTATCTCCTGGCGTTGCTGATCCCTGAAGCCTTGGGTTTTTTAATGTTTAAATTCTCATACACGCTTGCTGAATCATCATAAACCCTGGAAACAAGACAAAGGACCACAGTGAGGTTCTCATCAGGAGAAACATTCAGCAGAAAGACAAGCTCGGAAACGCATCTGATCAAATCTCTGCGTATAACCACAGGCTCTGAACAGGCAGGCTGAACACAGACTCTTCTCCTTTCAGAGCAGGGGAAGTAGCAGAGCCTCAGAGGTGGCTTTCCCCTTGACTTCCAACAGGGGGAGCCACTGTCCTGAGCTATGGATGAGATGGGTCAGAGCCCATCTTTTTTTCAGCACAGTGTATAACCTTACATTTTATACACGTGAGTCACATGTGTGAAATCGTGTGGCATTCTCAGCCCTCCTATATTATCCATCACAAGAAAACCGCCCAGCAGCAGTAAAGAATAGACCAGTGGGAAGCCTTATCGACTGGGTAAAAACAGGTCCCTGCCAGGTCTGATCTAGCAGTCACACTGCTGGCAGAGCTCATCCACCTCTGCGTAGAGTCTAAAAAGCACAGCACGCGATCCAGCAAGCACGGAGACGCAGCCCAGTGTCAGTGTGACGGACACCAACAGTAGCTCGCGCCCAGCTGGCAGATCAACGCCAGTCAGACACTTCTCCAGTCTTTCTACCTGTACGCTACTTCACAAACCCCGAATTAGGAAGACACGGTGTCGTCGGCTTGTGTTTGTGCTGCATGATAAGCGTTGTTCCTTTCATATCAAGCTCCGGGGTGTGAGGCTGCAGGTTCGAGAGCAGGGCGGGCGGACAGCGGCCCCACTCACATTGAGGGCGCCTGGGAGGCGGGCACGCCGGGCTTCTGCTTGGCGTTCTCCGTGGGCGGGTAGCGGATGTTGGAATACTCCCTCTCCTTCGTCTTATTCCTCTGCGAAAAGGAGAGTGACCAGTCCATGAGTCCTCAAACTGTCCCACTCCTTCCCCCAAAGCACAAGCGACACCGACTGATCCTATTCAGGTGTTCGGCCAGCACTGACCTCTCTAGAGGTCACTCTACTGACCAATCCCCGAGTACACAAGTCAGAAAGGTCAAAGGTTACAAGGTCACAGTCACAGCAGACTATACTGTTCCTACTTCCACATCTGCCATTTTCTCAAAGACTAAAACCAAAGGTCTCAAATAAATTCAATATATCAATTCTCTCAATTCCCGGTGGCAGCTGCCGTTTAAACCGTTAAACTTCCGATAAAACCTCTGGAAGCAGCAGCGTGCAGTGGGGTGACCTCACCTGTTCCTCCTCCAGTCTCTTCTGAACGGTGTCTATGTACTGCTGCACAGCCATGTAAATGAACTTGTACTGCGCTTCAGTCTGGACCATCCCCGATCGTTGGCACCGCACCATCTGGATGGTTTTGGGGATGTCTATGTCGCAGTCCAGCCCTGCGGCAAGGCACGGGAAACAGGAAACACATGGCAGCACAAAACACTTCCGGGTCAATCAGCACTTTGGTAAGAAACAACTCTTTGTGAGAACAGCTGGGTTTCTGCAGACCTCCACAACTCCAGCTCAACAATAAGAACGTCCATTCTGGACAGGCAACCCTGCTCCTTACTCTGGCTTATCGGCACCCCAGTGTTTAGTTCAGGAACGTGTACTTTCAACAGTGCCCACAAGAGGGCCTCATCAACCACACTGATGCCCTGCAGCTGATAACACAGCAGCCTCTTACCTTGTCTGTTAATGATGTCGATGAGAATGTCGATGACAATTATTGTTCCTGTTCTGCCTATTCCTGCACTGAAAGAGAAAAATAAAGTCTATATTCAGTGTGTGACATTTAAACTTCAGTCTTGCCAAACTTGCAGGGAATGGTTAACAGCACACTGACTGCTGCACACTCAAGTCAAAAACAAATAGCATTACTTTTCATTTTCGTGGGCAGAATGGGAAACTGAATTCTGTTCTACATTCCTGACCGGTTTACTTTACTGCCCTGTATCGATTTTGTCTGAGCCAAACTGAATTACAACTGAAAGCTATTTGCTCTCTCTATCACATTTTTCTTCTCCTTAGCATGAGAAGCACAGCCAATTATAAATCATGAGCGCACAGACAGTTATATATCACCAGTGCCACCCAGACTCAAAAGCTGCACGGACAAGGCCTCGAACCCGAGACCAGGTCTGTGCTCTCACCGGCCGAGACTGGCTGTGGGGGAGGTTTATTTTCTGTCTCAATCAGTCTGGTCTCTGCTACAGTGCTCTTCACAGCAGTTTGCCACCGAGCTCTTTGCTGGGTTACCCGAATGAAGACAGACCGGGCTGCCGTCTCTCTTACCTGCAGTGCACCACGATGGGCCCAGTGTCTTGAACGCTGTTCTGGGCTCGGTTGACCTGGTCCAGGAAGCTCAGAACCCCACCCGGCTCGTTAGGTACCCCATGGTCAGGCCAGCTCAGGTACTGGTAGTGCCAGATGTACCTGGGTGGTTCATTCTGCAAGAGAAACAAAAGCGTCCTGGGCTTTAGAACATCCTGTTTTGTATTTAGGAAGGCTTTGCTTGTGTACTGAAATGACAACTTACCCTGGTGAGCCATCTTTGATGGGCAATAATACATAACAACAGGAGTGACTACACCAGTAGAGGCATAGCCTGCTGTATACTAGACTACAAACAGAATCACACAGTGTGCCCGAGCGCGAGGCACAGGCCTGTGCGTTACTGGACAGGCCGGACACAGAGCGCACCGAGCTGGCTACCCCAGGAAAGGGGCAGGCCAGGATAGGGAGCCAATGCCCCACCGCAGGCTGACAACAGGAAACACAGCTGAATCAGCTGAAACAGATGTCGGCTTGACCCCATCCTTGCAGGCAGGATGCTGGGACGTCCTGGGACACTCCCCACGTCCAGAGAGCGACACGCTGGCCATCCTTTGGCCTCTTCAATCCTGCACCTTATTGTTTACGCAGAAGTGCATTTAAAAGTGAAGCAGGAGGCACATCTGTGGGATTCTGGAACACCCTACCAATCCATGTTGCTGAAGTAGATAACCCCGGCTTCTCCCAAGAAACACCACTCCTGTCGAAAACCCAGCTGGACCAGATGGGGCCTCCACTTGTCCGTAACTGTTGTGTTTTTAACTAAGCTGGGGCAAATCTGAGCTCCTGCCAAACGAACCCGAGCCGGCCCACTCTCTCAGGGCCAGGCCTGAGGTACGGGAGACCGACTGGGGCCACCTCCCCTGTCCAGAGCTGACCGGCCGGGATCAGCACAGGACGGGATCGGGCCGCGTGCAATCCAGAGCCCCGGCACGCCTTGTACAAACTGCTCCCGCTGCCCGACGGCGCGGGAGACCCCTCATGCTCTGGCCCCCCCCAGCTCACCCGGTCCAGATGCGTGACGTTCAGGATCCGCAGGATGTAGTCCTGCGCCGGCCGCTCCTCCACGTTCCGCACGCACACCCGGCCGAAGTCCTGGGAGCAGTCGCAGTCCGGCCAGTACCGCACGCACTTGTTCTGCAGGGGCAGGGAGAGAGGAGCCCCGTGAGTCTGCCCAGCCCGGAGACTTGTCAGCGCCGCAGCGCCGCAGCGCGCTCCACGGTCGCAGGACGAATAATTACATCCACAGGGGCATTAAAGGAATCACCTGAAACCACTTTTTATGCCTCAATGCAAAAACCTGAATGAATCAGCCGCAGTGCAGTTTCACCACCCTGACTAACAGTACTCGCGCCTGGGGCAAGTCTTGCCCGTCCGGACCAGGGTAGTGAAACCGGTCTGTGGTGCCATTTTAATATTTTCTGTGTTTCCTTTCAGTCTTTGGACCTGTGTGAGTGTGCGTCTACAGGTAGGTCCCTTTTCGGACTTTTAAGGCCCCAGGGGGAATGGGGGGCAAGGGCCACCACTTTTCTTGACCATCCGCCACTGGAGGTGGAGGTGACGTGGTCAGCATCACGCTCCGGCCGGATTAACCCCCGGTACTCACCTGGAAAGCAGGCTGAGTGGACCTGGGGGCCAGCTGGAAGGAATGAGAGCTACAGCGTCTGCCCCTACCTGGGCCTGAACCCGGGACCTTCCGGTCAGGAGCTAGACGCCCTTGCCGGTTTTTTGTTCAGAGAGCTGGAGTCTCCCAGGACAGAGTTTCTACACCCACCCAGGTTCCTCCACATTCCTCACGGGTGGCGGACCAGCGCAGAAGCTCTGGAGCGCATCTTTCTCGTTTTAAAAACACCACCACCACCACCACCACCCGTCAGCGACCAGTTAGCCTACCCGGCCTCTCTCCAGTTCCTTGGTTGTCATGACGATCACATGGGTGTTCTCCTGGTACACCATCTTCCAGAAGTCCTCGACGGTGTTCTGCAGGCAGCCCTGCGTGGCGATGTACATCTTACTCACACCCACCAGCCGGCCATCGTCCTGCACGCTCTGTGGGCAGGACGGACAGTCAGGGGCACAGCCTGACGGGCAGGGCCAGGACAGACAGGGGCAGGGGCAGGCAGAGGGCAGGAAGGGCACAGACAAGACAGGCAGAGGCAGGACAGGCAGGGGCAGGGTGAGGCCAGAGAGGGGCAGGGGCAAGACAGGCAGGAGGGGCAGGGGCAGGTACAGGGTGAGGGCAGGGAGGGGCATGGGCAGGACAGGCAGGGGTAGGGGCAGGGCAGGCAGAGGCAGGAGGCGAAGAGGCAGGGGCTGGGAGAGGACAGACAGAATGAGAGAATGAGAGAAGGAAAGCTGGGCT
The DNA here is from genome assembly GCF_059453375.1 of Lepisosteus platostomus. NCBI lineage: Eukaryota > Metazoa > Chordata > Actinopteri > Semionotiformes > Lepisosteidae > Lepisosteus > Lepisosteus platostomus. The sequence goes on along the minus strand of NC_142633.1, from coordinate 17,463,737 downwards.
GGGTTCTGACCTGGATGTAGTTGGCGTTGATGTAGTCGGAGCCAGGGACTTCTGGATCTACCTCCTTCAGAATCACACGGGTAGTATCAACTAGGAGATCAAAAGGATGGCTTTGATTAGATGGGATTGAAGGAACCACTTCTGGCGAGTAACTCCTGGGAGCATCCCGGGAAAACAGAGCCTATTTTTTTTTCTATCAAAATAAATTTTAATAAACTATTTCACAAAAAATGTCTCAAACTCTAAGTACACACTCTAACAGATTTAGATCAATTAAAGGCTTTCTTCATCAGGTGATTGTCCATTATCAACCCGAGCAAGAGGATGCTGGGGCTGGACTTGCACCATGACAGAGTTCCTCCAAGCCCAGCCCCTTGCTCTGTCCCTGCTCCGAGCCTGCGGCCGTCCAGTCCTCCGCAGGAGCTCAGGGAACAGGGATTTCTGCTTTAGTCCCTGTACAGGGCCCACAGTCCCTCGCCGTGGAGAAGCTGAAACCACAGCCTATCCCAGAAGCACGGGGCACGAGGTGGGAGTGCACCTCGACTGTGTGCCAGTCCACCGCAGGGTCCGCAATCCCACACTCATTCACACACACTAACTCACATGCTCATCCGCATGTGCACACACACATTCACACACACATCCCCACACTCATTCGCATGCACACACTCATTCCCGTGCACGTGCAGATGTGCACACACACACACACACACACACACACACACACACACACACACACACAAAGGTGCACTCTCTGGGACCCTCACTTTCTGCCACGCAGCAATGCAAACCTGAAGCACGGCGCGACGCTCACTTACAAGGCAGGATGTTCTTGTATCTGTTCTTGCTCTTGTTCGCTGGCCTTTGCCCCTCTTTCCGGGGGTACAGCAGCTTGCACTCCTGCTGCTGCAGCATCTGGACGGGCGACAGACACAGGTGTAGACCGCGCACAGACTGGCCGAGCACCCCGCACCCCGATTCCTCGACACCCTCCTTCTCACTCATCAAGATCAATTTCTCTTCCACAGTCTGGAGTCGGTGACTCTTTTTTTTACCAGGCCCCCTGACATTCTGCAAGAGCTACTTGCTCATAACTCCGGCTCGAACCATTCAGGTCGCACAGGTGGGATAAGGGCTGTGGTGCCTCCCCCCGAGCTGCGCCGGTCTCCGAACCGAGCGTCTGTCTCAGGACAGCCCCGCCAGAGACACTCTGACCTCACGGCCGCCCTGTACGTCACAAGGGTCACAGCCGGGCACAAAATCCAGTGAGGTCCGAGTGTCTCTGGCAGGGCTACACCGTCAGGCAGGTCTGACTGTTACTCCCCCAGCCCTGGTACCAGCACCACCGGTGCCACAGGACCTGGACTGTGTTCCTTTAAGGGCTGAGCCTAGCTGCCCTCTTTCTAATCCTCTTGGATTGACGTCACTAGGAAACTGCAGACGGAGGAAACCCAGATTTACCCAGCGCCTCTCCTACGTGACTTACAAACACAGAGGAGACTCTGGGAACTGACACTGCTTTAAACAGCGACACTCTTGTCTTCAAGGAGAGAAAGATGACTAAACACACAGTGAGCGTCGATCCACAGCAGCGGAGAGCACAGATCTCAGCCTGGCGTGAGGCTGTATAAACTCCCAACCCCAGGTCTCAGCGCCGCGCCCTCCTGCTGGCTGCAGATGAGCAAGCGTTAATGAGGCATCCATAACGAGCTGGCTGGCCTGGTTCGTCTCCTCCCCCTTCCTCAGCGCCAGCTCCCTGCTGTGTGCCCCTCACATGCTCGGTGCCTAATGGTTGCGGGGACACAAGCTGTCTGACAGGGCACCCCTAATGGAAGTGTCAATCAAAACCCACATGTGGTCTGGCTTCCTTCGGTACCCCTGCCAGCGCAGAGAGGAAATCGCCTAATTGGTCCGAACAAACGCTGGCCCACTCGCAGGCCTGCAAGCAGCGAGCAGCTCTCCTGAGAACGATGCTGTCGCCTGATCCAGGGCAGGCACAGACAAACTGACAGGGACTGACTCCGGACTCCAGAACCTCCCCTGCGTCCCAGCCTGAACCCCCAGATTAAGTCCTACCCGGGGAACTTGGGGGCGTCCGGAGGGAGGAAACAGTCACAGAGTTACACACTCCGACACACCTGACCCCAGCCGGTTCTGTTCAGCCCGTGGGGGCGCACTGTACCTCAAACTCCTCCCAGAACCCCTGCTTGGGTTTCTCCGAGTTGTCTGCCACCTTGTTCAGCTCCCTCACGCGGTTTTCGATGTTGGCTGCGTTTATCCTCGTGGCGTTGAAGGGCTGCAAGAGGGAGGGGGGGGGAAACCGAAAATCAGACTCCAGCAGACACCTGGAACCCCTTACAGCTTACGTGTTTGGAAGCCAGATGTCTTGTAGGAGATATTTCAAATAGAATGTATGCAAAACCTCCAGGGAAATAGTCCTGGACCTGTCACGCCTGGCCGGGGTGCTGACAGTGAGGAGCCGAGCCACGGGGTCCAGAAGCTGGCGCTCCAGCAGCACCGGAGAACTTGCCTGTTTGAGGTGGACCACGATGCCGTTCTTCTCCACCATCGGGTTCTTCTTGTAGTGCTCCACCAGGTCGGCGAGGGTGTCGAAGCGCTCCCCGCCCCCCACGTCGTACTTCCCAGCCTGCGGCGCACAGAGGAGAGCAGCCAGTGAGACCCCAGAGAGAGAGGCTCTCAGGCGCAGCCTGGCAGGGCGGGGCCGGCAGGAAGCAGCGCGATGATCCCCGATGGAGCCGGCTGCTCCGTTCCCACCGGACACAGGGAGGGAGCTGGAGCCCCAGCAGACCGGCTCTGCGCCGCCGCTCTCCGAGCACCGCCTCCCAACAGACAGCAGAAGCCCCCGAGATCAGCCACTCTAAACGTGCCTGACGGGAGGCGCGATTTTCCACTGCTGGTGGATTAATCCCGAGCAGCTTTCTGCTGGGCTTCTGAGAGTTTATCAGCAACACAGGGCCTGAGCCAGGTCACTGGGCTCGCTGTGAGAGGGGACTGTGGGTGAAAGTGTCCGTTCAGCTTCTTCGCCACATGCACAAGTGCAATGAAATGCTCATTTGCATGTATGCTCAAATATAAAGACATCAAGAAAACACCAGACTTAAACACAGAACAGGAGCAGCAACAACAATCAAGTTAAATAACACTCAACTGAAATAAAAGTCAGCACAAGCCGTGTGCAAAAGGGAACCCCTCAGCGTGAGACAGTGGTAGAAGTGGAATTCAGTAATCTGACAGCCTGTGGGAAGACAGCGAGTTGTAGAAATGTCCACAGTACAGGGGAGCTGTACTCCAGGAATGGACTGGGCTTCCTGATAACCCCCTGTAACGCCTTTCGGTCAGACATCGAGCTGCTGCCAAACCACACTAACACCATGTCAGCTAAACAGACTGGACACGCGTCTAAAGAGAGACGTCCAGTATCTCAGTCAGAGAAAGAGACGCGTGAGGTCGTGGGAGTGCTTTCTTGCAAGAACCCTGGCAAACGGTGACTTGAAAGGAAATGAAAGTGATTCAGCGCGTGACGTCCGCCAGGGAGAGCCGCTCCGACAGAGCCGGAGGGCGAGCGGGAGCAGGAACACGGGAGTCTCCGGCAGGAAGGCGAGCTGCCAAACCGCCCCCCGGCGCCCCCAGGGGAACAGGAAAGGGCCGCTGCCGCTGGGGAAGAGATAACCTCAACTGGCAGGCGGAAGGGCTTAGTGTCAAGCGCCGCAAGACCCCCCTCGGCCTCTGCCCCTCGGCGCGACCCGGAAACGCAAGGCGTGTGCGAGGTGTGAGCTCTCCCCCTCGTGCCCCTGTTCCGGACAGAACCCGCGGCGGGCGCAGAGCGACCCGGGGTGCCGCCCCCACCCACCTGGCAGCGGATCATGACGTGGGTGACCTTGGTCTTGCGCTCCACGTACTCGTGCTTCTCCTCGTGGGTCAGGACGGACAGGACGAAGTCGCCCGGCTTGCTCTGGCTCTCCCTCACCAGGAAGCTGCCCGGCTTGCCCTTCTCGGTCAGCAGTTTCTCCGCATCTCTCCCCGACAGGTGCCCGTGGTACCACCTGAGGCACAGGAAGAGGAAGGTACACAGTGGGCACATCAGTGGGGTTTCAGACACAGCAGCCTGAGCTGTTCCAGGCTTGACAGCGCTAGACAACATGCTTGGCTTCTTTAGACGCCAGTACCCATTTCCCCCAAATCAGAGGGAACGCTGGGCGGGAGCTGCCAGTTAAAAAGGGGGTGTTTCCCCATGTCAGTTAACACAGGCTTTACAGGCCGTGAATTCTCTGAAGTTGTTTGGCCGTGTCTCAATGCTGGTGAGGTGAGGAAGTGACAGAGACGCCCTCTTGGTACCTGATGCTCTTTATCAGACCCAGAGGGCGTCCCGTGTCTCTTCCGTCCCCGCCTGGACTCCCGAAGACTTCCGGACTGCAGAGAAAACCGGCAGCACGAAGCGCAGAATAAAAGTCTCCTGGCAGATTGAGGTGTGTGGTTCATTACTGACAGACACGGTAAGTCACTCAAGAAAACCTCATAGCTGTGAAACTGCTCTCTGGAAACCAGCGCTTTCAGAACTGCTCCGTCAACCAACTGCCGAAAACCCACGGCCTGTGTCAGAGATCGGCAGGAGAGAGAGAGAGAGAGAGAGAGAGAGAGAGAGAGAGAGAGAGAGAGAGAGAGAGAGAGAGAGAGAGAGAGAGAGAGGCACTGACATCAAAGCCCTGTGCCTGGTACTGGCGGGCTCTTAGCTCCACACGACAGGGGCAAAAGCGCTTGCTGCTGTTTCTGAGCACAGCGGACTGAAGAGGCTGGGGAGCACACTGGAGCCCCGGCCCTGAGGGCACACTGGAGCCCCGGCCCTGAGGGCACACTGGAGCCCCGGCCCTGAGGGCACACTGGCGCAGCACAGCGCTCCAACAGGGGCCAATCTGCACAGCTCAGACTCGGGAGACACTGTTTCTTACAAGAACACGTACTTGGTTACCGTTTCTTTGAGCAAATAATTGCTCCGCTGGAGATGACATCTGCTCGGTGCCCAAGAACATGAAGCGCAATGCTGACAAGCAGCAGGTTTTTTTTTTTTGCACGTGATTTGTTTTAGAAAACCGAGCCGATGTGTCTGTGCGGGCGTGCGAGTGCGTGTGGGTGGTGGGAGAATTTCTTCAAAACGGGTTCAAATTCTACCAAAAAACCACAGAGTCGTGGATAAGCTGACATCAGCATCCCCTTAGTTAGAAATTAGACCTGAGAGCTGAATTCACTTTGAGCCGTTGGTGCCCTATCGCTGCTCGTGTCTATATATATCGATCTGAGGTAGCTGCGTGGCAAGAAAGCTGCGCTGGGCCCTATAAATAATGAGTCCAGGAGGGTCTCACTGTCATTAACTGGCAACTGAAGGCGAGTTACCAAGGAAACGACTTTACCAAACTGTTCTGACGGAGAAGAACGGCCACAGGCGCTCCTAACGAAACTGATCACCTCTTAAATACACCGCTCTGCGTCAGAGGGTAATTATTACCATTTGGAGAGACCGCCAAGCAAACACAGAGACCAGGGCGGCTGTCGTGCTCCAGAAACAGGTGACATGTCACCTCAGGACTCACCCGCGGGCACTAAACTGGTGAGCAAACCATGGCAAACTTCTAACTCCTCAAACCCAGCGGACAGAAATAAACTTCTTGAACGTTTAATTTCTTGTTAGGCTCTTTACACCTGCAAAACCCTTATCGTGAATTTAGAACAGAAGAGAGCACGTCAGGTCGCAAACAGCACGTCACGTCCTTTCACCCATCACGCTGCCTGCCAGTTCGACACCAGTGTGATCTGACCACTGCTGGAGGGGTGGGGGTGGCCAATACCACAATCTGGGTCTCCGCTGTACCTATTGGCTACACACAAGAATTCACCTGTGGATGTTTTAACTCTCACTTGGCCCAGGACAGGGTTGAGAGCGCAGATGACATATATCCGGTCAGGAGGAATCGACACAACTTGCAGCTGGTAAAACATTCTAGTAAAGAGTGTGCGTGGCTACATCTCTGCACAGCACTCTGATATAAAATATATCACAGGCAAGACCCACTGGTCCTTGTGGAAAAGTGCTATTGTCTATTCGAACCAAGATTGAAAAACACCTCCGACTGGACCTTTCATCATAAGCTCCCCCACACCCCTTTCCTCCGCCGATCCCTCCGAACAGGGTGGGCGGCGTGACGTAGGAGAGGCGTTATCAAACGAGCCACGACTCTTTCTCTCCTCCTCCTCTGGCTCCGTGGGCCGCAGTTGTGAGTCACACTCGCACTGATGTGCCAGAGCTCAACCCCCCCGGCTTTCAGGACGGTCAGCTGGAATCAGGAGGTCAGCAGGAGCCCCGTCAGAAGCTGTCAAAACGAATGTCAAAACCAGCCACTCGGCAGGCCCGTACCTCTCGGACGTGGGGTCCTTGCAGTTCAGGGGGTACTTGAGCTCGATGATGTCCCCACTCTTCTCGCGCAGCAGGTCGTGCTGCTCGGTGTAGTACTGCACCAGCTCGGCCAGCGTGGCGAACTTCTCGCCCCCGTACAGGTCGTAGTAGTCCCCCGAGTTCTGGATCTTGATGTGGGTGACCTCATCGTTCCGCCTAGAACAAAGGGGGACGAGAGCAGCGTGTTGGGACGCAGAGCTGACAGCCTGTCGGGTCCCAGAAATAACCACCCGGCCACGTTCCAGCTGCTCCAGCCAATCCCGGGACGCCAGAGACGGACACACGCACACTCACACCTGGGCCACTTTTCCCAGAAGCCCGTCCACCTGTGAGCATGCCTGTAGGCCGTGGAGGAAGCCGGAGCGCTCAGAGCAAACCCAGGTGAATAAGGGAGGACACACAGACAGCACCCATTAAACCCCAGGCCCCAGCGCGACTGTGCTGTCATCACTGAGACACGGCTGGAGAGCGGCACTGGTTTCACAGAAGAACTGCTTCTGACGAGGGCCGGGCGCCGGGCACAGCCGCAACAACAGAGCTCCCGGATGTGCCGAGCCGATCCCTTCAGAGAGGGGGAAAAAAATCAGGGCCGTTTCTCGAGCGGAACCGACGGACCATGCGGACACTGGCGTTTTTGACCAATTTCATTCAGTGGGGAAAAAAGTCAACGTTTGCGTCTCAGAAAAGGAACTTTCACAGGGACAGAACCACAGGTCACACAGCCAGCCCAGGAAACACACCCTGTAGCTCACTGCATTAGTGGAATAATGCTGGAGCAGTTTACTGATCTCAGAGGGCTTTGTTGAAAAACACCTCGTCTGCTGCACTTGTTTTTAAACCCAGCAAAGCACAGCTGCTGTCCGTCTGAGGTCTGCATTATACAGACTGAAGGGGCTGGGGGCCTGAACGTCATACAAGTATAAAAGGCTCTGCTTCTATAAATGAGTCAAATTCGCACCTTCGAGACAAAGGCTCAGAAGAGAAGTCAATCCTTCACACCGCAGGCAAATTGCTGAAGCGATTCCAGCCGCGCTGAAAGCGAACAAGATCTCTGATCGGCTACCCTGGCGGTTGCGCTCTCAGTACACGCCTCACACAAGGAGCTTTCGGAGGCGGGGGGGCGAGGGGGGAGAGGGGAGTGGGGGGGTTTCAGATTTCTGAACGCCTTCACTGAGAAACCATGTTCATCCACCCCAGCGTTCAGCCTCTCGGCCTGCACAAGGCCGCGGTTCCCCCGCCAGCGAGACAGATAGAGATCTGCAGCAGGAGCGCCTCGGCAGCCGTCAACCGTCAAACTTCAACACACAAACAAAACGGCAGAAAGTTTTCCACTGAGGTGTAAACCTTCCTATGGCTAAACTTGTTCTGTTAGTTTCTAACAGCTAGGTCACGTCCTGTAAATATTAGAATAGTCCGAAAATGTATATTGCATGGACACTCAATATTCTGCAACCTAAGCCAGAGGAACTGACGTGCTGTCTGCCGAGATACTTAACTTGCTAGAAAACCTTATCTAACATCACCACTGTAGACTGTTTCAGGAGAACAGCCTTCTACTGCTCTTGAAATCACTTTACCCGGTACAATCCACAGGTGATTGAATGCATTGCCACTGTAGCGGAAACTGCTTACGTCTCGACAAAACAACACTTTCGGGACTGGGCAGAGAACAGCAGACTTGGGAATGTCGGGGCTCCGGGGCCTGCAAGGCGTATCGGACACCAGGGACCTGCTGAAGTCTGAGCAGACCAGAACCGCGGGCCCTGAAGGCCTCACACACCTCATCGCTCCTGAACACACAGACTGGAATCTGTAAGGTATGGCAACCATCTTGGAGAAGGGCAAGACTGAAGTCAAGTCTAACAATCATTCGGATAATCATTCCTAAATGACCGCTGGTAGCAGCGGTGCTACTCTCCTTGTCCAATCCGCTGGGGAGTCACAAACTGGCTTTGAACATGGCGACGAGGGAGCTGACAGCACCTCAAGAAAGACGGAGTGCACCGACATCGCATCCCTGTGTACAGTGCTGAACAGAACGGCTTGCTCTCATGCCCTTGGCTGTCCTGTAAAGGGCGTGCAACTCTGTGATGCCTTCCCAGCGCACAGCCTACAGCCACTGCTTCATCCCTGCCCTGCTGCTGGCCGGGTGACATCACCGGTACGAGCCCAGCCGGGGCGGAGCCGCCGCCACCCCCCCCTCCTCAGCTCTGCACTGGACTGGCCCGAGCACCCTCCTGCTGCTCCAGAGACTCCCTCCGTGCCCCCTCGGCCGAGTCTGAGCCCGGGGCTTCTGTTGCAGAGGCTGAAGGCCCAGAGAGGGAACCCTTCCTGCTCAGCATTGTCCGGCAGTGTGATCACACCAGCACCATACTCGCGCCTCTGTGTGAACACAATGGGGGTCTGAGGTTACAGCCGTGCTGCCCGCCAGCGCTGCTCGACCTGATGAGCCCCGCTTGCTAATTTGATCTACAGAGCATTAGTTCATTACGAATGTCACTGCCAAAGCGATGCTCTTTCAGAAGGAACAGGGGAGGGGGGGCAGAGGCCTACACAATCACGTCATTGAAACCATTCTGCACAGCGGCTTTCCAGCAGGCAGCCACTGTCCCGGAGTGTCTCCGACGTCGGCATTAGTAAGGGAAGAGCCCAGGTCCTGACGTGCGCCCCCAGCAGGGCCGGCCACGTGATGACACCCATCGAGCACGCATTTAGGGTAAAGAAAAGGCTTCGTCCCCCCATTCCCGGACCGCCCCTGCTCCGATCCCTCTGGACCCGCCTGTGGTGGGGAGAGCCGCGCCCTGTGCTCGCTGTTCCGACGACACAGCCTCCTGTCCGCATTTCCCTCGCTCCCCTGGCTTGCCCTCGGAGTTTCTGCTACGTGTTGCATTTGTGCGGAGCAACACACGGAGTCTCATTAGAGCCTGAAAATTACCACTGCCTGACAGCGGGCCTGATAATGCACGCTATAAACGGTGAAAGGAGTACAAAGGGAGAGAAGCATGACAATAAAGAAGAAAGGCTGCCCTTTTCTGGGCTGAAATAAAACCAGGTTAATCTGACACTTCAGACTCCTTATCACAACGGCTAATACCTCCAGTCCCAGGCTGTAGTTCCCTAAAGAAAGGAAAGAGAAATTATCTGCCCTGCTCTCTTCTCAGTGAGAGCTTCTACTGCTGTCAAGCCTGGCAGAATATAATGCGCTTCCTCAGAACAGAGCGGCTGTGGGTTTTTTTTCTTTTTCGGCTCCTAGGGTTTATCTGTTGTGTAATGGCTCATTAGAAGCAAAGAAACGTTTCTGTAATTCTGGCCTGGCGCTCTGCCTGTGAAAGCGAGAGAGGGAGAGAGGCAATGATGGAGCCCTGGTACGTCTATTAGACCGGAGCACGGTTCCAATAGATGAGAAAATGCAGCTTTATCTGATGACCCGGGGGAGAAGCACCACTCTCTAATGGCTTCATAATTGCTACTGCTAGTCCAAGCTCCGTTTCCCCAACGAGAGTCTCCAGTCAGCGAAGAGGCCATTCAGACCTTGTAGTTTGCAGCCAATTGATTCCAGGATCTCTAGAAAGAAGCCAGGGCACCTAAACAACATGTCTGGGTGACCTGTTCCGTACTCCCACTGCTCTTTCCATGAAGATCCTCCTACTCTCACCCCTAAGTGTGCTCCTCCTGGCTTCCATCAGCACTCCGCGGGCCCTGACGCCGAACGGGCAGGTCAGTGTGGCTGCCCCCTCGCTGCTGACCCTGACCGCTGACACACACACAGCGGGGGAGGAAGAGACCCCTCCCAAAAAACACGGCCAACAGCAGCCGGCCACAAACCACGAGCGCCGAGAGAGCTGGCCCGCAGCTTTCTGCTTGACGCAGGGATTGCTGGCGAGATACAGACATTGAAGCGCGCAGCGGCTCGTCTCCTCTACCCGCGCGCCGCCCGCTGTGGGCGCGTTGACGGCCGTGCGCCAGGAAACCCAGAGGGGACGGGGAGATTCTGTAGGTTGCACGACGGCGCGAGGGGCGAGACAGCAGCCCGGAGGAAAACCCACGGGACCCTCACTGGCGGCCGCCTGGCAGCTCGCTACGCTGTACAGCCTGTACCAGCTGACCAGCGCTCACGGCCTCCCTTGACCGCAGTGCTGGCAGAGCCAGGATCCCGGCTGGGCGAGATCTGCCAAACCACTTTCTTGTGCGCGGCATCGCCACCAGGAAGCAGACCTTCCCTCGGGCTCAGCCTGCTGCACTCCTGCGGCCTCGGGCCTCACGAGCGGTTTCCTGCATTCCTGTGGTCCATCCCAGGCGCGTGGACATCATTTCTGCGGGCTGGTTTTCGAGGTCTGGATAAAATTACACAAGGGGGCAAAAAAAAAAAACCTGCCGCTTTCTCGCGAGCCGCAGAGCTGTGTGGTCTCGTCCGCCCGAGCCAGTCCTCATGTCCCCACCCCTCCCTGCTCGCTCACTCCCACAGCCCCCCCTGCCCCCGGTGACCACCCACCCCAGAGATTTTAACTGGTAGAGCTTTCCAGCCCATTACACAAATTCCAGTTGTGCTGTTTTGGGAAGCGGAACAGGCGGCGCAGCGCTGTACCAGCAGGTTCAGCACCAGCTGGGGGAGAGGCGCGTCACAGCCTGGGAGCTCCGCATGCCTGCAGGAGCCTGGGAGCCCACAGGGGGCGCCGTCTCCCAGCCCAGGCCACCCTCCCCAAAACGAAGCAGCCTTCAGGGAAAAATCAGTACCAATCCCTCTGTGGGCATCCCTGGCATTGAGTGACTGGAACACAGGGCGCGGACTCTGCTACAGTTTAAAAGCACTGGCTGTAGTTTTCGATTTGAAAAGAAGGTAGGACAAAAACAGGAAGAACTGAATCACAGCCCTGCTATTTTGCTGCCATTACACGGCGCGGAGGAATCTTCGCTGCTTTCAGAGGCTTTTAAAAACCTGATTGACAGCGCTTGTGCGGATAGGTGGGCAATGTTAAATGCAGCCAGTGACGGACGCGCAGAACCCCACATCCTGGCTGCTGGGTGTGGGGGTGGTGCTGGCGGGGGGGGGGCTTGTGTGCTTGCAAATTCTCACCACTGCTGTGCTGAAGCTGTCAACATGATTTAATGTCTAATGGGCTTTGAGTTCTCCGATAACGCAGCAGGGCCACTGTTCTTGGAAACACATTTCCTGAAAAGCTACACCATCTTTTTAAAATACAGATATCCCCTTCCTGTCATCGCCAGATGGAGTCGGAGCGGACTTCTCCCAGTGCAGGCTTCCTTATAGAGAGGGACCGGCACTGCCCGCTGGTGACTCAGACAGCTGCCCTGAGCTATCCGGGGGGGGGGGCACCTTGGAGAGGGGGCACCGGGGTGGTTGAGGGGTTATTCTACCTGCTGAGCTCAAAGAAAGCTGCACGAGGCCGATGAAGACCCCCCCAGCCCAGCCACAGCCTGATCTCCTCCACCCCCAGCTCCCCCCCTTCCATCTTAGACAGGGGAATGGCTTCGTCACGGTAGGGAATAATCAATCATCACCAGGCTGCCACTGCTAAAAATACCAGATCTCACGGACGAGACGAAAACAGCAAGAAAAACGAAGACGGACGGAGCTGTCTGATCTGAATTTCGGGCTCTCTCTCTGGGTAACGGAGGCAGGTCATATCCCGGGACTGGGGGGAGCTGGAGATGGGTTTTTCTACTGGTACCGTTACCGTCACAACGTCCAAAAAGAAACTTGGCTTTTTTACCACTTTTTCTTCACAACAACTCTCACAACCACGACTAAGGCTGCAGGCTGGGTCCAGTCTGGCCAGTCCCAGGCCACAGGGACAGAGGCACGAATCCTGAGCTCCCCTGGAGCTGCCCAGTGCTCCCTCCGGCCGCGGGAGAGACAGACGGGGAGTCTGAGACGCCCCAGCTCGCTGCGCTGCGGGCTGACAGGCGAGCAGGAGGAAGGATCTGTGTGGATCTGCGGAAAACGGGGCTGAAACAGGGGTCACACAGAACAATGCGTGGCGCGCGACCATCCAGGGCTTCCTTCCTGCACAAGGCACATCGCAGACATACCGCCAGGCAGCCGCCACCTCCAATGACCACTGACAGTCCTCTCTCCCTGTAGCCTTCCCACTCCTCGCGCTCAGCGACGCTCTGGAGACCAGCTCCTGGCCGTGTCTGGTCGCACATCAGAATCCAAGCACGGCCGGACGGGGGCTCACTAAGGACTAGCCGATCGTGACTGTGAATAGTGTTCGCAGACCAGCAGGGGGCGGTCTTCCCTTCACAGCAGAATTTCCAACCCAGTTCCCCAGTAGCGTGACTGGAGACATTGTACTGCAGGAGGTGCTGCCCTCTGGGTAAGACCCTAAACACCTGATTGCCCGGACACTGAACACGCCATGGCACTGCTCACAAGATCAGGGGTGTTAACCCTCCTGCCCCAGCCAAGTTCTATTGTGGGCTTGAACGATGCGACTCCCTAAGGTGTCCTGTCCTTTTTAGCCAGTGGAGGATCAGACATTCGTCACACCTGTGTCTCTGGCAGCCGACCTTCAGTGTGAACGCCACCACAGCTTCCGGAAACAAAAATCTCTGGAAATGCTCCAGAGGCAAGCTGGGGGGGTGGCTGCCGTGAAAAAGCAAAAGCGAAATTCCCAGTGCGTTTCGAGCGGCGGTCCGTCAGGCCCGCTGCAGGGCCCAGCTGTCATGGGCCCGCGCGGCTTCACCCGGGGGCAACAAGAGCAGAACGAAACCCGATCCGCCCGCCCTCCTCCCAGCATTCCTGAAACCTCTGGCATAGCTGCCAGCCCCTTCCCTCCGCGCCAGCCCGGCGATGTCACGAGTTCCACTGGATCAGCAGCGCCCGAACCGCCTGCGCGCCCCCTCCGGACCCCCGCGGCGCTGTCGGGGTGTGGGGTTACAGTGCGCCGCCCGCCCTGTCGCGGCCTGCCTGAAAGCCAATATTGAGGCATGATAAGCTACTAAATCTGCCGAGTTCCACTCATTCTCAGACAGCACGAGCTGCTCACATCATCCCGCCCCCCCGTCTCCCAGCATGCCGAGAGCCCCTCCCCAACACACTCCTACTGCGAGTGGCTCCCCGCGACCTGGCGGAAGCCGAGCCCCCCCTCCGTTTCCCTTTTCTTCGACCGTTCCGAGTTCGGCGCGCGCACCGCAGCGATTGCTAACCGATCGGGGACGCTGGCCCTGGCTCTCTCAGGAGTACACGAGAGACAGACAGACGCATCATAGGTCACAGCTACTGAAAAATCAGCAGCTCAACGGCCACTTTTAGAGGAACACCCTGAATTACAGCAGAAAAACAATTAAAAAATACAGAAATAATTATTGAATATTTATTAATTACAGGACAATTAGTCTGGTATTATCCCCCTCCCTGTGGAAACAGCTCAAACTGCACAAATGAACAGCCCCGGCAGCAGAAGAACGTGTCCTGCAACTTCTGTGTGTTTCTAAATGTCTGGAAACCTGAACCCCAACCAGCGGAATCTCCTCCTGCGAGCTCGCCGGGCGCTCTGCGGAGACGGAATACTGCGCGACGGACTCTTCCGCTGCTCCGAGTCTCTCTCTTGTGTTCGCAGCGCTTCCTGTGTGACAGCCCGGAGTGCTATTCTTGGGGCTTCTGGACCCCGCGAGGAAGCTGTGACAGGTTTGCGGTCTCTGGGGGGCACGAGCTGAGAGCACGTCCACTCCAGTCGAAACGGCAAAGATGCCACCGTTCAGAGTGTGTGCGAACTTCCGGGAACAAGGAAGCAGCTCCATGTTCCACAAGCTGAGGACTGCTGAACAATTCGCTCTGCTTAACCTCTGTTCGTGCTTCTGTACTCCAGATAACAGCGCTCGGCAAATCTCATACACAAGAGCCTGCAGCTCTTAAAGCCAGGAGTGGATCAGACTGCTGCGCAATGGGATCCTAACACAGGTCTGCCCACGCAGACATGCAGCCTCGTTCTGTGACACGCTGGAAACATGTTGCTAGGGGCTGCCGGAGAATAGGGGCCGTTCCCAGGATAATGTTTCACGTACAAACTGCACCAGCCTCTAACATTTCTACACTTCAATGAAGCAAAGCTCTTTCCCACACAAACGTGCAGCCGAGAACAAAAAGTGTGTCAATCCGATCAACTGGGAGCGAACCCCACAAAATTTCCAGAACGGAAACTCTACAGAGAGCAAGCTCTCATTCCGGCCACATCTGACAGCACTCCAGCACAGGTGGGCCCGTCTGAGCTCTGCAGATCCGGCCCGGAGTCTGTCTCAGGCAGGTTTCCGAATGGAAAATGACAGGGGGAAGTGTCCTGCCCGCCACCGCGATACGCCTCTGCCCCGAAACCGCACAGACCAGCGAATCACGTACGCGCTCCCTCTGCAAAAAGAGCGAAAACTCATCGGAGCTAGCTGCCACATAACCGACCATTTCCGGCACAGCTCGGTTTCGCTAGATGATCTCACAGTGAGCTGTCCTGTCTCTGGCGTTTGAAGAAGACACATGATTCAGGTCATTTACTCATCCTGCCCCTTCTGGCCTGCAAGGAGAAAACACCTTCATACAACCAGACTATTACACTGTTCACTGTGTAACTACACAGAGGCGGCAGAGCTCGGACAGCACAACGCTGCTAAAATCAAGTGAAAGAGTAAAAAACCCAGAGGTTGATGGTGATGACTGCAGTTACATTTTAACAAATGTAACCTGATATATCCAGGATTCCTGTTTGTGCGTGAAGAGCCTGTGCAGACTGCCCTAGCCTGCCCTAGTCTGCCGACGGTGGCCTCTACTCTGTACAGTAACGGCCTCGTCAGGCCATTCCTCACCCCCATGCCCAACCCCCAGACTTCACTGCTAGGAATGGAGATGAAGCACTGGGCCAGGGAGATAAGACTCCTGGCAGGCAGGGTGAGGCTCGTTGAGCGCTGTCAGCCCGGCCCGACAGCACAGCTGAGTCTAGACAGCACCACGCAGGGCAACAGCCCGACTGGACTTACCCCCCCTCCTGTCTTACCCCCCAGTCCCTGGCTGGAGCTGAGCTGAGCAGCCCCTCCCAGCTGGACCCGCTGCTGGCCTCGGGACAGCTGACCCTCCATGCTGGGCTGGAAGCACTGGTCGGCCATCCTGTGGACACCCGCACCCGAGCCCAGGGCCCCACTACACACGCTCGGGCCCCGTGACCACACACCCCCAGTTTGGTTGGAGGTCCCTAACGCTTGAGCTGCTCATGAGTGCAGGGTTGGCGCGAGTGACTTCATGAACAAGAACAGCGCCATAACTCATGGGCAGGAGGGAGGGGCTGCTGTCCAGCCCGGCGCAGGCAGAGGGTACCGGCGGGCCGGGCGGCAGCGAGGCGCGGGGCAGTACCTGACGGACAGGGTGAAGTCCCCAGGGTTGCTTTTGCTGGGGCGGGCGAGGAAGCTGCCATGGACCCCTCTGGTTAAGAGCAGCTGCTCCGCCTCGATCCCAGTGATGTTGGGGTGGAACCACCTGGAAAGACAGGGAACAGAGACGGAGAGCTCAGGAGCGGCCGGAAGGGAGGGCTGGGATTGGCTCAGGAGCCCAGGAGCTCAGGAGCTCAGGAGCCCAGGAGCGGCGCTCTGCTGCCTCGAGCTGCGCTGTGGGCACGCCCGTCCCTTTCCACACCTCCGGACTGCCAGGGCCCGCGACAGCAGCACTACTCTCTGACCACGACCCGCCTGCCACCCTGCCGAAGCCCTCTTACAGCCCCCTCCATGCGCTTTTCTCCATGGGCTGAGTTTTAGATCAAGCAATAAATAAAACTGAAAGGGCAGCGGTGTGCATGTTTAAGTTCATTTTCCCTTTGCACATTTTTAACACAGCTCACTCCGGGGTGACGCGGGTGGCCGGCTGCCTGCGCTTTTCATCTCCCCGGGACTCAACTCGCTCGAACCCGAACCCACAGCTCCTGCCAGGCTTCCTGTCGTCCAGCGCCCCCTGACCACCAGCCCAGCGAAGGTCCAGGTCCAGGACAGCCCACCAACACCGGCCAGCGGTGATCACATACTGACAGCTATTGAATTGATCAAGACCGGTCACAGAGAGCACTCTGTATTCAAGCCTCACTGTAAAGAAAAGAATTTCCAGCAGAAAGAGTTCAGTGAGTAAGAAACAGCAGAGACAGGCAGTGAAAAGAGTGACGCATTCATATTGTAAACCAATTAGTGCAATTCTGTTAGCAAGAGGCAAGCCTGCTTACAGAAAGGCACCGCAATTAAAAGGAAGAGAGACTAACAACTGCAGAAAACGGTACGAAGAAATGTTACTGACAGAAACAGTTTCTACTCTAAAATTCATCAGTTCAATTGAGCGAAACAAATCAGAGGGATCTTATAAACCTGGGGTTTTACTGCACTGATACAGAAAACCTGTGGAAACTAGATAAACTACGTGTTGAAGATAAAACAACTTCCACCCGTATCTGATTGTTTTACTTTACTGCTCTTTGTTTTACCGTAATGATGATGATTTATTTAAGACATGTTTCATAAATGAAGACTTTCTGCAAGCCTCGTGTGACCACTCTGGCGGTTTCATTTCACAGCGCGAACTGCGGTTCGAGGTGCCGATGCCCGGTTTATTAATTCCAGCCACCCCCACTGCTGCCGGGTCACACTCTCCTCCGCGTCCAGCTGGAGCAGAAGCAGACGAGCAGAGAGAGGAGCCACTGGGGCTCCAGGAGGCACAGAGAAAGCGCCAAGGTGCACAAACACAAGGTTCAGGCGAGGAATTTCACAGATAATGAATAATCTGCAACACGTGTGAATTACTGCGTTTTCACATTTCCCCTTCGAAAACCACACACCCTTTGACAACAATGAACCAAACAATTGTATCATGACATAGTAAAGGCTGATCAGCCTCAAGAAAAGCTCTTTACTGACTTCATGTGCCTCCCTTTCCACAGTTGATCAAACGTTTGAACGACCTGTTCGAACCCGCATCCCACGCGCTGCTAAAGAACACGCTGATGTATATTTATCTGCAGGTTTTTCAGCCTATTTGTACTGTTCTTCGCTTTTGGCTCCGCGATGAGAACAGAGCGTGGCCGCGGTGTGCTGCCAGGGGTGTGTGGGAGTGTGTGTGGGGGGAGGCTGGTTCACACTGACACACACGCTCGCCCGCACGCTCACGCACACCTTCCCCTCGCCAGCCGGCCTCTTCACGGCCTGTCCTTCAAACAGACCCTTTCGGAGGATCCACATGGGAGCAGACGGCAGGGAAGCAATTCAGACTGGTGATGAACTTAGTCTTAGTGCTAAAAAAAAAAAAAAAGTTCAAAGTAAAACAAGTTGAAAGTGAAAACAAAATGTCAGCGTGAGCGAGACCCATTCACCAGGAACAATCGCGCCCGTGGCTCTGAGCGCTAGCGCCGGCGGGAGAGCAGGGGGCTCTCGATCCCGTGACCGCCGGCTCTGGGAATGCCAGGCGCTTCTCCATTCCTTGCTGTCCGCGCGGGGAAACAACAGCCGGGCCTCACAGCGCCAGCTGGGCTGGCCGAACATCGCCGCCGCTGGGGCAGCTGTGCGTGAATCCCTCTGCGCGCCGATGGCACGGCCCAGTCAGACACAAACCCTCAGACACGTCTCACGACGTCAGGCTGGCCTGTGCCTCGCTCGGTCTCCGTTACCGCTGAGCTCGGCATGCTCCCACTTCCCGGTCCTGCCTTGAAGGATGTTTCCCTGGGATGCTCACAGGCTGAATGTTGTACACGTTAGAAGTGCAGACGTTTGTCGCACAGGAAGGTGGCTCCAGCAGGCAGCATTTCCAATGATCAGCACATTAAAATCTGCATTCACACCTGCAACCTCATTCAGTGGAAGAAGCTCTGTTCAAGCAAAACCCTGATGACCAGCAATAGTGGTTCCTTGTTCGGTAGTGAACGGAGCCCCATGCGGGCAGTGGGACGGGGGGGCTCTCTGTCGGGGAGCCCCAGGAGCGGGGGCCTCGAGCTCATCTCCGGATCAGCAGGCAGAAGGAGCTCTAAAAAACCCGCGAGAGACAGCACTACTCTGAACCGCTATTCCAGTAAGGATGATTCAGGCAGTGGAAAATGTGACACACACACAGAAGTGAAAATAAAGATATTCTTTAAAAAAAAGGTTTCCCCTGCTGAGGAAGGCAAGACAAACAAGCGCTGAACCGAGGCCAACATGCAAATGAGGAGAGAGCCGTGGAGCGGAGCTCCTGCCGCCCTCTCGTTCCACTCCTCGCTCCCTCGCACCCGCGCCAAGCGAGGACAAACCACTCCAAGCCTGCCGGTCAGCTGCGCCTTCGTCCTGTCTTGGTGGTGAGCAGATCATTAATCATTAACCCACGGATCTCATCCATCCATTTCCTGAAAGAACCCAGGGTATCGGCTTCAATGATGTAGCTGGGAAGCCTGTTGTAGACCCCCACCACCCTCTGTGTAAAGAACTGGCTCCTGTTTACGGTTTTAAACACACTTCCATTTACACACCATCAGTGCAGTCTGTAACGTCTGGTCCAGTCCATGTCTGCTTTTTGCTAGACTGGCTCTCAACGATCTGGTTTGTTCCAGTTTGATGACGCTTATGAAGAAAGATTCACCATAAAGAGCACCAGTACTAAACGCCAGCAGTAAGCGCCTGCTGCCCTGCTGCTCGTCGGGGAAGGGAAGAACCCAGGGACATGGGCTTTTAAGGGATTTGAAAGGGGCTCTCGGTCAGGTGTCACTGTACTAAGGAAGACCTGCAAGCACAGAGAGCTCTTTCCGTGGCTGTCTCACAGGGTATGTGCATCACCGTGCTTCAGAACAGACGCAGGACAGCGAAGTGCAGGCAGCCACAGCTCCTGGTGCTGTCGACACGCTTGCAGCGATCCTGTAAGCAGCCTGAACGGCAGACATCCAAGCTCAGCCAAAGACACGAGGAAAACGATGCAAGACTGATCTTGAAACAGAACAGACTGACGCACGGTGTCGGCTTCTGCTTTGTTCTTTACATCGAAACGTTTAGCACTCTTCTACAAAACACGATTTGGTGATGGCCAGCCGTGTCCCCCGATACCGGGCAAAAACTGAGGTTACGCAGACAGTTCTGGTAACAGAGCAGAATTCTTGTTAGTGTGGATGATTCATCCAAAGGGGAAGAATAGAGCAGAACATGAGAGTGAAAAAGGAGCTGTGAGTCATGCCCTGCTCACATGCCCTTCTCTGGATGTTAGCAGCAGCAACACACACCCTGAACGCCGAGCAGGTGCTCAGCAGGGCCCCTCACAGGCCTGGCATCATCGGCACATAGCAAGGAGACCCTCGACAGAGCAGCACCTGGGCGCGTGATCCACTGGAAACCAAGATTCGGGACAAGCAAGGCCTGCGTTCACATTTCAGAACGAGCAAAACTCGAAACACCGGGCATTTCGAAAACTCCATCATTAAAGCTTTGTTGTTTAATTACAATAACTCGCAAGACTTCCTCTGCAGGGTCTGAAACAATTTGGCAAATACACTGCAAATTAAGCTCCATGAATGCATCTGATCTTAACAGACAAGTACTGAAGTCACACCGGGCTCATGAGAGTTGAAGTGGGCGAGCTAGAGGCATCTGCTCATACATCAGGAGTCATGGGGCTACAGGTGGTTTTGCTGCGTCTGCAGATTGAAACCTGCAAGGAGGTACAAGACAGCATCCTGCGCCCCTCATAAAAAACCACTGTGGAGTAATCTGATTCTACACATCTTAGATGCAGACTGGCGGCTAAGACACCAGTTGGAGAAGTCGGTTGCTAGATGCAAGAAAATAAAAAAACTAAAATCAGTTTAACTACCGTCTCCATCACACATCAGATCCACAGCCTTGAATTAAAAAATGCTTCATGCATCATTATTAATAAAAGTCACTGACAATCACAGACTGACTGACAATTTACAGAGCTAACAATTACATCTAGTATTGATTATACACAAGATTTGGCTGCCATTTCTACAGCAGGGCTTGCTGATGGATTTCAGAGCCCAAACCACTTACCCATGCTGGAGTGAAGACTAATACTGCGGTATGAAAAATCGGTATTACAACAAACTAAATAAAACACTATATACAAATGCAGTCGGAAATGTAACAACAGAACCAGACATGAATTTTGAACATCTGGGCAGGGTATAGGCCTCAACACGGATTGCACCTGACCCACTGTAATGCCGTTTCTAATTCCCCCCCCAAGAGATTAAATCCAGAGGATAATTTACGAACACGGACTCCGAGGCAGATTATTCCAGTCGCTAATCATTCGGATTTGAAGACGCAAGCAGTGACAGTATTACGACAGCCAGCAATTCTTCATACCAACAATCCCTGTATTATTACTGGGAGGTGAAGGGGAGTTGGAGCAGAATGCCTACACATCATGCCCACAGAAGTTAAATCCAGAATAAACCAAATTCAGCCACTAACAACGTGCAGTTCTTTCTCCTAACATTTTTTTACACCCCCTCTACCTGTGGTAATATTCACTACCTGTTATCTGCTTATCGGAAGCACATTACATTATATAGAGCCGGGAACACTCTGCTGAACACAGCGCCCCAACACCACAACAGCTTAGCACACTCTCGAGTCGTGTTGCCCTTTTTAAAAAAGTAAGGTACGTTTCTGGGAAACAGCAGATCGCCCTCGCAACTAGCGCCGCATTCTGAACACTTCAGCAGCAGAGAAGCGTTATCAGCCAGCTGACAAGATGACAAAACCGTTCGAGACGAACAGGGAGGACGCTCCAGTGAATTCGCTCAGAACTGGCCCAGGTGATGCAATCGCCTGCAACGCGGCCAGGCTCGGCGCCGTGGCGTTCCCAGCGAGCGGGTCTGCACAGCTGCGCCTCTCTGTTCACACCGGGGTCCAGCCAGAGCGCAGATCAAAGCTGCCTTGCTCTCCAGAGCGTCAGCATTCAGGGGACGGGTTCTGGCGCATCTTACCACGAGCTTATAGAAGAGCAATTAGACACGGGAACATGAAGCTGGGGCGGGGGGGGGGGGTTGGGGTGTCTTTAAAAGACACCTCATTCAACCCCTCCGAACGCAGGCCTATTTCTACAGCCAGGCGGCTGCGGACTCGAATCCACGCTGTGGTGTAAAAAGGGTTTCGGTTTTTATGGGCCGCGCCGAGCTCGTGTGGACCACGGTTCACCACCTGGGGAGACAGGCGCCTGAGCCCCAGGAATCCCGCGCACACAGCAAAGAGCTGAAACCTGGATCACAACCCGCGCCAGAGTCCAAACACCCTTCGCTGTACTTCAGAACCACTCAGAACTGCAGAAATCGGGTGAGATCCTTTCGGAAAGTGGTGCTGGTCTCACGCCGTCAACGTCTCTCCACAACCTTCCTGAGAAATTTTAACATCAGTTGTACCAACTCTGCAGCGTGCCTCTGCACGTTTGACCTTTCACTGTCTTCTGTTCTCTCTGAAGCTCAAGCGAGTGCTGACATAGAGGGTGAGAGACAGGTACTCTGACAACTTCAAACCCTCTCACCCTCGTTACTCCACCAGCGCAAAAGCCTAACGATGTGAGAAAAAAGACGAGCAGAGCCTAAATTTCCAAAACACTTTCAGTGGTTAAGAAAAACACAGCCCGCGCCCCAATAAAACACTTCTTTCCCCAGATCAATTCAAGCTTTTTAAGGAAATCGTAACTTTGGGTAGGGAAATAAAACTCCCAGCTCAACAGGATTCCGCAGCTGTGGTGTTCCAGGGAGGTACACACGCAGGAGAAGCACCTGAACACTTCCGCCACACAGCTTTGTGCCACACACATCCCAGAACACTCCAGGCGGACCACAAGGGAGGTCAGAATCCCAAGGGCCACCACACGAGCCGGGCTGCGCCTGTGCGATACAGCTCCTCCACCGAGACCTGGGCCGGGCAGGACCCAGAGACAGGGCCCTCCATCTGACTGGCCACCCCAAGACCCGCGGGGTTCATAAGACAGCAGCTGGCTGTGGTTGAATACGCGGAAACGACTTTAAAACCGAGAACAGAAGCTGAGGGGGCTCGTATCCTGGCTGCTTTCGAGAACAGGATGGACGTGATCCTTGGATGGGATTCACTTCGACCCGGACTACCGAACGAGACACGCGCGCCGGAAGGGTGCAACTGAGAGGCCATTCCTGCACTCTTGCGCTTGGAGGTCGGCCCACGAGCACGACGAGCTTTAAGTCCCGCCGAAGAAGTCAAGAGAAGATTCTGAAAAGGAACAGCCCACGCCGGAAAACCAAAGAATCTACAGCCGCTGGGTTGGCAACTCTTGCCCACAGTAAACGTGGCGCAGTACGGCTGTTCGGCACACTTCGGCTGTACTTCCACATCCCTTTTTCCTCTTTTGCCCTCTTCCCCCAGTTCAGTTTTTGAAATTTCACCCCCCGTCTGAAACAGGAGGCGATGCCATGATACAGCCCCTGGTCCGTCCAGGCAGAGGGGTCCTAGCCGCCCCTGTGTGGCTGACAGAGGGGATTAGACAGGGCTCTGGGTTCGGACGGGTTGGGAGCGAGCCCGTCTAAATCCATCGAGCCTGTCTGTCACCGGACGCTGGCTACCAACAGTGAGGTCCCAGGAAAACAACACATTTCATTGACACATTCCCAACAGCCAGGGTCAGGAATCTGCAGGCGCACGCTGGTGGAGAACTGACACTTCAGTGACCCGTCTCCCTCTCTCACTCGCTCGCTCGCAGCTCCTCTGCGTTATTCTTCATGTTAACGCAAAAATGAGTCAGAAGGAGCCTGCCTCTCACCTGGACAGCAGTGCACCAGGATGAAGTCTTCACGGTCATTAAACCCCATGAGGACGTGACCCCTACAGGGAGGACACCTCTGGGACGAGCCCTGCCCACTCACAGCCGAAAAGCCCATCTGTGGCAGCGGGCGGCCCAGGCGCTCGGCCCGGCCCGAAGCCTCTCTCTCTCGGCGTGTGATCACACACTCCGGGCGCCCGTTTCCCCAGCAGCTCGAGCAACAGTGAGTCATGGAAATGCATTTATTTTTGTATCAGAAATGATGCACAACGTGCAGTGCCGTCTCTCTCCTGTCCTGATAAACCTCCCAGCCACTGCTTGCTCTCACTTTCTTTTTAAATTCAACTCCCATCCACGGGGATCTGAGAAAAAACACATTTCAGTGAAATTCAACCCCTGAATTTACTTACATTGAGGTTTTCAAGAGACATTAACTGGACACATTCTCCCTTATTACATTAGACTCCAGGGTATAGTAATATTAAAATGAGGACTTGTGCAAGCTAAGCTGCGATTTTCCAGTTTGTACATTACAGTACAAGGAATTTCACTGCAATTATTATTGATCAAGAATATTATTATTGGTCAAGAAATGACAAGATGTTTTTGGTCATTTTTTGAAAACAGACCTGATTCATTCTTTTTCGCACACAACAGTCATTTAAAAACAACAGCAGCAAGACAGCTGTGCAGCGATCCAGGCCTTGCAGACCGAGCAGGCAGGACTGTCCTGTACCGAGCGCTTCAGGCAGCGAGAAAAGACGCACACCTTTTAACACAGGAGCGACCGAAACAGCATTTCCTAGACCACCAAGGAGTGCTCGAAAAACACCCTGATTCACATAAACGAGCACCAAACAATCCTAACACAGCTGATCAAATATCTGAGGAGGCAGGAGCCAGCAGCCAAGCAGCCGAGCTCGAACCGGTCTGTCCCATCGCCCTGCAGAACCGGCCAGGGGCTCCCTCCCCGACCCGCGCAGCCCACCTGGGGCAGGTCCGCGTCCCCATGGCCACGCAGGGGCAGCGCCAGGACAAGTGCCCGCCTGGCGCCCTGAAGCGCATCCGAGAGGGAGCCGGCGCACCTCCGGACAGCAGAGAGCAGGCGAGCGCGCGCACGGGGAAGAGAGACCAGGCAGGCAGGCGGATGAGAGTGAGAAACCCTTTCCTTACCTCACCATGCTGATCACAGACAGTCGCTCCCCAGCTGCCTCACAGCCACACCAGTAATCCAGGAAAACACAGGACAGTTAAAGAGGGAAGACGGTGGGAGGGAGGGGGAGAAGGAGGGAGGGGGGCGGACCGCAGACGGGGGTGGGGGGGGTTATTTAATCTGGGATTTGGACGAGTGTGAGCTGCCCGATAGCGGAGAGTGTGCAATCAGCCCTCTAACAACTGTGGATTCTGCGAGGCGAACGTGACGAAGCGTCAGAGAGAGAGAGAGAGGCGCGCACACACACATCGCCTCGCTGCTGGGTTTTTTCTACTCTTTTTGGTCTATAAATGGAGGAGGAGGAGGAGTGACAGCTGGCTGCAAAACGCCGCTCATCTCGTCGGAAGAGGAAGTCAGCTCGGCTGGCTCAAGCCACCAGCCGATTTCATTTAAAAATAAAACAAGAGAATCATCCGCAAGGTGCCGCAGATCGCTCCCTGGCTCTGTGGCCCGCAGACGGCACAGCCCGTTCGAAATGGCTGAGGGAGGCTGTCCAGCTGCACAGCGAGCCTGTCTTAGCAGGACTGACCTGGCCGCCGCAGGCGCTTGGGGGAGACACGGTAAATCGCGCTCGCAGGGTCTTCCGGACAGCCAGGCGCTGTCCCAGAGGAACACCCGTCCTGGCACTCAGCGTGTAAACCTTTCCCCCTGCTGTCGTTCCACCAGCCGACAGACACCAGTCCTCGCCCACTGGAGCAGTAAGCCCACTAGGAATGCTGGAACGTACTCTCTGGCATTTTCCACAGGTCACTCCCAAAAGAACCAGAGGAAAGAGGGCCTGGGTGATGGGTTCATGATTACCAGAGAGGAATGCTCGTCCTTTCAAAACAGTATTCCACCCACCCATCTTCTGACCGCTTCAGCCAGTGCAGGGTCACAGGGGAGCCAGAGGCTCTCTCAGGGCAGGATACACCCTGGACGGGACGCCAGTCCATCACAGGACACGCACAGACACACACACACTCACACCAGGGCCTGTCCATCACAGGACACACACAGACACACACACGCTCAAACCAGGAGCAAGTTCCCAATAAACCAGTAAACCTACCAGCATGTCTTTGGATTGTGGGAAGACACCGGAGCACCCGGAGGAAACCCACACACACAGGGAGAACATGCAGACTCCACACAGACAGCACCCCAGGGCTGGAATTGACCCCAGGGTCCCCAGTGCTGTGGGGCAACAATGTGAACTGCGCCACCATGCTGCCCCCAAAACAATACAATTGTTACAAAGAGCTAGACACCTGCTCTCTTTCTTTTCCCTTCTTGGTATTAGATTTCACAAAACACACCAGTCACTTCCTTCCTGACTCGTTTCAAAAGAAAGTGCAATTTCCTGCCATCGGGATTGGCTTGGCTAAAACAGCAGCAGTTAGCTTTCTCAAAAGCCCTCCCTGTTAACCCCCACGACACGCAGAGCCCACGAGAGGGGGCACCTCCCAGGTGTCCCAGTCCACCCCCACGAAACCCTCGCTCACGGAGCTGCTGCAGGAACACGCCCTCGCCAGACCAGGAGTCCCGGCCGCTCCAGAGCGCACACCCGGACACGGGCCGGCGGAACGACGGGAAGAGCGCACCGGGCTCGGCCCCCGACCTGCGGGCCTGCCAACGCGACACGCGCGACGCCACCCCCCCCCCCCCCCCCCACCCGCCCGCGAGCACGCGTGTCCACCCCAGCACGGCAGGCGGGCGCCTGGGTCCCGCAGGCTGCGGTGACGAGACCCGGCGCGGCGTCAACGTCTCTGGCCTCGAAAACGACATCATGCCGCCTCTTGCCTCTCACGGCACACTGACCGTTGACATTTAATATGTACAATATTTGAACGGATTCCTCCTCCTCTCTCTCACTCGCACACGCCGTCGGCCCGATCCAGTTATAATTAAAATGACCAAGAGATTACTGATATCCACACGCTTGAAACGTGGCGTCTCCTTCCCTTCAGCAGGAATACAGCTTCACCTGCGCCTGCTGACGCGGCTCCCCACTCGAGCCTCCTTATTAACATTAGAAGCAAAACTCTTCCCACCCTTGGCCCGGGGCCACACAGCTGCCTTATCCCGCCAGCAGCCGATGGCGGTGAAACACGGAGCTCTGTGCGTCTGCGTGTTTTTTTCACGCCCGCCAAACCCGAAAAACTCGACTCGCACGAGAACCGTCCTGGAGCTCTGCCTCCGTCTCGTGCAGCTCCGCAGTTTATTTACTCCACATCTGCAGTATCGACAGCAGATCTATTCTCCATCTCTGCTTCTCCTATGTGACCTCCTCCTCCAAGCAGGGGTTAATTTCACGCCAAAAGCTAAAAAACGTTTCGGCTGTGGGTCTTTTCAGGAGCTCAGTAGATGAAGATGAGGAAGACAGGAAGAGCCCCAGGTGAGTGCCGGGGGCAGACAGGAAGTGCCCCAGGTGAGTGCCGGGGGCAGACAGGAAGTGCCCCAGGTGAGCGCCGGGGGCAGACAGGAAGTGCCCCAGGTGAGCGCCGGGGGCAGACAGGAAGTGCCCCAGGCGAGCGCACTCTGTTGTTTCCATGTCTGCCATGGAGAGGGCAGATGGGCCTCCTCTCCAGACCAAGCAGTCTCTCGTTCTTACGTAATGCCCCATTCATTAGCGCTGGGCTATTTAAAAATCTGGGCGCAGTGACAAAGGATAATCTGCTCGCCTGCTTTGAAGGCCTGCCAGTCCTATATTTGCCACAGCCAGGCTGTGTCGGACACATTTCAGAGATGCCCTCAGTATTTTTAGAAGATTGAAACAGCTGGGTCTTACCCGCTTGTTCTGCTCACACCTTCCCAAAGCCGCCCCACAGGGGACCCCCAGGGCACCCCACTCTGAAAGCTGAGGGCACCCCACTCCCAGGGTAAGAAATACAAGAACACTGGAGCACATGGGAAATAACCGAGCAGCATGGTGGTTTGTGGTGCGTCTGCTCTTAGGTCCTGGGCTTGAGGGCCTTCTGTTTGGAGTGTGCGTGTTCTCCCTAGGTTCGTGTGGGCGAGGCCAGGTGCCTCGGTGTCCTTCGCCTTCCCGGCGCCAGGCTGGCCAGGCTGCCTGCTGCGCTCCCGGCTCCCAGGGCCCTGACCAGGAACGAGCAGATTGCGGACCAGGGAGGGACAGGAAATAACTGCACGCGACTCTGCATCACGGAGTGTGCGCCCTGCAGGGATCGTGACAAAGCCCATCAGCCTCAAGGACCAGCCCTTAACAAACAAATCACCTGCTTAATTGATGAACCTACCAGTTCGTTAGAAACAGGTGATTTATGCGTCCTTATAAGACCAACTACAGTGGAGGAGCCAGGACCCCCGAGGTCAGAGACCCCTTGCTGCTTGTTTGCTGTCTCGTCCACAGTTATGTGAAGAACCTCAGACTCTTCAGAGAGGGGGAGTCAAAAGTTTCAGAGGCATCCCTGACTGAGCTGCTAGAAAAGAAGCCCCCGTAACAGTGTACCACCCCAGTCCTTCCCTCCAACAATCTCAACACCTGCATTGTCTGCAAAACACACACTCCACTGCAGAGCGCTGGCTCACTGTCCAGCCCACTGCTCGCCATGCCCACAACACACACTCCACTGCAGAGCGCTGGCTCACTGTCCAGGCCGCTGCCCGCCATGCCCACAACACACACTCCACTGCAGAGCGCTGGCTCACTGTCCAGGCCGCTGCTCGCCATGCCCACAACACACACTCCACTGCAGAGCGCTGGCTCACTGTCCAGGCCGCTGCTCGCCATGCCCACAACACACACTCCACTGCAGAGCGCTGGCTCACTGTCCAGCCCACTGCTCGCCATGCCCACAACACGCACTCCACTGCAGAGCGCTGGCTCACTGTCCAGCCCGCTGCCCGCCATGCCCACAACACACACTCCACTGCAGAGCGCTGGCTCACTGTCCAGCCCGCTGCCCGCCATGCCCACAACACACACTCCACTGCAGAGCGCTGGCTCACTGTCCAGCCCGCTGCTCGCCATGCCCACAACACACACTCCACTGCAGAGCGCTGGCTCACTGTCCAGCCCGCTGCTCGCCATGCCCACAACACACACTCCACTGCAGAGCGCTGGCTCACTGTCCAGCCCGCTGCTCGCCATGCCCACAACACACACTCCACTGCAGAGCGCTGGCTCACTGTCCGCCGCCGTGCCCACAACACACACTCCACTGCAGAGCGCTGGCTCACTGTCCAGGCCGCTGCCCGCCATGCCCACAACACACACTCCACTGCAGAGCGCTGGCTCACTGTCCAGCCCACTGCTCGCCATGCCCACAACACACACTCCACTGCAGAGCGCTGGCTCACTGTCCGCCGCCGTGCCCACAACACACACTCCACTGCAGAGCGCTGGCTCACTGTCCAGGCCGCTGCTCGCCATGCCCACAACACGCATTCCACTGCAGAGCGCTGGCTCACTGTCCAGCCCGCTGCTCGCCATGCCCACAACACGCACTCCACTGCAGAGCGCTGGCTCACTGTCCAGCCCGCTGCTCGCCATGCCCACAACACACACTCCACTGCAGAGCGCTGGCTCACTGTCCGCCGCCGTGCCCACAACACGCACTCCACTGCAGAGCGCTGGCTCACTGTCCAGGCCGCTGCCCGCCATGCCCACAACACACACTCCACTGCAGAGCGCTGGCTCACTGTCCAGGCCGCTGCCCGCCATGCCCACAACACACACTCCACTGCAGAGCGCTGGCTCACTGTCCAGCCCGCTGCTCGCCATGCCCACAACACACACTCCACTGCAGAGCGCTGGCTCACTGTCCAGCCCACTGCTCGCCATGCCCACAACACACACTCCACTGCAGAGCGCTGGCTCACTGTCCAGGCCGCTGCTCGCCATGCCCACAACACGCACTCCACTGCAGAGCGCTGGCTCACTGTCCAGCCCGCTGCTCGCCATGCCCACAACACACACTCCACTGCAGAGCGCTGGCTCACTGTCCAGCCCACTGCTCGCCATGCCCACAACACACACTCCACTGCAGAGCGCTGGCTCACTGTCCAGCCCACTGCTCGCCATGCCCACAACACGCACTCCACTGCAGAGCGCTGGCTCACTGTCCAGCCCGCTGCTCGCCATGCCCACAACACACACTCCACTGCAGAGCGCTGGCTCACTGTCCAGCCCGCTGCTCGCCATGCCCACAACACACACTCCACTGCAGAGCGCTGGCTCACTGTCCGCCGCCGTGCCCACAACACACACTCCACTGCAGAGCGCTGGCTCACTGTCCAGCCCGCTGCTCGCCATGCCCACAACACACACTCCACTGCAGAGCGCTGGCTCACTGTCCGCCGCCGTGCCCACAACACACACTCCACTGCAGAGCGCTGGCTCACTGTCCAGGCCGCTGCTCGCCATGCCCACAACACACACTCCACTGCAGAGCGCTGGCTCACTGTCCAGCCCACTGCTCGCCATGCCCACAACACACACTCCACTGCAGAGCGCTGGCTCACTGTCCAGGCCGCTGCCCGCCATGCCCACAACACACACTCCACTGCAGAGCGCTGGCTCACTGTCCAGGCCGCTGCTCGCCATGCCCACAACACACACTCCACTGCAGAGCGCTGGCTCACTGTCCAGGCCGCTGCCCGCCATGCCCACAACACACACTCCACTGCAGAGCGCTGGCTCACTGTCCAGCCCGCTGCTCGCCATGCCCACAACACACACTCCACTGCAGAGCGCTGGCTCACTGTCCGCCGCCGTGCCCACAACACACACTCCACTGCAGAGCGCTGGCTCACTGTCCAGGCCGCTGCCCGCCATGCCCACAACACGCACTCCACTGCAGAGCGCTGGCTCACTGTCCAGCCCACTGCTCGCCATGCCCACAACACACACTCCACTGCAGAGCGCTGGCTCACTGTCCAGCCCACTGCTCGCCATGCCCACAACACACACTCCACTGCAGAGCGCTGGCTCACTGTCCGCCGCCGTGCCCACAACACGCACTCCACTGCAGAGCGCTGGCTCACTGTCCGCCGCCGTGCCCACAACACAGCACAGCAAGGAAAATTTAGTGGGGAGGATAAATGTGCTCCAGTGTGAGGAAAGGAAAACCCAGTCCCCCTTCCCCCTCACACAAGAGGCTTGTCAGGAACCCGGGCCAACCTGGGCCGCAGCAGCTCCTGCCCTGGGCCAGCCTGGGCCGCAGCAGCTCCTGCCCTGGGCCAGCCTGGGCCGCAGCAGCTCCTGCCCTGGGCCAGCCTGGGCCGCAGCAGCTCCTGCCCTGGGCCAGCCTGGGCCGCAGCAGCTCCTGCCCTGGGTAATACACAGCCAGCACTGACCCCAGTCTCTCTGTACAGCACTTCACCCTGCCCACTGTGGCAGGTGACCAGTCCACCCCAGGGGGTGGGGGGGTTCCTAAGTAACAGACTTGTTTTTGTTACTGTGTAACTCGGATTCTGGCTGCCCAGAGCTCCTCCAGCTGGGCTCTCTCCAACACAAACGTCTCGCTGCGGAGTACAGAATGTGCTTCAGATAAAAAAAAAAATAGATGCTAGCAATTTTTTAAAAAAAGTTTCATCCTTGCTGCGTTTCCAAACTTAAAAAAAAACCGGTCCAGACTGAACGCAGGTGAGACGCAGGTCAGGCATGAAGAGGTGAAGCTCAGCTCAAGGTCAGAAAGGGCCTGTTTCTGGGGATTTTTGAGGGAAAGTGCCTGAGCACACTGGGTACATCCCCGAGTGTCTCTGTCGCCCCACTGACCCCACAGGAAGCACAACTCTCCACCCCAACACAGACCCACACCAACAAACCAGGGCTGCCCACTACTTCTCTCTGTCCAGGACACAGGTCTTATTAATTTCACAGAAATGCAGTATTAACAAGGAAACAAAAAGGAGTTACAAAATGTGCACAAGATTACAGCCACACATACCACAAAATTACTATTCAAGGGGATTACAGGATAAGCCGAACAATAAAAAAAAATCTACTGCTGCCGTCGGGAATAAAAACACGGTAATCCTACATCCTCCAGTGTGTGCTAAAAAAATCGGCTCTTTCAGACTGACACAGGCTCTGCTCGAACAAGAGCAGCAGGCGTGATCACGGTGGATCACTGGGACAAGAGCAGCAGGCGTGATCACAGTGGATCACTGGGACAAGAGCAGCAGGCGTGATCACAGTGGATCACTGGGACAAGAGCAGCAGGCGTGATCACAGTGGATCACTGGGACAAGAGCAGCAGGCGTGATCACAGTGGATCACTGGGACAAGAGCAGCAGGCGTGATCACAGTGGATCACATGAGCCTAGATGTTTGAGCCTTCCATGTTTTAAAAGGCAAAGGTAAGAGATCCTCGAACCCTGGCAATGACGACCCAGAGGGCACACGGAAGACCGCGCTGCTCTCGAACACCGGGGATTTCTCCAGCCAACATTCCAACATTCCGAGACCCCCCCAGCCCCACACTTCCTGGATTTTTCCTGGCTCTGGGAACGAAACGCTGGCTTGTGGGCGACCGGCCATGATAATTCCCCTAGATGGAAAACCCCCGTTATTCCAGGTTCCTGTTTTGGTGCCACACAGGGAAGTCCCGGGAATCTAAGAAGGAGATACACATTTTTGGGAGAACTTGTAAATACTCTTTAGACACAGGAAGGCAATGAAGAGGCTCTCAGCTCTGTCACACACCTGAAAGGACAGCAGAGGCCCTCAGCTCTGTCACACACCTGGTGGGACACCAGAGGCCCTCAGCTCTGTCACACACCTGAAAGGACAGCAGAGGCCCTCAGCTCTGTCACACACCTGAAAGGACAGCAGAGGCCCTCAGCTCTGTCACACACCTGAAAGGACAGCAGAGGCCCTCAGCTCTGTCACACACCTGGTGGGACACCAGAGGCTCTCAGCTCTGTCACACACCTGGTGGGACAGCAGAGGCTCTCAGCTCTGTCACACACCTGAAAGGACAGCAGAGGCCCTCAGCTCTGTCACACACCTGAAAGGACAGCAGAGGCCCTCAGCTCTGTCACACACCTGGTGGGACACCAGAGGCTCTCAGCTCTGTCACACACCTGGTGGGACAGCAGAGGCTCTCAGCTCTGTCACACACCTGGTGGGACAGCAGAGGCCCTCAGCTCTGTCACACACCTGGTGGGACAGCAGAGGCTCTCAGCTCTGTCACACACCTGGTGGGACAGCAGAGGCCCTCAGCTCTGTCACACACCTGGTGGGACAGCAGAGGCCCTCAGCTCTGTCACACACCTGGTGGGACACCAGAGGCTCTCAGCTCTGTCACACACCTGAAAGGACAGCAGAGGCCCTCAGCTCTGTCACACACCTGAAAGGACAGCAGAGGCCCTCAGCTCTGTCACACACCTGGTGGGACAGCAGAGGCCCTCAGCTCTGTCACACACCTGGTGGGACACCAGAGGCCCTCAGCTCTGTCACACACCTGGTGGGACACCAGAGGCTCTCAGCTCTGTCACACACCTGGTGGGACACCAGAGGCTCCTCCGGGTGCTGCAGCAGGCAGGCAGAGACTCTCCCCTCCAGTGACCTGGACAGCCTGTATGAGACCACCATGTGGCAAATGGGAAATTGGGATGCGAGAGGGCCACTGACTGGGCATCGGGCCTTTGTCCAGGCTCCCAGGTAGACAGTGCGCACTGACCGATAGGTAGGCACTTACAGACGCATTCCTCTTCGTACCAAACCCCAGAATCAGTTCTTAATCCTAGTCGTGCCCAAACACTTCCCGGTAGCTCCTATAAATAAAATGTCTGACGCGCACAGACCACTCAAAGCGCCGCGAAATGAAAATCGCTGAGACGCCCAGCCCTAATATTCTCCACAGAAGGGCTAATCCTTTAATCTCTGCCGAATACGCTTGGTTGCCAGTTAATAAAATACAAGAATTATCCAGTAAAGTCCCCCAGGAGAGAATAAATGATATCACTCATGTTGCCGCATCCCCAGGGCCACAAAGTTTCAGGAGAAAGTTGCGCCAGTGACGCAGGACACGCAACCCTGGCGCAGGAAAGACAGACTATCCACAACACCGTCACGCCACGCCAGCCTGCTCCGACACGATGACAGCTGTGCAGAACACAAAAGGGAGCACCTAAAGCACCCCATTAAACTGGCTAGGAAGCGATGTTTCTCGAGCTAAGGAGTTTTTCTTTAAAACCGGAAAACGGAGGAATCATAATCCGGTTTTAACTCCAGGGTGAGAAACACACTCGAGTGGTTTACAGCAACACCTCTCCTCACTCCAACGCGCCCGTTGTTCTCGTGGTTTGGTTGGCCTTAAAAGGGTTTAGGTACGAAGTAAGCCAAAACTGCGCCATTATCTGGGCACAGAAGAGCTGTCAACCTCTCAGTCTTCAGAGTAAATCGGCCTCGCACTGACCCGGCACTGCCTTGGACACGGGAAGCCCACGTTAGAGGGACACTTCCTTTGAGTCTGCAAACACACCGAACCCCTACAGTACACTTCGGACAAACTGACGTCACTCGGAATAAAGGATCAACTCCAGACATCCCGGGGTGCCCCGGCTGAAGAGGGGAACGGCCGCCTCATACTGTGATCCGGTACCCGGCCAGGTCGCGGTGTGCCCCTGCGTCCATCCTATTTCTTGCTACATACAGCGCTGATGAGACCCAACTCTCTCGGCTCCCTCACACGGACGTAGAACCACAGCTCGCAAGATTATTTATCATCTCCGAGTCGTCCCATCGCAGCGACACAGGAGCAGCGGCCATCGTCGCGGTGCAGCCGGCCGGAGGGAGCAGAGAACATATCAGCGCAAAACCCCAGAGCCGACACCAAAACAAACCGCAGAAACAACGCAGCACCCGTCCCCTTCCACACACGCCTGTCACCGAGAGAGCCGCCGCAGGGAAGCCGGACTTCCTGTCTCAATCCCACGACCCTGCGGGAGATGGGATCTCAATCACGGCCCCCTGAGCGCAGGTGGGGGGCTCAGCATTTCGGTTTCCGCCGACGGTCCGGTCCGGCCCGGCCCGGCCCGGCGGGACACCCGTATCTGGAACGGCACCGGAGCCCGTGTCCGCGACGCCGCGGTGTCGGACGCGAGATCAAGCCCGAGCCGAGGCGACACGGGCGGCTCGGAGTCCCGGAGCCCACAAATGTATCCCGCCCGGTCCCGACACCGAACTCCCCGCACCCCCGTGGCACCGGCGGCAGCAGCAGCCTTTCGCCTCACCTGCGAGAAGTCATGACCGGTCTCTGCAGGCTGTCCGAGTCCGACCGCAAGAGGGGCTTCTCTCCAGGACCGCCGGACCCCCGAGTGAGGCGGCGCAGTCCTGCCGGAGCCCCGGCGCTGACCAGACCACGCCCCCGGCTCCCGGCGCACAGCGCTCTTAAACACACAGCGACCCCCCGGCCGCCCGAGCCTCTCCACTCCAGCACACTGCGGTCATAATCATCTGCCAGGGCGTAATGAGAAAAAACAACAACAAACCAACATCGGACTAAATCTGGAATTTCAATCCCGTGGCTAGAAACCCGGACACGCACGGGTGGCTGCGGTACTGGGGGCCGCTTCTGCAGAGGCGCATTAGTAGGAAGTACTTTAATTCAGCTCTTCCTTTTTTCTTCCTCGACTCGCATTCAGAACATTGGCCGTTGCTCTGTGTGAGCCGCGTCCGAATCAAGGTTCAGGGTGTCGAAGCGGATTGGATCCAGGTGTTGTGTGCACCGGGTTTTGGCTCCAACCAGGCCGGACTGGCCCTGACTCAGTTCGCTGATCGGCCGGTGGCCGGCGGTGCCCAGGACGTCTGTCGCTGGGGGCTGCCGGCTGCCTGTAAAAGGCGGTGTAGCCTCTACCTCCAGGATCGGGAGCGCATACTGACGAGGGTTCTCACCTGCGCGCCGGTCTCCGCCCGCACCCGGCTCCTCCGCAGTGTCCCGACTGCGGGTGGTGTTGTGTCGGACCCACACGACGTGCTCGGGCCGGGGGGGGTCTTGAACAGAGGTGAACTGGACGTTTCAGGGCCGAAGGTCACGTTCTCTTGGGGGGTCCGGCATTCAGGGATCGGGACTGGAGGGGTCCAGAAACAGTCCTGACTCCCAGAGCAGCTGGTCTGCCCGCCCTTTCTGAGCCGAACCCCGTCCCACCGGGTCTCCCCGTCCCGGGCGGGATGAGCCCACAGGGCGCGGCGCACGGACGCGTCTCTCTCTACGGCGGCCCGTCAGGTCCGCCCCGGGCTCGCCGTTCAGTTTCGGTTTTTCCGGCCCGTTTGGGGAAATTCGCTTTACAGCGCATTCCCAACGTTACCGCCACCGGCACAGGCGGCTTTTTGCCAACTAAGACGTCCGGGCAACAGTGTTGCAGCAGGAGGAGGGGAAGGATGCACTGTTTGGAAGGGATATTGCAGAGGGGATGAAAGATTTCCTGTGTCTGTTACTATCACACCTGGGGACACAGTGGCGTCTCCCACACGGGCGAAGTGTGAACTTGCTGTGGAGGGGCTGAGAGACGCAGTCCATAATACACCCTGCTCTGTTTGCCACCCTCTGTTTGTAGAGAATATTAAGTATCTAAAGGCGATCTGACTCGCCCCAAATAATTGATGACTTATTTTGACTACCTTTCCCAGTCTGTCACACTCAATGGTAGTGATGTTACCAAAGAACAGCAAGTGAGACAGTATGTAAAGACACTTTCAATAAAAGACTTGTAGAAAAGCATTAAGATGGTTCCATCTACCTTGGAATAGCTGAGCTTCCTCAGAAAAAAAAGAGTCTCTGTTGTCCTTTTTTATAAATGCTGTCACAGCACTCGTCCAAGCTCAGGACTGTGTCTAGGACCAGTCCCAAGTCCTTGCAGTCACTGACGATTTCTACAGTCTGACCACTAGCTGCAGTGGGTTCGAGGGGTGTTTCATTTTTCCTGAAATAAACGACCAGCTTCTTTGCTTATAAATCGTTGAACTGCAAAGAGAACTGCTTTGATGTCTCTCTGCCCCGGCCATCGCCAGGCCTTAATCTGGTGTGGGGATTCAGAGCCAGTTACCCCCCTCCTGACCCACAGTGGTCAGAACGAGCAGCACCACCGCAGAGCAGACAAAGTTTAATTGCTGGATCAAATCCTAGCCAGTTGTTTATTCCTAGAGAGTTAGTGTTCCATTGACTGCAATAGCTTGCTTTCCTATTCCCTTCTGAATTGATTTTGCAATGGAAACCACAGCAATTTCACTAGGAATCTGTTCTCTCTACAGGCAGGTGTACAGAGTGAGGGGAAAATACATATTGCTGTAGAGAAGGCGTGTTGCTCTTGCAAGCATGCAGATCTGTTTGCTTCAGCAGCAGGGAGTTGTGTATTAACTAAGCCCAGTGTAACAGTTTTGAAATGCAGCCGAATTGTGAGCTTCTCTTCCTTGCTGCACGAGGCTTGAAGGAGCTGCCCGGGGACTCTGGTGTGTGGAGTGTTACTGCCTGTCAGTATTACTGTGTGCACCGACTCTCCCTGCTGCAGACACAGCTGAGTCAGAACTGTGAATTCATTTATTTTCTTAAATCGTAACGCTGAGATCTGATGTTTTACTGTGTGCACTGATGTCTCCTTGCTGTGTGATGGCAGGATGCTAGAGGAGGACGTTCTTTCAGAAGTCCTGCCTTCTGAACCCTTCGGAGAGGATGAACCTCTGACAAGCACGTCTGTGGACTGAGGGCTTTCTGATCCCTCCAGACAGGAGCTCCCTTGTCTTAACGAAGAATGACTTCGTTATTCTGCGTGTGAGCAGACTGTGTGTGTGTGCGCGGGTGAAGCCAGCCGGCCTTTATGAGCGATTGAACTTTTCATTTTCCACGCAGAATTACTACAGGGCTTAAGGGCGAATTCCACCACATTTCCTCATAAAAGCTTCCGATTTCTCGTTTTAGGTGTCTAATCCGGCCCCTCGTCACAGTTTCAAGCAGCACAACGCTTGAAGCAATTTTCTTTCGTTGTGGTGTAATTCGGCCTCTGTCAAGACTAAAACGTCCGGACTCTTAAATACCACATACACATTAAGAAGGTTAGGACTGAGGGCACAGGAGGAAAACAACTTCATTGTTCATGACGTCTCTCCTAATGTGGAATCGCCGGCTCTCAGTCCAGAGCGCTGCTGCTGAGCAGTGAGAGAGAGCTGTGCGCGCACATCCTCCTTGTCAGGCCCTGCACTTCCTGCTGGCCCAGTCTCTCTGCCCCTCGTCCCCGCGCCCGAGTGGCCTCTGTGTCTCACGGCCCTTTCTCTCCCTCTCTCCAAGTCCGCCCGCCGCGGAACAAAGACACGCCGGAGGAGGAGAAGGAGGTTTGTAGACTTTAATTTGTGGTGGCAGGAACACAAGACACAGGTATTGACGTGAGTGGGGGCTCTGCGGCGCCGTAGCGCACTGTCCTTCAGGTCCGCCCCACCCAGCCGCTTCACAAAGGCCCGCCTTCCGCTCCATTTGGAGACACATAAATAAGGAATACGGGCTGGAAAAATACTTTAAAAAAACATTCTGGGATTGTTTTGTTATTGTTGTCATTATTTATTATTGTTATTTTTACATTATAGGGATAAAACTAAGGTAGTGGCTAAAGTAAGTGCACAACACAACATGAACACAGCGGTCACCAGAATCAGGCAATTTCCATTGTTTAAGGCATTTCTGAGACGGTACAGCGTGTTGCCAAGCCTGGAATTTTTATCCTATTACAGTATTTCAAAAACCCTCGTTAGTCTGATTTGTTTTTTCTGACGAGGCTTCCGACGGACAGGAACTGTGTTTTCTGCACAGCTGTAAATTTATTACCGTAAAATTTATTTCACTTTAATGTTAAGCTGATCAACAAACGAGCCAACCAAGAATGAAATGCCGTTACGTCAGATCACGCCGTGTTCAGGGCCCCCTTGTCAACTGTGCAGAATCCGGCTGGAAGCTTCAATCACAGCTCTCGCTCCACACAAGCCTCCTGTATCTCCACAAGCCTCGCCCCAAAAACCACACCACTCCCAGAGGAGAGAATACAGACGTGTTAAAGACCTTCTTTTACAAAGTCCCAACCCCAGTGACGCGGATTTCCAAATGTCAAGATCGTGAATTCCCCACGACTGCATATGTTCTGTTCCAGTGTATCATACAAAAACACCTTGAGATTGATGCGTTACTAATTTACAGTTTAGATCCCAGCTTTGTGCAAAAGTATCTCTAGTAACGTGGAACGTTAGAAAAATAAAAAGCAAGGAACCATTTATAGGGCCACTGGCTTCCTACTGTGAACAAGCACGTTTTTTGTCACTTAATAAATGCAAATTGAGCACATATTTAAAGTCTTGCAATAATGCACGTTTCAGACCAACAGAACTCTTTGATTACACTGGTTCTCTCTTTATACAGGCTATTCATCCAACAGCACAAACCCATGCACTATTGTAATTAGTATTTTTATTGTTTCCTTCAGGGCAAAGGATGACAGATGCAAAGGATCCTTGTCTTTTTTTCCCCAGCTTCTGCAAGAACTGGGCTGCTCAGCCCAAAAGGCATCTGGAGATCGTTTCAGTTTGTTTTTCTTACATTTCAAGAATGGAAAAGGAAGTTCTCAGTTGCTTGTGAATAGAAACCTCACAAATGGACATATCAGTCTTTTCTCCATTTGCCCAAGATGAACGGAGACTCCGGCCCCTGGCGCCCAACCCTGCGCCCTCTGTCGCTGACGGACTCCTCTGCTTGTGTTACAGCGCCCCCTGGTGGCATGACTATCACAGACGTTTCTTTTTTTTCTCTTTTGGCACATTTTAAACACTTAAACCAATAAAAAGAAGAGAAAACAGTTTTTTTAAAAAGCACTTAGCTCTTGTTAACATTAATTATACCGTGAGGCATTAACAATGCAACAAACGCTATCAGTTCCAATTCTCTGTTGTTGTGTTTTTAAGGCCTCTCAGTATGTTTCAAAAAGGCATCTGTTATTTGGCTCAGTAGCAACCTTTGACGTTCAAACAAAATCTTCACCGAACTTCTCTTTCAAATGCTGATTACAAGACCGCTACGTCTTTGCCCAGGGCGCGACCCTTGTAGCAAGGAAAACGTGAGAGAGACAGGAAACACAAAGGTTTTGTCGGCAGGAATTTGTATATCTCATGAGATATGAGGCATGATGAACAGCTAGCAAGACGAGCTCTGCAGGCTCTCCCCGCGTGTACCGAAACCTGCACTGGCAGGTGTTTTGCATCAAAATGTTTAAAATGACGTTGGCGTTTCCTAAATCAGAAAGCCGCACAGCTCCACACGCGAGGCGTGCTCATTACACGCGTGTTTCTGTGAAGCCAAGAGCCTCGCTGCGGGGTGAGGCCCACGCAGAGCTGGAACAGCGCCGCGGAGACGGGCACTGCTGTCTGTCCCATCCCAGACGCTGCCCTTCGGGGTCGGAACACGCTTTGTTCTGTGTGATTTCGCAGCGGGAGCTCTGTCCTCCTTACTGCCGGCCGAAGGCAGCTCATTCTTCCATTATCTTACAATCACGTACTGTAGCAAGCTAGAAGTCAGTCACAGGTACGCTCACACATAAATTAATTCTTAAAAGTATAAAAAAAGGAACAATAACAACACAGTAACACAAAGGGGCCGGTCCCGCTCGATCCCTTGGCGCCGGTCCGCCCGGGCTGGACAGTCCTGCGAGGCGGAGGGGAGGGGAGGGGACAGCGGCACGAGCGCCGCCTGCCAGGCTCCAGGCACGAGCGGGGCTTCGGCCTCCCCTCCCAGAGACCTCCACGACACGAGGGCTTGCAGGGCTCGTCCGGAGAACGATGGCGTCCAACAACAACAGAGGAGCAGAAAACAACAAACCGAACCAAAACAAAAACAAACGAAAAACAACGATGTATTTTCCAATATAAAAAGCAATAAAAGTATACAAAAATAGAAAATAATTACAGCAATAGACAGGGTGGGCGGTGCCGGTTATTTGGCCGAGCAGTGCAGGATTTTGGGGCTGTTTAAGGCGTCCTCCACCAGGTGCAGCTCCAGGCCGTCCACCACCACGTCCTTCACACAGCCCACGAAGCCCGTGCTGTAGGCCTTGGGCAGCTTCCTGGCCACGGCCAGCTGCTCCAGCCCGCCTGCAGGAGGGGAGGGCACACCGTGAGGGAGACGGAGCAACGGCCATTTCCCAACCGCCTTACCCCCACAGCTCGGGGTCATGGGAGCCGTGTCTCTGCCGACAAGCAACGGGGCACACCCTGGACAGGACTCACGAGCTCCCAGCCCGCCTCAGGGCTCAGGAGCCAGTGAACCTACCAGTGTGTCTCGGGACTGCGCAGAGGAAACACACTCCACGCAGATAGTACCCGAGGGATTGAGCCCAGGGTCCCAGCGCTGAGAGGCAGCACTGTGCCACTCCTCGGCACCACACAAATCCTATCACGTTATCATTCTACGTGAGAGTCCTGGACGGTGACGAATTAAATTAGATAATGAACCTCATTATCATTAAGACGCTGTAGCACAGTTATGTTAAAAAAGCACTTGCAAAAGCTGTTTGGAAGAAAGATGGGATCTGAGGAGGCTATTTAAAAAGCGAGATACAAGTAGATTCACAGCCCCCCTACCCCCCCCCCCCACGGTGAGGGACCGTGAAATGCAAAATCAGAAGAAAGGTGGTCAGCTCTGGTCAGCAGGGAGACTGGTCACCCCGTGCGGTCAGACTGCCCCCTCCGAGGCCCCCGGCTGTGTGCTTACCCAGCCACAGGGTGCCGTCGGTGTCCAGCTGCGTGGCGGCCAGGGGCGACGAGCCGGTGACCGGCGCCTCGTTGTCCACCTGCAGGGAGCCGTCTCTCAGAGCCCTGCGGACACACAAGAGAGCAGGGTGCCTCAGCCCCGGCTTAACCAGGGAGCCCCCGTTTCCGACAGCAACCGGAAGAGCTGAGAAGGTGCAAATGTGAAGGAGACTGCGGGGGCGGGAGGAGAAGAAGGACCATTCCTTCCTTGTTTTTCTCACTTGGACCTTCACAGCCTGTGCCCTGTCTGCCAGGAGCTCGCTGCACTGGGACATTGTGACCCCTGTAATTCTGCAGCGCCCCGTTAAACACGAGGCCCCCCACAGCTGCCGTGACGGCGCCACGAAACCGGATCCGGGAAAAGACAAGAACGTGTGAGCCGGAGGCAAGGGTGGGCGAACTGCGGATTTACTCAGGAACAGATTTCCTGGGAGGTGCTGGTGCGCGCCCTACCTGCTGGCCTTAATCCGGACCCAGCGGTTGGTGTTGACCCTGACCGTGGACTGCAGCACGACGGGCTTGGAGCCCAGGTCGTAGGTC
Organism: Lepisosteus platostomus; assembly: GCF_059453375.1. Lineage (NCBI taxonomy): Eukaryota > Metazoa > Chordata > Actinopteri > Semionotiformes > Lepisosteidae > Lepisosteus > Lepisosteus platostomus. Next base: position 17,422,036 of record NC_142633.1, on the reverse strand, counting down.
ATCTGCACGCGGCCGTCCACCAGCGCCAGGGCGATGTAGTCGGAGCGCTCCACCCCCTTGCCGCTCCACAGCAGCAGGCCGTGGGTGGCCTCCGTCTTGATGCTGAGCTCGAACCTGTTCACCAGCAGGGCCTTCTCGCTGCGGGAGGGGGAGGAGACGCGCGTCAGGGTCCGGCACGAGCGCCCGCGCCGCCGCGGGTCAGTGTGGGCCCGCGTCGTGTCCGCAGGACGCCGGCTGCCCTGGCACAGCAAGTACATTTCTACCAGAACTGCCAGGAGCCCCTCGGACAGCAGCCGCCCAGTGCCAACTCACCAGCAAGCCCTGCCTGAGGGGACTCACGAGCTCGAGCGCTTGATGCCACACAAACCCCCTGGCCAGCGCTCTCTCTGCGCTGGGTGGATATTAGCTGCTATGTGCCTCCTATTGAGAGAAATCCTCCCACTCAGGGTCTGTTGTGGGAGCAGCTGGTGTTTGTACTTGTGAATCCCGCTGGGAGCCTGCTGTGATGTTCCCAGGCATCGGATTCGGCTGCTGTGGGCAGCAGAGACTGTCTCCACGTCAAACAGCCGCCTCTAACCCAGGGGTGAGATGTGTGCTGCTCTTCCCACTGCGCCGTACACAGCTTCGCGCCCACTTCTGGACAGCTCGCGCAAAAACACGCAGGAAGATCCAGCACCAGGGAGACTTCGCCCGCCTAGCGGAACGCCTCCCTCTGCTTGAGTGTAAACCCAAGCGTGGTAAATAAATTCAGTTTCTTGTCAGGTCTGTTTCAAAAAGCCCCTGTTCTCATGTGCTAAGACTCATCCTGCTCATCGCTTCCCTGCGGCGGGGCTGTAATGTTTCGTCCAGATACACTGTCGCAGCTGGCAACATCTGCAGGGGCTCGAGACGTGCCAGGGAATACAATCTGTTCCTTTTGAAAAAGAGTCCGCTGGTGCAAAATGCTTATCATTAACTGAAATGTAAAATAAGAAATGCCAGCTCTCTATCTCCAGCGTATGCTAAGGATATTCTGAGACGGATCTCCACACAAGGTTGGGCATCTAATGCGTTTTCTTAAATACGCTTCTCCCTGGTCCCGGGCCCTGCTGTTTGTAATCAGAGCGCTGTTTGCTCTGGGGTGTCCTGGGGCGCTGGAGAACGAGCGCACAGCAGAGCGTGAGGCGAGACGCACACAGCCCGGTCTGCTCTGACTGCTGGGGCAACAGAGGTTTCGGGGTTCAAGGCCTGTCAACAGAGCACCGGGACACACGCAGGACACAGCACACACACTCACGAACGGGTGACGAACACAGAGCACAGGGCACAGGGCACAGGGCACACAGCACGGAGGAGCAGGGCGCAGAGAGACTCGTAAGCACACAGGACACACAGATGCGGGACAGCGGAGTCGCTCGGAGACCCCCCCAGGTGTGGGACAGCGGAGCCACTCGGAGCGCCGCCGGGAGCTTGCTGGAGACAGGGTTCGGGAAGGGAGAGCACCCGAGTCCAGCCTGCGTGCTGCTGGGGGCCCCCCTGCAGGAGCACACCCGCGAGCCTTCAGGGGTTCCCCGTCCCGAGCGGGCTGGCGCTGTGCTATCCCGCCCTCTCCCAGGCAACGCCGCGCACTCCGGCTTTTCCTCACCGCGCCGGTGTGAAGGACGAGCTGAGACGCCCTGGGATGTGTGAGGATCATTGACTGAGCGTGGTGCCAGCCTGAGCCGCAGTCATGCCAGGACTCCTCTTATTAGCGCAAACAGCAGACGCCCGATTATCTGCCCTACGGGACTGTCTCTGGCTTGATAGACTGAGGAAATGGAGCGGACAGGAAGAGACAAAATCCTGGATTCTGCTATTGCTTGATCTTCCAAGCAGGCACGCAGTGCTTTCCTGGGTCTCCTTTAGATGACCTAACCTTCCCAACACAGGAGCCTGAGCTTCAGTTCCAGGCCACAGCGTCTGAATCCCGCAGGACCACAATTCCCCAGCTCTTTAAATCACTTGTCCTCTCGATCTCCGTGCGGTTTGCGCTCGGATATAAACACCCTGTAATGTACTCTGATTGAAACCCACACAGTGGAGCCCACGTACTGTAGAAGGTCTGTTCAACACCTTCAATTATACAGAGGGATTCCAGAGCAAGCTCATTCTGCACTTCCCCATTCCTGCAGAACAGATCTCTCCTGCAGACGGATGCCCGGGAGAGTGCCCAAGGGACTGAGATCCGTTTTAAAGCTAAACGTCCCGTGCAGTCCTGGATGAGACAAACACCTCTGCACTTGCCCGGAACTGAAGCCCTAGCACAGAGTTCTCCTGGGGGGGACACTGTCACCACAGGGGTCGCTGCTAGCCACTGGGCGCGCTCGTTTTCCAGGGCGCGTTCAGGGCTGGGGACCGGGAACGCGACCCACGTGGTTTCGGGTTGCACGAGCACTTCCTGTGCTGACAGGATGTCCCCCCCAGAGCAGGAAAGTCATGCAGCGGGACAGCGGTGGAGACTCACCTCTGATCCGAGGGAACCTCCAGAGCTTCGGGACTTAGGAGCAGAAAGAAAATGAAGGCATGCAATAAGCAAGTGTTCAAGAGCAGTCAGTGCAATCCAGGGGGAATACAGCTTGCAGCTTGCAGTGATCCCGGCCCTGAGCGGTAGGTCTGGCGCTAGACAAAGATGAAGGCTGTGTGCTCGAGCTGTTACACGCTGAGCAAGATTCCTGCTCCACAGCAGACTAGTCAGAACAGCAACTGGGCCCTCAGCCAGCTGCAGTCTAGACCAGTGTTTGTGCTGCAGCTGAGCAGGCAGGGCAGCAGAGCCCCGCCAACAGCACACTGCAGCCTGGCTGAAACCCGTGTTCCTTTTAAAAAAACAAAAACGGTTTAATAAGATTCCGAGTGAGAGAAGGTCAGGATCTGATGACAAACATTTTTTTAAAAGACAGAAATGGCTGACAATGGAGATGTTTTCCTGCACAGCAGCGCGAATGTAACAGATCAGTACCCATCTGGGTGAAATGCAAAGTTCCGCACCAAGACGTGTGAAAGTCTTTTACAGACAGTCTAGAGCCACGGCCAGCACACAGCAGCCTGTGCTCGCTGGTCTATCTGAGGAGCTCATTAACAGGCGAAGCCCCGGGTTCAAATGAAATGGCACCTGGATAACAACACTCCTGTGAGGAGGCGTTAACACTCAGCCTGCCAAGGGCACGCCCTGGGCTCCCGGGCGCCTGCAGAGGAACGTGGGCGCAAGGGCATCATCCCTGTAGCGCCTTACTTGCATAAGACAATTCCTTCATTAACATTCTGGTTTCTTTGGAGTCTGTCATGAGAAATTATGAATGCAGATATGCCATAAAAAATGACACCGCTTAAAGAAAAAAAGACCCTTCTGTGGACTTTTGCTCACCATACATCACAGCAAATCACAGCTCACGCTCTGCTGGGTTCTGCACAGTTGCTTAACAAGCTAATTAACCAGAAGAAGCAGCTCATTTCTCTCCCTCGACATTAGTGGAGACATCTCTTTTTTACTCAAGTATAAAGGATTGCTCTTCATCTCACAAAAAGGATAAGAGGCAGGAAAAGGACACTGTAGCCCAACGATGGTTTGAGCGTGTTGAGGTGATGATAAGAAATAAACCAAAAGAGCACTTTTTGTCAAAAAACGAGTTGTAAATTGAAATATGGCAGTTATTGTGATCCTGGTGAAAGATGTGAATAAAAATGTGTTTTTCAACCATCCATCCATTTTCTAACACAACTTCATTCAGACCCGGAGCCTATCCCAGCAAGCACTGGGCACAAGGCGGCGTACACCCTGGATGGGACGCCAGTCCACCGCAGGGCACACAGACACACACAGACACGCACACTCACACTGCGTTTATCAACCGTGAAGAAGTATTCAGGGCTGGAGTCTCGCATGCATGAGATCACTTTAACGCTGTTTTATACAAAATGCACAATCCTGCAAGCATGCCATCATGCGTCCAAGGTTTGGGGACATGTCTGCAATGATTTTACAAAACGGAAAAAGATGGTGAAATCAGAACCAGCCTGTACAGCACGAGCAGCTGGGCAGGCCGTTCGAGCACTGCAACACCTCGTGGTGATGTCATGGCACCGTTTCCCAGCAGCCTCATTGCTTTCTGTCTCTCTATCCTCTCTGAGGTCATAGCGAGAGACAGACTTCACCGAGGACTTGAAAGGGCATCTGAGTGATTTATGTCACCAGAGCTTTCCGCTCAGGGTTAGTAAAGATGAAGAGTGAAAATACAAAACCCAGAATGCATCAGGACTCTACTTACTCTGGGATCTCATTGGTCAGTTGGCTTGAGAGCAGGAAAGAGACAACAGGGAGACATGTGAGACAGACAGATAGATAGACAGACAGGCCTCAGACTGGGACTCCCCACGCACAGGTAACGCCACGCAGACAAAGACAAACATTCGAGCACGGCTCTCCAGCGGAGGGCGAGGTTGGTTCTCGCCAATCCTCTACGGTGCTGAAAACACATCTGGTCGTGTGTGTGATGAGAAGAGCAGTGGTACAAGACCCCTGCCTGCCGCAGGAAACAGTGCAGCTCTCAGCTGCTCGCTCCACACTGCACTCAAGAGTCTTTCAAAGGCTCTGTCCGAACGCGGCAGGAATCTCTTTTTCAGCTCAAGCTAAAGGGCACGCACAAAAATCACACAGGCTGTACTTCACCTGACACACTCCCGAGCCACAAGACCGTTTCGGCCAGGACAGCTCATCCATGTGGCCACAGCTCATGGCTCTCCTTCAGTCAGAGCAGCAGGCTGAGCTCCGGACCGCCCCGCGGGCTCAGGGGGGCAAAGAGCAATTGTTCCTTACGGCCTCTGACCCCCCCAGACCTCCGGAACAGGAGGCTGGGGCGCAGCGCCGATCAGAACTGGGACGCGCACGGTTCTTGGCCCAAGAGCTGCTCACTGCGGCAGAGCCACGGCCGTCTGGACCGAGCCCCGGGGTCCGGGCGCCGCGACGGGGGAACCTCTCACCTCTTGGTCACAGCGTTGTGATACTCCAGGAACGTTCGCCCGTCGAAGGCGATGGCTTCCACCTCCCCCGCCGACTTCTCGATGATGGCTGGGGACAGAGGGCAGGGAGGGCGAACTCAGACACACACAGCATTTACAGCCCGGCCAGCTGAGCACATCACACTGCCTCACCTCACCTCACCCTCCCTGGGGTCATAACGAGAGACGGACTTCACTGAGGGCTTCAAATAACCACTGCAGTGATGAACGTTCCCAGAGCTTTTCCGCTCAGGGTGAGTGAAGAGGAGGAAGCCTGTGAGAACTGTCTGCTGAAGATGGACGAGGCGGTGTGAGCCGCGTGCTTGGGTTGGGAATCCGAGACTGGCCAGAGAGTCAGAGTTCTACTTCAGCCGAACCCATGTTAGAGCTCATTGCTCAGCGCAGGGTGTGAATTCAGCAGTTAGCTGCGCCCCGTGTCTGAATGTAGGGGGGGGACGATATCAGTTCGATAAGCCTGTCATTGTTTGATCCAGCTAACCAGCTGTGCAAACTTCAACAGCCACATCAATTAAGCAATTATGAGCCATTTAAGCAGCTGAAGTCCGATTAGGCAGTGAAGAGCCCGGAGGCACAGAGCTCTCACCGTTCTCGCAGCGCCCGCCCGTGAAGCCGTGCTGGCAGACGCACTCGTAGACCTCCAGCAGGGGGCGACACAGCCCCCCGTTCTGACACACGCCCTGGGAGCAGGGGTGCGGCTGGTACATGGAGACGTCCACGGAGTTCAGGGCGTTGGCTCGCTTCAGAACCGGAGTCCCCATCAGCGTGATCTGGGCGAGAGCAGATCGGTCCCGAACAAGTTCAAGTTCACGTTCATTTGTCATCCCAGCCTTCGACAAGTATACAGTGGAACGAGATGTCGTTCCTTCTGGTCCACGGTGCAAATACCGTGCAAATACTGCAGTTCAACTCCTAGTTTAAGAACAGGATGGCGGAGTAAAAAACAGGTACATTTTGCCGCTGCGCTGCACTGCCGAGCCACAGATGCGAGCCTGAAGTCAGTACAGAGTACTCTACACGTTTAATGATATGCGCAGAGATTAAACATCCCACCAGCTTGCAGAACCATGAAGAATGGAGGGCCGCTCCGAAGAGGAGGAGTATCGGTCCCGCGGGTGAGAGGCAGACAGCGGGAGTTCTGCCCTAGGGGAGGAATTCTGTTGAGACGTTATAGCTGTGAATTATTCCAACCTCCCCTGCAGTGGGAGAACAGGCCTTTAACAGCTCCCCTGGGCTATGATAGGATACTACAGCTTTGACAAGCAACCTGGGCTTGACATCTTGACATCTCAGCACCTTGATCAGGGGCAGAGTCTGGGACTTGAACCGGGAACCTCCCGGAGTAACAGACCCTTTACGTTAACGTGTGGCCCTTGGATGTGGGGGCCGGGATGGGGGCGGTCACTTGACCTCTCACCTTCTGAACCGCTCCCTGGAACCCGTCCTTCAGAGCTGCGGCTCTGGCCAGCCTGCTGAAGTCCGGCGCTCCGCCGATGAAGAGAGATTCCTTGAGGTTCAGCGCGGTGTGCTGGTTCTGAAACACAAGGCCCGTCGTCGCGTCAGGCCAGGCAGAGAAGGAGTGACCGCAGACCGCAGGCCTGACCCTCTGGAACTGCGTGGGGCTGAACCTGTGTGAACTGAAGCCCAGCTTCAGCTACAGTGGCCTGTCTGTACAGTGGCCTGTGCCACTGCCTCTCATGCCCTGGTCACATCACTCTCTGTGCCTCTCTCTGCATAAGATGGCCCTTTTAAAAAGTTCTTGTTTTGTAAAAATTAAGAAATCAGGCATATATCTTGAAAGTATATAAAATCAAGGTACTCAAAGAAGATTGTACTTGACGTTTCATGACTTTGATATTGGTGCTGGGTCTCTTTACCATGGAAAAGGTCTAACAACTGATGAAAAGCAGTAAACTATCGTTTGGATGTAATTTAAAATCTGGTTTATCACTGAAACAATGCTCAACCTGCACAAACACCCTGCAATTAAAGAAGAACTTTCCAATTAGGGCCACACTAATTAAAGAATGAAGGCTCTTGACTGTATGTAGGGCAGTGATTGCCTGAAGGGAAATCCTGGCTAATAGCTGTGAAAAAGAGCAGCAGCTGCTGTGTACAGTGCTGGCTGCTGGTGGCAGTATTTCTTCTGTTCACAAGGCTGAGCAGGGAGACAGGGAGACAGGGAGACAGGGAGAGGTAGGGTTAGGCAGGGAGACAGGGAGGTAGGGAGAGGCAGGGAGACAGGGAGACAGGGAGGTATGGGCAGGTAGGGAGAGGCAGGGAGACAGGTAGGTAGGGAGCTAGGGGCAGGTAGGGAGAGGCAGGGAGACAGGGAGGTAGGGAGGTAGGGGCAGGTAGGGAGGTAGGGAGAGGCAGGGAGACTGGGAGGTAGGGGGAGGCAGGGAGGAAGTTAGAGGCAGGGAGGCAGGGAGGAAGGGAGGCAGGGAGAGTGGGAGAGAGGGGGAGGCAGGGAGGTACACAGAAGAGTCTTTCAGAAAGGAATCTCCAGCTCGTGTTGGTGAGGTCGGGGAGTGTTGTGTGTGTGTGTGTGTGTTATTTCGTGCAGCGCCGATGTGGCAGCAGTAAGGAGGGAGACACGAGAGCAGGGACAGGGACAGGAACCAGAACGAATGGGTGGCTCACGAGGGTACGGTGCACAGAATCTCTGTTTGGCTCTGGACCTGCATTCCAACCTCTTATCAAACAGATTTTCCAGCCTAAAGCCCAATATCAGCAAGGGCCTCTGTCCCAGAGAGAAAGTGTTCTTGCTATGAGCGCTGGCGTTCTTACTCGCTCGGCTCGGTGGTTTATCTGTCAGGTGCAAGCCAAACAGAGCTATTCAGCAAATGCTTCTACTAGAACACATGAAATGGCTCCTAAGGAAACACCCCTTTAATGCTATTGTTCTAATTATGAGTAAGGGAACAATGGAACTGAGATGAAGAAGACACTGGCACACAATGATGTGAAATGCCGACAGCCCGATATGACTTGGGACACAGATCATTTACCTTTCGAGATTTCTTAAATCCAGACAGCACAGAAAAGGGAGAGGGGACAGGGGTTGAAATAAATGGAGAGAGAGAAGAGGGCGTCAGTAGGTAGCAGCATCCAGTGCACAGAGCAAAAACAGATCATGCAGGACCTCGCTCATGACCGTTCAGCACTGTACATCTGCTAACAGATGTTTTACCACTCTTGTGCTTTCGCTGAGCCAATTTCTACAGCTTGCATCACGCCTAACCCCAGCCCTTGCACACCTTACACTGGCACAGTAAACCTCTCTCAGGGTTGAGCTGCACACAGACACACACCCAGCGACGGCCTCTCTGCAGCAGCCCTTGTCCAAAACTCACTTCCAGGACCTCTGTGGTGAGATTGTGTCACAAAGGGACAGATGTTTTTACAAAGGTAGCTACGTTCAGTATTTTGAGATTGCAGCACAGCAGCGACCTTTACATAACACCTTCAACAAAAAGGCTCTGGAAAGATTTCTTACGTTTGTCAACACTAGCCTGCAGCTCCATAAATTACAAGTGTTTTCTCCTTCAAACAGCACTCGCTATCTCTTCAGCAGGATTTAAATCCAATAATGAGACATGCTCCCCCTTGCCCTAACAAGACGCAAGTGACTTTGTGTCGGAAACACAACTCCATAATTAGACGTTTCTGTGTTAAAACATAACAGATGACTGGGAGGTTATTAGATTATTTCCAAAACGGATCTTAGTAATAGGATGTTTTACTGCTTATTTCATTAATTTGCCTAGTGCTCCATGCAGTTGTTTTTTCCAAACACCTGCGGCTCAGGTTGACATTCTGTTGCCTGGATACGTAACTGAGCTGAGCAAACGCACAGTGGCGCACTGCAGAGGCCCTGGGCACCAGTGTGTCCAGCTCCAAACACAGGCCGGACCCAGGGCGCAAGGCGCAACCTCTTGTCACGTTTAGAGATCAGCAGCCTTCTGGTGTGAATGCTGCAAATCCAGCTAATCTGGCACCGATGCCAGAGTGAAATCCGTGTTAACAACATCGGATTACTTGCAAAAATCTGTTCAAACACATTTATTAATCACCAACGATACAAATACACAAAACCCAGAAAAGGAAAAAAGGTCACACCACTTTACACCCCAAAGTCAACTACTGTATATGACTGGGCATTGCCAGAAAGTCTGGTGAAGGCTTTATAACCTTGGAGCCCATCCTTGTAGCAAAGCTTTCACCCTGCATTTTAAGACACACTCACGCCCTGGACAGGACATGAGTGTACTGTAGGACACACACCCCTTGGATGGGACACCAGAGTATTGCAGGACACACACACACACACCCTGAACGGGAAACGGGGCCCTGCCTCTGCTCTATTGAGCAGAGAAGGGCCGTTCAGCGAGTGCCCAGCTGATTCCCCGATACCGGGAACGCCACTTCAGAAGAGCAAAGCTGAGCTGAGGCCTCATTTCAATCACTTCACATCGCGCTGCCAAAGGTTCTCATGCTCCCAATCAGCTGATTGCAATTTGCTCACACCAGCCTTACCTCTGTGCTGGCAGAGTTACTCAGAATGAATCACTCAGGGGGCTTTTTCTGTAGTCAGTAATTGCCTTTTTAAGCAGAAACAAAACTACTGTGCAAAACCACTCAACTGCTGAAACTTTGCCAGGAGATGTTTTGTTCCTTGGGAAAGCAGGCTGGTTTGTGCAAAACACCCACCTTCCTCCTTGACCGGTTTATCACATGTGCGCTTTGAGACCAGGGTTCTGAAACCCTGGGCCTGGAGACCCACACCTGCTGGCCCTCACTCCAGCCAGTCTCTTTACTTAATCAGGTCCTTCATTTTACTAAGAGGTGACGCGATTGGAACAGTTGTTTTTCTGCTGACAAGTTGTAATTTCATGTTATTTGTGAAATGCAATACAGTGGTAAAAAGGCGAACTCTAACGTGTTTAAGAGCTGGAAAAATACAGTTTAAATGTATTATTTACTCCAATTATTAAGCTGATTGAAGGTCCCAGTGTGGGGGTCCCCATGACCAGGACTGAGGAGCCCAGCTTTACACTAGGGGGTTTGGAAATTCCTGGAGGGTCTGAAATCGCCTGGGTTTTTGTTCCAATTGATATCTGTATAAGACTGCTCACCAGGCTCTGATGGGATTTATAGGTAACCGCACCTTGAACGCAGCCAGTGGCTTTATCAGCTGTAAGAGACCTCAAGAAAAATCCCAGCTGTGTCTGATTTCGAAAATAACGGTGCTAAGTGTTCAATCGACACCCGGAGCTGGAGGGAACAGCAGGGGCCCCGGGCCCTCCAGGAAGCCAGTTTCGACCCCGGGCAGGGCTGTGCAGAGGAATCCCGTCCCCCTCCACAGCCCACGGGAAGCCCGGTGTGCGCCCGGAGAGAGAGGAAGAGGAGCGATCGGGATCGGCGCCCACAGTGACTCCAGGTGCACCCTGCAGACTGGGAGCCCCCGTTCCCCTGGAGCACAGCGGGGCCACAGGCCGGGCTCGGTGGCGGCGTCACCCCTCACCGGCGACTCCCCCCTCACGCGGTCCTTGTCGTTGACGTTGATCTCGCCCTTGCGACTGGCGCGCTCCAGGCTGACCGTGTTCCAGACGTCCATCTCGATCCTCTCCTTGCTCCTGGGGACAGGAAACAGCAGGCCGTGAGCGAGGCCCAGAGGGAGCGGACCGGAGCCTGCCCCAGCGCGAGAGCGTGTACTGTACTCATGCTCTGCCAGTTCTCCAGGCGCTGACGCTAAGGGCTACAGATGTGCACAACAGTTCCATCGCAGGGAGTTAACGGACCCTCTCAGGTTTTTGACGGTACGCCAGGTGAGCCCGATGGAATTGTCAGTGATACTGGGCCCGATTTCTAAAGGTGAGGAGGAGACTTCGTCTTTTAAGGAAAAAAAGAACGGCAGTAACTACAAAAAGCACTTAGAAAAGAAAGGCTTTCGTACAGAGAACAAAGTACCTGCGACTGCTACAGTATTTGGGAGGAAAGAACTGCTCAATAACCACCTATTGAAGTACAGAGCTGTGTTTTAGCACAGTATTACTTCTCAACTTGTTCACCACTGTTATTGTAAAATATCCTTTTACAGTAATGGCAGGTTATTATAGAACACTAATACACTCTTTACCTGCTGCTGGTCCTCAGATATTCTCATGAAGTTATCCCTGACTGTGTGATTCTGCTGTGGGGAGCTTTCAGGAGATACAGAAGCAGCTCAATACTGGAGCTGTGATCCGGGCTAAGACTGTCCTGACGGGTTTAGTTCGAATGTGCTTGGTTTGAGGCCACGTGGGTGAGTTAGTTAGGACCACCTGACCACAGGGCAGGACCTTCTGTTTCTTACTTTTGATCACACCTTGGCCCTTTGAAACTTAATGTGAGGGGAGACAAAGATGAGATTTTTGGGGTTTTAATTTATGAACCAAGGTTGGTTCCTCTAGACTGTGTGTCTCGACAGATCCGCTGTTTCTCCTTTATTTTAACGGGGACATGGCTGATGGGCGATACCCATCTCTTCTTCTCTCTAACCTGTCCGTCTCGCGATTCAATCTTCCGATAACCGAACTGGCCACTTGTGTCCTTTCACGTTGGGTTATTTTCAGCAGGTCTCGTGCAAGACATTTACTCACAAATTATTCCAGCACCAAATACCCATCTACTATTAGGCTGTCGGAAACAGCACTGCAACACTGCAAATCCTACTGATTCGTAAAGAGTGTCTGAACTGTGGGCGGATTGCCACACCTCTTCGCTGCATCGGGACACAGGTCAGTTAAAAGGCAGTGATGAGCAGCCCTGTGTGTCCTCTTCCAGCCCCCGAGCTCACCTGATCACAGCCGGGCCCTTGCCCAGGTCGTATCGGAACTCCAGGAACCCGTCGCTCAGAGCCAGGGAGATGAAGTCCCCTTTGCCGTCTGTTTTCTGCCCGTTGTAGAAGATCATGCCATTGGGGTCCTTGGCCAGGAACACCAGCGTCAGGCTGACTTTCTGCCTGCAGGGACACAGCACAGGGGAGCCTTACAGACGCCCCGATGCACGTGCTCCCCAAAACCCGCGGGGCCCGCACCTACTCCTACGCAGAGTCAGGCTCGCAGCCCAGATGGAGATCATTTCGCACAAGCATATTGAATCTGGGAGAGTAACAGATGAGGCCTGCTATTTTCACTCCAAAGTGCCCATATATTTCCATCAAATTGCTCCATAAAATTAAAATTAAGCTGGCGCCATTAAAATTAAACAGAGCCATAAACTTCCATTGCCCCCTTCCAATGAGCAACACTAATGTACCACCTGCCGTTCGTTTCCCCGCCTCTGTTCAGCTAAAACACAAACAAAACCCAACAGAACCGTGTCTGAAGTGTCTGAACCCTGACCGCTCATTTATCCTCAAAGTGAGCGGAGAGCCGCCGCACAGAGACACGGGCTGCAGCTCGGGGACGGGAGACGGAGAGGGACTCACTGCAGGTCGTGTCCGTAGCTCTGCAGTCCCTTCAGCTCCAGGTACGAGTCCCCGTTGAAGAAAGGCATGAAGGTCTCTCTGGCGCCACTTCTCGATTCTGTCAGACACGAAGGAAACAAACAGGGAGGGCCGCCCGTTAGTGCCTTCCCAGACGACGGCCCTCAGACCCACACGAGGAGCGCCACGCAACAGGGCTCACGGAGGCCCGCACACCCGTAGGGGTGACACAGCGTCCGAGAGCGAGGTCAGAGAATCCCAGCCGCCGACAGGCTCACTGACTTCCTGGACTCCAGGTGACTCTACTGCTGTGTCAAGTCCCAGTCATGAAAGATCCCAGCCTCTCGGCCTCCACAATATGTCTTGGCAAACCCTCGACTGTATCGTTATCCCTCTTGATAACTCCAGCATTGGCTTGAACTTGACTTTCAGCCTTGTGCTGTTGCTCTTCAAGCACAATCGGAAATAACTGGGGGTCAGCATTATTTGCTTCCTTTCAGATTTTGTCTCCATCAAAATTGTTCTGAGTTGTCTCTCAACAAGCGCTCATAGCGTACGTTCTTAAGAGGGGTTCAGGGCTGAGTGCAGTGGTCCTGATTCGTTGTTACTGCTGTTGTACTACTTGTTAATTTTGGAGATTAAAAGCCCTGATCACGCTCTGCAAAACCTGCTGATGATAGAGGGAAAAACTAGAACAGCACCAAGGACAAAATGTGCAGGAGAACTGCAACACTGAGACTGGGCAGATTGATCCCACTGTAACTGGACAGAGATTGGTCCCACTGGACAGGGATTGATCCCACTCCAGCTGGACGACAGGGCCACTGCATGCCGATCCATGAGTTGGGTGAAAGCCAAGACAAGTAACTCAAGGGATAATTAAAAACAGTAAATTATAAACCTTCCCAAACTGCTCGGCATTTTGTCCTTTTTCAGCTGTTACGGTTCATTTAGATCATTATTCGCTAGAATGAATAAAGCTCTTAAATTTTCAGCTTTAAACCCCTCCAGATTAAGAACTGTATTTTTGTTCATGGTCTAACAGGCAGTTTTAAAATGTGGATTCTAACTTTACGGCGCTGAAGGGTGTGGTGTCACTTTCACAGAGTGAGAATTTAGAAAGGTGTTGCTGTAGGTTATATATTGTCTGCCACAGACACAGAACTGGAGTATAAATCTTCAAGGGGCTGGAACCTTGAGCCACTTAAAATGTGTTTTCTAGCACGTGTTCCTGGCAGTGCATAACCAAAGTAAGACTGAAAATAACCTCCTCCACGTCCTCCAACACCATGAAAACAATGCACAAGAGACATTATGAAAACATATCAACACTAACAGTCTTTATATGTAAAACAGAAGTCCTCCTACTACAGGATATGAGTGTGGAGTAGCTGCACCGGGTCCTCACGCAAAAGAAACTGTTCCTCAGGTTTCGCTTGGCAGGTGTGGCTCCTGCCGTCATTCCTGTTTAGGGGACGCCTGAGAGGTGCTTTATTTGAGCAATGGGGCGACAGCTCAGCCCGAGGGTCACTCTCTCGCCCCGGAGTCAGGAGAATATCAGATCACTCTCGTCAGCTCGGTTCAGTTCACTGTCACATGCACAAGTGACAGGTATGCTCCAATACAAAGACACTGAAGGAACCTCCTGGGAGCTGGTCTGCTCACACTGTGCGGCTGAACGATCCCCTCGCCCAGTCCATCAATTCCTCTTTCTTGTGTGTTTTCCAGGGCCGTCTTTTTCCTTTATTTGAGGCGCAATTATTTCTTAAGCCCTTTTCTCTTCCTTCCTTCAATTCTCGTTTTTTCAAAGGCTTTGTTATTAATCCGGGGGCTGGTCTCCACGCGCAGCTTCCAAGCCTTCTTTTGGAGCCCAGTGTTTTTTCAATTTAATTATTTTTTCAGTACGGCTTTTCGGTTTTCGAAAGAAAATTGCGCGTAGGTTTTTTTTCTCTAGCTGTTTTTGCCGAGTTTATGTCTAAAACCCCGAACCGCTAATGAAGACTTCAAACAAACAGGCCGAGGCCCGATTCTGCAGCAAGGCCGCGCAGACGCTTCTGAACACAACACCTGTAGGCGGGCTGGAACAGCCAAGCTGCTGAAAAGCCAAATTAAAAACAGATAAAAACAGCACACATGCCCAGCGGCCCTGGGCCACTGCCAGACCCCCGGGAGGGGCTTGTGAGTGTTTGATCTCTCAATCAGAATTCAGGACACCGGTTAGTGAAAAGATCTCGGCGCGCTCTTCACTGCGCAGGAAGAACAGCCCCGTCCTCTTCCTGTGTCTCGAACGGAGAAGACAAGTGGGGACCCGACACAAGTATTCGAAATCCTCCAGGGCCTCGGCAGTCAATCCAGCAGGCGTCTTCAGGATCAAGAGTGAAACACAGACCACGGGGCAGGAGTGCAGACTACAGGGAGCTGCGCTCAGAGCCGAGACTCTTTACACTCCTCCAGGCACAGAGGGTGGTGGGGGTGGGGAACAAGCTGCCCAGCCATGTTGTTGAAGCCAACACCTTGGATTCTTTCAAGAAACAGTTGGGCAGAGATCCTTGGCTCATTTAACTCCTAACTTCCAAATGAGCAAGATGGGCCCAGTGGTCTCATACTGTAACCTATCCTCTGTTCTACAATCTTATGTTAAAATGAAACTCATGTCTATACACTGAGGGTACTGTAGAGCCTTCCACAGCATGCTCAATGTCAAGCAGACTGGTTTCCGATGTGCCGGGTGTGGCCGACCCTTTACCTCTCTCGCAGTGAGTTCCCTCGCGTCCCATTGGACAGACGCACTTGTACCCGCCCTCGGGCAACACCTGGCACTGGGCGGAGGGGTGGCAGTGGTTCGGCTCACAGGGGTTGTGAGCGTCTGCACAGGTGGGACCTGAATTTGACGACAGAAAAAAAAGAGAAAGAAATCTAATACAGAACTCTCATGGCTAGAAAATCACATTCAACAAATCCTAATTCAGAAAGATACGTTCTTCTCTAACCCTTTGAAGACACTTAGAGGCTAAAAGCTTTTTTAAGCAAGGCCAGGATTTGCACTTTAAAGCAGATCTTTCTTAAATGGGATTTATCGGAGAGTTATTAAAATGGAAGATTATGATATGAGGGCCGCGTCACGCTTGTGAGACTGGCTTTCCGCCTGGAAATATCCCAAGGACATTGATTCCAGTTGCAACCGGAATACATCAGCATCCACAGGCAGCCCCAGGAAGCCAGGAGCTCGAACAAATGTCCTAATAAAATCCCACTGTTCTCTGAAGAACCTTCCGCTGGAGTAAAAATAACTCCCGCATCTCGGAGCCTTTAGCGTGTCCGTCTTCCTCTGCTCTGCACAGCCTGGCATCGGCGTCACCCTCCGCTGATCATGTCATCTGTAGAAAACTATCGCTGTCTGAGTGAGACAACCAGTTTCTTTCCTTATTATTTTTTTATTTCTCGCGCAGAGGAACCGCTTCAATAACGAAGCAGCTGACTCAAGTGCCAGGAGTGTGCAAGGAGGGTGCCCGTCAGCCTGGCAGGTGTGCACTGCGGGTGCCACGCTTGTGCCTCCTAGGACGGCCAGCCTCGCCCTTTCACGTCCCGGGGGAAATCAGGAACGCACGAGCGCAGGGCTCAGCTCCGGCTGCAGGGCCAGTCGCACACGCCTGCGTTACTAGTGTGAAGCTCATAATTATCCCTGCGCCGCCGAGCTTGATGAGCAGAGACATATCGCAGAGGCGCACGATGTCTCTGAAACACTCTGCGTAGCGAGATTTATCACAGAAGCTTCTGGAGGCTTTCGCTAAATTGGCGACAGGCGGAGTATGACTAACGTTAACTTGGTGTGAGTCACCCTTCAGAAGAAAGCTTTGCAAATTCTGATGTCTGGAAACTGGAAGGAGCTCGGTTACATCAATCTGGGCCCAGACCGCAGGAGTCAAGAGCAGCGTGCGTGACGAGCCTCACCTTCAGACGCTTAGCCCACGAAAGCCATGGCAGACGCAGAGAGTCTGTCTCCTCCGCGCGCTCCGGGAGCCCGCTGCCCCCTCACGCCCCCCCACCCAGCAGGAGCCCAGCTCCGCCTCAGGATCCAGCATCCCAGAGCCGGCACAAACTCGGCAAAACCCCCGCACAATAATAATCATTCCTCACACTTCTATAGCACTTTTCTGGACACTCCACTCAAAGCACTTTACAGGTACCCACCAGTGTGCAGCCCCACCTGCATGATGCACCAGTCCGCTCCCCACACAGCAGCTCTCAGTGGGGAGGAGAGCAGAGTGATGAAGCCAGTTCAGAGATGGGGATTATTAGGAGGCCATGACTGGTGAGGGCCAATGGGAAATTTGGCCAGGACGCCGGGGTTACACCCCTACTCTTCTCGAGAAACGCCCTGGGACCTCGGTTTTATGTCTCATCTGAAGGACTGTTTTACAGTATAGCGCCCCCGTCGCTATACTGGGGCATTAGGACCCACACAGACCATAGGGTGAGCGCCCCCTACTGGCCCCACTAACACCTCCTCCAGCAGCAACCTTAGTTTTTCCCAGGAGTCTCCCATCCAGGTACTGACCAGGCTCACGCCTGCTGAGCCTCAGTGGGCTGCCAGCTGTGAGTTGGAAGGCGATATGGCTGCTGGGACAAACTGGTGCAACACTGGCACAACACCGGCAGAAAACCCAGAACGATCCCGGGACAAACTAGACAGAATCCAGCAGAGGCCTGGCACGACCCCGGCTGGCCTCCAGCTCCCACTGCTTGTGGCTTCAGTCCTGGCTGAAGACAGAACCGGAGCACCAGCCTTGCAGCCGGCGCTGGGAGCTCCCATTCCCCTTCCCGAGCACGAGCGTGTGTCAGACCCCTGGCCCTGGCCTACCTGAGAAGCCGTGGACGCACTTGCAGTGGAACATCTCGGCCTCCTTGGCCAGGCAGGACGCCCCGTTCCTGCAGGGGTTGGGCAGGCAGGGGTTGTTGCCGCACTCGCCCACGCCGCTGCCGTACAGGACCTCGCCCCCGTTCTCCTGCAGGTTGTACAGCATGTTGTTGACGTCCAGCGCGCGGACGCAGCCCACCAGGCCGGCGGAGGCGGACGTCCTCTCCCTCACGCTGCGGGGGGAACAGGGGGGTCAGCCGCGAGAGCCGGGGCAAGGGGCTTTATTAAACCAAACAGCCCCCGCCTCTCTTGCAGGGGTGCTAAACTCGCACAGAGATGACAACTGGACAGCTGCATTCCTTCCTGAGCCTGTGTCCCAGAGAGCACCAGGAAGAAGCAGGAGCATCGGGAATCTGGAGCCTATTAAACCCCTACAGTCTCACTAATTAATCCATCCACCCATTTTCTAACTGCTTTATCCAGTCCAGGGTTGCGGGGGATCCAGAGCTATCCCAGCAAGCAACAGGCGCAAGGCAGGGTACACCCTGGACGGGACACCAGTCCATCGCAGGGCACACAGACACAGACACACACACACCAGGGCCCAGGAACCAATTAACCTACCAACCAGGCCTGCAGGAGGAATCTGGGCAGCTGGAGCAAACCCACGTGAGCCCAGGAAGAACATGCAAACTCCACACAGATACTGCACTAGGCCCTTGATTGAACCCAGGGCCCCAGTGCTGCGAGGCAGCAATGCTAACCCCTGCAACACCATGCCACCCATTTCTAATCGATTAGGCGCTTTAAATCACCATTTCCCTGATTACAGGGAGGCCGTGAAGGGAACGTCCTGAATTACCAAACTAGTGTGCTGTCTGCAGGCTCGAGCCACACCTGACTTTCCCTGGCCCTGCGGCCCTCTGGGCTCCGTGTCTTCCCAGTTTCCCAAGGCCAGCGGCTGGTTATTCAGCACAGTGCAGACTGGACACACCGCGAGGCTCCTGAAGAGCTCTGAAGGAGCTGTCGGTTTGCAGTGGGAGCTCTTCCTTTTCCCAGGGACAGATTTCCATCACTGAACCTGGCGTGTCTGGGCAGTACTCTGCTGCCCTGCTGCCCCCTCGCCAGCCCCCGCCCGCCCCCGCCCACGCCAGCCCGACGCGCAGGGCGCGGCTCGGCTCTTACTCCGCCAGGAGCTCCTCCGGGACGCCCCCGATGAAGAGGTCGGTGTCCAGGTTCAGGCCGTCGGTGCCCGGCGGGCTCTCCCCGGTGACGTGCGCCTCGCTGTCCACGCTGAGCATGGCGCTGCGCCGGTTCCGCGTCACGACCACCTGGTGCCACTTGCCCAGCTCGACCCGCACCCTGCTGGTGAGCACGCCAGTGCCGGAGCCGGTGTTGAACCTGTGGCGGCATCCGAGACAAAACCATTTCAACGAGCCGGCGGCGAAATAGCGGAAGAGCCGGGTGAGTGGCCCGACGACCCGCTCGTCTGCGGAACACGAGTAAGGTCTGGAGCGACAGGGGACCATCTGGCCGGTCCGGTAGCCAGGATCTCATCCAGCTGCTTCCTGAAAGAAACCAGGCTTCCACTCTCCCACAACTCTTTTAAGAAATGGAACAGAAGATCTTTATATGCTTCTAGAAGTGGTAACGCCTCTGCCTCTTGTGTCATTATTTAGCATTATTTAATATTAGTATGACGGCGTCTTTGCTCAGCAGCTCCTCCCCTGGTGCACGGCCGGGTGAGATATTCACTGTGCACTCTGCCTCTGAGAGCCCGCCCTGCGCCGGCCCGGCCCCAGCTCACGGGGAGCCGCGGGTGGACAAAGTCTCCCTCGCGCACTGACCTGAGCTCCACGAAGCCGGACGCGAGGGCGAGGGAGACGAAGTCCTTCCTGCCGTTCTGCCCGTTGAAGAGAAGCAGCCCGTTGAGCTCGGAGGCCCGGAACTCCATGGCGATGCGCATGGTGTGGTAGGCCTTCATGGTGGTGAACGCCAGGTAGGACTTGCCCCCGAAGGAGGGGATGTAGTATCTGATGACTTGAAGGGCGAGAAAGAGAGAGTTTGCGTGACTTTCCCCGAGCGCGGCCAGGCCAGGAGCGGAGGAGCCCTGCGCGCGCGGCGAGCCCCACGGCCCACGAGCTACCGGCAGCGTGCAACCCGAGCTCTCCTGCCTCGTGACTGCGGATCGTGACTGGCTGCTTGCAGTCCTCACCGCCGCACGCGCTCGCACGCGCTCGCACGCGCTCGCACGCGCTCGCACGCCCGGGGATCTGATCACCCCCCCTGTATCGCGTGCATTCACGAGAAACCGAGGAAGACTACTGGAGCCTTCGTCTCCGCTGCTGTTTCGCATGGCTTCGCCGTGAAGTCCCGCTGCAGAGAAAGCTGTATGATTAATGCTCCCCATTTTCTATAATAAGCCTGATTAATGAAGAGTTTTCTGCATTAGGTAAGTGCTCAGCTAGAGGAAAACATGTCTCATTGAGCCAGCACTTAGGAGGCCTTGAGTCAATGGTGCTACACACAAGTCACTTCCACCAACAGGCAGCAATTACCACTCTGCTGTAGATGGGGGAGGCGACACGAGCCGCTTCGCTCACTAATGGGCAAAACAACCTCACAGCACCACACAGAACTGGATGTGTTATTTCTCTTATCTTTATCTTCTGCGTTCTCCGGCTTTTCCCAAGGCTGGAGATGTGTCAGAGATCCCCACCTCCTGACCCGCACAGTCCAATTAAAAGCCAATTAGCCAATCCGACCAACAGGAAAAAGCCCGAGCCACTGAACCGCAGAGCTGTTCGCTGTGTGGTGATTGTATAGTGTGAAACCTTCTGCAGCGGAATGAGGCACCCGGGGCTGTGTTCCAGATAAAGACAGATCTCTTCAATTGAGCTTATTTCGGAACAAGGAAGCAAATACCGAACCATCGTTTTCAGCGCAGGCCACGCCTGTGGAGAGCGTCCGGCTGTGTTAAGTCCCGGTTCGGTCTCGGGCGGCTCCCCGGGTGAAATGCGGGACTAACTGGCTGTTTTTGCTCGGGGTTCCTCGAGCTCCCCCCCCCGGCGACGCCCACCTTTCTCGCACACGGCTCCTCCGCGGCCGGCGGGGCAGATGCAGGTGAAGTCCCTCCCGTCTTCCTCGCAGGTGCCGCCGTGGCGACAGGGGTGGGACTCACACGGCCTGGGGGGCTTCTTAGGCTGGGGCACCAGCCTGGCTCTCACAGGGGGGGTAGTGAGCGGCGGGGAGGTGGAGGAGGGGACCGGGGGCGTAGTCGTGGTGGGGGGGCGGCGGGCAGTGGCCGGCGCGGCCGTGGTGGTCCGCCTGTTGCTGTAGGGCCGTCGGGTAGTGGCCCGGGACGTGGTGCTCGGCCTCCTCGTCGTCGCGGTGGCAGTCGGCAGGGGGGTGGTGGTGGTCGGCATGGTGACAGTTGCCGTGGTGGTGGCGGTTGTGGTGAAGAAAGGCAGGGACACCAAACCTGGAGGGCAAAGCATCAGATGTACAGCAGGGGGCATCACCTGCGTCACAGAGACCGCCCAAGCAGCCAGGAGTGTCCATGCAGCCACTGAGCTGAGCAACGTGCTGGGATGTTTATTAACCCTCTATGCTTCCGTCATACGGGTACAGTGCTGTTGCACTGCCACGCCCCTACAGCCCACGTTAATGACTGCCTCTCATTAACCTACCTCTACCATACATGTCAAAAGCTCACTCCCCATAATTTCTATCCCTTTATTTTATTCTGTTGATGCATATTTTTGCACATAACCTGTTACCTTTTTGTTGTTTTGCACATTGCCTGTTGTTGTTTTTTGCACACTGCCTGTTGTCTCTGTCTTTCTTTTGCTACACAATTGTATTGTTGTTGTTTTTTTCTTCTCTTTGTACTACTTATGTCCGAGAGCTAGCTAAATAGCATTTCGTAACACCATATACCATGTATATGAGTGTAATGACAATAAACTTGAACTTGAACTTAACACCGTTAATACTCTGCAGATAGCACAGAATGCCTACTACTGGAGAACTGCAGTCTTCTTCCTGGCTGTCTCAGGCAGGATGCATGCAACTAGCCAGGAGCTCTAACTGTGCAACGAAGACAAACGTAAAGACAGAAGAGACAGAGCTTTACCGAAATTACTGAACCTGATGTTGTCCTTCTCCGGCTTCTTCACCGATATAGCTTTAGTCTTGGAGGCCTTCAGCTGTGTGAGAAGGGCGTTCTCAATGTCTTCCACAGTGTACTGGGTGTCTGGGAAAACAGGCAAACAGATGACACGTCACTGTAAACCAAGCGCTTGAGACTTGCACCCTTCTGCTGTCTGGGACTGGGACATCCTTGAGTGGTGACTCCTCTGCGGGCTCCTCACAGGTCTGCAGGCAGGAAGGACAGATGGGACTCCGAAGGACGCTCTTTAAAATGAGCTCCCTGCTCATGAAAGAGAGTTACTTTCTCCCCAATCAAATTCAGAGACACAGCGCTCCATATGACCCAAGGAAGCTCAGCTCTTTTATACCGCCGCAGATGGGAAGATTATGAGACATCAAGGACTGCTTTTACAATGGGCTTTTGCAAAACATTAAACGGCACCTATTAAGGCAAATGCTGTAACGAATTTTATGCGTTTTTTAGAATCGCTCTGAAAATCTTTATGGCGCAGTTGGAGATGAATGTCGGAGGGCTGCACGCACGAAAGTGTTAGAAAAAACAATTCCTTCTCTTTTTTCCACGGAGGCGTAATAAAACTCACAAACTAGAACGACTGCAGCTCCCAGTGTGGACGCAACAAGAGCCAGAGAGCCATCGAATGAAAGAGCCCAGCTCGGCTCTTTTTAACTCTTTTTGTGTATGTTGCAACGGCTCCATTCTCCCTCTGAGAGCTGGCTCAGGGGCCCGCGCCAGCAGCCTGCCACTGTGAAAGAGGGACTGGCACGCCGGATCAAAACCGCAGGCCCAGGCACCAGGAGCGCCCCAGACGACGGGCGACAGCTCACCGGGATCGAAGTGGGCCTCCACGAAGGCCAGGATGGAGCTGCTGGGAGCCAGGCTTCTCACCCGGACACTCTTGAAGTCCTTCTGCACGTCCGACTTCCGGAACAGCTCGTTCAGCTGGAGAGGAAGAGTTGGGAAAAGAGGGTCAGCCGGGATGCTGTTGTTAAATTCCCATCACTGACCTTATACTGCTGCCATAAAAGACGGAGTAAGATTAATCCATGAGCCCCGCAAGGACTGAATGGATCAATGTACTTCTGTAGGACTTGGTAAATGTGAAAAGAATGTGCATTTCACACTTTAAGGTGATATGGGTGCTTTTCCCACTTGCAACACAAGCCTGAGCCATTTCAAATATGTGTGCATTCACTTTTCCCTTTCCCAGAAAACCCTCCTCTCCATCAGGGAATGTTTTCCTGGATGTGGCAGGAGTGTCCTCCCCTGGCTGATTCTGTCTCAAGTCGCGCGGCTGACTGGCCGATGGACAGCCCGCAGCTCGTCGTCGTGACCAGCAGGGGGAGTGTGTGCACCTCGCAGGGGTAAAGACTCAGGGCCTGTGACTCTGTCTGTGCTGAATTCCCTGTGTGGGGGGGTGTCTGCATCCAATCCCCCCTCACTGCCACGCTTGGCCCTCTGTTCTCCAGGCCTCTTTCCACAGAAACAGGCCCGGTATACCTGGGGCTTATAGCCCTAGCCCTTCCTGTAGGCCCAGGCCGTGCTCCACAGGGCCCCCTGCTGGGGGAGCAGGTGAAGTGGTGAGGGTGCTTGTCACACCAGTAGAGACAACCCCACTCGAACTGCCCTCTGTAAGGTTAGGTCACGTAGGAGAGAGAGAGAGTGAAAAGGGGCTCAGACCAGCCTGGATGATGGTGATGTTTCCTTTCAGTCTAGCGGGCACACAGAAGTGAAGGCAGACAAGCCGGAGAGGAGTGGGGCTGGTTTAAGCCAGCTATCTCTCGGCGCAGAGGGCTCTGTGGCAGGATTAGTGAAGTCTAAGGCTGAGCTTGCCTTCATTCACACAGCACTGGAGGCACAGACACCCGCACATGCTGTGATTTGAAAGTCTAATTTTTTGCAAAAGCTTCCCGTTTTATACTCCTTTAATTCAAACATGTACTGGGGGGAGAAACAGCCTCATAAACAACAGGTCAGCCCATTGAGAGAGGCTGCCGCTGCACGCTCAATGTAAAGGTAAGTCTAGTATCCACACAGAAAAAACACTGCAGAACAATAAACCTTTACATCTGCACAGCTCTTTGTGCAGGCCGGTATTGTGATTTTTCAACTAATCGATATTTCTCCACCGAGTCATAGTGTTTTACGCCGCATTTCCTGACAAATAAGTGCCTTATGACAAAAGGCAAATGTAGGCAAGTACAACTACAACAGAAAGCTGCCAGTTTTTGTGTTACAATTCCACTTTAACATGAGGTTTTACAAGGAACAAACGTCTCAACGTCTTTTTTACTGCCTTTCCCATCAGCTAGGGCGTCTGGCTGTGTGAACGCAGTGCTGTCCACAGGAGTCACACGGACACGCGGACACGCAGCCCCGCCAGCCCTCCATCCCATCCCAATTAGACTGGCCAAATTTCCCCCTGGCCCTTATCAATCATGGCCTCCTAATAACCTCCATCTCTGAACTGGCTTCATCACTCTGCTCTCCTCCCCACTGGGAGCTGCTGTGTTGGGAGTGTACTGGTGCACTATGTCCGCCGTTACATCACCCAGGTGGGGCTGCACACTGGTGCTGGTGGAGGGGATCCCCATTACCTGTCAAGTGCTTTGAGTGGAGTGTCCAGAAAAGCGCTATATAAGTGTAAGCAATTCTGATTATTAATCATTATTATCAGCCCTGCTGCCGAGAGGTGGGTGCAGCGGGCACAGGGACTCAGGGCGGGACTGGTCCCTTTGCCCTGTAATG
Source organism: Lepisosteus platostomus (assembly GCF_059453375.1). Taxonomy (NCBI): domain Eukaryota; kingdom Metazoa; phylum Chordata; class Actinopteri; order Semionotiformes; family Lepisosteidae; genus Lepisosteus; species Lepisosteus platostomus. The sequence goes on along the minus strand of NC_142633.1, from coordinate 17,397,760 downwards.
TCTTTCAGCTCGCAGCTGCGTTTCACAAGCGCGGGGGCGTCCCCAGACGCGGCAGGGAGAGGGGTCTTGGTGGCGGCTCACCGCGGACTCGATGCTCCTCGCCGTCTCTCCGAAGAGCTCCGACTTGGGGTCGTCCATCTCTGGCGTGTAGAACACCTCCTGACCTTCGACCTCTTCCAGGTGCAGGAACCCGCTGAACTTCATGGTGGCTGTGAGGAGACCAGAGAGGCGGGACAGAGTCACGGCGGGCGACCGGGACGCGGGGCCACGCCGCGGGCTGACAGAAGCTAAGCCCGGTTGGTTGGTAGTGCCAGTCTAGAGGTTAGTGAGATGGACCAGAGGTGGCGTTAGTGCTTTCTCGCTCATGTGGGGTGAAGCTACGTCACGTGAGGGTGGAGGTGAGTGACGTCTGTTGTCATGACATGAGGGCTTGGAGTTACCCTGACGAGTGTCCCGGTTTTCCGATAAGTTGGAAGGAGCAGAGGGAACTAAGCAGAGAAAAACACATTAGAGACAACACTGGCACACACACACACACAAGACTGTAAGTTGAGCATGCAAAAAATTACAGAATCGGAGAGGAGAAAGACGGACAACGGGACCTGATTTTTAAAATGTTCCCCACCTTTGGGGGGGGGGGGTTCTCATTAATTCACATCACCCGTGACACTGCTACCGCACCCCAGAGCTCAGCCCCAAACTGCAGCCTGTCACCCTCATTTATTCACAGCTCGTTAGGGCCTGATGGGAGCCTGCGAGGACGAAGGCGCAGCAGAGCCCAATGACTAGTTTCATGTGGCCCGCAATCAGAGGAGCAAATTGCCTGAATCAATCACAACCAAAGTCTCGTCTTTGTCTGGAAGCGTCAGCGTGATTATCTCTGAAGATATGGGTAATTGTTTCCCAAACTGCAGGCTGGTTGACTGACAGCAGCTCTTTAAATTGCACGACAAGATGTTTTGTGTTTTTTTTTTGCACATCCAGCATCCAACTGAATGCAGTTTTTTGAAGAAAAAAGCGCAGAGGGAAAAGGGAGAGAGATATGAACAAGCCGGTGGCGAGACTGAAGCCAGGCGGAGATCAGCTGCGAGAGGCGTAGGGCGTCTGGCAAAGTGCAAGGAGCGCAGCCTGTTCCGCCTGATCCACACATTCCAGCTCCCTTCTTCAACGAGCGCAGAGGACACGGAGCTGCTGCTGTCAGGTCAGTCTGTCACCGTCAACAAAGAGACACCGACGGGACACTTCCCAAAATGAGAGAAAAAACCCAAAACGTGCTGGGCCTCTGTCAGGGCAGACGAAGGCCATTAGATGGAAACTCCATCGCTCCTCTATGCCTCTGACAGTTCTCTCATGCTCCGATGTCGAGAACTGGGCATGGGGACAGTTACTGTCTGAAGCCCGCCTTGCTCACGGCTCGGGAATGTGTCAGACTGCAGCTCGGGATCCAGAATCCCCGTGCAGCAGCGGCATCGATCCGCTTGGGACAGGCAGCCCTGTAACAGTGCCCAGTTCAGAGAGGAGGTCAGAGCCGGCAGCGGGAGAACACTGCACAGCAACATCGCAAGACCGAGCGGAGGTGCCGAGCAGGAGAGATCCATAAGAACCGAGCGCTGGCCCGATCCCTTCCTAACGACATGACACGGCAGCGAGCTGGGCTGGGCAGCACTGGGGGGGAGGGGCAGATCCCACACACTTACGTGGACAGTTGGTGCCCTCGGAGTCGCTGGCCGCGGTCCTGCTGTCCGGGCAGCAGCCGAAGGGGGCGTTGTCGCAGGAGGAGCGGTCCTCGGGTGCTGGCAGGGCAGTTGTGCTCTCCGCGGGCTCTGGCAGGGGGACACGGAGGGTTAGCACACCCGCAGATCCGCCACGCAGGCCCGGGATCGGGCTCTGGCAGAACCCTCGGGAGATCATCAGGAGGAAAAACACAGGCAGTCGTCTTTATGGTCCCAGAGCAGTGAGAGATTAAACGGCTACCCATATTTTAAAACACAGAAGCATTACTTGTGAATTATTTCCTATATATCTTCAAGATCTTTGACTCATGGGCTAGCCGTCATCAGCTGACAAACGCTCGTTACTGAGGCAGGTTGGTAGATTTTACAACTTTAAAAAACTCAGACACAGCTGGTGCTGCTAAGCAGTAAATTTTTTGTTTGTTATGGTTCTTCTAGGATGCTGATTTACGATGCGCCAGGGATTAAAACCGATAATAAAAAACGCCACAGACAACACTGAACAAGCCCCGAGCGCATCGCAGAGGCTCTTCAAGGACTCCCTGACCATGAGTCGAGTGAAAGTGCAGGACGTGGAAAATTACTTCGGCGAGAAGCAGAGCTCGCTGCTGCGTCTCTGCGACCTCGCAGGCAGAGTTACGAGCAGACCAGCGCCCGCATCTGTCAGGCTGCAGGGAGGAGAGTGCTCTTGGGGGAGTCAGAGAACAGACAGGGGAGCCCTGCCACGCAGGCACAGTGCCCCTGGGGAACATCAGGAGGAGAGAGCACTGTGCACCCCACTCCTTCTGGGACACGGCCAAAGACAGGGTGAGAGGGTACAGAACAAAGCTGGAACTGCAGACCCGACAGCTCGGGATGACGACGAAAAGGCATCAACAGAGGGGGTGTCTCTTATCGGGTCTGGTTATGCAATGATGATTCAGATTAATACTGTTGATCTCTCGACCTTGCACAGAGGTCACCTACCGATAATAATAATATACAAATAACAACCGCTTTACAGTCTCAGCTCAGAAGGCCGCTGTTCAGCAACGTCTCCCCCTATTTTTTCTGCCCTACAGGGTGCAGCTCGTTGGTCTCATCACCTCGGGGGCTCTCCAGTTGGGCAGAAGTGACCCAGGGGTCACCAGAGACACACGGCACCCCGAGCTGGCAGACTTGGGACCCCCATGATGCGACGAGCTGCCTCTCGGACCGGTCCCCGGGCCCAGCGCACTCACCCACGGGCTCGTCCCCGCTGGCGTCTGGCGGCGCGCTGCCCTCGGCCTCGTCATCGCCGCTGGGCTCCCCGCTGCCCGAGTCCTCGAACGGCAGGGCCGGCGCGGGGGGCGGGGTGGTGCTGGGCGGCGGGAGGGGCGTGGTGGCGGCCCCCTGGCCCATGGCGGGCGCGTCCGTGGGCAGCGGCGCGGGCGGCAGGGCCTCCAGCACCGAAGACTCCTCCGGGGCGGGCGTGGTGGTCTTGCCCCGGCGCCGGGTGGCGGGCGGGGGGGCCAGGGTGGGGCGGGCGGCCTGGGCGGGGGTCACGATGGTTTCTGGAGGGAGCAGGAGGGAACGACAGGTGAACAGAGACGGAGAAGCCTTCACGCGGAATACAAGCCACGGGACAGACGCACACTCCGCCCCACTGCTCCGGGAGCAGTCCACCCTCGGGCCGCCGGGCCCCTGTGGGTGACGTGTGGGTGACGACGTGCTGCCGCGAGCCCTGCAGCTCAGGGAATCACACCGCGCTCGCTCAAATCCCATTCCGCCTCCTTCCAATTCTACTCATCCTCATCTTTGACTTGTGCTGGGTTTACATTTAATTGCTCAGTAATTGTCTCATGTTTGATCAGCAATTACCGTGCAAAGCGTGCGACGCATGACCTTTTATTAAATAAACCCCAGATCCCGCGCGGCGCTGAGCTTACAACCAGGAGCTTAGCTGCTGAGCGACAATGACGCCTCGGTGAGGGGATTAATTTCTTTTTCTCCTTGGTTACACTTGTCAATCACAGCCCTCTCTCTGGGAGGGCATCACTGGAAAAGCAGGTATTTCCACTGTAGGCACTGAGCTGAGCGATAATTTGTGGTCAGAGAGACAGCGTGGAAGGCAGTTTAAATTGGGTTTAAATGCTCGGTTTGATTTCCAACCAGCAGTATTGTACAAACTTTCCCTTGCTTCTACCCTGGACTTAACTCTACAAGCTGTTTATTAAAATAGCTTTCTGCATCTCCAACAGTGACACAAATACCAGAGTCCAAACAAAGGCACCTCGTGTGCAGGTGTCCAGGTCTGCAGGTGCTCGTCTCTCCTCGAGATGCTGTCTCTCCTCGCTCCTGCCTGCGGTTAAACACCACAGCTCCTTTCCTAATGCTCTACACCGAGCGATGGACGGCACAGACACGCGGTTCACCCCAGCCAGGGGGCCAAGCTCAGAGATGCCCGAGAAGCTATTGTAACTCACCCCTAATCCATTCCAGGAGGAGGGGATTTGAATGAAAAGGCTGGCAGCACTCAGGGAATTACGCTGACAGGACCCCTGCCAAAACACCGCGGCTCGCTTTCACCAGGAAAGCCTCTGTCGAGTGCCTTGTCCTGCTTTCCTGTGTTCTCTCCCTGCAGTGTGTGACCCCCTGCGGTACGGCACAGAGCACGGGGGCCTCTCTCACCTGAGCACTGTCCTACGTGCTTCACAGAGATGGCCGTGGCCTGGCGGCAGGCGATGGTCCTCAGCTGGCACCGGTCAGCGTAGGTCACCCCATCAGAACCGCAGACCTGGGCGGCACACAGGACACGTGTTTTTACAGGGGTTTTTACCAGCCCCTCGACGGCTACTGTCGGCTGAGACAGCAGGCGCAGGCTGCAGAGGAACAAGGACAGGTTTATCCCCTGCTGAGGAGAGAAGAGACGCAACGTTTCTTCAGCTGTGTGAATGGGATGAACCTGTTCTTGCTCCCGTGCAGGAAGGACAGATGAAACTCTCTGCGAGAACATCGCCAGCTCAAGGCCTTCAGGCCTCCCTCGCCTGTGTGGTGGCGCTGCTCCTGTCCTCCAGAGCCACGTCACTAACTGCCACACGTTCTGGTCTCAGGTGTCAGCCTCCCCGGCCTGCCCCTACACAGAGAGCCCGCTGCCTGGCACTGGCGCCCCCGAGGAGGCTGGGAGAGCCGCAGGGAGGAAGGGAGCGAGAATCGGGAGGCGTACCTTGGTCTTGTTCTTCTCGGCGCAGTCGGGCGGGGGGCACTCGCACTGGGCCTTGCCGTTCACCTCCGCGCATGTGGCGCCGAACCGGCACTGCAGCGCGGCGCAGGAGGCCTGGCCAGCGGGACCTGTGGGGCGCAGACACTGGGGGTAACACCGAGCAGCCCCACGACCCCAGGATGGCAACACTGAGCCAGAGCTGTCTGCTTCTTACACTCCGGACCAAATCACCCTCAGCCCTGCTTACAGTGTGAATCCCCTCCAAGCACAAAGGCTTAACATTACTGACACAATAGAAACAAGGCTACTGACACAGTAACACTGTGGTAGAAAATATAATAACCCAGTACATTCTAACACACAGGAATACATGAGGTCTCTAAAGGAGAATGCAACTCCTCAGCCCTAAAGGAAATGCCCCCTCCCCAGCGGTCAGTAAGAGCCAGATGTTTTGCCCACCCTTCTCACAGCTGGCGCTGCCGTCCAGACACATGGTGCACTTCATGCCCGTCACCCCTGTCTTGCACGAGCACAGCCCGGTCATCTGCTCGCAGTCGTCCCGCACAGAGCCCGTCGGGTCGCAGTTGCAGGCTGCGGACAGGAGAGGGGGCAGAGTTGGGAACGTGCGGAGAGTCGGGGCGCAGGACAGCCCGGAGCTGGGGTGCGAGGAGGGGGGGAGGTCTGCCGGCTCCAGGCTGTGACGCAATCTCGGATGGGCGGCCTGGCCCGTTCTCTCTGCAGCTGTTCTCTCCTTAACTGACTAATTTAGCTCTGTCAGAGCCACTAACGGGGCAAAACGTCTCTCTGAGTGAGTGCCCTCCCTCTGGGGGTTCAGATAGGAAAATGGAGGAGCCACAGGCCTTACAGGGGGGTGTTAGTCATGTGAACAGGAGTTTTAGCGAACATTCGAAAACGCTGACAGACAGGAGGGGAACACAGGCCCGTGCACACAGCCGGGCAGCGTACAAGCTCAATCCTTCCTGCCACATCAGACCCAAGCGCCAGAGCAGAGTAAGACGTTGACAGGGTGCTAGTAGACACAAAATTGAGATTGAATTCCAGCTGAGGTGCTGTTCACGATAACAAATTGGACGCCCAAATGAAACAAAGTGCAGTTGAGTTATTTCACACAAACAGAGCTGACCTACAGGATAATCACCCTGACTCAAAAACTGGTCCTGGCAGAGCTGCTTGCCGCACTCACCACCCTCCTCCTCCTCCTCCTCCTCCTCATTTCTGCTGCAATCTGATGACATTTCCCTGGGCAGCCGACAGCCCTGACCCCCCCAGCACACGGACACGCACATGCTTGCAGAGCACGCTCTGAGCTAAACCTCTTCCTGCTGGAGGCTGGGGACTGGGGACTGGGGACGGCACAGCTCTCTCTCCGCAGGATCAGGTTAGCAACCCCGGGAATTCATTCTGGAAGGAGACCCCCCCCGACCTCCCACACCACCCCGAAAATCACCATAAGCGATAAGCTGCAACGGTGAAACCACATGGGTGTCTAAAGACATGCTGCTGGGGTCTGTTCTTTTACCTTGAAGTGCCCTTTGAGCAGAGGTCACAGCAGATTACCGGCACCTCATTAAGCCAATTCACATGGCTAGGTGCAGCACTGATTTCAACTGAACTTCCCTGTAGAACACAGGCGTGTCATCATGCATGTTCTATGTTCTGCCTCGTGAGATTCCGGACGGGGACAGCAGAGAGAGAGAGAGGAGCGAAGCCGGGGTCCTTACGTGTGCAGCCGCTCATGTTGTCCGTGACGATGCCGCGGAAGTTCCAGAATCCGGGCTCGCAGCGGTCACACTTCGGTCCGCCCACCCCGGGCTTGCAGGAGCACTGACCGGTTGTGGGGTCACAGGACCCCCCGTATGACCCGTAGGAGTTGCACAGACAGGTACCTGCGGGTGACAGCGGGGGGCGCCATTAACCTCCATCAACAAAACGCGGCGTCGGATGAAAATGCGTCCCGTGTTAGAGAACAGTGGTGAAGCTCCTGCGGACCTTTGGGTCGGTCCACCAGGACTTGATTCTTCGTGGTCCTTGATTACTGGAGACCCACCCGCTGAGGTTTTCTTGACTGAGATAACTCAGCTGCAGTAAAAGTCTTGCAGTGGAAGAGCTCCAGCCTGCCTAATTACAGCATTCATATCTGTCTTAGGCAATTCAGACAGAAGAGGAACACCCCAGACAGAACAGAGGATCTGCTCTGGACCTAAAAAGCTCCATCTTAAGGACTCATTAGAGTAGAGTGGGGGTAAATCAAACCTGCAGCATTTCCACAGTGTCTGGAATCTGCAGGAAGAGCAATTATGCTTTCTGTTTACCCGCGAGTAAAAATCTTTACAATCTATCTCCAGAACAAAAGCAGGGTTTCCTGTTTCTGCACTTCTAAATCTTTCACTGCTTTTCTTTTCGTCCTGAGCTGCGGTTTCATCCCGCGCACGGAGACATCCTGCCACACAGAGAGCAGGTGGCGGAGGAATGAGACGCTCTTAAGCGAAGCAAAACCTTTGAGGCAGATAATCAAACTCAGGAGGGAGAAAAACAGGTATGCTTTATAAGCTGGCTTTGAACTTCAATTGAACTTATTACTTTAGACTATTTTGACTTATGGCCTCCCCAAAGTCTTATTTCTCTCGCTGGGACTTCTCCCCCAGTGACACTGACGGAGAAGAGAAGAGAAGTTTAACACAACCGGCCAGTAATGCAAAGAAAATAAAGTCAGCTGAGCGCTGGGGAGGCATCGATCTGAAGGATGGATGGAGGGTGTAACTTACTAGGGCAGCCCGCCAGCCCCACTCCGAGGGCAAACGTTGTGTTGTCAAGGCAACAGCCGTAAACCGCTTGGCTGCAGTGCTGGGCCGAGGCCGTGGGGGCCGCTGTGCTGGGGGTGGCTGGAGAGAGGGACAGGGGGCGGGGGGCGGGGGGAGGAGACACAGGAGAGTGAGCAAAGTCAACATGTGGAGTGCGGGTTTTAAAAAAAGACAAAATGCAGGCTTACACTTGTGACGGGAAAAGGTGCTTTTGCCACCAAAGCCCTGCCTGTAGAGGGTGCCCAGGACAAGAGCACCTGCACGCTCCTACCTGCTCTGAAACCTGGCACACAGTGGGCTTGCCTGTGTGGAGCGCGCCCAGCGGTGTCAGACTCAGCATGGCCACCACACCGCCAGCTCAGCGCCCCCGTCGGGCTCATGCCAGGAACCGGCCCGGGGCAGCTCTGGCTGCGGGGGGCAGGCTGGGTTTGCCGCAGGCAGGGAGATTAGTATGTCTCACGCACTCGTCTCCGGGTTTCAGGATGCTGAGCCACGCGTCCCAGCGGCCTCTGCATGCACACGGCACTACCGCCGCACAGCAGTTTTGGCCGCTGCTTAATAGTGATGGGTTACTTCCTCCTTCTTCAGGCACAAAAGTGGGGTTTCGATTCAGTTCATTAACCCTGAACTCAAGTCCTGTTTCTCTTTCGCTGTGTCAATTAAGACAAGCCGCCACTTCACTTCATATATCATCTTTTCGTGCTGTCCTGCATTATTCATCCACTCCCCCAGCCTGTCCCAGTGTTCGCTTTAACATAATATATTAATTATTCAGCGCCGCTTTCTTTCTTGAAGCCCTGCTTTCGATTCCATGTGCTGCTCCGAAGCAGGCTGATGCTGGGCATTGAGCTATTCACTCCTCTTGCTTTTAAGCCCCATTATATGTCTCTGAAACGTACTATATAATTACGGTTATGTAACGAAGTATCATTACAGCTTAAAAAACAACACAGCCGGTGTCTGTCCGCGGCTGGCACGCGGCACCGGGCAGCAGCAGGGGGGCTCAGGCTTGTGGCTGGGGGGCTGTGGTGCTGTTGCTCCCTGGAGCGAGAGGCCGGGCCCAGCCTTGTGCCAAATTCCTGAATACTCTGTGACGGGGCGTGGTGTCCAGGGAGGGACATTCGGCTGCACTCCGTCGATGATCAGAACCAGCACCGCCTGCCGGAGACCCGGGTGCCCAGCCCGGCCCGAACGACCCGGAGCCCAGCTCCTCTGCGGCGTGCAGCAGGGCCACTCCCACCTGACACCCCCACACCCCCAGCATGTGGTTAAAACCCCCCTCCCCTTCCTAACCTGACTGCTGCAGCCAGGCCCCAGTCACATCAGAGAGCTGCGCGCCAGCCAGCGCCCGCCCAGCCATCACACCGAGGTCCCGCTGCCCGCAGGGGCTCCTCTCCCCAGTCACTGGCGGCGGCTCCAGATACCAGGCTCCGCGGCCCTTACCTGCACAGGGCCCCTGGCTGTGGATCTCAACGTGGGCCTGCTTCTCGCAGCGGGTCTTCTTCAGCTCGCACTCGCTGCTGTAGGTGCGGCCGTCCGTCCCACACACCTGCGCCAGGGGGTCAAACACATGGGACCGCTAAGCATGGCTGTGGGCCTCCGCCCTCCCGAACACCCGACCCCCCCGCGGCCAGAAACGACTCAAACAGGGCTGCACCCCAAGACAGAACAAGAAGTGGCTCTGTGTAAAGTTTAGGTTCTAAGTTCTACAGTTCTAAAAAAGGTGAAATATTTATAGTTTTCAATATATTAGTCCCTTGTAGACAGGCAAATGGGTACCAGAGAAGTTACTCGACATTTCGGGGACGACTACTGCTGTAGTGAAAGGGCAGCTGTAGCTTCCAGGAGTGGATAAAAACGAATTCAGCACAACCCATTCAGAGCTCTTCTGTTTCCAGGCCCAGCCAGAGGGATTAGTTTTAATTCCTGATCATTACGGCAAACTGACTTCCACAGATCGACCACGAGTTTCAGAATTAAGTGGCCTGTTGTCTTTATTAATGAGTAGCCTCAGTTGTGACAGGCAGGTGTGTGGAAGGCCGCTAACGATGCTACAGAGCCTGACGATGCTCATCAACTAATCAGCAGATTCCCTCTGCTCTCCGGCTCTCTGGCGCCCCCACCTGGCTCCGCGGTACGCTCTGGCAGGTGAAGTCGCACACACAGCGGTCGTCCTCCGCGTCCTCGTCCCAGGAGCCTCCAAACTTCTTGCAGCGCTCCTGTTCGCAGGCGCTGTCCTCTCCCGAACCCGAGCCGCCGGAGGAGCCGCACTCTGGACAGACAGACGCACAGACAGGAAGAAAGGGGCCGTGAGCTGAGTGCTGCTTCCTGTCGACGCCCCGCCCGCCCGGCACGGGTCACAGACCTCGACCACGCCAGCGAATACTGGCTCTGTCATCCGTAGGCGGAACTGGCGGAAGGCTTGATCTAATCCGGGATTTAATCTCACCCAGGACCAACGAGGATCCATGCAGCAGCAGGACGCCTGAGTCATGGCAGCGCAAACTGTCACTTTTATTGATCTCCCCCAGAAGAAAAATAAATCACAATTGTATCCCATTGAAGTCTTTAATCTACAGGAGAGAATAGGAGAAAATTGTATTCCATTCCTCCCTGGCTGTTTTCCTGACAACGAGGTCTCAGACTGCACGAAAATACACTGACACCGTCCTGACAAATGGATCTGCACTGTTTACCTGAAACAATTATTCAGCAGCTCAAGCGTCATCCACACTGCTTGTGATGCCTACACTCATTCATCAACGGTTTTTAGCATAGGGTGGGATATTTGAGATGTTCTAGTGCATGATATACCCACACCAGCCCTGCCACACTAAAGGTGTCTAAAGTGATAGACGGACAAACAGAAAGAGAGAGAGAAAGTCTCCCCAGACTAGCCCTGGTGAAGGGGAAGGATCAGCCTGTGCTGCTGCTGCAGAGCCATCTTCCCAGGCTGAGGGCGGAGTCCATCTCTACCGCCTGTGTCCCCCTCTGCAGCAGCTTGTTTCTTCCAGATCGCCGACTGAAAACATGGCTGCCGCCTCATTAGCACATCTGCGAAAACAATCCTGAGGCGCCCTACAGCAGAATCCCCAAGCACGGAGCACTGCGAGGGGATATGAAATCCAGGATCGCCATAATGATGTCACAAGGGGGTGAAGAAAACACCCACAGCAACCTGAATATTAAAAATGAATCTGTAAAAGGGGGATGGGATGACACAGAGCACCCATATTCCACGGTCTTGTTCTGTAGGAGGCTCATTAAGATTCAAGCGAAACTTTCACGAAGTACTGCATAAGTCTCATTCCAGCTGGTGTACAGAACAGGCCAAAAGTCTGGAAGCGGAGTTGTGACTGAAGAGCGACAGAACAGGATATGACCCAGAGGAGCTGCTGAGCTGTTGGAATGAGGAGGAGCAAGGGGAAGCAGGCAATGCCTCCCTGCCTGTGGTTAACACCTTCTGTGCTCCTGCTGCAACGCTGAGTTACAAACTAGTCTGACAGCTGTCACTCCGTCAAACACAAGGCTTTACTTCTGCTTAAAGTTCAGCAAAGGCAAATATCTGGCTCCTACAGCTGTCTGCAAAACACCTCCCTTCAGGAGCAGAAAGTGAACTGCACCTGGCTAGTGAGAAGCCTGAAAAGGTAAGATAGAGGTGGCGCACAATGGCTCAGGCTTGCTGTCTTTTAAAAAGGATCTCGAAAAACAAAACGTTAAATTCTAGAAAGTGCCGGATGAGATGCATTTCATTAGGAGGTAGAACAGTGACAATGACAGAGTGGGGGATCTGATTGCCTGGGGACCCCGAGCTGGCTGCAGTGTCTTGGGGTCTAGGCGTGACAGCTCCACACAACTGAGCGAGGGACATGACGAGACCGCCACAGGGCTGTGCACCACTCACAACAACACAGGTGCTTCACTGTCCCGGCAGCACAGCGCAGGTTTCAGGGGAGCCACAGGGGACAGCGAACGTGGCTGTTCCTTTAAATCACACAGCGAGGCAGGAAGTCCCTCGCCACGCCAGTAAAGGTGAAGCTCTGATGTTTCACCATGAAAGCCTGAATGAAAATAATCGAAGAGATAAACTGGCACCCTGCAGACATGAAGAGGCTCGGCGCCTGAGAGGAAAGCATGCAGACGAAAGCTGATTTGGATCGTGTCTCTGTAAGCGATTCCTGAAGGGGGGTCTGCCAGCTGTCCTGATGAAGCGAGACCGCGGCTGCCACCGGCACTCGCGGCGCTATGCCCCCCCATCGTTCTCTGGGGGCCCTCCGCCCCCACGACACCCTCCCCTGGGCTCGGGGGCCGAGAAGCTACACCCTGCAATGGCTGTAGTGACAAAATGAACCCAGTGCTGATGGCCCCAGCAGCTGGGGGAACGATGTATAACCTGCAGCTGAGCAGGATCCAAATCTCCCTTGTGCAGGCCTGCCTACACGACTGAAGCAAGATCCCACTGTCATCCAGCTGCAAACGCCACTGAACACAGCATTAACAGAGTGGCATGAAAGTGAGAGCGATCAGCCCCTGCTTGTGGACTGAATTGCCTGTTAGGAACAACGACAAATCCCAGGCACCGGTAACACTGTGAGGGGAACCGCAGCGCCCTCAGCTCTGAAACTGCCAGCCAGCCTACGCAGAACCAAGACTGCTGATGTCCAAGCCTCGGTTCACCAGGCAAGCTGCACTGCGGAAAATAAGATAAGAAGAACTCCGGGTTTTTAAATCATATTCCCTAAATGGGATTCCTTGGCGTGGGCACCGAGAGACACAGTACGGGGCACCCTGCAGCTCTCTCCCTGCCCTTCCTGTGGGGGTGACCTCTCCGGTGTCAAAGTGAGCACCACCCTTTCCCCACCCGTCCCCCAAGCTGGGAAGCAGGCTCATTCCCAGGCCAGGTCCCGGGGGCGCCTACCAAGTCTGCCTGAGCCGGTGACTTGTGAGAGTGCTGGGACATCAGCTCTGAATAAGAGGAGCCCCATCTAGAAGCTTCTCTTCGCTGCGTGATGGCTGCAGGGTCCTGAGGCATGTGCTTCAACAGTATCACTGTTCCAGACCCCCGCCAACATATTTGTGCACAGAAGTGTTTATGCCCTTATGTCCTGCCCCCCGGAAATTTACAGCCCTGGAGTCCTGGAACCCCAAGAGGAGGTCCGGCTTTATTTCGCACCTGAGCCCTTCTGCGCTGGACAGGTGTGCAACTCCTGCCACCCCCCGTCCCCCCCCCCCGCAGAGAAAACCGCCGATCCCGCCGCGGCGCTCGGGCGCTCTGTATCCCAAGCATTCCTTCTTCACACTTTATTCCTGCCGCGTCCCTGCCCGCCCTGGGCGTCCCTCCTCCCGTTCTGGTTTGGATCACGCCAGCCGTGGCCGGCGTGAGGAATGTGATCCCATGCAGACCAAATCAAGTGTCGCCGGGGGAAGAGAAATGGCTGAGCTTCTCGTCCAGACGGGGAGCGCGGTGATGGATTGCAACGCCCCGACTGTCGCCACCCCCTCTCCTCTCGCTCTCCTGGTGCGGGGGATCCTGCCCCCCGCCCACACTTCCAGCGCACATCTGCTGCAGCTGGCGGCGGCGTGCCCTCGCTGGCGTTGACGCCGGCCGGGCGCGGCGAGCGGCGAGCGGCGAGCGGCGAGCGGCTCAGGGCCACGCCATCCCCGCGGCGTCTTCGACCGGCGTCTGAGCCGCGGCTGTTGTCGCTACCTTCCCTGCACAGACTAATCCAATTTACTAATCAGGCTCTCAATTAAGCAGCTCGGCCCCGTCGGTGATACAGCACAAACAGGGAGCGCTTTGTCAGTGTCTACGAAGAACGTGAAGTTCAGCCTACCCAAGTGTGAAATTAAACAGGTGATAAATTTCCCCACACGGCCACCGATTGGAACACTGTCATTTTTCATTACTGCTAAATAAAAGAGCAAAAAAAAAGGCCCATTTCTCCTTGTGACTAATGAACGTAGTTTTTAAATTCTGCAGAAGCGGACCGAAAATGAATCGCCTGCGCTATCTGACTCCCTCGCTCCTTGTCGGGGAAGTGCATGCGAAATTTAACCAATGAGGAATTAAAAAAAACCCAGCAAGGATTAAACTGCATCTTGTGAAATTATGTCTTACTTTCCTTGCGCTTTTGTTCTTTACAGAAGGATAAGAGAGAGGATATGGGGCACATTATTATTATAATAACAGATTTCAGCAGACTGTGTAGTTTAGTAATCGATGAGTGTTGTATCTAATAGATCTTGATGAATCAAAAAGTGTTATGGATTGTTTCATACTCGACAGCCACCAGGCTCTGTGTGAGATAAGGTCTTCTCACTTCATTTTACAGAGCTAATTGAAATTCGATTTTACTTGTCCTAATCCCCCCATTTACAGGTGCCAGCATATTACTAAAGACTATTCCACAGCACTGATGGGGCCTATATCACAACAAGAAAGTCCCTCACCCCAAGCTTCTGCAAAACAAGTCAGGCCTGATCTCTCACCTCACCTCATCTCTCCTTTCCTCTTGTCTTCCCTGACCTCCTCTCTCCTTTCCTCTCACCTCCTCTCTCCTCTCCTCTCACCTCCTCTCCTCTTTCCTCTCTCCTCTCACCTCTCCTCTCCTATCTTTTACAGGTATGTGCTTACAGAGGGGGAAAGGATGTACTGTATCATACTGTTACATGTCCTGGGGACATTAAAGATACCCATATGAGCTGCTGTATAACCGGCAAGCACTGCTGTTCCAGGTCACATGTGATGTTAGGCTCCAGGAAGGGTGCACATGCGGCAGGTCATGTGACCGTGGAAAGTGACCAGGCCACTCAGGGAGGTCTCCACTTTGGGTCTTAGAACTGAAGAGACAGACTTTAAATGAAGAAAAAATGACTGTGCTCTTATAGCAGTGGACATGCAGTGTTTCATGTGGTGCTCTTTGCCAGCCAGTCTCCCTGATGCCGTATGTGTCATCTGGACAGCGTTGGGCTGAGCCTCAGGTCTGTAAACGGCTGAGCCCAGGTACTCACACTCTGTACGTTTTGTAAATAAATGGATATTTGTGTTGTAGGAGTAGCTCATTTATTCTGTAACTTTGCTGTACCAGGAACAAAGCCATGTGACACCATTAGACATTCCTTAGCTAATGGGCTGTTTCATTATTTAGCCTTTTATAAATTTGCCTGCTAGTTTAATCAGTGGCAGAACTGACTTTCTCACTCATATTTTACCTTGTTTATTTAATTTACACAACCACCCGCCCTGAGTCCGTCTGGACAGACCACATTTTCCCACGCACCCCGCTGGGCGAAAGACAAGACACACTGTCTTGGAGCAAGATGATACCTTGGCTGTGAGTCAAATCAGAGAGGCGAACAGCAGGACGACAACCCCAGGACCCCCTCCGGGCACAGTAACTCAGACTGCAGTAAGGCGCGGCCAGGGGGTGGAGTGTCTCCCCTGCGCTATCAGCTCCCCCACGGACGAGCAACAGGCGGACACAAAATGCTTACTTTCATACGGGCGCGAAAAAGGATCATGGCTTCTCAGCACAGCCTGAACCAGTTTTTATAAGCCCAGGAGAACCTGATTTTTCAGGCTGTGCTCGAAAGTAATTCATGCCTGAGCTGAGAACTGGGCAATTTTGGTGTTTATCCTAAATCAGAGCTGACAGTGCTGAGTGATACTAGCATGACTTCCTTCTCAGACCGGGGTGACATTGCTTTAACAAATGAGGTTGTTTCCAGCCCCACGGGCAGAGCTTGTGCAAAGCAAGCCAGGCGAGGACAATCGATTCACCTCTCTTCAGTTCTGTCCCACGGTCATTTTCATTTTTTAGACTTTCTTTATTCATTTTTAAAACTCTTTAAACATAACTTCACGGGTTTTTGCATCGGCGGCGTGTGCCTTTTTGCCACTGATAGGCCATCTGTCCCCGCTCCAGCAAGCCAGCTACGCTGATGGCAAAGTTTGGGCTCCAGTCACAAGAAGGCTCGCCTGCCCTGTGCGAAATGTGCTGAGAACCCAGCTCTCTGTGAGTCAGGCAGGATTGTTCCTGTGGCTGAGTACAGCAGTGGGAGGTTAGAAATGTCATTTTCGAGAGCTGCAATGCAGCCTCGTGAGCAAAACTGAAGTAAATTACGGTAACAGCTTTCGTCTGGTGCTGATAACATTTTACAGACACCTGCTGTGAGGGTATTAATGAGAGAAGCATCTAATTACACAGCCTGTTGTGTTTGACAGGCATGTGACCAGCTTTGACACTGTAAGAAATATTACAAGCATTCTGTAATATACCATGGTAACTACATTGTAGAGTACAGTGAAACCATGGTAAAATTAGTATAAAGCACAGAGAGGTGCGGTACAGCACAGTGAAATCATGGTAAAATCATGGCAAGCCCTACCTTCATCGCAGGGGCCCGTCCTGGCGATGTCTATTTTCTTCCGCAGGTGGCAGGAGGCAGCCCGCAGGTCGCAGGCGCTGTCGTAGGTGACCCCATCACTGCCGCACACCGGGGCGCCGGGCTGACCCGCGCAGCTGGGGCACACACACTGGTTCCTCACGCACATGGCGCCCCAGGAGCACACGCCGTCCCCACAGGTCTCTGCCAGGACACGGGCACCGGCGTTAGCAGGAAGCACAGATGATCTAACGTCCGCTGCCTGGGGGGGACCTCACTTCCTGTCTACTTGTGTATCTGATCAGGCACAGCCCTGGGGCAAACCACCAGGGGCCCTGGCGTCCAGACACCCACACTGTCTGTCTTACAAGATCCAGGGGGAATCTGACAGCTGCACGAATCTGAATCTATTCTCCATGTTTTGTTATTTTGAAACAGCGAAACAACAAATGTTCCACGTTTGCAAGAGAAAACCTTTAGCGAGCTGCGGTTTCAGGAGCGCCACCTCTCGTTACCCATGTTCCTGCGCTCCCGACCGAGACGACGGGTGTACGGTGCAGTGTCCCGAGACGTGCCGGCGGTCAGACTGCCGCCCCACGCCCCTGGGGGCATGTGGGGGTCTTCAGACAGGCGCGGCACTCACTGCACTCCCCCTGCGCCGCCACCCGCAGGTCCTTCTGCTGCGTGCACGCCTGCACGTGCAGCTCGCACTCGTTGGCGTAGGTCGCGCCGTCGGTGCCGCACACGGGCTGGTGGGACGCCACGCACTCTGTCGGGCACACGCAGCGGCCCGTCTCCGTGTCGCAGATGGCGCCGAAGCGGCAGCTGCTGCAGGGCTCTGCGGGGAGGGAGGGAGAGCGGCGGGCGTGAGAGGGCGGGGCGGGGCTCTGGCCAGCGCTCGGACCCGGGGCCGACAGCCGGGGGCCAGCCGTGAGAAGACCACGAGCGGCCTACGAAAATGCAGGGAGCCTTCCAGCACCTCAAAGGGGTGTTTGCCCCCACCCCGAAACATCTATGGAACAGCAAACAAAGTCACAGAGGGGACCCCAAATGCCTTGAGTGCCCCCCCACCCAGACTCCCACTGCAGGCAAGCTGCTCTGTCCTCGCTCTGACAGCACGCAGGGGCCAATTAGAGGGATGGGCAGTAGATCCCGGAACGAGGTCACCCTTCCTGCGCCACGGCTGGCCAAAGGTCTCGCAGGGTCAGGGCGTTCATTCTCACAGTAGCACCCAGCGTCTTCGTCAAGGATCTGAACGCCACGCCGGCCCCCGGCGTCAGCCGATTCCCAGCAGGCTCGCTGGAAACCAAGCCCCGCCGCCCTGCCAGCTCTGCCTTTCAGCCCTTCAGACCAGCGCAGGGGCATCAGCACACAACATCAGACGCAGCCTCCCGCCCAAAGGGAAAGGAAAGCTGCTGTGCAGGAAACTAAATCTGAGAGGCACACACGTCAACACCCAGCACAGCTCCCTACAGGATTCATCTGCTTTTCTCAAACTGAATGACTTCTGAATTTTTGGAAGAGACTTTTTCCTGAAGTCACTCAGGAGGTGGAGTTAACAACGTCACACTTTAATTCAATGCTGTTTCTGAGGCCTGAGGAAATGCAAATAAACTGCGCTAGAAATACTCCTATGCTACTGCATTCCATGGTGAAACCAGACAACGAAGCAACAATAGCACCAGCCTGGGCACAGTGTAGCAGATACAGAGCAGATAATCACGGTGAAGCCACTGGACACCTACACACAAACTCTTAGCTGCTTTCTTGCACAGACTATATTAGTGACCGCGTCGCACACACAGTCCTGTACACTGAGCCCTGCTGCTCCCTACTGCTCCTCATATGTTCACGCAGGTAGTTCCTCTTCCGAAACGCCAGCTGTGTGCCTCAGGGCCCACGCAAGTGCAGACTCAGAGCAAGCGGTTGATTTAAAAGCCACCCCAAATCCGAGGCGTCCGCCTCTTCTCCCTGCCGGCCGCCCGGAGCAAGTGCTCCATCATCTCTGCTAGAGGCTGAGGAGGCTCATTCGTTCTTGCCTGGTGAGCTGCATCCATGGGAGACTCAGACAAACTGTCTTTCATTGGTTTTGTTTTTGTTGCAGCACTTTCATTTCTGTTGCTAGGAAGAAAATAGTTCTCTCCCTCTCCCTCTCTCCTCTCGGTTTCCCTCTCTCCTTTCCTTTTCTCTCCCTCTCGTTCTCTTACCTCCCTCCCCTCTCCCCTTTCCTCTTCCCCTCTCTCCTTCTCTCTCACACCATCTCTCTCCCATGGGTGACCTACATTTCCACCAAAATATCATTTCCAGCACCTGTGAGAGTTCTCCTCCCTCTCCTCTCCCTTCACTTCTTGTCTCTCCTCTCCCCCCTCTGCTCTCCTCTTGTCTTCTCTCACCTCCTCCCTCCTCTCCTCTTTCCTCTCACCTCTTCCTCCTCCTCTCTCCTCATCTCTCCTTTCCTCTTGTCTTCCCTGACCTCCTCTCTCCTTTCCTCTCCTCTCCTCTCTCCTCTCCTCTTCTCTCTCCTCTCCTCTCCTCTCTCCTCTCCTCTCTCCTCTCCCTCTGTACACATCTATGAATGGCCTCTCAGAACTGGTGACATTCTTCCCAGCTTTATTAGCTGTATTAGCTCCACAGACATATCAAGGCACCATGACAAGGTCATTCACCATTAGAACAATATAAAAAATAATGAAAAAATAACAGTAATAAAAAAAATGTCTGTCGTATCGACACCAGCAGCCACCTGAGCTGTAAAGATAAGTGGCTTTTATGAACACTTTTCTCAAGCACAGGGGAAAAAAACAGGAAAAATTATAATCACACAATGATTTAATATTCTTCTCTCTCTAAGCCTCTCATTTCAATGGGAGCTGATGCTGGTCACAGATAGCGCTGCTTAATGAAAGATCAGCTGAGCAGCAGACTCAGCCACTCAGTCTCGGCACAGCAGTGAGTGGGTCAGCAGTGAGTGTGAGTGGGACAGCAGTGACTGTGAGTGGGTCAGCAGTGAGTGTGAGTGGGTCAGCAGTGAGTGTGAGTGGGACAGCAGTGACTGTGAGTGGGTCAGCAGTGACTGTGAGTGGGAGAGCAGTGAGTGTGAGTGGGACAGCAGTGAGTGGGACAGCAGTGAGTGTGAGCTGGACAGCAGTGACTGTGAGTGGGTCAGCAGTGAGTGTTGAGTGGGACAGAAGTGACTGTGAGTGGGTCAGCAGTGACTGTGAGTGGGTCAGCAGTGAGTGTTGAGTGGGACAGCAGTGACTGTGAGTGGGTCAGCAGTGACTGTGAGTGGGACAGCAGTCAGTGGGCCGGTAGTGAGTGGGTTTCAGGGTCATGGCGGGTCGGCCAGCTGGTCTGAGGTCCGTTGGCTTATGGCTCGGTTCTGCCGATATGAGCCTCAGGAACAGTGATCATATCCACACTGCTGTGGACTTTAAAAATCCTGCGCCTATCCCGAACCAGTTTCCCCAAATTCGGTCACTGTTCTCCTGTGTGGGGATTCCAGAACAGCCCTCATTCTCCCGTCTTTCCGTGCATTTCCCGAGTCACTCCACACAGATCCCGAGTGTCCCTTTGTGCTCTGGGATTCACTCACTCTTCCTGGAATGAAGCCGCCGCGGCAGGTTACGTGATTGGAAAACGACTAACTGAACACTAATGAAGTCAAGCGCCCTCCAGCTCGCTGGCTGTAACAGCTGATCTCGCGTGGCCCTGCCGAGCGGCTGCCGGCGCCCTGGGGAGCCCGGCTCCTCCGTGCAGCACCTCTGCTCTGCGCCCCCTGCTACGGCGCTGTCATCGTGCCTCGAATGCAAGCTGCCTTCTGCCACGGCGTCGGCTCGACACACGAATGAATAACCCCGGTAATTCGGAAAAGCTGTCAGCGCTCACCACGTGTGGGCAGGTGCCGTCTGTAACCCCCACCGCAGCCCCTGCCGGGTCAAAGACACAATAAGGGCTTGCCAGCCTCATTATCTTGCAGCCAGTGCGCCGACATTCAATCTGCCCGGCAATGAGCTTGTATCATTTCCATAAACATTTATTTTCCGGCAGAGCCGCGTGGAACAGAATGGGAAGGAGCTGATGGAGTTACTGCACGCTGGGATAATGGCTCTGGAATCCTGTATCTCGGATAGGTAATGAAGCACTGGACACGCAAGAGCCACTGAATTACAATGAGCCCCTTGAGTGATATCTTGCCTCTTGGCTTTGGAGTAACGACAACATGAAAAGCAATTCACTGATTTACCAACAGCTGCCTAATCTCCACCTCCACTGGCTGCTTTTCACATGTGTACACGAAACCGAACTAGAGAAACGACCTCCGGTTGAGAAAGAAGATCTCTTGATGTGGGCCCCGGGCCCCCAACATCGATTCCAAGGACACCTCTGTGTTTGTGTGTCTATACTTCCTGCCTTGAACAACACACAGCAACATCACTAGGAAAGGAGACACCGAAAAGAAAACAAATTCTCTTCTTTCTGACCTCACACAGGCGCAGCATCAAAGCCTTCTGCCAGGCTAAAGCCAGGTTAATGTCAAGCGACACAGCCACCACATCTGAGCAGCTAGGCCTGCTGTTGCTGCTCCTTACTCTGTGCCTCACCTGAGCGTGGGGCTGAAGAGGCGCAGGTGGACTCCCAGAGCAGCAGCCCTGGGTGATAAATCAAACCGCAGCACCTGGTTTCTGAAAGACTCTGAAAGGCAGCACAGCAGGGCTCTGTACCCTGGTTTCACATTGTCAGCTGTGCTTGTCTCTCTCACCTGCTGATTTCAACCTCAGAAACACGTTTAACCAGCTGCAGAAGTCAACCTCTTTTTTCTAATGGCTCCTGGACCTTAAGGCTCCTGCTCAGCATCATTGTCACAGTGTCTAACACTGCCCATCAAGTCCAGCTGGGACAGAAAATAAAGGCCTGGGGCTCCGGGGATAAACTGAATGACCATGACTCACGGCCCACTTAGAAAAAAACCTCCTTAACGGAGTGTTTGTGCTAGGAGTCAGCTGGACACACTGGACACAGCGGGCTGGTTTAGGGAAAAGGCACGTCTTTCAGATGCTGAGGATGTCTAGTGCTTGTGTGTTTTGTATAGCCAGGGTGTGGAGACTGCGGCGCAGGTGAGCGGGTGAGCGGGTGAGCAGGTGCCAGGCGCTGAGCTGCAGGCCGACAGGTGCCGGTCCTGCTCACCGGACAGTTCTACGGCTCGTCACGGTGCTGTCGCTGGGCTCCGCCGCGCCCGGCCCAGACAGCAGCCCACCGTGCCAGCGCAGGGCGGTCTGAAGGGGACGAGGGGGTCACTCACTCACCGCAGGGCCCCTTGTGCCGGATCCGGATCTCCCTCTGCAGGACACAGCCCATGGCCTTCATCTCGCACTGGCTGCCGTAGGTGTGCTCGTCGTCGCCGCACACGGGGTCGTGCACCTTGGGGCAGGCGTCCGGGCACTCGCACACCGGCTCCCCGTTCCTCACCACGCACGCCGCGCCGAAGCCGCAGGGCTTGTCCTGGCAGGGGCTGGGGGTGTGGAGCCCTGCTCGGAACGGGAGAGGAGGAGTCAGAGGCGCAGGGCTGGGGAGGGGAACAAGCCCGGGGGCATCTCTGAAAGGCGGGGTAGCTGGCGGGCAACACAGGAACCCTGCGGCACTATAGGGGACCTCAGGCTTCCTCGGGGGGGAGGGGACTGCTCCTAATGAAATGACCAGGGAGTGTCTTGTCGTCTGTGTCGGCACACCTCTCTCTGCACGTCAGAACGTGGAGCTCTGGCTCCATGACACCGAGCCACAGAGCAGAGGGCTGCATCTCTCCCCGCTACCGTCAGCGGACCTCTGTGTCACAGGGGCCCGGTGATGCCAGGGGCTTCAGAGGCTCTGGCTCATCGACGCCCCGACCTGCATCTGGCTGGGAGGGGCTGCACACAGGCCAGCTCTCGTGAAAACAACAACAGCCCAGCTCTGCTCGATGATTCCACAGCCCGGGGCTCCTGAGCGCCAGAGGGGCTCGGCGAGGCTGCGGCGGAGGTGCGCGGTGTTTTGGCTGCCCCTCGTTAATGAGGAGGAGGGGGCAGAGCTGGGACCGGGGGCGGCTGTGTCACACTTGCTCAATCATGCAGGGAGACAGCGAGGAGGCCAGGAGCTGCTGGCACTGCCCGGCGTCTGAGGACGGAGCCTGTCGATGAGTTCTCTGTGTCGGAGGAGCAGGCGTGTGGACTGTGGTTTCAAAGTGCGCAGGGCTGCACATCGACAGGTCCGGTGGGCCTGCGTGGGGCTCTGGGAAAGTCCCAGGAAACACGGGGCTTTTCCTGGAGTTTCCTTCTCCTGCTGCAGAAGAGGCCTTCCCTGACGGAGGCAGTAACGACAGGGCCCACCTCCCGAATTGCTGCCCCGGAGCTGTGTCATTAAAGCAATTATCCAGAGATTACACGCAGTCATCCCGGATGCTCCATTTAAAACACATTCTTATTAAAAGCGAGGACTGCCTTTAATATTAGATAAACTCTCGACAGTGTGTTCAATAAATTATACCCCTAACGCAGGCCTGAAACATCTCTCCCTTGCCTACTTCTCCGTTAGACTCAAATGTTTAGGAATGTTTAAAACATTTTTCTCTCTCCCAGCCGGAACGTGACCCTAAGACAAACCAGGAGGCAACATCCAGAGGCTTCAGGGTGCCCCACTGAAACTCACAGAAGGGGTCAAAGGTCACCCGCTGAGGCAGTTCACCCCTTTCTCCTCAGCCCTCACACTCTGCGTGCCGTGAAAAATAAGGAAAGAAGGGAAAATCGACACCCTTCCTCATTGCGTGTGAAAGAAAAGATCGCTTCTACAGCCCCTTCACATAAAATGTGTGCACGTGTCTAAAGCAGAGAATCTCAGCCCTCAGAAGAATACCATCTGCTGCCATCATTTTCTTCCCTCGCTGTCACTCGCTCTTTGAGCTTCTTCAGTGGAAAGGCAAGGTGCCAATCACTGCCAACTGCAGGCAGGAACTGCTGCCTACACACCCAAGTTGGTTCAGATAATTCAGAGGCGTGTTAGAGCTCATTCCAGCAGTGTTTTCTGACACAGACCCGGCGGGCTCTCCCATACCGGCCTGCTGGCCTGACACAGGGTCTTCCTGCAAGGTGAAGCACAGTGCACAGGGCCACTCAGGCTGCACACCCAGAGGCGCTTGCGTACTGAGGTCCAGCTGCCTGCACACACTATCAATCAGCCCCTGTGACCCAGGGGACACAGGCCCGGCGCCGAGAGGGGCCGCAGGCGCGGGTAGCCATGCCGAACGATCACCTGCACGACTGCGCCCGACGGGCTGCGCCAACGGGCCGGACCAAGCCTCTCCAGGGCTGAACCATCCAGTGGGTCTTCAAGAGCGAGGCTGTCCCGTGCCCTGCCTGAGGGGGCTTCACGCTGGGACCGGCCCCCCGGGCCCCTGCTCCGTGCGGCTCTGCGTGGGCCGTGGCAGTGGATACCGGGAGAGACGGGAGGAGGAGGAGACGCCGCCCCCACACTGACCAGGGGAGCATGGCGCGGGACTTAACATGCGAGCTGCAGCCTCATACGGTCAACAAGCCCGTTGCATTCCAGAGTCCGACACCTAAGACTCCTGCTCTTTGCATTTTTGCAATTGAAATCGTTTGAATATCATTCCAGCTTTTTTTTTTGAGGCATCACACAAAAAGGCTTTGAAAACTCAGCCTACATACCCCTAGGGCACTCAATCACATTCCCGTTTGAAAATTTCAGCAGCAGCACACTGACATATTCAAACCACCGGGGCTCTGCTCAGTTTATACAGAGAGAAGGGATTTTTTTCAAATGCTAGACTGGATCGTACGCAGTTTTTTAATCTCCTGAATACCTGAATTAATACTATGGCAAAAAAAAAAAACAACAAATCAAAACCAGCAAATGTCTCTGACTGGAGGTGCACTGCCCTGCCAGCAGGCAGAGAAACAAACAAATCCTGAAGTAAATTATTTCAGTGAGGCGATTTTTTTTTCAAACAGCAGGATTCTTTTAGTTCAATAATTGCCGAGCTCTAGTTCTCCGGGGTGAGGAGAATTACTTCAAGCTTCAGAAATCAGGCTCGTGAGACCACTCAAATCCTCTGTCAACAGCATTTCAGGATTACAGAGGCCATGCAGATATGTCCTGTTTTGTCAAAATATTGCTTCTCCTGGCCTGTGCAGAGGCAATGTTTAGAATTCATTTGAAAAAATCGAACCTCAAGATTCACAATGTTGTAAAAAGCAGCCTGGTGTTATTTATTTGCAGAACTAAATGAAACTCAAAGCTGCTGAACGCCTCGATGTCTGTCTTGCACTGGCGAGGCCAGACCTGGAAGGGTTTGCTCCCAGGCGGTGTGCAGAGCACTTGAGGGTTCGAGTTCTCCCTCCCTGACAGCAGAGGGGTGATCCTGGGGAACACCGATGTCAATTACAGCACGTTGTAAAGGAGAGGAGAGGGGGCCGTCCGGCCTGTCTCACCCGTGAGGGAACTGATGCCAGAATCATATTTCCTGAAAGAAGTCGGAGTTCTGGATTCAACACCATGCCTTGTGTTGGACTCCACCGTCCAAAAGAAAGGAGAGATACTGAGCGTCTAACATGGTCGCTTGTGAGGCCTCAACCTGCTCCTCCTTAATAATTGTGCTCAATCCTGCTGGGCTAGTGTATCAGGACTCCTACACAAAGCAAGTAGCTGAGGCACAGGGAGAGTGGCAGGGACAACATCTCCATGGCATGGTCCATGGCATGGAGGCCAACGCTAACCCTGGACTGGACTGCATGCACTACATTCACAGACACATTTCTGCATGCACAGACGGGACTTGTTTGGATAGTGTCTTTTGAGCGCACCAAGCTGGGATGGTCATGCTCTGAGAATTCGCCCGGGCAGACTGGAAGAGGAGAGGGAGAGGTGACGGGGCAGGGGCAGCAACTGGAGAAGGGGGTGCTGGGAGGAAGACCAGAGGGCGTAGCGCTGCACTGCTCACACAGGAGTGTGGAATGATGCATAATTTATAGAAATGTATATCTTCCCTCATGATGCATCTTCTGCCTACTCTAATTTATTAGCCTTTTATTTACAACTTATTACATTTAGAGGACTGGGGCTCTCTAGCTCTAAGGGAGATATTTTTTCTTGTATTTAGAAAATAATAAAAGGCAAAAAAAGACATTAACATACAGAATGAAGAATCCCCACGAGCGCTGTTTTAGCTTGATTGCACATAGATCAAACTGTCCTGGCTGTGTGGAGAGCGCAGAACTGCGTCAGGGGGTTTTGCACCTGCGGATGAGCTGACAAGGCGAGGGGTGAGCAGAGCAGCCCTGGGGCGAGAAGCAGGGCCTGCGCACACACTCGGCGACGGGGGGGGGGCAGCGCTGGAGCCCTGGGGGGCCTGATCCCCTTGGGATCAGCCGGGAGGCCTCAGGGGGCGGGGAAGGAGAAGGAGGCGTTCCCCCAGTCTGCCCAGTGACAGCCAGCCAGCGCTCACAGCGGCAGAGCCGAGCCAGGCCCGCGCGCCGGGACACAGATGGGAGTTCTGTGTTTTTCCATGTGTCAGTCCCATTCTCTTCAGGGAACATCTCCGAATGTGACTGCGTCCAACTGTGAGCCAGTGTCCACCTGTCTGTTTCACCCGGGGCGGGCGCGGGACACAGAGCGGACACAGGCAGGCAGCCGGAACGACGCGAGGCAGGCGTGTGACAGGCGTGGGGGCGACCCTATACTCCCCGGATCTCCAGCGAGGAAGCCAGAGGTAGACGTCCGCTGCTGCAGATCTCCTACATCTGTCGACAGTATCTGGGGACACCCGACCGCGGCGGGCTGACACACAGACAAGGAAAGAAACCGGCGCCTTAACAGCCAGCCCTGCATTTTGATCCTCCCCGTCTCCGAGAGCGGAGTCAGTCTCTCCATCTACAAGCTTTCCGCCCCGCTGCTCCTGGAAAAGGCTCTGTAACGCTCTGTAAAGAAAGGACTACAGGCCTCAGCCCCGCGCAGCAACGCCTTGGGCTTTTATTAGGCTACAGACGCTTTGAGGCGGCATTGCAAGGGACGTCACCGAGCCTTGCTGTGCCTTTGGTCTCTTGAGGAACGCCTGGAGAGCAAGCTCTTCGACTGAGCAAAGGTCTCTGACCGCATGACTACAACAGCCTTTAACAAGGATCGTCTTCTAGCTGTCTCGTCATGCTCGTCTCCTCTGAAGCCCGGAGCCAGGGGGTCCCCAGGACCTCGGCACCCTCCCTTCAGAGCCTCGCCAGACGACCCGCAGTGCTGGGGATGGGGCTCCCGAGTTTGACAGCTCCACTCTCCGACGTGACAGCAGAGGCCACCCAGGGGCAGCGTGTAAGCTGTCACCCACTTGGATGAAGTGAAATAACTTCATCTTTTTTTTGTACAATCGATAAATGCTGCCGTCCATCGCGCTCTCACTGATGCCTGAGAGAAGCGTGCACCAGGAAACGGCGGAGGAGGCACAGAGCGAGCCGGTTATCCCTGGGCGCTTCCCTGGAGTGTCTGCCTGGAGCAGGAGAATGAGATTCCCGGCGCTGTCCCATCTCCCGAATGCCTCTCGCCTAGCTGGGACACGTCTCTCAGCTTTCCGCCCACGGAGGACAAGCAGGTTTCAGAGCTGTAAGCGCCCCGTTTTGCATCAAGAAGAGGGAACGTGAATCGTCTCTTGGGCCGATGGAGCGGAGGAGCAGCCTCATCAATAAAGGGAGCCTTTCCCCAACAGGAAACAGGCGACCGCCGTGAGGAGGGGAAGTCTCTTCACAGAGCACATGTGATGTTTAATTAAGAAGGAGAGGTGTGGCACAAACTGTGTGCAGAGTATGCCGATTTCAGTACACAGTAAGGTACTCTCATTGGCTGGGGAGCAAATGGAAACATTTACTTATTCCAGGAAATTTTAAGAAACTTACTCTATGAAAATACTGTAAAATATTTGCGTTGGTAAAGCAGGTTTCATGTTTCATCTGCTTTTTCTACTGCTTACTTGATGAAGGTGCACTTTCAGCACACAGGCTCACGGAACAGAACCAGCCTCTGCCCTGCCGCCCGCCCGGCCACAGCTGCTTCCTCCTGCGGCCCCCTCGCTCCGGGCCCGGCGCGAGACGGGAGAGGGACCCCAGCGTGTCAGAGCACACCGCGAGTTCCACATGCATGCATCATGCAGGGCGAGGGGGGGGCGGGAAAGGCTGCAAAGTCCAGGAAAGGGGCAAGCACAGCACTCGGAAGAAGAAGAGCTCTCCAACCTTACTGACGCTTCCTTTTTCCCCAAAAGGGCTGTAGAGGAAGGCAGGACACAGAACACACAGACAGCTTGGGGGGGAAAAAACGACTTCAGGTTTGACAAATTTCTGTTACAGAGCAAAAACCGGTCAAACACACTGACAGACGAGGGCCCGCTCACGACCCGATCGCCGGCGCCTCCTGGTTAGTTCTGCCCACTCACCCTTGCCCTCCCTGCACCCCCCCCCAGGGGCCGCGAACCCCCAGTTCTAACAAAGCCGCGCGGCCCCCACCCCCGGGGGAGGTCAGGATCTTCGTGGGAAAGGTCAAAGGCCGAAGCCCCTCGCCCAGAGTGGTCGCACAGAGCGACGCGTCCAGCAGCAGCCAGCTCTAAATCAGACAAGACTCCACAGACAAGACAAGGCAGCCTGGCTCACTGAAACAGAAGCAGGAAACGGACATTTTGAACAAGGGAGGAGGAGGAGGAGGAGGAGGAGGAGAATGGAAGACACACCTGCAGATGGAATCAGAAGTGGAAGACTGGCACTACCGTCATGTGGGAGTCATGAATGAAACATGACCTTAATGCTTCATCTGTCTGCAATGCTAGGGGTGACAGCCGTGGCAATGGAACGGGATGAAGACGGATTGAGTGTCTGCAATCCTGCCCCCCCAGCGCCACACACATAATCACTCAGCTTGCCCAGCGCTGAGCCATCGGGCACGAGCACGAGAGAGCCAGGAGAGAGGACTCTTACCGCACGGGCCCTGCTTCACGGGGATGTACGCCCGGGCCTGGCACTCAGCCCTGCGCCGCTCGCAGTTGTTGCCGAAGGTGCGCCCGTCCGTGCCGCAGAGAGGACTGTAGGCGCCGTCGCACTGGATGGCCTCGCAGGAGCAGCGCGGGCCGCTGCGCTCCACCTGGCACACGGCGTTGAACGGGCACCCCTCCGGGCACTCGTCTGAGAACAAAAACAGAGCCCACCGGGGTCAGCGCTCCGCCAGCAGGACAGCGCCGCCGCGAGGAATTCTGCAGGAGGAGCGCGTGTGCGCGGCGCCCCGGACTCCGTTCTGCCCGAGCCCACGCAGGGGGGATCTGCGCTGTTCCTGCGCTCCGGGGCTGGGGTGCTGGTCCTGCCGGAGTCGGGGAACTCACTGCCCAAGAGCTCAAACCCTCTGCTATTATTACTGTGTAATTGAGGCTGGAAACAGGCCCTTCCACCCTCTCCCAGTGTTACCGGGCAGCAGCAGAGCCTTAAAAAGCAGCACTGAGCCCTGCAAAGGGCACATACTGAGAGCGTCTAACACACCACAGCACAGGCGCACACAACTCTACACTCTGTTCTGTGCTGCTCAGCTCTGAGCAAAGCTGACCTTCTGTCCCTGCTACACAACACAGGGATGAACGTGAGACTCCCGCTGCAGTTTGATCCATGTTAGGAGGTGTGATGAGCCCCCGGGCCCCATATATAAATTATGCAACAAAAAGGCTGATGTATTTAATAAGACTTTAAATCCAAAATAACCTATAAGCAAACTGTCAAACGAAGGCAGCCAGAACAAATTAGCCAGCTCCTAGTGCTGGATCAATCACCAGCGCCAGCAGCTCGTAAACCCCGGACCGGCCCAGACCGCAGTGCAATGGGAGTCGACCTTCCTGCTCTGCTGCCCACATATATTTCACAGCCCCTGAAGCTCTCAGCTCGGCGAGCTTCACTCCTGGCCGTGGAGCGAAACTCCTTCGTGGCTGAAGGGCGTGAAAACAGACAGACAGCGGCTGGCTGCCGCCAGGGTCCAGGGGCTGCTGGGAAGCAATGACGGGGCTCGCTCGGAGGGGGACAGCAGCGGGGCGGCCAGCGCGCTCTCACCCTCCTTCCGGCAGCGCCCGGCGTGCAGAACCTTCAGCTCCAGGCCCTGCAGCTTGCCCGTGCGCTCCATCCTGCACTTGTTGTCGTAGGTCTGGCCGTCGCTGGCGCAGACGGGCTCGCGGTTCGCCGGGCAGGACTCCGGCGAGGCGAAGGTCTGGGGCCGGCGGGTCCGCGGCTCCACGCGGCAGGCCACGTTCGGGTTGCTCCGGCTGTCCTGGCAGGGGTCTGCGGAGAGAGGGGCGGGGCTTAGAGACAGCAGCTTCCCGCCCGGGCGGACCAAGAGCAGGGAATAAAAACCCCAGCGACAGTCAGGATCCCCTTAGCGCCCGCAGAGCACGGGAATATTACACAGCGACGAGCACAGAATCCTTTTCCACCTCAGCTACAATAGCACTGCTGCCGGCTGGAGTAAATGGTTTTGTTATTCGGAATAATAACTTGTGCAATCTAAACTCTGCTCATTCACAGAATGAAAGTATCGCACAGGAATTTCTGGCAGAGTTACTACGGTAAGAGCACAGTCCCGCCCGCTGAGGCGCAGGGAGTTCCAGGCAGATGTGCAGTGTTACACAGTCACCAGGGTGACCCCTCCAGGCCACGTCAGTGTCCCCAGGTGCATCGACACACCGGTCCTGTTGACAGCCGGCGCCGGAGCGCTTCGTGAGGACTGCACGGTGACGCACAGTTCCCCCGGGCCAGCGGGGAGGCAAGATAATCCATAATTGCAATGTAATTTACAAAGACGGTTATTGAAATCAGAGAGGCAGCTTTACAGCTGCAGCCGGGCGTTCAAAAGCGAGGGGAGACAAAGGATTTATTTGCTGTCGTACAGCATTAGAACTCTGCCAAGCTGCGAGTAAGTCATTTGTAGCCCACAGGGGATAAAACAAAACAGAAAAGGCAGAACTGTTTCCAAGTCTCTGGATTAAAAAAGGGGGGAAAAAGGAATGACAACACGAACATAAAAGAAAGCACAGCTTCGCTTTAATCTTTGCACAGAGTGACGAGGATGACTGAGACTCACTTGCCAAAGTAACACTGGAGTCGGAATCGCAGACAAGCTGCCAATAATGAGAAAGCAGCGATGAGTCTATTACAACACCAGGGCCCACACAGCTAATGAGCAGCTATACAAGAATGCAACTGATCCTTTCTCCCACTGCCATCATTAGATAACAGATCCTAGCTACATTTTCCCGGGACTGTCTTCTGAGGCAATTAAAGAGACACTGTACAGACACCCCAAGAGTCAGGTTCTGTACCCCAGGATCACGGGCTGAACCCCCAGCCAGTCACACCACTAGCAGAAGATGCTTTGCGTCTGGACAATTTGTCCTTCTTTCTTGAGGTTTCAGCTCGTGACATTTTTTATTCCGGTTCGTCTGACATATTCTGCTGCTCACAGGAAGCAGGAGTATTAATCTCCACGCTTTCAGCCCCGGCGTCTTTTCCCTGTATCTGGATTTCAAATGGAGGCCTTCGGGTGGGAATGGAGGTATTTAATGTGAAGAATGCCAGGAACAGTGAGCACGCCGCCGCACTACGGAGACGGATATTTCAACCAACAGGCCCCGGGGAAACGAGCACGTTCACTCACACAGCAAAGAAG
Organism: Lepisosteus platostomus; assembly: GCF_059453375.1. NCBI lineage: Eukaryota > Metazoa > Chordata > Actinopteri > Semionotiformes > Lepisosteidae > Lepisosteus > Lepisosteus platostomus. The sequence goes on along the minus strand of NC_142633.1, from coordinate 17,366,930 downwards.
GAAGAGGCGTGAGCTGGAAACAAGGAGAAAGAAACCGAACCCAGCGCTCGATAGCGTGAGAGTTTGGCAAAATCAGGAGAGAGGAGCAGCTGCTCGGAAACCCCGAAGACCAGGGAGAGCTCTCTCCCAAGCCCCGTCGTGAAGACCAACGACAGGCCCCGCTGGTCCAGCGATTCCAGCAACGAGCTTCTTCTGGGGCTGCGGAGCCCCGAGCCCCCCGGACAGGCGACCGAGACTGAGCGGACCGAGTGGGCGGCGGGAGAGGCCGAGTCACCAGCGGACGGGGAGGGGGAATGCCAACTCACCGCAGGGGCCATCGTGCTCCTTCCTGATGTTCTTCTGCAGGCGGCAGGCGTGCTGGTTCAGCTGGCACTCGCTGGGGTAGTCCTGCCCGTCACTGCCACACACCCGGTGCAGGGGCTCCTGCTCGCAGGACAGCGGGCACATGCACTTGGCGGACTGGCCGTCGGAGGACTGGACGCAGGTGCTGCCATAGCTGCAGGTCACTTCGCTGCAGGGGTCCTTGGCTGAGGAGGGGGCAGAGGGTCAGTGCCAACGGCCGGTCCCTGACAGGCCCCACATCAGCGACCTCTGCCGCCGCTGGACCTGCAGTTCACCCTACGGCCTGCAGAGCTCCTGCTCCAGCCTGACGTGTGGAGGCATGATGTATGTGGCGGACAGCATTGCTCATCCTCCACCCTAGCTGCAACCCTGCAGGAACAAATATCTTTCCACGCCTGAACAGTCGCCCATCACCTCTGTGCAAATACACTGCAGACACGGAGGAAGGAGCTGCCTTCTAGGTGTGACGGCGTGTCAGGGTTGTCCTCCTCTGACTGGGAATGTCAGACAACTAGAGAGGGTGTCATCTGCACAAGGCTTTCGTCTGGCACACGACTAACAGGTTAACAAGCCCTTCATTTCCTGCGCCGCTGCCATCATCGCGTCACATCATGAAACGCCATGAAACTCTTTCGACAGAGCCTGGCTTGTTCTCCCCTTCAGCTGAGACGCCTCTCTACGCTGGCCTGATTGACGCTTACAGTGCGCCATGCGCAGTCCACACTCCTGTAGGGTAATGTTTATCAAACACGTATAGCCGAGGAGAGGCGATGAGGCGAGGCGAACAGGGGAGCTGTACATGTGAGGGGATTTATAGGTACCGTGAAATTAGATGTGCAAGTTGTAGCACTTTCCCCATCCATGCAAGCACTGTGTACCAGGAAAGAAAGAGAGCTATTTACACTGTAATTGTATACAGAATTATCTTCATACTGGAACCCATTAAATTCAAGTCGGGCATTTTTTTATTGCGGAAAATTTTGCAAAAAATCAACAAGGAGATTGGATTTGAATGCTAAGAGGACAGCCCATTTAGCGGATATTTCCATGCACGGTGTTAGCACAGATAAGCCTCACTTCAGCCACGGATGTGTTAGCAAATTGCTTGTAAGAATGTGACTCGTTTTATAAGCAATAACCACCAGGGACTTTTCCCGGGAGATCTGATGAATCACGAAACTCCTTTTTTCTTTTCTAAAAGCACCCCTGCTTCCTAATCAGACTGCTGCTCCAGTCCAGCAAGTGGCAGGGCTGTCTGCCCGCAAGGATGTGGTCAGAGCTCTGCCAGGTTTAAAATTTTAATGAAGGGGACGCAGGGAGATCACACAGCTCCAGGCAGCAATAGCCGAGCAACAGAGGGGAACAAGGCAGGGGGAGGCGCCGGCTAACTTCTGGCACAGAGAAACAAGAGCCAGTGCCCTGCTGCACTGCAAAACAAAACCTCCTCTTGGCTCTTTTGATAAATGCTGTATGATTTACACTAGATTTATTAATACTTCATGGCAGGGCTGGTTCGGGGCGACTGGTACAGGGCTGGTAGAGGGGGGAGAACCTTGGGATCCACAGCTCAGTGTTGCCCCGGAGTCTCGCTGGAGACCCTGCCCTCCTTTTCAGAGACTCTTATATCAAAGCCTTTTCGTTCTCCTTCTGCTGTCACCTTCTAACGTTCAGCTTCCCTCCTCTAGGAGCGGGCTGGAGGGAGGGGAGGTGAAGCGGACCCCCCGCACTCCCAAGCCCCACTGTCAGGCCCGGAGCAGCTCTCCGCATCTGCCGAGCTATCCAACGAGTGTCAACCCTGCCCCCAGCCTTGCTGATTGCAGGACACTTCCCAGTGAAGCCCCTGTAACCCCCAGCCCATCTGGCAGTCCCGAGCACAGTGGGAAAACGGGAGAGCGAGAATGGAAGCCAGCTCCGTATGACACTGCCCGATGCTGTAGCTGCACCGTGCCAGTCACAGGACCAGCGGCCCACAGCAGGTGTGCTTGAAGGTGTTCCCTGCTAAATTGCCAAATTGAGCAAATGTCCTTCGGTATGGAAAAAGCCAGGGAAAGGCTGTCTGTCGCGCACCTCTATCGGTGGAAGAAAGGGAAAGGGTGTGCAGAGACCGGCACACCCGGGACGTGCTTTAAGATTAAACTGGATTAAAACCGCTGCAATTACAAAAACATGAAATGTGGCTTTTGAGAAACCAGGCCATTATCTCTCACCCTTCTCTCCCAGCCCCCCACAGCAAAGAGCTGAGAGCCACAGTCTCTCATGCAGATCCGTTCTTATTGCAAAGCAGCAACACAACGTTAAAAAGCTCTCGTCTGCAAAGGCAGAAGAAACTAGAGGGTGATTCGTCAAATTCCCAGACAGTTCTTCTGCTTGTCTGTTTTGTCCCCTTCTCTTCTCTAACATCTGACGTTAAACTGCACAACACGATGCCGATTCAATTTTACGCCAGGATTCAATAAGCATCCACACTGCACAAACACAAGGCTACACAAACAGAGAGAAACTAGAAAAAATAATGAAGGAATAGAAGCACTTGGAGCTCTGCAGCACTGAGAACTGTCATTCTCTCTCTCTGCACATTTCTCACTTGTCCCCCGAGCTGAGACGTGGTCTTGTTTAAGGAGCAGGTCGGCACTGAGGAGCCCTGCCGGCCTCGATGATTCCTCTTTCTGGGACGGAGCGCAGTGGCATCTGGGGAACTGGCGGGGCTGGGGGTGAGACTCAGATGATTGGCCAGAGGTCCAGCTGGGATGTCCCTGCAACTCCTTGGCAACAGCGCAGGCAGGTAGAGCGGCAGGCTTGGAGCAGGCCTGTGAGAGGGATGGAGCTGCAGGGCAAGGGGGGATGGCATTTCCAGAAAGTGGGACCATCGGGGCAGAGATTCAAAATATTCATATAATATTAATTTCGTCCCCAACTAGGGCGGCGATCTGTGAGAAAACGAACAGGCACATACATCAGTCTCAGCTGTGTGAATCTCCTCTTCTCTTTTCCAAGCTGTCCCAGTTTCCTAGCAGTGCCCTGATTGCTGTCAATCCTAGCCACTGCCCTGATTCACACAGGAGCCTCTCCAATCTCAGCTCCTAGAGTTAGCATCCTGAACACGTCTCTGCAAAAACACTTGTGTTTCGTCCCTGAGAGCACAATGCTTTTCTCTTGTCCAACAGGCTGCAAAAGAAAGAGGTAACATTTGACTTAAGAACTCGACTTCTTTCAATACTGCAGGCAATTTCAGCCCACTTTTCCTCGTTAGGTTTATGTCATTTTTGTGCAGCGTCAGGTCAACGGAATTTATAATAGGCGCACAATGAACAGAAGAAAATACTTCTGTCTGGTCGCAGTAAGAAAAGCACCATTGTCTCTCCCACGCTGCTGTTTACAATGTACTGCCCTTTGTGTGTGCGCGCATCGGCTTGAAGCCGAGAAAACATTATGCAAGGAAATCTGAAAAGTTGAAAAGTAGAGTTCCTGAGCAGTATTAGGCTTAGCCAGCAAAACATCTTCTTTCTTTAAACGAGCGGTAATCTCTGCTTATCTCTCTCAAGCAAGATGTCTGGCCCCGGTCCCCGCTAGGTAACAGCAGACAGGGTTTGTTTAACAAGTATCACTTCTCGGAGTGGAGGGAGCACAGGAGCGAAGGGCCAGACAGCATTCAAAACCTCTTCTTATCGTTTCTGTCATGTGAGCGGCTTCCTTCGAGCCAGAAGACTCCGCCGCTGTGGAAAGCACCAACAACGGGGGCAGGTGGAAAGCAGCCTCACAGATTCGCGCACGTCTTTACTCTTCAGCTGTGCGAGCAATCTCCCGCAGCCCGAAAGGAACTGGACTGGGCAGCAGCCAACAGCAAACGCCATCAAGAAAAACAAATGAATCTGCTGCCACCGAGCCTCTGTACACTCATAACCCCAGTGATCCCAGTGAGCTCGTCATCTTCCCGTTTTCCAAAACACAGCAACCAAGGCAAGAGGGAATGTGAGAGGAAAATGAAAAGTTGCCAAGAAAAAGCACCTCTGGCACGACGGGGAGGAGCGAGTGAAGCACAGGATGTTTTGATCCTTTGGTAAATGAGCCCTTTTCAAACAGCAGAGCAGAAGTGCTTTTCCACGGCCGACCCATGGGAACGGCGGGCGGGAATCGCTGCCAGTGTGTCCATCGGAAAGCAGCGGAAGACTCTACCCGAAGCCAGCGCCACGTCCAGCCGGTGCCAAGCCAGGTCAGAGGTCAGAGGTCACCTGAGGTCACACGCCGGCACGTGGGAAGTGTGCTGGAAAGACCCGGGTGCTCCACAGACAGGTGGGCAGGGAAACAGGGAAACGAGGATCTGTACATTCTTGGCGCAGGCCGGCTGTGTTTGCGCAATGCCCTGTCGGACGGAACCATCATGACCAGCGACCAGCGAGCAAGAGTGTGCGCCCATCTTCGTCCTCTCCTGGCTCCGGCCTGGAGATCGCAGGCGGCAGGCGAGCTTTCTCACCGGCGTGCGTGTGAGCGCAGGGGACGGCCCCACCTGAAGGGGGAGACACGTCCCTCGATAGCGCTGGAGAAGAGGAGCGGGCTTAGTGGGTGGGGAAATGAAATCCAAAACCGTACTGCGATTAGAGACCTGAAGGAAAGAGACATCTCATTGCTCACGTTCGATTGAGCACCAGCTGCAGCAAATCTGTTTGCATTACAAACCTGGCAGAAGCCCTGAAAAACAAACTTCTTTCTAACAGGTATTCGATATCTGCTTTCATCGCAGTGCTGAGGCATCACCTCATCGAGTTTTTCACGCCTCGGTGCTGGAGCTGTACCCCCGGGGGGGCAACGAGCGCGCTCACAGGCCGGGGACGCCCGGCTGACGATCAATTCTGCCTCCCGCGGCAGATTGAGGAGCTGCCCTCGGAGTGTCCGCCGTTCCGCACGGCTGGGGCGCGGGATCAGCTCTGAAAGGCGCTCGATGCCACCGGAGACCATGTTTACTGGTCTCGGAGCTCGATCTGATGAAAAGAGCCTCCGGCCCCCCGATCCCTCCCAGGCAGACCAATTCCCAGGGCTCCTCTACGCCACGCTAGCTTCTCGATTTTCAATCTCGATGTAATAACTGTGTAGATTAGCTGTTTTAACGATTGTAGAAGACAGTGATGCACTGCATAGCACAGCAAGCAAAAGGGCTTGCTGCAATCCGAAACGGACCCTCCAACTCAAAGATCTCTCGGACAGCTCCATCCCTCACTCCGTAACAGCCAGTAAAGGACTCCCCGCCTTAACCCTTCAGCTCAAGCATGAAGTGAGTCTATTTCAGGACAGCCAGCGCCACAAACACCAAGTGAAATGAAGCAGTTTGTGAGCAGTTCGGTCATTTCAAAGACCTCCACTGCTTGCAGCATAAAGACCTGCATCTGTCCCCCTGTCCTGCGAGATTCTGAGTTCCTGACTAGGTGGGGGTGAACTGCTGCCAGTGGGCGGCAGATATTTGGGCCCTGGCGGCTCTGAGCGCGTGACACTCCGCAAACACACACACACAGATCCCAGACCCCCGTTCCAGGTCCAGTCATTAGGTCTCCTCCGCAGCCTCGGCAGCTGCGCTGCTCCACCGCATAACTGCAGCTCTTCTGCCGCGCGCGGGCAGCCCTGCGGCGTGGCTGATCCGACACGCGCCCACTGTGCGAATTGAAAAAAAACCCACACGCGCACACAGGAAAACAACAGTCCTGGGCCCTGTGACTCACGCAGGGAGGGCCTGCATTCGCTTGCACTGTGAAGTGCTGGGAAGAGTAGGGAAGAGATGGTACTGGGGTACCGCACCGCAGGGCGCAGGCAGCAGTGGGGGTGTGGTGTATTTGGCGACGCTCCACCTACCGCAGGACCCCTTGCGCACCACCTTGAGCCTCCTCTGCGTGGCGCACTGGGCCTTCTCCAGCTCGCACTCGTTGGAGTAGGTGGAAGAGTCGGAGCCGCAGACCGGCGCCACCACGGGCGGGCAGGTCTTCTTGCACACACACTCCCCCTTGGAGGGGTCCGCGGGGTCCCTCTCGCACACCGCCCCGAATCCGCACAGCATCCCTCTGCACCCTGCAGGAAGAGGAGACAGAAGACACTCAGGACCCAGCCTTCGCAAGCGCTTCGGTCTCGGCGAGTTGGGACGCCCTCCCCCGTTTCTCCGCGCCTGCCTGGGGGGGCGTCTCCCCGCCCGACCCCCCCCTACCCCCGCTCACCGCCTGCGTCTGCTGTGAGGACACCCCACCGCACTGCAGGACACCGTATCCCACAGCTAGAGGAGCAGCCGGCTCCAGTGGACATTTCCATTCAGTGCAACAGGAGACACTTCCCTGCACGGAATATCGTGTGAAGTGTGAAGCCAACACAGTGATCGCGAGCTTGAATCGATCGTGGGATCCCTATAGAATTCAGGTGCTAGCACTGTCCCCTCCAGGCTCAGGAAGACCTCATGCTACAGTACAGTAGTTCTGCTTCTGGGCTCTGGGAAGCAGCGCAGGATGGGCCGGATGCCATCATCAGGTGAATTCAGCTGCGCCTTCCTGAGCCTGCCCACCCGGACGAGCCCTGCAGCGTGTGCCCGGCCAAGAGCAGAGTGAGGGGCGAGTCAGCGCAGTGAAGTCACGGCGAGGGTAAAGCAAGGAGGAGCTGGGGGGGGGGCTGTGGGAATCCTGGGTAAAACACACACACAGCGCAGGCAGGGCCAGCGCCCCGGACCCTGCAGAGCTCCTGCGCAGACCTCCAGGGCCCGACTCCCCCCAGCGGCTGGGAGAGGCAGACTCCGGCAACCCCCCGAGCTGACAGCCCCCCGCTACGAGTCTTCCCACTGCCATCCCAAAGAATACCAGGCTGTCCGTCTCAGCCTAGTCCCTCCCCTCGAGGCAGGACGGCCTCTGCTCTGAAAAGGAGGGACGGAGGTAGGAGCCAGGGTGAAACAAAGACAGGCAGACAGGAAGAGCGCAACAGCAGCTATATCGAGAGCCGCAGGAGAGCGCATTACTGAGGGGGAAGGTTATGTGAGCAGGTGCTCCGTGCTCTGCAGGCACACATCCTCCCTGGTCCCGTCTCCTCTTGGAGAGCACGAGCGGCCTGAGCACTGCCTACGCGTGCCCTTCCCGAAAACCCCAGGGCCGGCATCGCAGCTCCGCGGGCCTCCGCCAACGACCTCTGCAGACGCCAAGGCAACGTCCTTCCTCTTAACCGAGCTCCTGCCCCGTGTCGAAAAGAAGAAGACATCGCAGTACAGGTTCATAAGAGCAGCTCCAGACCGAAGGAGGCCCTTCAGCCAGTTAGCCTGTTTGGCAGTTCAGTAGTCAGCTGGCTCTTGTTTGTGCTGGAAGAAGCCCAGAGTTCCCACTTCTGGTTCCTGTTCTCTTCTGATTGTGAAGACGCCCACAGGGCGAGCTTTGTCAGAGCCCCAGGGGATTGTGAGTACCTGTAGCAGGTAAGGGTGAGAGGAGAGGAAAGATCCGCAGGGCAGAGCAGAGAGCAAGATCAGTTCTGCCACCTTAACCAGCGGGAGAGAAGACACAGAGAACAGCGGAGAGCCCGCAGGGCCCCGCGAGGCTGATTAGAACACCTGAGCATCGAGGTTCAGCTCGACAGTAACAGCGTTAATGGTGACAGCGAGCTCCCCTGTCCCAGGCTGTCTTTGCACACAGCAAGGGGAGCTGACTGGGACTGCTTTCAGCCTGCAGAAGCTCCTCCACCACCCACGGAGAAGCAGTGAGTCTGCCCGACAGAACCGCGACTTCCTGACTCCAGGACATGGCTGTCCTGGTGCACTCTCAGGATTATTCATGATAATTCGTAGACGGCACAAGCACATTCACCCAAGACTTTTTGCGGAACTAAACGGTTATTATAGAAAATACAGGCTTATATTAAATCAAGAAATTAATTAGAGGATTAAACCCAAAGGTGTAAAAACTACAGGTGCAATATTAGTACAGGGTAAAAAATAACTGAATGCTGCATTTCAGAAAAGCTCATTTGTACAGTTAATGACAGATCTTAATAACCCGAATCAGCTCATTACTGGTTTAATAGGACCAATTTCACAGCTTCTTCCAGCTGCTCAGTGGCTGGATCTCTAAGGAGACCCCAAATGTGGAACACACCGGCCCTCAGGGGCCGAGGTTGGACGGCCCTGGTTTGAGGGCTCCTGAAACTGCATTCAAAGAAATCAGAAAGGGCGAAGATGACAAGGAAGTTCAAGAATCCCTCACTCCAAAGGGGAACAGAAAAAGGTCACTCACAAGGGGCAAATCCAGATGTTTTGATGTTGCCATAAGCTCCACAGCTGTTGAACACTAAAATGATAAAATAGGATTCACAGTCAGAAGCTTTTTTAATGACTCCAAATGAATAAACTGAATGGTATCCTGTAACCCTGCTGGCTGACGACTGCTTCCGAAGCAGATGGGCTTCCTCCGTGCCCGGAAAAGGAGCCGGAGGGGAGATCTCAGATTCAACATTTGGACTGTGTGCTGAGCGAACCGAAGCAGATCGCCCTGGCAAGGCCCGGCTCTGACCAGGGCCTCTGAGGGCCGGACGCCGGGCCCCTGCCCTCCCTGGCGCGCCGCGGCCCGAACCGCTGCGCTCTCGGCCGGATCAGTGCCATCGGAACAACAGCGGCTGGCTGTGACGACTGGATTGCGGGGTCGTCGTGGAAACGGTCATGGAAGCTAGTTCAGCAAAATGGGGGGCAGGGGGGTTTAAGGAAAACAAACAGAAACAAACAGCACACACCCCCTGTCTGCACCCCAACAAGCACACAGCCCCTGTCTGCACCCCAACAAGCACACAGCCCCTGTCTGCACCCCAACAAGCACACAGCCCCTGTTCTGCACCCCAACAAGCACACACATCCTGTCTGCACCCCAACAAGCACACACCCCCTGTCTGCACCCCAACAAGCACACAGCCCATGTGAGGACCCCAACAAGCACACAGCCCATGTGAGGACCCCAACAAGCACACAGCCCCTGTGAGGACCCCAACAAGCACACAGCCCCTGTGCTCAGGCTCAGGTCAGAACCAGAACCTCATCTGTCTGCCAGCATCAAACAAACTATCCAGCCCAGCAAGGCCACAGCAGAGCTCTGAGTACCAGCACAGAGAGGCCTTCAAGGACAGGCAGGGCAGTTCTGCAGCAGGGAGGGGGGCAGCGCCCCCAGCACGGCCTCTTCTGGTCTGACCGCACTCATGCCGAGCAATTTCACCGGCACAGGCACAGGCAGCTCCTCTACAGGTACTGCTGCACACCCACTGGTGCTCCAGGCACGCAGCTGACAAGCTCTCGGGAGCCAGAGGAGACGCCCACCACACTTCCCAAAGGGCGAAGGAAGCAGCAAAGAGGATCAGCGGAGCTCCTGGGGATCCAGGCGCACTCATGCACAGGCCCACACAAACACTACAGCCATGCAACAGCGGCCAGCTGCTGGGCCCCCCGCGGACTCTCCGGGAGGAGCCCCCTTCCCTCCCATCTCCCTGCGTAAACGGCAGCACCAATCCCAGCGCCTCAGTCTCCTCACTGAACTGGGAAATGGCTCTTCCCCAGCTCAACGGGGATTGAAATTTACTGCCAGAGGATCTCAGTGAAACAGTCCCAAGCCTCCCTTAAAAAAAAAAACATAAATAAAATGAAAACTAATAAAACACAACAAGTGCAGAGCCCTGCCTGCGCGGAGACAGCGGCAGTGCCCCTGAAGCTCAGAGGGGAACAGGAGTCTGGCACAGTCCTCTCTTTCCAAAGATGCAAGCAGGTACTCTACCAGCAAACAATTAAGCCCTTGTGGAAATCAAACCCTTTAACGGAAGGAGATAAGGTGTCGTCTTCTCGTCTCTCACACCCACCTCCTACTTTCCTACATAACCGGCGTGTCTGTTTGGTCCAGGGAGGCTGTATTAATAATTCAGAGATATTAGAAGCCCCGATTCTGTCACCTTTCATCTCCAACACAAAAGAAAGCAGGCGAGTTCCAAACAGATTACAACTTCCTGAAATATACATGAATAAACCAGCATCGCCTTTGGCAGGCGCACCGCGGGATTAAATTATTCACACAGTCGAGGGCCAGCGTCACAGTGAAGTGCTCTCACTCTCTCTGCCTCCATCTCCACCATCCTGCTTTCGGTTCACTCTTCCTCCTCCCTGTGACGAAGCTGTGTGGCTCCCCAGGAAAGTGCTACTATCTCCAGCGCTGCAGGCAGGGAAGACAGTGATGGGGGCTCGCTCCTGACGATGTCTGCCCTGAGCCCCAGTTTCTCTGGGTGGCTCTGTGCCCCAGCAGATCCAACTGGAGTGCAGCAGAACTCAGGCCAGCTCTCTCCAGCAAACCCTAACAGAACCCAGCAGAGCCCAGCGGAGCCCCCAGCACAGACGGGCTGCAACACAGACGCAAGCTCGGATGGCAGCCCGAGTAAAGCCTATGTGATCTCACAGAAAGCAGGCGTGGTCAATACAAAAGCAGATCAATAACCACAATTCACTCTATATTCTCTCTCACGGCCCGTCCAGAAAAAAAGAAAGCAACTGAATCAATAATAAACTTGTTTTTAAACTCAAGTGCCAGTCACAGTACAATACGGCCCTTTAAGCCCTTCGGTATTTTGACAAGTGCTAGCTCATTTAAGCTGCTGTCACACTGTACTTCTTTCTGGCTGTTTAATAACTCTCTCTGAGGAAAACAGAGCATTTAATTTTAACTCGCAACGTGCTTTTTTCCCTATCAGTCATGCTTCGCTTCCCTCCCACAGACACACACACATCTGGGAACTCGGAGAAACAAAGGACGCGGTGCCAGTTCTGCAAGCACACACTGCTGCGCGCTGTGTAGGATACGGCGCAGAAACCGATCACCGAACTCGCTGTGTGCCGCGTGAATCAAGTGGCATCCGCGGGCTCGCTGCTCGTGAATTTCTCTTTAGTCACCTCACACCCCTGGTAGATTGTGCACATGCAGGAAATGACGTGCTGCAGCCAACAGGAAGATTCAATAACCACGGCCCTGCTGCTGAGCCCCTGACCCTCTCTAATTTCTCCCCTTTCTTCTTCTTTAAACATCCTTGGCTTTGCATTGTAAAAAAAAGCTTCAGGTTTCTGATCGTTTCCTCTTTCAGGCAGTTTCTGTCAAGAAACACAGCTAATTGGGGCTCCTTTCATCCGATTTCCACGCTAATTTTAAAGGGCCGTATGATGTGTGCGTTGAAACATTTTACAGCCAAGAGAGAGGACCTGTTTAATGAATCATTAATCCGTTTTTTCTGTCCCTGTCTTTTCACGTTTAAGTCTAAAAATAACAATTTTGCCGTTCAAATCCAATTCCGCTGCAGGAGTGGCCTAGAAATTTTCAACGGCAGTTTTAGCCCAGCAAATCCAGCCTTGATTACTCCTTGAGATATTCATGTTATTGATGCTTTCTTTCTAGTCTTTTTGTACAGGAATCCCCCCGAGACACTCAATTCACACCCCCTTATTTTCTTTACATTTCCGCAGAAGTGAAGGAGAAGATGAGACGCTGCAGAGCCGAGTGACTGCTGGAGGTGTCATTGAGGAGACGACGTCATTACGAGGTGAGGGCTGCTGTCAGCCGACTGCACCGGCGAGGCACTTTGACCCCGGACACTCCGGGTCAGGAGCCGGGTCCGAGGCCACGAGACAGAAAGGGATCGGTTTCCTCGTGAGAGATTAGATTATTTTAGCACTTGAAAAGAAAGCTCAAGCCGCACTTAAGTTTATCCTGCAGGTCTACTTCTGAAGCAGTAATTGCGGAACAGATGTAGCTCAGTCCTCTCCGCTCCCCAGCAGCTCCTCAGCGCAGTGAACAGATGGAGCTCTCTCCTGCCACTCCTCTACAGCAGCACTTTACCACCAGGTCGGCCGGCTCGGGCACGGCCTGGCGGCCCAGCTTCCCGGAAACCCCAGGTCTTGTACCCGTGGAGCCGAGGGAACGCGCTGCTCTCTCCCAGGTCCGTTCTGCAGGCCTGGCCACATTAATTGCCTGCTATGCAGATTATGGAAATGAAACATCAGTGTCTAATTAAGCAAATGCATTACAATAAGTGACCGATGAGGAATAATTCCATTATAATAACCACCATGAAAGAATGAATTAATTAGAGCCTCCAAATAGCTTGAAAGAGCCCCTTCAGCTCTGCAGGGCAATGCACCAATTTCAATTTCAGGGGCCGAACAATAGGGGAAAAAAAACCTCATTAAAACAATGTTGAATCTTTAATGTCAACAGCGTATTGTGATGGAATAAAGGTTTTCTCCCCATAAGAAAAACCTCCCCGCCACACTACAGGACGCTGAAGGGTACTGATGCCACAGGAACGCCTGAGGAATTTCTACTCAGGCTGCCTGCAAGCAGAGCAAGCAATTTATCTAAAACGCCAGACTCCACGGGCTCGTGGCATAAACGGTACCATTGCTGTTGTGCATGTTTTAAAAACTCTCCGTCTTATTTATTGCCCAACGTGGCCAGAATGATAGAGGGCGAGTCTGCTGCAATTATCTCCAGGAGGGCCACTTGCTCTGCCTCCCCTCATCCTCGGCCCAGCCCCGGCTCGTGGATAACACAGATACCAGGGGGCATTAATATTTCATGCTCGCGTTTCACTAAGCAGGTGCTTCTTCCAAACCCGATCCTCCGGGAGGGCCGCGCACCAGCCCGTGGGCACGGGAGCGCGTCTGGAAGGCACTAAAGGGTTATCCCAGGAAGCAAAGGTCACCATGAATTGTGCATGAGGCTTGGGCAGAGGTTGCCATGGAGACGAACGAGACTCACTCCAGCACAGACCCTCAAACGAGCGCGTTAACTCTTCACAAGGCTGACGGGCGCGATATAAATATTCAGTAGGGCGCTCGCTGTTTAATTAATTTATTTATGTAAAAGGAGGGTGTTTTTATAAGGCTTGCTAATGTGTGACGTGCTTGAAAAACTGTCAGGCAGCAACCCGCCTGGCTGGAGAGCAGCTACAGAGGCGCTGTGTGTTTCCGAGGCATAAAACAGGCAACTAAAAGGAGAAAAAAAAGCCTTTTTCTCTGGTGCCATCTGTCACAACAGTCACGACCCAAACACCCGGCGCTTCTCGTCTGCGAGGCTCGCAGGAAGGCCTGCCGGCTGAGGGGACGCACTCGCAGCCTGCTGTTCCGGATCCGGAGGCCCCTGTGGACCGGCGGGTTCCCCCCCAGGCCCAGCACATCTGCCTGCTGCTCCAGCGCCACCGGACTCAAACGCTCAGGTGAGTCCTGCGCACTCTCAGTGCCTCCCAGCACACACACGCCCCCCCCCACTCCCGCCACCCTCCCATCACTGACGGCTGGCCCGGGGGCAGGGGGTCACTGCCGCTCAAGCAGACCCCTCGTCCCGGCCGCCAGTCCTACAGCGCAGCGAGGAGCCCAGAGGAAAGAGAGGCTGACAGGCAGGCCGGTGAGACCCTGAGTCTGCACAGGATTCTGGGACCGGCAAGCTCCAGCTGAGGGCTGCCGTTCGCACTTCGAGATGGCTCTCAGAAAAGGAGACACCTGGACAGCATTTTATTAGAGCTGAATCCTTTCCTTGAAGATGCTGAAGAGCCGCTCTGCACTGCACAGGTTTATTTCTAAATCTAGCACTACACTGCCTCTCGTGCACACAGGCAGACACAGGCAGCCCAACGTGACCTCTGCCCATTGCCCAGCTGCACATCACACAGCAGCTGGTCACTAATTACCATTCAGCATTCCGACCGTCATCTGTTACTGATAACAATCATTACCAATAGGATACTGGGAGAAGTTTCCAAGGCGATTAGTGTTTGTCCGTTATGTAGGATCACATCAACATATGTCTTCTTCCTCATCTGTTTAATGAAAGGCTTAGGCAACAAACCTAATTAAAAAATACCAATAAAAATGATATTACTTTTCCTTACTCAAACAACAACACTGCTAAAGCCAGTTCTTCCTGTGCAACATTTGCTTATGAAATCTGGCTACTGAATGCAACCACATCTGAGTAACAAATTGCACCTCGTCTCTGTTCCTGCAAATAATATGAGGGTGGTTTTACGAATGAATTTGAAAAGAAAGCTCATACCATGTTGACATCTATCCCAACACTTTATTCCTCACTCGGTTATTTATTTCAAATCTAGGACAGTCAGTGTTTGCAGATTGCTCTGACTAGAGTGGACTTTAATAATTCATGCGTATAGAACACAGATCCCCAGACTTGTGTGCTACATCTATATACCGTGTATACATACCCCACCTCATAAGAAGATTCACAACAAGATGAACTTGCTCATATTTAGTCTAAACCCCGTCTCAAAAAGGAAGCTGGAAAGAGAAACTCAATTAATTATAAAGTTGCTCTGGCCTGCATTATTATAAAAGGCACTCGCGCCTGCTGACAGAGAGTACACAGCCCGATTTTTTTTCCATTCAAACGCCACTCGATTTAATTCACAGAGTGCTGAAAAAAGATTTCAAGAACCTGGTTTTGTCACCTGTTCAAGGTTTTCCTCTTTTGCAGTTCTGACCCCAGAGAACCGAGCATGTGATGCTGCACGTGGAGTCACATCACCTAGGAGTCTTCCCACCTGCAGGAGCTGAGAAAACCATCTGGAGTGCAGAGCCCCTGAGTAAGAAGGGGGACCCAGGGAAAGGTCTGCAGACGAGAGGGGCCATGTGGCCCATCTGTCCACTCGTTTAGATTCACATCTCAGATTTCACCCAGCTGGTTCTTAAAGTGGCCCAGGCTGGGAAGCAGGTTGCAGACACCCACTGCTCTTTGAGTAAAGAAGTGTTTCTCTGTGCTGAATGTATTCCTTTTAATTTGTCAGTTATCCTAATCACTACTGAGTGTGAAAAAGTCCCCTAGAACAGGGGTACTTAACCTGGGGCGCCCCCAGGCCCTGTGGGTGAAAGATGCTCTTTCTGGGGGTGCCAGATTAGTTTAAGAAGGTCAATCACTGAAAAAAGTGTAGAAGGAAATTGCTTTTGAACAAAGGTGCGAGGGCTTATTTTGATAGGATTCACTGCAGAATGACCCCAACACTCTCACAGATTAAAAAGAAAAAAACGTGAGCACAATTAACAACTCTCTGATCACCTAATAAATCCAGCTGCATCATTATATGACTCCAAAGTCAAGGAACCTGAAATGAATTTCTGTGGAGAACACAGCTGCGCAGAGGCCCGTTCTGGTGCTTGAGGGTTTATTTTTTTGAGTCCATTAACATAGAATTTTGCCAACCCTTGAATTTCAATCACACACGTTCATGAAATATTGCCCCACTCCTGTCTCATCATCTATAGGGCTTTTCACAGCCCTGCACTGCTTTGCTGCCTGACCCCAGGGATTAATAGAATCTCTGACAACGAGGCTGTGCAAATTTACTGCTCAAGCTGGCAAAAATCAATTCCTGTCCCTGTCTCCCAGTCTGCACACACAGAAGAGAGGGCGCCGCTGGGGCAGGCCGAGAGGCCCCCATTTCAGAGGGGCAGAGGGCATCACCCAGTGTTGTGTCTGTGTCTGCGAGCGTGTCAGTTTGTGTTGTGTGTCCTTGCGTGTGTACGTGATGTGTGTGCGAGTCAGTACTTTTTGTGTGTCTGTGTATACCTCACTTTGTGCTGTGTGCCCGCGTACTAGATGGTGTTGTGTGTGCGTGTCAGCTGGCATTGTGTGTGCGTGTCTGCTAGTGTTGTTGTGTATGTGTCAGCCAGTGTTGTGTGTGTGTCAGCCGGTGTGTGCGTGTGTCAGCTGGTGTTGTACATGTATCAGACGGTGTTGTGTGTGTGTCAGCTGGTGTTGTGCGTGTGTAAGATAGTGTTGTGTGTGTGTCAGCTGGTGTTGTGCGTGTGTAAACTGGTGTTGTGCGTGTATCAGATGGTGTTGTGTGTGTGTCAGCTGGTGTTGTGTGTGTGTAAGATGGTGTTGTGTGTATGTCAGCTGGTGTTGTGTGTACTGTATGTGTCAGCTAGTGTTGTGCATGTGTCAGCTGGTGTGTGTCTGCACAGTGTATGAGGGATAGCTCAGTTCAGTTCCCCCTTAACGCTCACGGCTAACACTGACCCTGAGCCCCAGCAGCTCTGGAGCTCAGGGACACGGACAGGGGACGAAGAGTGAGGATGGAGCAGTAGAACTGGCTGAGAGGCAGCGTGTCTATAAAATATCCTCCCCTCCTTCAGCTTCAGCTGACCTCCTCTC
Source organism: Lepisosteus platostomus (assembly GCF_059453375.1). Lineage (NCBI taxonomy): Eukaryota > Metazoa > Chordata > Actinopteri > Semionotiformes > Lepisosteidae > Lepisosteus > Lepisosteus platostomus. The sequence goes on along the minus strand of NC_142633.1, from coordinate 17,350,410 downwards.
AAACCACAGCAACGTTCAGATCTGTTCTCCCTCATCCCCACACCCTGTCTTCCCTCCCGCCTCCCATCTCCCACACTGGCTCCTGGTCCTGGGTCCTTATTTCGACCATCCGGGTCCAGAGTTCTGGTCCATCAAGAGAGAGCCCCACAGGCTTCAATCAAGGGCACCAGCTCCACGATTCCTGCACACATGAAAAGAGCCCAGGTGGGGCCAGGCTCCCCCCGGCCCGTCACAGCGCCGGTCTGAGGAGGCAGGAGGCAGAGGGGCAGCTCTGCGTCTCCAGCAGCTCGTGTGGCTGAGCAAGCCGGCGGCGTCCACCGCCTGCCCTGAGCAGGACTCCCTACCTCCCGCGCCTCGCTCCCTCCAGCTCTCTGCCTTTCCCGACGCTCCGGCGCCTCTTCATCCTGCTCCTGCACTCGCTTTCATTATGCAAATCAGACAGATGCCAGGTTCTCGTGAGGCTGAGGAAGTGTCTGCATACCAAACAGGTTCTATTTGTTCGGTTTCAATTAGAGAACTCAAGGTATATCATTAACCAGCGTGGAGGAAAAAAAAAAACGCCAGCCCAGCTGGGTCGAGCATCTCTCTCTCTCTCCCTCCGTGTTTCTCTTCGAGTCGGCCCGTGGTCACAGGGCTGCCGGCCGGGCCAGTCTCGTTAAGAAGGAAAGAGGAAAATCGGGTGCGAGCGAGCTGTGAGATCTCTCTGCCTGAGAAAGCTCCTGGAGCCGCCAGCCCCCTGCAGGTGTCTCACAGACGGGCCGAACAGCAGCAAGTGTCAATAAAATTTGGCTGCAAGCCTTCTTGAGCGGCCTAAGCACCTTGTCATAATTGTGTGCAGCAGCGCGGAGCACACATGTCAAACAAGCCATTAAGGGAGCCGGGGAAACAATACAAATTAGATTAGGATGAAGTGGAATCCTTTACAGACAGGTCTGATAGCTGACAGTGCAGCTGGGATAAAATACACCCTCAGCTCTCAGGCAGCTATCGAGCTTATTTATAGGGCGAGATGTAGGTTATTGTCACAGTGAGCCGGCGTTGTGTTTTTTCCCCCCCAAAAGCTCGGTTTTAGTTGCTGGCATTAACGCATTCTCTCAAAAAACAACAACTGCCAATCGTCTCCGGTACGAGCATTTCAAAAAAGACCATGAAAATGAATGCCATGCAGCAAGCGTTAGAGCACAGATTTCTAGCTTTCCCAGGAAATTGCAGGCATACGATACAGACAGATAGACCGAGACCTGCGCCCGAGCCCAGCCCAACTCACGCTACCAGGCCATCGCGTGCAAAATGTCAAGTGGTCAAGCAGTTCGCCTTTGATAACCATTCAACCCTGTTTCATGCCCACACAGGGACCACAGCCGGCACGGAGAGGCCGACTGCACCAGCCTGTGGAGGTCGAGATCAGACAGCACGCAGGCAAGAGACAGACAAGCCTGGCCTTGGGTTATCATGACTTTATGCCTTACGAACAGGCCACACCGACTTCAGATGCGACCCTTTCTAGTCATGGAACAGTGTGTTTTTCAAACACTGGAGCACTGCTGGGCAGAGGGAGCAAGCTGAGCTCAAGCCGCATGCCTTTTGCACGCTGTGCTAACTCTGGTTATCTCTTACACTGGGCTCTGAGTGACAGCTTCAGCTATGATATAAACCAAAGCAGACATGAAGTGCTTCCTTTGGCAAGAAATCATCTTAGCTACAGATGTCTTTAACAGCTCATTTATGCATTCTGGGCTCCCTTTCCTAGCTTTCCACAGATCAATATCAACTGCCCTCACGTCTTCTGAAGAGCTCCGTGTCAGACACACTAATAGTCTTGAGAAGGCAGTGTCAAAACAGACTTGATGGGGTTTTCTCTCCTGCTTTGAGAACTAATTTTATTCACCTGGCTGAATGTGCTGGTTTAGTGTCCAGCGCTCCCAGGAGATCGTGAAGAGGGCTGGTGAAGGAAGAGCTGTGTCTGTGCACTGTGGAGGCTCCTTATAAAAACATACCATGGTACAGCAGGTAAAAGCAGAGTAAAGGACAATGGAAGCATGAGAGAGAGATGCCAGAAATACAAACCATGGAAAAGCAAGATAAATCCCCAAAATTGCATCAGCACAGCCACAGAAAAACAACAAAACTCATAGAAATGCCACAGTGGCAGACCATGAGCAGAGGAGTTTCTATAGCTCATACCCAACACAGCAGTCTCGCAGGAGGCTGTGATGGTGCCCCACTGCTTCAATAAAGCTCTGCCTCATTCGGGGCAGCTCAGTGTATCTGGAGGATAATACTGAGTTATTCAGGAGCCCACCTAAGGGTGATATCTCCTCCTTTTGATATCTCTCTGCCGTATGGTCCCACACGCCCAAAAGATGAAAAAGATTTCGGACTCTTTTGTATGAAATCCATGACATGAAAAGATTTAATTAAGATAGCGCTCTGTAGCAATAATTAATCCTGCTCCTTCTGCGCGCCTGTCTCACTGTCAAAATGCAGAGAGATTGAATTAATTAAGGGAGTGCTGCCCGGGGTGGGTGCGGGAGAAGGGTGGGGGGGGTCTTGGGCAAAATCCTCCCCCTGGACAGACAGGCATGGTGCTGACCTGCGCCGGGGACAGACGTGCCGCAAGACGATGTGGCCATCTAAACTGCTTTTCAATTCTGATGCAAACTGCAGTCTCAGGTACAGAGAAGCCCCCGAGAGAACAGTGCCAAATAACTAACGTAAATTGATGTCAGAGGTTAAATTGGAGTGAATCAAATTACTTTTGCTCTTCCCGTAATTTCTGTTTTCCCTGTGGAGCATGAGGATATGTGAGGCCTGTGCTACAGTCACTGATGCTGGGGTCCTTGGGTCTCTGGCTCTGAGCTCTGAGAATACAGACAGGTCAAACAAAATGACACCAAATGGGTACTAGAACCCGCTTTTAACAGAATGAGGGCTTTCAATTCCTTGATTATTCCAGAACAAATATGAAACCTATTCCCTGTATATCTGATCTTGGCTTACAAATCCAGGTTTGCCTCTGCTGTAAGAACATGATGGAACTGAAGAGGGACCTAACCGCAACCCCTGAAGAACACCTGACTTCAGCAGCTGGACAGGCGTCTCTCAGAGGAGACTTTGACCCACATTAGCCTGGGCTGGGAGGACGTGACAACACTGGGTAGGACAAACACTAAGCCGTAAATATCAGCATCCTGTATCCTTGATTAGTTAGTTCACTAGAAAGGTGCAGATTTTGGTGTTCAAGACTTCGATAACAGAGATTGCTAACAACCACAGTTTTGTTAACAATAAATTCTATGGTAAGTACATACTTGAATGACCTTGTTTCCTTGATTTAAGGAGCCTATACCTACATTTGCAATTGTATATAGCATGCTGTGGGCAGTCCTTTTCTCATGAATGTACACATTTCACAATGCCCCCTGAAATAAACTCCAGTATTACGGAGTAAATACACAAAAGCTATTTTTAATGCTTAAAATCCTGACTTCATTTTAGCTTTCAATCAATAATCTAAGAGATTTTTTTCCTTAAAGTTGTAAAATCTGGCAGTTTTCTATCTTAAGATAAGGGGCTAATTTTGAACAACAGCTATTATATTCTAACATGACAAGCTGTAATTATCTTGGCTGGTGTGATATTGGATTTAAATACATGCAAGATTCTAATTAGAGAGTGCTTTATTACTTTGTCAGTTTTGAGTTTCTGATTAGATGGCTTTTATTAGTCAGGATTTGCTGGTAATTGCAGACATGCTTCCCACAATGTGAATCTGTGAGTCTTCCTTGTTTGAGAACAAACTCCAACTTTTAAGCACCACTTGAATCCCTAATACACTGCTTTTCTTTTTGAAATCTGCAAAGATGCTTTCATGTTGCCTGATTTATTTTTTTTAAACAAAAAGAGCCCAATTAAATTCAGACACTTGAACACAAGCACAAAGAAAACTCTGTGTCATTAGGCTCCAGGTGGTTTAAGTGGATCGGTTCTCTTGTTTCTTCAATTATTTGTGATACTATAATCTTAACAAAAATCACACAGAACAAAGAGGAGAAAGTTCAATTTATCTTTAGACCACAGAGGTGTCGACTAGGAACGTAATCTAGTCTGTAGCCGAACCCACGGCCACAGTGGCGAAGGAAGAGCTGAGGAAGGCCCAGATTGCCCATCTTGCTTGTTTGGTCATTAGGAGCTAATTGATCCCAGAATGCCATCCAGGGTTTCGGTTTCAACAGCATGACTGAGAGACTTGTTCCACACTCCCACAAGCCTTTGTGTAAACAATGCTTCCTATGGCTTAATTCTTTCCTCCACCTTCCATAAGCGCTCAGTCCGAGACAGGGCTGCGAGAGCCTGGGCCTGACCCAGCAGGAAAGTCCATCCAGCCCTTTTCTGACAGCCACCCGGCTCAGGGCCACAGCCCAGCTGGAGCGCATCCCCGCAGGCCACAGGCGTGAGAGCTGATGCAGGCAGTGCAGGACAGGTGCTTTTTCCAGAGAGCTCCCGCCCAGCTGCCCTCTGCAGCTTTTTAATGAATTCAGGCTCCACCTTGCCATCTCTCCGAAACAAATCTGCCGAGGTCCCTTAAACACGCAGACCCCTTGGAAATGTTTTTAAAGAGAAAACGAAAACCTGCTTCTGCCCCTTGCACTTTCACAGCTCGGCTGCCGCTGAGGAACGTTTTATCCTGTTGTAGAGTTGAGAACTCTGTGTCGGGGCCTGAGCCTCGGAGAGCTCCGGGTCATACATTTCTGGCTCGTTAGCTTCGCATGGAGGTTTTGAACTTGACATACACTGGGCTGTGCTGTCAGCACATCTCCTGGACTGCACTGTCCAAATACCAACACCCCCCGGGTCTCAGCGCAGGCAGCTATTAGCTCACTCTTCTCGTTAGGCAAGCTCTAGACACCAGAACCAAGAGTGAATTCACCCTCTCACCCTCTGGAAGCTACCACAGTAACAAGCCAACAAAAGCACCATAAAGAAATCACCTTCTTCTGCATAAAATTGTGCTGTTGACATAAAAAACATCTGGATCTGCACGCTTCCTTACTTTACACTTCCTGCTGGATTCGTATGAACGGCCTAAAGCTCTTTCTTTGCTGATGCGGTGAGAAGAGGGAGGGGGACCCTCTAATCTCACCTCCAGCGTACGGCCGCGGTGTGATCAACTGGTTTGCACAGAAGAGAACGGCAGGAGCCCGGGTGCCGTCCATGCCAGAGTGCAGTTTCCTCGTCTCCACCTCTGCTAACCTCTCACTGACGCACCTGACACAGCAGACCTGCCCCACGGATCTCATGGGGAGAGACATTGACTAGGGCTGTCCTCCCGGTTCCTTCCTTTAGCCCACAACGCCACACAAGGCAGGGGAGAAATCAACAGGAGAAGGCCACCACCCTGAACTGGGCACAAGCCCTGCACAGCGGGGCTGATCCCACTAAGGCAGGTCTGAAGTCTATTTTGTTTTTTTTGCACGCAAACAATTCTTTGTGTTTTTTGAGGCCCGGGATAGAAAATCACACCTTCGGCTGAAACGTGACCCTTGGACGGCGCTGACGCTGCCACCTCCTGTTTCCCCTGGGTGCCCGTCCTGGACGGCACTGCCCCACACACAGGCACCAGTACGCTCTCGCGAACAGCGATCTCACCGCACTCCTCACCGAGGGGCATAAATATTCATGAGACCATAAGAAAACAGCTGTTTCTCCAATTACAGCTCTGAAAGGCTCACCGTTTGCCAATAAATTGTAGTCTTGTAATTAATGGCTCTGTACCCAAAACAGATCCAATAAGTGCGGTGATTCTTTTTTCTTGCAAACAGGCGAGCTTTAATAAACACCAGCAGCGCGCAGTGCTGTGTAACTTCTGGAGGTGTTCCTGCCCTAAATACACTGACAGGCAGAGAGAAACTTAATGCTCCTGTAGTTGGAGGGAATGTATTTAATGAGGCAGAAATGCCAGAGTGAGCGCGCTTTACCCACGCTGTGTCTAATCAAGTTGTCAAAAATTTTACTTCAAAGAAGGGATCTTCTCTTTACACAGACAAACCCACGAGCCAAACGCTGCTGAGATTTTAAGCTCTTAGGAAGGGATGCATATGTTGCAGGTAAAGAGAAACACGAGGCAGCCATCAGAGAGGATGAACCAAAGGCAGGACTTACCATCTGGGGGCTGTGCTGGAGTGAAGTGCACCGGTTTGTCTGAAAAGAGGAAGAGAGGAAAGAGCCGTTAATTCCCTGGGAACGCTGTGTCTAATGTGCACCAACAAATCAGACACACGGTGATGATACAACGTCTTTTAATCAGCCACTTCTGTGCTTTTGCCCACTGACAGCTGTTTGCCACTGCAAATGAGAGCAGCAAGGAAAACAACAATAATAATAGTCATTTAACGGCTGCTCTCATCGGATGAGCGAAGCACCGCATCAAGCAGTCCTGGCGCGCTGTGGCCGAGACGAGACCTCACTCCCCGAGACGCAGCGCTCCTACGAACACGGGCCTCGGGGGGCCCCGGGCCCACCTCGGCTGCTCGGACACAGACTGCGGACACAAACGCCCCTCTCCCTGGGCCAGGCGGGCTGGGGATGGCCCTTTCGATCTTCACCTCGCTCAAACACACGAGTGGGCACCAGCACAGGGGCCCTTCGCCTGGCTGCCAGGAGCTGGACGGGAACCAGCAGCTCCAGCTCCTCGGTGTAAAGAAGTGCTTCCACTGGATCTGGTCTGTGCTGAGGCGGACTGGCAAGCCAGCTGTTTGCCGGTTAGAGGACAGAGCGTTATCAAGCCTCCGGAGAGCGACAGGGTCAGGGGTCACCCGGCTAGCTGAGGCCCTCGGGCCAACGAGCGACCGCCCAGCGGACGAGTCTAGCCTGCCGCCTGGCTCCCGCCCCCCTGCAGCGGGTGAGCGACCAGCCCTGGCAGGCAGGCCGACCCCACTCCCAGCGCGGCACGCCTGCGCCCCGCGCACACAGCAGTGACGGGCAACGCCCGGGCAACAGCAGCTCTGAGAGGCTGGCGCGGCGCTCGTCTGCCGGGAGAGAGACCAGGGGCCCGTCGCCTCGCCGCCCTTCTGATTCCCGACGCTCCTGCAACCAGCCCCTTCATTATGAACCTCCTGACAGGATCAATACGCCGATTCAGGTGCTCGAGGTATTAAAACAAGACCACGCAGTGGACAGGAGTAATGGCCCTCAGGATGGATGAGTCCCACTCAGACCACGGGATCCAGAAAAAAACTCAAACTGGGAACTGAGAAACACAACCGCTGACACCCGCCTTGTGTGACCCTGGTGAGCAGCAAAGCATGTCAGCAGACCTCCAACAGGAGCAAAATGAAAGAACGAACCGGATACGGCAGTCTTTATTAGGGCTAGGCAGGGGGGAGGACAGAGGCCTTTTTGCTATTGGATGCCCAGTAACCACGTGGTCAAGGTGCTCTTTTCCTGCAGACTCACTTTACAGTTTAAGTGCGAATCATGACTCAAATGTTGAATTTGTTAAAGCAGGGCTGAGATAAAGCTGAAACGCTGCACACTCCAGTATATAACCCAGAAAGAGATGCTGTCAGGCAAAGTAGAGCGCACTGCTACATAATTTACTCCACACACGGTTTCCTCATTAGAGGAGAATAAAAGTGCCACGCTGATGTGCATGGCCTACTTTGAAATTAGCGTTTACGTCTCAAGAACACATGACACCCTTTCTTTTTTCGACCCTGTTACAGGAACATAATGTCAGAGACTCGGGGCGCAGGCAGGGAAACAACAAACAAAAGAAAAATTCTGCAAATAAGCTGCATGTTCCTCTTCAGCGGCGCTCTCAAAAGCGTGGGGCCAGGTGCCGCTATCAGGTTTAAATTTAGACACACTTAAAATTGCTTGTCAACAGCCGAGGGAGGGGGCGCCGGGTCAAGGAATTTTAGTATTTCTATAATGAACTGTCTGCAGAACTGGCTCGCGAGTCAATCACAGGGAGTATAGATTTTTATCTCGTGAATGCAAAGCAAACAAAACGCACACAGCAGAGCTGCGCAGCGAGTGAGACGGGCACCAGGCCACTCCTGCCAACCATGACCAGCCACATCAATCACGGCACCAGGGAGGGCCGGGACGGACTGGGAAAGACAGATTACACGTCTGGTTGATCTGAGGCGGCCCGCTGATCCGGAGCTCTGAGCTCTGTGCTCTGATTATCGGCACTGGCCGAGAGGCACGAGGACAAGGCAGGGTGCGCAGCACGAGAAACGTGCTCTGTGGTAAAAGTTAGGAACGAAAATGGAAACTGCTAACCCGAGGGCTCCTCTTCTCCCTCTTTAAAGAGACCGCGCAGCCTTCCTGCACTCTTCAGTGGAGCTCTAGAGTGGAGCTCTGTGTAGGTGCCCATCTGAATGCTGCCCTCGCAACAGCAATCACTGCTAACAGTACCCGTCTGGTCCTCTCACTTAAACTGCATTATCATCGCATCAGGGCCCGTCACGGAGATCGCTTTCCACTGCCCACACTTGGGAAGCGGAGACAAAACAAAAAGACACCCACTGCTATCTTTTCGAAACGGGAGGAGTGTCCGAGAGCTTTGAGCTAGGCTGAGGAGCGCTGAGGCCTGTGGTCCTCTGGTGAGCAGCTCGGGGGGCTGGGGCTGTGCTCCCCAGACAGAGCCACTGTCACAAGGAAGCACAGCTCCCGGGCGCAAGGATGGGGCGACGTCACACCCTTGTGCAGAAACATCAATCAGGACAGCTCACAGATCAAAACAAAAGCACTGCACAGCCTAAAGCGTGGAAGAAACACAGGGAGTTCTGTTGTGTGCAATTAATTAAAAAAAATATATATATATAAAATATAAGCCAAGGGGGAGATGTAAGGTAGCAAAGCCAGCCTCTCTTTGTGGTTCCGAACTCCGGGCTGATTTGGTTTATAAAGAGAAGGACTTGAGAGACTGGTGAAATTTGGGTGGAGTAAAGCAGGACGCAAACCAGAGGAAGCTGCAGCAGAGCCAAGAAGGTGCAAGTGAAGCCGAAATAACCGCACAGCTCTGCCGTCATCGGGGAGAGGGAGCAGGGGAAGGTTGCTGATGGAGGTCAGGAGGCTTGGTTTAGCACTACGTGGGACGGCACAGTGAAAAGCTCACCTACCGATAAAGTAAAAGAGTAAACTGCAATTTGCATCAGTGGTCATGCGGGAAGTAACTTCCTTTGCAAGAGCCCCGGAGAAACAGTGCGTCCCACATCCATTAGCAGTGGAGCGTACTGCTCGGCGCCGCCCCGAGTTCTCTGCACGACCACCGAGCCCTGCTGACCAGTGGCACAGTCCATTAGCTCCAGCCCAGCACTCCGGAGCAGTCAGTGCTATTAGTACAGACCCACTCATCCCCATGCAAACGACCCCCCGAAGGACAGCACAAACATTAAGAGCTGCTAAATGTCATGGAGCTCCCATTAGTTTGAGCAGTTAGAAGCATTAAAAGGTTCATATATAGCCTCATTATCGCTCATTATCACCCAAATAAGGTCACATTGATGGCTCCCGTCACTGAATCAGATGTAAGAAGATTTATTTTAAGCTCCTATGTAAATTATTGAGTCCTGCAGCCCACAGGGCGTGTGCAACAGGGCAGGGGACACAGAGACAGGTGGAGACAGGCAGGCAGTGGGTACACCCAACACAAAGAGAGCATGTCGAGCTGTCCTCTCTCCCTGGACCCATCCCTGCCGCTATCAACAGCACAAACTGGAAGTTCAAACACTCCATCAGGAAAAGACAAAAGGAAGACTTCAAAAGTGAACGCTGCCCTGAATCAATTTACTTTTCGAAATAAAAACTTTGAAAGCATCTGAAACGGGTCCCTTCCTTCAGTCCAGCACGCAGACACACACACATACACTGACACACACGCGCGTGCAGGAACAGCAGGCAGCGTCGTGAGCACACACGCACACACACACACACACACACACACACACACACACACAGACAGGACACGGCAGGGGAGACCTACAGTTGTTGAGGAAGAGCAGCACGGCGAAGCCCAGGGTGGAGGTGGCCAGCAGGATCAGGCAGATGTTGCAGGGGATCATGAAGTAGCGGACGACCAGGGACACCTTGTGCTGGTACATCCTGTCCCGGTCGGGGGAGGGCGTGGGGTACTGGCAGCTGGTCATGCTCGGGACGGGCAAGGACAGAGGGGGGAAGAAAGGAAAAGGCCGTCCGAAATTCAGCTCTCGGGGTCCCCGGTACCCCTCCTCTCAGAACGCAGAGCCTGCGAAGCTTCTCTCGGTTTCCAAGCAACGCATCGCTGTTCCGTAATAGCATCCACAACGGGGAGGAGAGCGAGTTTCAAAATGAGCCCCCCCTCCCCCTACACTTAGCGCACAAGAAGACGGAGAGGAGACTGGAAAATCACATCGTCGCTTATCCGGAGGAACCCCGGTTCGCCGCCGCGCTGACGCGAAAGCGCCCACAAAGACTGTACATCCCTCGGGACAGCCCGGCTCACACGCACACCACAATCCCTGGGAGCGAGAGGAGGGAGGCGGGCGGCAGGCGCCGAATTCAGCTCTGGTGCTCCTCCGGGGGCTCTCCGTCCTGCCCCAAACAACACCACTACAGAGCCAAGAATCACCCCCAGACGGGACCGCGCACAGCCTCAGGACAGGACTGTTTCCAAAGGGTTAAAAACATACTCCCAGAACCTTTCTCCACAGGAAAAACAAATCCTCCCCTTTTCCGCGCTGCCCCACTAGCAACGCTCCTGCCCCTGCTCTCCGGCGCTGGCAGGGCAGGGCATCCCCGAGCCCAGCGTGCAGGGAGTCAGGGGGTCCGGCTGCAGAGAGAGATGCTGTGCTGCTCAGTCCTTCTTCCAGCTCCGGCGCTCTGGTGCTCTGGAGCTCCGGCTGCCCGGGGGGCTCAGTTTATTGCATTCGTCAAAGCCGTTAGCAATGGGAGAGGAGAGAAGAGAAGCCCCCCGGGGCAGACTGCCCCAGTGCGTGTATTCCTAAAGATCAAGCTGGGGACGGGGCTGCAGCAGCTGTCTCGTCCCAGTGAACCATGTGCTTTGAGAAGCGGTGGGTTTTGTTGGCTGTCCGAAAAGCCAACCTGTCTGCCTCTGTTCGGGGGCTGCAGCTCCAGCCGAGGTCAGGCGGATCTGAGGACCTGCTGCCGGGGGCGACGACAGCCGCCAATATTCCTGCTGGTTCGTACGGTGCCTCCCAGCACCAGCGCTCCGCCGAACCAAGGAGACAGCCGGGATCTTGCGAGGCGAGAAAAAAAAGCCGCGAGGAAGTGCTTTTCCCCGTCCTCTCCGGGCTCGTGAGTGAGACGCTCGCGCGGTCCCCACTCCCTGGCGCTTCGAGAGGCAGCGGCGAGTCCCGCGCTGAGCCGAGGGGTCTCCCCTCTCCTCCCCGCGCCCACGTCACCAGGACAGTTCAGAGGGCTACAGGCAGTCCCCCCAGCCGCCCCAGAAGCCCCCGTCAGAGGGAGGGAGGAACTGTGGGAGGCCACGAGGACCGGGGGAAGGACAAGGCGCCTGGCGAGAGCTGCCGACTCGCGACACCCCGAGCCTCTGTCAGCTGTGTGTCTGGGAACAAAAGAGCGAGGCTCCGCGCGTTCACAGCTCCGCGACTCCCGGCCCCTTCGCCGAGTCCGCCAGCAGGAAAGACAGGCAGAGACGGAGAGAGGGAGAGAGGGAGAGAGGGAGGGGGCTGGGAGTGAGAGCAGGGGCTGTCTCCAACAAAGAGAGAGAGAGAGGAGATGAGAGGGAGAGGGGGGAGCGAGAGAACGAGAGAATAAAAGCCTGTGGGAATTCTCCTCTCATGGGGTCCGTGGGGGTGAGGCGGGGGGAGGACAGAGCGACAAAGGAAAGATCTGACTGGGGAACATCGGGCGCCTTCCAGCCCCACAGCCCCCGGGAGCAGTGAGCCTCCACAGTAATTAGCCGCCTGAAATAGGCTCAGCTTCTGAAACCTCTTGTTTTGTTTGGGTTGGTTTTTTTTTGCTAAATATTTAAAAATGGACAATGAAAAACAACAAGTGACTTGGAAAAGGGACTCGTGTGCGCTGTGGTGTCTGGTGATGACAAGCCCTGCGTTTCTGTCCCTGAAGTGGAGACTCGCTGGGAGAAGCCAGGCTGTGCGACTTCAGGAGACGACGTCTCTCGCCGGGGCCATTACACACCAGCCACCCCACTGCTACTTCAATGAGCCAGAATCGTTTTCACAACCTCTTCCGTACAGCACCCTGCCTCCCGCTCTCCCAGGACCCACAGAAGCAGGAACATGAATATTCCACGCCGCTATCAACCACATTACTGACTTCATCTCAGACACCGGCAGAATGTATTTATTTTCCCGGAGAGCCGTGGGGGGGGGAGATCCACACCAGAGTCGCAGGGCCGTCACATTTGGACGGCAGCTGTGTGCTGCTCTCGTACAAAACTGCGACCTGTGCAAGGGCTGCTCTCATATCCTAGAGGGAGCCTCCGGGTTTCAGCAGGAAGACAAATTGCACTTCCAGCTCCTCCGGAGCAGCCGAGCAGCCCTGCTCACACTGGGGCTGACCCTCCAGCCAGACACTGTCAGGCAGGTCTCTCTCCCTCCGACCCAGCGGGACCCAGCGGCGTTTAATCTCCACAGCTCCGCACCTCCTCTCGAATACTCATATCTGTCACGTCAGCCTGCGCCTGCGGCGACTGAGTTTTCTCTTTTCTATCTCTTTTTTCTTCCCCAAACCTGCAGAATTTGAGCAGCGATCTGATAAAAATAATGAAATCAGAAAAGGGACGCATCAGAGAAAACAGCCGAGTGGACGATCTGCACTCCGACTGGGTTTCTCCTCGCAGCCGCGGGTGTTTTTCTTGGCACTGGAACGAGTGCCTGGAGAGCAAGGGGTCAGCGAGGGCAGCTGACCCTCCCCTCACACGCACGAGCTCCCAGTCAAAGCCAGGGATGCACACCCAAGCCAACAGCCGCCACACCACGCTGGACAGGTCACTCAGCGGTGCAGCTGGTCCAGATCGGACAGCTGTCTGCCCAAGCAGCAACCTCAGACACGGGGAGTCTATTACACGGAAACACGGTAGCGCTTAAAAAACACCAATCTCAACCTGTTAAACATGTAAGCCTCTGTTCCAAGTGGAGATGTCCCCACGCTGCCAAGAGTCTGTAACAAGGGCAGCCGCCCCACATCACACCTACACACACGCGCGCGCGCACACACACACACACACACACACACACACACGCGCAGACACACGCGCGCTCGCTCTGGCCCCGGGCTGCTGTGATCGTCCCCCTTCTGCGAGAGAGGAGGAGGAATGGTGATGTTGCCCGTTTCCCATCAGCTGCTATGAACCTCGCCTCGGAGAGTCACTCTCCTCCGGCTCCTCCGGCTCGTCGCAGACGCTTCTGGGTCACCTCTCTCCTGGGGCCACGCGCCCTGCCCCTACCCGCGCGCCGTGGCAGGACACCCTGCTGTCACTGCGAGATCTGATGCTCGGTGTTTACTGGTATTTACAGCTAAACACACAAAATGCACTTGCAGATCAGGAAGGCGCCTGAGTGTCATCCGTTACTTTAAGAGCGACTGAGATGCAGACCCGAGCTCTAAATGCCTACCCTGCCTTAGCGCCACGTGTCGTTGGCTAAAATTTTAAAAGCCTCCCTTTGCTTCCAAAAACAGCAAAGCCGTTCCCAATAGTCAACAGAAGAGGGTGACAAAGTATCTTTCATTCATGGTTTCATTAATTATTTCTAAGTAAAATATTATCTTAATTGTAATTTAAATGATTACTTGACAGCACTAAATCTCTACCACTGCATTACAATTCTGAGGAGATTTTGAGCCAATTACTCCTGGTCTTGTCCTACAAAGCTTTTTTATTTCCCTTGTGTCCTCAATTAGTTAATTGAACCAATTACCAGCTGAATTGATCAGAATGAAAGTGATCTCTGGCAGTGATCTCTCCAGTAAGATGGAAGGAGACCACCACAGTGGAGATGCACATCACTCATCAGAGATAAACTTTAAGAATTAAGCATTATCGGTTTCTTTGTCCAGACGTACCATAACTGGCAAATAACTGCACACGGACCAGCAGATCTGACACAAAGGGTTAAACTCCCCCTCCAGACTTGCTGATTTAAAATGAAAAAATGTAAGATTTCCCTTCCTTTCAAGTCACAGATACAGAAGGACTCAGCGCTTTTACAGGTGGTCACTCCAAGGGCAGAGGAGCGCGTCTGGCGAGTCGGAGGGTAACAGGCGGCTCCAGCTGCAGCAGCCAGGCCAGGCCAAGCTCTCTGTCTCCGGAGCGGAGACTGGATCAGCTTTCGTCCCTCCGGAGACAAACCTGCGTGAGCTCCTCGCCCACCGCCCCCGGCTTATTCAGACACACCTCGGACGTGCAGGGACAATCAGTCAACCCGCTGCGCATCCTGAGAGCGGGAACTTGAGACAGTGGCGCATTGTGCCTTGGAGGACAATACAGCGAAGGCGCAGACTTCCTTAAAGCACAAGAAACGGCAAGGGCACAGCCTATTGTGGCTGAGGGAGCACAGCACAGCCAGGAGCTGCCAAGCCATGAATCCTGATGGATCTGCACTCGGAGAGCTGGGGGGGCTGGGGGGGCTGGGGGCTGCGCCACGGCATTACATCCAGCAAATCGCACTCGGCGTTCGGCAGCTGGTGCAAGCTGTCCCTGCGAAGCCGATAATCAAATAAACGAGGCCGCCTTGATTGCAGCGGACTGCGGAGACCGCTCGGCTCAGGAACGCCACGGCTGCCCCCGCCGACACAGACAAGAGGGGGGCCCCGCTCGGACCGGTGCGCCGCGGCCCGGGAGCCCGGAATCCCCGGACAGGAGTGCGTGCGCGGAGGAGGCGGTTCTGGCCAGCAGTCCAGTTTCGAAAAACTCCACACATATCCCACAATCCCACGGCCCTGCAGACGTGTGGCCCTGGATTAGCTGGTAACACGAGCAAACACACAGGCCCAGCTCCCATCAACCCCTCTACTCTCTCGCACGCCCAGGCTGCCAGCAGTCACCCTCTGAGCTGGGGTCTCCATTGCCCCCTTGGCTGGAGTTGAGACTGCGGGGGCAGCCAACACGACACCCTTCAACCACACTGGCACCTTGCCTGGCAAACGGGGAAAAATGACTGGCTTCCGATACCAGAGCTGCCACTTTCTCAAAACACAGGCCTGCACGTTTCTGTCCTCCAACAGCCTCCCACCTCCCGGCACGCAGGAGCGACCCGAACGCTGAGCACACAACCTGCCTGGCAGATTCTCTGTGCCTCCGGAGCACGCCAACGAGTGGCGCTGAGGGGCCTGGCACTGCAGCGGCTCAGATGGGACAGCGCAGTGCTGGGAAAGGCGCCGGAGACGTGAAAACGGGCACCGGCACACGCCGCGCAGGGCCGGGATCGCCGCGGTCCCGGTCAGGAGAGCTGTGCGCCACGATCTCGTGGACTCGGGAGGAAATAAAATGTAAAATCCACATCCACAGCGACGGAAGAAAGGGCGGGAGAGTCAATCCATTTTTGTAGCTTCATCATAAACCTACAGGAGCCGATCCCCGATTCCGAAGGGCGGCCCGTTACTACACTGATCCCTGGACCGCCTGCAGAGACGACTGTCCCTGACATTCAGATCACAGCCGGAGACAATATCATAATTGAACGAATCATTTCAACGTGGCTGGTTTCTCAACTCGTGTGCACAGAGCATTAAAGTGGAGGGAAACAAACAGGAGAGCAAATGGAGGCGTGTCTGACTGTGCACCAGCCCTGACAGCCTGATTTCTGAGGGGGACAAATTCAGTAGAAAATGTAGGAGCTTTGAAACACCACTGAAGTAAACGTCTTTATTTCAGTGTTAATCTTCAATAAAAAAAAGCTGAATTTTATTTAATTAATTAGTCATCCTTTGCGTACTATTAGGTCAGTGACAAATCAGGTAAGATAAGATGAGATCACTCTATTGGCCATATACAATTTCTTGCATTACGAATTTGTCTTTTCACAGACCCCAGCTTGCTCTCCATGAGACACACAGACAGGGAGAGAAGCTGGGGGTCAGAGCGCAGGGTCAGCCATTTATACGGCGCCCCTGGAGCAGCTGGGGTGAAGGGCCTTGCTCAGTGGCCCAACGGAGAAGGATTAATCTGCCGGCCGCGGGATATGAACCGGCAACCTCCAGCCACGGGCTCTTCATTCTTATTTTTCTCCTTCACATCGGGCTGGTAAAGCACAGCTCCTGAGGGGAATAAGAGCCCATGGCATGGCAGAGCCATCCATTTCAGGATTTACCAGCCACCAGCTCTCACATAAGCCAACCACGGTGTTGGAAATGTAAAGCTCATTATCCTGTTTACAGAAAACCTGCATTTCCTGGCTTGCAGTTAAACCCTTATCACACACGCAGCCCTCCTTTCATCAGTGCACCTGGCAGAGTCTGCAGCTTGGAAAACGCAGGCGTGGATCACCGGAGAGGAGGAAGTGCAGGCATGCGCCTCTGACCCGCCCCCTTCAAGCCCCCCATCCTTGAACAGCTCTCTGGCGGCACGGTCCCGTCCCGGGGGTCCAGCAGCAATTGCAGGGGGGCACGTCCCTCACTGACAGCGCCACAGGGGGCCCTGGCCAACAGATCCCTCCCTACCCCCCCTACCGACAGAGAGCCGCCGCCAGGATCATCGTGGTCCCCGTCAGCTAGTGATGTGACCCGGCTTCGAACCCCTGATCACAGAGCCCAGGCGAGTGTGTTTCGTCGTCGAGCCACACGGGAGACTCCTGCTTTCTTCCTCCTCATCCTCCTCCCTTCCTTCATCATCCGGCTTCAAGCGCAGAGATGGGCGTCTCGCTTGCGGAGTGTTTGTGCCTCGCGGCCAGCAGCAGGGCAGAAAGCCCTCCTCGTCCCCAGCGCCGGGGAAGGGCAGGGTCTCGGCCTGCGGACCAAGAGCCCTTCCCCTCCCCCTCCGCGGTGAGCCGGGAAACAACCCGACAGCCGCGGGCAACTGGAAAGAGCGCTCGCCCAGTCGAGAGCCAGCAGGGCCAGGGGGAGCCGCGTTGCTTAAACAGGCCCAGCCTGCGGATTAGAAAGGCGGTAATCCTATCAAACGCCTCCTGCTCGTCCCGCGGCAGAGCGCTGCTGCGCGCCGACACGCTCGGCCCGGGGGATGAAGAGGCTCTCGACAGAGGGAGAGGAGCGGGGAAGTGCGCAGTCGATGTCGATGTCAGCGCCCCGTCAGGCAGACCTATCCTTTCCCGGCCCGGGCGGGCGGCTCGTCGCGGTGGCGGCGGCGGCGGAGCGCGGCCCAGCTCCCTGGCGCAGGGGGCGGCGCCGGCGGCGGGGCAGAACTCATTCCAGAAAGCGCAGGTGGCAGGAGCCTGCAGACAGCAGATAAGGCCGGCCGGTCTGGTAGCGGGGATTCAGATGGATAGCAGCTTGGGGGGGCTCCTTACGAGCTGCACTTAAATTTGAAAACTTCACAGATGTTTCGGGTAAACTACGCTCCAGGCTCTGCCCGTGCCATCTTAAGAGCTCTGCATTTCTACTGCTCTTAAACACGGTAGAAATGGCCTGGCTGGAGTCTATGAAGCTGGAAACAAACGACACCACTACAATTAGCCTCCCTGTGACCCTCTCCTTCACCCTCTCCCTGTCTCTCGTTCCCACCCTCCAGCGAATGCACAACAGCCGCGTTTCAAAAGAGGGGGTGGCTGAAATCCCCTTCTTCTCACTGCTAGAGGCCGCGGTAAAACGAACACCAGATTCCAGGGAGAGGGACGAGCAACCCGGGGTGACATCTGTTTATCCTCAGAGGCGAGCCAGGGGACTTCAGGAAGAGCGTCTCGTGGCCGGCGCACGCGGGGAAGGACACGACTGCTCTGGATGCGGTCCAGAGAAGAACAGGCGAGTGTCCCTCCCTGACAGGGACAAAGTAACTGAACCTCTTTCACCTTCAAGAGAGAAGAGTCCGGAGGGACCTCATTCAAGCTATCAAGACAAGCCAGCTGACTTCTTCAGCACGAACAGCGAAACAGAAAACTGGAGGCGGGAGGGGAAACTAAGGGTGAGTGCTATTAAAACTGGCGCTTCTTTACGCCGAGGGTGGTGGGAGTGTGGAACACGCTGCCCACCCCTGTTGTTGAAGCCAACACAAGAAACTACTGGATGAGACCCAGGGATCAATAAGCTACTAACTACCACACAGGCTGGATGGGCTCTCATTTGCAGCTGTTGGGATGCATTAGAGACACAAGCCACCTACTGCAGCATTGAGATCAGTCAGGGTTTATTGTGTAAAACACTGACTACTAGGGGGGCGACAGAGTCGTCTCCATTAAGAGTAATGTGTCCTTAAGGTTCCTTTTATTTCCCTGTAATCAAGCACCAGGAGCTGGGAGGGAGAGAGCACACACACTGCGACTGGGCGCTTTCCATTAATGGAGCTGACAGTGACGAGCAGTTAGAGCAGAGAGCCCCTTCATTTGCATCTACGGTAATGAACTCTCCCTCTCCTCACTGCACTCCTGACAGGGCTTATTTCTTTCGCTAAAAAATGAAAGGGGTTTAATTGGCACACAATTCGGTGCTTTCAGCAGCCAGTGAAAGAGAACGGGATTTTAATTATTAATTTAACGCTATCAGCTGCCTCCCCACCACGCCTTACAGAAAACATCTTTTTTTAAAATTATTATTTTTCTAAAAAAAAAGAGAAAAGAAAATGAGCGAAGCAGAGCCTGACGGCTTTTAATTGAAAGGGGGAAAATAATTCTTTCCTTTGCACTGATCGGGGGGGTAAGTTAATTTTCAGGTTCAGCTGCTTTGGTGAAACAGAAACAGCCTTTTCCAGCACCTTTTAAGGGCCTGTAAATGTCGCCGTGACACAGGTATCGTACAGACATGTTTCTTTGAGAAATACGAACCTGAAAATGAGGGCAGTGCTTTTTGTTTAGCTTGGGTTTTCCTGTGAAATGTCAGAGGTGCCACCTTTCGAAATTGCATTGATCCTGTGTGCCCCTTCCTTGGGCCCTGGGCCTTCTTCACTGTTCAGGCTTGAGAACAGAAGAGTGTTCTGAGTTCTGAAGTATCTACAACTCCTCTGGTTTCAAGGCAGTTTTTCTGATGGATGCCCACCAGAAATCTTGGCTGGCGTGAATAGTTTTTGGGTCACTGTGGCACACGGTATATTTCAAATCAAGGTGGTGGATATGCCAAGTCTAGAGATTTTCCTTGCCTCTTTACGGACTTTTCCACCCCTGCTGCACACAGTTTAGCACTCAAGGTGCAGCACTGCCATCTGAGCCAACCCAGGCCAATGCAATGCAATCAATGAGAAGCAGAAAGGAATCAGCCCATTTAGAGACGCCTGCGAATACGTCCCGATGAAAGCGACCTGTTTTCTCCAGAGCTGATTAAAAGCCATCGTGCTTCTCAATCTGGGTGGCGCACTATGACTTAGCACATAGTGCTGATCGTAAATCCTTTATAATGGATAATTCTTTGCATTAATATTGGACCTTTTTGTGCCAAAGGAGGTGACTCCATTCATCTCCAACTCAGTGCACTACAGCGCCTCACCTGCGTGGAACATAGCAGCTCCACCGCACAGCACAGGAGAGGAAGTGAGAGGTGACATCACCCATCCCAGGGGGAAGTTCAGGGAGGCCACAGCGCTCATTTGTGGGGCCCCGCAGGTCCCCC
Organism: Lepisosteus platostomus; assembly: GCF_059453375.1. Classification (NCBI taxonomy): domain Eukaryota; kingdom Metazoa; phylum Chordata; class Actinopteri; order Semionotiformes; family Lepisosteidae; genus Lepisosteus; species Lepisosteus platostomus. Next base: position 17,330,712 of record NC_142633.1, on the reverse strand, counting down.
ACCTCCCTGTCTGCAGTACAAAGCCCGATGACCCGGTCTTATAAGTGAGCGCTCACGGTCACTTCAACACGATCCCGACTGCTAGAGGACAGCTACATCTATTATGCTCTTGGTGCAGGGAACCAGCCTGTGCATGTAACGAGAGCAACTAATTAGACGAGAAAGATTAGCAAGCTGCTGCTAAATAAATAATTAAAAGGAGGGAGCGTCTTGATCTCGGAGGGGGTTCCTGGGAGGAACCTCCCCCCTCCCAGCTCAGCTCCGCTTCTATCCGCTGGGACAGCTCCAGGGTGGCGACAGGGGGACCCCACCCCACCCCACCCTCAGGGGAAGGAGCCCGTGGGTTTGAAGACAGCCCATCGGCTGTGAGCCGGAGCGGGACGGTGTCACCTGTGGAAGCACGGTGAGCCGAACCCTGAAAATACAAAAAACCTTCCCAACACTGGGAGGGGGGAGGGGTGGGGGCTTCCCACACACAGCTGCCCTCTGTCAGCGACGCTGGATGTCCCGGTTGCATCCTGACAAGATTTATCGCTTCCAAATCTCCCCCTGGGCTTCTCTTTCGCTGCGCGGCTCCCCTGCACGACGCGTGACTGAGAGCCCACGCACACACGCGCACACACGCGCACACACGCCGCGTCAGCCAGAGGGCGGGGAGTGAAATACACTCTGCCTGGGCGCCGTTTCTTCTCCAAAATGCCTATTTAGACGGAATCGCCCTCTCCCCTTTGAGCCCCTCACCCTTTCACACCTCACCGGGGGTACAGGTGTGTCCACAGGGCCTGGGGCTCGCTCTCGCACAGCTCAGGGGCGCAGCCCAGAGTGGGGTACCCTCCAGCAACCCCAGGTCGCCCAGCAGGGCCCAGACGGGGGAGAGAGGGCGAGGGGCTGCGAGGAAAGGGCCCGCAGTCGATTCGGGCCTTCAGGAAACAGAGGCCACACAACAGCAGAATAAAACTGAGCGAGAGGAAGCCAGGGAGAGGGACAGAGGGAGGAGAGGGACAGGGAGCGTGGGGAATGGAGAGAGAGCAGTGAAGTGAAAAGCTGTGGGGAACTGAAAATAGGGGCATGAGAGAGAGAGAGAGAAGTAATGTTGTGCAGAGAGGGAGAGTGATGGAGACTCCAGCCCCTCGCAGACCTGCCTGAGCTCTTTGAAAGCAGTCAGGCTCACTCCCAGCTGTGCAGCCAGCAGCCAGAGAGCTCTGTGCCCGGCGCACAGACCACGGCCAGAAGGCGCAATGCATTGCAAATTCTGGGCTGAAAACCACAGCGCCGTTACTTTCTCAAGCTGCCTCGCCAGAAGGATCCCTGCAGGTCACAGCAGAACAGATGCTACAGAACAGGAGAGGAATCAAGAATTCATGTGGATGGGGAAAAGACCTTGTACCACAAAAACCAAAAATACTGTACTGCTAGCATGTAAAATAACCCTGTGCTACAGCTGTACAGAGTGACAACTTATCGTTGCTACCAGCTGAGCACCCTCAGTCCTTCATGGACTGAACATGAACTACAGTTAATGACCTCAGAAAGCTAATTCCAGGTGAACAAACACACTGCAGCTTTCTGACCCGCGACGGAGCTCGAGATTGCTGTTTATCACACAGCCCGCGTGTCCACTTCTCCGGCAGGGAGCCAGACTTCTGACAAAGGACACCGAGATGAAACCTGTGTGGAAGATAAATCCCTCGTGCCCAGGCTCTGTTTCTGTCTGGCAGGAATATAAAGAAGGCCGCAGTGTCACTGCTCTGGGTCTCCTACTGCCTGGCCTCTTCGATCGGCCTGATTCAGACCCAGGGCCTGTCAGATAGCGCCAACACCCTCCACTCCCAGCCTGCGCCTTCATTTCCCAGTCACCTCCACCAGCCCCAGTTTTCAAAAGAGCTCTCACTAGTGTGACCTTTATTATTCCTGTCCTTTATACAGGGCTTCTCATTCCAGTGGATCCCAGCCACTTCAGAGGAGCCACATCTGAAGGGCAGCCCCACCGGGCCTCACTGCCCAGCAGGGGGAGAAGCTGCCTCACCAGCTGGAGGGGACATTTCGGGTTTGGGAGGGCCGCACAGCCCAGGGTGGTATTCAAGGCTAACACCCCTGCTCTTGGATTTTGAATCACGTAAACAGAAAAAGGAATCAAGTACTTCAATTTAATGCCCCATCTGAAAAACAGCAACCTGTTCTGTTGGTGGGGAGGATCGCCACCTACTGGTCCACTACCATCACTTGTAGCTGATCCAATCCCAGTACTGACCAGGCCCAGCCTTTAGGAGCTACCAATTCCTCACTAGATCAAGCTACAGAGTTTCAAGACTTCTTGGAAGTAGCTTCTGAAAGATTAAAAGGGTGCCAACGCACATGTGTCAATTGAGGACTATTGCCTTTCACAAAAAAACACTCAGAAAATATAACTGATTTTTTCCTGCAGCGATGAAACATAAAAGCATTAGTGAAGCTATCCTGCATGATAATGTCAAAAAAAAGTGAAAGGCAGATTCAAAAAAGGGTAATTGAGAAATAATTACTATGTCAAACAACACGAGAAACAAGGATGATTCTATCAATCAGTCAGCTAATGAAGCAACTAATTCATTATCTCAATCACTATGAATGAATTAAATCTTTTTGCAAGTCTAGAACCTTGCTGTTTTGACAAAGACTACTTTCTGTGCTTCTAGGACACCTCAGGCTACAGGAAGAGGCCGAGTCTGCACCGCACTAGACATCTATCTCCATACACACACACGCACACATACCAACACACAGCCTCGCAATCTCATGCACACTCAAGCACTAACATGCACGCCCACACACTAACACAAACACATGCGCACACGCCCACACACATGCGCACACACATGAAAACCACGAAAACCCAGATGCACATGCACGCACACGTGTGCACACACATCAACATGCATGTGCACACTTCACACGCACACTCCCCCATTACTGCACGAAGCTCTTAATAATTCTACATCACATTACCATTCATTTTTTTGTGTTACGTGACTAGTGACAAATAATAATGTATGTTTAATAGTCCCTCTTAATATTCCTCATGAAAAGCCTGAGAACATGCAGCTTCGAGCTTTCATAATTATTTAGCCTAGAGTGTACATCATAATTGAAAGTGTCTGCCAAAATGTTTCCTTGTAAAAACCTTCCATTAAGGACATCTCAGAAAGCAGTGCAAAAATAGGGGGAAGGAGAGGAAGAGTTTTCCCCCACTGGGAGCTGCAATTTAGCAGAAATGCAAATGAATCTGCCGTTATCTGATCAATTAGGGAATCATAATCAATTCTGAAATGAGAAATGTATTCCCACGAGGGAAAATAATATTGTCGGTTTAAACAGAATGATTCCCAGACCAATTTGTTCAATCAGACTTATGACGGATTATGTCTTTATTTCCATAATGGCGCAAGACGCTATCAATGTGAAATTAAACAAAATCACAGGGTAGTACTGCTGTCTGAACAACACCTAGAGGATATCTAGAAGTCATTCTGCAGTGTAAACAGCGATTTTAACTTCAAATTAAATTAGTCAATGTACATTTTACACACAATTTCAACTCCTTGATTACACACTGGGCACAGAGATGTACAACTGGATGTTTTTTTTATATTTCAGTTGGACCTAACTGAAGTTAGAGGATATTATTCTACTCTGTAGAATTAAACTGAGTAGCGACACATGTCACCTTCCATCTGGGGATATCCGTGTGGAAGTGGTCCCAGAGAATTCCACAAGCCAACACTTGCCACAAAACACGTGCATTATATCCAGCACTGGCTAGCGAGGTCTGTGGTGCTGTGGAGAAATTTGCCCCAGCAGTGGCATTTACACATCTGTTGCCCTGTAACTAACCAGGGGCTGAACCCTTTCCAGTTTCTCTCAGGACCTGTATCTTTATTCTGTTTTCCTTAATCTAGAATCTAATAGGGCTGGCAACGCACAGAGGGTGTTAAATAACGTTTCACATCTCCACTGCCAGGAGCCGGTGCTGCTCATACACATCACAGCTTGAACGCTAGATCCAAGACAGCAGACCCAGGACCTGGGAGAGCTCAGCTCCTTCACTCGGGTTACCGCGCCAGCAGACCCCTGACAGCAGGATCCCAGCCCTTGGCCCTGCACAGACTGTCCCCGATCGATCAAGATTAATCGAGAGGTTTCCTCTGTCCCACTGGGGGGGTGTTTTCCTCTCCTCTGTGCCTACACGCTCAGCTGCTGTTCTACTGCTAACTGCAACACAGATCTGCAAAGTGGCCAGTGGCTGTGAAGGGCTCTATAACAAATACAAGATTGACCGGTCGAGCTTCTGCGCGCTCCTCAGCACCGCTCTGCAGCAGGTCGACGTGTGAGCGGGTGTCCACTGCTCCTGCTCTCCCTACAGCCTGCCTCTCCCAGCTACTGGCTTCCGTCCAACAGTCTCCATCCACAGCAGCAGCTGAGTGAACAGCTAGGGAAAGCAGGAACTGCCCGTTTCGCCCTGTCGCTGTGAGGAAGCTCTGGCTTGTAGGGACAGTTGCTTTATTGAGCGACTTTCCTGGCATTGGACAGTGTATCAATGAGTTCTGAGGAAATCGATAATGCATGAGGAAATAAAAGCTGATATGATATCACGCCAATCACTGTTACCACTATATTGGATTTTTGTTTTAGCTCACTAGAGATATTAAGATATTCAATTTTTTATGACATTTATTAACAGCTATATATTGTTTGACTCTTTTGCATTTAAAACCCCCCGACGAGCTGAAACGTCTTTGCTCTTCAGGCAGTGGAGAGTGGGACAGGGGGCCCTGTCCCGGGAGTGAGGGGGATATATCCGTGCCTGGGCATCGTGGGGCTGATTCCGACGAGGACGCCCGGGGCTCGGGGCTGAGTGAGCGAGGGGGGCAGACCTGAGCCCAATCTCTTTGTCAGCAGGTGCTCTGGGATCTTTAATGCCTTCAAAGCAGATGGGATCTGCACTTAACATCACAGCAGGGGGACCACTCTGCCCAGTCTTTGTGCTGGTGGCTGATAAGTGGATTAGGACGCACTTATCCCAAAGAAAACGGCGTAGCCAGCGCCCTAACCCGACCCCAAGGTCAGCGCGCCTCCGCTGACTGGAGAAATATTCAAATCACTCCGGTCTCTCTGTCCCACAGCGGCCCAGCATGCGCCGACTGACAAACCCAAGATTAAAGTAACGTGATTTTATCCCTTTCGAGAAAAAAAAAAGATCCTGTAGCTTCTGTTACTTTGATACTTGGAGAGAAGAAAATCCATTTTAACAGTCTTCTGGTGATGCACTAGCACAGCCATGTGGCTGGATTAGGAACTGCACACCACACGGATTTAATTAACACACGGTGTCAACTGCAGCCAGTCAGAGCCACAAAATCCTGACAGTACACACTTCTGATCAGAATGTTCCAAACAAAAGCTTGTTCATTTTAGTGTGGATCACACCAAACAATATCAAAAAGAACCAGTAATAGTAAGCATAATATTATACAGTGACTACAGTTGTATTGAGAAATGCCCCATTTTGAGACTCTGAGATCTAAGCTGTCCCAGTGGGATCAGTGCAGGTCAGGGTCTGACCGGTGTGGCAGGCATGGTCTGTGCAGTCAGCAGGGTCAGAAGAGACAGAATGGGCTCTGTCTCACCGCCAGTATTGGGGAACCATCCGCCCCAGTAGCAGTCCTCAGTCTCCCACTTAACGATTAGTCACTTAATAAAATAGATTAGATAAACTAACAATCTCCAACCCTGAAAGGCTACCAATCCAGCAAGGCTTGTCAAAGCATCTGGAGAGATATGGAACAATTCCACTGTGATCAGTTTAACAAATCAAGTAATTTATACTTCAATCATTTATGACTAAAATCTCAATAAACTTCAGCCCTCAAGAACCAAGCTTCTTAATTTCAATAGTCCGCAGATGCCAATCTTTAAAAACAGGTGACTGTCCAGACTAACTGGACTGGACTGTCCAGGACCAGGGCTGGAGACCCCTGATTTAGCGTGACCTGTAAGACTGACTGGATCCTCTACAGTATGTTCAAGAACAGGGGTGAGAACTTGTTATCTCACAAGGCTCATAAACTACACCGAGTTTCAATGTAAGATGACGGATACAGACAACAAATAAGCAGACTTCAGTTAAAAATATTTTGATGCTGTTGTTCAGGTGTCCGATTCTGCTCTCTCGATTGCAGTCCGTAGTGTGCTGCAGCCCGAACACACTGTTCATTCTCAACTCACTGTGCACTCCTAAAGAGCGCTCGACTTCTGTCCTGCTCCTAAATCCATGTGATTATTCATGTCTTTCTGGTGTGTCCTGTTCTGTGGCCTGTTTACTTCCTGTGTCTGCTCTGCTCCTGGCTCAGAATTGAGGGTACAAATGTCGTGACCCCCGCCTTACCTGAGCCCGGGCTCACCTCCGTGTTGCTCCTTTTGCTGCCATGCATAGGGTCTTTACTGCTCTCCTTGGCATTCCATGGCTTGCCCTTTCCGACATCCGTGAGACACTGCCACTCCTGACACTGAGGGATATCAGTGCGCATTATGCCAAGAATGGAAGGTTACAGCAGGGGGCGTGACGTTCGTCGGCCAGGGCAGAGCACACTCCTTTTGCAAGGATGACCGCAGTGTGACACGGCAGCACTGCAGTCAGGCACAGAGAGGCCTGGTCAAGTCGGACCGCTGACCAGAGTGTGGCAGCAGAGTAAAGGTGTGTTATAGGCATGGTGCAATCAGAAGCAAAGTATAAAACCGCAACAATGCGTCATGTGTAAGAGGGCAGCAGGTTCAGACAAGATGTCAGCCCTTGTCTGGACCACAGTCCCCAGAAGGCTGGGGGAAAGAGCTGGTCCAACAGTTACTAGAGGACTACTGGTCAGATGACCGTATAAAAACCAGGAAGCAGAGCTTTCAGGGTTCAGTTCTATCTTCTGTCTTGAGGAGAGATGGAGCTGACTGACTGAAAGATCAAGGAATTGGTGAGTTCAACAGTTTGAGTCGAGTTTTCTGAGCTTGGTAAGAAGCTTACCTGCCTGGCGATACTGATAGAGAAGGACCTGAAGAAATTTAGCCAGAAGTTCAGGAAGGAACTAGGCTATTATTTTGGTTGGCTTTGGATGCATTTTCTTGCAGTGTAAATAGAGAACAGTTGGTCGTGATGGAACAGACGCTGCTGGGCTTCACGGATACAGAAACAAGAATTGTGCCGGCTTCCCTTAGTACTGCTCAGGCGCCACTCCTAATCTTCACCACAAGATGGCGACGGTGCTTTTCCCTATTCATATCCAGGGCTACTCAATACCAACAATACCAGTCAGACGAACCCCAACACGCTGCAGTGCTGACAGTGACACGAGCTGTGCTCTCCTCCAGATTCCCCGCATGTCCACTACTCTGACCTTTGACCCCTCCGGTCGCGGAGGATAACCGGTGATGGATCTGGCGGAGGCGCTTAAGGCCAGGAGAGAGGCGCAGGCCTGCAGGGCTGGTGATACCCACAAGGCCACCAGCCCGTGTCGAGCACTGGCGCCCCAGATGCCCGAGGCCTGGTCACGGTGGACAGACCCTGGCCCTTCCCTCTGCCACTTCAGGAAGTAATCAAGGAAGACTGGCGACATTTCTAATAAAGCCGCCGAAACCTCATGATCTTCCACACAAGGTGGTGTACGCAGGGAATCTGACAATCATTCCCCGGGAGTTAACAATCTCTCGTCGTCGTTGCTTTGTTGACGGTTCCGAGCAAATCCCACAGCAGGTCTGCAAGAGCACTGCCACACCCCCCAGTCTGACGAGTCAGCCCACACCTGAGAGCATTTCGATCTTCTCCACTAGATGGCCCCCAAAATCGAAAGAACTGTGAGGCACCTGTCCCCAAAAGGGAGCTTGCAGAGGGCACAGCCTCTGCGTCCAGAGCAGAGATGAAAACCAATCTGAAATACCACGCTGTCCCGTCATGCGTCCACAGCACGGCCCAGCCCAAGGCACAGCCACAGAGCTGGGAGCTCCTCCTGCCCTCTCCCAACCCTCTCCAGTCTAACATGTTTTGGGCTGCTGATAAAAAGTTTTTAAAAATTCTTGACAGAAAAGTCCTGGAGTCAGACATTGTGGGCTCCTCTGCTTTCAACGTGTTCCAGGCCCGGAGGAAATGCAGAACCCAGAGAGTTAACCCGTGTGACCGCGGGAGCACAGCGCAGGCCGAGACACGCTGCTGACTGAGGCTCCTCTGCACTGGGGAGTGCTGCTGCGCCTCACATCTGACGAGTTCATCAACAGCCCCAGGGGAGCAGGTTAGTGTGAACCCGGCACGCTGAGTGCAGCTGAGGTCACGCTGCCTGTCAGCCAAAAGGAGGCCTCTTCAGACAGCAGGACTGTAATACCGTTCTGTCCCGGGAACAGAGGCTTCCAAGAAAAACCAGGACGCTGCTGGAGGTAGTGTTAGTGAACAACAGGTGGCGCTTTTTCCCCATAACACAATTTCTCTTTTTACACCAGTTCCCCAGAGACAGAGAGCAGGCGCACTGCTGCAGGAGCTGTCAACCTGAGCTTGCTTGTGGTCTTCTGTTCTTAAAGGCTTAACACTTAGCTCTTACTTTGGTAGAAACCTTCTCAGTTCTATGAAAGGTCAACAGCGCAGAAATTAAAATTTAGGAGGGAAACAGTAACTGTGCAGGTGTGGAACAGGGCTAGCAATTAGGGGAGAGTCCTGCTAGGTATTTTAGACTAAAGACAAAAAACACAGGAGAAAAAATCAGACCAGGCATGCATACTCAATATAAATCAAAGTTGTATCGACGTGGGGCTCCCTGCAGCTGCAGAGTCCTGAAACTGCTGTCCTTTTCTCTCTGTAAGAGAGTGCACCCCCTTCACTGCCTTGACCTGCGCTGAGACAGTTCACCCCGTTTTCAGTAAGATCCGGTCAGCCCTTATCTTAACAAGACTTAGCTGCCCTCCATCTGCCTGCCAAAGTGCTCTGTGCCACAGAAGGCACAAGTCCTCGTGCCCCAGGAAGCACAATTCTTAGCAGTGAACAGCAGGCTGCCAGCTTGTGACATATGTTGTAATGTCTTCTTAAATTCCATACACAACAGTTACATCCTCAACTGCGGAGTCTCTGCACACACAGCTCGGCCTCCTTTTGCTTCAGGAGCAACTCCTGTACAGTATGTGCAAACAAGCCGAACTGAACATTACTGAAGATTTTCTCGAGACCTGTAATTGCATTTCGGAGAGCTCGCGCTCCAGATCTTAATTTCCCAGGTTAAAGTGTTTGTGCTTCAGTGCACAGCTGCTTTCACCGGAGGTAAACAGTTATGGCTAGAAGGAAAGGCACCGAGACAAGTCCTTGTGCTCACTCAGGAACAGGAGCAAAAGTCATTAAGAAATCTTCAAGAGGACCCACGCATAACCCACATACATGTATATACTATATTACAGCAGTTAATAAATAAAACAAGAGGCGGAAATGCAGCAACTATTTATGCTCACGTCTTTGGTATTTAGTTTTTTTTTCCACAGCAGAAACTTCCTGAGCTCTCTACCATTAATTCTCTCTCCCTCCTGACCTCTCCTGTGGCGGGTCAGTTTCAGCCCTGACCTTGCTCTTCGCCCTGGGCACACTGCACTTCTACAGGCATGCTGAAGCCTCACTTCCTCGGTTGCAGAGACCCTGCGTGTCCACAGGGGGCGCTGTGGATCTCATCCAGCGAAACCCTCCAGCCCTCTCTGCAAGTGCCGTAGCCCAGCCAGGCCCCACCGTGCTGAACGCATCTACTCCCTGCCCCAGAAACAACGGGCTTGCCAGAGCCGTTAAAACATACTTTGGCCACAGTCATCTGCATACGGACCTGCATGATGTTGAGGGTTCGATCTCCAGAAGAGTAAGAGAAGGGGCGCGTGACACCCATCATCATACAGTGGCACTCACAGCCCATAAGCAGGCTTTTAAAGTGCAGGTACAGCACAACACGTGCAAGCCGCGTGAAAACAGGTGATTTTCCTTCTCGTTATTTCCCCCCCTTAGGGAGCAGAGCACAAAGGACTCACACACCGCAGTGAGCGGAGGAGCAGGACCGGCCTGTATGCTCCCAGTGCTCCCAGACCACGCAAACGCCAGCTGGCGCAGAGTGGGCCTTTCCCCGCCTGTGTGGTAGAACTGTTTACCGACCTGCCCTGCCGCACACACACACACACACGGAAGAGCACTTTCACAAACAGCTGAGCTGCCTGAGCCTGCGAGTGTCAGTCCTGCCACAGACTGGAGAAGAAGGCCCGTCAGGCCCGGAGGAAAAAAGGGGGGACACCGAAACGCCAGGCGGCGGCCTCAGGGTGCCCCTCATTCTCCCTGCACTCACCAGGGCCGCTCCCTGGCAACCCCAGTGGCCTGCAGGGCGGCACACAGCCAGCAGCCTGGGCGAATCCCGCCGGCCCGGGCCCAGCAGGACCCCGGACAAGTGGCCGCCAATAAATCAATCGATCGATCGATCGATCGATCACTGACAAGCGTGGCTTTCTTCCCATTAAACATTTCTGTTAAGGATAACCACATGGCCAGAACAGAGAGAAGTGAGTAATTCACTTAACACAAGACGTTAAGTGCAGAAGAGTGAGACGGAGAAGGAGTGGGACAGACAGGCTCACGCAGTAGTATTGGGGTCCAGAAAGAGGGTTTTTAAAGTGTGGGTACAGCAAAAATGCACAGGCAGGCTACAAACTGTCCATTCCTACCAAATCTGTCTAAACATATAACAACAGTCTCTCAGGTTTACTGGGGATGGATGCAAATTTCTCTAATCCAGCACAAATACTGACTATGTTCCTATCTCGGGTTGAAGTGGAAAGACAATGGTCTCTGAGCTCCGGGCCGGTGCTGTATGTGCGATCCCACCGGGGATCAAAGCCACAGCCCCCACTCTTCCCACACCGCGGGGTTCAGGGCTCTGTTTACTCCGGCACGCTGGGGGGCGGGGGCGGCGTGGACATCAGGAAAGGAACTGGTGGGCTCACTGTCAACGACAAAGCCAGATGTGCATACTGAGAGCTCGTCTGGCTGAGATCAGGTGTCTCCTGATGAAAATCTCTCTCTCTCTCAAGTGCTTGCGGGTGTCGCCAGGAAAATCCCACCAAGAGCTCTTGGAGTGGGATCTCACGTGGGATCAGAGCCTTCACACCGGGGCGTAATTTCATGCAACTCCTCCAGGAACGTCCGAATTAGACTGAACACTCGTTTTAAAGAACCCTGAGACCTGCAGCTCGAGACGACGGATTTAAAGTGCGGCTCGTGCGTGCCTGCACACCCCAGGAGCTTTCAGCTCAGTATGGCCTCTTCCTGTTGCAAGATCCTCTGTATGTCCAGCTCTTAGCTCAGGTTTCGTTCCCTGTGAGCAATGCTGGGCTTTTTTCTCGTCTTCATTAAGAGCTGACCTCTGTCATTGTGTTGTGACGAGCAGTTTTTTAGCTCTGTTTGCTTGTGGAGTACAGAAAAGTTTTGACATGGTACTGTGTTTTAGGCCAGCTCAGCCGGGTACAGGGCACTGGATGCGTTTCAGAACCGCACGGCGATGTCCAGACTTCAGATGCATCATGGGAAGAGACTGCGAAGGTCAGCGGACAGCCAGAGCACACAAACAGACACACCAGGACAGTTCCTGTCCCACTGGACAAACCTAATACCACCGATGTGTCCTGGTTTGCTTGCTGATGTTGTTTAATACTGCAGGAAACTGGATGTGGACTCTGCATTTTCTTTTAAAATCAGGTAAGCTTAACCTCACAGGGTTAATACTATCAAGAGTAGCAATGCATTCTCTCTACCACTCTTTCGGTAGTAACGGGTGCGAGGCAGGGTACGTCTTGGACAGGACACCATTCTACTGCAGGGCAGACAGACACACACTCGCAGCAGGGACAGTTTTCCCAGAAGCCAGTCGACCCACCAGTATGTCTTTCAGCTGTGGGAGGAAACCCACACGAACACGCAGACATCAAGCAGACACCACGCAGACTGCACCCCAGGAATGGGGCAGATAACCACTGCGCCACCAGAAATTCATACTGCATTTAAATTAAAAGAGTTTTGTAAATTTTTGAAGACAGATTGCTTTTTATTTTCTGTGTATACTACCTGACAGGATTAGTTATAGACATACCCAGTGTTCTGACAGCAACTGACAGCAGCTATTCGGCGTATTTTGCAATTTATTAGCACTGTGCTCTCGGCCCATGCTGTTATACTTCTGCCCTCCCTTACCAACAGCAGAAAATTAACATAATTTCCAATTTCACCGAATCCAGCATCCAGGTGAAAGGCTATTAGTGAGAGGCACGATAAAAGCTACCGTGTCTGTCTTTCGATAGGCACTGGGAGACCTTATATTACTATATCTACACCCTATTTCAATCACTGCAGAGCTCAGGTTATTAATATAAAGGCAAAGAAATTTCTTCTGGGATGAAGGAGATTTCATGTAAGAAGGAACATTCAACTTTGCACCTGGAGGATGTTTCCCATTTTTCTAGGCTTCCTGCACTGAGCAGCACCTCCTGAATGACTCTCCTCTCAGAGCTGCAGAGCTCTCAGGTCACACACACCTAAGGGCAAGCAGAGCCAACCCTGTGCCGCAGCAGTAATATCGTGTCATATATTTTTTCACGCAGTGCCAGACTGAAGCATTTTGCACTCTTTGCCAGGGTGGTGCTTCAGCTGAGAATGATCCTCATCAGACCAGCAGCAGTATTTCTGAACTCGTTACACAGTTTCCTGCCACAGTTGCCACCTCTGTTAACGACTGATACAAACTAGCCACCGAAGAGTCGTGTTTCTTACAGTATCTTACTCCCGTGTGGATGGCTGAGCTGAGAAAGCAGGGTACCAGAGCACACAGAAGAGAAATGGAGATGCTACTCACCTGCAGGGGCCATCTTGCGGTCTTGAGTTAGCAAGGGACAGAAGAGAAGAGAGAGGACAATTAGCAAGCAGACAAGCAGAGAGGCTGTGACAAGGAGTGTGTGGGGAATAATGACCCTTGATTTACACAGGCAAGTGCTTTGAGAACAAAAACCCACTGACACCGAGGAGCAGGGCTGAGAGGCACCGGAGACAGGGAGCAGGGAGAGAAACGAGGGTGCAATCAGGACGTTTATCTCACGGTTAACATGGACCAGTGTCGGGCAGAAAAGATTGAGCCACACAGCTGCAAAGACACTCACAACAGGAGGGAGAGGGGAGGGGGGGGGAGAGAGTGGAGGTGTGGGGGCTGAGAGAGACACAGCACCGTTTGAAAACTGGAAGCACTTCCAGTCCCAGCCCATCACAAGACTTCACAAGACCCGGCAAAGAAGAGAACCCGCCTGCAGACCCCAGCCAGAAAGTCTACACCACGGTTCCCACAGGACATCAGATTATTAATTAGGTTTATAATTAGATTCCAAGAGCCATAAGAAAGTTTTGAAAGTTTAATGATTAAGAAAAGAGGGACTGTTTTCTTTTCATTGATGTTTTGTGAAACAGGGGAATTCTGCCCTTGCTTTCTCAAAATCCTTGGCTTGTTGCCCTTCCTGCATATTTAAAGGCAAAGAAATTTCTTCTGGGATGAAGGAGATTTCAAATGAACCTCTTTCCTCCCACCAGCGCAATCCACTGTGTTGAGATGGGATTAGGGACCGACAGGTTCACTTGCAGCGCAGTGCTCTTCCCTATGGACTGGAAAAGCCCTGCGGAGCAGAGTTCTCACCACCTGAGCGAAGGGGCACCCGTGGGAAACTCTGCTGCTTCGCCTCTCCATCGTAAGAATCACAGATTAACCCTCGCCGCTCCGCTCACAGCAGAAACCCTCACGCTTGCAGAGGAGAGGAAGCCAGCTCCACAGCGACCAAGAGGGCCAGCTTGTGGTGCCCCCTTTCCACCAGACTCTGAGCTAATCGCAGAAAAACATCTCAAGTGATCCCCGATCCCCGATCCCCGATCCCTATGAGCCGAGCGAGTCAGGTCACACAGAATAACCACACCGAACATCAGGCTAATGATGCTTCGCGTAACAGCGAAAAATATTCAGGCAGAGAGCCAGGGAGTCTGGAGCAGGTTAGGGGTGCTGCAGTCTTGTGCCTAAACCCCGTTCCGGACTCTGCACGCAGCGTGAACAGTTCACCCGCTGCGGCTGAAGCTCAGCTCGCGACCAGGCAGCTCTAACTTCGGAGTCTCACAGCACGGCCTCGGGCTCAGCCCGGTCATTTGCGCAGTGCTCAGGGACGCCCAGAACGACTCACAGCCTTCCCCCCCCGGAGCCCAGCCGCGTGATCTGCAATAAAACAGGCCTCGTCCTGCGCTCTGTGTGGCCAGCCGGACTGATTTGAGCAGCTCGGGAACCTCATAGTAAGTTCTTTTCAGTGTCAGTCCTATTCTCATGCAGATTAAGGATGGCTGGAGGAACAGCGCCTACGTGCAGGGGCTCATCCATAAAACATGGCAACGCTGGGGGAGTGTTTACCCCAGAATAAAAGCATGTCGCACAGCCATGTATTATTAAGACCTGATTACAGAAAGACCCTTCCAGCAGCGTCAGAGACTCTTTGCAGCCCCCTTCCCACTGTCCTTTGCAGCAGCCAAAACTTTAAGCCTGTGTGTGTGTGGTGTAAATGTGGAGCTGTATCCGCTGCTGAGCCCAGGCTGAATGCTCACCTACTTTGTCAGCTACGCCTTTCTAGTTAAGTTTGTGCGTTGGTGCTGAGCAGACACTGGTCAGAGAGAACAGAGCCACAAGACCGCTTGCCCACAGTGCTTGTTTGTCTGTGGGCCTGTGACGTGCTTTAGGAGGACTGAAGCGCGCTGGGGGCTCGGCGGGTCTGGGCCGTGGAGCGGTGGGCTTCAGAAGTCAAGGGCCTTCGTCCCACCCCAGCGCCACTGTGCCGCCGCACCGCGTGTGCAGCATGGAGGTGCGCGATTTGGGTTCTCATATTTAATGATTTCTACATGCAGTGCGACTGGGAGGCCACAAATATTAGGCTACTGTCCCCCCCAGCCCTTTTGGAAATACAAAACGAAGGCTGCCAACTCCTCTGTCAGGGCAGGGCAGCATCATGGCGCAGCTGGGCACAACATCTGACACTTGGGGGCGCCGTTTCGATCCGTCCCAACTATCCAAATCTCAGTTCAAGCGACAGCAAAATATAACAGTCAAGCTTAAAGCACAAACACAGATGATGTTAAACAGCAGCGTTTGATTAAAATCTCATTTCGAGACGCCTTCTGCTTTTTTCTTTTTCCCCAGACAAAGTCTCTGGGGTTTGTTAGTCAGTAGGAACAGAACTTTAAGCTACTGCCAGCTTCTGCTGGATGTGAAGTGTGGCTCAGTGTTCGCTGTGCCTTTAGGGTTAAAAAAAAACAGCTTTGATGAAGTTCAGGATAACATTACTTGATAAAAAAGATCCAAAACATTCCAAGTCTTTTTTGTTTTGTGTCTGAGAGACAGAGTGAGCGGTGGTGTTTGATCTGAATGGAACACTTAAGCCAAGTACGCTGTGTGTGTGTGTGCGTGCGTGAGCGTGTGTGTGTGTGAAAGTGTGTGTGTGTGAAAGTGTGTGTGTGTGTGAGAGTGTGTGTGTGTGTGTGAGCGAGTGTGTGAGAGTGTGTGTGAGAGTGTGAGTGTGAGTGTGAGTGTGTGTGTGTGTGAGTGTGTGAGTGTGTGAGAGTGTGAGAGTGTGAGTGTGTGTGTGTGAGAGTGTGTGTGTGAGAGTGTGAGTGTGTGTGTGTGTGAGAGTGTGAGTGTGTGTGTGTGTGTGAGAGTGTGAGTGTGTGTGAGAGTGTGTGTGTGAGTGTGTGTGAGAGTGTGAGTGTATGTGTGAGTGTGTGTGTGTGTGAGTGTGTGAGAGTGTGTGTGTGTGTGAGTGTGTGTGAGTGTGAGTGTGTGAGAGTGTGTGTGTGTGTGTGAGTGTGTGTGAGTGTGAGTGTGTGAGAGTGTGTGTGTGTGTGTGAGTGTGTGTGAGTGTGAGTGTGTGAGAGTGTGTGTGTGTGTGAGTGTGAGTGTGTGTGTGACCCCTGGCTGTCGGGGTCTGTGATGAACTGGCAGGGGTTCAGGACTCACAGCCAGGGGAGGAGGGAAAAGAGAGAGGAATCACGCCTGCTCGGTCTTCGGGCCTCTGCGGGTCTTTCAAAAGACAACCAGTTCACTGCTTCCTTGAGCAGCCGGGTCTGTTGCTCTTTGAAAATCCTGACATCATCAAAGCCCGAAAAAGTGACTGCCTGAACAATCCCGAATCCCGAAGATGAACTCGGAACAACGGCTCTGCCTGTGAGCCTGCGCCGGCGGGCTGTGAATAGGCTATTCTCTGATCCAGATTCAAGCGCGCTGAGGCAGAGCGCTTTCACACAGCCGGGACCCTGAGCCCTGAACAGCTCCATCAGTGCCCAGCTGTGTGAGGAGCACAGTGCCCTCGGCACTTTGTCAGCCTCTCTTTCCCAGAGAAAGTAAAGCTCAGGCTCTTTACTTCTCTCCTACTGCTTCTCTCGTCTTCCTCTCCCTTCACACGCAGGGGGACTCCCAGACTTTCTGTGGCAGACAAGCAGGTTCAGGGACACAGAAAAGAAAGAGATCAAAAAGATGAAGGCGTCTGTTCGCCTTCTAATCTGAGCGCGTCTCTTCCGTGCAGATACATTTCAGACTCTCAGAGCGGCCTGACTACACCACTGTTCCAGTCCCAGGCCCGCGGAGGCTCAAAGCCCAGGTTCTGACAGGTCAACCTCCTGCATCAAAGACGCAACACCAACTTCGGGTACGACCGGCAAGTGAATTTCAGAGCCTGCGATCATCGGCCCCAGGTCCAGCATCCAAGCAGGCTCATGTCAAGCAAGCAGAGAGAAACGTGCTCCTGCACTGCTGATGACCTAGGGCTCCCAGGAACCCCTGCTTTACAAATGAGACGAGCCAATCTCAGGCGATCAATGCTTCAGAGCCTGAAGCCTGTTATCGGACAGGCTTCACCACGCCAGGCAAGCCTGCTCTTATCTGAAGGAAGGGGGATACAGATACCTTATTTCCCTCCACATTAGCAGAATTTCTCACTACCTGAGTCTGGCATTATCAAGGCCTTTGTGACTGCCTTATTTAATTTAGCATCCGAGCAGAGATTAAAGCACTTTGCCATGCCTGTCAGAAGCACCAAGCGATAAAGAAATCCCACTCTTTCATCTAGAGGGAAGCCGTGACAGTGCAGAATGCCTGCTTTTTTCTCATTCCTACACGCTGGGAAGATCTCCGCTATATTAGAATGTGATTTCGGTTTAAAAACATATATATTTTATTTATTCTGGGACACTCTCCAGGCAAAGGGGAGATGGGAAGCTCATAAACAAGCCCGATTTGAAAGGGGCGCCAGGAGGGAACCGGTGTTAATCTTTAGAGCCGACTGATTGCCCTTCTCCTCCACACTGGAATTTGTCCGTCACTGTAGATCCCATCAGCTTAACTGCTGGGTGAGAGAATCCAGGAGGCCACAGTCCGGAGGGATCCTCCCTCTGCCCAAGACAAACCCCGGGTCATTAAGACCGGTGCAGCAGCCCTGGATCATCTCAAGAGTCGCAGGCTCTCCCACGGAGCCTTGCAGCCTCCTGCTCCCGGGGTCAGGAGGGCCAACGCCAGCGCGCTGATGCCGATGCGCCCCAGCTGTGCTGTCTGCACCTTTCCTTCCTAATAGAAGCGAGAGCACAAAACGAGCTATCCAGTTGTTGCTGAAGCCCCTACCCCAGCATTTGTGGGAAACAGCTGGCTGAGATCCAGGGATCAATCAGTCGCTGACTACAAGTCTTCTCACTTCGCCCCCAGGAGGGTACTTCACTGAATCACTGCCTGGAGGACCTCAGGGGCCCTGCAAGCCCTCCACTGCTCCCGCGCCAGTGGGGAGAGGGCGAGAGGAGCAGTGTCTCGGCGCCCTGGGTGATCCCGAACATTAACCACAAAAGCTCCTGCTCTGAAACCGGTCTGTCAGACTGATCATGCCGTGGCCCTGTCGATGCTTACTCGTTTCTTCACTCTTCCTCAATAATCTTCATCATAATCAACATGGTTTTAGTTGCTGACCTCCGCTCTGGACCACACTGGTGGATGCACAGTGACAAGGCCGCTCTCTATATGTGAGACACTATTTACATGCAAGGAGATGCTGCTTATTATCATGATACTGCTTGTCATCACCAGGCTTTTCGAAACCTGTGCTCCAGCAGGTAGAGGCACTCCTGGCACAGTGCCTCCCTTGAGGAAGAGCTGGAAGACTGAATGTAAAAAATTCAAGCTATCTGCAAACAGAGCCTCTTCTCATTAAACAAATTGGCCTGTTTAATAAAACAAAAATCACCCGATTCAAAGCCAACGGCTTTTAATCACGCAGGAAAATGCCATGTAAAGCTCCTTCAGTAGCTATGTTAATTTACGGCCTGCATGTTCCAGGCACAACTCCAAGCAGAGCTAATGGGTGGCAAGTGAGCAGAGCTGCTTAATTACCTGCGCCAGTGACAGCTCCAGAGCGCTACTGCGGCTCCCCTCCGCGGCCTTTTTCATTTTCCTCCTTTCTCTTTCTCTTTTTCTGTTTCCCCCCCCTTTAATTAATGCCACTGCAGGAATCACACAACTTGCACTCATGAAAGTTTAAGTCTTACCCTCCGGAAAGCTGGAAAGACAGAGGAGATGAGGGTCTCTTGTCAGATTGTTCTCGTTTCTAAGAGCACAGTCCTTTCAGCAACACTGCAGAGCGATCAGCATTAAAAGCGCTTCTCGGTTTTACCCAGAGAAAAGGAAATATTCATTATGAGAATATTCATCAAAAGGCAACTGGAAGCCATCTGACCCACCCAGCCACTTGCAGTGAACTGACCTGACGATCTCATCCAGCTGTTTTGATTTATCCACACAGCTGGTTATTCACTGTCCCTCGTGTCCCTCATCTCAGGGAACTGAGATGTTCTGGCACGAGAAAGCTTGAAGGAGAGATGAGAACGCTTCAGGATCTCACAAATGCAACAAAGTTTCGGATCATAAATATAGGAGCTTGTCCTGAGTGTTTTAACCTTTCACACAGCTCTCGCACAAAGGACATTTATTTCACATCAGCCCTTTGGGATCCACGGAGGAACTGCCCCTGTGAAATGAGCATTCCCGGGAAATCCATCCTGGGATCCCGGGCTGTCTCCAGACACATGCCAGGGAGGGGAGATTATACAAGGATTTATGGCCGTTCAGCGGCAGGGTGTAGCCTCACTAAATCTCAGAGCAGTGTCAAATGAGGGAAGAGGAATGAATTTGCTGAAACAATTTCCACACTGATTAAGTTGTCAGCATCATCACAGAGGAGACACGAAACAGACCTTGCTCTCCGAACAAAATATTTAGCCTAAATGGCAAACCGAGGACCTCCTGACCCCAGAGGGACTGCTGCGTGTCAGAGCAGCGCTCATCAATCTTAATCAATCCTAATCGTTACGGCACAAGGCTCTGCTCCCCGCGCGCCAATGAAAACCAGTGACTTGTTCTCCTCAGCAGGTAATTGATCAGGCCGGAGAGAGCCGCTAGGTTAATCAGCACAGCGGTAATCCCAGGAGCGCCGCTTGATCGAGCACGACCGCGTGACGGCGCCACACGGCGGCCAGCGGAGAAGCGCAGAGCGGCTCGGCGGTTTTCCACGGAGGGCTGCCGGGACACCTGCGGCCTCACGGAGGAGCCCGGGGCCGCTGAAACGGAAGCAATCAGCTGGCGGGGGAGGGGAAGGCAGCTTTGCATTCGGAGCAGCTCGCCCGAGCCGCGAGCCGCGCGGAGAGGGCACTCCAAAGCAATTGCCTTAAGTGATCTGGCTGACAGCGAGGAGGGGGAATTAAACGAGTGCATTAGTTCACTTGCGATGATGCTCGGACCCCCCCCCGCACACAGCCATCCCCCTGGAATATCAATAGAGGACCTGAGGAGACTGTTCTCTAATGCGCTCTGTCTCTGCGTCACACAAGTGCGCAAAACCAGGTGACACTCAAGGTTAAACAGCCCATCATCCCCATCTCTGGCTACTAGCTCCATTAGGAGAGTCGTGGGGGGGGGGGCTGGCCCCCAAGCCCTCCTCTCAGTCTTATCCAGCCTTCCAAGGAATAGCTGGACAGGACAGCACTAGTAAGAGAGCAAGCACGATTTAACGCGGCACGTCGACAAATGCGCTCCAGACAGGTCTCAAAGACTGATGCAAAACTGGACAGAACTTTGGGAGTCACTTCATAGAAACGGCATCTTCGGCGGAGCTTGTAAAAGCCACCTACTCACTCCTTCAGTAACAGGGAATCGCAGAGTATGAACTGTTTGTGTTCTGTGCAGAAAACCTGATTTATTTGATGATGTTCAGATGACTGTAGATTTTCCTGTTTTCTGTTTAAGCAGAAGCGTGAGGCCCCCTCCCCCCTGTGCCCCCCCAGTCTCAAGTGAATCAGAAACAGGAAGCACAGCGCAGCGACGAGGAGGGCGAACTGCTGTGCAATATCGGCTTTGTGAGGTGTCATCGTTGCCTTTAACAACTCCTAGAGTGCGTCTGGGGCCTTCTGAAATGGTTTTAAGCAGGGGAGAGCCTTGCGTGTGTCACCACTCTGCAGCCTCGTGCTGGGTCGGGTGTCAGACACTAGTCCGCCGAGTGGAGGGGTGACCAGAGACCTGCCCTCCCGCCTCAGAGGCTGAGGGTTCACATCCTTGGCAGCAGAGCCACTCCTGCCGAGCCCTCAAGGGAACAGCTGTAGCCACTCTGCTCTAGCCAGCCTGGTCCTCAAGCTGGTAACTTCAGCATCAGCACAATCAACTAAGACAGAAATAAGAATTATTTACGGCTTCTTCAACTGAGCAGTTGTCAGTGAGGCCTCTTCCTGGGTTGGCTAAACACCCACTTAAGCATCAAAAGAGGTATTCAAGTGATTAAATGACTTTAAGATTCAAGGACCCAAACATCTGTCAACAGCTGGATTCCTACCTCAGGTCAGTAAACTGTACCTGCTTAGTTCTCTTATTGATATCAGGGGCCTGGCGTCAGAGCTAGTCTCCAATTCTAGTTTCCCATACCCAGGCAGTGCCCAGCCAGGAGCCCACAGGGGAACTGTGTCACAGACAGCAGGGGAGCTCGGGAGACCCCTTGAACCCGCACTTGAACCTGCGAGAGCCACCCGGAAGACCCCCAGACAAGATTCCATTACCTGCAACATACAGAGTCTTCTATGATTGGGAAGAATATAGATCCACACATACTATAGGCTCACACACAGCTGCATGGCCCCCATAGGAAACCTCAAAGCCCTTTCCATGCGTGCTGATGGAGCTCCCCCTGCTAGGGGTGTTTTGTTTGCTAAACCGAAGAGAAATTGAGCCCTGAGGTTAAAGCCATTATTCTAAGCCAATCCAACAATATCCAGGCCCTGAGCAGATGTTCTGCCATTATCTGCCCTGATCTTTTGATTGGACTAATATCATCCATTCATCCACACTAATCTAGGAGCTCACAACACAATTACAGCACTCAAAGCAGAGGGACTGTATTTAAATAGCGCCGCCCCCGACAATCCGACAGCAGCTTTGGAAATGCAGTTAATAAAAGAGCCTTGTTTAAACAAGACTGAACATCATCCATCCACTGAGCCACTGCAGTCATCATTTAAACAGCAAACCTGTGGCACAACCCCTCAGGCTCCTGCCTTCACCTCCGTTCAACAACGGTCTTCTCCAAAGGGGCATGTCTTCCTCTGCTCCGGCTTCATAAAACAGACCTATCTGATCTAAACAGAAGCACGCGCCGCCGTTTACAAAGATGCACATCTTTGTGTGGTGATCGAAAAAGATTTCCAGTAGTTAACTGATACAAGGATCTTATCCTCAGACTTCAGACTGCAGTTCTGGAAGTTAAGATTGTTGTACTGGTTTTTATCCTGTATCTACAGAAAGAGTGGGAGTGGTGGTCCAGTAACTAAGGTAGCACACAGCTGGAGGGGAGGGAATTATGGGAGTAACGCTCCCTGGCTAGACAGCAGGCTAGGACCACTGAACTCTTACTGCACCACACTGAGCAAGCAGCGTGTAAAGGCAGATCTTCCCAGCTTACATAGATAGAATACAGCTTTACTACAGGCACCTCTGCTCTGCTACAGAAAACATTTTAGCCGAGCAGATGAGAAAAACTACTACTAATGAAATAACACCATAGGAAACACCTGTCAGGTAATTGAGCAATAATCAGGTATATAAAACCAGAAGTGTGATTTATCCTCTCAGCCAGAGCTCCTTCAGTCTGCTTTTCCATAACGAGAAGACCTCAGAAAGCGGTACAGACTTTCTTTCGGGTCGCTGATGTGGCCTCCTGTCTTTGCCAATGCCAGTGCCCAGCCTTTGAAGTCTCACTTTAAAGCGGAGCGAAAAAAACAAAATTCATGAGACAAAGGGCCTGTCAAATCGGCAGCCGGGCTGTCTGGTGCACCTGTAGGAGGAGCAGACACACAACACAGAGCAAGAGCAGCCCTCGCCGCAGACCTGCGTGGGGAGAGGAAGCGAAGAAAGGACTTCAGAAGAGCCCGGAAAGCTGAAAACGGCCCAGATAATTAATATAAAAGGCATTTCTGCAACAAAAGCTTCCTGGCTGCTTTCATCTTTGCGAGGCGAGGAGCAGTTCGTTTATGAGCACAGCCTCTTCAGGGGTAATGTGCCATCAAAGAGAGATGTCAGACACGAGAGGAGATCGTGCAGGTTTGACCCTCTCACAGAAATATGGAGGAGGGGGCACTGCCACACAGGGGCAGAGACTCCAAGCCAAGGCAAGCTCCACCTCGCCAGAAACACGTTCCCCGATGGAACAATCCCGCTCCTGAAGAGCTGGCCTTCAGACTGCAGGCCTTTTATGGACGAGGCTCTTTGTGCTGATATCTAAACACGCGCTCCCAGTCCCAACGACCAGTCGCAGCCTGCCCATAAAAGCACGGGCAGCGCTTTAAGAGACGCAGCCTGGACACCGGCCGACAGGGTTTCTAATCTTGGCTGTCGACGGCGCAGGAAAACTACAGCAACAGGCCCAGGCTCCAGCCTCGCAGTGTTTTAATCCATTTCACCTTCAACCACCTGCAGCAGGAGAGCAAGGTGTTCCACAGCCCTCACATCACAGTGCTTGTCCACAAACACCTCCTCAGAAATAGGGAAAGACTGAACTAAACAAGTTCCTTCCCTGCAAAAACAAAAACCTCTCCGCCTGTGTGAGGCTCACCCACATTACCCACAACGCTCATCAGCTCTTCCCTCACTCAGCTAATTGGCCGCAGATGCGCCGGAAGTCAACTGCAATCAGTTTAACGAAGTTTCCTTGTTCACACTAAGCTATTAATTCCAGGAGCTGGAGAGGACTGCAGACCCATTCCCCACTGGGAGTGAAAGGCACTGGCGGGAGGGTTTTGTGAAGGATGTGGAGAGATTATTTGAATTGCTCACATCCCAGCCTTGGATACCACCGTTAACCACAAACCACTGCTGCAGAGCCCTTGCCTGGAACATTTCCAGGAACCTTGGCTGTTGTTGCTTTCACAGCTTTTCTTTCAAACCCTTTCTATTTCACTGCTCTATTTTTCTCCTCCTCTGCACCCTTTGCTCAGACCTGTGACCCAAGTAAACATGTTCACTTTAATGAGTCCAACACATGTTCAGTTGCAGATGTGTAGTTACTCACTGCAAGGGTCAGTTCCTCCGATGTTACAGAACCAGCAGCAGAGTCTGCTCCTGCCCCCTGCTCTCCAGACAGTTATGCCTCATCCATCCAGCAGGGGGAGCACATGGCAGAAACTTTTAGACCACTGTAGAACTCGGATTATTCAAACTCCTCCGGCCATTGTGATCCCGGGCCTTTTATTTGGGAAATAAATGGATCCATTATACAAAGGGCCTCCGTATTATCCCCTCTGCCGGAGCTAATTCAATTAATAGAGACGTTGAAAAGGAGGAGCCCCTGTCAACAGAGGGAGGCGAGAAGGGGGGTTGGCGCAGAGGGGGCTGATGCCTGATCCTACTGGCCAGGGAGGTGCGGCTCCCTCTCCCAGCAGGCGGCTCTCCAGCCCCAGCCAGACAGTCCACCTCTGTCTGCGGGGGCAGGGGATTCTGGGACGGCTTCCCGAGCCCCCGGAGCGGATGTAAAAGGAGCCCCGTGCTGGGAGCCTTTCTTAGCTTCGGCAGGGGTGCATGCAGCCGGGGCGCCACCGCGGCCACCTGGAATCACGGCGCTCGCTCCCAGACTTCAGAAACACCAGACGGGACCCTGCATCTGAACTCCTGAAGCCCCCACCCCGGCCAGCCCTTCCCCTCCTCTCCTCCAGCCCTGAGCCAGGCCAGACCAGAGAAAAACAGCAACAGAAACGAGTACAAACGCTGTTTCCTGCTCTGTTCTTTGCTCTCAAGCCGAGGAACAGGGAAGAGAAGGGAAATTATTAAATAAAGGTATTCTTGTTGCTACTAAAAATTTTGCCGCTCCGTCCAATCACTGGGTTGCCTGCTTGCTGGGAATGGAGACAGATGTGGTCCGCGCAGAGATCCCCAGTTAGTGAAAAAGAGATCGGAAAAAGTCCCTCCACTGCCCTGAACCTGCAGACACGCCACATTTTCCAGCTGCCCATCCAGCCCCTCGTGAAGCTGTTTTACGACAGCTCTTACATGAGCAGAGCTCGACCCTAACGCGATTTAAAGGACGGGGTGAAATCTGAATCCGGCGACAGAGCAGACAATTAAACGCGTTCGGGACAGAGTTTCCAGCAGCTGGTTTCCCCTCGTCTGAGGGCAGAGGCCTGTCAAGAGCAGCTCTGCTCAGCTTGGGAACAGCTCAAACCACGGAGATTCAGCAGGTGGATCTCAGGATCCCAGCCTGAGTGGAACCAGAGAGGCTACTTGAACTCCAGACAAACACACACTTGAACCCATTCCCACGGGGCTCTGCAGCTTACAAACCCCGAGACGGAACAGGCCGCTCTGCGACGGGAGCCTTACGGACTCCCCATCGTGTCCCTGCTCTGCCACCGCCCTGCAGAGGGAGGGCCCAGGTCTGCAGCATCTCCGCCGCTTCAGACCTCAGCTTCACTCAAAGCGCTTTTCTGTGCTGCAGAAAAAGCCCCACTGTGCCCCACAGGCCTTTCGGGGAAAGAATGCAGGGCAGGTCAGCACAGGCCTGCCCACTGTGGAGGAGCACTGCCTCTCGCTTCACAGAGCAGGCTCCAGCCTGCGCGCCCCAGACACACACATCGCACACACATCACACAACACACACTCATCGCACACAACGCATATACATCGCACACAACACACACATTGCACACGACACACACAACACACACACATCACACAACACACACTCATCGCACACATACACAACACACACTCATCGCACACATACATCACACACAACGCATATACATCGCACACAACACACACATCGCACACGACACACACATCACACACACAACACACACTCATCGCACACATACATCACACACACACATCACACACAACGCATACACATTGCACACAACACACACACATCGCACACGACACACACACATCACACATGTGCAACGTCTTCCAATTCCCAGACCCAGAGCCTCCCCTTGCGTCTCAGAACAAGGAGGGACTTTTCTGCAGACACACAGGGGACAGTGCAGTACGTCATCACGGCGCTGGTACCTAGCAGGCTCACTTTACACCGTGTGCGGAGGCAGGGACTGCCAGCGGTTATCAGCTCCACAAGAAGCCTTACTGTGATCCAGCCCATGCCTGCATTTCAGGCACAGACCCGGCCGGGCAGCGATCGGATCAGGTTCCCCGGGCCGCTGTCAGACGATACAGGGAGAGGTGTCACGAGTCCCAGCGTGTCGGTAAAAGAGCTTTAATTGTTTATGAGAGCCTGACTGACACACACACACACACACACACACACACACACACACACACACACACACACACACACAGCTGGGTGAGACAGACACACAAATTCACACCTCTGGCTCGATTCGCCCGAAGGTGACACAGCCCCTTGCCTGGCACAACATCCTCCTGGTCCGGAGGAACGACTTCTGCGAGATTCCAACAGACCCGGCATCAACACCAGACATGAGTATTTTAATCATTATTACAAATAAATCTCTTTGTGTCTCGTCCAGCTCATACGACACCACAGCCCAGGAGAATCAAGGTACCAGTCAGTGCATGAGGAATCCCAGCATGGAGCTGCAGTGCTGACCAGGGGACCAGAAAGCCCAGGTGTCTTCCCTGACCCAGACCCCCACTGCAGGCCAATTCACTCAGCTGCTGCCATGACGAATCTAGGCTCGGGAATCCGCACCAGAGAATACAGGCGAGCTTGACCAGCGAGCAGCTTTCAGATCGGAATGAAAAGCTTTCTCTCTTTATCTTGCATATTGTTTGGACATATAATACTGGATAGACCAAAGCGATGTGCCTGTTTTTGTTCAGTTCACTTCAGAGCACTCTGAGACATCCTTTGCACATCAAATGCAAAATACAGATTAAAAACAACAGGAATATTTTTTTAAAGATTTTTTAAGAGAGATTGGCACCTGTATGTTCTTCATAATTTATCCATCTTTTCCATCTTTAGTGTTTAACTCGATTGCGGATGAAACAAATCATCACGTTGTTTAAGAACGGACAATACTGATCCTGGAGTTTGAACCTATACAGCACAACGAGTTAGTCTGCCAAGGGCAGAGAGCAAAGACTCAGTCTGAAAAGGACACTGAAAGGGTCACAAACAAGCCCTGTGAAGGGACCGCGTGTTTAGAGTTTTGTTTAGAAAAACAACTCAGTTCTCAAGATCTTAATTATGCATCAGTGTTCAACACATAAAAAAATAAATCAAAATATTTGGGCTTTGATTCTTGCAGGAGACTTGGATTATTAGCCATTTATTTTCCATAGAACAAAAGGATTCTAAATTATTCGCACTTTTAAAAAAATCACTGGAGGAAACATATTCAGATATATTAATTTAATTTGTTTCCCCGGCTCCGGAAGAGCACAGCAGGGCCGCTAACAGTTAAAACGTCTTCCAACCCCGAATAAATCCGATTACGCGTCACAAAGAGAGCGCTGTTCCAGCCTGAAGCAGGGCTCCACTAGCCCTCCGCCCCTGGGGGGGACACAGGCTCAGTCCTGCTGGCTGGCTCCCCAGGGCAGGGAGGACAGGGATGGCCAGGACAGAGACAGAGACAGACAGAGAAGACCAGGGCAGGACCTCCGAGGACCCGGCTGGGGGTGGCGGGAGTTTGTTCAAGGGTGTGGGACAGGGACCCCGTGGTGCTCATCGCCACAGGAGCCACCCGCAGCAAGAGGGCAGTAAACACAAGCCCACCCCAGCCTTCCACTGGCTTTCCAGCTCTGCGGCGGCCTTCAGACCTTCCAGGGGGAACACCACTCTGAAACAGTGGGTGCTCCCTTATTTTTTTGAATAAAACAGTTCGGTTTTTCTTCTTAAAGTCAAAGCCATGCTGACCTGTGGCCGATTTTCTACAGGTCACGAGCCACGTCAGTCTCCTCCCCAGCAAACTCACACCCCTGGGTCCCAGATTACATTTACAGCTCCTGGCTTCAGTCATTAAACACTGCAGCTCGAAGACAAATGCTGGCAGATGTATCTTAGGCATATCCACTGGAACAGCCTAACGACGTTTGGCTGGAATTAACGAGATCAATACAGATGGCTCGATAAAAAAAAAACATTCTTCATAAATTAAACTGACATGTTCCAGAAACGGGGAGCCAGCCCAGTTATCTGCATCTGTAAATACACTTGTGAATCACTGGCTTTGGGACTGCACTGGGGCAATAAGACAGAACAATTAAAAAGCTGAAAGGCCGGTCTCCCTGTGTCTTTAGCCTGTTCGGGAGAGGGTTATAAACCTCCGTTATGAACCTCTCCTCACAGCCTCTGCTTGGCCTGACAGCTGTGGCAGCACCAAGAGCTTGGTGGGATGGGACTTCTCCCACCGTTGGGCACAAACAGAGCAGATGAATGAGTCCCCTGCACTTCTGCGAGCTTGAAGGAGATTCGAGATCCCCTCCTTCCACACAGCACCACAATAAATATTGAATGGGTCTCTTTCAGGCTCCCTTCAGCGCCCAGCGTAAGTGTTCTTGTGCAGACCGGTCGCACCTCTCTCCATTCGAACAGCAACGAGCCCGCCGACGATGAAACAAGAGCACACAAAGCCACACCAGACCAGTTTCAAAACACTTCACAGCCTCCTGGTGTCTCTACGAAAATCGGCAGCAGTCACCGGTGTTAAAATAACCCATTTGAGAAGCGCAGGTAAAGAGGACATCTGCGGCAGGCAGGTAACTACACTGCGCCATGCTCTCACCACTGTTCATACATGTGCGTGCAGGAAGGAAAGCGTGTGTGTGTGTGTCTGTCTGTGCATGCCAGTGTGTGTGTGCGCAAGGAAGGCGGGTGACTCCAGCCCAGCCACACGCTCAAAGGAAGGGAGTCATGGAGGAAGCTATTTTGCAGGGAACTGGAAACAGTGTAAAGGAAAGTTCTAAGCCCATTTGCACTCCTCAGGCACTTTACTGACTCGAAGCAGCCTGTGTGGATTTCTGTCCGACCGTGCATGTGATCCCGGTAGCGAACCTGCAGTAGTACTAGAATTAAAAGCTCAGCCTGAGCAAATCCAACGCCAGGAGACTAGAAGGACGAAGACGAGGCGCTCGGCGGAGCATGGGTCCTTCTGAAACACTGGAGCGGTATCTTCACGCTGCCCAAGGCCATGCCTTTACTATCAATCAGCCGTACTGCACCGTGACACAGCACACCCTCCTCTCCTTCCCCGTGCCTCTGCCCTGCTGCCCAGGAGCGCCCTGAATCTCGCCTGCTGCTCCCCACACTCTGAGCAGCCCACAGCCCCAGCCTGCACCAGCAGGCACCAGCAGGAGAATGGCTGATGGTGTCTTAATAATGCAAGCTGCTCTTATCACATGTACATAATTTAAAAATGGGGGTCTTACCTGGTAACAGCATATTCCCAGCATAGTCCCAGTACGCAGGGTGGGACAGCACATGAAAGAGAGAGAGGGAAAGACTCTTGTTAGTGGCAGCGAGCAGCTCCACACAAAGTGCTCCTGCTTCACTGTTTGCAACCAGCAATGCAGCAAAGCAGGCAACACCATATACAATGATGTAGGTCACACGCAGCACACTGCTTTCTGTGATGCACACAAGTGCACATTTAGACACAGGAGAGAGGACAGTTGTGGCCTCTGGTATGTGGTAACCAGTCACCACAGCTCACACCTGTCAGCGGAATCACCTGTCACCTGAAAGCTCTCAAGGTTGTGGCCAGACACCTGTGCGACCTGTGAGCACCACGGCACCTCCTGTTTCCAGCCATCAGTGCACCACCAGCTGAATTAACTTCCAGCTGAAAATGGATACCGTTCTATCAAACGTGTTGCTTTGCTCACTGATTCAGATTTCCTTTTGAAAAGGTATGGTGACGTGATAATCTAAAAACCAGACATCCAGGTTTGTCACAGCGCTAACTGTCATCACTTTGGCTTTCACTGAAGTACAGAGTAAATGACTTACAAACGTAAAGACACAACAGTCTCAGGCGTCTGACCCTGAAAAGCAGGATAAACTGTTGTCATGCAGTGCTCTTCAGCAAAAGGAGTTAAACTACAAAAGTCAGCCCTCCTGTGACACCTGAGACAGGAGAAGCCATGAAGGGCAAAGTGCTCTTCTCTTATCTCTCATACCTTGTGTCTTAGATGCCCACCTTATCTGCACTAAAAAAAGGCTTGTAGTCAAAATAACCCTAAGTCACCTGTGCAGATATGGATCTCAAGTCTCCTCATGTTCTTTTTCCTGCGCTCGGGTTTGCAGAACCTATCTGATCCCCATCACAGCCCTCGCTGGAGGAGAGGAGCCTGACGCAGGCCGCAGTGCTGCTCAGCTCTTGCTACAGTACTAACGCTGCCACAGAATCCAGAACACCAGGGTTTGTCCACACAGGCAGAGCACGACCCTGTGATTACAGAATTTCTCAGACTGCTTCAGTCCCTTTCAGCAGCTGGTGTACTCATAATCACGCGATTCTTAAATCTAACGTTTGCCTTGAACCATGTTAAAAAAACAGAATGGTGCTCAAGTTTAAAGCAGAAATTCCCAATGAAGTTCACTATTTCTGCAGCTTTGCCATGTTAACCATCCCTAAGACTACACTGTTGCTTTGCTTTGCTATGACTTAACATCTCACCCTTCGCTGCACTGCAGGAAATCTTTTCAGAATCGTGCTCCAGACTTTCAGATAAAGCATGAGACAGGGATCCCCCAGCTCAAGCAAAAGGAGCTAATATAGTGTTTCAGGAACGGTTTTAGCCAGTTGAAACGACTTAACAGAATAACTCACAGTTTTAAAGTAATTTACCAAGTTGCGCCTCCTTTGCAGCACTCAGAGTGAAACCCTACCCTGCTGTTCAGAATACAATTGCCTTTGTTATGTCAAAGTGCAGACGCAGCCATTCCCTCCAATGAAGGCAAGCTGACAGGCTGGTCGAGATGCTCCACGTCTGCGCACGTGGGAGGCAGCCCACAGAGAGGCTCTGTCCGGTACGTCCATTCACAGAGTGAAATGCGCAGCCTTGACTTTAATGCACTGAAAGTAATGAAGTTACTCAGCAATCCTCATTACGAGTGAGCACTGCACTCAAATTTGTATTGCCATTCAGCAACAGGGACCGCCAGAATGCTAAGGGCATTATATTGATTGCACTTAAAGTAATAAGTACAGAAAATCTAAAAACACTTTAATTTGTTTTCAGGGCAATGCGCTCCCATCTCTTGCTGGCAGCCACAACTGTACACGCTTTATCAAACTGAGGCCTAATGAGAAGTGACTGGCTAAGGCACAGAAAAGGACCTCAACATTTTCATTCCCTTTGCAGGGAGCGAAGAGGATCCAGAGATGACGAGGTCTGTTTCTAGTGTTTCTCTGCCTCCCCGGGACCATGTCAGTCAGTACTGCAGCCGAATTGTAGACGAGATGTGTATCAGATGCTTGTGGAACAGATGACTGTCAGCAGGTACTGTGTGCACATCAGTGTGTTAAAAGGGAAAGATCTTGTCTTCATTGCCTGAGGCAGAGAGGGTTTTAATGTCACCCACCCCAGATCTTCGTTAGGAGGGAGGAGAAACAGGGAAGTGTAGTGATCCCTGAGCGAACGACAACAGAAAGGAACATTCTGCCTGGAACTGCAGACAGTTTCCTTGTACTGCGTCGAGCACTCAGGCTCCTGTGACTCATGGCTGACAGGAAAGGTTTTAACTCCTGAAGAAACGTTTCACTGGAGTCTGGATGGAGGGATGAAGCCAGAATGTTCCTCAGAAGGAACATATCCCTGAGCTGCTGGGTACTGCCTCAATTTTCATAGTTAAATCTGCCTTTTCCCCCTATGAGCTGTTAACACCAATACCGCTCCTCCTCTTTTGGCTGGTGGGGAAATGGCCCCAGAGCTCCAGACAGAAGAATTCAGTCTCGGCACCTGAGCCGTAGCTCCCGCGGGTCCAGCTGTTTTCAGTGCGCAGCGATAATTCCCTCCAGATGTGACCTGTCATCAAGGTGCTCAGGCAGGTCGCTATCCTGCTCTGGTGCAGTGAGTCCACCACGTTTTAGACCTTAGATCCTAATTAGTTTGGTTATTTGAACAATCAACGTCTCATTTGCCATGAGATGAGGTCAACCATTCGATTAAGCTCAGCTGCTAAAAACATCGAAATGCCCATGCTTATCTGTTTCCATTTAAGAAAAACCAAAGTTCTCAGCGAAAAAATATAATATTAAACGCAAAAGGGCTTCCTCTAGATAGCCTGCTTGAACTACTTAAATTCATAATATTCATCATTTTGAATTACGTCCTATTGAAGGTTTGACATAAAGTTGATCATTTTTTAGGATGTGTAACGAAACAGGTTTAATCAAGACCCGTCTGAGCTAGTGAAGGTTTCCCCTGTTCTCCAACCAAATCACAACAACAGTTATAAGGCGCCTATTTTAAATGGCATGCCTAAACAAAATTCAAAAGAATCTCGTTTTTTTTGTATTCAGCTAAATTACATTCAATATAATATCCAATTTCGATTCCGCTTTCACAAACACAGTTGCATAGCGATTAAAAAAGTGCCAAGGCTGCTCTCGAAAGCTGTGCTTGTTTAGCCAGCACCCGGGAGAAGGGGCTCTGAATGAAATGAGAGCCCACGGGACACATTCATCAAACCCACCGCAAGAAAAACGAAAAAAGCAACATGAAAGTAATTACTAGAGTAGGAAAAAAGGGAAGCACTTCTAAATCATAGCCTCGATGTTGTCTTATTTAAAAAAAATAAATTTCAGGTCTGGAAGGTGTAATTACCTGACTGAGTCACAAGTGTTTTTACAACTACGTCCCACTCACAGCACATGTAGCCAGGAGGCCTTTTTAATGACAAGTGCAGTGGTGTGCAAGAAGCCTCAAAACCCCAGGAAGCCCTGCATCACGGACAGTGTGTAACTCGCACCAAGCGCAGCTCACGAAATCAACACCCCCCAGCCTCCCGTGAGGTCCCACTTGTTGGAAAAGTGCTCAGTCTTCACGATCTCAATGTCTCTCATTTAAACTATGGCTTCTTCAAACCACGAGACCATGAGATTCTTTTACAAAAGGGCTTAATCGCACACATTGTGACAATGGAAACAAAATATCCCCCCCCCCCACACACACACATGCTTTGCTACAAAATCCACTGGCTCCAAGCCACCCACAGTCCAGAGTGGGTGAGGGTGAGGCAGACAGGCTCTCTGTGGTTCAACGAGGGCTACAGTTACATCTCCAAGATCATCCCCGAGCGAGTGACGCTGATCTGATGGCTGCTGGAAGGGCCTGAACTCCGGATAGATGTCTCTCACGGCAACTATCACAGTACAGATACTCAAGCACAGCCAGAAAAGGTTCACCCTTGGTGCGCTCCCTCTCTCATGTGCGGACACACACGCCGACGCAGTTCAGTCGAGTTCCAATCATGGCAAAACGAGTCTTTGAACATGAAGGGGTGTCAAAATTTGGCGTTTAACTCGACCGGCTGAGGAAATCGGGGCTCAAAACTGTCACAACCCTCCGCGCTCATAAGGAATGAGCCAGGGGGGCAGCTGCGATAGTGCTGTTGGGGTGGAGGGAGGGGAGCTGGAAAGAGGAGCCCAGAGCTGTGGGCAGCCGGAGAGTATTTGAACGTAGGAGAGCGGATGTGCAGGATTAGAATTTGACCTCTTCCTGACCTTGTTAAATAACACCCTTTATTATTCCAGACTCCTCTCAAATGAAACTACACACAGGGTAAGAATAGAGTAGAAACAAACAACTTTGACACCGTCACTTTAAAAGAAGAAGCTATTTGCTTTTTTAAAAACAAGTCATCTACACTGCGGGGACCCGCCCACGACTACAATCAGAGCTGCCATCAGGAGTGGGTCCAGTGCCTTTGTAAAGCAGTACAGTTATTCAGGCAGAATTCATGGCTACTGTCAGGCTACCGCCGTATGCAAACTGCTGCTTGGTTTGGAAAGTCATCTCTTGGAAGGAAGCAGATCGGCAAAGCAGCAGCAGTAGAGACTGCCAGGGAGAGACCTTTATCCACGCGGTTGAAGGCTTGTCCAGGACATGTCTGGGACATGTTCCCGGACATGTCTTCCTTCCTCGCAGCACTGCGCCCCGCTGCCCTGTTAACCAGCCCGACGAGGGAACTACACGAGCTGCACAGCGCGGGCATCTGCATTCTGCAGCCAGCTAGGGCTCGCTGTCCGTTTCCAGGGATGCAGTTGGCTATTCAGGCAGTCCCTGAGAAAACCGAGCTGGATTTAATGAGTGCGTTCTTTCCCCGACTGCCCTCTGACATCCCCTCCCCCTCAGCAAAGGGGAGAACGGCAAAGAGGCTTGATAATCAGGGCCATGTGACCCACACTACTGTAGGTTTAGCCCGGCGGGGGGGCCCCCTTGTCATAGGTCACCCCTTAAGCAGCAGATCACATAGACCGCTTTGCAGGTCTGCAGGTCAGTAGGAGGCGCTCTTCATAGACCTCAGTCAGCTGACCAGGGACAAGGTACAATAGATGGCGCCATTCTTCAGACATGTTAAACAGAGACCTTGACCCCTTGACACAGACACTGGGGTCCACTCTGGGCCTGCACGTACTGACTTCCACCCTGTTCCCCCTTAATTCAACCTCTTCTGGTCTGCTGTGTACACTGCCTGCCCCCGTGAGGGGATCCCCCTACAGGATCCTCTGGGGTCTCGCTATTAATTTATGTTGTCAATCCGAAGGAAGCGCAAAGGACTTCACCGAACACACACCCGATGAAGAGGTAAACAACCCCCTGTCTTTGGACACCTGTGACTTCAGTCAAAAGAGCTGTGCTGGAGTGGCGGAGCTTGGTGGCTCATCGGGTCAGGGCTTCCTGTGGCCCCTCTTGTCAGTGACTTCAGATAAGGGCGAGAGGCCAGCGATGCCCGACACGTCATCGTCTTGCCGAGTCATTCCGCGACGGCAGCTCCTGCCCGCTGCTCACTCAAGAGTCCTGCAGCGACGTCATCGCAGCCTCCCCTGTGGGAGACGTCAGCGCGCACCTCGACGCCAGGTGGATACGCCTGGACGCAGCTGACCGCGGCCGCGCACTCAGAAAGGTCTGAACTGCGTTATTTATCTTATTTCCGGGCTCTTGTTCCCACTGCCACTGCACGGAGCCGCTGATCTCCACCAGCTCTTCTCCCTGCTCGTCTTCTGTAGCCCCATCTGAGACGTCCAACACAGAGAGGAAGACAGCAGAAAGGCTTCCACTTTGAGCTTTGAGCTTTAGGCTGAAGGGCCTAACAGAGAGGAACAAGTCTTGCCCTGCCCTGTGCTGGTTTCTACCATGAAGCCCACTGAGGTGGGGATCCATGAAAGACACTATAAAATAGACATGCTTCAGTCTTGAACCATTGTCAGGTATTACTGAGAATATACTATAAAAAGAGCGAGCAGAGCTCCAGTTCTGCCCTGGCACTGACCACTTTCTACATCTTCTCTGGAATTCAGAAACAAACCCAGAAGCCATTAAGGCACTGCAACACAATATCTGTGTCCCCAATGACTTTTTTTGTGTCCTGCCAGCAGAGGATTGTCTGGAGTAGAAAGATCTTTATCATTTTGGGGTAATTTGGAACAAAACAAAATGAGTCACGGATGAGCCATCGACTTCCGGCATCGTTTGATATCATTACTTTCTGCCGTTTCAGAACATAAATGGAACAGCCAGCGCAGGGCTTGTACAGAAAGGAAGGAGTCACTGGAAACAAAATCTGTTCTGCAAAAACAAAATAAACAGCCGTGTAACTGATCTTCTGCCCACGGTGTCTAACAGCGCAGATGGCCTGCACCAATTTGTGAGCTAGCGAGAATGCAAGCTGCTACTTTGTGTTATCTTAAATGTAAACAGATGGAGTCAGAAAAACCTCCGTGCTTCGCAATGTTTGTGTAATCCCCAGATCCCTCAGCTTCACTGCAGCCTGGCGGGCTCTCCCAGGGCCAGAGTCCATGGCTGAAAGGCCTGCCTCACACATCAGCCCAGGCTCGATACTCCCCTGCCTCCTCCTCCCCCAGGATCTCTCCCGGGTGGCAGAGATTTACAGGTGGGGCAGGAAGAGGGTATCCCAGCATGCCGCAGGATCAGCTGGTGGACAAAGTACACAGGCTTTACTGCTTCTCTGGGTAAACAGCCCACTCAAGTGTGTTATAACAAAAAGGGTTTCAACAGCACATGGAGGCTGTAAAACCGGGTTGACACTTAGGAGAGTCTGTAGAAGCCAGACCTTGGTTCTGGTCTAGAGGGCGCACTCCTTTCGCTAAGAGGCACCTTGTGAAAACACTTACGCACCATGGCCACCCTGTACCACTGGGAACAAAATGACTAAGCGATTCTCGCTTCTCGGGAAATTAAACTCACTCCTGCTCAGGTGAAACTGAACACGCATTTTGTTTTACAAATGAATACACATAACGGAGACCAGAAGAAAAAAAAACACTACTGCAGAAAAATACACGTGTGTGAGTTCTGAAACACTGGGTTCTAACACTTCACCGGGATCAGATTACTTCCCAAAAGCGAGAAGAGCAACAGAGGACACAACCGTGAGGAACTACACCCTCCTCACCAGCACATACATCCACACAGGATGGACATCTGGCCCGTTTGGTATGGATTAGTTGATCCCATGATCTTAACCAGCTAATTCATAAAGGACGTCAGGGTATCAGGGCTTCAACAACAGGGCTGACCAGCCTCTTCTACAATCCCACTACCCCTTGCATTGGAGAACTGCTTCCTGTTTTGGCTTTAAACCTCCCCTGGTGTTTTCACTGCTTTGTTTCACTGCTCATTCTGAAGAACTCAGCCAGGCTGACCTTGCCGGTGCCTTTGAGGACTGTGAACACTTATATCAGGTCGAAGGAGTTCAAGTAGGGAGCTGCGTCAGCATGCGCAGGCTGCGAAGGAACAAGTACAGGTTTATCCCCTGATGAAAAGAGAAGAAAATAAATACATCGTTTCGGCTGTGCAGCCTCCTTCTTGAAGAAGCCTTCTTCTCTTTTCAGCAGGAATTAACCTTCACTTGTTCACTTGTATCAGGTCCCCTGTACACCTGTAATCTTCTCTTTCCAGGACTAAAACGGTTCGCCTTCCCCTTAAACCGGCTCTGAATTTCCAAGAAACAGACGGAAACTGAGTGAAAGCCGTCCGGGAGCCGAAAGCCAGCTGCCGTTAGCAAGAGAACGCAGGCCGCAAAGGACTCCCTGCACCGCCCTGTCCTGCTCTCGCCTCGTCACGCTGGGCAAAGATCTCCTGCCGGGAATCCTTCACTCCTGATTAAACAAGCACGGGACTGAGGGAGGGAGGGGGGCTGCGCTCCCAGAAATCAGAGAGGGGCAAGCCGCCCCCCCCCCCCCCTCCACACACACACGTACAGCAGGGAATTCTAATCCCCTCTCCCCACTTTCCCCAGAGCCGCCCCTCAGCCTCCGCAGCTCCGCGAGATGATGCTCCGCCTCCCCGGAACCACGCAGGGCCCAGGCCTGGGACGGGTCCAGTTGCTGTATGAAAAGCCTGGCTGCTAAATAAACTCCAGCTGGCCGCCTGGAAGCCTTCGAGTCTCTCCGAGCGAAAGTGCTGGGCTGCAGAGCGGCCGAGGCCACGGACACAGCGTTCAATCCGCAGGAATCCTGTTCTGGACTCAGCAGTTACAAGACAATGCTGTGCAGTCTCTCTTTTTCTACTTAATCCCTCCCGGTTCAGGGACAGCTGGAGAAAAAGACTACATTGTAATCAAATATTTTCTTTAAACAATGATCGCCTAAGTTATTTGCAATCTCCTCCCCCCCTGTTCTCACTGTGGGGAAATTCCAGGAGGTTCAGTGTGAAATACAGCTCCCGTCTATTTATCTTTCAGGAGCTGTTAAGTAAACTTGACTAATCATTTTATTTTTCTTTTAATGCAGCGTGACACACAGCTTTCTAAACACAGCTGCCCACTGCGCAGTGCTTTCCCTGCAGTTTCCTTCCTCAGCTCAACTCTGCACCACCTTAAACCGCCCCGAGACCCCTCGAGGAGAGACTGTTAGGACGCTCGGTCCACAGCTCTGCGCAGCACCGACCACAGGGGGGCAAAGAGGGCTGGAGCACCAGAGCCGCCCTCGGACCCCGAGAGCAGACGAGGAGACGGTGTTCTCTCGGGGCGCCACGGCCCGAGCCCGAGTCAGCCCGGTCCAAGGCAGGTTGGCCAGGAATCACGCCGAGGCTGGCTCTGTTCACACCAAGGCCGCCCCCGCAGCCAGACGCGTTAGGAGCGGTTTCCCTTTCATTCCCCTCTCCCTTTGATCAGGCCCAGACAGGAGCAGAGCCAGGTCCTGACCCCGATGGCGGAGAGCAGATAAGATGCCATTAGCTCCTCGCTGCTTCCTTGAGGATACGGGGCTCCTGTTTCCACATCCGTCCCCAGCGCTGCTGTCAAAACCCCATTGAGAGGCTGAGCAGCATTCCTGCGGGGGAGGGGCAGGGACGGGGGAGGGGCGGCCAGTCCTCACTCCTCTCCTGGGCGTCTGACCCTGATCACCAGGCCCGTACGTCTGAAGGGAAGCCGGGATTGGGGCGGAAGAGCTTTTCCCACAGGCCAACCCGTCTCGGATTTTACTGGATATCTCAAACACGAAGGCGCAGCGCAATGCTGAGACCCGTCTTTTACTTGAACAACCATCAGCGCACTAATGCAGTTTTGGGAGGGGTTCAAACTCAGGACTGCTTTGCACAAATAGCTGGTAACGTTCTGACCCGTTTCAAGGTGGTATTTTAATTAGATTTCTGTTGTCTGCAAACACTCTCGCAACAATCACTGTTTGCTAGTCCTGATGCTGATGACAATAGCTCACCTCCTCAATGACAGGGGGGTAATTACCTGCTGCGACTTTCCTCTCCCCTCCCGTGAAAGTCACCTCTTCTCACAACAAAAGGCAAATTACTGTCGGTCGTGTACCAGGCTGTCACACAGGGGCTGGCCTGCCCCGGCAGCCCCTCCCCACGGCCCGACTTCTCCAGCAGAGCCCCAGAATCGCAGGCCGCCTGTGCAGGGGGATCCCCAATCTCCCTGAGTTTGAGGGGAGTATTTGTCAGAGCGCATGAAAGGCCCTTACAGATACAGAGATCATTTCATTAGCCGGAGAGGGGCATAATGCCAACAAAATGTGCTGATGCAAGCAAGCCTTCCATCCAATATTGCACTTACACACACTTCAGAGGGACTCGTGGAGTCGCAACAAGGTCCACAGGACAAGCTGCGGAGGACGGGTGTTCCCAAGAGGAACGGCTTCCTGCTTGATTCGATCTGCTGGGCCGAGTGGGACCGATCGGACCCCGCCTGCCCGCGTTCGGCGTTCGTTCGGTGCCGAGTGGCGAGAGAGCAGCGCGCGCAGCTGGCGCCCTGTCTCCCCGGCTCTGCAGCACGACGCGCCAGGAGGTCGGACCGCAAAGGTGACCCAAACGCGCAGGAAAGAGGGCCGCAGAGGGGCCGTCCCCCCGGGGCCACTGGCCGACACAGCTGCAATCAGCACAGGTCATCGACGGCACTTCACACCGCGAGACACACGCACGCCCGCACACACCATCCATCAGCACAAAGAGGCTGGCCAGGAAGGGGCTGAAGGTGGCAGCCGGATTGAGTTGGCTCGGGCAAATCAAACTTCCATGTAATCACGGAGATGATGCTGTACAGTAACTGTCCCCGTGCTGGGATCCCAGCTGCAGGCAGAGTGTCCCAGTGGCTGGGCAGGGGGAAAGGGTGTGGGGGGGTCTCTGGGGTAACACAGGCCAGGACAGAGCCTCTAGGCCCACTCATTCCAGAAGCCCTTTTTCAGAAGCTCCCAGGCATTTTCTCTGAGAATCCCGACTCATCCGTAACAGAGCCTTCTATAATTAAACAGGGATACAGACAAGGGTGAACTGAAGCAAAAGAAGAAATCATCAACTAAGAACAGCAAGAAAAGTCTCGTTATTTCTCTCTTCAACTGTAAATCATTGCTAATACTTAATAATATTAGCATAACACTCTCTCGTCCTATGTTAATGAATGCATATGGAAACAATTAAGTATTTTAAATTGACAGCTTAGGGAAATTTTCGTTTGCTATAATCTCATTAGTCCCAGCAATGCTGTGAAGATCACAGAGTCCTACAGCTATGGAGACTTGCAGGAGGCCTTACAGTTAGGTGTAGGTTTCCCATCCTGATCCTGAGAAAATGCAGGATGCTAGATTACATGTTTTCTACAGCAGCTACATGAAAAATACGTTCTGGGGATATTTTAATTTTTTGTCTTTTTTTCATGGAGATTTTTT
The DNA here is from genome assembly GCF_059453375.1 of Lepisosteus platostomus. Lineage (NCBI taxonomy): Eukaryota > Metazoa > Chordata > Actinopteri > Semionotiformes > Lepisosteidae > Lepisosteus > Lepisosteus platostomus. Next base: position 17,290,721 of record NC_142633.1, on the reverse strand, counting down.
ACAAAGCAGTTTTGTCACGATATCCGAATGGAGGATTGCACAATACTCTGCCCTTCCGATGTTAAAAAGAACTGCAGTCGCGTTAGGGTTTTCATTCCTGACGCAGAGCGTCTGGGAAACTGGAAACTGCCCCCGTAATCCAGTGATTTTTCATTTCCGTCAGACAAGGTCACGGCCATTAGCAATGTCAAGAGGATAAAACAATGATTTCCTCTCATAAGAAGTCTCGTCTCTCAAGAACAGGCAGGCAAAAAAAACACTTCTGCCTGAACACTAAATCCACATTTTCTGAGTCGCATCCACGCTCAACTGGCAGGGCACGCGGACGGCATCCACAACAGTACCGTTCGCTTCTCATGCACTACAACTGGGACAGAGCTGACCAAGCAGGCGCGCGTCTCCCCCAGACGGGACTGCGCGGTACCGCGGTCTGGCCGAGCCAGCGCCGCAGAGACGCACTTTCCAAACGCGCTCTCACCTGACGTCTGCTTCATCACCTTCCTGCACCCGCAGGAGCGAGAACAACCAAAACAAGCAGAGAGAAAACCCAGGTCAACCCCCAGCAGTCCCCTGCAGTGAAGGAGAAGCTGAAGGCAGGAGGATGGGGAATCTGGGGACCTGCGGGAGCTGGAGCTCCGTGCAGACTCAGGGTTCCGAACGGGCCACCCGTCGGGATACGGAGTGCCCTGGGAGAACCGCGGAAGGATCGGGGGTCTCGGGCCTCTGTCGGCCTACTCGCAGCTCACGCCAAGGACAGGCAGGTCTCCTGGGGGGGCGTGACTGAGGACAGCTTCGGGGAGGGACCGCCTCAGCTTCTTCGTTTTCCTCGTACAGGTGTGGCTGAGGGAGGGTGCCAACGGGAGGGGATGATGCCAGTCTCCTGGAGCCCAGGTGCCCAGCCCAGCGGGGCACCTGGTGCCAGAGCAAGTCTGAAAGGATGGGCTTATTAACCAGGAGCTGGGAAAAGCAGGGACTTGACACACCGACACACCGTATCACACTGAAGGCACCCCAGAAACCTGCACCCCCAGCTTTCCCCCTGGGACCTGATGCCGACCCCCCACTTCACAGACGTGGCTGGACAGCAGACAGAGGGAGGGACTGAAGTTGAAGGAAAACTGAAAACACCTGAGGTTAAAATCGAAAATCGAAAACCTGTTCAAAACCCCCTTAAATGTAACTAGCGCTGTATTAAAATAACAACCAGACCTTTTTCATTAAAAAAAAACAAGTTAAAGGATTTTATAACCACATCCTCCTAATTTAATTATTCTAAAAGGGCAAAAGAGTAAAAGCCACCAGATGTTGAGGACTGTTTTTATTTGCCAAAAAAAAGGCCGACATAACAGGCAACACACTTTGCCCATTAGGAACACAGGCAGAGCAATCTGTTCTTCATTACACACAGCTAACCCCACGGCACTGCGCCTGCTCTGGAGACACACCAGCAACAGCTGGAAAAGACCCAGCCGCACGGAGGCTGACGACAAGCAGAGACGGCCCAGCGTTCCGACGGAGTCGCCCGGGCGGTGCTTTCCCTCAGCCGCGTCCCTCGTCATCCTCCCGGCGCGCAATCGCACACGCCGAGCCGAAGCCAGCCTCCTCCGAGCGGAGGCTCATAACACACGGCGGGATCCGGGCGGCAGACAGCCCCAGACGACGGAGCCGCCCCCCCCCGCCGCGAGGCGGGTCGATCCGAGATCTCCGTCGCAACCGGCTGCCAAGCGTCTCGGACACGGAGGGGAGGCGCACAGTTCCCAAGACCATGGGGTTCAACCGGTGAGCTCTGACCAAAGTCAGGTGCTTCAGAGCATTTCCCTCTGTGAAACATTCAGGCTAAGAATCCCTGTTTCCCTGCGTCGTGCATGCAGGCTCAAGACCCCCAGCTCAGACATGTCAGAACACGGCTGCTGTGATATACCGCAGTCCTTCATCGATCCACTCGTCAGTTTTCTTATTTCAAAGACATGCTGCACCAACAAGCTGGTGTCCTGAGCTTCACATACCTGTTCCGCTCCCTGCTCAGCAGAACATTCAACTTTGTGCCTCAGGCCAGGCCATGAAGTTTAACCCTGGGTGCACTCAAAAGACAGCTAGAAGATCTCAGCACACAATACGTGTGGACTGGTTCTCAGTGGTTCCTACAGTGGTGGGACACCTGCTGTGTCTTCTCTCCTCCAGAGCCCTGAAGCCTGAAGCCCCGCCCCCTTTCCTACAGGCTCCTCCCAGAGAGCGAGGTCACCAACGTCAACCTCCCACTTCCTGAAACGTCACGGGTGCGAGTCGCTCCCTTCATGGGCCAAAACACACCGGCAGCCTGGGTGGGCGCGTGTCATCGCCAGTAAAACGGGGTCCACTTTCTTCTCTGTTGGCATTCCAAAACAAAATAACAATTCTGAAAAACATCTCACCATAATAGCAAAGCTCAGCTCAGGCTCCGCGCGTCCATTAGCTGCTTACATTGGGCCACATGTGCTTCATGTCACCTGCACAGTGCCTGGCTGCGACACCAGGGGACAGCCTTAGCCTCTGTGATCACACAGCAACTTTGTTTACCTGACGGGCTGTGATCTCACTACTGCTGTCCTGGAAATGCATTAGGAATCACTGCCAGCGCACCTGTGCAAGGCCTGCTGCTTGTTTCCAGCACAGTGGCTCTGCTACTCTCCTCTTAGTCAAATACCAGGTCTCCTCAGAGCCTTGAAAACCAGGGGGGAGCTCAATCAACAAAGCTGTTACTCATTCACTCTTCAGAATGCAGCAGTGCGGCTCTGGGATTCCTGTGAATCAGTACCGGTGCATCTTAATGAGGGCAGCCTAGTCCAGCTCCAGCCTCACTGACGGGGGACCAGACCAGCACTCCGGAGAGGCGACTAACTGACCGGTCATCACTGAATCACCTGGCACAAATACAAGGCGCCTACTAAAACAGTGTCTTTTTTACCCACAGTGCTTCCTCAAGCTAGCTGGTGCCGTACGGACTGCAGACCCTGCTGTTGCACCTTAAACGAGGTGCCTGACTCCAGCTGCTCGGCCCACCCCGATGTATCAGTGGGGGCCAGTATTGCTGATGGGGGGGGTTTCCTGTGACAGACCAGTGTTCCATATCTGGGGGGGGCAGGAGGGGATGTTCTCTACTTTGATTTACGGTCCGGGAACTGGGGCGAGTTCTGGCCCAGTGAGCCCGTGCGGCTCCGATATGGAATTCACCTTCTTTTTCTACGCAATGCTGTAAGAATAACAACAGCAGCCTTGACGTTAGACGGCGTTGAGAGTCCTGCGCCATTCTGCTGCGTCTGATTTCTACAGAATCGACACGCTGGCCTCTCACACCAGCTCACAGCTGGGCTGGTCAGTGCCCCCCCCCAGAGAGCGAGACAGCTTTCCCACGCACCCCGGGGCTGTGTGAAATGTCCGGGGGGGCCACGAAGTTCGGACCGCGAACAAAACACAAACACCGGAGAAGGGCTCCGGCGCTGCGGCCAGGCTCCAGCGCGTCAGGAGCTGTGAGACCAGCGGGGTCTCGGCTCCAGAGTCTGCGCCTCCCGCCCAGCCAGGGGGACCCCCCGCCTCGCTGGCGCTCTCTTCCTCACCCACGAATCGGAGCACTCGGGAAGGCGAAGGCTCTCGTGAGCCACGCCGGCCGGGAAGCACAGCTCTCCCTTATTGGCCTCGCACGCCCTCTTGCTCAATCCATCCCGCTCCGGGGCACAAGGTTCCTTTTGTTTCCTGGCTGCAGGTAGTGGAGCAGGTAGGGAGGACGGGGGGGGAGAGACTCTTCTCCCTCACAACTCTTCTGTTTTGTGCCTTTGAACACCTGTGTCCACACCCAGCCATTTTCACTAAGCTCTCCACAATCGCAGGTGCCCACAGAGGGGGGAAAAAGACGACACGCAGCACAGACCCCCCACCCACCCACCCACAGACTCAGACACACACCCAGCAGCACTCGCCTGAGCTGCTGTTTGAAGTTCAAAGAGCACTTCAGTCCCATTAGCAGAGCAAGGGGTTTAAAGCACTCCCGTGCTGTAAAAACACTCTCTCACAATTCTCATTCAGCCAAGGAGGTTCAATTCTCATTGCAGGTTTTTTTTTTGTGGTGTTTTTACTGTTTAAAAATGAACTAGAGCATTAAAACACTTTACGTCAAGAGTGCGGTAGGAGCCCAGAAACCCCTGAGAAGAGTCAGCTACACCAGAACGCAGGGGCTGATGGGACTGGCTGTGCTCCTAGCCCAGGGGTCCTTGCCTTATATTTGACAATAAAATAGCGGGGAGACACTGCAGCTCAAAAACCCTGCTCTTTCTCTGTGAACCGGGAGTGGGGGAGTCACTTATTCCCAGTACACAACAGGCTGCTTCTCTTCTCCCAAACAAATGCGAAGCTTTCTTTTCTTCATCCCTTTCATCGTGAAAAGAGCAGGAGCACAGACCGGCCTTCCCCTAAAAGCACAGTAATGGCCGAAAGCTGCAGGCTCACGCCTGCGAATTTCCACAGGCCACGCTGCAGCCCAACTGCGCTGCCCCACTGCCAGGCGACCTGCACAATCCGACAGCTTTTTAAATGTGCAGAAGTGTAACAGGGGGAACTCTAGAACCTGGCATTTCCTGGAGTTCATTAATACAGGAAGTAATTGAAAGTTTTCCAATTCCTGTCAGGGGAGAGAGTGCAGAGCTTACAAAGCAATCGCTTTGCATGACTTGTGCTAACTTAGCAAACAAACGTATCTCTGTCACAATACATCACACCACCGTACAGCTTGAGAACTGGAGCCCCTGTTATAAATTCCCTATATTTCTCTTTTGAAGGCCAGGGAAACTGGCCATTAATTAGAAATGGCTTGAATGTTTCAGAGAGAAGGAAACCAGACGGTTCAAAACAAGGGGACAACAGAGGTTCGCCAAGGTGCCACCTGTCAACCAATTCCACGAGATTCCCGAGCTCGGCAAATCACAGATCTAGATGGAGCTGCAGAGGATGAGATGGAAATTTGGAAGGAAGAAGGCGACACAAATTACTACAAGGACACAAGCAAAGAAGTGCACCTTATCAGAGTGCAATGAGTGTAAAGGCAGAATAAACTGCTGCACAGCTCGCGAGGAACCACGCTGAAGCATCTTTAAATCAAATGCAAGACAGGACCCACCGGCGCCACCTTATTTATATCCCTCTGATCATAAAGCAGAATAAACATCATGTTTCTGGTAAAAATATGATGAATCCTGGACTGGAATCAAGAATGAAACACGAACTAGGGGACAAAGGTGGAAAGCAAGGCAAAGCGCACTTCAGAGCAAGAAGTGTGAGAGGGTGGGACAAGTGGCCCAGCCATGTTGTTCAGGCTGATACCCCGACGTCTTTCAAGAAATGGATGGATGAGACACTGGGATCCATTGAGATCTAAAAGCCCAGTGTTTTCAGGGGGGGGCACGTCTCTAAGCCCTATGAGGTGCAGTATTCACTCTCAGGGGCCACAGCACGCGGGCAGGGCAGAAAGCTCACCCTCGGAGAGCGACAGGAGCTGATGGAGTGAGGGGGGGTTCCGAACAGGTCTGCCGCGCTGCTGAACAGCGGCCTGGCTGAGGGACACAGGGAGCGGAGCGAAGTGCGAGGTCACCTGGCGGCGGCAGCTCTGGAGTTTCCACCCCCCCCAGCCTGGCCACCCTGTCACACCGCGACAGACCCCCGGCTGCCCCGCGCCGGAGAGGGCAGGACCCCAGGGCGTGCTGCCGAGGCTCTTCTCAAATCCTGGCTGGGAAAAACATCTCTTTCAGCACGAGCAGCCTGTTTTGGAAAGGCCTTGCTGGCAGGTATGTGTTTGTGCTCAGAGCTGACATTAATGCCACAACCCCACGGGGGCACCCTAGAGCAGAGGAGTGGCAGGGCAGGGAGACTGAGGGAGCGTGGGTTATGGGTCCCGGGTCTGGGTCTGGGAAAGCCTGAACTGCATGAAAGTATGGAGTGGCAGGCAGGCCCCGCTGGCTCTTATTAAGAGCTCTCCGCAGGTGCGTCATGTCAGATAGATTCATTCCAGATGATTCCGATGAATCGCTTTTGTTACATAAACCAAACCAGGCTTCTCCTGGGAATCTGGTATTTGCTTAATGTGAACCTGCCAGAGTCGGCTTTTTTTTGGGGGGGGGTGGGCTCCTATTCCTCTCCCCCGTTCTCTCAAGGGCTCTCGTTCGCACCTCGCAGGCCACTGGTGTCAGAAATGAACAGGAGCCCCTTCTCCGAGAGCAGCACACGTTTCAGCAGGAGGCCTCAAGGCTATTCACTGCCACTGCAGCGCGTTCATGCTGCCGGAGCTGCTAGCGAGTGATCTATTATCCGCCCGTTTGATGAGTTCACTCCCAACTGGGGCGGCCGGCAGCCCGGGCAGAAAAATGCGTCCCTTTTAAAATGATTCCCTGTGCTCCGTTTGTCTCCCCGGGATTTCGCAATAATCAAATTACTGCAGACGGATGCGAGCCGTCACACAAAGAGCCCGGGTCGCTGCGAATCCGCTGTGCTTGGGAGAAAAAAAAATCGATTTAATTAAATGGAAATAATAAGGAAGGGAGGTGGGGGGAGGTGGGATCGCGAATGGAAGCCAGCACTGAGGACTCGGAATGCTTTCCGATGGCCGGTTTTCCTACGATACTGTGTGCGGAGGCCGTCTCGGGCTGATTTTCAGAGCCTGGCTCTGATTGTCCCCAAACAGAAAACGAGCAGGCAGGCGCGCTCTCAGCTAGAACCCCCGCCACCTGTGCCATGCTTTGAAGAGTGGCAGACTCACCTGCGGGGATTTCAAAGGCGGCACCTGCGCGGGGTGCCTCTCATCTACAGGACCTCAAAGGCGGGCCCTGCGTCAGCAGGCACACTGCTGGAGAGGACTGAGCCCTTTATCAAAGGCCCTTGTGAAGGAATTTAACAATCCTGTCAGGTGCTGCCATGCCAACAGGGCCTGTAATTTAAGTGGCACAGGGGCAGCAGATACCGCCCTGCCAGCGTATTAAAAGCTGCATGCCTACGGCCTGGGCCTTCAATCCAGTCCCGCAGCAACAGCAGCGTGTGTAGCATTCGAATCCGTCTGCAGTTCTCAGATTTTACTTGTGTGACTTCTGATTTTATGGTCACTCGTGTATTATCTTTTCCTACATTTTTTAGACGTCACACGGAAATCCCCGAGAAACATTTCAGAGTAAATCTGGGAGGAAGCTCAATGTAGCCTGCGCACCACTGATAATCTCCCCCAGGTCACTTCCTGTCAGTGCTGATAACCGCCTTAAACTCATTCTGCAACGACAAGATCTTGGAAAGAGCAGCTCAACGATTTGGACACTTTCGTTCTCAGACACACGAAAACGAAATTCAGTTTGGGTTTAGATATTGGAAATGCCACTAGCCCTGCAGGCCTGGACTCCCGCTAAAAATCCATTTCAGTCAACAGGACCCCAGTCAGTCACAGAACGGAGACAAACTGCAGGTGACTGAGCCTCTGCCATTAAACTCACCAAACTGCGGAATGATCCGCACATGTCTACAACAGAGACTCTTTTTTAAGTCAGACTTTTGCGGAGAAAGGGTCAGTCTCAGAGAAGCAGACTTTGGGGAAAAAAACTAAAAGGATGTACTATGCCTTGCTGCCCTGCTAAGAACAGGAATCCTTTCCAAAATGCCATTCTGCCCTGTGCCCTGTTTTTTCGGGACGGGTTTGGGTTGCTGCGAACCTTGTTAGGAATAAGCAACTTCCTGGTGATGGCTGCATGAATTAAGTTCAGGTAAGTTCCTTATATGCAGAAATTGTCCTTCTGTGAGTCCCTGAAGATCACCACAGTCCTGCTGGTCTGTGCTGAGGGAGTCTCAGCATGACAGGATAGGAAATAAGCTGCCATGTGCTCCAATTTGTGATGGATTACAGTACACCGTTATCTGCGGCTCCAGATGTTACACCTCTGCCTCACAGCTGGTTTTTATTAGGAGAAATCACTTAGCCCCAGCGCTCCTCACTGGAGCCAGACACCGCAAACGAACAAAGAGGGCTGTTTGTCTTCGTCTTGTTTCGTCTCCCTCGGCAGGCCGAAGGGGGATGTCACGGCAAATTTACGGCTTTTGTTAACTTTTCCGCTGGGAAATTTGTGGGAAAACATGTTGCCGGATGACAACAACAACAGGCTTGCCTAGCAACTTCCCCTGCGGCCCCGCCCGAGGCCCGGCCTGTGGTTCCGTGGTTTTCCGCTACCAGGGCCAGAGGAAGCCACGACAACCGAGTAGCGTTGTCTCCCTCTGCCGAATCTGAGCTTCCACTGGGCAAGGTGTGAAGGGGCAGGGGAAGGAATTCACAGCATGGGCCAAAACTGCACTTCCACATTTCCACATTTCCGTGAGAATTTTCTTCTTTATCAACGGCCTGCACCCTTGCGGCCCCTGACGCAAACAGGGCAGATTTCCATCCCGGCTCCACCGCGGCGAGCCGCGTCTGAGGGCTGGAGTCCGCTGACCAGCGGCGGAACAGCAGTGCCCAGAGTGAGCACCCACACGAGACTGACCCTCCAGACCCCTCTCCGCTCGGCAGGCCGCCCCCCCACAGCAGGCATGTCCTCGAATGTCAGCCCGCTCCCCCTCCTCACCGAACCCCGAGACCCCCGCAGCCCGGCCCCCGACCCCACACTGCTCAGTCCAAGCGTCTTCTCAAGACCCTCAGAAGGGTTTGGTTCACCTTACGTGAGGCTGATGAACTGAACAAGAAGGTTTTGGAGACACAAAACAGCGCTTTTGCAGCCGTGAAGAACGCAGGGAGCACACGTCAGTGAGACCACAGGAGCTGCAGAGAGAAGACCACAGCTCGGCAGAACTGAAATCTTCCCATTTCGACGCTTGGCCGTGCACAACCGAGCACAGCCTTTTCACCACAGACGGACGACAGGTCACAAGGAGATTGGTCAATATTTCTCATGGACAAAACAAACATATTTCATTTCATTAGTCCAGCAGTTAAGCAGGAAGACTGCAGACAAAACTTACAAGAATACCACTGACAGCTTTTGAGTATGTAGCTATGAAAAGGACTCACTGCACAGGATGGATAAGACGCCAAAGTATAAAAAAAGCAGCAGACATGACAGCGATAAAAAAGCAAAGAGAGGTGCAAGTGTCTCAACGATCTGCCAAGTTCAAATCCATCATTAAAGCTGTTTAGATGGTGCAGTCAGATCAACCACATCAAGCATCTCCCATTCCTGCAGAGGAATGAAACACACCTCGATAAAAATACATTTTCACAGAAAACCTCTCTCCCAGCCACCCACTCCGTCTGTGCCGAGGCGAGGCAGACCAAACATCTGCGCTCATGTCTGCCAAGAGCCCTGCTTTCCTGTCCCGGCTCCCGCGGGACTCTGGGAAGCGGCGACTCGCACGGGCTCCCGCGGGGGCGGGGAATGAGCGGGCGAGCTGCGTCAGGACAGGCCCGGCTCGCTCCCTCGCCCTGCAGAGCCTCACGGGACACAGACACCGTCCCAGAGCCCCCCAGAAAGTCTCGCCGCTCGGAACAGCCCCTTCCTTCTCGTTCAGATTTCTGGGAAGGGAGTTACTTTCCAACCCTGAAAACTAATACCTCAATACAATGAGATATTAAAGAGGCAGTGAAAATGCTCCTTAGACTTTCACTTTCTCATCTGAGTGCCCTCTGGCCAACCACGCGTGCCAGGCCCATCACAAACACCAGGCGATTTCCCGCAGCCCAACATCGAAGGCACCCCTGTCTGTGCGCGTCCACATTTACAGCACCGGAGCGCCGGCAGCCAGGAGTCGAGGGGGCTGCCACACGCCCTCCCCGTCCCCCCCCGGCTCGGCCTGGGCCCGTGGCTCTGTGTCAATGCCACGACACCAGTCCAGCTGTGGGGCACCAGCACTTCCTTCTTCTCCTCTTCCCGGAGACACGGAAAGATGGGGAATGAGCTCCAGTCTGTTTCTATTCTAGTGAGCCGCACTATTAGAACAGAACTCCATATCTGAACAAATGCGACTGCCCACTCTCATCGCCAATATCGCCCCTCTGGAGCCTCCGCTGTGTGCCCCTAGTCGCCATGGTGATATGGCCCACACTGACTCCTCCCTTCCACGCTACTAGCAGAATGAAAATGTTCAACTCCAGTGGTGCAGTACTTGAGTACAGTGCTTAAATATTCCATTTCTTTTTACTCCTAGAATCTCAGCAGGATAATAGCTACGCAGCAGTGAAAAGCCATAACCAATCCGAAGAACTTACACCACATTCATCAGCACTGGCTTTTATCGCAAGAGCAAGAATTTCTATGCTTTCTATAATTCCATATAGTTCCATAATTTCACTTTCCTTTCCATGAGCTAGCTGTTCAGGATTCGCTGGCATCAAACGCAGTCCGATTAAACCAGCTCGTCCCCAGAAGGCCAATGAAGTGGCTCACTGGTTCAGACAGCTCAAACCCCAGTCAACCCTGCCTCCCATTCCCGTAGATCTGTTCTCATGACTGGATTTCTGCTGATAGAAATCGGACCTTCAGGAAACGCATTTCCGCAACCCCGGAGATTCGATCAGCCCGTCCGTGATTGCGGAAACAGCAGGGAAACTCCGCTCTGCACGGCGCTCGTGACGGGAGGGAAAGACAACGGGAAAGGCTGCTCCGGCGCTGGCGGCCCACTAGGGTCTCCGATCCGCTACCCTCCAGCCAGTGGGGCACACCGAGAAATAACACGCGTTGAGGGGCTTCACTGGCACTGAGAACAACGAGAAGAGAGCTGTTCACAGGCTTGGAGAAAGGGGAAAGGAATTCAGCCTGGCCTGCGCAGCAGAGGACAATGTGACCGCGAGAACAGGAAGGGAGTCTGTTCGGCAGCTCTCTGGCTCGGACCTTTTCTTTCCGCTTTGATGAACATCCCACAACAATGCTGCGATTCTTCGGAGCCAGCATGGTCCTCTCCTTAATCCCCCCCTTTCAATGAGCCTGCCGTTCTATAGCCGGGAGACCGAGGGGCGCGCAGGGCTAGCGCCGGCTTCGCCTCTGTCTCCCTCTCTCCCGCGGGCAGGAGCCCCTCGGACACACGGCACGCCTCTCTCCGAGGGCCGGCGAGACACACCTGCTGCTTCACAGCACGGCTCGAACCCCCAGCAGGCACGGAGGCTCCACTGGCTCTTAGTGCCTCTCCGGAGACAAACTCCCACAGGGCCCTGAACGTCCCCTCATGAAAGCTGACCGCAGCACCAAGCACTGACTGCCTGACTGCCGCCTCCTCTGGGTGGCACCGAACCTCTCCAAGGCTTCAACACGCTTCCCCCTGCTTTCTGGGACCTGGATAAACACTGACACTAATCTTACAAGGGCCTGGAACATTCTGAATGTCCCCGGAGACACGGCAATCCATAACCAAGCCTTTCCATCAGGAGATTCCTTATGTGTGCTTCAAAGGCAAACAAACCACAAATTAAACACTGGACCCATGTGCAAAATTTGACAACAAACAGGAAAGCACTCTCAGCCCAGCTACAATATTTGTTTAAGAAAATTATACAAGCCAGAGGAACTACAAGAAACCCACAGTTTTAATTAAAAAGCGCAGAGGACGAGCAGAGAAAAGGAGCACTGCTCCATCTTCCTTGATGTTGGTGAATACATCATCACCTTGTTTCAATTACAATTCTACATGGAGCTATCACACCACAGTATATAACACAGCTAGGCAAACAACCAATGAGGCTGAAGGCAGTGCATCTTTTACTTGGTTTGACACCAGTGAGGAAAGATGTTTCAGTTCTGAAAGCTCTGGGGAAAGAAGTATATTCAGATCTCAAACCTTTCCACAGTAGCTGGGTTCTGAATGATGCCAGGGGACCCAGAGCCAAATTTTTCCAACACCTCCTGCTGTTTCAGAAGAGGACTAAACTAAAATAAACAAAGAAGAAAGATAAAGGCAGGCGATGCTCTTTTTCTGAGCCCACCATTGTCTAAAATCTTTTCTCTAAAATCCAAGCTATTAACACACTAAATTAGGCATGTCAGGCTCTGTTAGAGGGAGGCAGCTCTTCATTCTCTGCGATCCTGCTGTATCTTCTCCCACCAGTTGTTGAGCAACAAAGCTCAACAGATCACACCTCTGTTTTCTTAAGAGAAAAATGCCTGTATAGAAAATGGGGAGACAACAACATCCAAATCACCAGCACTGAATGTTTATCTCCTGTAAAGCTCCAGCAAAATGACAATTTCCTGGCTGCACTCTGATTGTCTGAATGCTTCAGCGGACGCCTGTAAAATACTAAGCAGCACACGCACGTTTGCGAAGCTGGAATTTTGCATCCTTGTCTCAAATGCCTACATTAAAGACGAGCAAAAGAAAGAATCGTTTTGCGGCGCCGTGTTAATGACCGGCCACTGCGATTCCTGGTAAAAAATTCATGACTGTGCAACATGACCATGGTGTATCAATGGAGGGGTTCATGCAATGAAAAACCAGAAGGCAAAACCCATTTCATTATCTACAGGCGCTCAGAGCTTCCTGTGTCCATAAGGAAATGCGGAGCACAAAACTTCTTCAGCCAGGAGACGCATCGCACACGCTGCTCAGAACGAAGGAATTAAAACCTTCCCAGAATAACGAATAAAACTGCTCCGCCTGGCCAACTGTCTAGAGCTTCACTCTGCCGAAGACACAGCTGGAAGGAAGAGGCTCATCAGGATTCCACTGGCATTCCGGCACGGAGCACAGCGCACCGGAGCTCGGCCTGGGAAGAATGGACCAGGGGGCGGGAGGGGGCTGCGGGGAGGGGGGGTGGTGGAAAAAGGCTTCCCAACGGCCGGCATTCTCAGCCCTGCGGAGCTCCTGGAATGGGGATAGGGAGGGGAATGCTCAGCAGCGCAGGACACATCCGCCCGCCGTGCGCGGCACCCCGACGAGCCCTTCCGCATGTTCAAACGTCAGAGGTGTTTCGGAAGCGCGGGCGCCGGGGGGGAGGCCCTCCCAACAGGGGAGCAGCAGTCCTGCTGGGAGGCGCCAGCTCCTGACCCAGCAGGGGACTGGTACCGAGCTGCAGTGCCGTGACCTGGGAGTCTCGCCCCCCGGCTCATCGCGGAGGGGCCACAGGCCTGGCCACCCCTGGGTGGGCCTGTAATCCCCCCGCCCGCCCGCGGGGCTCGGGGCATAGCGCACATTCCTCCCGAGGCCCAGAGAACAAAGGCAGCGGCAGCGCCGGGCTCCGATGGCAGGGAGGGAGCGGAGCCAGATCTCAGAGGCTTAAATAACTCCTGAGGCCCCGTCACCGCGCAAACAAGCGCCACTCCCTCTCCCGCTTTCCAAAATCAATAAAAAAAGCAGCTCTTCAGCCCTGGGCTATTTTCTAAACTGGAAGCCGCATCATTGTAATAATCCACTGTGGCTCTGGTGTCATGCCGTGTGCAAACTTTACACTGCGATCGGCACTGCAGGGGGGCAGCTTTGTGCTTCCTCGTGAAAAGACTGCCCAGAGTCAGCCCGTTACTCAGCTCCGTAAACACCGAGCTTCAGATCTGGAGCTGGGAAAGCAGGGCTGTGTTTGCTGAAAGCCCAGCATTAGCAAACGGCACTTTCTCTGCAGGGGCCACACCAGCGGCCTGGCCAATTGTCCCAGCTTGCCTCTCAGCACAAGGCAGGGGAGGGAGGGCTCCTCACTGCTCGGGCCAGGCCGGAGCAGTAAAATGCTTATTTTATGAGCTTCCGTTTAAACAATCTTGTAGGGCTGAAAGAATCCAGCTGCTAACCCATTCAGCACCTGCAGAAAGCACTTGTTACCAAAAAAGTAGCTTACCATCACCACACATCTTTGACATCTTTTTGACACGTTTAATTAGCAATCCCTTTTAACAAAGTGAGACCGCAAACTGTCAGCTTTTGTCAAACACAAACCATCCATGCTTGGCTTAGCCATGGGGTTCTATCATGGCCTGCCACACTCTGCCACATTTCACCATCTCCTGCATTCTCGCCCCCAGTATTTCACAAGGGAAGCCCTGCATCATCTCTGTAAGGCTCTGCCTCGCACCCTGCTCTTGAACACAGACTGGAGGTCGCTCCCCGCCCGGCTATAAAGAATGGGCTTTGCCGATTCTCACTCGCAGCTGTGATGTGATTAATACCCACAAAGCCTGCCCATCAGCCACTGAGAAAGCTGAGCAAAAAGAGGATTCGTGTGTGCTGCTTAGTTACATCAGCAAGGTTACAAGCGCAAAGGAGGCGAAGTGACCCCTCTAGCATGTTCGGTAGCAGTTAGTTGATTCAAGGATGTCGTCTGTAGTTTCCAGTTCTCTCATTCGTATTTGGCTGCTGACGCTGAAGACCCCCTCCCCCGCCCGGCTCTGTCGATACCTTTGAAGACTTTCAATACTTGAATCGTTCTCTTCCCCGATCAAGACTAAACATGATGTTAGGCTGCGCTCTGACAGGATAAAGGAGCTGGCTTGCTTGGGACGTACGTTACTGTTATACTGCCGGCAGACATCCGCCTCCGTTTAAAAAAAGACCCTTCCCTTTAAAAAACAAAACAAAATGCAATTAAAGAAAACACAGGCGGCCATCCTCCTCCATGTCTCTTCATCTCATTCAAGCACTAAAAGCAATGCAATTAGGGCACTACAGCTTTAGTACCTGCTATTGTGGCCTACCCAGCTCATAGACAATTCATTAGCGGGTGTCATCGGATACTTTGCTCTCCCAAATGGCCTATTGTTCACACCATCAGAGCTGAGAGGAGAGCCCCAGGGCAGTGCTGCCTTAAGTGGCTTTGCTAGGACAGTGCTGCCGGCCCCATTCTTTGACGTAGGATACCTGTACATACAGCACTCTTTTTTTAAATTATAAATGCCCTGGAAACTTCAGTAAGGCACGCTCCCAGCCCCTGCCCATCGGCTCCGAGGCGAGGGAGGGGCAGAGCGCCCGTACCGTCACGTACCTCTCGTCTAATTTTCCCCGCTGGAGTGGGACATCTGACCCCCAGGGTCCCATTCTAACGGGGCGCTCAGGGAGGAAGGAAGCGCAGTGGGGTTTCCACTCACACAGACACCAGTTTCCACGCTCTCCTGACGTTTGGGAGATAAAACGCCGGAATGGAAAGCTGCTGCCGCTGGAAATCATAAATATACACCAATGCTGTCATGTACCATTCTAAACGATCCTCCTAACTGCGCCTTGGCGAATTTCAAACACTGCTCCACTTATGCTCACATTACACCCCCTTTCAGCACACGGGCCCAGAGGGGCTCCAGAACTGACACTCAAGCACCCCACTCGCACGGTCTCCATCGCACCCTGGTCACCCAAACCCCCAGACGAGGCAACAGCGAACACGAGTAGACGACAAGCATGAAGGCAAAAGAATGGTCCATAAAGGAGGGATGTGGGATTTGCTGGGCGCAGGGTGAAGCGGTTTAATCCACCTCTGTTCTTACTCACTGCAGTACAATCTGTATCGGAACTGATCTGAACAGAAAAGACCATCTTTTTATTCTGTGACAAAACCGTGCAAATTCACTCCAGCCCAATTAAAGAGCATCAACTGGAGAACAGCTACTGTGAGCTTTTAAGCGTCTGCAGCCATGAAGCAGACAGGTGTGGCGTGTTACTTCAAGGATCCTGTTATCTGAATGCCCCTCATGTACACACACACACACACCCCCCAGTTGCTCAGTTCTGACCTATCTGCGCACCATGCAGACTGGAAAGAAAGCAAAGAGACCAGCCAGCAGCACCTGTACACCGAGGCCTACTCGGCCCACACGCCGAGTGACGGGCATCGGGCAGATCAAAGCACTTTAAAGAAGCGCACAGACACCGAGCCCTCAACAGCTCGGCTGCGCCGCAGGAAGAGGGGACAGGAGACATGAACAGTCCATTCTTCTCCCTGCTCCTGCCATTGGCCAAATCAAAGCTGTCTCTGTTTCGACTTGCTTCTGTTGCAAAGCTGCATTTCAGAAATTCCTTCTCCTGCTCAAATATGTGGAAACTATTCAAGTGCCGCTGACTACCAACATTTCATCCCTAATTACGAGAGGCAGGCAGTGCTGAGCGCCACACCACCCACTCCATCCTTCTCCTCCTTTGAAGAACATTTACACGTCGCAGCTCTTAACTTTGTTTTCTTTCTCTACATCACAAGAAAGGAGAGCTGCACGGCGGGCGACAGGCTTGACGTGATACTCTCTCTGCCGTCCTCGCAGGAAGTCATCACTTCAGGTGTGTCTTTGGGGGCTGCTGAACAATTTGGAGATCAAACTCGAAGGGTGAAATTCTGCTGGCAGGCAGCTATAAGCCATTCCCTTTCCGCAGCACAGATCATTAAGACCATTTCACCAAAAGAAGACCCTTATCAAAGTCTGCCACAGTAAATGGTTGTAGCGTTTTTCCAGTTTTCCGATGAACGTATAACCTTCCTTTGCTGCAGGGTCCCAGTTCAAACTCTTCACCCTAGCCCGAGACTGCCCTGTTATCGGCACTGACCAGGGTGAACAGCAGACAGCTACAGCCAGGCAGTCTGGCCTGGGGGACACCGTCACCAGTGTCGGCCCGGGGAGGAGCAGGAGGCAGGTACCCGGCAAACAAGAACAGCGGAATCCGGAACAGCTGCCCTAACAGAATCCCTAACTTCCCTCGGAAAACTGCGCCGCCCGTTAAAGGGGATTCAGAATCGCGCAGGTCACTGGGAGCCCTCACCAGACGCTCCCGGCCAAGCGCCTCCGTTTCTGTCATCCGGAGCAGCACCATGACCGGCCGCGGAAACCGCCAGCCCTCCCCGGGCACCCACCTCTGCCTCTAATCGCTCCCTGGAGCGGAGAGCAGCGCGCTCCGAATGGGAATGCCAGACTCCTCCCGCAGAAACCACATCCGCCAGCTGTCCCCGGCGAGACGTGTGGGAAAAGGACAGCGGGACACGGAAGCCGCCGAGAGGCGCACGTCACAGAAAGGCCGGACTCCCTGCGCGGTTTCCCACGTGCGGACGAGCGGCCCTGTGGGGTCCACGGCCAGGGCTGTCCGGCCTCGGCAGCAGCCACGTCGGAAAGCTCATTCCACGTCTTAGAGCAGCGCGGGATCAGGAGGCTCTCCAGCAGCCGGCCGGAACGGGAAGGTCATGTGACCGAGACTCGGCCGAGAGTGTGGTAATGACTGATCTCTGGACCGCTGGCCCATCTGTCCCCGGCGGCTACTAACCACTGTGAAAGGAATCTCCCGCGTCTGGAGGAGATGAAGACAGCTCCTTCCTACCCTCCGCACATACCAGCAGGGCAAGGTTAATCCCCCTCGCTGGCAAGTGCCACATAAAGGTTTGTTCAAGGTGGTCATTAGAAGACACCAAGTGAATATGCACGCATCGGTTTTCACAAGGAAAGCAGATGTTTAAAACACATCAGTGGAAGCTGTGAACTAATGCAAGCCAGCAACACAACCAGTTACTTAATTCCAGTAACACAAACCCACAAAGGCAGTCACATGGAGCTCTTGTGGTGCTTCCCTTGTCTCCTTTCCCAGTTCGCCCAGTGTTCAGCGCTTTGTCTGGTCCTTCATGTACTTCAAAGCCAAGCTCGCCTACCAGTGCCCTGCCTGGTGAGATCTCAGGGGCTCGGTGAGGCTGGGGCAGGTCAGCGCTGGCAAACCGATGTGCCACCCGAAGAGGTGTGCTGTTAGGGGACGCTGTGCTGTAGGCAGAGCCAGACCTCAGAGGAGACATTAAACTGGGGTCCTGACTACTTGGTCTCTGAAGATCCCATGGCTCTGTTTGTGAAAAGACATTTACTGCTGGTAGCATTAGGGCCTGGCTGAACCCCACTCTCTGGGTGAACCCCTTCCTCCCTCCTGCTCCTGACCACTGTGCCCTGCAGTGACGGTGACGCAGGTCCCCCTTGTATGTGGGGCTCTGGCAGCCCTTTGGGGTGAAAGGTGGTATCCAAAAGAGAGCCATCATTATTCTTATATTATTATTCCTACTGCTACTACAGCTTAACGGCAGGAAGTGCAGGGAAATTGACACGATTCCCTTCAGACCCACAGACAGAGCTCTTTGTTCGAGGTTTACTTGACATGGAACATAGTGGGAGGTCACACCCACCTGTCCTCCGGTCACAGGTTTCCCTCTCAGAGGCCCAGGAGACGGAGGAGTCTGTGTGCGTTTTAGAGGTCTGGTATGAGGGCTGCATTCTTATGTCCTTAGACTTAGCATCCTCGGAGAGAAGCTGATCAGCGTGCTGCCCACCGGTAACCGGAACCATCGTCCCCTCGTTTCAAACTCAACAAAAACTCGTTTTACTCTTTACGCCTCGCAGAACACTTCATTAAAACGGCTGATCTCCGTTCCACATTGTTTCACTGACTTCTGCAGGACAGCTCATGAATGTTTGATGTCAGTGAGGGCGCCGGGCCAGGCAGACTGCGGACTGCGAGCCGCGTCCCGATCTCCGGGCGTGAACGGAGGACTGACCCCCGGAGTCTTTCTCCCCCCGCATGCGAGTGTGCCCAGCTGCGGGGACCGGCACACGCAGGGCTGGGGGGCCGTCCCGTCTGCTTCTACACGCCACCGGCTCCCGGCCGTCGTCGGCCTAAATCACAGGATTCCCGGAGACGGGATTTCTCCCGTGGAGCTCCTCTCCCGGCTCAGCCCTGACAGGTCGGAGAGCTCACGCCTGCCCCCTCGCTCCCGTCGCGCCACGAGCACCCGGACACCCGGAGTCAGCTCATCGAGCCCCGACACTTCGCCCCCAGCGATCGGCCTCTGAGCGCGGCGCTCTTGCTCTGCTGCTCTAAAGCCACAGGCGCCCCTGAGCAGCCATGACCACATCCCAGCAGGGACAGAGGGGTCCTCCCCACGCACGCTCATACCCCTCCTGACCCCCCGAGGACACCCAGAGAGCCTCCCAGGCAATAGTGTCTCCCTCCTGCTCGAATTCACCCCCTCCCTAGCGTCTCCCGGCCGCAACACCAACTTGTAGAAATACCCCCTGAAATACCCCAGGCCTAGCAGTAAAAAAAGCAGTGCCATCGGTCATTAAAAAAAAGGAGCTGTGCAGAACGTTTCAGGACTGAGGAGCCTACTGCCCGTGTCTGAAAGAAGCCGCTGTCGCTCCCTGTGTCCGCGGCTCCTGCCTTGTTATTACAGGTACAGTTTTACTGCCCTGGATTCCAGGGTGATTACAGGGCCAGCAGGAGAGTGGCGACCTGCAGGTCTGTGGGGGTGGATCAGCGGATCAGGCACCAGACTGCAGGGGCTGTCGCCCAGGTCAAGTGAGCCGTAAAACTCAACGTGTCCTCTTTAACGTTTATACGGCCCTGTCCCCATGGAAAGGTACACAAGGAGACCGGCGCTGTGCCTCCCTTCTGAATCCTCCCTTCTGAATCGCTACAATTCTCTTGCACACAAAGGGCTTAACCCCTCGGAAAGCCAGCAACAATAAGAAGCTGCACGCTCGTCGGGGGACAGGAGGGGCGTGAGCAGAGTTAGTGTTTACGCCGCAGACACAGCCCACAAGCAGCAGCTCTGGGGTCCTCCTTCTGAACCAAGAAAAACACCACATGTCCTGCTGAGACGAGGATCTGTTGTATTACTAGGCTTCAGGATGAGCCCCTGATTTTGAAAACGCACCCATCCGAAGGTCGAGCAATCAGCACTACGACAGGCCCCCGCTGCACAGAGCCGGAGGAATGGTTCTCCGTGAGAACGACTCGGAGTCGACTGGATGCTTCTCCGTCTGGAGAGCCCTGCCTTTCGACAAGTGTTTACCAGTCTTCTGGAGAGGAACGCATTTTGCTGGGCACCTGTAAATGGAGCCAAGCTGCTAATGGGGCTTCTGGAATTAAAGCAGAATGTTAAAACCAATGTGCGCATAAACTGAGCGGTACAGACCGCACTTTTCAGACCTGCAGTTCAGCGACACCAATTAGTCCCACATAAAATGCAAACCAGAGGCACACAGGGAGAGAGCGAGGCAAAGCCATTATCTGAGCAACTGGAAGGTTCAGCTTCTTGTCAGACGGTGCAGGAGGAATCCCAATGAAACGCAGAGCTGCCTACTGCCTGCCTGGCGCCAGCTGTGACAGCTGCTGATGCAGAACCTCGCCTGGTCGACGGGGTTTTCCTCAGGCACAGGCCTACGGCAGGTCCTGACCCTTCACACTGGCGGCTCGAACAGAGACGTGGCCCGCAGGGCATTCGTCTGACCTTGGTCACCAACCAGCACCTGGCTTCCACAGCCAGAAGACACAAGAGAAAAGGTGCACTCACACGCACGTACGCGCCTCGTCGGGAGAGACCTCTTGCCTGCTTTACCACAGCGAACAAAGCGAACAGCTCTAAAGCCATTCCCCCTACATGCAGTCCAGCCGCCCTGCAGCGCTGCCCTGGGCCAGACAGGCCGCCCCCTAGCGAGCCAGACCACACTGAGTTGGGCTGGCCGTTCGTCCAGATAAGTGGCTGTTTACACTCTCAGGCGGAGCCCTGCACCAAGCAGGAAGTAATAAGTGCTAAAACTGAAGCAAGCAGGGTTCAGAAGGGAAATGTCCCCAACGCATTCATCTCCACAGCTCGCAGAGGTATGTTTTTTCCCCTGCTTTTCCGCAGAACGTAGCCGTTTCTTTCCATTCCCTTCACCTATAAAGTGTAGGAACATGCAAGCACGTGTATCTTTCCAGTTTTTCATCAAACTCCTGCAAGATCTCCCCACTGTGGCCCTTCACCCTGTTTCTCTGAGCTGAGCAGCCCCGCCAGTCCCAGCAGACCCGGCACACCGTCTGACAGGTAACCAGGGTGCAGAAACCCAAACCTCCGCGGCCGTCACGGCAACACAGCCCGTCCTCCGCGAGGCCCGGAGTGCAGCGGCTTCCTGAAACACCGGGCCGAAAGGAAACCGGACCGAGGAGATCGAAGTCGTGAAAGGAGCACAACAGGTCGGCATTCACTAAGCCAGAAGTCAAAAGTCCAGCAGGCAGACAGCAAGCACGGAAGGGAACACTGAGATAAGTCATCTCTGCCGTGAGAGTAACGAGCACGTTCCTCAACCGCGTGGCTAAGAATCCTCTCCGGCCCACATCAAAGCTGCTTCGGAGGCTCTCTTCTCACAGACCACTCTTCCCCTGCCCCAGGGGGCTGTCTTCCCCACCGGCCGCAGCAGCTGGACCGGCTCTGTCCCGGGCCCGGTGAGGAATGCTCATCCCCGGACCCCTGACCCCCCTCTCCCCCAGCCCGCGTCACAAACCACGACGGACGCAATGAGCCTGAGAGTGTTTCCCTTGATCGCGGGACACGGCTCCAGGGGCCCTTCCCAGCTTCCCAACCTGCGCAGGCTGGGGGTCCGGGTTGTGTTAGGTTCTACAGAACCTGCTGCAGGAGCTCACGATACTGGCAAACTTCTGCGCACAACGGCACCGCTTGGTCCGAGACCATTCCCTGGAGGTCAGGACCCGGCCCGGGTGTGCCACACAGAGGGGGGGCTATTACACGCTTTAACGATTCAGTCAGATCTGTGTTCGATCTATCGAGCTCTGTCAAATTTAAGCACCTCTGGTACAGAGTCCAGGCAGCTGTCTCCCCCTCTCCCTCTCTCTCTCGATCCCTCCCTCTGCCCTCCTCTCCCACACCATGCTGGAACGATCACAAAGCAAGTAATGGCCGAGCAGTCTTCACCCCACGCTCAGCGAAACGCGCTCCGCGCCTCTGCAGCCCCGCGGCCACGCTCCGGTCCGAGCGTCAGTCGCACAGGCACACGCCTCGCGAGGCAGGAGAAACTCACAGGGCCCCCTGGACCACGGAACCCGGCAACCCAGACAGGGCTGCCAGGGCTCTGCAGCGAGGCGGGCCGCTCTGCCTGGCTCGGTCCGGCCCACCTGAGCGAGCCCGGCGTGCGCCACAAGGCAGAACCGCCCTGCTGGAGGAGGGGTCGCAACAGTGGCAGAGGCCAGAGGACCGAGCAAAGGCCAGGAACACCCCGATCCCTCACGTGCTCAAAGATGCTTCTGGAGTCCGAGTGCCAGTGGATTTTAAACGAAAGCACTGCCCAACGGCATCTAGTTTTGTTATTATTAGTAATTATCCCTTATTATCAAATACTCACAATTGTCTACTTCTTAGGGGAACCTCAGGGAAAGACAGGGGCCTGCACAGAGAAGGATCTGTGCGTTCTGTTCACTGCAAACCAGGCCTTGAGCACTTCAGCGAGAATCGATCTTATCGTGGCTATCTGCCGTTGCCCGTGCTTGTCTACGGAAAGATTCCTCAGATGTCTAAGCCTACCAGCGCACCACCGAAATATGTGTAATGTGCTGGAGCTGTCAGAGCAAACTGCAGCTTTGTAACTGTTTTTTCTTGCCTTGTTTGGTCTTTGCTGCCCAGTCACGTCCCTGAGGACTGCAGAGCCAGCCTGGAAGGGGAGCCAGGTTATGACATGCAGGTTCTGCTAACAGCCCCTGCCTCTGCTTTTCATAGGTTTTCAGTTTAGAGGCAGTATACATCCCAGGAGAAGGACCAGTGCTATCACTGGCATCCTACCTTTTTAATAAACACAATCTAATAATCTCTCAGGATTGTCCCAGAGCGTCTGTGTGGCTGGCAGGCAGGCCCCTGATCTTGCTTTGCTGGAGAGTGACAGAGCACCCGGTCCAGAAAGTCCAGACGACTCACCCTACCCACTCTCACTCCTGACTCCTGTCTCACTCTCTCAGTGTGCTCCGTCACTCCCTCTCACTCTCTCTCTCAGTCCCTCGCTCTATCCTTGTCTCACTCTCGGTCCAACAACCTTGACAGCCCTTGGACACGTTCTCCCTCTCTCTTTCACTCTCCTCCCATCTCTCACTCTTCCACTCTCTCCCCACCACTGTCCAACTGCCTCACCCTCTCTCACTCTCTTCTTCTTCCTCTCCTCTGTTCTCCAGATGGCATGATCCTGGGAAAGCATCCTGTACTACAGACTCCCCAAATCCCGAGAGGATTCAGCCTCTTTCCTTAAAATCCCTGTGAAGCCCTAGATGTTTATGTAGATGCGCTGCAGGAAATGCACTGAAAGTCTGTTTTCAGTTGCTGAGACGGAGTCATTATGCTCATTTTAGATAAAGGGTGCAACAATCCACATTAAGTTAATTCCACTCTCTCAAAGGGTTGACAGAAGCCTTAGAAACCCTGGGCAGTGCCAGCACTGGAGACAGTGTCTTTTGAGCTGTGTGCGTGTTTTGGGGGAGCAGCCTGTTTTCTGTGAGCATTAAAATGTGAAGGCCCACTGAAAGTGAGAAATTCATGAGGTTTCGCTCATGGGTTTCGAAAACAATGAAAATAGCTGGATTTAAAAACCCTTGGTAAGAGAAGGGACTGCTCCTGAATCCGCACTCTTCCTCCCTGTGCGGAACAGGCCTCTCAGTATTTGTTTCACCCTGGGGGCAAAGGGCTTAATTCTCACAAAAAACAGACACATTCGCTCATCCTATATCTTAAAAAAAAACGAAGAAGGCACTTCATCACAATTTGCACGATCTGCGACCGGCACACCTGAAGAAGGCTCAGCTGCGCTGGGGCGCGTGCCTATCTCTCGCCTTTCAGGGTACAGCTGTGGAATTTACAACTACTGGTCACATTGCAGACAAAGCACACCGATGACGCAGCTCCTCGCTCAAGCTCCTCTTCTGCGTAACATGGAAATTTCAGCGGGGGGGGGGGTCAGACACTGCCCCCACACAGCTGGGTCTGGGATGCGCTCCCACGTTTGCAGAGCTCTGTGCTCTGTGCTCTGTGCTCCCCTTCGACGGCCGAGGCCCACAGACTGCGCCGCAATACCGCTGATGTGAGTGTGCGGGACGAGACACACAATAGAGCCTCAATCCTACAAAGCAGCCACTTGTTCGAGCCCTTGAAGAATGACTGTGTTAAACAGGAACCTCAGGGGAAGTGGAAACCTGTCCCCAAGACCCTCTGACTCATTTCGTGAGGGAGATAACTGTAAGGCCATTATCTTTTTGTCTGCCCCGGCAGAGACACAGATGATGCCTTATTCTCAGAGAAATCGCGGGCCAGTTGCTCACAGAAAGGCCGTGTTATCGTGCAAGCTGGAAGAGTTACTTTACTCTCAGATCTTTTGGAAAAAAGGGTAGTTTAATGGCCGTCCACAGAAAACACAAGAGTGGGTCACTGCGGGGGTGAGAGGAACCAGGGCTGGTGTAGAAAGCATTAACTGCCCTGAGGCCTCCTCCTTTCTCAAACACAAGCACAAAGCCACCTCATCACAGCCTCACCTCTCTGCAGCCTCACCCCTCTGCAGCCTCACCCCTCTGCAGCCTCTATACAGCCTCACCTCTCTGCAGCCTCACCCCTCTGCAGCCTCACCTCTCTGCAGCCTCACCCCTCTGCAGCCTCACCCCCTGCATGGCGCGTCAAGGGCCTGGAAAGCATCCTGACGGCCCGTAGAGTCGCCGGGTGAGCAGCCAGATGTGAGGTCAGCCGGGAGAGACCACCAGCACAGAAACCTACAGCCGTTACAAGCGTGTTGCTTGTTTGACTCCTGGCCGACCTCAGCCACCTGAGCACCTCCGGGTCCAACTGCAGGCTCACGCCAGCAGCACCGGGGGAGCTGGGAAAACAGCCCACGCTACACACACGCACCGCAGCCCCGCTCTCCGTCACGCCCAGTCCAGGCCAGCACCAGCGCAGGGCCGGGGCGTGGACACGTCTTCTAGTACTGGGCAGGCACCACTGCTCATGCTTGCAGGCACACGCCATCAGGACACGCGGGCACGTCCCTCAGAAGCGTCTCCGCCTACCGGGGGGACGGCACGAGCAGAGCTCAGAACGACAGAGGAACGGGCTGCACCGTCAGGCCCCCGCGGGCAGAATGAATCACCGGGGTATCTGTGCACATGTAAAAGCCCAGTCCAGCCCAAGCCCGAGACCAGCAGGCCAGCTTGAGGGAAATGCCCCATGTGACACACCAGCCTGTACAGCGGCAGCAGTAACTGCACAAATTCGACAGGCTTCTCTCTCTTCCCAGCGCCGTGGCGAGAGGACAAGGCAAAGAGAAACACGCCCCTCCGGGCTGCTCGTCTCCTGGCACGACCAGCTGTGGTGCAGCCCTCCTGTGCACAGGCTCTCCCGCGGGTTCCAAGGCTCTGAGGCGCGGCGCTCCGAGACGGGGAATGCGCCGCCCCAGGCCCTCCCTCCTCCCTCCTCCCTCCCCTGGGTGAGTCAGGAAGCACCACGCGCCGAGCCAAACACCGCGAGCATTCCAGTCCGCACCTGAGCGAGGAACCTCCTGCGCAACGCAGCCCTGCTCTCTGCCCCGCTGCCCCGAGCCCTCGCCCGGGAGCAGCCGACAGCACCGCCCCGGTGTCCAGGGTGCCGCAGAGACGCAGGAGGCCCACGCAGACACCGGGGTACAGCCCACAATCGACCCGCGGCTTGGCCTCCGCGCAGCTCCACTGAGGAGCTCTGACTTCGCTCGGGGAGCCGCCCGGCACGCACGAGTCATCACATCGCCCGGGAAATCAGCCATTAACAGTGGCTCAGGATCTTTTTCTTACACATCTCTTTATTGACGGGCGGCAGATCCAGGGGACAGACTTCTTTCGAAGCCGTGTCGCCCCAAAAAAAAACGACAACTGAGAAACGAAATCACTTTTCCAATGATAAACGTTTTGTTATACCACTGAAGAAAGCGGACCCTTCCACCCCCCCGCTGTCGGCTTGTCACGGGGTCTCAAATAAAGCCACTTGCTCTGGAGCTGCTGCTGAGGGGCCGTCTGTGGTCCGTGCTATGTTAAGCAATGAGTGAATGCACTAATGCAGTCTCTCGCTAATTAAAGTACTTTTCCTAACGAGATTTATAGCACAGCCTTCCCCAGCGTTTCCACATAATGAAACTTCTCCCTCAACAGGCGGCAATCATTACTTAGAGGCAATCAGCTAAGATGCAGCAGGCACTCATTCTGAAAGGCACAGTGATGGAGTCCGAACGTCTCTCATAAATGCTCCCAGGTATTTCCACATTCAGATGTGATGGCCACTCACATAACAACAAGAAGCATACGACAGCGCCAATTATTTCTCTAGAGCACAGGTGAGCAGTGAGATTTCAAAATAGACAAGAGCTTGATTAAATTTAAATTAAATTAAAATTGAGGGGTTGTGAAATATTTGTCTGAATAAAAAAAAAAGACCCACTCCATTAAACAAAACAGCTTCAGGACTAAAAAGGACACAAAAGAGAAAACCAGTAGACGAAAACATATAGAATTCATAACCAAGTTAAATATTGGTCTCCCACATGAAAGATTCCTAAGCGCATTACCACATTACCTGAAGACATTATGCAGTACGAGGACTATGCACTAATCACGTTATGGTTTATTTCAACAGGGTGCAGTTTAATAGGTGTTTTCAGGCAGGGAAATCAAAACCTCAATTATTTATTTATTTCCAAAAACACAGCCCTTAAAGGGCAAACAATATTGGGGCTTTTGAACGTGGGTGCCACTTCTCTGTCTGTTTTTCATTCCACCCCAGACCTTAATGACATAATTGAGCACAGCTGCGTCTTAGTCAGGTGCAGATTAAATATTGCGTCTAAATCCTGCGGGTAGCCAGTGCAGCGGCGCCAGGACTGGAGTCGCCCTCCCCTGCTCTGCGCTCCGCCGGCGCCGAGCCATCGCCCTCTCCGCTCGAGGGGGCTGGAGGGAAGCAGGAGGGGTTTTGCGTTCTCAGACTGATAAGGAATGATATTTGGTCGACTATCACAAAAAGCCCAGCCGCGAAGATCCCCTCCCGAGGAAACCAGCAGGAATTAGCAATAACCACCCGGAGCGACTATACACGCCGAAGCAAAAACAAACTACAACAGGAGCTTTGTATATTCTTCCCTCTAAGATACAGCGGTACGTGTCACAGACTGTAGCCCCGCCCAGGTGCCAGTGCTGTCGTTCAGCAGTCCAGCTGTGAGGTGGTGATTAATTCTGCGCGGAGGAGTGAGGATTCTGAGGCGTAAGCCGGGTTGCGGCAGCTCTTTCGGACCGGCCTGCAGAGACCCTCGCTCATTTCCTACCTGCGGAGCTCTGCCAGGAATTCCTTCCCCAACCCCCAGCGCGGCGGTAGTGCTTGACATTCCTTTCTGACCTTCTGTTTTCATACCCCAGCCCTGCCCACCCCTTGCATTTACACGGCACACGGCGCCGCTTAAACTGAGACCTCTTTCCTAGCTCCTTCAGGCTCTCATGGAGTGCAGTTCGATAGGAGGTCATGCTGTGGGCCCGCACCTCCGCTCTCTCACTAAATAGAAAGGATCGCCCGCTGAGCCCCCCATCTTCACCCCCACAGCTGCCTCCCTGGCTCATTCCTCGCACGTTAGGAGGGTTTTGTCAGCCTTGAGATCAAGGCCAGCGCCGTCGTTGCGTCAGGTGATGCCAAACGCTGAAAATACTGAGCCTGCTGTCCCTTAATAATTGTCGTCTGGTCGCTTCAATTAGAGAACTGCTCTTGACCACCCGCCTTTAAGAAACATCCCGGATTGGGACTTTAAACCAGGACAGTGAATAAGGAACAACAATCCGGTCCAAAGAGCTCATTTTCAGAACAGCGGAAACAGGTCAGGACGCGGACAGGAGAGGGGGGCCCCTCTCCGGTCTCACAGGGGACCGGACCCTCGCGTGGGAGACTGGGGCGTCCCGGCACAGGAGCGGCTGTGCAAAGAGGATCTTTCCCGCCGGCAGTTTCCATGGTGACACATTACCGAAATGTTGCTAATGTCACTGTCTGCAAAACACCTGGCTGAACGCTCGCGCGGCACACAGCGCCTTCACATAGTTCAGAAACAGGAAAGCACCACGCACACACACACACACTCACTCACACGCACACACGCACACACACGCACACACAAACACACACTCACTCACACGCACACACAAACACACGCTCACTCACACAAACACACACTCACACACACACAAACACACACTCGAACGCACACACAAACACACACTCACAAACACACACTCACACACTCACTCACAAACACACTCACACAGTCCAATCTGTCCGGCCTGCGCCTGACTGCGGATCTGAACTGGTTCTGCCACAGGAGCTGCTGCTTCTCTCAGGTTCCCAGGTCCGACTGCCTCTCCCCAGGGGGGAGCAGAGCACCTCTGCACCTGGGCTACCCCACCTGTCCAATCACTCCCAACTCCAAGGTCAGGGCTGATCCATCCCCTTGCCAAAGCAGCTCGGAGGCCCATCTCCACGTGACAACATCGAGAACGACCTCGGTCAAACCCCCCATTTCCACCTGTCCACCCCTGTCCCAAGCCCTTCATCCAGCACAGAGTCACAGGGGAGACGGGTCCTATCCCAGCGGGCACCAGACACAAGGCAGGGTGCACCCTGGACAGCACGCCAGTCCATCGCAGGGCACACTCAGACCAGGGCCAGTTTTCCCAGATGCCAGTTAGCCTGCCAGCATGTCTCAGGACTGCGGGAAGAAAGCTGGTCACCTGGGGGAGACCTACACACACACCAGGAGAACACACAGACCCCACCCAGAAGCCAACCCCTTCCAGAATCGAACCCGGGACCCAGGAGCTAAAGAGGCAGCAACATTAGCAACCATGCTGCCCTCGCCCCCAACACAACTCCCAGCGTGCTGCCCACAGAGGCTCGGCATTAGAGAGGGGAATCCCAGGGCGGACACGGATCGGACACGGAATCCCAGAGGACTGCCGGACGCCGGAGGGGACAGTCAGACCAGCAGCCCTGCCTCCACCTGGGCAACAGATCTGGCTCTCCCGGCCTCGGCGCGGGTTCGAGGGGACTCACCCTCCACGCAGTGCTCCACCTGCTCCAGGTTGCGCAGCGTGATCCTCATCAGGCTGGAGTTCAGCATCAGCTCGCCCCTGTGCGCCGGCCACAGCTGCGCGGGCGCGCGGTTGACGAAGAAGATGCGCGTGTCCCCCGTGGCCACCTGGTTGTCGCAGATCCCGGGGTCGCCGAAGCCCCCGATCATCACCTTGTTGCCCCCGTCCAGCAGGACGTCCCGGGTCACGACCTCCCGGCCCTTCAGGTAGCGCCACACCCTCACCTGTGGGGCAGGGAGAGAGAGAGACAGGGGTCAGAGACCCAGGCGCCATCCTCCTCCTCCTCCTCCTCCTCTCAGGCCCCTCCCACACGGAGCCAGGCGGACACTCCCCCGTCCAGCCCTCCAGGGCACCGACTGGCAGGGGCACACTGACCGGAGGGACACGCTAGCAAGAAACTCAACTGGAAACTTCCGGGGCACCTTCGGGGACTGGCAGTCCGGGGCTTCCCGAATCCCACAAGCTCACATGATAAAAACACGGACATGGACGGTGCTCTCACAACGCCGAGAGGAAACTTCTCATCAGGGCCCCGGGCCCCTCCTGCCAGACCCAGACCCCCCCGTATTGAGTCACACAACTCCAAAGCCTAATAATTAAAACACGAAAAACGTGGCACGCGCGGCCGACCCCCCCCTCACCGCGCGGCCGAGTCGCTTTTATATTTCCTTCCGGTGCAGCGAGAGAACTGCCCGCGTGCAAGGGAATCCGCCGCGTGACAAGCGCCGGCGGCGGTTACGTAGCAACAGGCGAGCCGCCGGGCCGCGCGTCCTCGCCCGCCTGCCTGCCTGCCTCGCGCCGCCGCTCGCGGTCAGTGGGTGCCCGTGGCCGTGCAGGGCAGCGACGATCGGTGGGGATTGAACGGATCGGATCAAACCACGCCGGGGACCCCCCCCCTCTTCAATGCACGGCGATGTCAAGTTAGCGGCAGTCTCCCGCAGCGCCCGGGGTGTCTCTGTCGCCAGAGACGGAGTTAGACTGAGGGTTGGAGCACAGTGTCGAGGTGCATCTGTCTGCCACCCCGCAGCGGGCTGAGTCGGACCGGGACAGGCGCTGGGACTCACGGCTACCTGCCCCGCCGAACTTCAGCTGGGCGAGCCGAGCCTGTCCGCCCCTGGGGACGCGCGCAGGACGCAGCGCGGCGATCTCCTTGTCGGGCCGGCTACCTGGGTCTTCGGTTGACGCTCTCTCACCCCTCGGAACCTCATCCCGAACCGAACTCACACCACAGGCTCGGTTCAGGGAAACCACGTGTTGACGGATCTGAGGATACTCGACCCGGGGATCATGTTCAAAAGCGATTCTTGTGATGTTGTTGGGGGGTTCCAATAAAAGTGTGTTAATGACAGAAGAGGCTCGGTTGTTTTTTGTCATCAGACAGTGGCGCGGTATCGACTCGCACCCCTGTCAGAAACACGCGAGCGCCGTCTGAGTGTCGCTCTCCGCCGCGAACGGCGAGCGAAGAGTTAGCGAGCAAACAGGTGCAAAATTAATCATTTCCAGACTTGAGATCTTTTCACGGTCTGGGGGGTCTGTGAAAGAAGGCGGGGCACCCTCCCCCCCTCCAAAAAAATAAGAAAAGGCGAGAAGGCTCTTTGTACATTAGAAGAGGCAACAGTTGAGCGCTCATCGACTCTCCGGGGGGGGACCTGCCCGGAGGCTGTTCCCGTCCGAGCGGAGCCGGACCGGGCCGGGCGCGGTGCTGTCTTACCCCGGCTCGCTCGCTCTCCCGCCGCCCCGGAGCCCCGGAGCCCCGGTGCCTTACCTTGCAGGAGTACGTGTTGTGCACGGGGTCCATGTTGAGGATCTCCTCCACGGTCCCGGTCAGAACTATGTTCGCCTCCTCCTCGCGCCGCTCCAGCGCTCTCTCCGGGCAGGTCGCGCGGCAGCAGCGGGCGCACAGCACGGCGAGCACGAGCAGAGCCCGCGAGCACCGGCTGGCCGCGGTCCGTCGGCGCTGCGTGGCCATGATCACGGCAGAGGCGTGTGTGCGTGTGTGTGTTCTCTCCGAAATAATCCCCCCACCTCCCAGCCCCGCGCAGGACTCCTGCTTCTCCTCGGGCACGGCGGAGTTATGAAGACGAGCCCCCCTCCTCTCTGCAGAAGAGCGCTCAGCTGAACTTTCCTGCAGCCCGCATCGATCAGGCGCTCTGGGGCGCCGGAGTCTCACGCCTCCACACTGCCAGCTCGTAGCAGCAGGGAGAACAGAAGCGAAGTGTTGCCCATAAGAGGAGGACCGAGGACGGTTGAGTCTCTCTCTCTCCCCCCCCCCTCCTTCACTCCTCCATCTCCTCCTCCTCCTCCCTTGATTTTTTTTTCGCTCGCAAGAAAGAAATGACGATGACGCTGCCGATTTGCATGCAATCTGAATTGCTGATAAGGACCCGAAGAAAGAGCGAAAGAAAAAAAAGCCCTCTTCTGCCTGTTCCCTCATTGCCCAGGCTGGTGCGAGACGCCACCCCTAGGAGGAGGAGGAGGAGGGGGACTGGGGGGGGAGGGGGTCTGCCGTCCAGGTTAATGGACAATCAGAGCTCCCGGACGTGATCTGAGTTGTTAATATGAATGAGTTTCGGAGACCTGTTACGCTCGCTCTTTCCCCGTCCCCCCCCCCAGTGGAAGAGCGGCCGCGCCGAGCTCGCGGGCTGGAGAGCCGAAGCGCCACAGCGGCTCTCGAGCGCGCGACGAGCTCGCGTTCTGTTCCGTCTCGTGTTTTTTTTTGTGTCTCTGAGCCGTTTACGGTCCGGCTCGGCTCGGCTCGGCTCGGCTCGCACCCGCGTGGGACCTCAGGCCCAGGGACTGTGAGCTCGCGTGTTCCCGAAACTGACAGGGGAGCGCAGGGCAGGGGCCGAGCGCGGCGCGGATGAGGGATGTTTGTTCCGCACATTAACAGACCGAGTCTTTTCCTTTGCTTTGCTTTGCCGCTGCTGCTGTTGTTGTTTTAACTAGACTGGCATGAATCAGATTACAAAACATGCAAATCCCCGGAGCTCTGAAGTATGGACCGGCAGTGGGTTCGCAGGCTCTCGGCATTCATCAGGAGCAGAGGCCCGATCCTGCCCCAGTCGCGGTCCAGTCGCGGTGCCGCTGTCCTGAAGGGAAGCTCAGCTGCTGGTGACACCGGCCGCAGCGGTGCTGGGATCTGGGGCAGCTCCGCCCCACTCCCGTCCGCCAAGCTCTTTACCCAGTACAGGGTGGCAGGGCGGGCGGAACCCGTCCCAGCGGGCAGCGGCGGGCCGCGCCTCGGACGGGACACCAGTCCGGCGCGGGACGGACACGCAGACGCAGACGCGCGCATGCTCGCAGCGGGGGCCCGGTCTCCCACAGGCCCCCAGCATGTCTTCGGACAGGGGGAGGGCACACCAACCCCGCCTCAGGTCCGGAACTGGACCCAGGGCCCCTGGGTGCGCTGACCTCTAGTGCGCTGAGGGCAAAGGCCAACCACTGCACCACAGCGCCGCCCTACAGGCGTGTGGGTCATCGGATGTAAACGGGGCCACTGCAGGGGGGAGAGGTGTCTGTGGCTCTGCAGGGAGCTGTGAGCACAGCGACAGTTCCCTGAGCTCCTGCGCAGGACGGGACGGGGACAGGAAAGGGACAAGAGCAAGGGGCCGGGCTTGGAGGAGCAGCCCCAGCATGCTCTTGCTCAGATTGCAAAACAAAAGGGCCCCTGAACCTCCCAAGAGCCTTTGCGAGCCAGTGGAGATGGCATGACTCTGCACGCTGGTCAGAGTGCGGGCCTTCCGGGAGACGTCCGTTGTGCAACGAAGCTCAGGAACACACAAGGGCACGGGCCCCCCTTCCACTGCGTGGCTGTGTTGTCTTCCGACCGGATCAAGGAGCCGAGGTGCTGCCCCCAGGGGGAAGGAACGCAGAGCCTGCCGGCTCGGACCCCGGTCCCGGGCTCCCTTCATCAGTCGAGGAGCGCGTGCCCCCGGAGGACCCCAGTGGGTGGGGTGGAGGAGACACTGGCTCTCTCACCTGGGTGACCATGAACCTGCAGCGCCAGGCTCCCTGCGGCAGGGGAGGAGAGAGGGAGGCGCAGCAGGGATGTGTCATCAGCGCCGCAGTGCTGGGGCCCGGGGGATGCCATTAAATCTCCCTCCTCCATCCCCTTCCCGGGTGTCTTGTTAATTGTAATGCGTCTGTTTGCTGCAGGAGGGACTCCAAGATGTGCCGCTGGCATCATCCCAGAAGAGCCCACGGCAGGCTCAGGCTGTGCTGCTTTCCAAGCGCGCGCTTACGGCTCAGAATAAACCTCGGACTACTGCGACAGTGAAGCAGCACAGCGCCCACAGCCATCGCCCGGCACCCAGGTGGAGCTGACGCACAGTTTAAAGGGAGACGACGAGCGGAGAATGAAAGCAGAGGAGCCTGGGACAGAGGGAGGGGCCCGGTGACCTCCTTCCCTGTGAGGGGCTGAAGAAAGGCGGTGGAGGCTCATGTGAGGCGCAGCCCCAGTACCCTCCCTTCTGCAGCCAAGTATGTGAACATATTCTTCTGCACAGAAACAGGCTGTAACAAGCTGAGCGCTCTTTCAGGGAAGCGCTGTGCATTTTTTTCCACTTTACATTTTCTGAACTTGATTCATAACCTCAGCTATGAGGTCGCTGGCAAGCAGTCGGCAAGCAGGCATTCCCAAAGTGAAATATCCGGGAACGGAAGACATCCCTTGCAGGCACAGAATTAAACGTGTCTGAAACAAACAACAGAGCCTGTCGAGCTATATTTCGGGGATTGTTATGAGGCGCCTCCGCTGCGCTGCCAGCGTGACCTGACCTAAAAGTGGTTTTCCAAACTGCGCAGATTAAAAGGACCGGGAGGAGCAGCGACTCCAGGGCTGTGTTATTGTTCCGGATGTCTCCCTGGACCAGTCCTGTCACAGCTATTGTATTGTGCAGTCGCCACTTCACCTGGGCTGCAGTTCCACTGCGTATGAAGTGGAGGACAAAACCTTTGTCTTCGCAGAGACACATCGCACCAGAAAAAGGGCCCTAAATACTTTTATTTTTAGTCCAAAGAAATCACAGCACGAGGGCCGTAACCTTATCTGAGCTTTCCACGAGTCTCCAAGGAGAACAGCTCCATCTCCGACCCCCAGGGCCTGAGGCCGGTCCGCAACCTCTTCCCTGTTTGTCTTTTAAAAGGCCTTTCCTCGTGTTCGCTCTGGAAGCCAGCAGCCGGGCTGCGGAGAGGGACGTCATCGTCGTCTCCACACACGGGCACCTCTCTGGGCGCAGCCCGCGAGCAGGGAGCACACTGAATCCGCCAGCAGAGGAAGGAGAAACACTAGCAATCAGAGGTGGAACCAGCAGCCTCTATTGTACGTGACAGCTATTTTCCCACTGGCTTTGTTCGGCTGTCAATGCATTCAAAAAATTCCCATGATGGCAACATCATAATATACTGCGTGTATGTCTGCACAGAAGCAGAATTCAATTGTGCATGGACCATTGTCTCCAAGACAAGACACCTGTCTGGAGGTCATACAGCACAGAGGAAGTCAATAGAGGAAACTTTATCCTGATTGGAGACGAATATTTCCCTCTGCTCACATTGGCATTTGAGTTCTCTAACAGCAGACACCACCATCCGCACGTCCGCATGGCCCGGCCCTCTGGGGAGTTTCCCTCAGCTCTCCCACGGGTTTTCCATGGTTTACTCCGAGAGGCCGAGGGCCCGCTGCCGACCTCTCAGACAGACAGCAGGGGCGCGAATCCGGAGGCCTATCCCATTGGTAACCCTGCTGTGAGTCCATCAGGGCTAAATAAGCCCGACTTTGGATGTGTTGGGATGGGAGGTCAAGAGCAGCAGAAGCCTAATTCTGCCCCAGGCTCTGGGCATTAACCTCCAGCTGCTATTGCTGATGGACTCACTGAGGGGGCTTTGTCAGAGGCGGGTAGTTTGTTTTCAGGATTGTTTAGACCAGTCGAGCCCCACGCTGTCCTGCAGGGTGTACAGGTCTCTCTAGACCTCTGGCTGTGAAGAGTCACCCCGACAGTATCTCCCTCCTCCCCTCTCTTTCTCCACATGCGCAGCAGCTGCGCGCTCTGTGTAAATACACGGGTTCCACAGCCTTCGCTTCCCAGCCCCAGACGGAGCGTTATCGCCTCCCGTGATAAGCAGGTGACCAGAAGAAAAGCAGACAGATTCTATCTCTTCCTGCCCCCCGGGCCGAGCCCACAGCCCGTGACACATTCCTCAGGGCCTGCTCATCCTCGCAGGGAGGCCGGGGCAGCGGCGCCGTGGGGCATGTGGGTTTGGGGGCTCAGGCAGCAGAGGAGGGGGCAGAAGACTCCGTCCTAACTGTGCTTAAGAACAGATCTAGCGCAGACCTGTGCCAGTGCTTCCCTCCTCCGATGAAGAGAACTGACGCCTCTGGTTCGAATGTAAACTTTACAGTGCTTTTACAATGTGTTATACATAAACCAGATATTTCAATATATTCTCTCATACACGTTACATATAAAGTCACTTGATATCAAACACAGAATCCAGAAATAATCATTTCGTTGCACCTGTGCATACGATATATAAACTGAACTAAAACGGGGATGGTGTCAGATACTAAGTCTTTTACCAGAATCATTTATTGTGACTTTGGTCTCTGTTTAGGAAGGACCGACAAGCATTGCGAAAGTGCTGCACAAACTTTTTACTCTGCCCCCGTGAGTAAAAAAATACAACAACTGTTGAATAAAAGCAAACCCAATAAGCGTTTGACTGAAACGGTGCTATGGGCTGCACCCTTTTATTGATGAACAGTTAACTTTTTGGCTAATTAGGAGCTGTATAAGAGAAGCCGAAGCTGCCAGTAACAGGGGAAAGGTCCAGCATCTCTCCTGGGAGCAGAACTCAGAGGAACAGAGTGGAGAGGGTTGGATTCGGGGGCTGCGATATTTTATAAAGACACTTATTTCCTCAGACCTTTGGCAGCCAGGATGCTGAATCAATTAGAAAATGGATTTGGGGAGTAATTCAAGTGTCTCTTACTGTCATAAATTAGCCCTGGCTGAAATGACCGTATTAGCTGATTGCCTTTTTGAGATGAAAATTGAAGGCCTTTCAGCTTGTGGAAGTGGGCTTTCCCCTCGCACTGGGAACAATGAATGTGATTAGTGGTCACTCAATGAGATGGGATAGGCCTGCATCTGCTAATTTCCTTTATTTGCTCATTTTTAATTCCAAAGCTCTGTGCATTTTTTTTATTAAATATATTTTGAATGCAATAATACAGTCTGCCTTCAGTTACCAAGAAACCTCTGGGCCATAATTTAGGTTTGGATCAATACTTCCCAGCTGGCTGTGGTATTCTGATGATCAATAAAAAACCTGGTGAGAAAAGCTAGCTTAGATTCAAACTCCCTGCATGCCAGGAGACAAGAAAGTCTGTGTTCTGAGAAGCATCAAGGAAGGTTTCTTCCAGCAATTTTCAGACCCTGGGGATTTCTTTTGAAAGACAGGTCAATCATCTAGAAAAGGTGAAAAGCTGTTACTTCCCCATCTGGTGTGATTTAAGTTTGCCTCTGCTGGAGAGTTCACTACAGAATCCTACCCCTAGTTCCTAATTCCTTGTCTCGTTCCTTTTTTATGGGGTCAGCCTCTGGTTTTGATCAGAGCAGAACCCAGATTCTGCTTACTCAACCCCAGGCTGAAAGTTGTACAGTATATGGCCCCGGAACCCCAAGAACAGAGAGACAGAGAAAGCATTACTCCTGCTCCACCTTACTTGAGCTGTGACAGAGCAGAACCAAGACTCCACGGCACTTACTGCCGCTGTTTGAAAAGAAGAGCTCCCGAGTCGTGTTCCCGTGTTGATAAATCCTTTCGTCTTGCAATCCAAAGCTGCAAACAGCGCTGAGCCCAGCAGGACAGCAGGCCTTATTTCCTGTGTGCGAGTGAGGTGTCACCTCACCCCCCATGAGGCCAGGGCAACCTTCTGTAGGTCCGCAGCTGCAAGCATAGTCTTGCATCAGGAAAGATGACAGCAGCAGATCTAGGAAGCAGAAACACCCCTTAACATCTGGAAACAGGTGTCGGAGCATGTTGCCGGAAATGTTTTTGGTCCAATTTATGACAAATATGAATCGCGCCACACAGACTGAGCCTGTGAGTCTCCAAACCATGACCCACGCTCTGCCCCTCTTACCGACACATTTTCTCAGTTGTGTTCATAAGACATAAACATGAAGAATGTGATACAACGCTTAGAAACCTAGTTTTCTAACAAACATTCTTTGGCATTGCAAAGTTATTACGGAATTACTGAGACAACAGGAAGGCCACTGCACACATGTACAGTATAAAACAAAAACAACAGTGAATGAAGATTCATTGTGTGTTTATAGCAGATCTTTCTCCCTTAATCAAATTGCAAAAAAACAGAAGGAGAGTCTCCCACACTGTGTCTGTTTGGTTCTCTCGACAAACTGTCTGCTGTCTTCTGCCAGAGCCAGAGCTTCCAGAGACGTGTGCAGTTTTTATCGCACGTGTGCAGTTTCTTCTGGAGAGATGGAGAGACAGAAACGCTGGGCTCAAATGGAAATGAAAGGGCTGTGTGTGTGTGTGTGAGTGATGAAAGAAAGTGCGTTCGTGAACGTGAATGTCTTTGCTCACCACCTGATAAAAGATTTAGACACGCTTGTCAGAACCTGCAAAACACAAATGCCAGAGCCGAGCGGCAGAGTTCAGTCCGTGGGCCGGTCACAGCAGAAAAAAAACTTTTCCCCGAAAAGACAGAGCTGCGTCTCTCTCCTCTGTGTCAGTTCGCGCTGCCAGTCTGACAGGGAGGGCCGCGGCCTAGTCCTGCTCAGTGCAACAGCTGTGTTGGCATTTCCTGTCCGGGTTCATGAAGGCAGAGTAGTTTGGGAAAAGGAGGCCTTGAGGGCTGACTTCCTTAGTTAATGTTTTCTTTTCAGCAGTGTTTCGTTGTCCAGTCAGCGTCACCGGCAAACTCATTTTCATTGCGGGGGACGAAAGTAGCTCTTATTTAAACACTAGGGCCCTTTGGAATGGGTCGCTCAGCTCGACGTGCTAGAGGCAGGGCATGGCACAGTCCTGGTGAGCCTGTGTCAAAGCATGAGGCCCGCAGTCAGGAACAGTGTCTGAGGAAAGGCAAGGTGTAACCATGGTAACGTCACGGACAAACTACAAAGGTGCTCGGTAGAGTTACCACAGTAAAGGTAGCTGAAGGGTAAAGGTACGATTACACAATGCATATAGTGCAGGTAGAGACTCCCAAACCCTGCTTCATTCCACTACTGCAAAACCTTTCTTTTAGTCTGCATGCATCTTGGGTCAGTGCCCACTGACTGTGGCGCCCCCTGGAGGTTGGTTGCAAGAACAGCTGTTCCACTGGGGGCGTGCTGTGCAGATGAGCAGACTGGGTTCGGCTCTTGCACAGCCCCATTCGCACCCTCAGGCGTCCCTTGCTGTACTGATTCAGTCGGCTGGCGCATTTATCCACGCCAGTTTGGTTTCCTTTTTTTAATTAAGCCCTCAGCCGTCGCCCCGGACTCAATAAAAAACCAAAAAAGACACCATGTGACTTTTCCCTTTGTGGGCAGAGTGAAGATATTCCAGCAAAAGCTGGACCACAGCTTGGAAGAAAGATCAACCCTGGATTCTGGACCCGAAGGTCTTGGGTCAAAGCCCTGCTGCTGTAGCCCAGAGCACTCAGAGCACTCCAAGAGCCCTGCTGTTCAGACAGGCAAACTAAATAAGAACAGAACAATCAACTTTCCAGGCAGTCATTGTAAATGAGAGCCTGTTCTTGCTCTGCTCGTGTGGTTCAATGAGGAACTAAAACAGCTGAAAACATTCTACAACGGATTCCTGCCGCCCATTTCCTTCTAAGCAGAGCCGCTGTCCAAAGCAGAGCTTCCCATGCAAACGGTCTGATCCTGTCCAGCCCCTGACTTGTGCAAAGCAGTAATCAGCTTGTTAACGATCCGCCTCGTCTTAGCCAGGAGTCAGTCAGGCCGCTGCATGCCGGGGGGGGTGTGAGTGACAGGGGGAGCTGGGCTCTGCTCGGAGGCCCTGCGCTGATCACAGCAGACATGCCGTCACGCAGGGGAAAGCTGTCCTGTGTTATCAACAACAGATAACGCCATGCTGCGCGATAAAGGCGAATAATCACCCTCCCCTTCCAGTCAGAGCCAAGGCAGAGCTTGTTAGCCTAAAATAAAACATGCAAAGTATCTAGCAAGGCCATCAAACCATAATAGGACTCCAGTCCCATCCAGGGCCTGCTTATCCAGCAGGAATACCAAGAAGGACTGAATGAAGTAAGGGAGATCCCCGGAGCTCGGGGGCTGCGTTTGTCCTTGTTGGGAATCAGCGAAGGTGGAGCCACAGGAGGTCCATTCCCCATGAGCTACACCGGGCCTTTGCTGGCTAAACCCCGCCACCTGCAGGCCTGCGGGGCATGACCGACACCCCCCCACCCCGTGCACGGAAACATTGCATGTTAGAACCCCTAACCTGAACCCTAAATCCACAGGAGCCGTGGATCGGCTTCATCAGATCCACCTGCTGGGCACAAATAACGACCACTGCCCGACACCACGTCTCCTCCGCACTGAAATGAACGCAGAGTCATCCAGCTACTGTCCAGCCCACAGCATGAGCTCGACAGTAGCACCTGTTTCTCTGGAAACGTCCCTCATTCCTGCATATCAGCACCAGGGGGGAGTGGATGCAGAATGAAGCCATAAGTGAGCACAGAAACAGAGTCATGAATGATTTGCAGCATAATTCATTCACGATGTTTGGCAGCTATTAGCTACCCGCACTGCAGTTCCAAATTGTTTGTGAGCCAGAAACGCTGGGGACGTGTACAGTACTGTTGTGTAAATGCGTCTTCCTCACGGGTATGTCTCCTCCTGCTGGTTAGTTGCTGTGCACGTTTGCAGTTGATCAAAAATACAATGAAAATGTGAACCAGACAACAATCCAGTTAAAATCACTCTATTGGCCATGTACAATTTCTTGTATTGGGAATTTGTCTTTTCACAGACCCCAGCTTGCTCTCCATGAGACACACAGACAGGGAAGCTGGGGGTCAGAGCGCAGGGTCAGCCACTTATACAGCACCCCTGGAGCAGTTGGGGTTAAGGGCCTTGTTCAGGGGCCCAGTAGGATTCCTCTGCTGGCCGCGGGATACGAACTGGCAACCCTCCAGCCACAGGCGCAGATCGGAGCCACAGCTCCGCCCTTAGTCCCACCTCAGGAAGATAATCATTTTCTTTAGAAGATCAGGGGATTAACAGACAGTCTTCTGCTCTGATCTTCTGGAGATAGGGAGGCACACACATGTCAAAGAACACTGTCATTTTTTTGTTTAGAAAAATATGTTGGGAATCTGTCCATTTTAAGGTGGGGAACCTATCGATTTACTTGTTCCAGTATTAATCTCACCCCCTCCCCAGGCTGCCCTTAAACAAACCCTGGAGACCCAGGAGAGCTCGTTCTAAATCTGGCCAGGGGATGCCATGCTGACCAGGCTAACGAGATCTAGCACCTGAGAGCTCGGTGGAGCAGGTGAGAACCAGCAGGTGAGAATCTCTGACCTGTTCATTCGAGGTGGGAGGAGTCCCTAATGCACCAGCAGGTACACTGGAAGGCCAGGACATTCGGGCACCCCACGCGCACACACGCACACACGCACACACGCACACAGAGCTCTTTCTGTGGCACCACGTCTGACTGGCTGGAGGATAGTCCCGAGACAGGCATCCATCTCCCAGCTGGCCAGCACAAGTCCCGGATCTCCACCCTTGTGGACAGGTGGTGAAACACACGGATCCATCCCATGGATCATTAGACCTCAACACTCCCTCGACAGGCCATCCTGCTACCAATGTCAGCGCCCACCACAGTCTCACAGAACAACCTGGGGGATAGACAGACATTGTACACCATTGTACTCAGTGTCACGGACAAACCTTCACGTTGCATTGTATTCAATAGAGGGTGGTGCAGTGTTTAGCATTGCATTGCACAGCGCTGGAGCCTGGGGTCTGTATGTTCTCCCCGGGCTCGTGTGGGTTTCCTCCCACAGTCCAAAGGCGTACTGGCAGGTCAACTGGCTTCTGGGAAAGCTGGCCCTGGTGCGAGTGTGTGCGTGTGTTTGTGACTGTCTGCCCTGGCGTCCTGCACCATTGCTTGGCCATTGCCCCACGCTGTGCACCACTGTGCCCGCTGCAAGCCCAGACAGGCCCGGGCTCCCCCATGACTCTGAACTGGAAGCAGCAGTTAGAAAATGGATGGATGGATTCAGAAGGAAATATTAAAGGGTGAGTTAGGAGTGTTATCAAAATTACTTAAGTCAGACAGCTGTTCCCTGACTGAATAAAGTTTAAGAGGATTTCTGTTCTCTAATTCATTCATTCATCTTGCTGGCAATACTGCAAAAACTTCTAATTCTGCAATCTAATTTCTGCAATATCCCTCACGGGATCAATAAAGTATCTATCTATCTAATTATCTAATTATTGTTTAGTCATTGGTCACTTACTTCCTCTGATGTGCTGTGTACTGCAGCTCCTGTGGGTCACACAGGTGGGGAGCAGCCCTTCAGTGGCACTAGAGTGGGTCTCCACCTGTCTGAAGAGTGGTGTAGAAATGCAATGAAATATTACTGTTTCTATTCTCTCAACCCATGTAACGAACGAGTCTCAATAGTTTACAAAGAGGAGTTATCATGACACCTTGTGGCTAAACCCTCATACTGCAGCCCACATACCGACTAGATCAGCAGCGAAGCACTCTTAGCAGGTATAATAATAATAATAATAATAATAATAATAATAATAATAATAATAATAATTCCTTACACATATATATTGAGCTTTTCTGGACACTCCACTCAAAGCGCTTTACAGGTAATGGGGACTCTCCTCCACCACCCCCAGTGTGCAGCCCCACCTGGATGATGCGACGGCAGCCATAGTGCGCCAGAACGCTCCCCACACCCCAGCTCTCAGTGGGGAGGAGAGCAGAGTGATGAAGCCAGTTCAGTGATGGGGATTATTAGGAGGCCATGATTGGTAAGGGCCAATGGGAAATTTGGCCAGGACTCCGGGGTAACACCCCTACTCTTTTCGAGAAACGCCCTGGGATTTTTTAATGACCACAGAGAGTCAGGACCTCAGTTTTACGTCTCATCCGAAGGACGGCGCCTGTTTACAGTATAGTGTCCCCGTCACTATACTGGGGCATTAGGACCCACATGGATCACAGGGTGAGCGCCCCCTGCTGGCCCCACTAACACCTCTTCCAGCAGCAACCTTAGTTTTTCCTACTACTAGTAGTAGTAGTAGTAGTAGTAGTATTACTATTACAAATATAATAATAATAATAATAATAATAATAATAATAATAATAATAATAATATCACACCTGCTGAGCTTCAACGAGCAGCCAGTTTTGCTGCAGGGTGATATGGCAGCTGGTACTTTTCAGCTGACACTATATATGCAATTCCTGGAGCTTGTCTTCAGCATAAATGTAGAGGAGGTGTAGGCGGCTCATCACCAACGCCATTAGAATACCCAGATACACTGAACGGCTTTGGTCAACACCGCTCCACCCGCGTGCCCCCCGCACGCGCCACGGGACGGCCGCGCGCCATGCCCTGTGTCTGCGCGCTCTTTGAAAGCGAGGCTGAACTGGCAACGTCACGACGCGTCGGTTGAAGACTTCATCGTCGGTTAAACCGAAAACGTGAAAACAACAACAACAACAACGTTGCTTTTATTCAATAACGCGGACATAAAAACACCACTAACCAGAGCCATCGACGTGTCGCGTCCAACGGGGGTCGGTTGTGGCTCAGAAGAGTGACGGAAACGAATCGTTTACTAACTTGAGTTTAACCGTCCATCCCAACCGGTGAGTCACCGTCGTTTATAATTACGACTTACAATGCAGACAACATGTAGTCGGAGGTGCTCTATAGTAGTTTACAATAAATGAGTTTTTCACGGAGAACCTAAAACCAGCTAAATTACTTGTACAAACCCCCCAGATAGGTGGCGGTCGTGTCGCGGGCGTCAAAATCCCCCAGAGACGGGGATTCATATTTTTACCGGTTGGTGCGAAGGGGTATTTTGGGAGTCTACCAAACGCGGGTGAGTGGGAAGTGTGTGAAGCGATAACATTTCTGCACAGTTCGGGTCATTTGAGTTGGGGAGGAGCTTGACTTTCACACGAGTGTCGCTCGCCGCCCCGAGCCGCTGTGAGGCGGTGTCGCCGCTAGGTGTCGCCCGATATCCGTGAAGCCACAGAGCTGGTTCAGGTGCCCAGCGGAGCGCTTAGAAAAACTGGTCCTTTCGGTAATTATATTTGATGTTTTTATTTACTAGAAGTGAAGGCTAGATTTCGTTTTTGTTGCTCGAGTTTCCTCTCCCTCCTTCGTCAAATGGCAACTAAGCATTTTGACACGCTGTTGTCTTTCAATTTGTTTTGCTGTAGCGCCATATGTGTCATGCTACAATGGAATTAACCTAATAGTCTTTTCCTTAGCTACTGAAACACGTCCTTTATGTGTGCTGATTGTGTTCTCGTAAGTGAAAACAGCTTTCGCACATTAGGTCGTGGTGTCTGACATCCTCCGTGAGTGCACACACGTGAGAGTGCG
Source organism: Lepisosteus platostomus (assembly GCF_059453375.1). Classification (NCBI taxonomy): domain Eukaryota; kingdom Metazoa; phylum Chordata; class Actinopteri; order Semionotiformes; family Lepisosteidae; genus Lepisosteus; species Lepisosteus platostomus. The sequence continues at coordinate 17,247,244 of NC_142633.1, read as the reverse complement.
CACTATAGGCAGCGCGGAATGACATTTTCTTGGTGAACTGTGACTTCGCTGTGTCCTTCTTGAACGTGTCGTAATTCAACTCGGGTGTAAGCGGCACACGGTGTTTTTTTTTAAACGTCTGGATCCTCGTAGCTTACAAAGGTCTTATTCAGACACGTTTTTTTTTTCCGAGATGACTTTGATGTTGGGGGGTGAAAAAAAACAAGAAAAAAAATAAAAAAGAAACTCCCACGGTTGTGAGTTAAATGTATTAAATGACAATAGCACAATTAAATCAAAGACCCCATTCAGGCTGCGTGTCAACAGCAGTGGACTCCAGTGCATTTTGGGCAATAAAGTTGAAAATGTCTGTCCGTTTCCTCAAAGGGAGCCGCCATCGTGTCTTTTCCAGGGCGCTTTGATTTAGCCTAAATGATTCAGAAACGGGAACCATGGTTCGATTTGATTTGGGGGATTAAAGGGGGGTCCCCTCTCCCTGTTCTGCTGTTCATGAAGTCGGGAGAGGGGACAATAGCCGGCTCGGAAGGAGCATTCCAGCCGGGGTATCAATCTGCCATCGGGAGGCACGATAAAAAGAGGGGAGCTTGTAGAAATGTGCTGCAGTTGGCTCGTCTTTAGATCAGCGTGCGCTCTCCTGCTGGGCCCCGTCCAGCTCTGCTCCCCGCCTCACAATGCACAGAGCTGCTTCCTCCTTCTCCAGATGCCAAACATGTGCTCCCTTCGCTCCGACGTCCTGGGACTGGTGCGGAACCATATGGCCCCGGTGAGGGGAACAAGCCCTGACTGCCCCTCCTTCATGGGCCGCTTGTCTGGGAGCCTGTCCATACCCCCTGCTGCCACCAGAGGGCGTAAATCACTGCATCACTGTAGGATCTGTGCTGAGGCTTTATAAAATACACAGACGCACCTGAAGAAAGTAGATACACACGAAAAAGGCTCCACAGCCTGTTCCTAAAATACCTAATATCAGGAAGGCAACCAGGCAGGGTGAGGTAGGGCAATAGTAGTGTGGAGCTATTGGGTTCAACTGCCCCCAAGTGTCCAGAAAAGCGCTATATAAGCGCTTATATAATAAGTACTAATTATTATTATTATAACTCTTTCGGTCCATCTAGCCCATTTGCTCGTTAGTAGCTGATTGACCCCAAGACCTTATCCAGCTGCTTATTGAAAGAAATCGGGGTATTGGCTTCAACAGCATGGCTGGGCAGCTTGTTCCACACTCCCACAACCCTTTGGGTAAAGACGTGTCTCCGGATCTCAGTCTTTAATGTACGTCCATGTATTTTCCACTGGTGTGTATTTCACTGTAAGAATGTGGAGTGACTACAATACAGCGTACTGAGCGTTTTATAGGAGGAAGTAGCCAGGTTCACGAGTACCTGCTGACCTTTCAGAAGCTTGTTTATCATTTAACTCATTAACTTACATGAAACCAGTGATGGCTTTGGGGCCAACAATCATACATTCCTGGGATGTCAGCGTTTCACTCTTGCTGAGGTTTTAGAAGTGAATCATTTGCCACATTTTTGCCTTTTCTCATTTAAGGGAAAATGTTTTTTAAGTCATACTACTGCCGACACAAAGGTTTTATCTTTGACGACATCCGGATCGGCCGCAGTTAAGAGTAAATCTTCTCAGACCGGAGATGGGTCACCAGGTTTAATTTTGCCCTGTTCACTCAGCATTAACAGGTGCCCCCCCCGGGTGACTCTGTCACCGCACAAGGGGAGGGTCGGGCCTGTGCAGCCCTGACCTGTGGTCACATGATCATGTTAACAGTTTCCAGGTCAGTGGAAGGTAATGTGTGGAACAAAGAGCAGCATGTCAGAGGCTGGCCCAGAGGGAGTGTGTTAACACTTCATCAGCCTGGCCTGGGCCCGGCTGTGCTGGCTAGTTAGGGATATGAGGAGGAGGGGGAGGGCGAACAACTGTGGGTAATTAAAGAAATTCAAGATTCACTTAGCATGATCAGGGGATGTGACCCTCACTGATGTCTCATTGCAGTGAGGATGTAAATGACCTTTTTAAGGATTTAGGGTTGCCCGTTCCAGTGTCTTTCTGTCTTTTTGCTACATGGCTGGAAATTCACTTGTGTTGAAGAAGATGCCCGAACCGTAGGGCATCCGAGGAGCCAGTGTTTTTATAAATCAACCCGGTTGCTTGACACGAGTCACCTCCATGTCCCTCCTTCCCCACAAGTCACAGAACGGCCCTCTGTGCGGTTTCCCCTTGCTCGGCCTCGGAGCCGCAGGCGGCGCTGTGCCTGTTCCTCGTCCTGGAGCCTGGCGGAGCACCTGACGGCGAAGCCGATGGGCCGTCCGATCGCCGCCGTTGCGCAGTCGCCTCTCGCTGCCGAGCCGAGCGGCCTTTCAGAGCTCCCTTTGGGCCACACACACCGCCGCGGCCTGCATTGACAGACCTCCGTTAAGGCAATGAATGGCTTATTTATAAGCCAGAGCCCTGTTTTTTGGCCTACTTTCAACCCCCAGATTCTGACATTAACTAATGTTGACATACTGGCGAATATATTGCCATTCTGATGCTAATGATGGATTTAACCAACTCCTTAAACACACTCTCCGCTTTCTTGTCAGAGGAGCCCGGAGGCTCTCTTGCCCTTGGCTTGTGTTAGGGCCTGTGAGGCAGCATTCTTTGCCTACCCTCTCTTTTCTATTCCGGGCTGAGAGCCGGTCTTTTCAGAGCAGCAGGTTGGAGACAGAGAAAGGAGGTGCCCACCTACAGAACTGCAAAACCGCCGCGGTTCCTTGTCTTTTGTTGTTGTTTTTTTTGGGGGGGAGTGTAGCGTTATAGTGTATCTGCAATTGAGTGTCTTTGATTCTCCCTGCGCGTAATTCCTCCTCTGTTCCAAGACACCTAAGAGATTATAAACAAGAAGAGGCTATTCGGCTCATCTAGCTCGTTTGGTTGCTATTAATTAATTGATTGGAGGTTCTTATCCAGCGATTTCTTGAAAGAAATAGCAGTGTCCACCTTTGCCCTCTGGCTGATGCTGTAAAGACCGTGTTCATCCTATTTTGTCTTCCTGTTAGTGTCAGGGAAAACAGTGGGTTTCAAGTCCTGAAACTCTGTTTTGAAATTAAGGTTTTCCCAGTTCGCATGAATATGAAACCTGAAGAAATATTATTTTTATATATATTGTTCTTCAGAAATATTTTGTATTTTTATAATATCACTGCAGATTCCTATTTACATGTCCTCTCAGCTGTATATGCACTATTTAATTTGAAGCAAGAAACATTTGAGAAGATGTCCCTAATGAGTGATTTTGGGATGTCTCCACAACAGAAAGTTTTTTTTTAATAAACTAAAGGGCACGTTCTTTTAAATTGTAAAGTGCCTTTGTTTGAGAAATGCTTTAACCCTGTGTAGAGTTTAATTTCTCTGATTGGAGACTAGTGAACAGAATGTGAGTCAGTGGGAAGTCCCAGCAGTGACAGAAAAGCAGGTGTGTTTGTCTGAAAGAGAGAGTTGCTCGGCAGAAACTGATACAGATCGGCGAAGCCCAAGAAGCATGTCGCTTTACTGAGAGAAATGTGATACATGATACATACTGCTTGTGGTGACTGGTGGAGGGGTTGTTGAAACGTTACATACCTGGCAGGGACAAAGAAGACGCAACAGGAGAAAGGAGGGGTTCACTCGAGCCTCTGCTGGTCTGGGGACCCACAACTCAGCCCCATAACTTGCGCAGGGAGTGAGTGAAAAGTCTCTCTCCAGCGCAGAGCCGTGGTGCCTGAGAGCAGGTGAGGTCACCACGATTTCATGGAGTTCACAGGAAATCTGATAAGCATTATTAAGTCGTCCAGAGCTTTTGTTAGGCACTTGCAATCTCATCACTTTTTTTTCAAAACATAATGTCATACTGTCATTAAGAAACTTAATGACAAAAAAAGTCAAAACCCAGAAATGAAGAACATAAGCTTAATAATGTAGGGGGATAACTGAAAAGGTTTTAAGTGAGGAAAAGGCAGCCCACCACACTGTTACTGGTTTTGTTGTAGAGAAATGTGTAACCTGTCTGAACTTCCTTCCGTGAGAAGCACTGCTGTTAACGAACGCACCCAAACTCAAGTGCAGATCAGTCATATCTTGGCCTCCAGACAGCCCTGACACTTTAAGTAGAAATTTGATCAGATTTTACAAATAACCTCTCTTCAACATGGACTTTAGTTTTAATATATTTTGGGGGGATCTTGTCATGTATATTATTAGTCTTTCTACTGAAACCATTTTAGTATGAAGTAGACCAATTGTCATTGGTACCACAGTCTGCAAACAGAGAGGACTTGATTAAAAATAATCTTGATTAAATTCTGTAAACAGCCTGCTTGATTACAAATACCCAAAGGAACTGATTGCTTAACAGAAAGTTTTTCTTTCAGAAACTGAATGTAACATTTAGAAACCGAGAAATTATCCATATCGATCAGAGAGTTTTCATTTTCTAGAGAGACACCCAGTGCTTTAGCAATGAGTCATTTTCATAACAGTGACTACAGTCCAAATTGAGCAGGAGATCGTCAAGTTATTTAGAAAGGTCACCCAAGCAGGCATCGAGTTTCGGGACTGAAGCGCAGGAAACTGTCAAACCACATCTAGATTCAATTCAAAGCATGCAAAATAACAAGCTTTCATAGGAAGCTTTCAGATCTATAGTATAAGCATGCTCTCTAGCATAATGAATTTGCATTTTGTATTTATAGTTTTCTCATGGCTTTTATACTCTGCTGTGACCTTTGCTGGTGATGCTTTTTCAAACAGTGCATCACGCCTTACCCTGTGATGCCTGTTGGTGCTTCAGCACACTGTTGCTGTGGTCTCACTTTGCTATGGTACATGAAGCTAAGTGTACTCCTTTTTGCGGCGAAATACCACAGTAAACGTTTCTGAGATACAGTACCTCGTACCCAAGGGCAAAGCACAGAACAGCTCACCACCGGAAATAGCTGTTGTCGGAGAGGCTGTAGCAGGAGCTCTCCGAGCGGAATGGGACACTGCAGTCAGAACCGAGAACGCAGGCTGTCCAGCGCATCCCTTTTGATGAACAGAAACAGACCTGGCATTCACATCGGATTCCACTGAACTACTGCTGCTGCTTCCTCTCGCTGCTGCTAACAGCTCAGTAGGGTTCTACCGTTGCTACTACAGCAGCCACTGCTGCTACTGTTACTTCAAATATTAGTCGTACTACCTCTGCTATCACTGTGCTATAGTGTGCAACTAGTAATTATTGCTACTCCTGCTACAATTACTACCTCTACTACCAAAGTTACTACTTTTTCTGCTGTTACTGATATTGTTACTGCCAGTGCTATTGTGGTAAGTATAATGAAGGCAGCCAGAAAAGCAGAGCACATCGGCCGAGCGATGTGCAAGGCCTTTCTGCATTTTCTCTTTTTAAGTCGCACCGCGGCGATTGGTTGGGTGGACACAAAGAGGGAGAGAATGGACGGGCAGGTGGTCATTAAAAGCCCTGTAATCCTTTCCATGAATAGCTCAGAGCCTCTCTTCCTCTCGGGGGCCTGACAAGGCCTGCAAGAGGGGGACCCTGGGACTTTAATAGCGGCCCAGGCTGCGTGTCAAAGCGGATGTGTTAACAGTTTCTAGCTCAATGAAGGGAGAAATCCTCACAAAGGGAGGTGTACAAATATTGTGGGAAATCCGTCTGCTCTTTAATATTTCATGAAGCCCCCAATCTATTCATGGGAGTGAATTCCTTTTCGGGATTGGTATTCACTCCAAGTTAGGCATCTCAATGGGTAGTCCTTAATTGAGTGCCACTTCATTCGGAGGTTCTGCGGGATTGTTTCTTGTGAAAGCGCAGATTCTCCTTCTTCTGCTTCGTCTTCTTGAGGGAAAAAAAAAGAACAGAGGCCGCATCTTATGGGATCAGAAATAATAATTAAAAAAAAAATCAGTTTCTGTTCCAGGGAATTCGAGAGAAAAAAAAAGCCCTCCCCACCCCATCCACCCGAGCACTAATCCTTCAAATGGGGGAAACTAGTTTCTTTTGAGAGGCGGTGTGAAAGGAGCTGGGAGCAGGCAGGGTGGGGTAGCTGTCAGAGCCCCAGCGAGAGGCTGTTTGTGTCCCTGTTGAAAAATGGCCGGGCAGCGTATGTGTGCGCGGGTGTAAGCGGTCGGCCCGGGCTTTACAAAGTTAAGGATAAATTATTGCAATCTGGAGAATCGAGTGTTGCGAAACGCTGCCTGTTTAAATGTATTTCATTCAGGCCTCGCTGCGGCTCCTGACAGCTGGGCTGGGCTCCCGTGGGAGGGAAGGGAAAGTTGTGATTCCATCGTGCTCCTCAGGAGTGAGGTTCTCATGTTCCCATACGGCACACCAGCCCCCTGCCGCTTGCTGCACAGAGATTAAAAACAATTTAACATAACGGTGCGTTAATCCCGACTTAAACTGCCAAAGTTAAATGTGGCCCTGATGTAATGTTCTCAGCATTTTCATTTAGCAGTTTATTTATTTGTCTTTTGGTTAGGTTTGACCTTAACCTGTCAATAGCCTGTCTCCATGGATCCCCAGCATTCTTTCAAAAATATACCAAGGTTTCATCTGAATTTATTTTTCTCCATCTTCTTACTGCTCTTGCTTCAAAATAAGCATCTGGGTTTGTTTTTTTTGTTATCAGCAAAAAATGCCCAAAAAAAGTGTAAGCATTTTTCTATATCTTAGTTGTAAAGATAGATATCAGTAAAAATAATAATAATAACAACAATAATAATAATAATAATAGTTTGTGTGTTTATAAAATGTATGAAGTATATGAGACTTCATACTGTTGGAATTTCAAATTCAATTTGTTTATAAACAGCTTTTCTGTTCTTTATGGATATAATTAAATTATATATAAATACATTAATTTAATTCATTCTCAGGTTCAGAATAATAAGTATAAACATGCTGGCTGTGTAAAAATTTTAGGATTATTTCATATAAGGTTTACATCAGAGAAGTGTTAAATATAGATACTTTTGACTGTTTCAGGGTGCTGACTGACTTTCCTTGTTCTACATTTCAAACTGCAGGACAGTCTGCATGAGGTGTTTTTTTGCAACTGGCCACAGGGCCACACTTTAATTTTTATCCCAAGGAGCACAGAGCATGGGCACATTCTATAGGGTGCCTATGGATGAAGTATGTCCATAATTCATTTGAATATTTTCAGAGTTCCTTTCCCAAACTCTTGTGGGTCTAAAAGCGATACGCATTTTTTACATTTTACTTGGCATTTCTATTTATCTTATATAGTGCTAGGCAGTAACTCAGCTTGGATTTCAGACGATCAGGTATGTACAGTTTAGGAAGGTGTACTTACTTCAGGGGTAGGCTCTTCCTTCTCTTCTAATTCCTGCATGCCTGCACCACACACCCCTTCATTTCTGCATTCCTGCACTGAAGCCTACTGTATTAGTGCCTGGCGCACTGTGAACCAAGATTTATTATGGAAACGGCAATGATGTTTTCCAAGAAAACTGGAAGTGTTGCTACAGATGCAAGGCATACTTTACTGAGCCTTTGTAAGCCTGTTACAGGAGTACCATCAAAGCCCTTTTCTCCTGCGATGAGCTATGACAGGGTTCACCCTGTTGGTGTTGTTTTCATGTTCTGGGAAGTGGGGCTCAGCTGGTGAAAATAGAAGCTGCCCTTGAAACAGACCTTTCTTGCATTGCTGTTAGCGGATTCCTTCACCTCTGTAGCATTTAATTAATATGTGATTACATTGAGAAATGTCTGAACAGTGAGCATTGGAAGAGTGGCCCCTCTTTGATTTTTGCTTATAATTTTGCATAAGGACCCAAACAGCTTTGCCTGGCTGACCGGCGGAAATTGTGCTGCCGCCTTCTAAAGACGCAGAAGGAATATATGAAAGTCAAGACTGAGCTGCCTTGCAAGGCTCCAGGAGTAATGTGATTGCACCTTGCTCGTTAACCTAACAAGTAGAAGATTAATTCAGGGGCTTAATCCCTTGTAACTCAGTGAGGAGGAAATAAACCCCGGCCGTTAATCCGTGCCCCCGGCAGTCCAGAGCGCTCACTGCGCCACTCGACCCCAGAGCCGCGCCATTGTGTCCGGAGGTATTAGGCCACAAGTGTGGGCCTGGGCCAAAGCAATAACAGGATTGTGTAGGAGAGGCACAATATGAGTGCAAGGAGGCAGGAAGGGGCTTTGTGTGTTTAGTAAGGATAGAATAATATTATATTAGTGTTTTCAGCTGTTAAGTCTTTTTCCTGTTTTGGACTGCTGTGCAGTAAACTTCATGCACAGAATAATGTAGGAATTATCCTGTTCTTAGTGTATTTTGTTATTGTCTTTGAGATTATTCTGGTCTCTGCCATCCCAGGTGCTTTCAAGAGGGATAGACCTGAGGGCACCAGGTGCACAGGAGCACTTCACTGTTATGCCACAGTCGATATATACAGTATATCTCTCTCATCCTTTTTTAACCACGTTAGTCTTATTCTTGGAGCATCACCTGCAGCTCTTCAGAACAATCCATACTGGGAATAACATGAAGGCCTGTTATTCTCACAAGTATGATGGGCAGCAGATGGAAGGTGTGAACAATAATAAACACATGAAGTCACCGTGTGTGCTGTTACCCTGTTCTGAAACGGGCGCAGCTTTTTTTCCCACTCTTATAACGTAATAAAATAAATGGATGAACAGAAGAAAGTTAACAAGCTCTTCTGTGTATGAATAGCCTAGTCTGATTTATAGCGTGATTTTTGTGTGCATATTCCTGAAGCTGTCTGTTAAAGGGTTTGACCCACAGTTCCTCTCCCCAATAAATTAATACTCTTAAGTGGCAGCTTTCAGCCTAAAAAATATTTATTCCTTTACCATGTGGCACCGGGTGTCTTAGATAAACACTTCGGAGGTTCATCTCCTCCGCGACACAAAGAACATGAGTGTGTCGCTGCCACAGACATTGGCGCCCTCTGACCCCCAGGGGTCACAGGTAGCATTTTTCTTTCAGTAATTGGACAGAAGGGCCCTTTCGCTCCTCATTTAACCCTTTCTGAAGGTTTCTTTTATTTCCCTGCTGGAACAAAAGGCCCAGGCCTGACCCAGTTGTATTTTGTCCATCTCCTATGCTTAGCCTGGGCCTTTGAAACTCTTTGAAAAGCAGGAGTGTGTTGTCCCTGCCAGGGACAATGCGGGGGTTAGTGACCCTTGAACTGTGAGCCCTGCTGCTTTGTTCCTGGATTAGGGTCAGTCTCCTTCTGTGGGCGGTTATTGCTTTGCTGCCATGGAGTGGAGAAGGAGTAAACACTTGTTAAGAGGGCAGTTCTTCGTCTCTCTTTTCTCTTTCCCCTTTTCCTTTTGCTGTAGGTAGTGGCGTACAGGAGTTAAGGCTGTTTCATTTACTGTGTGCAACACTGCGTCTGTTTCAAACGCTGCCACCCAGTCCGTCATTGTAACAACAGCTCTGCACATCTGGAGTCCAGCTGCTCCAGTAAAGGTCAAGAAGATTGATCAGCCTGCGTGAGGCATAGGACTGGCATCTCTGGTTCCATTTATCTGCTGTCTGTTTACCTTTAGGCAGTAATATACAGCAACTTTCACATTAACATCTTAGAGCTCTTCTCAACAGTCAAACAAGAAAAGGTTAGGCAGGTAAAGATGTAGGAAAATCAGGTTTAAACCAGCACATTTTGAGTCCGCTGTTAAAGATGCAGACCCATCCACAGTTCAGGTACATACAAAGCCTTGGCTTTGACTGTACAGAGCATTTTCTGACTGACACTCCAGAAGCCACAGTTGTGTGGCTGGACTGTAATTGCTGGTGGTGTTTTTAAGATAACAAGGAGCCCAGCCATGAAATGTTTAAGAAGTCCAAGGAATGCAAATTCAGCCTTCATCATAAAGAAAATGAACTGATCTGTTACAACTGTCATTAAGTACAGACTGTAAATCTCAAGTCTTGTTACCAATGACCAGCTGATCATTTGTGAGATATACTCTTATAGCACAGAGATGCAAACTCAGAAATCATATACTGTAGATATTTTTAGAATAGCAGCATGTTCATATCTTAAGAAGATCAGATGCCTAGGCTTTATATTTTCAATAACTGCTCAGTGAGGTGAACCCAAAATGGGTACTGTTATTAAAAATAAACATTGCTTGAATATTAACATAAAGGTTATCCTTTACAGTTTCTGTATATCTTGTATAATAGTGATAAAAGGCACAGCTTAGGTTCTGTGACATTTCCTTGACTGTTCTATGGATTCATTCAAATCTACATGAAATGCATTGCACAAAAAAGTATTTAGGAAAATATTTAAGTAAAGTCCTTTTTCCTGTCAGCATGTGAAATGATCGTTGAGTAAGGGCCCAATTGCTTTTACAGTGACTGACCGCTATTGTAGGCCGTTGCCTAGGACACCGAAGGACACCACTGTCTCCTCCCTTACCCTCCCATGGAGTGTCCCTGTATCCACGGCAATTGCTGGTGTATTCATCATCTGTCTCCAGATGTCACCCATGTGTCCCGGCTGGGATGGCAGCCTGGGACCAACACAAAACCATATGGAGTCAAAGGGACATTGACAGTGGTGCTGACATCCCAGGGGACAGATGCACATTGTCTCAGTTCCTCCCCTCTGCAGAGGTTAACAGTGCAGAACCAAATTGTACAGTATTGTAAACCCAGCCATGGATCTGGAAAGCCCAGAGCAAAGATCCATGCACTGTGCTGTTCAGGAGTTTATTATTGCTGCTCTTTCTTTCCCTTTTAACTGCTTCCCTTTTCTACTTCTTGGAATGTTTTCTTCTCCTTTTCAGACTGTGGCATGGCTGGGATGCAGTCCCAGCTGGCAGATGCTTGTGTTGCTCTGATTTGGGTTTCTACCGTATATCTCTACAGATCCTCCCAGACCGGTTGCTGTTGCAGCCCTTGTTCGAGTCTCTAGATTTTGTGATGTGGATATAAAGAAGTTTGCTTAAGGGTGTTATTTTCAAAGGTTTTATGCTCCAGAGTGAAATATGCTTTCACTGTTCTTACAGTGTCTCTTTTATTTATCGGTTTCTGTACAGTACCTGCATTTTTGTGCTTCTCTACCCTCTTTTTAGGTTTCCATCTATCCACTCATTTTCGGCTGTCTTAAGAGGATTACAGTGAGCCAGAGCTCGAGAGGCGCAGGGCGCGAGGTGGGATATGCCTTAGAGGGGGCACACACACACCTTCACTTGCACAAGGAGGGCACCTTAGAGACCCTCATTAACCTGCAGAGCCAGTCTTTGAAAGCTGGAAGGAAACTGGACCACCTGGAGAAAACATCCATACATGGAGAACCATGTATCACAGATTTGCCACTGTGTCAGTATCGTAGCTTTAATTTAATCCAGTGTATTGTGAAAGAGCACATTATATTGTATATATGTATATATTGTTGTATGTTATGACGTATGATAATAATAATAATAATAATTGCTTACACTTATATAGCGCTTTTCTGGACACTCCACTCAAAGCGCTTTACAGGTAATGGGGACTCCCCTCCACCACCACCAATGTGTAGCATCCACCTGGATGATGCGACGGCAGCCATAGTGCGCCAGAACGCTCACCACACATCAGCTATCAGTGGGGAGGAGAGCAGAGTGATGTAGCCAATTCATAGAGGGGGATTATTAGGAGGCCATGATTGGTAAGGGCCAATTGGAAATTTGGCCAGGACACCGGGGTTACACCCCTACTCTTTTCGAGAAGCGCCCTGGGATTTTTAATGACCACAGAGAGTCAGGACCTCGGTTTTACATCTCATCCGAAGGACGGCGCCTGTTTACAGTATAGTGTCCCCATCACTATACTGGGGCATTAGGACCCACATGGACCACAGGGTGAGCGCCCCCTGCTGGCCCCACTAACACCTCTTCCAGCAGCAACCTTAGTTTTTCCCAGTTGATGTTTCCCTTGCCCTTGCCCTTGTACTTACTACGTATTTAAAACATGAAGAACCCCAGCGAAGAGTGTCTGCTTACTAAATAACAACAACAGCTTCATCTAGCATGAAATCATATATAGCTACAGAAAAAATAAACTTTTTTTCTGTTTTTAACCTTAAACCTAGTTTTGGAAAACTGAATGGTGTGTATTAGTGCAGAAAGCAGCAGGAGATGCTTAATGTACACGCTGAAGCAAACATGGCTTGGGTCTTGAGTTTCTGGCATCCGCTGAGAAACTTAGATGAATTCATACTCACGAAAAAAAAAAGGTTTCTGCTGATTCTAAATTGTACCACTGTGAAACAAACCCTTTAACTGTAAATGTTTAATTTCTAGTTTTTTGCTACTTCTAGAAAGTTTTTCTTAACTAGAGGGAAGCAAAGTGCAATACATCTTTCCTGAAACAGCCTGCAGGGCCCTATAAACCTGTCTGCAGCCCGGGGAGAGCTCGGGTGAAATACTTGCCCCTTAATTGACAGCTCACGACAGCAGCTGCTTGACAGATTTGCCCAGGATGGTTGCAGGTCTGCTATGGCACACTTTTCGGTTCAGCCCCATCATTGTGCCTGTTGTGTCACAGATGTTGCTTTCTCTTTTCTTCTCCGGTACTTGTTTTTGTCTTTCCGTTTCCTTCCGGTCCATTTACCAGGCCTTCTGCTCCCTGCAGCACGTGCCCGTGTGCCTGGGGGGTGGGTCCGCGAGACACCCCAGTGAGCCCCGGGCCCCACCCCCGTCGACAGCAGCTCCCTGGGCTGTGCATGGCGGCTCGGCCTCAGCGCCCTCCTCCAGACGAGCTTCGCCTCATATTTCTGACATTGCAGCCTTCCCCACGCAGGACTGTAAGGCATCACACTTGGGCATCATGCTGTTTTTTCCAGTTAAATCTCCGTTAGTAGTTGAAGTATTGAAGATCGTAGCTGTAGGCTCACCGGTGAAACTACTGCAAAACCCCTAGTCAATTGAACTGACTCAGCAGAGGACTAAAGAACCAAGAAACAAGACTCCCCACGACCTCCCTGGCCAGACTGATCCCCAGGTCTCAGTCCTGTTAAATAACTGGTGCCAGCAGTGGGACCTGCAGTTCAGCCCCACGCCTTGAAACGTCAGGTCAGCCTGCATGGGGTGGGATTAGGCAGGAAATATTTCAGAAGATAAGAATTGTTTTGAAAAGTCTCAAACAGATGTTTTGTAAAAACTAAAAATCATCATCTGCCAGTTTATGCAGTCTTGATCTTAAAACTTTCTTTGATTTCCTTTGCTGATTCCACAGTGCTTGTTAATCCTCCTGTTTTGGTGTGATCTGAGAATTTCACTGGTTTACCATCTATATTAGAATCTAGATGATTTATGTAAGTTAGAGAGAGCAGTGGCTGTTACACAGATCCCTGTTTTACTCTATTACCAATTACATTACCTGCACCAATACCAGGGAGCATTTACACTTTATCTATACAGCCTGTTTCCTGTTTTCTCCTATCTATCTCTTAATCCATATGTATAGATTTTCCCTCAATCCTACAGTTTCCTTGTGGAGTACAACCCATGTCCTCCCCAGACAGTTACTGCTACTCACAGTGGCCCAGAATTGTATTCACTAGGGGTTTCCTGATGTTGTGGTTGGTTAAGTTTAGTAGGGGTAATTAGTGGAGGGACTAATTAGTGTTGGTAACAGCAGCTGTAACAGTAGTAACTTCTTTGATTTTTTCTGACTAATCTTATCTAATCTAATCTTTGAATCCTGAACATTCTGCCTATGTTGCTGTGTGACCATGCCTTCAAGAGCTCCCCTCCCTGTTAGTGCACCTCACACTGTCATAGCCGAATCAGGGAACACTCCTGTTTGCTCAGGTGCACTGACATATACAGATGGCAGGGCTGGAGTAAGAGCAAGGTCAGAATTTGGGTTGGATTGAGATTATAATGCTTAAATACACAGCGGCGGTGGAGTGTACTTGTTGTGCATGTCCACATACCATGGGACCTCCTCTCTGTGCTTTTTGTTTCTTGAAGGCCTGAGGGCTGGCCTGTGACAGTGCGGCGAGGTGGTCAGATTCAAGGCTCCTGACCCGGTTGAGGATTCAAATCCTAGTTAGGGCACTAAACTCGTGAAGAATTGCTCCTGTTGCACAAATGGATACTCTGTTACGAAGTGTCTTTCAGGATGCAGATGACACAATCCGGAAGGGAGTGAACACACACAGGCAAGAGACGAGGAACAGGGATGGTAGACGAACGGGGGGGGGGGCGTGGTCCAGGGCGAACAGTCCAAAGGGAGTCCAAAGGGAAATCCGTGGGGAGGCAAATGTCCAGAGCTGGGTGATCGTTCCAAGACGAACAAGACGAAGTTAAAAGCCGGAGCGGGATTCGGCGGAGGGTCGGGGGGGAAAGGGGGGAGGGAACCAGGCGCTCCAGGTCCCAGTCCCGGCTGGTTCAGAAAACCAGTGCAGAGCCCAGAACAGAGTGAGCGTCTGGCTGTTAGAGGTGGGCTGGAACAGGGAGCAGGTGCACAAAATCAACTCAAAAGTGAATGAGCCGCTCCTTGAGAAGGTAGTGAAAACCAGTTTCTTAAAAAGGAGCAGCTTAATAGCAACGGGAAAGCCTAGGCCTTGTCGTTTTTAGAGTTTCTTTTATAAAGGAATGGAGTCCCTGTATCTAAGGGTTCAGAAACTTGTTGTTCTTCCATTATGAATTAGACCATGCTTTTCTCCGAGGTGGGGTGTGTGATCTGCCCCTGGCTTGTGCCCTTCTTGTTCATTCATTAGAGGGACAGCCTGAGCTTTTCTTTCCAGCTGATTGGGTTCCTGAGTCAGGAGGTGTGTCCATGTCATTGGGACAGTTCTCTTCCTCCTCTCTGTTCATTAAGCCACGTGTCACAGCCAACACGAAACTTACATCATCTTGAACATGAGTAGGTGACACAGAAATGGAGGGACGCAGTCAGAGAAAATGATAGGGAGAGAGAGGGTTAAGAGAGACAGTGCTACAGATACATTTTATTTGCTGTGTAACACAAACCACACAGGGAATTTGCACTGATTCCGCAGAAAACTATACCATTCAGTTGTTCTCACAGATGCAGACATTACATCATGCTGAAGAAACTTCACTACTAACATATAGACAGTTACAAATAGATTTCACCAGTTATAAAAGCACCCAAAAATAAGGTGTACTGAAAGGATTATGGAGTGTTAAGCAAAAATGTGGCTTAACCGGCTTGGCTGAGGGCTGACCTCCTGGCCAGAGCACGAGGAGGCTGGGACCCCCCTGCAGAGTGAGGGGTGACCCAGGGGCAGCTGCAGAGGTGGGGATGGGGTAGAAGTGGGATGCAAAGATACTATCTCCTTCTCTCCCTCACGTACAGTATTTATAGTGTTTTAGGAGAGGAAATGACATCAGGAGTGATTGCTTATTACTGACAGCCGTGTCTGATGGGACTTGGCAGTTGTCATCCCTCCTGAACTTTCAGTACAAACTCCATTAAGCTTTGACATGACAAAGTCTGTAGAACTGAATGATTACACTAGAATCTTCCTTCACTGGCTAGTTTCTGCATTCACACATACATAGTTTCAGCCAGGTGTGCACTGTGTCTTTTCAGTTCCAGTGTTTCTTCGCCTGTCAGTCAGGCAGAACTGACATAATCACACCCAAATTTGTGCCCTTCACATAGCCACCCTCAGAATTTGCCACAGTAATTGTGCACTATGTGATACCTCTCTGTGTTACCATGCTTTTACTGTAATTTCATGACAACACTACCTTTATAAAGTCAAACACAGGAAAACGAGCTTGTGGTGTATTTAAATGGTGACTAAGAGTAAAACATCAATGTGTCCACAAATAAAGTAGCTTTTTCCAGAGAGATAAAATGAATAAATCAAAACTCAAACTCCAGTGTAGCAGCGCTAAAGCACATTTGTAGCAACACATTTAATGCGTTCACTTCATTTGTTTTCTTTGTCACCACAGACACTTCCTGCCCGAGGCACACAATTTCTTTTTCATTTACTCAGCGTTTGGCTTGGGGCTCAGTCAAAATCAAGACTGCAGAAGCTGTGGTTTTTGACATAATTGCTGTTACAGGATACCTGCTTGCCTGGAGGAGAAGGGTGGGGGGGGATAAGGGCAGCATTAATGTCTGCTAGTGCGTTTATTCTTCTCATTTTATTAATCTTGAGCAATTTAGAACGTCTTGTAGCAAAATGCCCAGCCAATTATAGTCCACAGCTCTCTAATAAGGTGAAATCAGCTACCGCTGACGAGGGCAGTGACAGTGTGGTGCCCTCTCTTGTTCTAATGTTAAATGAAGACGGCTGCTCCTGGCCATCCTTCACGAGTCATTATCATCATTTACCCCTCACTTTGCTCAGAAAGTCGTCACTCGGGATCAGACGAGTTTCACAAATGCAAACCCCTCTCCTCCTCAGCCTCCCCACCCGCCCCCCTTCATTGTTCCAGTAAATGAGAATTAATTGGTTCACATTCAGCTCCTATCCTGGCTTGGATAATAGTTAGCTACTCCCTGTTTTTTTTGAAAATGCAGACCCCACTTCTCCACAATGGAAACCAGAGCCCAGTGCAGTTTATACATGGAAATGTGCTCTGCTGTTCAGGGTGAATGGATGACTTTAATCTCAATAGAGAATAAACAGCCATCAGTCTTGGCACACCAAAAATGTGCTTTGACTGTCCCCTCCCCCAGGTCAGTAAAGAAAAGAGCCCTCTCTCAGATAGCCCCACACTAAGTCCTGTTCGCGGGGTGTACCATTAGCTTGAGCACTCCTGTTCCTTTTTCTTTGGATTCACAATAAATACCCATCTATCTTGTCCCTTTCCCACTTTCTGCATTCCCTGCTGCCCACAAAAGGTCCGCAGTGAGCTTGAAAGCCGCTGTGTGAATACTGTGAGATAGAATGGCCCAGAAGGTGAGGTGATAGTAGATATTTTCATTTTAACTTCCCTAAAACAAAATAGCGTGTTTTTCCTTATTCATTTAGTCATAAAACCTGGTGCTGATGTTCATCCTCCTCTGCACCCAGAGCTCATCAGGGCTCAGGATGGGATTGCACAAAGTGGAATAGGGGCTGCTGGTGTGGGATGTCCTGGTTAAGCTGGGCTCTTAGGCCCAGATTTCCTCTCCCTCCACAGTGCTTTTTGCCTGATTGCAACCCACTGAGCAACCGTGCACCTTAAGTGGGAAACCAGAAGTAAAATACAAAGAAATGTATAAAAAATAACCGTCTGTGAGCCCTGTGAATCTGCCGAACAGGATGAGGCTCTGAACAGCATTTTCTTGATAAACTGACAGTGTAGACACTTCAGAGAAACGCGGGGGGAGCTCAGAGAGCCTCATGTAGAAGGCACGGGCCCCAACAAGTGTCTGCATAAGGAACATTCACTAGCCAGCAACAGGTGCTGCCTCTTGTTAGACCACTTCTTCACAGAGTTCATATTTCCTTGTTTATTAATTTATTTTTTTAATGAGATATTTAATTTCTATAAGACCTCCTGCATCACCTAAGGTAAAGTACTTATCTGTCGGATCTCTGACTGGGGCTTCTGCAGGAGGGTGACAGGCAAGATTGCAATCAGTTGCAGGAAAGCAGCTATAGATACACAGACAATCCTGCTCCACTTGTTTTCTTAGTGACACGTCGTCTTCATTTGGTTCTGTTATTGTGCTGTTTGTCCACTAATCCATCACGTTTGTACTTTGGACAGTTTGTCTTTTTTGCCCTCCCCCCCCAGCCCCTCCCGAAATGTAGAACTGGCACTAGCCCCCAGGAGAGAATGAAATGTGTCAAACATTAACCCGCTTGGAGAAAACAGAAAAGGGTCCCGAGAACAAGGTGGCTGTGATCGATGCTGCCAGGGGGTGAGAGTGGTGCGCGGTGTTTGCAGAGTCGTCATGTTGAGGGATTGGCCCTTGTCCCGTCTTGTCCTGCCAGAGCTCTGCCGGCTTTTTCCTGCCACGTTCCAGGCTTCCAGCACACCTAGTATTTGAAGTTTGGGTTGAATCAGTAAGAAACAAACAATCATAATAACTGAGTGAGGCCACTGTCGTTCTGAAATTGCTACAGCTCAGAATACCTACGACCAGTTCTTTTTTCTTACAGGTTTGTTTGCGCCGTTCCTTTCAGTTTAACATGTTTCCAGCGGAAAGGAGGATTTATTTAATGTGTTCTTGTTTATTTGTAAGCTGCGTCTTTACAGGAAAGAAAGTGGGTTTTTTTCCTCGCCAATTGTTATCAGTTTTAGTCCTGTTTCTGGGTAGTGGAAATACAGAATAAATCCATGGTGTACTCAGACTACTTGTACACTCCTCTGAGTATCTCACTCCCTCAGTGAACTGCAGTTGAAATTGAATAAACTGAAAAAAAGAGTTCTGCTTAGATCAGGAATGAATCTTGAGGCCCAGAGCTTCATCTGGTTTTCATTCCATCATGACATGTAATTGCTTAATTGCTCAAATAGTTAGATAAGAAGTCAGACTGTGTTCTTTGTGTTAATCAGCTTTTACTGGAAAAATGTCTGTAAACTCTGCAGGATTCCTGTCCTCAAGGACTAGAGTGACCCACTCCTTGCGTAGGAGTCCGAAAGTCACAGTCAAAGGGTGAATAGACAGTGAGTTGGGCTCAATGTCTTTTCATTACATGTGACTGTGTAGCCAGTACATTATTCTGAATGTTGAAACTAGCAGGTTCATTCAGACAAATCTGTCTCCTTTTACTATCTGCCCATGTATGTGCGTTTAGTTTTTTCCAGCTTCCAGAAATTCAATGATTAAGAGTTAAAAAATAATACTTGAGTAACTGTAAAAGGTCTTATTCTGCTCATGAAAAACAGGATAAAAATGTTCAATCTGGGGACCTCCCAGCAAGCTCATTTGAGTCTGTACTGAATCCCCTGCTCTGAAGACAAATGCCTTTTTGAGACAATGCTGCCACAACGATGTTCTGGGTGGCGTCTTATGATTAACATGCCTTTAAAACTTTCAGTGTACTTCTGCCAGAAAAAAAGTTTGAAAACTCAAAAAACGGAAAGTTTTGCTTGCATAAAAGGGAAGAAAGACATCATGAAAGACAAAACAGGGGGTGGCGCTGGAAGTTGGGGGGGGGCAGGGGTGTGTGTGTGTGGGGGGGGGTCATTTGCTAAGCGATCACTCACATCTAAGAGTCCAGGCCTTTGCAAGATTGTTCCCAGCGCGCAGCACTTGTCAGGGCCTTTGTGGCAGCGGGGCACAGAGTGGCTGCACAATGGGACGGGGATCAATTAAAGCTTCGACAAAGCCACACTGGACTGGGCTGTCACTCGCGCGCAGCCCTTCAGAGCCATCTGTCAGCGGCTCTGTGGCACACCGAGGGTGTGTGGGTGGGTCAGCCCGATGGGAGAGCGGGAGAGGAGATGGGGACTGGGAAAGGAGGGGTGAGCAGGGTGGTGGGCCAGTCATCACTGTCCTTTTTTTTTTTCAAAAACTGCGAGACTCTGGGGGGGGGGATACAATTTTTTTTCTCTCCCAGGCAGTTTCTGACACCTATGCTGCCTTGCTATTGTAGCAGCAGGGGTGTCGAAGTGGGGGCAGGGCCAGGGCTGCTGTCAGAACAGAGCCTGAGAATTGTGTTAATTACAAAGTGTTCCTTTGCACCGGTGTGATGGAATCCTCCAGCCCTTAGTGCAGAAACTCCCCCCCCCATTTCTACCGCGAACTCCCAGTTTTTTCCCATGGGATCCGGAGTGTACAAGGGAATCTCTCATCTACTGATCTGTGGCTCATTCTGCAGGGAGAGCCAGTGCAGCTTCCCTTAACTGGAGGACCTGAGCCTCTCAAAAGGCCATGTCACAGCCTACATTGTGAACTATCTACAAATACAGAGTTAAGCTACAGTTAAGCTACAGTAAACCCTCACTATAACTATCTGACAAAAACTGGCAGGAGAGTTCTTCATTTTCAGTTCTCCTTGGTCCTAAATGCTTCGTGACCAAGGGGAAAACCACTGAATTGTGAGCGATGACCTACATGGGGAGGAATAGGGATGACCTATTCCTGGAGGAATTCGGATAATTTTAAGAAGTCTTTCTCTGCAGTGTTTTAGCTGGTATCTGCTGTACGTAGCTTCTGAATTCACTTTTGGAAATTGCTTTCCCCATTCAGGAACTGGCCTTGCAGGCACACTCCCCTTCCGAGACCTTTGGTTTTCCGGTCCCCTGTCCAGGGTGTCACTGAGCAATGAACACTGCCAGCTGCAGTATCGGCCTCTGTGGTGTCGGTTTCCTGTACAGGTGGGATAAGAGTGGAGAGTTTGTTCATGCACCCCCTCTGCGTTCCTCGATAGAGCCCACCGTTCCTGAACCTGAACTGCTAGTGTCCCTCTGCAGCAGTGGGGGTGCAGGGTTCATGTGGGCTGTCCGGGGTAATGAGAGGAACGCTGACCCCTGACCCCCTCCGGTGACCCTTCTTGCTCCAGGGGTCAGGGGCCAGGGCAGCTGTGGGTAAACTGCTAGTGAATTTGTGAATAGGGAATGCTTGTTAAAGAGGTCTGCTTCTTCTTTTAAGCTCCAAGTAGGGCTGGAAGGTACTAATTGGGAAGGCGAGTTAGAATGTGCAGTTCAAATACCTGTCAGCACAAAGAAAGGACAATGGAAGAATTGTGACATTTGGGAAAATAGGGGGGTAGATTCTCCGAGTGAATTAAGCATGATATGTGTAATGTATATGTGAGTTACCGAGTAATTTTCAGATCGACTGTTTTTTATCATGGGTCCAGTTCAGTGCTGACGTTACAGATGTGCAGAAGTGTCCCCTGAAGAAGAAATCTGGTGGAATTTGACTTTCCGAGTTTGCTTTAACTTGGTGAACCTCCTCCTTGCATTGACCTTAATAGTCATAAATTAACTGTCCATTCAAAAGTTAAAGCATTGAGTTTGATTTCCTATGTTTCTACATTCCTATAATATTACACTAATGCCCACTACACACGGTGTAGCTCAGTGAAAGTAGGCAGCAGCGTCAGCATGCGTAGGCTGCAAAGAAACAGGGGGAGGTTTTTTTCCATGCTGTGAAAAAAGAGATGCAACGTTTCAGCTGTGAAGCCTACTTATTAACACCTGAAGAAGGCTCCACAGTTTCTGTTTTCTTTTCCTTACAGCATGGAATAAACCTTTACCTGTTCCAGTTGCTTTTTTTATTTTTACAGGGATGAGAAACAAAGTTGTAAGTAAGAAGAGCCGTAATTTTGCTTTTCTGTACTTGGCAGTGACGTGTCTATTAACCGTGTCTTGGCTTGTTAGATAGCCCGAGCTGTGTTCACCAGGGCACAGGGTAGCTGACATCCACAGCATAACCGTCACGCTCAGCCATCTCACAGGACAACCCTTCTTGTTCCTCGAGCAGCACCAGGGCAGGTGCTGTCCCGCAGGAGTGGCGTCGCGACAGGATGGGCCTGCAGGAAGGGCAGCCAGGGGCGTCCCGGGACCCTGCGGTGCAGTCAGGCTGCCATCAGTCCCACTCTGGGAGGGTGTGTTGATCGTTGATCTTGGAGAGGTATCTTAATGACTCGTGGTGACTTGTGGCCTGTCATTAAGTGCAATGTGTTGTCTTACCAATTTTGGAAAAAACCCCGTACTGTATGTGTTTTTTTGAAGTGATAGGTGCATAGTGCTTAATTAATTTTGATGCCTGAAGCAAGACAAAGGTGCACACTCCGACTGCTGACTCAATGTATTTATGAATCAACTATCGTGTTCCTAGTACAGGGCGGTATGGTGGTACAGTGGTGCACATTTCTGCCCCAGTGTTGGGGTCCTGGGTAATAATTCCTGGGATGCTATCCGCGTGGAGTTTGTATGTTCTCCCTGTGTTCCTCACACAGTCCAAAGACATGCTTGCCGATAGGTAAATGGCTTCTGTAAATATGATTGTGTGCGTGTTTGTGTCTGTGTGTGCCCTGTGATGGAGTGAGGACCAGTTTGTATCCTGCCTTGTGCGCAGTGCTTCCGCTGAATCGATTAAGGGGTCCTGCAGGTGATGTGATGTTCCCAGCTACACGCGGAATGTCCTCTCCGACATGGAGCTGTCGTTCTCCGTTGTGCCAGTACCGAGATTCCCCACTAGAGAGCGCTGTTATGTTGGATGGCGGTCTGATGGATCCCGTAAGTGAGAAAGAATACCGTTTGATCTTGCACGCGTCGAGCGTAACCTAGTTCTTCATAGTTTTTTTCTTGTACAGAATCTGTTCCCTTCTCTGCTTTATTTGGAGCTCGAGTGAACTCGGTCCTTTGTAGGGGGAACTCCGAGACTGTACGGTGACCTAAAACCAACCGTTATCACGCCCTTTTTTGTGAATGGTTAACTGGGAAAAGGTCTTTGCACATTTGTCTCAAGTTTAATTTTTTATCAAGGGATCATCTACAGATGCATTTAAAAACGAGGAATAGCATGAAATCTCTTTTATCAGACACCTGTCTCGATTCGCCCTTCAGGCTGAGAAAGAGAGATCATTTTCCAATTCATCGAAGCAGCAAGCGAGTCTGTTGGGTTACTGAGGGTCAAAACACGACAGTTAAAGAAACGTCTTTATTACTACACTGCTATATGTGTTGCAACTCTAGCCTTGTATACCAAGAAACTTCAGTCCTGACAAAATAATATTGTCAAAACTCATTCTTTGTCAAATATTTAAATTAAAACTCGAGAAATTGAGCCGCAAACTTGCAGTTTTAGTGTCCGTCACCAGGTGGTGCACTTGTACCATATTGTTACGGGTGGACTTCGGGTCGGATTGAATTTTCCAGATAACGTGCTGATCATCTGAATTTAGCGATTTCCTTAGCACATTTTGTGAAACGTAATTATTACAGCGTCGAATTAACTTCCCGCTGAACGTTAAAACTCAATAATAATTGTCACTGCTACAGCAGCAGATAAGCTATTGAGCCAAATTGGGCATATTAGAATTTCAGAATTAGCTCTGAATGGTTTAATATTTCGTCGAAATATAAGGACAAACTGTGACAAACTGATTCGATGCTCATTTTGTCTTTGAGGATGTATGGTTTTATGTTAGTTTATAGGCTGAATCTTTGATCCTCGTAAATTCGTTTCAGGAAATGAAGAGTCGGTGAAGGATATGTCCTCACTGCGCCGAACGCAACTGGCGTGGCGACGGGTTTGTACAAATTAAGTTTTAAGAGTCGAGATCATGTGCAAAGTCAGTAGGACAGGGTATGGGGTTTAATATCTTAGTTTTGTGCTGTAAAAATGAATCGGCCTGTTGCATTCGTTGTGGTGTCGTACCCAGTCCCCTGTAAATCTGTATTCGCTCTGGAGCCACAGCGGTGAGTGTCCCGTCTGTGTCTGGCTACCGGCTTGCTAACCTCCTGGCCCCTGGTCCGGCCCAGCTGCACACCGGACCGAACTCGTAATTGCAATCAAGGGACATGCAGAGCGGTGTTCCTGTCATTGTAACTCCAGTCACGGCTCCAGAGGTTTAAGAGGATTGCAGGCTCTTCAGGCTGGTTTTCATCTGGCCCGTCTCGACGGGTAAAGGCAGACGCACTGCACGGCCGAGAGGTCAGAGGGAAACGTGCTGTTCTTTTTTTACATCATAACGATAACAATAAGCTTTCAATACTACCATCAGTCCAATATCATTACTGAAGTGATGCCATTCAGAAAATTAACATGGCAAAAATCATCAGGCTAATGGATTAGTAATGCCAGGTTTTCCTGTTGAATGTTTTAAAACTACAGTGCTAATCAAAGTGCAACTGCGACTTCCCAACACACAAAGGAATAGCCCTGTACACAGCAACCTAATTGTGAGATCTGTATTTTGTGTCAGTTTGCCTTGAAAGCGGGTTATTATGCTTGCACTGTTATAAAACCATGAAGGGAAAGTGCTACTTCTTGAGCACCTCCATTACCAGCAGTGTCGGCAGCATCCCCTAAACCAGTTCCTCTGGTGGGCTAGATTAAAATGAACGCAGGGCTCATTTGTGAGCACTCCTGTCCTGTAAGAAATGTTCATTTTGGAAACTGTCCTGCTAGGTCTGGTCCAGGGTGACGTTGCATCTCGGTGGGCTGAGAAGTGGTGACCGGGATTAAGGACTCGGGCGGCTCCGGATCCTCGGACCTTCCGGTAAGTCATCTGATCCCTTCATGTCTCCTCTGGCGTTCCTGCTTTCCTGCTGACCTGGCACTTAGAGTGGATTTTTGCATGTGGGAGAGAATAAATTATTAAAAAGGAAATCAAGCTGATGCGATAACTCTATTCCAGCCATCATAGATTTGACTTTATAGAGAGAAAATGAGCTGAGGTGGTGTGCATTTCTCCGATAGACCTGCGTTTCAGTATGTATTTACTTTTTAATTTATATGTTGAGCTGTTTCAATGACAGTATACCAGGGTTGTGCAGTGTTTTGTGTTAACGTTTAGTATTCTGGATTGGTGGCCACTTGCTTTTTTCCCGTTTTCTAATGAGATATTCCCAACCGGGGAGGAATTCAGTTAGAAATCCAGCGCAGGCAAGTTCTTAGCCATTTTTCAGAACATCTGAATCTGAAGCTTGAAGTGGAACACAGCTCTGCCTGTGACGAGCAGATTCCTTTGGGATTCTCATCCATGTCATACGTGAAAAAAGGCCTTCTATGATTAAATATCCATTATCTATATGTTTTAAGAGAGCATTAAGGATAAAACAGGTGGCCGCGCACACTCATACAGTAAGTTCTTATCTGAGCTGCAGCCAGCTCCCATGGAGTTGGTGTCTCACAGGTCAAAGTGCAGGAGCAGGGAGCACCAAGGTGGGCAGCAGACAGGAGTGCCCAGTCAATCTGGCTGCCATTGCGAGGATGAGAAGATAACGTGCGCGGAATTTCACTGCCTCAGTCATCTTGAGTCGCTGTCGTCTGAGACACGGTGCTTTCAACTGCTGTAGGGAACAGGGCGACAGCCTGGAGCCCTGGTGAAGCACTGGCGATCAGATGTAAATCAGCCAGAATGGGACAAGGCTTGCTGGGCTCCAGTGCCCTCTGCTTGTGCCCTTACATTCTTGCTGCCTCCTCCTTAGAAAGGCAGGGTCCTGGTCTGGCCCTCTACTTCATGTCAAAGAGGGGTTATAGCCGCATCAGTGTCCTTGTGCAAGACTTTCATTTGTTTTCCGTGACAACAGAGTCATAAATGCCTCATTTCTATTGTCTCCTATCTCATTTTGGACATTGTTCCCAAAGATCTGCCCACCAGTAGCCAATAAGTCTTACACAGTCTCCCTCTGAGCTCCAGTCTTGCATTCCTCACATTTTCAGTCGTCTGTCCCATCCATTCTAGCGCATAATGATTTTGGTTAATTGATGCATTTAATTATTTTTGGACTTGTCGTTCAGGGTGGAATCATGAACAGACTTTGGTTGTGGAGTGAAAACTTATAAGCCTAGTTATTGTAACATTTGAAGTATATTTACAAAGAGGAGCTATACTGCCTTCTTGTCTCCATAGTAAAGCTTAATAATAAGTATTAGTTTAAAAAGATCAATTGAATAATTACTAGCTAATAACGATTGTCTAAAAGTGGTGCCAAATAATAACATTTTTGAATTTGGAGTCCAATTTATCAATTTACAACAAAAGCACACTCCAAACCGAAATGTTTCCAGTCTTCAGCAATATCTGCTGTGCATGTGCCCAGAGATGTGAAGATCTTTAATGCGAAGTAAGATTGATATTGACTCCCATATGCTGTGGTGTGTTTTGCACTAGGATGAGTCCTGTCTGTGAGCAGCCATCTGATTCATGGAGACAGTGCAGGGCCATCGTTCACCGTTTACAGTGGGGACTGCTTTAGGGTGCATGGTCTTTACTCTAGCAAATGTCAGATTTACCCTCAAGATAAAAGAGATAAATCGTGTGAGTATGGTTAAACTGGGTGAGCAGTTAACTCTGCTCTCCGTCCTGAGGACGATGCGTCTTATTTTTCAGAATGTAAAGTGTATTAACATGAACATTGTTACAGTGAATAGAAGGCCCCATAATTCCATAACAGCATGAGTGAGGCTGGAGCTACACGTCAAGATATCAAGTAATAGTTTTGGAAAACCGTGATCAAAACCTTAAAAACAAAATTGTTTATTCTAATCCCTTCATAACATAGAAAATTGTTGAGAACTGCTTTTGCAGTCCCAGTGTCAGTTATAAATAATTGTAGTGGGGGCTTATGAATGAGTGTTGTTATTATCACCAGTGTAATAGCCTTGCATTTGTCTCCATTCATGGATTTGGTATCTTTTCTGCACTTGATAATCCACTCTTAGCCTGTGTGCGTGCTGAATGTTGCCGTGCTTGAAAACCTTACACTGTGCTGCCTGCACAGAGGCACCCTTGGAGATGAGCCTTTAATCAGGAGTTTCCATGACTGAGCAAATAAATCAATAAATAAGAAATGAAAGGGTTACAGTGAGCAGAGACAGGCGGTGCCAGAGCCTGCCCTGCCACTGGGTTCTAAGCAGGAATCTCCTAATCAAGCTTCCAGCAGGAGTCCCTCCAGTTTATTACCAAGCCCTGCACTTTCCCAGGAAGGTTACCACGGGCTTCAGCATTTTATTTTAATATGCTGTGTTTAACCGTGCATTCCTGCCCGAGTGTTTTTTTAATTAAATGCCCCATGCAGGCAGTGTGCATGTTTTTTTTAAATACCATAGAAATTCCTTATTGGAAAGGAAAGACTTTTTCCATCCCTTTTCAGCCTGCTGGCGAGGGCTGTTTCAAAACAGTTTTTTTTCCCCATTAACAATTTAAAAAGTAGAAATTAAATACTTTATACTTTTTATTCGTGAATGTCTTTCACCTTCTCCTTGTGCTCTGTAGTCTTCTTCACTTAGTTGCACTGACTTCGGTTTTGTGCCCGAGCTGCTCTGCTCGGCCTGTCTGTGTGCCGGCGCTGTAGGTGAGCCGATGTGTCTGAACAGAAATCTTTGTGGGAGTCCCTTGAGCGACGGCCTTGTGGGTATTGCAGCACTGTTCGGATTTGGCTTGAACTGGAACTTCCGGAACTGGACGACACGTCCCGACAATGGGTCTAGTGGCAAGAGCTACTAGGTAATTTGTAAACAAGGCAGTGATTATCTAGAGATGATTTAGATGGTGTCAGCTTAGTTTCATTTTCTGTCATTAGGGACAGCGCAGCCTCCGTGTTTGAAGCCTGCTGTGCACAGTAAAGCAGTCCTTCTGGGGCTCGGGGCAGACACACAAGATTCCTACAGTGAAGCAGAGAGTTCAGGAGGTTATGGCAAGCTTGCAGTCTAGAGTCCGTGGTCACTAGGTTTTAAGAAACTTGTGCATTAAAAACAAAATAACAGCACTTAAGCTACTGTACCTTCAAAGCAGCCCAGTGAAATCTTGTATCAAACGTTACCATTAAGTATTGCTTAAAAGTGTGTTTTGAAATACCTGTTCCTCTGGCTCTCTGTTGTGATCTTTGTTTTGTATTTGTTTTTTAATCTCTTTCTTCATATGTCTGGCGTAACCTTTCACTGGAAATCACTATGTATTTATCTCGACAAAGATCCCATTATGGTTTTTTTTCAGATGAGTAAGGGAAAGCCAGTATTGTATAGTATTTACAGGTATTTTATGAGAAAGCGCATAACTTTAGCATTACAATGGAAAAAGACTCAGTCATTAATCTGAAGGATTAAAAAGAATGAAAGATCTCATTAAAAGCTGGGAAATGTCTCAGAGGGAAGAGAAACCTATATCAACAAGTGAAAGAGCAGAGTAACTGCTGCATGTCCATTACAAAGTAAGGCATTAGGAGGAGAAAATTAAAGTCCCATTATTGATACATTATTAACCCTAATCTAGCATGGGATCCACACACTCTAAATTGCCCTGAAGGGCTCAGTACTATTAAATGAGTGGGGGATCAGGGTGCTGTATTGAGCTGTTAATGGAAAAGAATTCTCTCTGTGAGCATAAGAGTCTGCTGAGGCCATCACAGTTGCTCTTACACTTTTAACATGTATCCAGACCGCAGCTTGTGTTACAGTTAAACAGTTGATACTGAACCTACGGCACGTAAGGGTGACAGTGTGCATGTACAGTACAGGTCTGCCAACATCTGCAGTGTTTAAGCACTTCATCTGAGGGTTTTGCATTGCTGTTACCTGTGGTGCGCGGTAACCCTGGGGGCAGCCGAAGCCATTAAACAGGAGAGGCAGGCAGCAGCCCTTTGAAGACAGGCTTCCCAGCGGCAGTGCTGTCGCGGCGGCTTCTTCCCTCAGGACGCAGGGAGCTGTCCCACCGAGCACGGAGATTGGGCCTCCTCTGGGAGCACAGAAAGAGAGGTTTAAGCCCTGAGTAAGGGCATGACCAAAGGGATCTGCAGTTAGGTCAGTGCTAATCCAGCAGAAAATGCTTCGTATTGCATCCAAATCGGAGGCTTACGTTTCATTAATAGTTCTCTGACCCAAGGATTTCTGATTTGCTTTAACAGACAAATATAAAACATGACCAATATTAATATGTATGGACTGTCTTTGCACTGTTGAGAACTTCTAATCGTCGAAAGCATGGTGCCAGCGATGGTTAGCTTTACTGGTGGAATGATAGGTGGTACAGTATGTGTCTTACTCCAGGCTCCCTGTCACCTCCGGCCTTAATTTCCAAACTGGGTTTTGCCTCTGCTTTTTTACTGAATTTAATTTTTTTTAGCTCGCGTGAAGAACTCTGAAACGTTCCGTGCAACAGTTTTGCTATTGATGGATTGGTTGATCGGTGGGTTTGAACATGTTTCAGTTGTGATCATTGAGCAGCGTGCCACCTGCATTGGTCCTCCACTCGTCACATCAGGAAGGTTTACTCACACACCGGCCTCGTTCCTGCCTGCTCTCTGCAGTGCGGCGGTTGTGCCCTTCTGCCAGAGGCGCAGGGTGGCCATTGTGCGGACAGACCAGGGGCCCTGCGGTCGGGCCGAGCTCTGTTAGCAGACCCCAGCGAGGTGCCGTCCCAGGAATCCCCACCCGAGGCCGTGCTTCATCATGAAAGTGAAACACACGAGTTGAGGGATTCCGACAGGCTGGGCCGCTCCTGATCCACCCCCCCAACCCCTTAGAAGATGGTTATCTCTTCCCCGCTGTTACTTTCAAACCAAATGTGTCCCTTCTCTCTGATCAGCAGATAGGAAGGGAAGAACAAAATGGCCTGAGGGGCAGCAGACACCTTTGGATAAAGACAAAAGCATAAGTTGCATGTTTATTTTTTATTACTGTATTTATAGCCAGTTTAAAGTGGCGCAAAGATTCCCTAAAGGTTTTTTATAACGTGTCACAGTGTGAGCCAATGACATGTCAATTAGAATCTATGGGCTTGTTTGAGAAAAAGTGAGTGTGGTTAAAATCAAGCATGGGGCCACTCTCTCCTCTGCACTGTGTACTGTATACCGTGGGCAGAACCTCAGTTTAAAGGACTTTGGATTTTATAGACAAAATCTGTTGTTGTTTGTACAGTCAGAAATACCATACTTTCGCTGTAATAACAAAGTATTGGGCTATTGGTATGGGGGTGGGCGAATAGCTTGCGATCAGTGATTGTGTTTTGTATGCTTTAGCAAATGGGAAAAAAAAGGTTGGAAGGTGCTTTAGGAGTCTTCTGGACTAGATTTGTAAATTCTGGTGAAATTCCCAAATCTGAGTTCAGTTGGACTTGTTGCTTACATGCACTGAGAACATACTAATGGAAGTTAGTCATTCAGTTCCAGGATATAAATTATTTTTAGATTCAGTTTTCTTGTATTTTTCCCTGTATGTTATCATATAACCACTTCAGATCACTGAAATGTGCTCAGTTTGCATGCCGAGAAACAGATCGTATCACGATTGGAAGCAAGTCAGACTTGAGACCACTAGAAATGAAACATGGCAAGCAGTTCATTTATTAAACATTTTCAAAACCCCCTCCCTCTCTCTTGTGACCTGATAAGTGTGGCGGGTTTTAATCACATTAACGGAATGACATGCATGCACTGTCCAAGTGCTTCAAGCTAATGAGCACCGGTGCTGTAAATTTCCCATGTGAAAAAGTAAGGTGGGTGAGAGACAAAAAGAGAATTTTTTTTTTCTCATTTTACATCAGTAGGGTAGGGGAAACTAATAACTAGGGGAGGAAAAGACACTCCGCACACTGGAGGTTTCTGCGAAAGGCATGTCTGCGGTCTGCCTGTGTGTTAATATGGGTCAAAGAGACATCAAGGAGGATCAATTGTGCATCCCTGTCAGCCCCCCCACCCGCGCTGGATACCTGGTGACCTGACAGTAAAAACATTATTAGTTCTGCAAGGATTTGATTAAAAAAGCCATGCAGGGAGGAGGCCAGGGACTGGGGGGGCATGACAAGTCAATATTGGTTTTCCGAGCAGATGGAGGAAATGGCTGCGAGCCGTCCGAGTGGTGCCGCTGGCTCAGGCCCACGGCAGGCTGCTGCTCCCGCTGTGGAGTCCCATTGTCCCGAGCCGCAGCAGGGCAGGCAGGACACAGGAGCCCAGCAGACTGGCTCTCCGCCGGGGCGAGGGAGAGAGGGGTGGAGGGACGAGGGGGGCAGGAGGAGAGGTGCAGAGATGCAGAGGCCGAGAGAGACAAAGTCCTGAAGAGACTGAGAGGAGAAACCGGGGCGTAGAAGCAGAAGCGGTTCATCTGCTTTGGTACCTCTCTGATCGCGTTGCAATCTCAGGAGATATTAAATGTCATGTTTTGTATTTGTTTGTGTCTGAATGGTTTGGTTCACACCTGCTGTCGGATAAAATTAAATGTGGTGCTTGGTCTGGAGGGTGGTCATCACCCATCTGAACTCCTAAAATAAAGTTTACCAAGACACAGCCTATTTGCACGGCATCCTCCTGCTTTCCTTCAGAATGCATCCTCTCTCACTGCACTTTCTGTCTCTTTATCCTAACGGTACTGCAGACCGTTTTGCAAGGAGCACTCCTGCGTGACGATTTGTGCTCCTGTCTTAATGGCCCTACCTTTATCTTTTGTATTTATTGAACTGAATCTATTTTTTTCTGATGTCCTCTGCATTAACAGGATTAACACTGCAGGTAAAAAAAAAAGCAACAGTTGGTGCACTGAAGGAGTTAATCTTTTTTGGAAGCTCTTGGTAAAGGTGTCCCGTCCTGAGAGCAGGGACAATTAAAGTGATTTGGTTGAGCGGGCTGAAGCGGAGAAGGTTTACACCCGAGAACGGCAGGTTACTTCCAGCCAAGCGCTGTCTGGCTGCGCTGTTGCTGCTGCTTATACTTCACCGATCAAGGCTGCTCCCCGCTGGCCACAGCCCTGCCCAGACCCTAGGTGGGCAGACTAATGAGTGAAATCTGGGCTCTCCTGCAAGTTCCCATTACTAGCGGAGCAGAGGATGTAAGGTCAGGGGGCTGAGATCAGGCCTTGGAATAAGCCGGAGATCAGAGGGAAGCCACATGCGGCGTGCACGGTGCCGCACTTGTAAGCCTGCAACAAATATTAACACCATGACATCGGGACGCGCTGGCAGGGCTGGGAGCGCGTTAAGTGTGACGAGAAGCATGCGCAGGAGCAGCCTGCCGAAGGATCCTGCTTGCTCACAAATTATTTTTATGGAGTCCTGCCGTATCTATGAGCTGACGATCTTTGCTTAAGAGCCGAAGTCCTGTCCCTCCACCCAGGGGTCTGAAAGTTGCTTATTTTTCTGATCATGTCGTAAGGTCTCATGCTTTGTGCTTGACGGTATGTTTCCTTTTACGGACAGAGTCGAAAAGATGTCATTCAGCCCATCTTGGTTGTGTGGTTGTTAGTAGGATCTCACCCAGCCGTCCTTTGCTGAAGAACCTTAGTGGAACCAACTTCAAGAAAGCTAGAGAGCTTGTTCCTGACTCCCTCGACATCTTGAATAAAGCCTTTTCACTGTCAGTCCTGCAAGATTTTGTTGGGTTGGCTCAATTTTAAAAACATGCCTAAAACAACATAACACTTCAATGAGTTGTCAATACTTTATGTATTTATGTCAATGCTGTATTACAGGGGAATAGGACTTCACAATCCTCAAAGGAATTGACCAGAAAACCACTTGACTTGAATTATTAACTGACTTGAGATAAACTTAGCCAGGGAGGGTTTATGGGCTGACATCTGTGCTGCAGTGTGCTCACTGACATGGAACATGACAAACCACTTCTGCCAGAAGTCAGGCCTGTCACATCTAAAGGGATGAATTGTTAGTTATGATTTTTGATTGGCTAGAAAAGACACTACTGCTGTTAGCAAAGCACAGCTAAGAGTTACTTGGCGTAAGTTCAATTTATACCCCCTCCCTTCACCTCTCCCCCCCAGACTAATGGCTGCATTTCCTTAAACATTGCAATCCCATCTTAAGAAGTGACATAATGTTCATGAAGAGATCAGAGATGACAAACATTTAGCATTTCTCTGCCAGCGATGTCTTCGTATCTCAGGTGTTTTTGATCTGCTTGCTACTTGGTGTTTTGGGGAAAACACAACGTCTCCTTGCACCCTGTTTGGCCCAAAACACAGCAGGGACAGGCGGAGTTCACAGAGCCTTTTCATCTCCTCTTGACAGCACGAAGAGCAGCACCGCAGTCCTCACTGGGTGGCCCTTCTGCTCCAGCAGCCCCACCACACAGATCAGGTGGAGCAGAGAGAAACTTGTTCACCAGTCCAGATAAGGGAGAAGTTTAGGGAGCCAGATCATACAAGCCTGGAGAGCATTTTAGCCAGGATATTGGGGTTAACACCCCTTCTCTTATGAACATCCATGGGATCTTAAAAGACCTAGGAATCGGGACCGGTGTTTAACATCTCATCCATTTTGTTTCTTAAATGAAAACCATTTTTGTGGTGAAATTTGAACTTTTTTGGGATTTCTACTTAGCAGAAATTGCTTTTTCCTTTCTCAGGCAGGCACAGGTCCAAAAAATGTACTGAGGCCGTTGTCCAGTCTCACAGTCTGGAGTTCAAACTATTTCCTCGGCTTAGAGGACTGCAATTTTGCGGGGCGTCTGCCTTTACTCAATGACAAAAAGACTGTTTTAAGAGGCCAGCACTGAGGGCGGGGTGGAAGGGCGGGGGGTCAGAATATTAACCTTAAAATTAGCACTGATGTCTTCGTCTAATTGATCTGTGCGCTTAGCTTTCAGAAAGCAGCTCGCGGACAGGGCACTCAAAGACATTCTTACATTAAAGAGACTTGCAGGAGCCACCGCCACTGCCACAGGCCCCAGGGCTGCGAGCTCTCTGTGCGTGAGAGAGTGGAACACAGAGCCGCTGTTACAGTGGTGGGCGACAACCCGTACGGAGAAAGTCTTGGAGGAAGAGTGTTGCTGAAGAGCAGGTCTTGTTGAGTAATTGCTTGGGGGAAAAATGCTGAAAAATAAAATGACTCACTTCTTAATTTTAAAATGAAAACTTAAACGGGGGGTCACGATTTTTTCAGAGTTCCGCAACTTTTGTGTAAGGCCCTATAAAAATCAGCAGGGTTTTTTTAAATCGTAAGAGTGGGACAACCGTCTGCAGCTCTTTAACTGCGTCCTGTAACTGGCCAGCAGCTCCTTAGTTAATGAATTTGCCAAGTCGGTTTTCTAGTGGGTCTTTAATGGGAGATCCAAGCTTGGCTTGTTCTGACTCCTAGTTTTTCCTCCATGTACCTCTAAACCTGCATGTGAAGGTCATTCAGCACTTGAAAAGTTTCTTTTGCTTGATATATACAGTATATATTAGATAATCACTCTTCCCCTCTCAGATTGTATATTATGTGTACCAGAATTAAAAATAACGTGGCCGACAGGTTTGGTGCAAATAGCCCTGAATATGGAACAGGGGCGGGAAGGGCCGGTTGCTCAGCCTGCTGTTAGCAATAATTTTCCAAAGGAAATTTTCAGCATTAGTATTCTTACAACCAGCTCTTTAATACACTTTCCTTTAACAAGGACTGTTGAGTTTCTCATGAAATTATCCACGGAAGAGTTTATTGCCAATCTTTAAAAAACTGGCGTCTCTCTTCAACTGGAATCTTAATTTTATAAATAAAATGTAGACATGCATGCTTGACTGCCCATTCGTATGTGGGTGTTGCTAGGAAAAGCAATAATTTTCTAGCATTCCAGTCTCAATAATTAGCTCCATTGGTCACAGATCAGTAGCTCTTGTCCCCCTCCTGTTGCAGCCTGAGGTGTAAGAGAGACAGTAAGTCAATAGAGCACTGTGCTAACTTAAGAGTCACATTGACCAGCTTGTGACTGGCTGCCCCACGTTATCTGAAGTCAGCAGTCAGACAACCTCTCTTCACCAGCCCGGAGTCACAATACCTCACTTGGAAGACGTTTTCTGCCATCATTTTAAATTGGTGTAATTTCAGGCTTATTTCGGGATTTTACATCCAGAATTGTTTCTGTTTTGTTGCTCTCAGAATATCCCATTGATGTGTAGTCGGACTGCAAGAACAGTTACAGATGAGAGGCCATTTGGCCTATCCACTACCCAGTCCATTTGGTAGGAGGTATTTGATGCAAGGATCTCATCTAGATCTTTCTGAAAATAAGCCAGCGTGTCTGCTTCACTGACATGGCTGGGGAAGCTTCCTCCAGACTCCTATTACCTTTGTATGAACAAGTCTCATTTTACTTGTGTCCTATGTTTCGTATTTCAGTGTTTATTCTTACAGAAGTAGGATTGGTTAACTTTGTCAGGGCCTTTGAGGATTTTGAATGCTTGTATTAGGTCCCCTCACAGTTTTCCCTGACAAGAATGAAAGGGTTCAGTTCCTTAATCCTGTCAGTGTAGGGATTTCCTTTAAGCCCAGGAATGTACAGTATCTGGTTGCTCTTCTGTGAACTAGTGACACAGCAGCAATATATCTTCTCTAATGTGGTGACCAGAATCCTACAAAACATTATAAATAAAAGTCTCAGTTTCCTTAAAACTTAGATGTTAATTTTGATTAAATAAATGAAAATGAGACATAGATGGTAGTAATGTTTAGTGTAAGGGCTTTTATAATATTATTTTTATTTGTTACTTTAGTTTTTCCAGTCTAGGAGTAATCTTTGCATAAGAATCTTTTTTTTAAGTTTCCATTCCAAGGAAGTCGAAGAAGAATAAGGAATTGTTTTTGTTGGTAGTTGTTCTTGTTGGGCTGGGAACGTGTCAGATTCCCGGTGTCCATGGCTGTGGTTGGAATTAGTCATCAGTGGTTACTGAGGAGCTCTGGTGGGAGCACTTAATTCTGCTGGTGATACATCAATGCTCCTACAATGGAGCTTCTCGGAGCAAATCGGGAGCAAATGATATTTGCTCCGTTCATTTGTTAACCAGAGAAGTCTTTGAGGTTTGGCCAGTGCCTCGGATTTTGTGGCTTGTTTTGTGTTCCCTTTGTGAGAATAAATAAAGTGCTTATTTTTCACCAACAGGAATGGCATCTGCTGGAGTTCCTGTGGAGCTGGTCAGGATCGGCTCCAGCCATAAAGGAGCCTTTGTTTCAGAAAAAAGGTCACCTCTCCTTTTCTCGCAACCAATAAATACAAAAATTCAATACTTTTGTATGTCCATGGACCAGAAGTATTGTGACATTATTTATTCACAGAAAACATAAAGGAGCAATTTGCATTGATTTCACTTTTCTACAAAAGAAGTCAAGTTTTTGGTGAAGGGGACTTTATAGTTTGTGTCTACTGGGGCCGACTAACTGACCGAAACAGAAGAGATAAATGGCACCTTTTCCTACGGTTATCAGGAGAAGAAACCTTCAGATTGTCCTTTCTCAATAATATTAATTTTGAGCATTTTTAGTTTTTTTTCTCAGTCTCCATAGTTCTTGCTTCTCTTTCTGTTGGAATGCAAATGTATGAATGAAAACGCAGAAGCCCGTGTGCGAATTTGAATATATTTTACTATTGAATATCACAATAGAAATAAGCCTGAAAAGATTTCTTTTTAAACCAAACAGATTGGAAGAAATAAGAACGACTCATGTTTTTTTTTTCCATTTTGCTGTTTTTGCCCCCATCTTTTCAGTATGTTAAACAGTATTTGTTGCAGACGTGATTTAGCGTAAGGGATATCTTTTCTTCTTTTTAAATGTCTGTGTTAGATTTTCCTGAACGAATTAGACACAATTTAAGAGGCTACCAGCATGTAAATAATGCAGATTTCCAGCTCTTGACAATCAGTGACCAGGACATAAAGGCAGGTTTCTAAACTAAAAATGTTCTTTTTGATCAAGGTGGCTGAATATATAAATCTTCAGGGACATGGAGCAATTGTTAAAATCTGTTCAATTAGATGGATTGCATATAATGATGTTATTAAACTACATTTGTCAATTCTTGTCTGAACAGTTCTAGTGAAATTTGAATTTGATTCATATGCTTAGAATGTTCATCCTAGTGCCTCTGTGGTTTATCAGACCTTGGTACAGTCTTTGCTTTTCTATTTTTAATCCTCTGATACAGCTGTGCAGCAGTTGATAGTTGCTGCTCCTCCTAGCAAGCTCGTAATGTTACAAAATATGTTAATTGTTGCCTTTTTTTTCCATACGTTAATGCAGAATGTTCCCAGGAAAACATAGTGCGTCTTAAAGGTTTGGTTCTCAATGAGCTGGTCTGCAAAATGCGAAACAAACATTTTGCACTAACTTTCATGGCCTCAGAAACACACCTAGTGTGAACAGCACTAAGATGGTGATGTCAAAGCCGTCATTAAGGGTTTAAATTTCAAAATCAGTTCCTACGCTGGGAGCACAAGGCACTCCTAACCAACTGCAGCATTAGTGCCTTTCTTTGTCACCTGAAATAATCTTCCAAATCTCAGGGCAAAGAAAATATAGTGTAGCATTTATCCTGGGAGTATGTTGGAATAGAGCTGCTCACAGTACTGTATAGGCCACAAATTAAGACTGGAAAAGTGGAGCTTAAGGATTACAGCACCTTCAAAACTTTTAAGCAGAACCTTATTGTTACTCTGTGCATTGTGCTCTGTGTGCAATAATTCACTTGACTTTTCAGTTCTGATCAAGGATAAGCATTCGCATGTCAATCCACTCTTAGTATCTTACTCTTCCTAGGTGGTTCTGAAATATCAGTTAAATAATTGGGTTTCTATCAGTTGTTTTCTATTTGATCGGCTGTGGCTATTTTCTGCCTACCTCCTTTGTATTTGGGATATTTTCTGGGGAAGAGGCGGATACTTAGTGGGCTATAGAACCGGACAGGTCATGTTCTAGTCCAGTTTATATTTCCTATACGAATGAGCAAAAAGAGGTGTTAGTGTAACTATAAAATTCGAGGAATATCATGAAGCATAGTCATGCACACAAGCATTTGTTGATCTGTCAGCGCATGTTTTGTCTTCCATTCAGTAAGCATGGTGCCTTGTCTTCTTTCGAGGGAGGCCTCTGCGTTGAAAGAAAGGAATCTCTCTGCATGCATTGTCTTCATTGTTTTAGGGAGCCTGTGATTAGTAGGGGAATCAAATTACTAAAAACCACGACAGCACCCGCAGGGGGTCTGGCTAAGAAAACTAATAAACTTCTCAGCAGTTTTTGGGTACACTTGATTAAAGTAGTGATCTTTTCTTATTTTTTATAATGTGGATGGAAACCAAAGGCAAAAAAAATCCTCTCTCAAGGGATTCAACAAGTGTCTCAAGGAGGAAAATTTGAAACAATAAAAGGAGACAGTGGAGTGGCAGTGGAAATACTATATAATTATAACCAATAATGATAGTCAAAGTGTATCTTAGTATTAAAATAAACAAGCGATTTTCCCACTGACTGCGACTTTCTACAGCTCTGGTTTGTGCGAGATCTGAAGCAGTCCCTGATAATATAAGGTTCGATAACAGCAGTGTAGATTTCATCAAACTGATTTAGAACAAGACATTTAAGTTGCACATTATCTAAATTCTCCCTGGGTTTGATAAACAGGTCTGAAATTATGTTAAATTCTTGGTTTGCATCTATCATTCCTAAGCCTCTTCTACACAAAACCAGTAGAAATGTCATTTGAAACATTAATATTAAAATGGTGTAGGATTTCACAAGCGAGTGGAATATGTTGAGGGCAATTGCTAGTCAGAGATATTATACTGTCCTTTCTGTTTTTGCAATAGTGCACCTCTAGGAAAAAGTAAATACATCATTTAGTCAAAATTAGTTCTTGAAAAGGTTTCATGTTCTCAAAATAAAGGACAGTACCTTTCCTTGGAGGTGTTTTTTTAAACAAATTAAATTACAATGTGAAGAACATACACTTGTCTGCATTTGCAAAATAAGACAATGGGTGTTTGTGAGCTTGTCTTTGACTTAAGTAAACAACCATTGGCACTATTAGTGTGCTGAAAATACAGCTTGATTGCATTAGTGTTGTAGTGAACACAGATTTCTCAAAATATTTATTTTCCGAATCAAATTAAAGGTTCCAGCAATTTGGAAATTCAATTTGGCTTTTTTTTTTCTTTTACTGACACTAGCTGAAATTTCCAAATGCACCATTGCACAACTTTAAAGAGTTTCGCGCTGTATTTCAGTGTAGTGACCCATTCTAAATAACCTATATCGTTTGAGGAGTGTGGTGGATAAAGGAGTCCATTGGAAACTGCTTACAAAAGATTTTTTTTCTTTCTCCCCTGCCTTCGGTGAAAAGTGTACATAAAAGAGGAAAGAAAAAGTGTTCCTAGATGTCAAGACGCCTTTAGAAGGAAAACAAACTGCTGTGGCTGATCTGAGTTGACTTAATCTGATTAGGCCAAGCTCATCAACAGCCCACTTAAGAGAGTGAAGAAAGCAATGAGCTGAGGAAGAAAGAGGCTTTTCTACTATCAGAGGCAGGGAGGTTCCGAATGAAGTGCATTGTTGTGAACATGCTGGCTCACAGATGGCAAAATGACAACAAACATTTTGAAAAGCAGAACAGATATAATAGAGCCCAGCTTTTATTTTCTTTTTTCCCCTTTTTTAGCAGGTACAGGAACAAAAAAGTAACGAGATTAAGAGGGTAGAGAGGGCAGGCCTGTGTGAAAGGCCTCGGTCGCCAGTGCTGGTCAGCTTTGAAGTTTTTCAGCCAAATTGACTTCTTTTGTCTTCAGTCTGGTCTGGCGCAAAATAGTATATTTCCGTATTATGATTAATTCGGCTGGCAGACTTTCTTTCACATGGCCTCTTCGAGCTGGTCATAAAACCTAAATAAGAAGATCAAAAAATTCAAAAGGGGAATTTAGAAATATCAGACGTGACATTTTAGAAAACATTCCTCCATTTATTTTCTTGAGCCCCCCTAACTGTAAGCAGAGTGCCCCCTTTCCAGAACAAGTGCTTGTTTTCTGAGGGGACACATTTATTCATTGATGGGTGAAGCTGTTTCTCAATCCTCCCTTGATATATTGTGGAGTGGAGCAGCACTTCAGTGGTGAGTGAAGAGTGTCTCCTTCTATGTGGAAAGTGCTTTGGGATCCTGTGAGGTGAAAGGCACTATATAAATCCAAAGAATTATTATTATTTACTCTTCATCTGTCTGGACTAAGACCTTTGTTTCTAGACTTTCAGACCAAAGACATTGTCAAAGTGCAAAACCTTTAAAGTTCATCTGGAGTTTAATGATTATTTGTTCTTAGAAACACTTGTGTAATTATATTAGTTGTCTTCACATGCCCTTAAAATGAAATGTTATTTTAGAGAGTGACCTTTTTTTTCTATTCGGTTAATAGCACTGTGGGATTAGTTAAGACACGTGGATCTAAATTATGTTTGTGTTCTATTGGTTTCCAGATGGGTTTAAACAGAAAATAAATGTGAAAAATAAAAAAATAAAAGTGAAGAATGTATATTCTATATAATGTATAATAAAATGTATATTTTAAAATAATACTTTTAGAAGATGAGATGACTAGTGCACGCTCCTCTACCTCTCTGTAAGAGGCCGTTGTTTAGGCAATTGTTTTACTATTGTCATGGAAATGGTGTCACAGTCAAGGGCTTTACTGTAAGGTGCAGCTCTGAGGAATATTGTAAAGACTGTCCCCTGCCTCCACTCGGCTGGAGGAGTGAGCAGTGCCAAGTTCCTCTCTCGTGCTCTGCGGTAGCCTGGCGCACACTGGACAGGCCGAGAGCCCAGAGCTCTGACCACAGCTGGGCAGTGGACTGGCTTCTCTTTCCCTGCCTCTTCCTGTTAGCTGGGTG
Organism: Lepisosteus platostomus; assembly: GCF_059453375.1. Lineage (NCBI taxonomy): Eukaryota > Metazoa > Chordata > Actinopteri > Semionotiformes > Lepisosteidae > Lepisosteus > Lepisosteus platostomus. The sequence continues at coordinate 17,207,047 of NC_142633.1, read as the reverse complement.
TGAGTCCCGCGTATCTGAAGCGATGAGTCACGGTTTGTAAAGGAGCTGAAATCAGATGTGTGGCTTTAAAACAAGGGATCTGATCAAGTTGGGAGCGTTTTTGAGCCACCCCACCACCACTGCCACTCATAAACATAAAGAAATAATAAATCTCCACTCTCCGCCAAGACCTGATGCAGACTGGATGGTTTTCTTCCCAAGCTGTGTAAATCGCAAGGGTGTGCATTTTCGAGTCTGAAAAAGCTGTACATAAAAAAGGAAAATTTTGTCTGAATTAAATTGCCTAGAGGTGCTTTTAAAAAAAAACAGCCAAAATAGTAGAGTAGTAGAGGATTTTATTGCTATATGTACATTGGAATTCTTATCCACACTGATCTCTCAGGACGTATGACATGCAGTACAGCAGACAACACCACACAGTGTAGATAGGACATTACAAACATAAAACATGATAACAGCAGGAACAATAAATGTGGAGTAGTGAGAAAACACGGTCGACCATGCAAAAAGTGCACCGTGCATGTGCATAATATCACAGTGTGAAACCGGCAAGAAACAAGTGGTTTATGGGAAGGTCCTGCCCACGCTCCTGGGCCAGCAGCGCAGCAGACGGAGGGAGATGCTCACCAACAACACTGCCCAGAGCAGGGTGAAGAGGTGGCATGTGAACAGGCCGGCTTGGCAAGGCTTGCACATACAAAGACAATCGACTCCATTTTCTGGGTTTTTGCACATGGAGTGCTGGGCCTCGGGTTCATTATCCAGCAACAAATTAACAAGATCCCGGTCAAAGGAGCTTGTCGCGGCCTCGCTGGCCGGGGAGAGCGGCGCGCTGGGCTGTGTTAAATCTGGACACAGAGAGAAGCCGCGGCCGGCAGCGCTTTCATCCCCACCGCCTTCCCCAGACGTTTCTGCTGAGCTTAAGTCCGAAAGCAAAGCACTTGGGCAAATCTGTTTGATGTGGGTTTTTTTTGGTCAGGAGAAGAGGCATCTAGCCAGGGTTGCTGCTCACTAATGAAGAATCGGGGAAACATTAAAAAGGCAACCAGCTGGAAAATATTTTTTTGGAACGGTGCTAGATTAGGTCTGTAGCCGTTTCCCCCACAGCTTTCCCCAAATGAATCTTTGCGTTAAAAAAAAAATAAGGCTCATGTGGCGCATTTTCAATAGGCAGTAATGACATAGACCTCCTGAATATTTACAATATTAACTTAATCTATTAACCTGTTCAGACGTGATTTTCAGTGTTAATGCACTGTAATATGTAACGCCGTATACCCCATAAATACAGATGAAGGGTGACAATGTTCATGCAGAAAGAAGCACATGTATTATGTGAGATCCTTCCACCTAGTGAAACGGGGCTTGCTGTGTGGTCCAGGAGTTTCCTGGTTCAAATCCTGGCTGTGCCGCTGACTCTTGTGTGTTCCTGACACTGAATGAGACGTCAGACACAAAGGGTTCTGGGAATCTGGAGCAGCCCATCCATGCATTCTGCTGACGCAGCTTCCTCCAGGATCCTGCAGGAAACCGCGAGATGAGGCACTGGCAACGAGCCTGTCTAGGAAGATGGATCTTTGCACATTTCCCTGCACTCTTGAGCCCAGACCCAGCTGTCTGTGACTGCAGCAGCTGGTGATGTCTTGCTCACCTCCTGGCCTGTTCACATTGCTTTGGACTTACAGTAAGGGACTCAACAGCAGAAACGTTGTGTTTCTCTCTACTTTTCAGCACGGAATTAACCCTTTCTTGCTGAAGCTACTTTGTTAAAGTTAATCTCTACTTAATTTACCTTTGCAGCCAGCGCAGGCTGACGCGGCAGGTTGGTTGCAATGGTTATTATAATCCAGAGGGCTACAAGTGCTGTTACACTTGCTGACCTTTCACAGTTATCGGAGGTCATTTTTTTTAGGAACTTCAGATCTGGTGTCCATACTTACATACAGTTGCAGACGTGTGTACACATTATGTACGTCTACTGTATCTGAAGGACGACGCCATAAAAAGAATCAGAAGTCCATTAAGATGCAGAATGGTGCATCTACAAAAAGAAAAAGGTCTCTAACTCGCCAGAAGATAAATAACCTTGTATAATCCTGTTTGGGCACAGGCCACGCCTGCAGAGCACATTATCTCTCGGGGAGATTCGCCAAGTCGCCTGACCTGGAGCTGAGAAACAGAAGTGTGAAAGGAAAGAGAAGAGACTCACTGGCTTGAGGAGAAGCAGACTGGGGGACAGGGGGACAGGGGGACTGGGGACTGGATAAACCAAGGGAGGATCCAGGGCAGCTTTGCATCCTTGTCTCCAAATCCCTGGGTAAACAGGGTAAACTTGTGCAGCCCCACGTTCACTGTGGGCCCCGGGCCCCAGGCTGCCCCGAGCGAGGACAGAGCGCTGGAACAAAGCACAAACGTGCTTCCGGAAGCCAGGGCGCACGTACAACCGGGTGGACTGGCCACAAACCCCAGGCCGGTAAGGAGTGAAAGACTGGCGGTTCCTGCCCTTGGACACACGAGGGTTCCCGACGTGCAACAGTGCGCTTGCTAGCTGTTTGCTGAAGGAAAAAAATGGAAAGGATTTTCAGATCACTTTATGGGTGCGGAAAAAATCTGCTCAGCTCTGGACTCAACCTTGGAGCAAATCTATGCTTTTAAGTGCAGCGGTGACCATGCTGTGCTGTTTTCATCATCATCTTCATCCTCATCGCCTGAGCCTCCCCTGCCCTCCTCTGGTCTCATGGGAGCTGTCTCTGTGTGGAGTAGCAGTGCGAGTGAGCATGCACCTGCCCTGGGCACTTGACCATTTCTGGCATCTTTTCCTTCGGTTTGTTTCTATACAGATTTCCTGGAGTGGCTGTGTGAACAGCGTACTGTCTCTGAATTGCGGACCCAGCAGTGTCCAGAACAGTGATTTCGTTACATTACTACAACAGTCGTAGGCTGAAACAAATAACCACACTCCAGAACCTGGATGCATGTACATATTTTTGTTTCTCAGTTGGCAGAAGCTGTATCGCACTTCAGTGCAGCAATATCTGCCTTTAGAGAGACTAAAGCCGTTTTGTTTTCCTGAGTGAAACGCTAGCGGTGTTTGTAAAAGTTATGGATGGCTTTATCAGTGTATGACAAAGACAGGGCCTTTCTTTAAAGAGGGGAACACCTGCTTGTAAAACATTCCACTGAAACATCATTGCAAAAGTATCTGTGGAGCGAGAGGTCTGCCATCTTTGCTCTGGGGCTGCTGCACATTTCTGCAGGGCGTCTGTGTCTTCTCGACTGTTTTCTACTGTTAAAATACACTGGCAAAAACTTGGAGTGGTTTTAATGGGATGGATGTATGAGTAGCGATGATTCATGCCCATGATCTACACAGTATAGAGCTCACTGAATCCAATCCAATCATTCTCCGATATGACCAATCGGAAAACAAGGAAACGGGGTATTAAAGTAATCCTATACAAGCACACCTCACTGCTTAGCTGAATAAAGTAAAAACGGAGAGCATACACTTACACTGTATAGAGCTCATTGAAGAATCCAATCTCCTTATGACACAACTAAAATGATTATTATTATAGTTTAAGTTTTGATTTCATGTAATTGACAGATATGTCGAGAGAGTCGGTATTTAAAAGTGTAGTAGACGTCCGCAGTTTGTAGCGCCTATCACGGTATTAGTGCAGTTTCATTACTGTACATAGAGCGCGTGTGGATCCTGCGTGTCTCGTGCGCTGCCTTCCCGCGCGCGGAGCTCGATCGGCCCTCGAGCGGGCGGCGGCGCCCCCTGGCGCACGAGAATGACTGACGCGCACGGCCGCCTTCTGCGCGACCTGCTGCAGCTGCGCCAGGAAGGGTCCCGCCTGTTTCGGGCGGTGAAGGCTTCAGAGTGAAGTGATAGGGTCTCCTGTGGTGACATTAAGCGCCATTATCAATATTGCAAAGCTACATTTACTCAATACTCAAAGGCTAAATTATACCTTCATTTCGTTTAGTTGGGTGTAATACATTTTCTTACTGGGTTCTGTCTGTGACTTGAGAGCGCTTACCAGCAGGGTCGCGATCCCACTACTTTTTTTAAAAGAAGCTACTTTTGTGTCGCAAGTGAAAGACGGAAACCTGTGCTGCGATTCGCGGGGGCGCCAGCAGGCGTCACTGTGGGGTTTGAAATGGACGATGGCGTCTGTTGGTACCGGGGTGAGCTGAGCCGCGGAGCTCAGTCGTCGCTCTGCCTGCGTGCGCGGTGTGGTGTTTGGGGTGTAGAGGAGCGAGACACAGCTGGATCAGAGTGGCTCTTTTTACACTCGGCCTTCGGGTTCTGTAAGATTTACTGCACTGGCAGGCACTGCTAACGGATAGAGCAGGGAAGGGTGTCCGCAGGAAAAACAAGCTGTATTTAGCCAGTGTTCGGGATCCACGGGGGTAGCCGACAGAGCACCAGTCCTTGTGTATAAGAGCCCAGTTCCCGGAACCTATGCGTGTTTTCTTTGGAAGGTCATTGTAGATTTATTATTTATTATTATTCTGGGACTGTTCTACCCGATAACATTTTCAGATTTTTATAGTTAATTATCTTACTTTACTATATGACTTGCTCAGACTAATTGCGTCTGCCTATCAAATCATGCATAATTAAAATATATTAATGAAAGATTATTAGCTAGCTGAACCCCGGCACGCGTACGTGCTGCCCCGGCACAATCCCTTTCCTCGTGCCTACGCTTGTGTAAAACACCGGAGGATTTTAGATCTTAATTTTCCTGGAACTAAAAAATGTGATCTGACCGGCTGTATTTACACTGATCAGACAGACGGGACGACGCGGTGTTTACAAGGTGAGGTTACTTGCGAGTAGCAGCGCGCAGGAGGAGTGGTTTTCCCAGGCTCCGAGCGCGAGGATGTATTCCTGCTGGAGCGGTGCGCGCGCGCGCTCTGCCCGCAATCACAGAGCACCACTTTGGCACGTGCTTCACAGAGGCAGGAGTGCACGGAGCAGGCGCACACAGTGAGGCTGGCACGCGGACCGATGGAGTCCCCACCCCCCCACCTTTCCGCTCGCGCTGGGATGATTGACAGGTCGAAACTCCCCTGGCCAATCAGCGTCCAGTGCACGCAAATCCACATCAAGTGCCCGGCTCCCATTGGCTGCCTGCCTGCTGCTGCGAACCGCCTCGCGTGCCGAAACTGGCGCACCCCCCTTACTTTCAAGAGGCTGACTGACGGATTACCTGGGGTATCTCGCTATGAATAGTAAATAACGGGTTTCTCTATTGTGTTGGCTATTTTATCTGCACAAGTAAATTGCCATTTTCACCCCAATTAAAGAACTGGATTATTCTCTTCCCATCTCTTGTAGTTTGTGTGCATACACCAATTTTAGTCGTTTAACTACGCTCATCAGTTTTTATTAATGCAGAGCCGAAGGCATTTGAAGTTTGCAGGTCTACGCTCCTCCAACAGGGAGATATACACGTTTATATCGAGCTACCGGTTTGATTCCGTCTTCTGCCGACGGCAGACGGGCTTCTCTGAGCTCTGATCAACCGGCGACACAATTTGTAGACAATTACAATGTACAGCTGGTTGTGCACGAACGCCTGCCAGGACTTCGAACACTTATTTTTACCCCCGTCAATCAGGGGGTCGCAGGGACATTACAGGTGATGACGCCCTGCTCAGGTGGGCGCAAGCGGTCACGATGCGGACCGGCGTCTCGAGTGCTCGGCCGTGATTGCTGCGGCGGCTCGTGCGGAGAGGGTGAATTCCTGGGAGCGGCAGCAGGAAGCGCAGAGGAGGGGACGAGTCCTGGTAGCGAGCCGCCGCCGCCAGCGCTCCCTCCTCCTCCTCCTCCTCCTGCTCCTGCTCCTGCTCCTTATCACTTCACAGCCTCTGCCCGGCCGCGCGCGCTCGCCGCTTTGTTGTTTGTCCCTCCAGGGCTGGTTGAGCAGCGCGTGACTGACAGCCTGCGGGGGTGTTGACCAATCAGCGGCCGGCCCCGCGCCCAATGGGCGAGCCCGCGCGGCGATTGGCCGCCGCGAGTGTGGGAAAGAATGCAGAGAAGGTTTCACACGAACTGGGAGCAGGCGCGCGGGCTATAAATACCGCCGGCGTGTGGCTCGCGGAGGCCAGAGTCGCTCGGCGCGCTGAGGGTTGCAGGCGAACACACGCGCAGACACATGACAGAGCGGCTCGGGAGCACGAGAGCTGAGCGGCCGGACCTGCGCACTGCCCTGCTGTCGTCATAGGATCTCCGCCAAGCGTGTTCCTTGTGGGGTCGCCGCCGCTGCTGGTTGACAAGCTGGAGAGGAGGGAAAAAGGATAAACACTTTCATATCCGCATCTGGCTGAATAAACTACAGCTCGCACGACGGCTGCCAAGCTCTGAAAGGATCAGCTTTTTTTCTATATAAAGACGCTTTACTCGAAGACAAGGTGTGTATCCCAAGGAGCGAGAAGATGCCGGCTGACACTGTGGAGAAACAGGCTGCCTGTCCGGCCGCCGGGGCTCCGGCCAGCGGCGCTCACACCCCGGACAAGCCGAAGAACGCCAGCGAGCACAGAAAGGTAAACCTGGCTTTCTGGGACAAGCCTCTCGGGGTGCACTCGGGTTCGAGCCCCTGTAGCCGGGGGAATTGCGGCCAGGCGTCGTGATTAGACTAAATCGCCTCGAGAGGATCTTGTCAGCTTTTCAAACTGTTCGGTCTCGCTGTCTGTGGCGTGAATTTCACTTTTTTTTTTTACCTTTTGCACTTTTGCAGTCTTCCAAGCCCATCATGGAGAAGCGGCGCAGGGCTCGGATAAACGAGAGTCTCGGGCAGCTCAAGACGCTCATACTGGACGCCCTCAAAAAAGACGTACGTTTCTCCCCGTTTCTTTTTACGGTTTTAAATATCATTTGCAGACGAAGCGAGCGCGGCTGCGGCCGGGACGCGTCTGCCAAGAGGCTCACGTGTGTTTTTTCCCTCCCGCAGAGCTCCCGGCACTCCAAGCTGGAGAAGGCCGACATCCTGGAGATGACGGTGAAGCACCTGCGGAACCTGCAGCGCGCGCAGATGACGGGTAGGTGTCTGGCCGCCGGCGCGAGGGCGCTGGGGTGGGCTGGGGTGGGGGGGCATCACTCAACAGACCGGTATCGCGTTGCAGCCCGTCTCCTTCTCGGAGTTGAGACGGGCTCCCAGGTCACTGACAGCCGTGCGGCCGGGGCTCTGCTCTTCATCCAGGAACCCTAAAACAGCCGAGTGACCCCATCTCTCTCTCCCCTCTCCCTGCAGCGGTCCTGACGGCCGACCCCACCGTCCTGGGCAAATACCGCGCGGGCTTCAACGAGTGCATGAACGAGGTGACCCGCTTCCTGTCCACGTGCGAGGGGGTGAACACGGAGGTCCGCTCGCGGCTGCTGACCCACCTGTCCGGCTGCCTGGGCCAGGTGATGGCCATGAGCTACCCGCCGCCCCCCGGCCAGCAGCCCGCGCACCCGGCCCAGCCGCTGCATGTCCAGCTGCCGCCCGCCGCCGCCGTGTCCGGCAAGCTGAGCCCCAGCGAGGCGGGCTCGCCCAAGGTGTACGGCGGCTTCCAGCTGGTGCCGGCCACGGACGGCCAGTTCGCCTTCCTCATCCCCAGCCCCGCCTTCGCCGGCGCCCCCACCCCGGTCATCCCCCTGTACGCCAACGCCAGCGCCAGCCCGGCCCACGCCAACCCCGCGCCCACGGTGGCGTCGCCGGTCCAGGGGATGACCTCCTTCCACGGGGTGGCGCCGGCGGTCAGCCCGCTCAGCGTCAGCGCCGGGCCGGACAGCGGCGAGTCCGTCTGGCGGCCCTGGTAGGCGCCCGGGGGGACGGGACACCGTCATGAACTTTTTAACTATTTTTAAAAAAATTAAAATTAACGTTCCGTTGTAAGGAACAGATGTGGCTCTTCTACTGGACTTTTTTTTAAAAAAAGTATTTATTTCCTGGTTCCAAAATTTGGGATGCTGTGGTATACTTGTTCTTCGTGACGTCACTGAGAAGCTGTTTGTATCGGAAGGTCTTTTTTTCTGGAAAGACCTTTTTTGTAAAGACCTGTGAAAGTGGTTGTTTAATACCAAAGCCGTTTGTTTTTGTAAATAGTTTTGTGTTTTTTTTTAAAGTCCCTTCGTTTTTGGGGTGGGGGGGATTTGATTAAAAAATAAAAAAATGTTTGAAATACAACATCATGGGTTCCTGTTGTCATTCCCTCTCGTCCTAGACGAAAGGATTCCTGCGATTCGTGTTGTGTAACTGTGGAAGCTCTGTCCCACGGTGAGCCGCAGGTACCGGGGGCGATCGCTCAGGGGCTGGGGAGGGTTAGGGTTAGGGCAGCTCGTGTTTCAGTCACGGGGGTGGGAGAATAAAAATTAAAAACAGGCGAAAGGCGATCAGCAAGGACGTTCTCGCGGAGCGTGAGTTCGGAGAGACGGGCCGGACGGGCCGTGACAAACCGGGACCGCGCGCTCCAAGGCCGGGTCTTTAAATTTTAAACCTCCCCGCCGGCGCTCCTCACGAGCTGAGGACGCGTTGTCACCCGGGCCCCCGCGAGCTGGGGTCGAGTGGGCATCAGGAGGGCGGTTCCGAACTGCTCGGCGCCCACGGAGAGATTTCTGTTCCTGCGGTCACGATGTGGTCCCCAAATAAAACATCTGTCCCCGCACCGTCTCTCCCAGAAAGGCGGGAAACGTCGAAGGCTGAGGAGGAGGAGGGGGAGGCGGATTACTGAGAAGGTATAATAGACTAGTGCCACAAAGGCGAGAGAATATTTTCTCTTTTGCAAAAAGGTAATTAAAAGTATGAAAAGGAGCTTCATCCCGTATGCAGCGGGATCTTTTAAGCAGCCTTAAGCCCCATTCACGGCCCTGGGAACGTCGCTTCGGGGCTCATGTCACTAACAGATCGCCACCCTGGAAAGCGAGTGTGGAGGGACCTCGGGTGCTTTTGTGCACCCCAATTGCTCAGTTCCACCCTGAATACCTGATGAGAGGACAGAGGGTGGGGGCAGGGAGACGAGTTTAGCGCCAGTTTTCAGCCTCATGCGTCCACCGCAGATTCAGCGCCGGGGAAGTCTCGGAGGTGGAAATGTAACCCAGGCAGCGGCGGGCGCACCGACCCACAGCCAGGAGGAGAGCGGCCGCTCCGTTAGCTGCTAATTTTAACATTTTAAAGCTCCCACTCTGTGAGTCACACACGGCGCCCCCCTCCTCCCCCGCGCGTCTTCCTCCCCCCTCCCCGTGGGTTAACCCGGGGGCGGTAAGGCTACACCTCTCCCCCAGCGAGCGGGCGGGCGGGGGTCGTGTCGGCTGGGCCTCGGGCCGGGTTGGGTTACACTCGCGCCGCCGGGCACGCTCCCCTCTTCATCTACCTGTCAGAGCGAGCGCTCCGGCCCCCCCCCCCCGCTTCTCTCGGGAGGGAAATAGCGCCGGGCGAGGGGGTCTCCACTGAGCGGACCCGATTCGTGGACAGTTACGGCAGGCGCCTGCGGTGGAAGAGAGCCCTTGCTCATCCTCTGATGATAGCGCACCCAGCTGCGGCCAGACTCTGACAGCCGCACCGCCTCGTCCCGCCCGCTCGCTCGCTCGCTCTCGGGGAAAACGCGGCGGGTCTGTCGCGGGGGAGACGGCGGTATCGGTCTTCTCTCAGCTCACTCAGTTATGGGAAACTGATGACGCCGAGAACTGCTCGGTGTGACCACGCTGAAGTCAGGCATGAGTCCCCACTGCCTCGATCCTAGCAGCGCGACTCACTGGGAGCTTACCGTGTCTTGCTACACTTTGGTCTCATTTAGCACAACCGTATCTTACGTCTCCCAGGCCCTCATTAGCCTATAACTTTAAAAAAAATCTCTTTTCACCTTTGAACGTCAGTCTCCGTCAATCGACTGGTTAGTGTTCTGCATTTGCCTTAACAAACGCAGACTCGTGACTAAAAAACAATCTTTGAACTCGGCTTTCTCCCAAGCTATTTGACGAAATTGGTGTTATATTTTGTAGTAGTTCAGGTGGGTGCGTCACCACGCGTAGGGTGCAAAGGAACAACAGGTTTATTCCTGCTGAGAAGAGAAGAGAGAAAACACAACGTTTCGGCCGTTGAGTCTTCGGGTGTGCGTGGAACGCTGTGTTTTCTCTTCTCTTTTCAGCAGGAATAAACCTGTTACTTGTTCCTGTGTTATATTTTTACAGGCAACAGCAATAAATACTCCTCACTGAAATAAACAGCAAAAAGTCCAATATGCTAACACCGTGTTATGAAGTAAATAAAAAAGACCACATACAATCTTTAACTTTGTGCCCTCTTGGCTAAATGTTCGACGGAAGGCTGTTAGTGCTGCCTCAACCCCTAGAGTTATCTTTTCTGAAAATCTCGCGTGGTTAGAGACTCGTCGACTAATCTATCTCTCCAAATATGACTAGGATGTGCAGAATCAGATATTATACCGGCTGCTGGACTTTTTCAAAACCGTCATGCTGAGAAACAATTGTCACTGGGCATGCACATTCCATACTCCGTAGTATGTGACTGCACCCTCCACAAGAAGTGCTCTTTAAAACGCATCTTTCCTCTCTACCCGGTTCACATACAGCCTCTGCAAGCTGTCAGCGAACAATATCCAAGTTCCTGAATGCAACACGTCACTGAAACGCTAGCTGGCAGCCTGCGGTCTCTGCGGCGCTGCTATGGGCTGCGTGTCTGTGTTAATAGTTCAGAGATGCCTGTGTGGTGCTGAGGTCGTGAGAACTGAGCGAACTAGACTGCTTGCGGCCGGGCACGGAGCCAATCAGCAATTCCCCACAGGCTGCCTGGACCGCGCGCTGGCTGCGCCGCTGCCGGCCCGAGGCGAGGGAGGCGCACGTGCGCTCGCGCCCGCGCCCGCAGCGGAGCGAGCCCGCAGCCGGGCGGGCCCGCGCGGGCGGTGCGGTCTGATCCCCCGAGTTTCCTCTTTCCCAACGGGGCCGGGGGTAGGTGTGCTGTCTTTTAGTACTGTTTAGGATAATGCAACTAAAAACATTAGAGATAATCACGGGTTAGGAGCTGCACTGTAGGCCGATTGAGAGTGAGCCCTCACATCGCGTGTGTGGGGTGAAACGGGGCCTGACCACTAGGTCATGACAGATCCCTGGTGTCCCAGTGGGGGCGTGAACCCCTAAACTCCGCTCTCGCCCTCCGAGCTCCTGCTCAGTCCAGCGGGCGAGGCGCTGCTGCGCGGCCGCCGGCAGGGGGCGGCACTGCAGTGGGGAATGTGTGGGAGGAGCCCACCCACCCCGGAAGCAGCGCCCCCTCGTGTCCTGCACGTCCCCCGTGTCCATCCCACCCATTTCCACGCACACGCAGGGGCACAGCGGGGCGAACAGCGTTACCAGCGCGAGAGGGCACGTGTCCTGGCGGGTGCGGGGGTTTTGCGGTGCTGAAATAAGGTGTCTGTGAGTGTCTGCTCCGTGAACTTCCTGTAGCCCCCTACAGACAGCGCGAACGACCAAACTCACCGCAGTCGTCAGTGCTGCGGTTGTGCCGGTTTGTGTCGCTGTAAGTAGCGTTTGTGCTGCTTTTGTTTCCGAGATATAGCGCCTTGTGTTTTCGGGTAATCACGTGACTATCTAGAAGGAAGTTTACAGGTACCAACAAACTCGGTGCTTGAACTCCTGATTGTAATGAAAGCAATGGGGGCAATTTGTTTCCCGAGTCTGTCCGGCCTGGTGGGGTGGATGTTTCAATATATTTCAATATAGCGCCTTCTTTTCCTGGCTGTGACGTTCAAAACAGAAAAGTCACGACCACCAGATCTTTCAGTTGTGATCTTTTGATCAGTTGACACCAGACTTTGCAGCCTTTACATGGAAAAACAGTCTTACAATTAGGGAAGAGTTAAGTTACTATGTTAGTTCATTGGGTTAGGTGTTTTCTTTTAATTTTGAACCATGTTCTCGAAAATGTATTGCTTGTGTACTCCTTTCATTGGTGAAGAGACACCAGTTTCCAAATTACCGCTGGTACAACACAAGAGCCTATATTCACATTTTTAGGTGTTAGTTTCAAGATCTATATAATTTTGAAAGTACTTTATTTTTGAAGATGTTTCCCCTGCCTTAAATATACGATTAAAATTGTTCAAATACCATGTACTCATTACAGAAAGCAGCGGAGACAGTCATATTGCACATAAAAAAAATTGAATTTCGAAGAGTACGGGACATTGTGAATTAATAAAGACGTTAAAAAATAAGCCGATGTAGTTATTGTGCAAATAAGTAAGGGTTTTAAAAACAGATTCTCATTGACAGTAAACAAGCCGATCCACCTGGCGCTGCTGGCCTGAACAACTCTCAGACCCAAGATTGGCTAAACCTCCGACAGCTCGGGCCGCGATTGGGTGAAGAGTGAGAATCGACACTCTGATCAGTCTGTCAGTAATTGTGGCAGTATGTGGGCAGGGGGCATCCCAAAAGGCCCTTTCGTAGGGTGTAACCTCGGCGTCCTGGCCAAATTCATTAGGCCAAAACCAGTCATGGCCTAATAATCCCCATCACTGAACTGGCTTCATCACTCTGCTCTCCTCCCCACTGAGAGCTGGTGTGTGGTGAGTGTTCTGGCGCACTATGGCTGCTGTCACATCATCCAGGTGGGGCTGCACACTGGGGGTGGTGGAGGGGATCCCCATTACCAGTAAAGCGCTTGGAGTATCCAGAAAAGCTCTGTTTAAGTGTAAGCAATTATTATTATTATTATTATTATTATTATTATTATTATTACTGTTATTATTAATAATAAATAATTTATCAATAATAATATTGATGACCCTGTACCTTCTGAACAGCTCTACACACAACACACACGAGCCGAGGCACAGGGACAGAACGGAACAAGCCCAAATTCTAGCTCGAACCCTGAAGGGTAGACTATTTTGTTTGTTTGTTATAGATAATAAGGAAGAGATTCAGAGCCGGAAGATTGTACAGACGTGCGTGTGAATGGTGCTGTTTTACCGCCCAGTCCACTGCCAAGGACAGGTTGCGGTAACCTGAAATCCCAGTTTCCGGAGCCTGTCTGGCAAGGCGCAGCGATAATGCGTTCCTCACTCTTGCTGGCCTTGAATCAATTTAAAGGCGTCGTAGAATAGTTATTCACTGGTGCCCCGGCACCATGTTTATGGCGTTGTTGCAATAAGAGATATGGTTTATTCACTCATTAGCTTTAAGCTCCAGGAGCCCGTCAGCGGCCTGCCCTGCGCAGGGTGACAGTCAGCTGCACGAACTCTGGCTCTAACTGGGCATTTTTTTTCAGCTGTGACATTTAACGCACTTACAGGCGTGAGAAGATGCGTTTTGGCTACAGAGCCTTGTGTTAAAATTTCTGCGCCCACTGCGCACTGTTCGCATGTTCCAAAACACAATTATTTATCTTCTGTTTAATTCCGCGCAAATAAATAGTGAAGTGAAGCCTGTTTGGTCTCCACCGCGTGCGCACTGCAGGATGTGTGGACACCCACGCCGTACGATGCGAAAAGGACTGTCCGTGTGCAGTACAGCACGCAGATGGCCGGATGTCTGCACAGAAAGAGTGAACAGAAGAGTTCACAAGCCTGCAGACAACTCAGCGCGTTTGATTTCTAGACGGCCTGCTGCTTTTGTTGTTCCTCACGGAGCGCACAGCAGAGCTCTCAGGTGAAGGCCCTCAGCCGGCTGCGGTGAATGGCACATCGCAGGGTGTGCAGGGCGCACAGTCCTGGGGCTGGGCTGGGCTTCAGGAGCACAGTGGGCTTGGCTCTCCACACCCCTGAGCCTCTGCGGTCTTTCTGGGGCTCCTGCCCATTTGTGCAGACAGGCTGACCAGTTGTCTGTGTCTCCCTGTCAACTGGACAGGACTTTCCCAGTGCCATCACACATTATACAAGTAGAAAAAAAGAAAAAGGCAGCCACACAGACGATTTCCATCTCTCTCGTCATCTTCTAATGTCAGCACAGATCAGATCATTTCTTCAGAAGGAGCTTCTTCAAGCTCAGTATTTCCTATCTCATATATATAGTTCCTGCTTGTAACACTCTCTGCATGTCTACATTAGTTGCCACCTGCAAGATGTTTGCCCAGTCTTGAATTCTGCCTGAATCGTTTATGATTTCTTCGTAGTTTGCATAACAGTTTCCTCCTCTTTTTATATAATGTGTTCGGTAGTGATCATTTGAGGCCATCTAACACTGAAAGATGCGCAGGAGGTAACAATAACTGGTAGAGGATAAAGAGACTGTACATATATACTCTATAACTCATATATACTATCGATATTGTTTTAAAGTTTCTCTGTCGATTATTGATCCTGTCTGACTTTGTGCGATAAGTGCGATTCTCAGCTTCCTGGAAAGAGTTAATCCGGGAGCACGAGTCTGAGAGGTGCCCGCGGAAACGCTGAAGGCAAATGCTCAGCGTGCTTTGGGAGAGACAGTGGCTGTGCAGCCTGGAATAAGACACTGAGAGACACCTCCTTCCAAGACACCTGTTGCCTTGCAGAGAGAGGAAGACACGCTGTCCAGCAAGCCCCAGCCAGTAAGGCAGGCTATCTATAGAACCCCTTTCTCTGCCATTTGCCGTATGTCAGTCAAGCGGGATGTGTCTCATCTGTCGCAAAAGTGCATGAATCAGGAGGGTTGGGGCAGTGTTTTGGGGAACTGGGGGGACCCTCCACTTTAACAGCAGCAGAACTGGAAGCAGCTCGACCAGCCATTGCGTCAGAGAGCTGCTGGGAGAAGGACGGATGAGCAAATCTGTCGGGCGTTCGGTGCACAACAGCCTCTCTTTGTTTTACGTCACGCTTTAAAGCCTGGGTCACGGGGTTTGTTTATACAACATAAGCGAAGAAGCAGAGAGCTTTGCTGTGAGCATCGCGGCCCAACCCGTTGTGAAATATCGGGCCCCTGCGCTGCAGTTTCCACTGTATTCAAAAGCACAACACTGGTGCAGTCTGGCCCTTAAATTGTTTTATGCAAGGAGAAAAATTTTTTTTAAGCAGCAGGATGCCATGCAGGTGTGAGTCTCTGTGGATCAGAGTGCCGGGAGCCCCTTGTGCACGATGGTACAAAAAAGCAGTTTGGGGTGTTAATGGGCAGCGGTGTGGAGGGGTGGTGGGGGTCTGTGCTTGTGAACGGGAGGGAGTTTGGGGGTTTAAATTCCTGCTTGGGCACTCCTGCTGCACCCTGCGCCTGCGAGAGGCCCGGCTGTGAGTCATTTTGGATATAGGTGCCGGCCAAATAGTTTCATCATAACGGATCCCCATGGCGCCCCTCCCTCTGTGGCAAACGAGCCGACAGTGCCTGCGTTGCAGAACAGAGGGCGACGGGGTCCAGTCCTCGCAAGGGGAGGTAGCTCTGAGACTAGCCAGAACTGATGTTCTCGTCAGGAGGCCTTGGCTCCTGGTTTAAGTTTTGCACCTGGTGGGGGCTGGGGAGGGGGGCTGGTGGGCTTTAGACTTGCCTTTCCCCCGGTTCCTAATCTTGACAGATTGGAGAGTCACTGCAGTGGCGTATCAATAAGTGATGTTGCAGCAGTACACCTTAATTATCAAGCAAGTTATGAAGTCAGGAGTATATTTTTTCCAAGTCGGTTCTTTGTGACTTTGTGTTTCAGTTCACGTTCAGTGTCACGTCCATTTATTTCCAAGTTAGACCTCAGTTGCAGTTAGCCTCTGAAACGGGATGTTTGTTTGTTTTACAGCAGCGCATTCTCTGACGCTGAATGCCGAGGCGTTCCGAACTTGCTGTTATTAGCTTGTCATTCAGAGGTTTCCAATGAGGCTCTGTAAGCCCAACATTATTTATAACCCGGCCGGGTTGTACGTGCCCAGAGGGAGCAGACAGTGTTCGCGAAACCGGGCAACGCTCAGATATCACAGCTGGCCGGGCCACTCGCGGATCAGCTCTCTGACACTTGCACTTCGCCTGGGGGGCGTATTCCTGGGTGCAGGGTTTCGCTTTTCAGCAGCATCTTATCTTTCAAGACTCCGGTGTGCTGCTAAACAGGGCCCCATGCATGTCCCGGATTCCTCAGGGAAAGACAGGACCTCCTTGCAGGTCAGAGGTTTTCCAAGTATTTATGTGCCTGATTCCTGAATCGCCCACTGGGAGCTGGGTCTTAAATTGGTAGCAGGCTGTTTTCTTGGGAATTCCTTGTCTTGGGCTAAAGGGGACAGCTGCTGAGTTCTTTCAGCAAAGGTTCAAATTCTCTAACGGCCACTTTAGAAACAGTTTGACACACTCCAGGTAATTACCAGAGTGGGGAAGTCTGTATTTCTGTTTCAGCTCGCTTGGGTTTCCTTAAAAAATAACTGATGTGATCACTAAATGCATATTGTTACTGATTGCTTAATTATTAATCAGGAGCTTTTGTGTAGATCCTGATTAATCAGACCAGATTAAACCAAAGAGTGGTGGGAGTCTGAAACAAGCTGCCCAGTTTTCTTTCAGAAAGTGTCTGGAGGAGATGCTCAGATCAATTAGCTCCTAACAGCCCGATGGGGTAGATGAGCAGTGAATCTTCCCGTCCTTTGCAGGCTGTCCTGTGTTCCTGCCTCAGCAGCTTGTTTTGAAAGCGTATGAGGTGAACCCTAAAATACAGTTTCCTGGTCACTTAACACTCGCCATAGGCCTCAATATTCCAGTGAGGTTAAAAAGAAAAATAAGCAACCCTAATCCACAGGGTTTCTTGTCACCAGAGGAGAGTGCAAGCTGGTTAACGTGTGTTGCAAAGGGCTGTCAAGTGTCTTTTGCCCTGAACAGATTCATTCACAGTCATAATGACGTTGTTAACCTTGGGGAGGCAGAGTGCCCTTATTTCAGAAGTAGCTGTTGCTACATCAATATAGCTGATCAAAGTTTAGAGAGACTGTAAGCAGTTTAATAAAAATCCACTCTTAAACCCTGTATGCGTTTTAATTTTTTTTTTATTTCAGCTAGTTAAAAGTCTACACCTTTGCAATCGCTGTTTTATACTTTCGTGCTACTTTTTTAGCTTTTGTCTGGCTGAGGCGGGTTTCGTATTGATCCCGTCTCAGGTTCCAGAGCCTGTCTGAAGGGTGAGCGACACTCGTTCGGCCAGCGTGACTCTCGTTTAGAGGGGTGGTGGTGTCTTCTTGGATAACCAGTGCCGAGTGGATTACCAGTACTGTCTCCCTGCGGAGCGCTGAGAAGTCAAGGGACCTGAGCACCCCCTAGTCGGCCCGGTGACTCTCCGGCTGCCCCCTCCTCTCTGAGCCCTCTTCACCTCGTGGCAGAGCAGGGGGGGGCTGGTGACCTGGGAGGTGGGAGAGAGGGGGTACCCGCAGGGGGATTAGGTGATTTCCCTTCACACAAATCCGGGGATTTGACCACAGCCCCAGCGAGAGCCCCAGACCTGTCAGCTCTAATGCGGTGATCTCCCGTTTGAGAAGGGCCATTTCTTCATCTTCTTCCCTGGGGGAGGGGGGCAGTGCTGGGCTGGACTAGAGCCGAGAGTCCAGGAGAGGCCGAGGGGTCTCTGCACCTCCAGGATGGGGGCATTCGGATCTGTTCTGTCACATCTCTGCAAATTTATCCCAGCAGAGAAGTGTTTCGATCATGTGTGACCAGGCAGCTCTGTGTAAAACCACTAACATACGAACCGAGATCTCCAGCGGGCTTTCATGTTGAGTTGTGCAAAACCCAGTAAGGCAATTCGTTTCTGAATTTTTTGTTTTGAACTGTGTGAAGTAAGACTGTAATTCCCGAATCAAAAGAAAAGTTAAAATGACTATTGTAGACACTTTTGATTATATTAAATATAAGATGCTTATTAAAGTACATTACAGATCTACATATGTGTAAATATGTTAAAACTAACACAGGACTGTGGTAATTCAGGTCATATTAATTTATATCAGTATTAAACTCTAGTCACAGTGTTACATTAGACCAGACCATCTTTGACTTCTCATTCGTACTTCTGCACATATAATGTCAAAGGTAGCATATATAGAGTATTACATTTCTATACATATGTATCAGTTTTATTCATTCATGCTTATTTTAAAGCACAGGATATGTATTTCTGTGTATTATTGAAAAAGAATGAGAAATTATGTTCATCAAATAGCAGTGTTGTGCCTAAACCTCGTCTTGATCTGCTCGGTCTGAAAGAAATCCGCCAGGCCTGTGTGCTGTTGCCAGCCGGCCTGACGCAGGCGGGCTGTCGGTGGGCGCGGGGGAGCGAGTGTCTCTCCGCGCACGCCGGGGGGCCGCCTGGCTCCCGCTCCGGGGAGGTGCCGCGATAAGGGTCTGACTCGTCTCGGCGAGCCGGGCAGGCCCTCAGTGAGTCAGCGTGAGCGCAGCGCCTCCTACGCCCTGCTGATAGGACCGGGGGCGTGGGAACAGCAGAGCTTCGCTGGCATAACTGGCTGCGTTAAGAAAAAACCCAGACAGGAAATAGTGGCAGTTTCTCGAAAGCGTTGCAAAATGTCCGTCTTTTCAAGCGCTTGTGGTGGCATCCCTTGTCTTTGACTTAAAGGTTTCTTTTGTTACTTGTGCTTTGAGCCTGTTAACAGAGCAGAGCAGTGGCTCTGTGGCTCAGGATCTGCGCCTGTGACTGGAAGGTTACCGGTTCAAATCCCACAGCCGGCAGAGGAATCCTACTCCGTTGGGCTCCTGAGCAAGGCCCTTAACCCTAACTGCTCCAGGGGCGCCGTACAATGGCTGACCCTGCGCTCTGACCCCCAGCTTCTCTCCCTGTCTGTGTGTCTCATGGAGAGCAAGCTGGGGTATGCGAAAAGACAAATTCCTAATGCAAGAAATTGTAAAGGGCTAATAAATCAACATTATCACATTAACACAGGGGAATGCTTCAGGATGAGCAGTGCCACAGGAGCCCAGGGGTAGCAATGGAAGTGAAGAAGATGAAGAGGCAGTGGCACTTAGTGTGGAGAATAGGAAGCGCTTTGTTACGCAAAGAGCTGGAGGTGTCTGGAGCAAGCTGCTGGCGTGCGTCACTGAGGACAGAGGGGTTAACTTCCTGTGCGCCTCACCACAGGGCCTGCTTGTCCCGTCTCCCTTTCCCACCCTTTCCCACCCTTCTTCCTGAGCAGCACGGGAGTGTCAGGGAGTGAGGTGGAAACAGGACGCAGGCCAGGTCTGTCTCCGCTGTCTCCAGCTTGGCCACTCTGGCTGCGAACGCACCTACAGTACATGTCTCAGCAAGTCTCTGCCCGACACTTGTGAGGAAGTTACTCACAGCAGTGAGTCACCCGTGAGCTTTGTCCCTCAATCAGTGTAGCCTGCGTCTTTGTTCGGTGTGTGTGCGTGTCTGAATTTCACATCCATCAAGTGGGGACCAGTCTGATGCAGGGGCTGTCTCTCTCCTGACCCCCCCCCTCCTCCCGGAAAGAGCGTTTGGAGAGGGCTCTCAAGTGCTGCTGTTTGCGTTTCATTGTGACTTCAGAAAAGTAAAGCAGATGGTAAAAGTACAGACTTACAAATTAAACCCCAGGGCAGGGGGGAATTTTTTTTAATAGACCGCACAGTAAAATGCCTACCTGCGCAAAATACAGTTGCACAGAAAGTCTTTTGTTTGTAAGCCTTTGGAACCTGATTGTTTTCTGTTTTGTTTGGCCTTAGAGAAAATATCAAAGAATACAATTTTTTTAGCATTTAAAGGATTCTTTTCTGTGTCCATCAGTATTACACCCACGGTTCTGACACATGCGGGTTCCTTGTTAGGCGCCGAGGAGCACGTGAAGGGTCTTGCGTCCCCGATGTCTGTCAGTGCTGTGAGCCTCCGGCTGAGCGGCAGCGGCAGGAATTTCCCAGAAGCCTGTGACCGGCACGTGGCTGTGGGGAGCCGCACAGGAGCAGCTCAGCCCACACACACCCGCCTATTGATTACCTGCCTTGGGCTGAAGTGCTGCTAGTGTGTGTGCATCGATCAGGAAGCGATCAATGTCACGAGGCAGGCGGGCTGCGGCGGGCGGGGGGAGCTCTCCGCGTGTCGTGCAGAGCTGTGGCGACAGGCAGGGTGCGGACTGTGTTATCTCCTTCCTGCCTGGGCCGTCGCTGCACTGAATCAGCTTTCTTAAAGACTCCTCAGGTGGGTTAAAGGCCAATCCAGGCACAGCACCGTAAAGCACCGTAAACCTTTTCAGGAGAAAAAGTGTTGCTGTGACGAATTAATCAAATATTTGGACCAATGAAGTAATTAAGCACTCGGGGTGGATTAAACTATGATACCCTGCAGATCCCCTCAGAGGCTCATTCTGACATTTCCAATGACACGTAACCTCGTAAAACACGAGCTGCATCCACTTCAACTCACACACTTGCATTGACGATAGCCCTAACTGCTAAAGAGAGATATTGGGAACTCACTAGCGCGACAGGGGCAGGAGAAGAGGGTTAACAGGGCACAGAGGAAAAGAAAGCACTCTGTGAGGGAGGAAGGGAGGATGCCGCTGCAGAGATGCTCTCTGGACGGATTTCATCTTTTTTTCCAAGTGGAAAACGACACCAGGTCCTCCCTGATGCAGGATATCCTGGTTGCCCAGTCAAGCTAGAAGGCAGCTCCTGGGTGGATGTGGTAGACGCATTAAAGCAAATCCTCTTGCCAGATGTTACCAGCTTTTCTCAAGAGCAGGCTGTTTGCCTCAGTGCTGACGCCTGTCCCTCATTCAGATTGTCAAAAGGATCCATTAGTTCGTCTTCCCCTCTTTTATCATTCCGATGCCAAGCACGTGGATTAGGATTATAAAAGCATCCAGTCCTTGACAGTAACGGATTTTTATTTAGAGAGAAACAATGACTCCAGACTAAAGAAATAAGGAGAGGGATTCTTTCTTTTTTTCCCAGCGTCGTTGGACGGTAAACCCCGATCCCCGCGCAGGACTGCTGTTTTCTCATGTAAAGCACTAGGGTAGTGTGCCCTCCAGTCAGACGATTTTATTGCTTTAATTCTCATGCGCAGAATGCAAAGGTAGAGTCAACAGGAGAGGCGCTTCACCAAACAAAGCAGTGGAAATGAATCACCAAGGGAGCTGAGAGCATTCAGCTGGGCATACAGAGGCCAGGGTGGTGGGTTCCACTCCCCATCCCTGCCCTGCTGAATGGACGCTGTTTGTAAGTGTAAAGAAGAAGGAGTCTGTTCTGCTGTTGTGCATCGGGGAGCCTGACACTCACAACACAAGGATAACCAGCAGGAACGGTCAAAGCATGCTTAGTTCTGCTGGCTGAAGTTACCCTATTTTGTGTTTTTACATGAGCAAAAACAACATTGGATTTGAATTTGTAGATGGGATGAGTGGTTGTGGATGGACATACAGTATATAGGTAGACAGAGTAGATTTCGGACTGTATAAAATGCACATTTTTTCCTTTGTCTAATAAGAAATGGCGGTATTTCTGCACTAAAGTAAAAACTACTTAATCTAAAATGAAATACTTTTACATTTCTGATTAGACCATTAACAAACAATATGTTGTAAAGCTTTCATCAAAACTGATATATTACAGTATTGGAGCCCCATTAAGAAATGATAACCTGTCTCCCAATAATGTGATCCCTTACAGGTGCACATCTGTTTCTTACCTGTATTTGATCATGTCTCTCCTCCCTTGCTGGACTCTTATCTGTAATGGATCAATAAACACTTCTTTATCAGAGCTGCCAGAATGCCCACCATGATCTCAGGGAAAATAAACACACTTAAATACTCTGATGCAATTAAACATCCTTTATCATTCCTGCTGCCAATTAGGGAAATAATTTGCACTTCAGCCTGGCTGTGCTCAGCTGATATTTATGACCCCTTAAATGGCTGGCGCAGTGAGGGGGTGTGGTCGGTGCTGTGGGCCAGCAGGGGGAAGGTTGTAGGTTCAAATTCATCGCCTCATTCTCCTTCGCACACCCTGCTCTTTATCTCTGGTGTGTGTGGAGATAGAATTGATTTGTGTGACCCTGAGAAAGGCAAACAAACCTGGGTTAGGTTACATTTTTACTGCATTTATCAGCAAGGAGCTGCTAATGGATCGAACACGTTTGGGGGTAAACGAGAGCCCAGCTTCTCAGACAATAGAGGCAGGGTGTGACCTGGTTCGAGCTTCCCACTGCTGGTTAAACTTCTTTTCTTTCTTATGTTCAGACACTGGGTGTGAAAATGTACGGACCACCCTTCACTACTGCAAGACGCGCTGTCTGTTTCTCCCCACGTTTACCTCACATACAATCCAGACATGTGTCTGTATACATGTGTACGTGCATGTATAAACTCAGAGGGACATAAAAACACCAGTGCTTACAGGTCTGGATTAAGTCAATACCCATTGCTAATTAATGTTCAGAGGAGAGCAATTAAATATTGACTATATCTAAAATGCAGAGACCAGAACTCCTTCCACCACAAGGCTCAGTGACCACAGTCACAGTGTCCACTGGTCAATAGAAACTTGACACAGGCAGACATGGCTGCCCAGAGAGGACAGGCTGAAACTCAGTAGAGAGATTGTAGCCTAGTATGTTATCTCCTGCCAGGAACAAAAAGTTTCTCAAATAACAATGGTTTTGTTGTAAAGGTCTTGCTAACTGTTGCTTTGGAAAAACAAATATATTGCATTAGAACATTGAAATAGGATTTTCATCGTGTGTTTCTTTGTAAGTAATAGGAAGGAGTTCCAACCAGAAAGCTGTCAGAGAACCGTTTGGAGCAGAGTAGACTGAGCAACTCACATGACCATGTCAGTAAAAGCTGTTGTTCTTTGAACAGGTGGCCACTGATATTTAATTTCTTTCATGGTTTCGTTTGCTTTAATTTACCTAAAAAAGAAGCCAAAACACAACCTGTAAAAATTCTTTAAAACTAGTAGCTCTATGGATTTGGATCTTATTTTCCAGAATCTCAGTCTGATGAAGACTTTTCTCCTTGTAAGAGCCTTATGCACTGTTCGCTGACTTGGGCGTCGTTTGATACTGACTTGCAACATAGCGGCTTGCCTCTTTTTTTCTAAACCGTTGTCAAAAGAATTCAATTTAAATTCACTTCACCTAGAGGTCTGATGCCTCATTCACTCAGAATCGCAGAGCACACACACACCCAAACACCCAAGCCTCATGCCTCGGCCTCAGAGCACAAGCTGCGTGACATCCGGCCTGTGAGCTGAATGCACAGGGATTTGGAGTAAATAGTTACTGTCTATCTCTCTTCCTTCTTGACCCAGGGATAAAAAGACAATAAAGCTTTTGACTGAAAGGGCTTCCCATGTGGCTGTAGACACTGGGCCCTCCTGTTTGCAGAAGGCAAACACATTTATATTGGTGGTGACACAGCGCAGGCTCTCCAGAGAAACAGGCCCCGCTCCCCCCCTACACCTGAATTTACAGCCGTCCCCCACCCCTCCGCAGCCCGGCGCCCCAGAGCTCGGCCCTGGACAATGGAGAGAGCGAGGGCACGCAGCAGCTGTGGCGCATACACTGTGTATAGGTGCATGTGTCTGTGTGTGGGGGGGGCATTAAATACAATATCCCTGAAAAGGAAGGACAGACCTTCCCAGGTTTGACCAGAGGGTCCAGTCCAAGTGTGTTCTCTCTTCATCTCTCTTCTCCCACACCCCCACTCTGAACATGTGGCTTCTCCTGCCCACGGTGATTGACAGTCTCTGTCTCCAGTGCACAGGGGCACATTTTCGGCTCAGCCACCCCTGTTCCCACTGTAAGGTTGCATTCATGGGGCACCGTGAAGCGGAACTCAGTGAGGTGGCACTGTGTATCCCCAGTATTGATTGGGGTCACCTAACTCACAGCCTTTCTGTGCGTCTTTTCTTTAAGAAAAATCAATACCTCTTTGTTCTGTCTCTTATTCACCAACGACTCATTGGATTCTAATGTTTTTTTTTCTCACTGCTTGCCAGTCAAGCAAAATCTTTTTCACGCTGACAGTTCTTATTCACACCTAGTGAAGGGATTTGTCAGTATGATCCTGCTTTCCTAAAGCCATCTTGTTCGAGGTTAATTCTTAAGATTACGTCCTGTGTGCGTCTGTTTTGTAATTTCTTTTTAATCTTGCTGATTTATTCTTGCAAATATCCTGACTTTCTTTGGGCCAGAGCTACACAGCTCCAGTCCTCTGGTGTCACAGCCCGTTTTCAAGAACTCTCTATATATATTCAAGCAACTGAAGACCATTGGGAAGCCTGCTGAGATAATAAATAGCTACTTAGCAGGCACTGTACCCCTTCTAGAATATATCTGTGCACATCTTTCGGATTTGTCAAAGTAAAACTGTTGGCAACAAATCCTTTTAAACTCTTTTTTATCTTGTCAATGAGATAAAATACTGATTGACCTGTATCCACCTTGATAGGCACTGAGTTTGGGTGCAAAGGTCACACATGCCTTGTAGCTTCCTGCTAATTTAAAAAGAAAGTGCATGCAAGAAGGTCTGAATGTAATATTAGAACTGAGGTTTCATTCTTACTGTATGGGAGAATATTATGTTGAGATGTTTTATTTGTAGAGCACAAAGCGGAGGCCGTTTTAGAGAGTCTTATATTTCCATCAAAACTGCTACTCTGGGTGTCTAGAGCAGCCAGACCTGTCTGGGTCTCTTCACTGTCAGTTCCTTATCTCCGGGGCTGAGACATCTCCTTCCTCTCTGGGGGAGGACGCTGGGGATGGTTTATTGCTATCTTTAGTGGGGGGAAGAAGATGACCGAGCTGTTACTTCAGTGAACTCTTTTTACCCTCTCTACAGCCTGCTTCAGCTCAGGCATTCGCTGCTGTGATCACCTGACAGCAGGGTTATAGAGGCAATGTGTCATTCAATAATTAGTATTAAAACCAACTGACCGTTCAGTTCTTGTGCCAATTGATATGTTGCGATTAATTTGCTATAAAATGATGAAGGTGAAATTACTGTACAGGGACTCACAGCCAAGGGAGCCCCAGTTTGTATCTAAATAGACCCTGAGCTTTCTGAATACTAGGCTCTGAGAATTGGATTCTCAAAACATACGGCTCTGATATGAAGTACATTTGCTCCTGCTCTACAATTGTCCTGGCTGTTATTTCAGCTCCATGTGCACGACATTGGCTGTGGATCACGAAGCAGTCTGTTACAACTCGTCAGGACATGAAGAATTAAAAGCAGCTCAAATCCAGGAGCTGGCCTGGAAGAGCCTACCTCTGAAAACAGCTCCCATGCTCTGTGAGTAAACAGCGACAGCCAGTTGCCTCTATTGCCCCCTGTGCACTGGTGCTGTGCAGGTCCTGTAGTACATGCAAGCCATCGTGCCGAGGGCTGTTTTTCAGTGTTTTAAACCATGGGCCTGTTCTCACGCTGTACTGCATAGAAATATCCACCTCAGTACGAATCACACACTCTCAATCCACTTAACACTATGGAAACCAAGATGAGCCCACTACTGTAGGTAAGAGTAGTGCTTTAATTTTTAATTTGCAGGAAAAGCCTGGTGCAGTGCCCAGCAGTATATTAGAGCATGCTGTGGATTGGGGATTGGAGGCCAAGCGATTGCATAGTTAATAGCAGGTTGGATCCATAGGGAAAATGTACTAGATTGGCCTCCTGCTGCTGGAAACTACAGAATAGTGCATCATGTCTTTCCAAGCCTAAAACTAGCATTTATTTTCACCTAATCACTGTGTCCCGGGTGATATTCTGTGTGTGGAGAAGCAGCCTCACATTCCAGTAATATTCCACTTTCCTGTGAAGGACGTGGAATTGAGATCTGGACAGAGATCCAGGCCCCCTCCCCTTCAACGCGATGGTTTCCTTCCACTGACGTGCAGGAGTCCTGTCTGAGTCTGCTCACGGGCCAGCTGGCCAGTGCTGGTGTCTCTGAGACGGAGCATCCCCAGCCTTTTGATGTGGCCACTGGCTGCTGCCCAACCTCAACAGCAGAGTCCGACTTAGACAAAACAGCGCAGACGGAAACGCACATCCCTGTCCCCTTCCCCTGGCCCTTGTCTCCGCTGGTTCCTACTTGGACGAGCTCGGCTGCCTGCGATTCTGGGCTGTGGTAGAGGTGATGGGCTGCGTGAGGTTTATTTTAAGTGCTGCCTCTCGTCGCTGGCAGCCTCCCGGCCTGATACCTGCGCGAGCGCGAGAGAGCCGCCGCTGCCTGTGGCGTGCACTGTGTAAAGCTGCTGTGCGGTCTTGCGGTCGGTCGAGCGTTTCGGGAGGTCACCTGGCCGGGGAATGCGGGCCGTGTGTCCGGGTGGTGAAAGGTGGGGTCTGCCTCTGACCTCCAGCCCTGCAGGACAGAATTCCTTGCACACAGGGTCCCCAGAGACAGTGAATGGGAGCAGCCATGCAACACAGGAATGGAGAGCTGGCAAGCCCACGCTGTAGAGTTTGTCTTTTATCTGTAAAAAATGAAGCAGCAGATTCCCATCTTGTGCCAAAAAAAAGAAGCAGAATGAAGCAATCCAAGGAATCTCTTTAAATATTCTTCAGTGGGATATCAACCCAACCCCACCCTTTCCCTCCCCCTCAACCCCCACACCCTTGTGACATGACAATTATACTATTTTTTTTAAAAAAGGAAACATCTGTGGAAAGCCAAGAGCAAACAACAAAGCACCTTTGTGTTGTCTGGAGTGCTGTATGTCACGGCTCTTCAGGAGAACGGCACATCCAGCAGGAAGCGACACTTCCAGCTTCCTCTTTACTGAGCGAGAGATCGGCCCGGCCTGGTCTAGCGAAATCCCCTGGTTCCCTCTTTTATCACAGTGCCTGTCCATGACAAGACAGCTTGATAGCTTTCAGTATTAGTTACCGCAAAACTAATGGTAGTCCTGATACTTTTAGTCAGAACATACTTGTTGTGAGGTTCAGCAAGCAGTGCTTGTCAGTGTAATAGTGGTAGCAGCATGCTTATAGCTTACAGTTTCAGAAATATGGAGCTGTTTGTCCGTTAGGCCTGACCTAATTGCTGTTATGGCAGTGGGTGCTGTCAGCAGACAAGGTAGTGCAGCAGCAGCAGTGTGGCTGGGTCCAGTTCCTTCGTGGTTCTGATGGGTAGAAAGAAAATTGGATCAGCACATAAAGCTATAGCACAGCAATGCTACGGCCTCAAAGCTTACTTGTTTTCGATGGCCTTCCAGTCTTAACCTATCTCTTTCTTGTAATTTCACGTTTATTATTCTCTTTTTTTCTGTTTACTGGACTTTGTATATGTAATTAATGTGAAGTGCCTTGAGAATGCTCTGGATCAGCGCAGTATTGGAATGAGGATTGACTGATCGACTGAAAGTCAAGGGCTCAGGTGAAGTCGCACCTGTCCGCCCACCTGTTTGAGCTCATACCGCTCTGGGAGCTGTCCACAGCTGTGGTGCTGAATCCTTGGCACACCTTCAGCATGTGGCTTTTCAGAGGGAACAGAAATGGTGGGGGTTCAACACTTTGTTGGGTTTTACACTGCCCCAGTGGGACAGAAGAGCTGAACTTGTTCCAGCACACACCTCTTTTCATTGTAACACAGATACAGGCCACGTAATCTCTCCATGCCATGCCCAAGCAACCTAGAGTGTTCATGAAGGAGCTGTTCCATGGGGGTGGTGCAGTGTCACATACTGGTGTGTTTGGAGCAGCTGTTGTTTTTAATTCACTGCCAAAAACAGTGGAAGTAAATCTTGTGTAAAAGGACAGTATCCCCAGAAAATCTGCAAAGGCGAATTTTATTTCTGCGTTCAAGCACAGTTCGAAACCAGATTTGCGCCGATAGCTTCCTTTTCTTCTTGCGTGCAACAGGTCACTGAAGTGAATGTCTTGCCATCACAGGTTGTTGATGGCGGTTGTAGCCCCTCCCTCCCTCTCCAGTATAAACTTCAGTTGCTGGGACTGGCAGTGCTCGTCTCCCTCCTCGCTGTGCCCGCCAGTGCCACGCACCTCGCCCGGGGCTGCGCTGCGCTAATCTGATTACTGGCAAGTGTGGCACGTTTGGCTGGGCCGCATTCTCCCGGAGCCTGGTTATCCGGGGCCCTGGGCTGTGAATTCCCACATTGTCCTGGGCGTGAATGGGCTAATAGAGTGAGCGTGCCTGGGGAGCGAAGGTGCTGTAGCAGCCCAGTGACATCGCTTCGTCGCCGGTGACGCGCCCGGACAGCCGGGGAGATGTCTTGTTTAAACGGTGATTTATGTACTGCCCCAGTGGCTCTATTCCTCCGGGTTTTTTTGTCCTTCCGTGAGAAGAAATTAATCCCCCCTCACTTTTCTCCACACTCTCATTTCCTGGGTTTCAGCAGATATAAATATAGACTGTAAAAGAGAAAACAAATCCATTATTTTTTAGGAAACACTTAACGTTATGGGCTTCATATGACAATTGATAGAAATGTATAAGAAACCAAGTCACTGACAAGAACTCTAAATTAACAAATGGTTAGTTTTGTGATTTGGTTTTAAAATTAAACTTGCTATTATTTTGTTTGTTTGCAGGCATTCATTTTAACTTTCGTGTTGCTTGCGTGATAATCTCACTTGTGTATTACTTTTATATATGTGTATTCATTTATGATCTGATTTGTGTTATTTTCACTGTCTGTTTCTGTAAATTGCGGAGTGCTTTCAAATGTTTGTCGTGAAAGTCACATTAAAAATAGAAGCAACTTTACATGTGAACAGTCTAATTGCCTCATAAATATCACTTTTTTTTTCCAAGAGGTAAATAAAATGGAAGATACT
This sequence comes from Lepisosteus platostomus, assembly GCF_059453375.1. Lineage (NCBI taxonomy): Eukaryota > Metazoa > Chordata > Actinopteri > Semionotiformes > Lepisosteidae > Lepisosteus > Lepisosteus platostomus. Next base: position 17,178,370 of record NC_142633.1, on the reverse strand, counting down.
TTAAGTACCTTTGTGGGTATCAGCAGTGATACTCATTATGCCTTGAAATTAAATTGCATATCACGCAGTATGAGCAATGAGACCTTTTTTAGAAAATGTGAATACTTGCTCAGTTTGGACAAAAAAACGATTTGCATAGAATTTCAACAAGCTCTTTTATTCAAGAGTAAGTTAAATACTGTCGCTTTAAGCTGTAAAAAGAGCTCAAATCTCATAAGTCCTATGTCAATACTGATGTAGAATGCTTTGGGAATTCAAAATGAGTTACTATGCAATGTCTGAAGAAATCCTACTAGATCCCTTTTATCTTTTGACTTTTAAAATTGTGAAAGTGACCATTTTTATTTAATGTCACTTGTATTATTATGCCACAAGAAGGCTCCACAGCCAAAACCACACCTTATTTTTCAGCATTGAATCGATCTTTACTTGTTCCTTTTCTAGCTTGCACATAAACTAGATTATTACAGTCATGTTTCTGAGTTTACATGTGAATCGGACACGGTTTGTTTTCACAATTTAATTCAGGCTTTTTTCATTTTTCTCCTGCGTAGATGACATTTGTGCCCAGCTTTTAAATGGTGTAGAAAACTAAGGGATCCACATTGCACATCCCTGCTGAGAAGTAGCAATTCTATAGGGCAGAATCCAAAACCATTCCAATGCAATTCCCCATAAAATTGAAGTGCTCTCTTGGGACGAAAGCCATTGATTTTGTTTTGTCCCAAGTCCGGGAATGCTGAAGGAGCTAAACTGCTGAAACATCTGTCTCTGTCACAATTGTAAAACTTTTAGATTTAATTATTTGTGAGAGTGGCCATTCATATCTTATTATTTTGAAGAGCTTAATCAAAGAAAGTTCCTGAATTAACCCCTCAGTGGATTGGATTTGGTTTCCAGTGAAGGCACAGAGGAAATACAAGATAAGCCTCAGGAATTTCAAGTGCTCCTTACAGCTGCTAATCAAAATTCTTTAAATATGACAACTTTTTAATGTGATTATATGGTGCATTTATGTGTTGTGTATCATAAAGGGTTTTTAACAGTTATTAAACATTTTTCCATCTGTTTAATAACAAGAAATGGTAAGAATAAAATGTGCATTCAGAATATACAGCAGTCTATATTGCAGGCTCATTTCATGCAAATTTTGTTAACCAGGTTTTCCTTTTCCATTTAAGACTTGATTACCAAGCTTTAATGTTGCCATGAAACAACACATTTTTAAAGAGGCAACGAGGGTGACAACATTAAGCGCCTTTTTAACACAAATCCTCGATAATTTGCGTAGTATTGAGGAAGCAGGTGGGAAAACCCTCCTTTGTTAATCAGTTCATAACGAATTCCTGCACTTTACACGCTGGCTTCCCTCGCTGTGTTTCCCTTTCTGTGCATCTGCGGTTTAAACTTTATAAAAAGTTTATTTTACCATGAAATGAGTAGGCAGGGATAAACGGGCAGCTCTGGGGTTTTTGTAAAGCAATGTGGCAGCACTACTGGGGGTCTCCGGTCCAGGCTAGGATGAGACCATATGTCATCATTCCTGGCCATAGTGTGGGTGGGTATCTATGGCGACCACATCAGCTGTGCCCATTGTCCTCTGGCCTCAATGCTTCAATATATTCATTGCCTGGCAATACTAGGGCCCGAAACAGAAACAAATTGATACATACAAGCGCTAACCCCATTGGGCTCACATGACACATTTCAAATAAACAAAAAAGAACATTTCAGCCTGTTGAAAATCTTGAGAAAAGATTGGTATCCATGGTGATAAGATGGTGGGCCTGACACGGCCCATTAAGCCCCTTTGTCAGTTGTGAATTTCTGCCCCCTCGCAGACACTGGCCTCCTCTTCAGGTCCCCCTGTCACCCGCCTAGCAGCCCTCCGCTCTCCACACACACACATGAGCGTGTTGGTCAATTCAGATGTCATTTTAATAGCTTTTTATTCGTTTCCCCATTGTTTAAATTAACAGAATTACAAACCGTCATTGATTTATAATTTCAGGCCACTCCGCACACAGCTGTCCCCCCCCACCCCAGCCTGACACCACCACCACCTCGTTTTGCTTTTCTGAGATTTCTTCCTAGTCAAATGAAACAGATTTAGAAAACCTAAACGGATTCGCTCACCGTTTACAAACATGCCATCATTATGAGGAGGCCTTTGGAAAATTAAGGTCTTAAATTCCATCTGCTGTAAACACGTTTAATGCTGTGTTACAGAAATCTCCAAAGCCGTTAAATTTAATTCAGAATCCTTGCCTTGCTAATTCTGAAAACAACATTAGCATATAAAACATATTTTTATAGAGCAGTGCCATTGTGCCATTTAAAATAAACTAATGGAAAACTTGTCACGTTCTGCTTATTTTTAATATTTTTTCAAATTTGAAAATATTATATTTTTTCTGATATTATATCTATTTGAATTTTAGTATTGACATTTTTCACATGTAATGAGTTCCTCATGTCAATCTTAATAGTATGACCTTATTTACCTATTTATGACCTATTTATTTAAGGTTTTTCCACAGTCTTGTTGTTAGCTGTGAAGTAAAACAGAGACCTACTGTATATAGTTTTGGATACATTGCCTTTGTGTTGCTGCCAAAGAAATATTTTGCATCTAATAATATCAGGGCCTGAATTTTCGAGATTTTTCCACAAGGACCTCAAACAGGCAAAAACAGAAAACAGGCCAGGAAATGAACAGTGCAGTTACTGGCGCATCTCATCTCTGTCCCACCTGGACGTGACTGTGAGGGTCTCAGTTTACCACCCTGTGATAACTAGGCTTTGTTATGGCTCTGAGACGCCTGCAGAGAGAATTAGAGGAAAATGCACACTGTGTGATGCACGGTACATTTGCGTTTTTCCATGTTTTTCGCAAAAGATGTCCCAGGGACAGGAAAGCCTTCCAATTGGAAAAATATGTTTTTTGGCTACTAGTTCATTGGGTGATCCCTTCTGCAGGGCAGGATGCGATGGCCTGGGAGCCAGCAGATGCTCTGTCATGACTGGACAGGAAAATATTTTGCTTGAATCACTTGAATCACCGGTGGAAGGTGCCATGTGTCTGTTTATCTTAGGAAAGGGTGAAGGATGGATCTCTCTCCCGATTAATTAATGCACATCAGCAGTTGCTCATCCAGGGAAAAGAAGTAACTGCTCCCTGGAAGAGAAGTAAGGGAGGTGACAAAAAGTGAAAACTTGTTAGACTTTTCACGCTCCTTTCTGCTTTATTTACATGGATTGTAGAAGTGTGAAGTCACAGATGTTTGCCTGATCCTGACAACCTCTGTCTCTGAGTGTTAGCACCATTGACCATCAAGTGGTTTCTCGTAGGAGGGTAAGGGCAGTCTTGTCCTGACTGGTTTGCACCAAACTTTAAAGCTTTTTTTCCCTTCCAATCTAGACCCTCTGGAGAGTTTTTGCAGTTTTTGGCTCAGTCCGTTTCATGCTGTGCATAATGGTTTCATCCTTCTAAACCTTGCTGGTGGAGTATGTAAACTTCCAGCTCTTGTGTTAGTTGTAGTCTAGGTAACTGTTTCTGTTTTAACTGTTTGCTGGTGGTGGTCCAAGAGAGAGAGTAATTAAATGCGTATGTTGAGTCACTGCTCTCTATCAGCGTGCTTTAATAGCTGTTACAGATCACTTATAATGGTGTAATAAAATAAATATTTAGATGGGGGCAACAGAAAAAGAGCCATACGTCCTGGAAAAACAAACATGCAGAAATTTACAGCTTATTGGCGGTGTTCAGAAAAAGAGCAGAGCAATGAAGCAAAATCCTGTTCCACAGTCGGAGCCCAGTGAGGCTCTCTGTGCATCGCCGAGCGGAATAATAATTTGACAGAGGGATGACTGATTACAGGGAGAGTACCTCCACTGAAGTTCTTTTTCATGTGGCATTGTTGGGACTATTACACAGTCATCAAAAGAAAATTAAAATCTCTATTAGTTCATCATCGCCTCTTCTCCACTGCTGACTTGCAGTGTGTGGCACCATGACAGGCCCTTCAAACTGCTGTGTGATGAAAAGACTCCTCATATTTTTACAGGTCGCCTCCTAAATACAGAATGCCAGGCTATTGTGAGGGCTCCTTCTCACTGTGCATACATTAATGAGTACATTTACTCACGACACACACAGACAGCACCCGCACAATGCCTCTGGCTCGAAGACAGAAGGAGCTGTGGCATCTTGCCCGTCAGTGACGACCTGCAGACCCGCTGGTGTGAATGTGTTACTGACGTTATTGTTAAATTGCAGTCACCTCGGTAATCTGCATTTTTAAAAGGAAAAACAACAAGTAAAAATGAGACTAAAATTCCATTTAGATCTAGATCTTCCCTCTCCTCCTCCACCACACATCACAAATTTAAAATCCAGAGTGTTGTTGCAGCTCTTTGGCTGCTAAATGTTTTATGATCAGCGGCAACCTGCCAGCGGCGACACAATTTTGTCATTTGCGCTCTGGCTGAAGTTTTGGTTTCACCCAGGCCTACAGTAGGTTTAAGTCTTGCCTTGTGTGTGCCCAGTTTTTGCCTTAATGATATTTGGATTGCAGGCACTGAGCTGTTCAAAGGGGTATTCAGTCCGGTCATCTGTAATTGGATTGTAGAAGCGCTGCTGTGACTGGTTTGTCTTTTGCAGTGCAAGCACAGTCATCCCAAGTGCAGCTCACAAAGGAAAAAACCACCCTTCAGGGTCCAGCAGCACAGATCTGTTCACATTCCCCCAGCCCTGACTGACAGTTCGGCATCTTCTCTTTCACCGCGCTTTCAGGACAAATAATAATAATAATATCCCATCAAATTAAAGAGAAATAATAATAATAAAGCAGTCCATCTGGTATTTCTAAGAACCTTAGAGAAAGACACTCTTAAACACAACAAAAAGCCGACAGAATGAAAGCCAAAGAAGACTCTCCTAGGTCCATAGGCTCCAATTATTCCCAGATTATCTTTTCAAATCCCCAAGATTTCTAAATGAATAAAGTGGTCAGCGCATTATTGACAGCTGGATGCATCGCTATAGGCCCCGGAGAAGGTTCACGACAGTGGGTTAAGGTGTCAATCTGGGGGCAACCCCCAGGGTTATGAGGTGACCGTATGTAATGACAGCACATGAGCATCCCCTTCGCCCTGTCTTTTAAACAGGAGCTGGGTAAATACAAAGGCCATCACGTCAGACAGTTCTCTCCTTTTTCCTTAAGTAGCCCAATAATCCTGAGATCTGTCCCTGCCTCCAACTTCAAAGGAAAACAAAAAATAGTTAAAGAACCTTGATAGAGGAAGGCAAAAGTCAAAACCCAACACACACACACACAGACACACTAACAAAATACACACCCACTCATCACAACACACAGCAAGACACAATCAACAAAATACACATCACAACACACTCAGCACGACACTCTCAACAAAATACACACACACTTACCACAACGCACACCAAGGCACACTCAACAAAATACACACACCACAACACAGACCATGACAGAATCAGCAAAATACACACACTCTCACCAAAACGCACTCTTACTAAGACTCTTGGACACAAACTCATCACGATGCACATTCACTAAGACACAGAAAACACACACACACCAACTGTTTGTTCCCTGAACAAAAGGGACCAACATGCACAAATACACAAACTCACTATGCTGGATACAACTGAAGAACACATCAGTCTAGAAAACCTTTTGATTCTAGCTTTTACTAAGTGGCTGCATCTTGGCAAATGCCTTCATCTGCTGAGCTCTTTCAGACATCACTCACAAACAGAGTCTCTCATTCAGGAGCTTCCAGCTGAGAGTGTAATGATGTCCAATCCTTCTCTTCTTCAAGCAAACAGCTCCCTTCCTAGTAAGTGAATTAGACTTCACATACAAAGTTTGCATCTTGGGAAGTTTGGCCAGTGTAATTAAAATCTAGCTCTATGTATATATTTATATATTTTTAATTTGTGCATAGTTTTGGGAAAAAAAGGCTGGGGTATACTTGGATTGAGAAAAAACTGTACTGCAAAAAATGATGTACTGCAGTGAAATGATGTTGCAAGCCTGTGTTTTCTATCTTGCAAAAACATTTTTGAGTTCTGTCAGCAGTACATCATCTAACTATTCCAGTATATCTGGTTCGCAGCTCCGCTGTTCAAAGTGCACGTACTGGTACAACCCTGCAGTCCAGATGCAACTCACCTGTGTGATCGGACACAGCTCACCTGCACTGTCTTCTTGTCAGTATACTACCACGAGGTGAAAAATAACAAGTGGTTTACAAACAGATCGGAATGTGCTGAAACTGAACTATGCAATAATAATTGTGAAAGATAAATGAAAGATATGGTTGAATGTCACTGTTTACACACTGTATATGTGCAGTGATGCGTAGATAAATAGATGTAGTCTTATCTAAACCTGTTGCCATAACTATATATCTATCAGTCTACAGTAGTGAGTTTATATATAAACTCTAGATATACTCACTCATAACGGGTGATGTCATTGTTGTTGTATGTTTCATTCACCCTCTCGGATCATTAAACAACTGGTACGAATTCTTTTTTTTTGTGGTTTTATCATTAAAATGGGTTTTGGATTCTCATGCTTTTCACAAGGCCGAAACAAGCAAGTATGTCTAATTTAATTAAGTAGATGAGCCTGTGCCAAGCCCTGCCAGACGACTGTGACAGCGATAATGAGCATCCCTTTGACTGAGTGCAGTGTTGCCCTAATTCAGTGCTCTTTAGAGCACCAGACTCTGAATGAGGAGGGCTTTGATACTCTGAGAAACACACAGACAACCTTTATTTCATCTGTTTTTAAATGGCATTTTTGGCATTCCAATACAAATATACAAATGGGCTTCAAGAGACATACAAATATGCATTACATTTTGTGAGTTTTCCCAGAGTGCCCTCACCTCTGTGCTTAGCAATTCATGAAGTGAAGCTGAATTTCCTGAATGATTCACTAAACACATTTCTAAAGACATTTCATGTTTTTTTTTAAAAAGAACAAAAGGTTGTTGCCCTGAATGTGTTAGAATGTGTTATACTGGCACCACAAAATTAACATTTAAACTCCACGAAGAATTGTTCTCTCAACTTTTAGGATAACAGATTTTTTTAGATATATGTTCAGGATTCAGTGCACGTTTTTGACAGTATTCATTCTTTTTAGCATTTTTAGTCCGACTTCTTTCTGTGAAGCCTTTAGTGTCCGTGATTGTCTCCTTTTTATTTCACATATTTGTACCCCTTCATTTTAAAACCCACAGTCCTCTGGCATAACTGCTTCCTTTTCTTATTAGTGAATTTTCTCTTATGAGATATTCATCATCTTCGGATTGCTTTGATAATTTGTCTCGCAAAATGCGCTCTTTCACGAGAAATCTAACTTTTAGTTAGCTTTGCAGCCATGATCACAGTAAGCAACACTGTATCTGACCAGACATTTCTAAACCTTGGAATTGAGGTCGGCTGAGGTTATGGCCACACCCTTGCATTTCAAACACAATAAACTTCAAAAACCTGACACTTACTATTTGGGAAAGTAGGAAATTATATTGGCCTGTACGAACAATAGATAAAAAGCTATTCCTTTTTTTCGTATTGTTTGACTCGGGGTTTCGGGAATCCTGTCAGCGATGGACTCCCAGTGCACAGACAGCACCGGGATTCCCAGCCTTTCACATAAAAGCCTCCTGAAACATTTGACTTTCTCACCGAAACAGCTTGCTAAATGGCATTTTTGTAATGGACTCCTGCTAGGGTTCATACGCCTTGTATACCAACAATGCACCAAGTTGTGTCAATACGATTAACATGATAATGCTCCCCTCCCCAAAAAAAAAGAAAAAAGAAAACGTTTTTTTGAATAAAAATCTGAAACTATAGAATTCTTTGTTTTCTTTGCGCGTACCCCTCCAAAAAAAGATGAAATCAAAGACATTGATGGCCATTTTTTCTCTATCAGAAAGTGATGCTGAATGAATCTTATTTACATCCCAATGGGCCGGGACGCAGTGTTAAAGGATGGGAAAAACAGACCCTCTATTATGATGTGTGCTGGTAGCGGGAGCTGTTGTAGTGCAGGGGAGCTACCCCACCAAGCTGCAGTTAACAAGGCTCTGACTCGACCAGAGAATAGCGATGAGACTTTAATTGCCGACACGTTATATTTATCAAACTGACAGCGCAGTCGCGCAGGCCCGGCGCACATCACTTCCTCCGGAGCCCCCCCCGGCCGAGGGGCCATCACGTGTGAAGAAGAATGAAAACATGATCATCAAACGTCAGCCTGAATGATAACACTGAATTATTCATTAGGGTCCTTAAAGTGCCGGATAGATCGCGCGCCCCCCAGACAAAGGCCGCTCATTGTCGGGGCGCATCACCGCGCGGCAGCTCAGACCCGGGGAGAAAGGAGGAGCCCTTTCAGAGCTGTTTAGCCATACTGAAAGAGCTCGCTTGCATGGAAAGCAGACTTATTAACAAGTGTTTAATATCTGTAACTCGGCGCTTTGTGCGTCCGTCTCTGTCACGAGCCCGCGGACGCTTTTTTTTCTGTCCACGGCCGACACGCAGCCCGTGGGCCCGCGCTCTCGGGCACCTGTTGTCGTGCTCAGCGCTCAGCCCCCCCCGTTTCAGACTCGACCGACAAACGCCCCGGGGCCCCCTGACTGTGTCCTGTCGGTTGCGCACACCGGGCTGTGCAGCAAAGCAGAGGCATTTACTTTACACGACCCGCGTTTCACGCGTCTTCGCCACACTTGATTTTCTCGAGTGGGTATTTTTTTTAAGACTTTACACAAATATAAAAACACGTTAAAAACAAACAAAAAAAAACCCTGTAGAGATGTAGTCCGCATTGGTTTAAAAAAACAACCCCTCATAATTCAGTGTTACCATTCAGGCTGAGTGCGGAGCGGAGCCGGAGCGCAGCGCGCCTGTTGACGTGGGGGATCGCTGCAGAAGCCGGGGAATGGGATTGTCGGGGGGGGCACACTACACCGGGCAGTGTCTGCTTGAAGAGCAGAAGCGAGGGGGGGGCTAATGAAATATTGAAGATCTGGGGAAAGTCTTGGAAGCGGTGACAAAGGGTTGTGCGCGGCGCTGGACGGGGGCCGAGCCGCGGGTGGCTGCCGAGCCGGGTCGCTCCATATTGAGCGGGGCTGCGCTGGCACTGGTCACAGCTGCTGCGCTCGGTTTCCAGGCGAGCCACCAGCCCCCGGCCTTTGTGCCACATTGTAAGAGGGACAGAGCAGCGATTTTACTCCAAGCCAACTCCGGGACTCTCGCTACCCCCACCTCCTCCTGGCTTTTTTTACATAAAGGGGGGGTTGACAAGGTGATGAATCCCTCCACCGCTGGGAAGAATAATAGGCACAGACAGAGGACACTGCTGCTTCAAAACACTTGCCCGCTGTTTCTCCCTGGAACCTGAGCTTTTCCCACTAACTGTTTGTTGATTTATGAATCCCCGCCCCCCGCCCCCCCCCCTGTCTGCAGCACATTCAGTTAAAAAGATGAAGGGAAGTTGAATTTCTTCACTTTTCTTTGGGCAGAGGCAATTGAAACAAGAGGGGAAGGGTCTCTTTGGATGGGAGGAAAGAGTAAGAAAACTGAGGTGTGGGAGAGCTGGTCCCCAAGCCCTGTCTGCGCTGCAGGAACATCTGGCCGCTCCTGACCACCGGGCCGTTCCAGATGTTCGAGGGCACTAGCTACGTCCGCGCCGGCTGCATGCCCCCTCTCCCCCAGCTCTCGGTGTGTTTGTGCGAGCCGGTGTTGCTCCGCTCGCGGTTTCCAGGCAGGGGCGGCGTGTCGCGCGGGTCCTGCTTCTGTCTCCCAGCCCCAGCGCCGCCCGGAACAGCAGGGAAACGGGTTCGCGTTGAAGCCGCCTCTGTGTTTCATACTGGTAACCCTTTTAACCAGTATGGTAACCTTTTCTGGTACACTCCACTCAAAGCGCTTTCACAGGTAATGGGGATCCCCACCAGTGTGCAGCCCCACCTGGATGATGCGACGGCAGCCATAGTGCGCCAGAACGCTCCCCACACACCAGCTCTCAGTGGGGAGGAGAACATCCATCCCCTGTATCTTAGATACCTTACCTCACAAGAACACCCTGTCTGCTATTTGTTAGCATCAATACATTTTCAATATGTTCCTAAAGGGTATATTAAGGGTATATAAGACTCTGTATTTCTCAGTATGTTAGTGAAGAGCCTTGCTGTCGAAGTTGTGGGAGCAGCTGGGTATGTAGCTGTACCTCCACTATATAATCATCTTTACAGAGGGCTGGCATTTGCAGACTTAAGAACAAATCCTGACATCCTTAGCAACTATTGACTCCAGACTTCTAAACCCAAAGGCTGCTTAAATCCCCAGAAGCTGGTAAACTTTGGTTTATGGGCCATTAGCCCTTTGGCCAACAGCCTGCATGACTACAAAGGAGTCAGAAATCCCGTAATGGTTATGGGTTTTGTAAGTTGTTCGGACAAAGTCTCACCTTTCTTTCTCTGTTGCTTCTGCTTGAGTCCAGTTAGTGCAGGAATCTGCGGCTCTTTTGTCCTCCAGTTTGCTTGTGACCTGTAGCTGAGCAGAGTTTCGCTGAAGTACTGACTAGATCTGAGGCAGTTGGCAGATACTGTATGTGAAAACAGCCCCGAACCTCCTTGAGTTCCCCCATCAGCACGTATTTCCAAGTGCTTTTATTATAACCCCCAGACTCACACACATCTATATACCAAGAGGCAAAGGCGCATTAATGACTATTGGAGTTGGAAGCTGCCTTTTTAACATCACTCTGTACATAAATGTATCCAGATATCCCAGACTTCAATCTGTCAACTTTTTACTTCAGAAAATGACTTCACTGGGGTCTGACTCTGACAGACGTAGTTTTAAAACAGAGCACTTTTTTCTGAAGTTACGCAAACACACCTCACTGTCAGATATTGCTTAGACACAAAGTGAATTGTCTGGTGGTTGCACTGCATATCTACACTTTTGCAATTATTTGTGCTGGGTGTTGCAGACCAGGGCTCCATTTCTCCTACCTTAGAAAACTGGCTAGTGTTCGCTGCGCTGAGCTCTTTCAAGCCATCTAGACTCATCCTGACTCATCAGCAGCTGACAAGCAGTCATTCTCCCTCCCTGAATGAGAAGGGCTAAAGCAGACCCGCCTACTTGAGGATGAATAGAAACAGGTTTCCTGCAAATTTGCTTATGTCTCCGGGTTTTGATGGGCTCACAGCTGCACCTGACAAGCCAGGTGAGCGTTTTAAACATTTCCTTTGCAAGCCGTGTTGTGCAGGACAGCCAGTCTGGCCTGTGGCAAAACTGTCTGAGTGGTGTCAGGCTCAGGTGTTGCTTGGCTGCCCCAGTGCGCAAGCAGAAAGTATCAGAACAGTTATATCTCAGGTGTCGTCACATTGATAAGTACAGATACTGGCCTAATGTCTGTTCATTCATCCCATCAGGAAGTTTTTACCTCTGCAATTTCCAGTTATCCCCAAATAGTTTGAGGTGACAGGGTCATTATAACTATAACTCTACATTAAATTCTTACATCTTCATTTCATTTTTCCCTTCTATCCAGCTGCTTAATAGACCAATGTTCTGAGTGTCGTTAACATGAATCCTGAATGGAAGAAACATAAAGTATATCTTACAATAACAGTCCTATACACCACAATTCAGCTTCAGAACATCACCAATACCAAAAAACACAGGATATCTCAAGAGAAGACATGGCAAATGTGTTAAAATGACACATTATAGTGTAATCTAAATAAAATTAAAGCAGTGTCAATTCTGCTTCTGGACTGAGGCTGTAAGCAATTACAATGTCATGCTGTCCAGTTGTCACATCATTGCTTGTCAGCAGCGACGTGAATGACATTGTTCTGCTTGCCCTCAACTTTAATTAGCCTTTGCAATAATGTGCATTTCAATAGCATCTCGGGATCACAGAGCTGGAAGGACAACTCATTATCATAAAGGTTTCCGCCCCCAAAGCAGGAAAAAAAAACAGGAACAAATTTTTAAAAAAAGTTTTTCTCTTGTTCTGATTCGCTTTGTGTTCAAGCACTGTTTTCTGAGCTGCTGGTTTGTTTTAGTTCTTTGCAAAAAGAGCTGTCGATAGTAATGGCCCATGAGCCACGTGGACTGCACCCCTTTTCTCGAAAACACAAACCCGGAATAAAAGGCTTGTAAAAATGAATGCATATTAATATTCTTTAAAAGGGGACAAGTAACAAAGTGTTCCCAGGGCTCTGCCTGCTTCCCCAGCCTTGCTGGAGGGGCGAGGGCTGTGCTGAGCTTTGGACAGTGTCTGAATTCAGCCTGTCCAGTGGTCAGAGATTAGAAGACTCAGCTCAAGGCCTCCTAGTGGCTCAGAGCCTCAGATGCACTGCGGAGTATTTCACACGGAGCAGAGTTTCTGTGTGTGTGTGCGTCTAAACTTCTTCCAGAGGCCTGCGGGCTCTTATGAGACATGTGGGTGTGTGCGTGTCAGTGTGTGTGTGTGTCGGTCTGTGAGTGTGGGTGCGCGTGTGTCAGTGAGTGTGTGTGGGTGTGTTTATGTCTGTGTACAAGGCTGGAGCAATCCTACACCCAGGCCAAAGCAGGACTCTGTCTGGTGAAACTCTCACCTTAATGAACAACCCCTCTCGATGTTCTTAGTGACTTTTGTTTGTGCAATTGCTGCGATCATCTTCATCAGGTCAGCCTCGATCTGGAGGAGTCTGCAGACGGCCGCACGTTTTGCCTGTATCGTCTGCGAGCCAAATACTTTAGTTTTGTTGTGCAGGCTTTAAAATACACACATCAATACATAAATAAGACAGCACAAAAACAATGTTGACTGATTAACCATGTTTTGTTCACAACATCTGAAAATAATTATTTCCCAGTTCATAGTGCTTTACATCACACACTCACAGCAGCTCCATGCACACATGTTGATATTGTTTAAGCAGCACACCGCACCTATTAACAATGCAGTCTGAATGTTTTTGTCATGTTTTCACTGATTACAGTAAGAATGCAGTTTTTCATTGTGAACATCTGATGCAGAATAGGACTGTGTGTTGTTCTTTGTTCATTCGTTTTTGAGCAAGTGGGGAGAACAGTTACCAAAAGCTTAACATCCATTTTATGACATTGGAGCAGGATGTGCTTTAAATCACCCAGAATTTGGCAAGGATTGTTTTATAAAAAGGTTCTTCTAATCAGACCATAAAGTACTATGTCATGTGTTTTTCTTGAATGCACAATTATCTAAATGCGAGCAAATTCTAGCACGGGAAGTCCACTGGTTTAATATTTGTCTTAAAGAATGATGGTTTTCAGACTCTTATTCTCTGCAGTTTATGCCCTTCATCATTTCCATTGCAGAGTTTACTTTTGAAGGAGGATAAAAAGCAATATATTGCGGTGTTGTTGTGGGAGTGTGTCTTGTGATATATCTGATGATAACAAGCTGTCGAGGTCTGCATGTTTGACACCTGTAAAGTCCCTCACCGTGGTACCAAGTGTCCATAACACAAACAGGATGTATGTGATCTCACCACAACCAGAGCCTTCCTAACACTTCCTAACACTAGTGGTCTATACAGCCGTTTACCTGTGTTCCTGTGACTTTAGCAACAGCCTCCAGCAGGAGGCGATCCTGAGACTGGATTCAGTGACGTAATCCAGTTTCTGCTGCAAGGTGTTGTTTTTTGTACGTGTTCCTATCTGAACCTTTCCTAGTGGTGAAAGATGCGCCAGAGAACAGATCTGTAAACCCTTCTGAGCAAGTTCATATGTTAGTGCTGATATTTAATGTTTCTTGAAAATGTGCCCATAAGACCTTTAATCAACCCTGTTGGAAAAAAAAAAGCAAATTGGGCTCTGAGAGATCTGAGAAAACTCCACAGGTTTTTTTTCTCATCAGGTTGAAAGAGTTCAGAGAGAAATCCTGTAGCTATATGTCTCTAGGCAGAGTAATCAGAGCTTCCCTCAAGCTCAGCGAAAAATGCGGGGTTTATCTGCTCCCTGGGTGTTCAGTGATCTGCAAAAGAATGCCAGATTAAAACGAACTGGTGACAGCCATTTCGATTTTTGTCTTCTTCAGCAGACTCATGAAAGGAGCATTGAAATGACTTATTTCACAAACCTTCGGGTCCCCTTGCTGGACAAACGTCATGTTGATGTAAATCCAAAACTCTCAGTGTTAAATCTGTAGAATTACAGAAGATGTTATGGTCGTCACTCTCGTCTGTGGTGCTTGAACCCACGTCTGTGCCCAGTGTTTCTCAGGGAAGGCTTGGTGATTCAGGTGATAGGAGAGCTTTTCATGATCTCGTGCAGTGAAGTATAAAAGCCTTTTCTTTATTAGCATTTGCTTTCATATTCCTGGGCTTCAGACATTAATATATACAACAGCGGTGGTACAGTAAAGGCAAAAATTGCAGGATTGTAGCACTGCTTTCTAATTAAATTAGCAGATTTCCTTAGTTTGATATGTTGTAAAAACATACACTGGCCCCATTAGCGTCCGTTTCCCAAGGAAAGAAAAAAGAAATCAAATGGCTTCTTTGTAGTTTCAAAACCACCACACTCATTCCATTGCTTTTGATGAAGATTGTTCTTCTCTTGAATTAAGAGCTTTGTCTGGGGAACACAGTGTACAGTACATAGCCATACCCTCGAACACAATGGAAAAGAATTTGGGGGATCTGAGGACAAGACAAATTGGGGTTTCCTTTGTTTACCTGTAAAAAATCAAAATTAATCAAGCAGAACCCAAAAACAGAACCCCCACCCCCCACTCTGATGCAACTGCACGTTGTACATTCACCAAAAATGCAGATTACAAATAAGAGAGAAACTTCTTATGTCGTGCGCTAGAGTTAAAGTATCATTTGTTTGTAAAATATCTGTCTGTCTGTGCACAGCTTCCTGTAGGCCAAAGCACAATGCTCACGATACTCATGTGCTCGGAAAGACATTTCAGTAAGCAGCTGTTGCAGGAGGCTGATAGTGAAGATTTGTGCAAACAATGTTAATAACCCACAAGTGGCCTGGGCTGGTAGTGACTGGATTATTAATGTTCCTCGTGCTCCACTGGTTCGGCCCAAGGAGACATTCCTCCTGTAACAGGCAGCAGCTGGTCCAGCGCTTCCGGCCGGACAGCTGAGGGGGGTGGAGGCTGCAGAAGCGCATAGTGTCCCGTTCCTGTCTGCCCACCTGTCTGAGACCCCATTGTCCGGGGGCACCCTGAGCTCTCTTCTCAGATCGTCAGAAAACTCACAGATGAGGGGAGGACCGTCAGACTCACCTGGTTCTGTTTCCCTGCAGTCCCACAAAACTCTGAATCTGTTTTATTTTTATTCCCGAATCTCTGGTTCTGTTTCTCCAGAGTCCCAGAGCCGTGGTTCTGTTTCTCCAGAGTCCCAGAGCCCTGGTTCTGATTCTCCAGAATCCCAAAGCTCTGGTCCTGTTTCTCCAGAGTCTCTAAGCCCTGGTTCTGTTTCTCCAGAGTCTCTAAGCCCTGGTTCTGTTTCTCCAGTTTCCCCAGAGTCCCAGAGCGTGTTTTAGATTAGTGCAGGGAGCTGCGTCAGCCGGACTGCATGTCCTTGGAAAGTGGGAGGAAGCTGGAGCACCTGGTGAAAACCCACAAAAGCAAAGGGGAAGAAGTGGTGGAGGAGTGGAGACACTCCAGGGACCTGGACCATGGTGTGGGGGGGAGCGCTGCTGCAGCCACTTGCAGTTCATGTACCCTCAGTAGGGGGCGCTACCGTTCCAGCCCAGCCCCTGTGCCCACTTGCAAGACCCCTGAGTGTGTTTCTGCCAGGACTTTGTGTGTGGAGAGCAGGATGACTTGTCCTGGGCAGCAGGCGTGTCAGGTGGCCTTCCCCGCGGGCTTGTTTTGAACGTGTTGTTAACATCACGTTTCCTCCTGGCCGTATCCCTGTGCCGGCTGCGTGGGGAGGGAATGGCTGAGCCGATAGTCACAGCTCCGGTCCGCCCTGTCCCGTGGCCTGTCTCAGCCATGACAGCCTCCCTTCAAGGTTGTCCTTAGAGGCGGGGGGCAGACGTTTGTCTGGACTTCGAAGAGGCAAAGAAGAAAGCGTCTCCTTATCGCCCAGTTCGCTCACAGAAGCGCCCCTGTCCACTGGGGCGAGTCACAGCGCCGGGGGGGCGAAGGAAGGGCCGGAGACGAGCCGTGTGTTCGGGGAGAACGAGAATGTGGGGATGTTGCCACCTCCCCCCTCCCCCCCCCGGCCCGTGAAAGCTGACCTTGACGAGGCACCGCGGCCCGCTCCCACCCGCCAGGGATTAAAAAAAGGCCCTCTCTCCCGGTGTGTACTCAGGGACCGGGGGCTGACGCTCAGACCTCAGCCTTGGCAGGCGACCAGGCGGCCAGGCGGCTTTGGCAGCCAGACCGTGAGAAACAGGGGGGCGACTCTCAAATGTCATCACAGCTGCAAAACTGCTGAGCGTAAAAGCCTAATTACAGAAATATGCAGCCCGGGGCCTCTCGGCCGCGAAGACAGAGCGGCTCTTACAGGGCGCTGCCAGGCCGGCCGGTGGGAGCTGCTCCGCGCTGCGCTGCGCCGTGTGGGACTCGCTGCGAGACGGGGGCTCCGGAATTCCTCAGCTGCTCGCGGGGGTCACCGCGGGGCGCAGCCCGGGTGTGTGCGCGAGGGAGAGGGGCTCAGAGCGCAGGGCGGGGGCGAGGCCCAGGCCCAGGGAGAGCGGCTCGCTCGCTCTGACGCTTGCCCGCCCTGCTGCCGGGCTCCGGAGGAGCAGCAGCGTGAGCTGCCGCTGTCTCGTGGTCCCGAGGTCTACTCCTGCCAGACAGCGAGCAGGTTAGACGAAGAAGAAGAAATGTCGAGCTGGCGAAACTAGAAAGCAATGGAAAATGCTAAGGAGCAGAACAATTATCTCATTGCGTTAGGATGGTGTATTTATTTCCAGAACCAAGCTGATGAATTTTGCCTGTTTCTACCCAGAACAGGAGGCACTGCATTTGTTTAGGCCTTGTTCTGTCGATGAAAGCACAGTGGCACACCGTTATAAGTTTCATTTAGCGGTGAAGAAAAAAACACCCATTTATTTCTCTGTGAGGAGTCCGACAGCTGCTTCTGTCTTGCTCTGGTTCTCCCGAGCGTGCGGAGGATTGCCAGCCACTGGAGCTGGGTTGCCTGCCCATGTGTCAACAGTTGTGCTATTTCCTGTTTGTGTCACAGAGAACACGCTATTGTCAGCCCTCCTGTCAGGGGTCTGCAGATAACGTCACAGGCCAGAGTGTGTGTGGCTCGCAAACTCACTCAGCTGACTTCTTCCACTGTACTGCCAACAGTGGAGAGTGACCGACTGTAGCCAGGGAAGTCAAGTCGATGTGAGCCTTTTCCTGAACAGTCTTCAGACGGGCTTTGGTCTGGAGTAATGCGCTGGCTGTTTTTCTTGTTAACCCTTTAATTACTGGACTATTAAGTATTCTAAATGAATCACACTCCCTTTCTCAATTTACTGAAGAGCTGACCGAGAGACGTTTAATCTGTGTAGAACGTCGATTCTGAAATGTTCCCCTGAAGAACACACTGTTGCTTTCCTTTCTTTTCTCACCAGCTCCCTCTCTCCCCCCTTAAAACATACCAAATAATTCCCAGACCCCTGGGAACGGGGAAATGTTGTGCTGCTCTTATCAGCTCCCATCGCTTGGTGTTTGGATTTGGGAATAGCTCAGAGTATGAACTTTTTGGAATGAAGTATCTACAGGAAGTCAAGGACAAGCTGGGAGGTGAACCCAGTGTAAACAGTCTGTGTGTGTCCGGCAGGCCCAGCCGGGGCTGAACCAGAGGCCCCCAGGGTCTGGAGGGAAATGTGTTTCATCTTCACCTTCCCCCCTGCCTTCGTGGAAACAGAGCTGCGTCTGCACAGCCCAGAGATCTGAACTCTGGGAACCCTCTCTTTTAAACTGAAGCTGCTGTAACTGAGTTTTGGAAGCTGCCCTGTGATTGTCTGGCGTCCCGTCCAGGGTGTATCCTGCCCTGTGATGGACTGGCGTCCCGTCCAGGGTGTATCCTGCCCTGTGCCAGGATCTTACTGGGACAGGCTCTGGCTCCCCTGCGACTCGGGTACGAAGAAGAGTTGGAAAATGGATGGATGGAAGGATGTATGTTTATATAATTGTCATAGAAACAAACATTTAGCTTGATTTTGGATCTGATGATAGCCGACGCTGTCTGCCCCTCCTCCCTCTGCTGTGTGTGCAGTGGGACCCAGGTGGGGGCCCCTCCTATACTTAAAGCACTTTGACACCCTCTGGAAAGGCTCTTGGAAATCGCTGTATAAATGCAAACTTTTCATGATTATCGAAATGGACACAGTTCTTCTTCTTCTTCTTCAGATCTGGCAATTTAGACAGAGGAATGCTCTTCTGGGGGATGTGTCAGAGTTCATCTCGGGATGTGATCCAGCCACAAAATGACTGTTTGTCTTAGGGAGGCTGTCTAGCCCTGGTCTGGGAACCTGCGGCCGGGCAGGTCCGGCGGGCGTGGCCGCCCACACGCCGCTGGGCTCGGGACTGCAGGCGGCTCGCGCGTGCGGGGGCGCGCGGCACAGCCCTGCTGACCTCACCACGCCCGCGCCTCGCCGGGACCCCCCCCGGGGGCGCGTGGGAGCGGCACTGGGCGCGAGTGAGCTCAGGCAGCCTGTCAGACTGCGCCTCCAGCACCACTGGCGTGACGGGGCCTCGCGCCCTTGCCGTAGGTCCGATCGCAAAGCCCTCGCGGCTCCTGTCGCCCTCGGACAGGGACCGGACTTCCGGCAGCCTCTCAGAACCAGGTGCTGCGCCCCCGGGCTGCCCTTTGTCACACAGTAATACTTTTTTAAAATAATTTTTTATTTAAACACAAGAAATACAAAAAATAATGAAATATATACAGAAGTAGACACTTCAAAGCCAGAGGAATTCACAATTGTAAAAACTACAAATGACACTTATTAGAAATTTCCATTGTATGTCTTGCCTTTTGATTCTTTACATTTCTAATAGGACTTAAATCAAAAAGGAATTCAACTTTAAAAGCATGAATAGAGGGAGCAGTTTTAGACCATTTACATTTGTGGATGAAGTATTTTGCCAAAATAATTAACAGATGACTAATAACATATCCTTCATCCAAATCAGATCTAACAAAATATAAAATAATATCAAAATCTTTCAATGGAATAGTCGGGTGTGGCTGCGAGCTGCGGAGATGCACGCCAGGACTGTTCTGCAGCCAGCGGACCCCCGAGTACCCGGCCTCCTGGCGTGTCTGGAAAGGTCGCAGTGAAACGGCACGTCTTCGCCCAGACGGGAGCGCTGCGTCTCACACTCAAGAGTCTTAAAACAGCTGTCTGAGCGTCACTGCCATGAGCGTTATACGTGTGGAAAAGAGGAGAGACGTGCTGTCTTATGATGATGAATTATTCGCTATTGTACCATTCAAGTGGTGTAACTTCCTTTCCATCGTTTATTATCATTGCGCTCTTGCACGTCGAACTTCACGCTCCCGAGCGCTCCTGAACCGTGTTGCGCGTGCCCGTGGCCCGCTCTCCAGCCTCGCCCCAGCTCGCGCGCCCTGCCTCGCGGTTTCTCTCGCGCTCTCTCCGGGCGTCGGGTGCAGCGCACAACAATAGCGGCACGCGCTTGGGCACGCGCTGTCAAGCCGCTCTGACTTTTTCTTCTCCCCTCTCGCTCTCTTCAGCGCGCGCTCGGACTGCGTCGCGTGTCGCTCCGCCGTCAGCTCTCAACCTCGCCCTGCGGCCGCGCGGCTGCGCTCTTCCGGTGGTGGAGCCCGGCTGCTACACAGACGCGGACGTGAGCAACACTTTCCTCAGCGTCCCCAGACTGCGCCGGCGTTTCCTCTCCGCAGGCCTTAGATTTGTATTTTTTTAAAGAGCTGTGTGTGGGCTGCAGCAAAGCTACTGTTGACTACAGTTTCTAATACAATGTAATTCTTGTACAGTGTCTATTTGATCCGAGGGGGATGGTGAACCAGCAGGCCAGTAGCCATTAGAGACCTGTGGGGGCAGACCAGTAAAAAGCAATGGAAAGGAACAGGTACAGGGTTATTCCCTCTGACAGGAGAAGAAAAGAAACAGCGTTTCGGCCGTGGAGCCTTCTTCGGGTGTGACACCCTCCTTTGACACCCGAGGAGGGCCCTACAGACGAAACCTTGCGTGTCTTTTCTTCTCTTGTCAGCGGGAATAACCCTGTACCTGTTCCTGAGCAGCCCACGCATGCTGACGCAGCTCCCTGCTCCAGCTACTTCGAAAAACAATGTAGTGTGGTTTGAGACGGCACAGTTAAAACTGGGGTCAGATAAGCGGCTATCGGCGGGGCCCTTACTGTCGCTCCCCTGAACCCCTGAATCTCTGGAAGGGGAGGGTCACAGATGGCCAGGGGCGGAGCGGTGGCTCTGTGGCTCAGGATCTGCGCCTGTGACCGGAAGGTTGCCAGTTCAAATCCCGCAGCCGGCAGAGGAATCCTACTCCGTTGGGCCCCTGAGCAAGGCCCTTAACCCTAACTGCTCCAGGGGCGCCGTGCAATGGCAGACCCTGTGCTCTGACCCCAAGCTTCTCTCCCTGTCTCTGTGTCTGTGTCTGTGTCTCCATGGAGAAAAGCTGGGGTATGCGAAAAGACGCATTCCTAATGCAAGAAATTGTATAGGGCTAATAAAGAAACATTAAAACATTAGATGGAACACTGTGAAGGAAGTGACTTAAAACAGACACCTGCAAAAAGCTGGTTTTTAAAAACGCAGATAAAACTCCCCAGGGACTTTTGCAGAGATGTTTGTAAGGCTTTGAATCTGTAATCATTTTCTTTCTGATTTTCAAGTTCATAATATATTTTTTTTAAAAACCCCTCTAAACATCTTCTAAAAGTGGTGTTAGGATCCAGCTATGTAAAAGGAATTGTAAAAGGTTTTAAGCCCTGAATTTTTTTCTTGCTTTCTTGCTTTAATTTTAAAGCAGGTCCCTTGCATTGAAGCTGTGGATTATAACTGCAGGGCAGAGTTCAGGCACTAGCAGTAAACATCTTCCGCACCCGACAGACCCCATGATAAGGCGACAGGATGCCCCCCAGTTTTCCAGGTCTGTCTATGATCAGGTGCTGTGCTCCAAGACACGCATTGGATTCTATCAAGTTGAATTAAAACCGAGATGTGAGCCCCAGAGTCTCCCCAGTCCCACGAGCTGCACGCTGGGCCGAGACCCACTGAAAACACCACAGCGCGTAACCCTGTAAAAACAGCAGTGTGGGTCTTAAATCCACTGGCTCACCACAAACAGTTTTGATGTGGTTTTAGGTCAGACAGACGTGGGCAGATTTAATCTACTAATAAGAGGGAAGGATGCTCTTGCTCGTATTCTGTGGTGAGCGTTGGAGGCTGAAGGTGCTCCAGGAGGATATCGTCTGTCTGTTCACGGCCTCGGTATAATCCCAGGGCCTGTGGGAAACACAAGAAACGCATACGTGTTTCCTGAAATTGATAAAAAGTGGCATTAAAACTTTGTTAACATGAATTACTTAGGAATTCTGCAGCTTTAGAACTTTTTCTGTTTATTTCCTTAACTTGTCATGTTGGTGTAATTAACAATGAGGGGATTAAATAAAAAAATAGACAGTAAGTAGGCCTTCTGCCTTTTTTTGTTTTGAATAGTTTACTCATTCTTGGCAGGCAGTTCAGTTCTGAAAATCAAACAGACGAGTTATAAATCTGCTGCGAAAACGGGTTTAATCAGACGTCTCCCCGGCGTCGGGTGCCTCTGTGTTACGGAGCCCTGGCAGGTGTCTTGTCTTCTGACTTGTTGTTGACTCTGCAGATTCCGGCTTGACAACACCGCGAACACTACATCAAAGGCACACAATGCACATCAGTGCACCGACAACAGGCTCTGCAGAGTCAGAGTCAGAGGATCTGTGGACTGGACAGCCCAGCACAGTTCCCTCTGGTGTATTGTTGCGATAGGATAGTGTGTGTGTGTGTGTGTGTGTGTGTGTGTGTGTGTGTGTGTGTGTGTGTGGGAGGAGGGGGGGGTTACAGGGAAAGAGAGAGCTGGTTCTTGTGGCTTTCAAGGTGTGTTATTTGTTCAAGGCTGTCCAAACATTTACAGAGCTGAGGCAGCCCTGGAATGCGCAGGGAGAGCTGAGGCAGCTCGTTCCCAGCGTGGGAAACCGCTGCTCCCCTCAACCTCTGCAAACCCGTTCCCCCTCAGGCGGGACTGTCAATAAAGCCCGTGCCAGAGATGTGTGGAGCTGATAGTGACAGCTCCCGGCAGCAGCAGCCGCAGCAGCACACACCACACACACAGGCCCTGCCTGTCCGGGAGCCGGCCTGCTGCGCCTGGCTGCTCCCCACGGCTCAAAGGAGGATTTACGACCGCGGAAGCAAGAGAGACAAGAATAACCACTGCTTGCATGTGTGTAGGGCCTTGTGTAGAGCCTCAACACAGTGGAGGGGGGGTACACCCCACTCACCACTGGAGTGCGTGGACTGGGACTGTGGGGTCAACACCCCAAATCTTATGAACATCCAGCCATCGGGTGCTTAATGACCCACCGAGGCAGGAACCCAGTCCAATAACTCATCCAAAGAAGTGCGCCCCCTTTGCTGTACAGCGCGCTGTCAGGGCGCCGCCTACTGGTCCACCGGCCCCACTTACAGCAGCCTCCCGCAAGTCGTTTTCTACCTGCTCCATTTGTTTAGAAACGTGGGCTAATCGTGGGCTAACTGAAATCCAGTTATTGCTGGGCTGGCAGGGTCCTGTCACTCCAGGCAGTGGGCATGCATGCCTCTGCAGCAGCAAGTGAAACGAGGCACGATTTGGGCTTAGGAGGGACGTGTGCAGTAGGAGGGGCATTTTCACACCTGGGTGTAGCTGTGTTTTTTTTTTAACCTGCACGGGTATTTTTATGTATCATGAAATTAATCCTCGGGAGAGTTATGAGGCAGTCAGATGGCTAAGTGGTTAAGGCTGTGCTATCAGATCAAGCTGCCGCCCCTCCGCTGAATTACTGAGCAGGTTACTGAACTTTGGATGAGATCTAAGAGCATGTTCCTGTTGTCGCAGCTGTCAATGGACAGCTCATTACCTAGCTTCTCTGAGCCTGCCTAAGCCCCCCTGGATAAGAACCATCTCATGAAAGACTAATTATTGCTTTCATTATTTCTACTGTCCTTAGACAGCATCGTCTGCATCTGCAGTGAAATCCTTGTAAACCTTGCATGCCAAGCAGTGTTAAAGATGTGTGAGCGCTATATTAAAAATGCCCGGCTGCGTCTCTCAAAGAGCACTGGCCGAAATCTGAGAGCTCTGTTTACTTTTTTTTTTAGATTGGAGAAAGTTGCTGGAATAAAATTGGCATTACTTGTGGTGTATATATAGCATCTTTTCATCAGTGACTAAGACATGGATTGTGAGCGCTGCAGTTAGAAATAAACAAAACATTGTGCTACTGCAGTTGTCTTGTGTTTTCGTGCATTGGAAGACACCCTGGCCACTGGAGAGCTGTAGCACTGTGGAGTGCTACACTCAGGAGTGGAATGTGAATGAGCTGCTTGGGCCTTAAGGCTTCGCATTATTTTCGAGTTCACATATTTTCCTCACAAACATCCTGAATCTAGAATAAATCGTATGTGCTTTTAAAATACCATCCTAAAAAGGATTGGAGGTGAGTCCTTCAGAGGTCTCTTTTACAGCTTGTCATTAAGAAGAAGAACAATCCAGCATTGAGACTGATCCTTAAAGACTGTTGTGGCAGAACAGGCAGTATCCTGTTCCTAAATCATGCACCAATTGCTGCTTTTAAGGGTGAGCCTGTGTGTGTCTGTGTGTGCGCCTGTGTGTGTCTGCGTGTACGCCTGTGTGTGCTGCGTGTGCGCCTGTGTGTGTCTGCGTGTGCGCCTGTGTGTGTCTGCGTGTGCGCCTGTGTGTGTCTGCGTGTGTCTGCGTGTGTGCCTGTGTGTAGAGGGCTCATGTCATGCCAGCAGCCAGCCCTCGAGAAAACCTCAATCTCAGGTTGTGCAAGAGACTTCCCGTCTCAGAAGGAAGAATCGCGTGTGGGGTTGTGGTGGGCTTCTCAGCCAGCAGAGTCAAGGGCAGCTGCTGGCTCTGGTGCAGACAATGGCTTGTCATACTGTGATACTTGGTTTTGCCACGAGGTCCAGCCTGAGTCAGTCCACAAGATAGCAGTGCCCACTGTCCACCCTCTTATCGAGGACAGGCAGGCGAAGGGCCATATAGACGCAGGAAATATTCTCTCTCTCAGAGGAGGAGGAGGAGCGGCGCAGTTACAGTACAAACCCACCAGGGACGCCGCCTGCCTCAGTTACTCAGGCACAGTGAAAGCTTGGTTAACACCATGTAAACGACTGCTTTATAAACCACCTTGTACCCTCCTTTCAATTTCCAAGTGCCCACAATCCCCAAAATATTTGCTCTGGGCTTGTTCTGGTCCTGTGTGGAGTGTGAGAACAGTAAATTCAGATGGAAAGAGTTGGTAGGGCATCGCCACAGAAACAGGCCTCCAGAAGCGTGTGTGAAGCCCGATAAGTAGGCAGTACGTGAGGCATGCAGTGTCGAAACCCACAGCAGGAAGTTCTGTGTGTTTCTGTAGGCGCTGTGAGGAGGAACTTGTGATTGGGTGGGTGCAGCAGGGACAGGCCAGGCCTCGCTGGCTGCTCAGTAACACATTCCTGTCGCCTTAGCTGACAAAAAATAGCTGTGTTTGGCTCTTCTTGTTTCATGGTTACCTTATTGATCTCGGGGTCAGGCTCTGAAATGGGAAAGCTATTGGCTGTTTGTCAGGAGCTATTATTGGTGTGTCTAATGTATAATCAAGTGCATTGATCAGTACCAGCTGATAACGGAAGACTAATGTGTCTTTCAGGCATGAGCAGCAGATGAAGCAGTTCCTAATGAGAGTGTGATGGCGGTGATAATCGTGACAATAGCAAAATAAATAATAATAAGAAAAAAACTGTTTCTGCAACAACACATTACAAAACTAAAGAAAATCACACAGCCAAGCCAGATTTGTGACCTCAGAATTATAACCATCAAAAAAGACGTTTGTCTCTACATCAGGCACACAAAGTCAAGCAGAATTAAGGCTCTGTTTCTAAATTCCCCAATCCCTGTCCCGGCTCCTGGTTCGAGAGCTTGGTCCGGCCGGTGCAGCAGAGGTGAGGCAGGCTGGCTGCTGCGCACCTGTGCAGGTGCCCCTGGCTGCCTGTCAGGCACCTGCCCCTCTGCTCGGGAGCCTCATGCGAGAGCCCTGACGCAAGATCTGACCAATCCTCACCTGTGGGAACGGCCAGGGAACGCTGTGGGAATTCTCCTCCCCTCTCTCCCTCTGCCAGGCACTATCTCTGCACTCGGGCTGGGCCAGCAACCAGCGGGGTTAATGAATACAAAAAACTCCCAAGTCCTCCAATAGACAGGTTCAAGGAGTCAAGTATGCAAGCTACTCTATTCTTTTTTTTCTTTCAAATTTATGGCATGCCACTTATCATCAGCCTATCTGAGCTTTAAAAAAAAGAAAAGAAGGAGAGTGAAAAACACAATGACTGGCTGTGGGAACATTTCTTCCTCTTTCTTTGTACTCACCTGCCGAACCTGAGTGAGCGTTTCGGTGGTTTCGCTGCCGTTAACCCTGCCAGTGCCAAGAGAGCGAGCACCTGACTCGTGCGTCTGCCATGCCTGTTTCCTGTTGCGCCCGGCTTCCGTCTCGTCTTCCACAGGCTTGAGCACAACTAGAGTGTTTCATAAATAAAAACAAAGCATACTGCAGTAGGAATTGATTCTTATCTTTTAAACATCGGAAAGATGAACTGTGTGAGCTAATTAACCACCCTTGTTGACCAAAATGAGGTTCAAGGGGTTTCTGTGCAATATGAAATACATTAATATACTTGGTGGTGTCTGAATAGCATCAGAAAACCTTCTCAGTCGTCCCTCTGGTTTTTGGTTTTTCTAATCCAGTTGACTGGCTTTGCTTTCTAATGACAGGGAAGCCCTCTGCTCTGTGTTCCTGTGTTTGCACTGCGCTGCAGTCTGACACAGTCTTGCCAAGCGGCTGGTTTAAATTATATTTCCTGCAAACAGACCACCCCAGCTCCTCCATGCGCAGCCAGCATGTCGCACTTTATTAAACAGCGTTTGGTACGTAGTCCGATCCTGGAACACATTTAATTTTGTGTGCAGTTATTTGGACTGTGTGTCTTTACATACTGTGGTGCTTTGTAGCCGGGCCTTGGAATTTACAAGAAACAAACCCATCCTTGAAACCCACAGATTTACTAGCAGTTCTGTTTAGATCTGCTTGTTTGTCATTGTTTTTTTTTACCTAATTTATTCCTGCTTCGCAGTGCACATGTTGGTTTTATTATGTCTTTATGTGTTGTTTCGCCCACAAGTCGATGCTCTGTGCTATGACGTAGCTCCACTGGAGTCGAAAGCTGCCGAACAGACAGAAAAGTATTTTTACTGCAGTTCCCATTCTGTAAACTGAGTGACTTATTGCTCTTTAAATCTTGTGGATGTGATTTTTTTTTGCCTTAAATAAAGAAGCACTTTGCAAAGCAAATATTGATGTTAGAAATCTGTAATGCAGTGGTGCAAAGCTGTTTTTATATAGCAGGATAAAAAGAAAAAAAAACTTCCATCATTGTATGTATATAGGATCTCATAAGGGCGATGGACATAATAATAACAATCTGTAATGAGTGCAGGTGAGACAATCACTTATACGAGATCTCCATTTCATACAAGAGTTTCCCTGTATCAGAGAACTGGATCACAGCCATGTTCTCTGTTTGTGTTAGAAATCGTCTCTCTTGGGTGGTGAGGCAGTCTGTAGCCCGTTGAGCTAATGCAGGACAAGGATCCAGAGCTATTGCAAAAATTGTGGTCCTCCGTAAGATAAAGGGGCATCTAAAAATAAGTAGGGGTTCCTATCTTCAAGGCATTCAGTAGATGCCACAGTCTTGAGTCTGGCAATTCTGTAGCCAGGGGTGTTTATCCAGGCCTTTCTTAATTACCTGCTGGGATAACGGCCTCAGACAGGTAGATAACCCACCTGCTCTGTCCTTATGCACACAGTGCTGATTGCCAGGGCAGGAAGCATGCTGCTGTTGTGAGACGGATGAACTCTATTGTAAAGACTTCAAAAAGTGGATGAACTCCTCCCCTGGTATCTAGTCTTACTTCTTGAGCCTGGCGCAGAAGTGTTGTGAAGGAGGAGTGAGACTCAGGTCCGGACTGAGACAAAACGTCAACCCGCCCACAATAACATCCTGTCCCAGTGCATCATGGCAAGTTTCCAAGACATGGGAGCAAAATGACTTGTCAAAACGAATTACTGGGTCTGTAAATTGCACTTGCAGGTGGATGGAATTTTACATTTGAATAGAGGCCATAGGCTGATACAACACATTTTTAACTTGAGAAGACTAGGCACTTGCACAAAGATGCATCAAATGCCCTGCAAATGAGGAGCCCCCTCACAAGAAGAATGGTTTGACACCCCAAGTTCCTGTGTGCACTTGGCAATCGCTTCACTGTTGTTCGTGTTGAGAGAGCCCTGCAGTGCCTGTGGACCTTGAGTGAAGGTGTTTGAGAGACTTTCTCCTTTGCAGGCGCAATATTCACTGGTCTCTCAACCCAGGAGAACAGCAGACCGTGCCCTGCTGAGTTTCAGAGGTCTGACCAGATCAGGCTACAGGGCATTTTTAAAAAATAGATCACTACCGGAAAATAGATCACATGGAGCAAAAAGTAATTACACAGAGCGGTCACACACATGCCACTGGGACTCTTAAAGGGGTTACAGTTGCATCCTGAGAGTTTCATTAGCCTGCCCCTATGCAGACACCCCATGGGCAAGCAAAGGAGAGGAAGTGAGGCTAATTGTGTGGTTTATAATAGGCTCTAATCCCAAATTTCACCCAGCATCTCCTCCAGGGGCAGTAAACTTTTTTTCCTGCTTTTTAAAGTCCTGGAAATGAGGTGTCTGAATAGCAGAGGATGACAAAAGAAAGTCCTGATGAATTGGCCTGAGCTGACACCTGAGTGTGAGAGCTGCTTTGTGTCGTTTTACTGCGGCCAGCATTATCATTCCCTGTGCTCTGTCTGCTCCACCAGAAACGAGCAGGGTTGGCAGTGTGACACTGCTCGCGGACTGGGTCAGGGTGAGCATTGCTCACGGGACTTTACTGATGCACGTGATAGCACTTTTCATATACAGTATATATATATAACTATGGAATAACAGCTTACATCTGGCTGACTTTTTGTTGATTTTCTCTAAAACTTTTAATCTGGTTTGGTCATTTTCTTTTTCATCTGTGATTCTCTTTTCCTTAGCTTTTAAGAAAGTGTTAATTGTGTATTTTGATATATTTGTGCCCCCTTGCAATTCTGCTTTCTTTAACTTAATTATTGTGCACAAATACAGATCAAACTCTCTGTCTCTAGTCTGTAAAGGCCTGCTCTGAGCTCTGATTGACGGGGGGGTGGATGAGATGTTGTTCAGTAGCCTGGAGCTGGTGGCTTTGATGAGAAGGTGGGGATGGTGTGTTTTCTGCAGGTTCTGGTGCTTCTCTTCACTGAATGCTTGTTAATTAGTTCGTTACGGCCTGCCGTTAGAGGGGACAGTAACTCACTCCCCCCCAAACCTTACTGAAAGGATGTCGCAGCACAATAAGGTTGCCATGTGGGCCCTGTTCATGCTGTTCTGTTAGAGGACTGAAGTGCAGCCAGTGTAGAGCAGTGGTGACTGATGTTGTCAGGACTGCTGCTCCTGTGCTCATGATCTCAGCCTCGCCTCACATGTCTAACACGCCGAGCCTGCTGGTGATCCCCGAGTTCATTCCTGGGCTCCCCGACTTCCACTCCAGCAGCACCTCATGGCTTAAAGCAGCAGCCAGGAGCAGGAGGTGAACCTCCGTCTCTTTCTCCTTGTTTCCAGGTTTCTGCTGCTTCATTTATTTTCACGTCTTTGGACAGCGTAATGCCTGCAGGTGTATTTTTATTATTCCTGGAGTTAGCAATGTGAGGCATTTTGCTGTGAAATGTGTAAGAGTATACTCTGTTGCCCCTTTGTCGTCCGGGGTGATTGGAGAACAGCTGCCCAGGCCGTGCCATCTCAGGAATGACACTCCGAAAACGGTTCCCAGCCTCCGATGGTTTAAGATACTTTTCCCTTTTCTTTCTTTCAGACGTACTCTTGTGAAAGGAGCGTGGGAATGTGAAGTTGACAATAGGTCAGAGGAAAAGTGAGTAATTTGGTGTAGTATTTGCTGTCGAGGGGGTCAGATTATGTTACATACAGTTGACAATGCCGTACGAGACAGCCGGGGTGTGAGAGGATCGGGGCAGGTGCCCGCAGGTGCTGGCGGGGGAAAGGGGATGACCACTGACGCTGCCTGACCCCCGGCTGCACCCTGGGGATCCTGACATGTTCCTGCAAACAGCCGGTCCCCAGTCGGTGGCGGCCATCTTCCCAGGACCCGGCATTGCTCCTCGTTGTGCGTCGTCTGTACACACACACACACACACACACACACACACACACACACACACACACACACACACACACACACACACACACTGCTGGGGTGCCTCTTTATTTCCAGAATGACTGTACCTCACGAACAGCAACATGCAACTGTGAATCACTTGATAAATCATATCAGCGTGTGAAATTAATTCTTATTTCACAGTCACTGTAATATTTCACCAGCATTAACATTAACAAGTTTCATTTTAGCAGAACATTATGCAGAATACTTCACAGGCTGGCTGACCGTACTGAAGGTAGCCAACAGTACAAATTTGTACAGGTAGAAATTGCTTCAAGGCAGGAGTAAATAATGAAAACAGATTCTGAATTTTGTGATTAAATAAGACCTTAGATAGTTATTCCTCTGACATTTTGGTATGTGTGTCATGTATAGTGGCCCCTTCTTAAAAAGCAGTTAGATACTGATATCTGGGGATACCATACTTGGTGGGTGTTTACTGGTTTTTCATCATTTGACAATGCAGGACTGCCAGTGACTTCTGATCTCTTTGACTAGACATTTGGATTTGCTTGTGTTTTTTTGCCTTGCTGGCTGTTTGTAATTAAAGGTGCTATATGAGCCTGCACTATGCTGATTATTCCATTTAGTCTGCCTGTCAAAATGTAGAACTTCATTACTTCCTTTCGGTCAGGGTTGTTTCTCTAAGTTGGCTCAGAGGCGTTTCAGCTGCAGTTTGGATCTTGAATGACTCCTGTAATGTAATAAGAGCCCTAATGGTTACAGGTATGTGAGAACTCTTTGTTTGTTTTAACTCAGTCACCTGCCTGCGAATATTGGAATCTTGGAAAGGGATTATTCCACAAGGTGTTTTTAAACACCTGTGATACTGAACTCCTAAACCGGTCCTACTGACCGTCTTGATGGGCGGGAAGGGCCGTGGGGCTGCTCAGTCAGGTCCTCGACTCGTCGTCGCCGTGTGATTTTAGCGCAGTGCCCGTCTTCTTATTCCGTCCTCTTCCTGGAGGGCCTGAAGGAGCGATGTTCGCTCACAAGCCATGCTTGCTTGTTTGGCTATGCTTGTGAGCCGTGGTGCGGAAAAACAAAAGGCCTGTGACGCTGTCCGAAGTGTTGTTTATACAGGGGTGCCCCAGGAGTCAGACCCCAGGTGTTACGCCCTGTCGTCGGTGTACATTCCTGCGTGGGCTCAATTATCTCATCATCCGCGCCCTCTCCGCCGGCTCACTCACACCCGCCGAGCCCGTCTGTCCTCGCTCCGTCAGAGCTCCTCCTCCGTGGCGCTGCTTAAACTTCCCGCTGTGTCTCCAGGCTGCCAACCCAGTGTGCTCCGAACGTGCCTCCCGTCTTGTCCTGTCTTGTGGACCTGTGGATATCCCGGTGTGAACCCTGCTCCTACTCGGACTACGCCCCTGTCTACGCCCTCGGCACCTCCGCTGTGTTCGGACCACCCTGTCCGACCCCGACCTGGACCTCCCCTACCACCCTCTTGCTGTGCTCAGAGGAATTCCTTCATAGGGTCCAACATGGCGCCCCAGGCGACTGTAACACCAGGTGATAAAAGATCTTCACCTAAACTTTCACACGTCTCTGTCTGAATCAGAAGCCCAGTGGGCAGCAGGAGTGTGGCTCTGGTGTGAAACATCCTGCTGGCCCCCATTATCGCTTGGTATGGCAGCAGGCAGCCTTGAGGAACAATATTTACTCAGGTCAACAGTCCAGCCAGCTTTCTGCGTTCCTGTGTTTTGTTTTTTCACCCCAAGCGCCCGTCGTCCGCACGCGGTGCCCGGCTGATAACGATTTGCCCTTTCGGCAGCCTGAGCTAATCTTGTTTATAGAGAGCATCTGTGTGGATTGAGGAGCCCGTCGATCTCGGCTGCTCTCCGGCGCGGCAGGCGGGAGGGGGGAGGGTCAGCCGAACGCTTTCATGTCGGTCGACACAGCAGCTCGCAGGGGAGCCACACGGTGGGGTCCGCGGCGGCTACAATCACACAGGACAGGGAGGACTGATAAAGCTGTAGGAGATGGCGGTAAGGAATGCATTGAACAAACTTCCAGACTAGTAAATCAAAATATATCATTCGGACCTAAATGGCCTTGTGGACTTGGGAGTCTTTCTTTTGTTCCTTAAGGGCTATAGGTGGCTATAAAGGGCTTCAAGGGTGAAGGGGAGTCCCCATTACCTGTAAAGTGGAGTGTCCAGAAAAGCGCTATAGAAGTGTAAGCAATTAATTAATTAATTATATGAACCCCCGGCCCACATCCAGTTATCAGGTGAGCCAGTGTGCTGCTTTGTCCTAAACGTTTCCTCCTTTCTTCAGTGCTGCACGGTTCCCGTTTCCTCGTGGAGACTTGATTCTGGGCAGTGAAGCACAGTAAAAGAAACATTTTCTCCGCCGTGTAGTCACTGTGGCTTCACCATACAAACTGATAACAAACAAACTCCATGCAGACAGCGCCCCAGGAATTAAACCCAGGTCCCAGGCGCAGAGAGACAGAGATGGTAAACACAGCGTCACCCCGCTGCCCGTTATTATATAATATAATAGAATTCCAGAAGTGGCTTTCTGGAAGCAACATACACTGCGTGAGACACACCAATTATCACTCCATAACTCATATCCTGATACCAAAGGATGAAGTAATGCAAGCCAGCTGGACGTGCCAGAATGCAGCTTGGCCAGTCCCAGTCGCTGCCAGCCCAGGTCTTGGACAGGCAAGCAGCACATGGTGATCAGTGATGAGTACATAAACATAATGGGAGAAGAAACACAGGTTTCTTTGCTATGCCTGTTTCTGAGATTAATTTGATTCATTTTGACAGGAAGTTTTAATTCCACTGTGGTCTGAAAAGTTCCTTTCCTTTTGGATTGGGTTGGATTGGATTGGATGTGTAATGCTCTGAATCACGTGTGACATACTACAATAAACCAGAGGACACAAGTGAAAACTATAGGGAAATGTAGTGAAAAAAAAGAGAGGAGGGGGCACTTATTTACACAGAGGGTTGTGGGAGCCTGGAACAAACTACTCAACGTTGTTGTCAATGACGATACCCCTAGTTTCTTGCAGGAAATGGTCAGATGAGATCCTGAGATTAATTAGTTAATATGAACCAGATGGTCTAGAATGGCCTCTTCCAACCATCCATGTTCTAACTGTTTCAGACAATTTGGATGTGCAGAGGAGCCAGGACCTATCCCAGCAAGCAACGGGCAAAAGGCAGGATGCCTTTGATGCCAGTCTATTGTAGGGCACTCACAGACACAAATGCACACACACTGACCCCGGGGCCAGTTTTCCCACAAGCCAATTAACTTACTGATATGTTTTTGGACTGTGGGAGGAAACCCACTGTAGAAACCTACACAAACCTGGAGAGAACATGAACACTCCATGCAGAGAGCACCCCAGGTCCAGCACTGAACCCAGGACCCCCGTTCTGTGAGACAGCAATGCTAACCACTCTGCCCCTGTGTCTTCTGTTGTTTCTCATTTGTCTTACTATCTGTTATCTGATTGCATTTAGGCAACATTCAATTGTGGATTCCTTGAATCCTACAGCACCTGTATATCATGAATAGTAGATAGCAATAATAGCCTGGACACCCTTACAGAAGCTGCAGTCTGCAGTGTTCCAGCTCTTTCACACTGGAGTGCTCTGAAGAGCTCGTTCACACCCACTCTTTGGGGGACATGGAGACGTCCCTCTTCTTTGGGACACTGTAACATTACAAAAGAGAGATGGAGGCTGCACTTCATGCAGCGTTGTGGCGAGGGTTCTGACTCTCCCCACTCCAGAGAAGCTTTGATATTCTTTTATTAGCTAAGCTAAGCAGGTGTGAGCCTGGTCAGTACCTGGATGTGAGACCTCCTGGGAAAGCTGAAAGAGGTATTAGAGGGGCCAGCAGGGGGCGCTCACCCTGCAGTCTGTGTAGGTCCTAATGCCCCAGTATAGTGACGGGGACACTAGACTGTAATAAGGCACCGTCCTTTGGATGAGACGTAAAACTGAGGTCCTGACTCTGTGGTCATTAAAAATCCCAGGTGTTTCTCAAAAAGTGTTGGGGTTTAACCCCGGAGTCCTGGCCGAATCCCCCCTGGCCTTTACCAATCATGGCCTCCTAGTGATCCCCGTCTCTGAACTGGCTCCATCACTCTGCTGCACACTGGTGATAGTGGAGGGGATCCCCATTACCTGTAATGCGCTCTGAGTGGAGTGTCCAGAAAAGCGCTATAGAAGTGTGAGGAATTGTTTTTATTACAGCTACTTTAATGTTTTAATGTTTTAATGTTTTAATGTTTCTTTATTAGCCCTATACAATTTCTTGCATTAGGAGCTACTGTACCCCTCCTTGATCTCGGACTGTCTCTCCTTCTGTCTCCCCCTTCACTCTCTCCTCTTCCCACAGCTTCACTCTTCACTTTCTTTCAGAGGGAAGCCGGCTCTTCGCCCTGCTGCAAAACCCGCTGACGGCGCCGTAAACAAGGTGGGAAGGCCAAGGATGAGAGGGAGCTGAGAGGTCAGGAGAGGCAGACGGCTTTACTGCTTCATGCTAATAATTGACGTGCAGAAAAAAGAGAGTTAAAAACTCCCCCAAGGGGCTGAAGAAAAAGGGGGAGGTAGGCCAGAAGTAAGAGCCCCAGTGTTATAAAATTGCTTCTTTTTTGGATTCACAATAGCCGGCATTCAGGACTAATAAGCATAGCTGCCAAGTGATAAAGGCAAAATTGCATTTCAATTGTTTTCACACATGTTAAAGAGGCACGAGCATTGTTGGGCATCTGCTTTATATTAACATGAATGTCGAAACTCCCAAATTTCCTTGAAGTTTATGAGCATAGTGGAACCCCAAGAAATCCAAGAAATTAGTCATGGCCATAAAATGTTTTTTTTTCATAGCTTTGTTTAATTTTAGCTATCTATTTTATTCAGTTATCACAAAAAACATTTAAAGAAAGAAGTATCCTGAGTAGTGAAAATTAAGGGGGATGCAGGTTTAATTCCTGTGATGCTTGTACCGCTCTGTAATTAAGTGTACGTCTAACTCCAGAAGAAATGTGTGAGTCAAGCTCAAGAAAACACCAGACTATAATGCAGAACTACAGTATATAGCATACTAAAGTTTATATATTCAATTGATTTTTTGCAGTATTTTCACACAGTAAACCTTATAAAAACACGTACTGAAGTAAATTTGCTAGTAACAGTTAATGAATGTACATGCCATTGGTATATTCCTTAAAATGTCCCTTAAAACATTTTAAAAATATGAAGGGTAACATCATTAAAATGATCATTAAATGATAAAAATGCATTAAATAGTAAAACAAAAAGTGGCCTCTGTATCTGGCTGTTAGTACTTATTGTATTCATGGACTTTATTTTTAGAAAATGCTTCTTATGTATTTGATCAGCCAGTAGAAGTGTTTTCATGGCTTTGAAACTTCTCTCAAAGTTCAGAGTTAAAAGCCACTCTAGGAATTTTAAAAGGCGAAACAAAGACCAGAGCCTTCAGCCTTGTGTCTGAGATAACTACAGTTGATTTTCTGCTTTCTTTTTTTCGTTTTAAAGTCTTTCTGCGTCCTGCCGTTCCTCTGTTTTTTAACCCCCACTCTAATCTCTGTCTCAGGGTTTTGTTCTGCCAACCTCCTGCCAGAGCCTTTGCAGTAAAACAAAGAGCTATTTACACTAATGGACTACTAGGCCTTTCACTCCAGAAACAAACAGCACAGGGGAAATGAATAGAATTTAACATTTCGACATTTTTCCATCTGTTTTCAAAACCAATATTGACCCAGGTCCCCTGCATGGATGCTATAGTACAGAGCTTTAGCAGACAAATCAAGTTTGTGTAGCCAGAACGGCAGGCTGCGCTTCAAGGGGAGAGAGGAACAATGCGAAGCCCAGAGAGGGGCTCTCCTGTGGGCCCCGTGGAGTGACCAAAGTCCTTTGGCTCGGGCTGTTAAGAAAAGCAGGGTTTCTGAAAGGCCTGACGCCTCCCGACCTGTTTTAATGGGTCCGTCTGAGAGCTGCGATTGTGCCTCTCCTCCGGAGCCCGCTGGCTCACAGCGGAGAGGACAGGCTCACGCAGTGACGAGGTCCCGATGTGCGGAGCGCGCTCGGTGGCGAGCGGCGCTGCTGAAAAGCCAGATTACAATCAATTAGGGAGTAATGGGCTGGATTTGGACTTGTAACCTGTGGATTAAGGTTGGTGTTTAGTGGAATCCCGTTGGCACAGCTGGGGCCGCCATCAATAACTTCTAAAATTACTCAGCCGCAGCGTTAAGAAATTAAATAACAGTGGGGATCTCTCGCTACACTCGCCTTCCCCTTCTCCGTAAGAGTCCTTCCCAGTTTTCATTATACTACATTTTCTTTCTCTCTCGGGGGAAGAGTGTTACTCTTGGAAGGGCTTGTGCATAACTTTTCCGGGAAGAAATATCATTTTCTGTTGTCCGCTGCACTTTGGTGGTTTTTTAAAAAACAAGGGTTTCTGTACCTGAGACTGAAACTGGCAGTTTGTGGGCGACAGGAGTTGTGGGGTTTGTGGATTCTAGTGGCCTGCAGGTCTGGCGCGTTCTATTGACCAGGACATGAGTACTGTTACACCAGGGCCTGTCCTGGACACTTCAGAGAGCCGACCATCAGATCATGAACTGAGAAACAAGAGAATACTTGAGCTATAATACTTACTTAATACTCGAGCTACTCCTTGTCCCTGATGTGTTGTTCATTCTGCATCAGCATTCAGAATGACAAATGGCTCTTTTTGTTGATAGATAAAATAAATATTGATACCCTCTTGTGCAGCTGGGCATGCTGGAGCAGTTCCACTCATGGGTAAGGCAGCTGTGCCTCCACATGGGATTTGAACCCACAGCCTTAGCATGCAGGCATCCCGAGTGGTGGCTGCTCCTCCACACTTTCCTACTGCAGTTTCACATCGACCCTGAAGACAGGCATCACTGTTACAGTGCTAAATCATGCTGCCCAGGCCAGGTTTTAAGAAGCTGTCATTTAATTTCGACATCTTGGAGATGTTTGCCTCGAGGTGCGTTGTAGGAGGGTTCTTGAACTCAGCCGGCTGTGTTGTCTTGTGATGTGCCATTGTTTACATTATGTTTAATTATGAGCTCTGTTGACACCGCTCTGCTTTGTGCAGATTCTTTACCAGGTCTGTGTTTGCCTCCAGTGTGATCTCGCCTGGATATAAAGGCAGCCAGGTAAATATGCTTATGTCAATCAATGTTAATAGCAATGGAAGTTCATTTTTCCACTGTGAAAGATTACTCCCTAGTGGATATGGCCAATCTCGGTACCCTTCAATTACCCTGATGAGGTTTTTGTGGCGTAACTTTGCCTCTTTGTTTCGGGCTATCGCTCATCATTAGAAGTAGGGGGTGTCGGCCTCAGGGTCATGCGGAGAGTGGAGAGGAAGGTTGGGGGGCAAACCACAAAGCAGTCGATTAACATTCTGCAACTGTAACTGTGTCCCGCTCTCCGTGGGGGATCATTCCAATCCCATATTCGTTTCTTTTCCTGTGGCGGCATGTGTGGCTGTTGTCAGCAGGTGAAAATATCGCCCCAGGGTTTTGTTCTGGGACCCAAGGAGAGTCTTTGACAGGGGTTTAATCCCCCCCCGTCTAGAAGGCACCACCCCATTTTGAGGGCAGGGTGATCAGCCCCCCCAGTTCACACTCTGCTGAAAGAGGATTGGGGATAACTGGCCTTCCAGCATGCTGTGCTCGAGGTAGAGCTGAAAGAGGGGACGGTCTTCTTGAAACACCTGTGTGAAGTGGTCCCCTGCTGGCTGGCCTAATCTGGAAGACTCTGTAAGAGCTGGGGGTGGTGCGTTGAATAAGCATCCCCCCAACATTGCTTTAAACAAATTCCCTGTTCATCACCCGAGCTCACCTCACTGCCCCCGGGTCCGGATCGGAGAGGCCCAGTCGCCTGGGGTTTAGGTGTGGCTCCCTTGATGCCCTGACAGTGAGGAAGGACGTGTGCTATTGAGGCACCCGAGGCCCAGCTGCTGGCGTGCTCGAGGATGTGAACGGATTTCCTGCACTGGCGGTGTTTTCACTTCTGCATCGCGAACGCTCCTTGCTGAGTTTGCGCGGAACGATGTCACCATGCCAGGGCCTTTCAAGGCCCAACGCGCGAAAGGAGGAACGAAGCCGAACACGGGAGAATCGACCTGGCATGTGGTCACTTGTTTCCTGTGCCTGGTCATGAGACACCCTTCCCTCCCTTTCCTAAGAAAAGGTTTTGCCACCAATAATCCGAGCGAACCCAATGTACAAACGGCCCAGCGAGTGACACAGGCCGAATGGCCTCCTTTCATTAGAATCCCCCCTTACGATCCTGTGTATCACACACGATCACATGGAAAAAACGATTTCCTCCTAGAGCTCTCCACACTCAAACACCGGGATGTGTTTTCCTGTCCTTGTCATGGTGGATGGCTCCCCCTTTCAGACAGAAAATGTGGGACCTCACTCTGTGTCTAACCCCTCCTGCTGTTTCCCCTCTGCCGCAGTCGCTGTGGAGGTTAGCCATGGAGCGCTGAGTCGATTTTCAGCTTTCAGTTGCAATGTGATACTCCCTCCTTTTCGTGCCCCGTGCTCTGCTGTCTGCGTCTCACAACGGGCTGTGAAATGGGGGAGACTGAGCCCTTTCTGTCTGTGTCTGGAGCTCTCTCTCTCTGCCCTTGTCTGTTCGAAATGCAGAGTCTGGAAATACTCTTAAACCCTGGCTTATGCTTTCATGGGCCTAAGTTTTAGAGTAACTCTTTTCTTTAAGAAGTATTTAGTTTTGTCTATCTGCTTACCTGTATACTGTAATGATTTTATTTTGGTCTTTATGGTAGCCTTTGTACAGCGCTCACTTTGGGAGGTACAGTACGAAAATACTTTATAAGTAATTATATATGTGATAGAGTGATGTACCCCAGTTCTGACAATGGTAAGACATATTGTCATAACAAAGGTAAAGCAAGATGCAAACCCTGAGAAACCACAACAATGCAAATCAATGCACATGATGAGCCTGATGAAACCATGAGCACAACACAGTGGTTATGCACACTCAGATCAGCTGACATTCAGGTTAGCACTGAGAGCTAACCCGAGCACAATCCCCAGTACTACACTTTTAACCAGACCTTACCCTAGACTGCTGCCAAGCCTCTGCACAAACCTGCCCTCTAGACACACATGCAGAAGTAGCTAACAGGAACATTCAGATTCTTTATAAAATTTGGAAACAGCTTTCAATTGCTGATGAGTATAAGGAGCATCAAGGCATTTCTCACTGCTTCAGCCACAGGGGGAGAGCGGTCAGTAAATAGAGAGAAGGAAAATTTAATAACCTGGAGATCTCTGGGATACGCTCCTCCCTGTAAAAGACTCCAGTTTTAACAATGTGATCTCCAGGGTCTTTGTGCCCCAACCCCCCAGACCCGAGCTGCCTCTCCTGTGCGATATTGCTCTCTGTGGGGCTTCAGTAAAAGAAGGCAGAGAAAATCATTATTATTTCGAGGTTCTCGTCATTAAGACTGGCTGGAAATTTTCCCAGGCTGCAGTGGGGGTAAACTCACCCCCCAGCAGGGCTGTTTTCTCTGCGGTTTTATTAAGAAAAGAAGAACGTTTAGTTGACCCGGCTGTCGCACCCCCGCTTGTTGGCTCTGGCTGTCGGACAGCACGTCTCACACAGCAGCCAGATCACATTCATCACCTGTCTAACAGAAGCCCCCATTTTAAAAAAAGAGAGGGCGTTAAAGAA
Organism: Lepisosteus platostomus; assembly: GCF_059453375.1. Taxonomy (NCBI): domain Eukaryota; kingdom Metazoa; phylum Chordata; class Actinopteri; order Semionotiformes; family Lepisosteidae; genus Lepisosteus; species Lepisosteus platostomus. The sequence goes on along the minus strand of NC_142633.1, from coordinate 17,138,967 downwards.
GAGTGTGATTGTTTGACATTGTTCCCCAGCCGGATGTTACAACGACACAGAATGCAACCATCTTTAAGAGGGAGACCATAAATTGCAGAACGCCGAGTCTTAAATCCCAGTGAGGCCAGTTCTGAAGTGGGAATGCGGCTGAGATGAGCTACGGGCACAGTTAGTAACTGGATTACTTGATGAAAATAATACTTTAAAAAAGTTACAAAAAACTTGTAGGTTAGTACCACTGTTCTCACGTTCTTTTAGCTGACCACAAAATCTTTCCTCCCTGTTGGCCAGTTTCCTGTATGTTCTTGTGTTGGAAAAGCACTGGGGGAAATTCTAACACATTTTGAGGTATATAGAACTGATGAATAATAGCAAAACAGAGGCTGCTTACTGTATGTGAGGCTCCTGCACAGGTGACCCTGGGGCTCCTACATGAGAGGAGAGCTGAGGACCTCTGACCCGCTGAGCGACCCAGCCGTCCGCCTCCTCTGCTGTGTGACCTGTGTCCTGCGTTTATCCTGCAAAGCGCAGGCGGGTACTGGGGAAGACGGGATGGAATCCACTGGGAAGAGTGAGTGGGATTAGCACAGGGATGAGAGGGGGGCTCTCAGGGAGCACAGGGAGTGCGGCGGCCATGGCCTTCACCGCTGCCACGATTGATTTTATGAGTTCCGTGCGGAGACTGTCTCCCCTTCCAAGGAAAACCCCGAGCGGGAAGCCCCCTGGGACTTATCTCCAGGATGTTTCGTCCTTCGCCGGCGGGGACTCGGGAGGTAAACAAAGCCAGCGGAGCAGGCGGGAGCGATGCCGGACGCCCCCGGGCTCCTCCGGGCGCTGTGCTCGTCTGGAGCTGCGCTGGGGTCTGGGACTGGGCCAGGCGGGGCGGGGAGCCCAGGGGCTGGATGGCGATGACATCATCGGAGTCTCCCGGAGAGCGGCTCCGGGCCGCGCACGTGAGAGCGCGCGTCACTGCTGGCTCGCCAGGGGCAACGGCGTGGCCACAGGTGCAGGAGATCTCCGTCCTGCCCCCTGCATGCCCTCTCCCCCCACCCAGAACAGATGAGATAAGCCTTGAAATGAGGCCAATGTGTTTTGAGCGCAAACCTGACCCACCCCACTCCCTATTTCTCCGAGCTGGAACTCGGCGTGAGCGAGCAGTGAGATGATTTCAAACTACAGAGCAAAAAACAACAACACTCTAGCTCTGCTCTGCAAAACTGCTTTGGGAGGAGCTCCTCTCCGCCTTGCCCAGGGGACCCAGGGGCTGGGGGAGGGGTTGCCCTTCCCCCTGGCCTGCAGGCTCTGACGCGCAGTCTGACCGAGCACAGCGACAGTCGTCCCTGCTGGCCTGGGTGTTGAGCCCGTCTGGGCCATGTTTTTCTCGACAGAGCAGGGTATGGGCGGCTTGTGAAAAGAGCTATAAAAGATGCCGTGCGTGTCACCCGGAGGTGTCAATCGACCCAGAATGTGCTGAGCACTAACTGCTGGGGACTCTTTCTGTAATGGCGCCACACATTCAAAATTCAACAGTAGCATCTCTTTTTGTCCCTTGCAGTGTGCCAAGTCTTCCGGCAGCTGGACACGCTGTGTGGGACGCGGTGGGGGCCTGTGGACTTAGAGGTGGGAGGGAGGGACAGTACACGTGCACACTCATTCGTTCTGCCAGCTGTGTCCCAGCGCTGGGAGCCCCCCGTCTCCGCCAGCTCCCCGCCCTGCAGGCCCTGCCAGCGCTGCTGCTCCTGTTCTGCAGCTGATCAGCGCGCTGGGGGATCCCCTGTGTGGAGCTGCAGTGAGTCAGAGCAGCCCCAGGGCAGACACAGGGAGGGAGAGAGAGAAACCTGTGAAAAAGTTCTAGAGAAATAAAAACAGATGTGCGGAAGCAGGTTTTCTACAGCCCAGACAGTTTGGGTGTGTGCCTCTGTGGGGAAACTGTGAGGAGAGGCTGTGATTTATTGCCTCGCCCAACAGCCTCGTCGAGGTCTTCTGTCCTCATTCTAACGTGGGAGACGGAGGCGTGCGGAGCGCTCAGATGTGCACATGTTCCGTCTCCCTGACAGCCGTTCCCACGGCTACACCTCTGCCCACCTGAGGCCGCCAGCCGGAGTGCGTCGCCCGTGGGCTGGGCTGCCGAGGCTGAGGAGCAGCAATCAAGGCAGTTTGATGGCTGATGATGATGTTATTTTGAGCCATTCCCCCACAACGTGCCCCCCCCCCCCAAAAAAAAATAATATAAGAATTCGAAACAAGGCGCTGGCTCAGAGCAGGGCTCAGAGCAGGGTTTTGCACGTGATTCATAATCAGGATTCCCGTGGTTTGGCACAAAAAACAGAAAATGAAAAAAACAAACTGAGCTTCATTACGATGGAGATACAAGCTGTTTCCTTTTATGTGCCCCCTTCGGTGTGGAATTGTGAAAATGTTGCGGTACCCAGCTCGCCCCGATATCTTTCGAGAGGCGCCTTGGAGAAGGGTGCACCCCGACAGGCTGCGCTCGGGCCCGTCCTTGCTGGAGCGGTCAGTGACGCGACCCAGGCTTGACCCCGCTGGCCAGCGGGGCTCCGACGGGCGGCACGAGGGGCGCAGCGCGCTCTGCACGGGACACAAGCAGCCTCCCCACTGTTCCACACCTGGCAGGAGATTTTCAGAACGACTGGGGAGTTTTCCTGAACACTTAACCATGCAGTGGGCACAGCGAAAGAGGACCGAGCTTTCAGATCCTGTTGTACTTGAGGGAAGCAGTTCTGTTGTGTAATTGTCTGTGTGTGTGGATGTGAGTGAGCTTGTGTGTTAGTGTGTATGTGTGTGTGTGAGTGTGTGTGTTAGTGTGTGTGTTAGTGTGTATGTGTTTTTGGGAGCGTGTCACAATACTGACACAGATAAGTGTTAGTATGTGCTGTATGTGTGTGAGTGCGAGTGTTTGCGAGTGTGTGTGTGAGATTAAACAAATCGAGCCCTGTCATTATTTGAAAAGGGACACGGCAGCGTTAGGGATGAGGTCATCGTGAACAATGCAGATCACTGTGGTTTGGGAGCTGAGCCCAAGAGCTGTCCACACCCCTCACTGTGAGTGCGTGAGCCAGTGTGGGTGTGTGGTTATGGCCCTCTCCAGAGCCGGGTGTGGGACACAGCACAGCGCGTTCGGGCCGAGCCGTACTGCACCTGTTGTGCGCTGGCCCCGCCGCGGCCTGGCTCACAATGGGCCGCTGTGGCGTGGCGGGCGTGAGGAAACGGGATGAGCTCCGCCGAGTGGCAGCCCCACCCCGTCCTTCCCTCTGCCACCGCGAGGGCGACCACAACATGTGGCACGAGGGCGCCTGGGGAGGCTCTGTGCCTTGGAGCGCGGCGGCCCTGCCCCTCCACTGAGAGAGCAGCGCTGTGCCCTTGCCCGGGGGCACAGAGGAGTGGGGGGGTGGCAGGTCCCCGGCTGTGGCGGCATCATGGGAGGAGAAAAGGGCCCTGTGAGCACTGGGGACAGCTTGGCAAAGCCTGGAGTGACTTGAGACGTTTCTGATTGAAACCCAGCTCGCCTGCTCTACCTGCTGTACCTACTGGCCCTGGTTAAGATGTTTCAGAGGCCAGAGCCTCTGAGCAGCAAGTGACTTCGTAAATGTACCCAGTCCGATCCCCTGCACTGAGACCAGGGTCTCCAGCCCCGGTCCCAGTGAGGACCAGTCCAGCAGTTTATAGAGGTGGCCACTAATTCATCCGTTTCCAAAGACCTGGGGCAGTTTAACTGCGGTCCATTGAACGGGCGGTTTGCTAAATGAAGTCATACAGAGACCACCTGTATAGTGAAAATCTGTTTAAAAATCCCGGAGTGTTTCTCGAAAAGAATAGAGTGTGACCCTGGTGTCCTGGCAAAATCTCCCCATTTTCTGTAAAGCACTTTGAGTGGAGTGTCCAGAAAAGCGCTATATAAGTGTAAGCAATTATTATTAGGGTTACTACAATCTGGAACCAAAATAAGAATACCCTTCATTCTTAACTCAATTAATCAGTAACTTTGTGTTTTCTGTCAGTACTCTGGTACTGCCAGTCCTGTAGTACTGTCTTCAGGTTTCAGCCTGATGTTACTGAGCTACGTCTTGGCATAGTTTCTCACTCCTCCCTGTGGGGAAGGTGATGGTGGTGTGAAAGGACATGTTAACCCCACTGGGCTGGTGCCATCCAGGGGCCGAGCTCTGTGCTGAATGTTTCCCTTTGTGCAGAGCGGTTCACAGAGACAAAGACCTTCACCCCAGATATGTCAGTGCAGGAAGCTGAGCTCTCGCAGGTGCAGTGTTGCTGTGGCCCTGGTGAGCTGACTCACCTCCATGTCCCCGGTCCCAGGCGAGAGCGTCGCAGAGCTGTGTGTGTGTTTCCGTGAGCGTTGCACAAACACCTGACTCCAACCTGCGCCAGTGGTCGTCAGAAAAGGAAAAGAGGCCAAAGCTGAGCTCTCTTGGCACCAGGTTGACATGGGCTACACCAGCAATGTTTTCCTCTTCTGTTTCATGTGGAATATCAAAGAGATTCAAAGCCCTTAAAAGGGCAGCACTGATATTCCTGCTCACACATTGCTTGATGTACAATGAGTGGCAGCTTCCTTATATACAGTATATGTGGTAGCAGGGTAAAACACAAGATTGTGACAGTTTTCCTTTTGTCTAAATAAGCTTATATGTACGACTTTGCTTCGTCTTGGTTTCCCACAGAGCGCCTTGTGTGTCACTGTGTCCATCACAATATTCTTTCTTCTCTGACTGAGATGTGCTTCACTGTGCTCTGCAGTGCTTTATCTGTCCTGCACCACAGTAAACATCTGTAAGGGATGGTTTGCAAAACCCTTTCCCTTCTTGCTCTCTCCTGTAGTGACTGAAACATGCTTCATAAAAAAACAGTGATTTCATAACCACAGCAGAAAACTAAACCTGTATTTTAGTGTCGTTACTGTGTGTTTTTCATTGCACATTTATAAATTACAGCTTCCTCCTGTTTCATGTTTGCTTGCTAATATTTGAATGATTGCTGTGTTTTAACGAACTGATTACTCCTTTTGTAAAAATATCTGAATGTGAAACTGATGTTTTTAATCAGTGCAAGATGTACACAGCATAGAAGCAAGGGAGCATAGGAGCAATATTTAAAACACGATCTTCTTTTCAAGGGCTGTTACAAAATTCACCCCAAACTGAAAACAAAATGTAGAGATAAAAGCAATGCTCAAACAAATCTCAGTGAATAACAAAACTGATTGCAAACAGCAACATTGTCTTTTTAAAAAGGCCTCAAACAGACCCACCCCACAGTTTAATAGTACAGAATAATAAGAGAATGTTGCTCTTTGTAAGTTGTATTTCTGGCCTGTATAGTCTGTCTTTGGCCAGAAGTCCTGAAGTCCCAGAGGCGTAGCTGAAGAATGTTATCAGTGCATCATGGCTGTTAAAAGGAATCGCTAGCGCTTGTGGGGTCTGTGTGTGTTAGCGCTTGTGGAGTCTGTGTGTGTTAGCGCTTGTGGAGTCTGTGTGTGTTAGCGCTTGTGGAGTCTGTGTGTGTTGGCGCTTGTGGAGTCTGTGTGTGTTAGCGCTTGTGGAGTCTGTGTGTGTTGGCGCTTGTGGAGTCTGTGTGTGTTAGCGCTTGTGGGGTCTGTGTGTGTTAGCGCTTGTGGAGTCTGTGTGTGTTAGCGCTTGTGGAGTCTGTGTGTGTTACCGCTTGTGGAGTCTGTGTGTGTTGGCGCTTGTGGAGTCTGTGTGTGTTAGCGCTTGTGGAGTCTGTGTGTGTTTTTGCCGTGTGGCCGGGGGACCGGAGGAAACTCGGCCCTTGCGAGTTGAGAGGTCAGTTGTTTCAGCAGCCGGATGTGAGACGCAGGTATGTGTGTGTGTGAACGGCGCTGGCCGGCTGCCATGGCTCTGTTTTAAAGATAACCCCCGCCCCGCCCTCTTGACCGGAGGAAGTTAAGGAAGGTCATTACTCCACACAGGGTCAACTCCTGCTTTTGGCATTGTTGCAGAATCATTGATTAACCCTCCCCTCTACCCCTTGGACAACAAGGTGTGAATGGCTCCCTGTATGTTTAACTGAAAGCAAACAACCTGATGCCTTATAAACCTTGGGAGAAGTAGGGTGGGGAATTCGAGGATGCTTTAGGGGTCTTTGGGGTCAGTGGGCTCTTTACATTTACTGGGCATCAATTAGCAGTTTCCCAGGATTCTGCATGTCTCTACACAGCGTGCGGTTTTGACATTTCTTCTGAAGAAGCTTGGTGCAGCACACTGTCCCTGGTCACCACACTGGGGAACTGGTTTGGAAATTCTGGTCCACAGGGCAGAGCGCCACCTACTGGTCCAGAAACGCCACTCACAGCTGCAATATGTATGTTTTTTCCTTAGAGGGCTCCCATACCAGTACAGAGCAGCCCAGCTCTGCCTAGCTTCTGAGGTCAGGCCAGATCGGGCCGGAAAGGGGCAACGCTGCTGTCGACTGTATTTGGCCCGACTCTCTCGGCACTGTGAGCTGCCCGCTCTCCAGCGCGGGGATCTGCGGGGGCGGGGGGTGGGGGCTCGCGTGCCGCAACAGCAGCAGCAGGAGGCTCCTGTCAAGAGACAGAGCCAACAAAAACAGCAGTGCGAGAGAGAGAGAGAGAACCACAGCTGCCAGAGAGGCCTGAGCTGAAATCTGGAATCTGACGTGTGGCACGCTGGGAGGAGGCGGCTGCTTCACAGCTGTCTGCCACGAGGCCCAATTAGAGGAGGGAAATACCATCCGCGGTGCGTTTCAGGATGGGGTTCCCGCAGCAGAACGAGAAGTGTGCACACAGTGGCTCTGAGGAGCGTTGCTTAACCGCAAGCACCGCGCAACTGCTTCCAGGAATCACAGCGCGTTCAGCGCATGTGTCTGATTCAGTGGGGCTTCCGGTGGCCCCCTGTCATGTTTCTAAAGGGATTGCTTGGAGTTCGGAAACGTTTTGCATTACCGCGTCCCCAGAGCCAGGCTAGGCCAGCGTGAGGTAGGCAGCTTCCGTTAGGCGCAGGATTGCAAAGCTCCCTGCCGATTGTGCCCGCCAAAACGTTTGTACAGGAGGGAGTACTTTTTATGTCATATGTGTTTTACATTACTTAGGAAGGTGAGGTATCATGTCTGCTTAAATGATGCATTTAAGCGCATCAGAAAGCTCTAAAGCAGAGCATGCAGTAAGTCCCAGAGCTCGCGTAATTCGTAGCAAGGCCCTGCCTGTCAGGCACTTGCACAGCGTTCTCAGCTCGCCTAATGAGCTGCTGATTATTATCGGGGTTTGCTGGGGCTCCTTCATTTGTCTAAGCTGGGGGCATGAGCCACTGGACGAGGCAAGGGCCAGGAGGTTAGGTCCTGCTAATGAGGGTCTGCTGTGGCAGGTCAGATGTCAGCCAGGCCCGGGTCTGCAGCCTCCGATGGCTTTATTGTTTACTCGCTCTCTCGAGTGTCGCATCTCCCCCAGGCCTCCGCCACGGCGCAGAGGGCCGACTCGAGCGTGAGGAGGCCCTTGTGCTGCGCCGGGGGCCCCCACGTGCGCAGCTGCGGGGTCTCAGCGGGCGGCCGGCCCCCCCGGGCCACAGGTGCGAGTCTGGAGCGCGGCCAGTCGGGAAGCCGGCAGGTTCGCAACATTTCCTGCCTTTGAGAGCTACAGGCTTTTCTCTGGTGCACAGAGGACTGTCACAGGGGGAGGTTGAAAGGTTGATATCCCATTACTGATGCAGGGGGCCAGCCAGCCCAGTGGACGTGAGGTGCCGGCGGTCTGCGGTGTTACCGGCAGCTCCCCCCGGCGCCCCCAGCTGTCAGGGCGGATCGATGGGCTGACTGAGGTTAAACCGAGAGGTGTGGGGACGCTGCCTGGGCCGTTGAGCTCGCAGCTAGAAGTGGCTTAATTTACGAGCCCCTGTTTCCGCTGTGTGTGTGTGTGTGTGTGTGTGTGTGTGTGTGCGGCATGACTCCGCGCAGGCTGCATGTGAAGGCTTCCGGGCCCGGCTGGAGCAGGAAGCTGTCTTGGCTGAGCTTCACAGACAATCCAGTCTTTGTGCGTCCGTCTGTGGCACTGAAATAGCGGCGACCCCAGCCACAGGGAGAGCCGGTATCAATACTGCGATTCAGGCTCAGCGAGTGACGCCTCTTTCGGAGCAAGATCGCACTCCAGAAGCGCTCCCAGGGGTAGCCAGAAATAGCCGTGGGATCTCAGAACCTGTAAGCGTATTTAACCCACTCTGTGGGTTTGTTTAAGACAACATCTTATTTAGGATATTGGCCAAGAAGAAAACGTCTTGAATCAAAAAGGAAAGCGTGTCCTAACACTTCTGTTGGCTGTCATCACTCCTGCAGTCCCGTGCGTGTCAGTGAGTGCAGCACTGAGGAAGCAGTGGCCAGGGGCCTGGGTGTGCAACAGGGAGGGTTGTGGGTTCAAATCCCAGGGGTGGCACAGCTGCTGTGTCCTTGAGCAAGGTACTTGGCTCAGTTTAAGTAAAATACAAGTTGTTTACATGATTAAAAGTCGGTTGGTTTAAATAAAGACCCTTTCTAAATAATAATATTTGTTGAACATATTTGTCAGTGATGTACCTTGTACTTTTATTGAACATTTATCCTCACGTATAGCTTCTTTAGAGTTTGTCCTCTGTCTCACTTTGAGTGAAGCCCGCTTGTGTTTATAGCTAGTTCCATTTCCATAGAGATTAAAACTGTAGGGGTCCTGTAGAGTTATACACTTTATTTGACTCAGTGATTGACCCTGAATTTGAACAGTAGGTAGCCATGCTGATAATCGGAGTGGTCAACAGCTGGCTGTGTTGGAAGGGTGACAAAAACGCCAAGAGAGAGAGCAGCTCAGATTGTGTGGTTCCTGCTGCACGGGTCTTGAGCGCCACCTGGTGGAGCGAGTATTAAATTCTCAAGCTGTCTGTGGTTCCGCTTCCCGGCCACTTGGAATGAATGCAGGAGATCCCAGCCTTGAAGAATTTTAACTTTCCCTTTAGCTATAGTGGGCAAATAAAATGCAGATCACGTCTAATAGGCTTGAGAGTTTAAAATGCATTTTATCCAAATAAAATGTTGTTAACCTGTGCTTAATGGATGATAATTATAATTTAGTTCATAATTTAAAGTTATAATTTAATACCCGATCATGGGCAATGCATGTCGTAGTAATCGATTAGTGACATTGCTGGGGTGATCCAATCGTTTTTCCGAGGCTCCTAGACTTAGACACCTTTTGAATTAACCTGAAATAGACTCTGAAATTAAATTAAAACTACGCAGAACCACCTTCGAGAGCAGCAGCGCAGTTGGAAAGAGGGGGTGCGGAGGGGGGGTGTTGTCGGGGATCTGGTTGTGTTCAGAATGTGACCCCACTGTCTTGCACGCTGATCCCTGTCTGTACCCCCAGGCGAGGAGATTGTGGACAGCTGGGCTCGCTACAGCCAGGATTAAATCAGTCCTTTAGTTTCTCGTTACCTGAGCTCAAGGTGCGTGACCAGTCTGGAGTCCATGAGGGCGGACAGATCTGTGACACACCTGTGTCCCCCTGGCTCAGCAGGCTTAACAAACCATCCAGACTCTCCAAGCCACTTAACTGATTTTCACTTCTAATACTCGGAATATCGAGTCATCTGGCCAGCCATATCCTTTTCGGGTGTACTTTCTTCTCACATAGTGTGTCAACCGTTTTCTGAAGAGCAACCAAAAACACCTACATGGCTGGGTGGTGTGTTCCACACTCCCGCAACCCTTTGTGTGAAGAAATGTCAGTTTTAAATGCACTTCTTCATAAATTGCACTTGCGTCTGCTTTGGGTTTCAATGTTGATTCAGAATGCTGTAAGCATTTTCGTCTCTTCTCTCCCGAAACCCCTTCCACTAAGAGAGAGCACCTGCCGTCTCTCGGATTTTAGTTTGTGTGTGAGCACGTGTTTCGTTTTCAAAGGCCTGTGATTACAAAATAAAAAGAACACCTGGGGGCAATGTCTCAAAAGAGATCTGAACCATTTCACTGCCTTCACATGAAGTGTAAGGTTTATAACTACAGTTTTCAACACTATTCCCCTTGAGCTTTTTTTAAACACGGTACTTGGAAACCCTTAAGGGTGCTATGAAAATCACTGTGTGCATACATGTGCAAAATGACCAAAACTGTATTCATTTTGCTGAATTGAATCTCAAGACTTTACTAATGTTAGCAGGACTCTGCCATCCTCAGGTGAGCATTGGAGTACACGTGTTTCAAGATCAGAGAGGGAAAAACAATTCCCTACAGTCAAGTGCATTTCTTATGAATGACCCCCATCTTAATTTCCCCTGGGATAAACACCATCTGAATAAAATAAATAGTTTTGGTTACAGGATGTGATGTGCGCAGATGAACCCTCGTTTTCGCTGTGCTTTACAGTGTTTTTAATGTGCTACAGGACTGCATTTTTGTAAAGGTCTGTTGATCAGCAGCACACATTGAAAACCTCACTGATTACAGTTCCACAGTATAAGTTTGAAACTGAAGCAAGTCCTAGCAGACTGCGATTTGACAGTGAAGCAGTCTCCTTTTTTACATCCATTGCTGGGTATTTCTTTGACAACGGGCTAACAGCCCAGAAAAGGCTCTCGCGCAGTTTCATAGGTCATCCTTAAATCATGAATTCCCACACCCTTCAGGCACTTTGCTTTTGTCCATCTATGCAAGTGAGTTGTGTAAGTGGTTACTTGAGAGATTATGTGAAACCAAACTCCCAACTTCCAACACCCAGTGACTCTTTAAGGACCACGGCTTCCCATTTCAGACTGAAAAAGACTCAATTCATTTGCTAAATTGATCACAAGTCTCAGGGTTCCCCAGTCTTTTCAAACTGATGATTCCAGGGCGACTCCTGAAACCTGCTGGACTGCCACTCTCCAGGATCCGGGCGGCTCTTCTTTGCTTGAGCATTTGTCTGCATTGTTCAGGCTCTGGGTGAGGGAGCTCGGCAGCAGGTTATCAGCCATTGTTCTGGGGTTTCTGAAGCTCACAGATAATTGATAAACCGCCTCACCCCTCTGGACATGTGTTAAGTAGCAATGAAGGAGTGGTTACACTGCCTGCCTGCTTTGTGCAAGGGGCTCTGTGCCAGGAGGTGCCAGACTATGCAGATCTCTGTGTGCAAATGAGGTGCAGGTCAGGCCCCTTCTCTGACTGCCACAATTTGCAAGGATTTGTTTAATCAACACTCAAATGCCTGAGCAGATAAAGCAAAACAATTAAGGTTTTGCTGTAGAATTAGTTTGCATTAAATAGCCCTTAGATTCTTATCTTAATCCCTAAAACCAACCAATAAGAGGCTTAATTCTGTTGGTTAAACCCTGATTCCATGCAAAGCTGAATGGTGAAGCGCTGGGCCTGATTCCCTCAGGTGCAGAAAAGTCGTAGGCTGTCTCACTCATTGTGCTCCTGAGCCTCCAAGAGCGAACTGACTTCTGGCACTCTGATGGTTAAGACATGCGGCAATTACTGTTCTGCGCTGGTCTGTAAATATGCAAAACTAAGAACTGCAGCTTTTTGAGCAAATAGTTGACTTTTAGTATTGCAAAGGAGTGCAGTTAAGTAGGTATCATATTAAACTCCTTAGAACCAGCGTCTATATAAGAATAGAGTGTTCTGGGAGTGATGGTTATGGTTTAACATGCGAATGTTTTGGCGAACGCAAGAGACTGTCTTCAGTGGGGTCTGTGGCCTAACGGCTGCGGTTCTGCAGACTTTTTGTTGACAACGATATAAACCTGATTGCAGGACAGCCAGCATGTCACTGTAATCCTGCCTTATCACCCTGCAACTCACAGCTGGCAGCCCACTGGAGCTCAGCAGGTGTGAGCCTGGTCAGTACCTGGATGGGAGACTCCTGGGAAAAACTAAGGTTGCTGCTGGAGGAGGTGTTAGTGGGGCCAGCTGGGGGCGCTGTGGTCTATGTGGGTCCTAATGCCCCAGTATAGTGACGTGGACACTATGCTCTAAAAAGGTGCTGTCCTTCGGATGAGATGTAAAACCGAGGTCCTGACTCTCTGTGGTCATTAAAAATCCCAGAGTGTCTCTTGAGAAGCGTAGGGGTGTTACCCTGGTGTCTTGGCCAAATTTTCCTCTGGCCCTTATCAATCATGGCCTCCTAATAATCCCCATCTCTGAACTGGCTTCATCACTCTGCTCTCCTCGGCACTGGGAGCTGGAGTGTGGGGAGAGGACTGGAGCATCATGCAGGTGGGGCTGCACACTGGTGATAGTGGAGGGGAGCCCCATTACCTGTAAAGCGCTTTGAGTGGAGTGTCCAGAAAAGCGCTATAGAAGTGTTAGCAATTATTATTATTATTAGCAGTAGCAGGAGTAGCAGTACACACACAACCGCCATAATAATAATAATAATAAGTTCAATGCAGAACAGAAGCTCTGCTCGGCGGGCGCACGCGGTGTTGCTATTTCAGGCGCTGAAACGGAGCCGCGCGCTTGGCTCCGGGGCCGGGGCGCGAGCGCGCCGTGTGACTGGGCCGTGGGCTCTATTTTTAACAGGTCAATGGAGCTGGCTGACTTTACCAGCGTGAAGGGCAGGCTGGGCAGGCTGGGCAGGCTGGCCAGGGACCGGGGCTGTCGGCTGGAGCGGCGCTGCGGGAGGTAAGCCGGCTCATCACGCTGAACCCCCGTGGACCCGGGCATTCGGGGGTCCGGTACCCCCGCGGGGCTACTGTGAAAGCAACTGTGGGCTGAAGAAGCTGGAAAATATAGCAAAATGAAAAAATAAAACCAGATTTCGGGGAAATATGTACAAATTAATTGCTACATTTTCTAAAAACATCTATGGTTGTTCATGACAGTTCACGAGCAGCATTGGAAAGTGAATCGGTGTAGTTTCCGACGGCTGTGTCACATTTCTTCTGTTGTTAACTGGTCTCAGAAGTACTGGCGCGCAGTGAAACATCTTCTGAAAGCGGGTTCCCTGTTTCGGGAGCCCCGCGGAGTGTAAGACACGTGTCTTCAGCGCGCTGTGGGTGTGAATGCCCAGTTTACACCCAGCGGGAACCTGGCGCTCTCGGTGACCGTGTTTGCGAAGCTGAGGCTGCTGTCCATCCCTTTTGAAGGTGTGCCTATTATCTGGCAGTCAGGGCGGTCAGTGTGTCTGCCCAGCCGCTGTGTCTTCTGATCAAGGAATGCGCTTGTTTCCGCACTGAATTCAGGCAGGTGGCACAGGAAGTCAAACCACGCGTGTTCTGGAGACTCGGGGGGTCGGGGCCCAGTCGTGCACCAGCGGCGTGACGAGGGGAGGGGAGCCGGGGTCCCTCTCGCGCCTGCCGAACCCCCGCTGCGGCGGGTCACGAGACAGAGCCTCCCGGAAGGGGCTCCGGCTATTTCAGGATGAGTCGCTCGGATTTCCAGCTCCAGTCGACTTCCGGCCGGCCCACCCCCTCCCCACCTCCCCTTGTGTCGCTTCCAGGAAGCAGCTCCCCTTTTAAGTAGCCCCCAGCCTTTTAATTACCCCCCCCCCTCCACACACTATTCCTCTTTGAGAATCCTGCTCGTCTCTGCAGCCTTCTGTTGGAACAACTTTCTGTTTAAACCGTTGGAATAATCAGGAGGCAGACTCTCGCACCTCAGGTGGCCGGAGGCGACAGGCTGGATCTCCGATGAGGAGTAAAACTGCTCCTCTTGTTGGGGTCATAGACGTAAAAAAGAAAAGGACCCGTGTTTAAATGATCGTCCCCACAATACGCCATGCGTGTACTGAATATCAAAACAGAATTTTGTCTGAGCTTTTTTTATACAGTATGTACATCTTGTTCATAATATAGTCATTTCAAACTGGGCAGACAAGAACAATCACATTTATTATTATTATTATTATTATTATTATTATTATTATTATTATTATTGTTGTTATTGTTATTCATGCTCTTTGCAGCTGCTGGAACTGCCTGGGAATCTCCTCTCGCCATGGATGACTTCGACTACAGCGTGCACATATCCGAGAGAGACTGGGATTCCTTCTTCCTGGAATGTGAGGAATGCAGCCTCTCCCAGCCGGTGCTGGCGGGCCTGGACGACTCGGGCTCGAGCGATGCCGACGAGCCCGGGTCCTTGCTCGCGGGCCGGCGCTGGGGGTCCCAGGTGACGGACCTGCCCGAGTTTTCCCTCTGCAGCCCCCCGGGCTTCCCGGGATCTCCCCCCGGGGGCGGCAGGCAGGAGCGCGGGGGCCACGAGGACGTCCTGTCGGGCAGCGAGGAGGAGGAGGAGGACCTGGAGTCGGTGAACAGGTTCCTCGAGGGGCTGAAGAGCCGTGCAGCTGGAGCAGAGGAGCCGGGGCAGTGCAGAGACAGATCCCCTGGGGTGTCCAGTGGTGACAGGACCCCGCCTGGCTCTGCCCCCGCAGTGTCTGCTGATGAGCCCAGGCAGGCAGCTCCTGGAGACAGGGCTCTGTCCCGGGGAGAGGAGGAGGAAAGGCCACTTTCGCTCCGTAACGGGGCTCCGAGATTAAGCAGCAAGGAAACCACAAAACCAGACGACACAGGCAGGCCTGCGGGGCGATACGAGGACACGCACCGTCTGTCAGGCGCGCACGAGGCCAGAACACGTGTGTCTGCAGGCAGTTTAGATGGGGCTGAAAGAGATGCTTGTTCTGCGGGGCCGTGTGTATTCTCTGCTCCAGCAACGCAGGAAAAAAATCTGCTTCGGGGCGAGACTCTGAGTGGTTTCCCAGAGGCGCCCCAGGAGACGCAGGTGAAACCACACTGTTTCTTCAAGCGTGATTCCGCAGGAGGTCAGTCCGGGTCCGGGGAGACTCCCGGCAGCAAAGATCTCGGGAAAAGCGACATCCTCCCCCCGGAGGAAGGAGCCGGTCCGAGGTCAGCCGCTGGCCCTGCCGAGGCTTCTGAAGCGGGACGAGAGGAAGTTACACGGGATGCCCACCAGCGTGACACACGCCAGGGTTCACAGCCGAGTCCAGAGAGGCAGCCGGCGGCGATCGCGGCAGCCCTGGGTGAACAGCTCGGGACCGACGAGGGAGAGCGCCCGCCACCCGTGGGTGTTCGGGATTTGCAGCGGAAAGCCAGCCCTACCGAATCCGCAGAGAGAGCGGACTGGGAGAGCCGGGGTTCACCTGGAGCTGCAGACAGGTCGCTCTCACACCCGCAGACTGCTTGCATGTGTTGTTTGACAGCCGATGGGCTGGTTGCAGAGAAGACTGTCTCCACAGAGGTGCCTGACCACACACTTTCCTCCCATCCCACTGGACTGGGAGTGTCTTCCACCACAGGGCTCTGGAAGCTGCAGTGGGAAGGCAGGTTTGACGATCAGGAAATGGACGATGGACCTGACTCATTGGCGCATTTGGAGGATGGCAAAATGACGCAGAATGCAGCTTACCTGTGTGGCCCAGGAACAGGTGACATTAATGTGAACAGCAAGAAACCTGCAACAGAGCCTGTCCAGCCATCTGCGACAGCAGGTGTGAGTCCTGAAGACAACTCGCATGGTACCGACGCCAGCGACCATTCCCCCACTGGGCCAGGGCATTCAGTCCCAGAGTGCACCACACCTGAGAAATCAGGTGACCAAACATGTTTAGAAAGCCTGATCCATGGACTCACTGCGGGGAGAACTAAAAACTTCTCGGTCTTTCCTTTGAGGTCAGGAGAAGCCGAAGAAGGCAGCTCTGGTCACGGCTCATTTCTGACTCTCAGTTCTTCCAGCACAGGCCGTGTTGCACCTGAGCAGGACAGCAACATTTCAGACTTGTTAAACATTGCGCTGCGTTGTGAGCCAGCGCAAGCAGAACCAGCTGCGCTTGCAGCAGAGGGTTGTGTTGAAGGGGGATGTCTAGAACTGCAGGAGATCCGAGGTGAGGAAGCACAATCCAAGGACCACTGCGCGGCTCCAGATCCCAGCCCTGATGTCACACTGGGGCCTCACACTGAAAGCAGCACAGGAAATGGGTTTCCTGGGAATGGGCCCTTGGCAGCAGACGGAGAACTGCACAGCACAGCCCTGGACCAGGTGTGCCCAACACACCCTCCAAAGGTCCGGGCCATCTCCGCTTTCTGGGAGGAAATGGAAAAGCTGACGATAAATGACATCCTGTATGTCAAGTTGAGGAGTAACGGCCAGCGGGGTCCAGCGTCGCCTCCGCACGACCAGACCTTTGCAGAGATTTCTGACAGTGTGGACTCTGGGTACTTCACACACCAGGAGGACAGCAAAGCCGACACGTCGGGTGATAGTGACAGTACGGCTAACGTGTTCTCACAAGTCCACGACACCAGCGCAGAGCCTAAAGATGGGCCCCAGGAGGCCAGCTCGCACACGTTTCCGATGACAGAACATGAGTCCTGGGAGAGGGGATTGGAGCAAATCCCTGCCAGCCCCAGGTCTTCCAGTATTCCCAGAGGGATGTCACAGGGGGTCTGTCCCGAAGACGCCACCCAGACACCTCGTTTACTGGCCGGCACCGAAACAAGCAGCGCACATATTCCCAAGACCGCCAGCGTGCAAGACCTGCGCGCACTGGAGACGGAACCAGGGTGCAGACATGGGTGCAGGGAAGCCTCCTGGCAGACGAGCCCCGCTGGGAAAGATGCAGAAGGCAGCTCCGCAGGGAACCCCCTCCTCCCTCCTGACGAGGATCACGGGCTCACTGAGCTGGACGACACCGCAGGGACCAGCACACACCTGGCGCCGTCTTCCTCCAGCGCGGCTGCGACCCGGAGCTACACCGTCTCTTTCCCCGAATTTTTTGAGCATCTGTTCGGGGAGGATGAAGGTGGAGTCGGCGTTTCGGACCCAGAGGACGCGGTCGTGTCCTTTGCCGACGAGGAGGCGAGCAGCCTGTCGGTTCCCGAGATGTACGACTACTTCTTTTCCGAGTTCGAGACAGAGGGTCTTTTCCTCCCCGCGGTCTGGCGCTCGAGAGAAAACGTCGCCTGCTCACGCCCTCCCGACGAGGACCTCCTGCTGCCGGAGACGTCCGATTGCCTGTTCCCCGAGGACGAGCCGCGGGCGGTGGGGGATGAAGAAAGCTGCGGACCTGTCCGTGTGGTGACTCGTTTAAAGGACAGCGCGGCCGGTCCCCTCGCTGTGTCGGGTCCGGATGCTTATGAGCATTTTTTCGCTGGCAGCGAGTGGGAGAGAAATTCGCCGTGGCGAAATTTCACGTCTCTCAGAAGGAGGTGTTTCACGAGAGGCAGTGAAAACGCCAGGGGAGATTCCAGCTCCTCGTTGCTGCCGAAGAAGTACGGGAAGGTCTTCCAGAGGGAAATCCCCCGAGGGTACACAGAGAGGAGAAGCGGCAACAGTCCTTCGGTAATCCATTTCCTTAAGGACCAGATCCTGAGACACCTGGAGGAGCAGAGGAGCAGATCCACTGATCCCAGCTCGGCAGTCGCTGTACCAAGTAAGCTGTTGTGCTGGAATTACTATGACAGGCGGAGGATGTCCGTGCACGAGAGGACAGTCCCTGCAGTGCACAGCCATCCCGGTCCTTTGCGTGCAGAGAAGCACTGAGAAATAGTGGCACAGACAGCTTTGGGAACTCTATTGTGAGCAGCAGGAATGGCTGTGTGGTGTATAAGCACGCTGGGAAAGCTGCACAGCAATCGTGAAAATTTACTGTGCATCTTGAGCCCTTCAACTGCTGAATTAAACTGAGAGCCGATCAGTAAAACTAACTAGGGCCTGACTACAAGAACTAGTTAAACTTCTTGTAAACTAGAGACCAAAGCCTTTACTGAGTCAATCCTGGCTGGAGTTGCAAGCACATGCCATGCAGCACTGGAGTGGGCTGGAATTACTTTAAAAAGAAGATCACTCGTATTCTTAAGCAACTGTTGTTAATGACAGTAAAGCCTTCCTGCTACAGGTGTACTGTGCAAACAGTTTTGTCCTGCGTAATAATTCAGATCTTTGTTTAAACTGACTTTTTCTGCCTTAAAGGGAACGAGGGATTTCTCCTGTCCCTCAGCCAGTCAGACATGTGCCTGGTGTGCATCGCCTTTGCTTCCTGGGTGCTGAAGTCAGCTAATCCACACGCAGCAGACGGATGGAAATCAGGTATTGGGCACCTCAGAACCTACCCTGGAAAAATTCCATTCCCAGGACTCCCACAAACACTGCATATTGTCCTGATTGGTGCACAGTGTAAAAGCTGAGACTCAGACAATTGGCAAGAACTGGAGAGACGATTGAGAAACTGTACAATACATAATGAAACAACTTTATCATACAGTGTTTTAACGCTTAAAACTGCTCATTCATCATGAAACTCCTGCACTATGTAATTTGTTTTTTTGCTAAATGTTTTTGGCATAACCAACATGCCAGTGCAGGTCACAGATCTTCCGTGACGCACTGGTGCACACACTCATGCAAATCGTTTCTTTCTAAATCCCATTCAGCTTTACTGGCAAACATCAGCGCCATCTCGGCTATTCGATACTTGAGAAGATCCGTCAAGGAGGAGAAGCCTGCTGGTCTGCAGTGAGGAGAAACTCTCCATGGAAAAGCAGTGGGAAGCAGGGAGAAGGGAAGCTTGCAGGATATTTCAGACAGTGCTCTTGGTTTAGCAGGTATTCATACCATAATGACCAGCAGTATATAAGCATTGGTTTAATGTATTATAAATACTGTATACACTATATGGATTTGGAGATGTATTTTTTCTTACCCTGTATCTAAAATGATAACCTCAGCAGAGTTTCCTCAATAGGAGGAATGAGTGTTGTAATAAAATCTTAAGAGGTTGTATCGCTGACAGACAGGGAAAATTCAGATTCTTTCCACTTAATAAATTAGAGCATGATCTTCTTTCTGATACAGGATACCAGCACGTATGTCTGCAGCTGTGTAGGTGTACAGGTAGCGGTAAGGTGGGAATCATGTGGATTATGTGGAGGTTTTGGAGACGCTAGAGGAGTCCGGGGCTGGTCCTGCAGGGCCTGCTTGTCTGTCTTGATAAAGCAGCAGCACACAGAGAGCTGGGAATTCCCTGCAGATCAGCCAGTAACATGGCGGTTTAGCTCACTGAGTGCTGAGGTGGACAGAGAGCTTCCAGGACCGCAATTAGACCGATGTGAGAAATTGGATGAGTGGGGGTGTTCTAGCTGTTTAGTACCAGGATGGGAGACCTCCTGGGAAAAACTAAGGCTGTTGCTGTAAGATGTATTTGGGGGGCCAGTAGGGGGCGCTCACCCTGCAGCCTGTGTGGGTTCTAATGCCCCAGTATAGTGACGGGGACACTATACTGTAAACAGGCACCGTCCTTCGGATGAGACGTAAAACCGAGGTCCTGACTCTCTGTGGTCATTAAAAATCCCAGGGTGTCTCTCATGAAGAGTAGGGGTGTAACCCCGGCATCCTGGCCAAATTTCCCTCTGGCCCTTACCAGTCATGGCCTCCTAATAATCCCCATCTCTGAACTGGCTTCATCACTCTGCTCTCCTCCCCACTGAGAGCTGGTGTGTGGGGAGCGTTCTGGAGCATCATGCAGGTGGGGCTGCACACTGGTGGTAAAGCCCTTTAAGTGGAGTGTCCAGAAAAGCGCTATATAAGTGTAAGCAATAATTATTATTAGCTGTGTCATGAGAGATCGTGTTCATGCTGTGTATTGTCTTGTCCCAGCCTCCTTTGTGGAATTGAAGAATGTGGGTTGAATATACCTGACGTCTGAGGTGATTCAAGAGAAAAACTGAACTTTAAGGGTCCAATTTTTAAAACAAAGTGCACTGATCTATTGATATTTAATTAAATTAAAATCAATGTATTAAACGGAAAGGATTGGGATTACAGTATTTTATTTTTTTGTTTTAACTCTAGGAGTGAAGCACTTGGGATGCACTGTTTGATTATATGAAGACAAAAACATAAAACCAGATCATCTGTTTTTTTTTTTCTGTAGACTGGGTTTGCAGGATTGAATAGGATACAAATATTTGCCACCTGAGTGAAATAGAAAAGAGCTCACCAGACCTTGATTACAGCTGAAGGGTTTGTTTTTTATCACTGCTGTGAGTGACTGGGTCACAGAACTGTTTTAAAATACCCACTGTTCTAACTTTGACTCATTGTCATCTGGTTTGTCTATGCCTGCCTAGAAATGTACCACTTCACTCTTTTCAGCGTGCTTATTCTGCACAATAAAACATTCAAGCTCTTTTCTCCAGGGCTCTCCTTACAGATCTGACTTCATTGCGTCTGGAATGATAGTTTTCTGTGTCAGACTGCACTGCTTGTACAACTTTCAGACTCCTCCGTCTGGCCGTCTGCGTGTGCACACGTGCGTCTTTAATCTTTTCAAAATTGACGACTATGGTAATAAAACACGGTATTTTATCTAAAGAAAGTAAAAGAAACGCACACAATGAGAGTGGACAGCAGAACGGCACAGTTACAATAAGGGTTTGGAATACAGCAGGAAAGACTTAAGCGACGTTTACCCCATTACATATTTTACTTAGTTGTAAAATTTGCACTTACACCCGTGTATGAGAAATTAAACCCTCTGCCCATTCCGATGAGAGGTATTAGTAAGCGCTCCAGACGTACACTCGGTGGGAACGACGCACTAAATCAAGGCTGAAAGTCTGTATGGGGCTGCCGAGGCGATACCGAAGAGACACCAGCAGGTGGCGGCGTTGTACCGGGGAAAGACGTTGCAAAACGCTGGATTCAGAGGCATCTAAAATATCAACGAGCGCTTTCCTTTGAAACACCCGTAGTAATCGAATGAATTAATTCTAGACATTATACTGGAATTACCACGCTGGTTTATATATATAAACTGAAGTCCAGTTGTGAACCGTGCACAACTGCAGAAAACTGCAAGAGGTTACTCTCTCGCTGCGAGACAACGTGTTCGCTGTTCTCCTCAGTGATGCGCAGAGATCTGCGGGCGGCGCTCGTGCTCCCTCGAGTCCAGACCTGGGCCGCGTGGGCAGCCGCAGGGGCCGTGACCTTTCACGTGTCGTCCGCACGAGGGCGCTCTCGCGGCCGTCCAGCGGGTGCGAGGCAGGCACCGGGCCACGCGCACAGCGGAGCCGTATTATCGAAAAAAACGGAGTGAAATATAATACGTCTGAGAAGAATATAGTGCTGAATATAAATTAGATGGGCAACAGACTACGGAACAGCTTCTACCTCCAGGCAATAAGACTGCTAAATAGCCAACCTGCAGCTCCTTCAGCAAATCACCTGAGCATCACCAATCACCAAAGCACCCAGGTGGGGCTGCACATTGGTGGTGGTGGAGGGGATCCCCATTACCTGTAAAGCGCTTTGAGTGGTGTCCAGAAAAGCCCTATATAAGTGTAAGCAATTATTATTATTATTATTATTATTATTATTATTATTATTACCTGTAATGGCTACATGGATACACAATTCTCACTATATTCAGCATAACTGCACTACATGTATATATTGCACACACCATGGACACATAACAGCTCTACTCACATTGAGTTTTATTCAATTTCAAAAATGTAACCTCAATTTTGTGATTTTTGTGTTTTTGTGAATTTTGTGATTTTTGTGATTCTTGTAATTTTTGTGAGCTCGGAGAAAAAGACATTTAATTGCCAGCAACTACTGCTGCACGCCGTATTGTTGTGCATTTTATAAAATTTGACTTGACTTGACATGAAAGCAAAACATCACTGGGAAAGCGCTCGTTGATATTTTAGATGCCTCTGAATCCAGCGTTTTGCAACGTCTTTCCCCGGTACAACGCCGCCACCTGCTGGTGTCTCTTCGGTATCGCCTCGGCAGCCCATACAGACTTTCAGCCTTGATTTAGTGCGTCGTTCCCACCGAGTGTAATATTGTATCCGTGACGTCTGGAGCGTTTACTAATACCTCACCGCAATCGGCAGCCCCACCTGCATGATGCTCCAGTCTGCTCCCCACAAACCAGCTCTCAGTGGGGAGGAGAGCAGAGTGATGAAGCCAGTTCAGAGATGGGGGTTATTAGGAGGCCATGATTGATATGGGCCAGGGGGAAATTTGGCCAAGACGCCGGGGTTACAACCCTACTCTTCTCGAGAGACGCCCATATCAATCATGGACGGTGCCTGTTTACAGTATAGTGTCCCCGTCACTATACTGGGGCATTAGGACCCACACGAACTGCAGGGTGAGCGCCCCCTGCTGGAGAGTAGATGCTTATTCAATCGTACAGCCAATAACATAAATTAAAATTACAAGTAGAGAACCGAGCCGGAAGTGACCAGGGACCAGAGAGCACGCGGGATCGGAACCACCTCGCGCGCCACACCCGCGGCGTGACGTCACCCAAGCCGGCGCGTGCAGCTGGGAAGTGATTCGAGGCGCGTCGGGCAGAAACGCACCTTAAACAGCAGGAAAAAAGTATTTTTTTTGCTTCATTTTGAAATAAATACTTATATATTTGTCCACTCCGCAGTAACTAAACTACAGTAGGAACTACTAAGAAACTAATTTTTCGAAAGTATAAACCCCCAGTACCTCGAGTAACAGCTGTAGAGAAACTACGCCAGCATGGTAAAAATAGCGCTAAATAACCTTTTTTTCGAAATATTTTGATAAATTGCTGTTTAAGTAGTTCTTGTGTGCTTTCCTGTGCGGTGTACAACGATTTATCCGCGTTTAAAATGACATTTGTCTGGAGAGCGAAGTGCTTCATGGAGCGAAAACTGAGGTAATTATTTCATTAACGTATAATATCGTTATTTCAAAATTATAATGATGTGGTCTTACTTTCCTCATGGAAATGGTAGTCTCATACACAGTATACATATTCATTTCATTTTGGATATGGGAATAGTTCAGCCTAATCCCGAAAACTATACAGTGCCTTCGAAATTCAATATTTATTTTCAAATTTAAATATGTATGTACAAAGCAGTTATAAAACATATATTTACAGTTAAAAAACAGGTTTACAAGGCACATAGATTATACAGTTGTAATGGCGTTCTTGTACTTTAAAGCTTTTGTCTCGACAGTTGCGAGGTACAAAGCGGGACCATGATTAAGAACAGTGCAGAACAAAGTTAAAAACACGGAAAAAGAAAGTCGCACATTTCACAGATCACTGGTCAGTACCCTGACAGCGTTTTCTTTAAAAAAAAAATGTGCTGAATTTACCTTGTAACTGATAACTCCTACATCTCCAAATAAATAGACCTAAATCCCGACTAATCCTCAGCATCTGAAATCTGTCACATAAATTAGGTAACAGCAAGATACATCAGTAAATGAAAGACATTTACATAGAACCTACAGTGTGTGAAATGCTACATACTGACTACAGCAATTAGACAATGTGTGTTACAACAGAGGGAAACAGCATAGTTCACATATTTGTAATGCCATAATTAAATTCAACTGCACTACATAATCTCTTTGAAAACTTATGTTTGAAATTCATACAATGGAGATGACTTTGGCTTAGATTCAAGTCTGCTTTCTTATGAAAGAAATATATAAATATTTTTTTTCATATTTCTGTCGTGGTTTTCCAGTATATTAATGGGCGTTTTCCTGATTTATTCATAAATGATAAAAATATTAAATAGAAACCAGTGCCTTTATGAATTGAAATTATTTTAAATTGAAAGTAGTTTTTAAACTGCAGCCTCGCCCTTGAGCTCTCGGTGATTTAATTGAACCCCAGGATTATCTCAGAATTGGCTAACTAGACACCTCTGAATTGTTCCCAGTTCTGCAGAAATATTTTTGAGGAAAAGCAGCAGACTTTTTCAGGAGCAACAAACCATCAAAATGTTCTACCCCAAAAGTGTCGGTCAATCGCTAGATCAGTGACCCAAGTATCTTGTGATTTTTGTTCCAAGCTGAATAGTCAGTTAAACAATTAGCCCAGTAGCAGTTAGGTGTTAACAATACAGACTTTTTCTTATGGTCTGTTATGACTGATTGCTTAAAACATTCACCTAATTGAAGATAACTTTATCTTATACAGCATCTCAGAGTCTGGTTTGAAATATTACCGTTATCCAAGCAAAACCCGATAAAACAGGAGACATGAGCTTGAGACCGTGGTCTAATCAATCACAGTCTTAGTTCAATTAAGGGCTAAACTGACCAACCAAGAGTACAGCTGGAATGTAAAGACATCAGATACAGGGGTCACCAGCACTGGGATGTCCTGTGCTGGGTTAGGGCCAGTCCACTCCATTGGTAATTGAGAATTAGCACAAGCAATGTGATGAGCTGGGCACAGTGGTCTCTGCTATGAGACGGGACCCGATGGCGTTCCGCTTGGAGTGGATACTTGGTAGAAGAGAAAATAATAATAACTGTAGAGCCTGAATAGTTTTTTTTTTTTAAAAAAGAAGTCCGTTCCAGTGGCTGCGCTTTGACTGAGTTACAGAGCAGTGACTCAGCTCACAGCCAGTTTCGCTGCCTTCAGGACCACCTCTTGTGTGTTGACTTTGAGATGACGTCTCTCCCTCCCAGCTCGACGGTCGTCCGGCCTGGTGCGATCGCTCCAAGAGGGTGACTCATATTCTGCTCCGAGTCGAAATCCCAGATGTTATCATAATCCATATCCTGATCGTCTGGCTCTGCTGGTTTCAGGTAAGCACTTTCATCTGAGGTGGGAGGGAAATTGGAGGCTTTGTCAATTAAAAGTCAGCAGAACTATTTTACAGTCTGATTTTGTAGAGGCAGAGACATAAGCAGTCTAGGAGAGCTGAACCCAGTGCTGCTGCTCTATGTTGTTCAGAGCAGATGTTATCTCACAATGACATCTCATTCTTTCTTCAAATTGAACTTATTACTCAGCTTTTGCCTCACCTCTCCCTGCCAGGTAGATTGAGTGCAACATAAAACTTTCTGATTTTGTTGTTTGTGAGTGTGTTTAGTAGTGAGTTAAATGATACAAAAACGAAGTTATTGATGCATTTTAGCTGCCACCTTCACTACAGCTGACCGTTTACTCATGCTGGGACACCAAAGGGCAACCCTGGAGTGGTTCGGTTTAGATACTCCATGCTGTTACAGCCAACAGTGGTGTGACTTTGCCCCGGATGTGGCAGTCTTGCGTTCAAATGGGCATTTGTTAAGGCAGGAGGCTTGCGGTTTTCATATAAAGTGTGGACAAGTCATTAAAAAATGAGAGAGAAAGAGTGGGACAGAAAAATGTCAGGGGGAAGGATTTCGACTGTAAGTAAAACTCTCCCAGCTGTGAGTGAAGTACAGGATTAGATGAGCACACACATGCTGTGTCTGTGGGAGAACGGTGTCTGTCCAGAGAAGCTAACTCACAGACTGCACACACAGAGGAAGTCAAAACCTGTGTGAGCTGAGCACTGCTTATCGTACTCTCCCCCAGCCGTCTCCCTAGTAACCATAGCTGTGTCTTGGGGCCCATCAGCCCTGCTCACCGTGTGCTCTGTCTTGGGTTGCACACTCACACACAGTTTTCCATGGCATCTGCTCAGATGCTCGGCATGACAAAGTAAAAGGTCACGCTAAAATCGGCCGCTGAGAGCAGTGTGCATCTGAGGACAGAGGCGTCTCTGTTCAGGTCGGCCGTGGATACACATGGAATACAGCTGATGTATGTCCACAACAAAGCACCCCTCTTTTTTCTGTGTGACTGTAAGATGTATAGATAAGGGGTCTTTGTACGATACAGTTAAGACTGGTTAGGTGGCATGTGCCCCGTGTCTCTCGGTGACAATTAGAATTACGTTTTCGAATAGTGTAGCTGAAGCTGCCCTGATTTTGGTTTAGATAAAAATTGCCAGAATCAACGTAAGTTCTTGTCTGAGCAGTCATATCCACGTATGTGTGTATAAATAAATGATTGGATTACATGTCATTTTGTTGTTGTTTTTTCTGGTGACCATCATCATCATTTGGCATCGTTTGATCAGCAGAGAGAGTCGGCATGTTGCAAGGCAGCTTTCACCGAAAGTCAGTACTATCTGCTCGACTAGAAATACCTCTTTATACTTCCAGTAGCTGTCACTAAGGCCTGACGTGACACGGTCTTCACAGGAGCGGTACAAAAATGGTATTGCAAGGCCAGAAGATATCTTCTGACTGTCCCCTCCTTAGTGTCCACATTCCACACATGCTTACCTAGTAAATAATCTCTCGGCATCTGCTGGTGGAGTAATGGATAGATTTTCTGCAAAGAAAAATGAAACAACAAAGTTATGTTTATTTAGTCACACACACATATATATAGTGTGCCCCCTCCCTCTCGCTGGAATGCTGGTGCCGACCTGGTTTGTCTTGTGTAATGTGACAGTTGAGCTGCGTGTTCTTGGCAAGCCATTGCCCATTAGAGCTCGATTACAGGCTGTTGCCGGGGCTGAAAGGAGACCAACACAGGTCGCAGCAGCAGCAGCAGCAAATGGCATTGACAGTCTTACGAGTTCAGGACGTTAGTTTAAACCTCTGTAAGCATATTGGTTGCATGCAGCTGAGTTATCTGCATCTGTGGCAGCGTGTGAGGTGTGAAGGAAGCATTTTTTTCCGCTCCTGCTTCTTTTTGAGGTCGGGTTGTTGTGCCCTATCAGGAACAGCGCGTTGTGAACGGGGAGGTGAAGCGGTTCTGTATGAAACGGTGAGCAGTGTTGTTTCAGGCTCCCGGACTGGGGAGAGGAGCTCCTCTTACCGACGAGCTGTCGTAACCCAGCATCACGGTGGGAGCTGGTAGCAGCTTCAGCTTGGACACGGCCTCGGCGCGCTGTGCCGCCACCCACTGGTCGCCCCGCGCCTCCTGCCCCTCTGCGGGCGTGTTCCTCTTCCGCCGGCCCTGAGGTGGGGTGCACAGCCTGAAGGAGGGGGGCAAGGCCTGAGAGCAGCCCTGCTGACCCCCTGCCACACCCCTGTCATTTCCAGCAAACTGGAGGAAAAAACAAAGGAAAACAGAAAAAAAATAAGAGCATATCTCAAAATCGTTTTGTATTGACCACATTAGGTTATAGAAATGAAATGAAATTTATCCCTTTGCCGCAGGGGCTTGTAAATTAACTTCCCAATAAGATCAGTGTGTCTTTATCGATATTTGGAAAAATACAGGAGTGTACTTTAGCGAGCTGGTGAGTGTCCCAGGGCTATAACCTCCAAGGTCATAATGTTGTGAATTCTGCATTATTTCTCTAGTGATATTTCTCATATTATTCCTGTGAATTAACCTTTCCAAGACAGTGTGAAGAAGGACAATGATTTCAGATGTTCTTAACAAAACGTTTTTAAATGTGTTGCAGCTTCAGAAATACATTTGCATGACATGAGAATCATATAGAACTTTGCAAAACGTATAACCCCTTTCTGAAAAGAATAGTGTCTGTTAACAGAGACATTTGTTTTCCTGGTGAGAGCAGAGTTCACTTTGTGTTCATCAGAGCAAACAGTCAGCTAATGTTCGTTCTAAGGGGTTAGTTCATTTTTTGTGTTTACTGGACTGCTTACTGATACTCAGTGTGTGGCGGGCAGGGACAGCGAAAGACAAGAGACCTATCACAGGAAACCACTTACTGCAGGTTTCAGGTAATTGTCCTCATCGAGGAATTTCCCTGGAGTGTAGGGGTCGTCATACAGAGGGGACAGGGGCTGGCGTGGTGCACACAGGTCAGAGTGCCTTTGAGGGATCGAAGGCTGGTATTTTATCGACGTCTGTGGTGTGCTCCAGCTGTTAGACTGAAAATAGAAAACAAGTGCAGGAAAGTGAGGCAACTCTTCTGACGCTTTCTGTGATTGTTGTTTTAATCCGAATTGTGCATTTTTTCTGAGTGCTGTTTGCTTGATTTTGTTGACCAGCTTTTGTCTCAAAGCCCCACTAGTTTTTTTCTGCGTTTTATGTCTTTAGTCAAACGCTCCAGTGTGCATTAGGTGCAAACCAGGATCTCAGAACTTCAAATCTGTTCTGGGCAGTCAAGTCTTGATGCAGTGAAGCCAGTTCTTGTGTCTGCAGTCCATGTCATAGTTCTAGAGCTCCCATTGTGTCGCTGAATATTTAGAAACGGGACACAGAAGGAGAACTTCCCGGTTCCAAGTGATTCCCTTTCCCAAACCACAAGGGGCAGCATTTCGAGACGACCAGGCCCTGCAGTTAGTTGACCGCCTGAGTTGTGGTCGGGATCGTCGGCGGCATTGATGCTGCGTGTCGTTTTTTTACCCAAGTTGTTGCTCCCCTGTGCCATTTTATTAGTGAAATGCTACATTTTATCAAAGCTCTCAGGTCAGAGACTTTCATTTTCACTCCGATATCTATATCTCTGTGTCAACAGAAACGCCACAGAGCAGTGCATCAGGGTGTCGTAGTAAATGAGCCGATCAAAAGGCTGTGCCTGGAGACGCTGTGTCAGGACGGTTGTGCTGAAACGGACTGCAGTGACGGGGCTGTTCGTACCTTGACCAGGGGCAGTTTGTCTTGCACAGGGAGGGCGCCCTCCGGCCCCAAGGGGATGTAGGGCAGGTTGTAGACGGAGGACGGGGGGCTGGTGGCAGAGTTGTGGGAGCTGCGGGTGGGAGAGGAGCAGTGGGCGGAGGGCGGGCGGACGCCCAGCGCGGGCCTCACCGCGGACGACATGCTGCTGCTCCTGCCGCTGAGCCGCCTGCTGTGGCGCAGCTCCGAGGAGGCGGGGCGACTCGAGGAGTACTGCCAAGGGAGAGGAGGAGACAGCGCAGGGGTTCAGCCATCAAAAAACTGAGGGTCTACGAGTCTTAATATCTCCTGGCAGGATGAGGTCTTCAGCCCAGGGACTGTTATTCATTCTAGCACAGCTAGAAGGTTTTTAATTGCTTTAATTAGTCAATTGGAAGGTTCTTAATTGTTTAATAAGTCAATGTCAGTAGTAGTTAGTAATTGCTTAATTAGTAATTAGCCTGTAGCTGAAGGAAGGTATTAAACCGGTATGTGTGTGGGCTCTCAAGTCAAGCCGATGTGTGTTGGGGACAGCTGACTTACACATAGCGGTTCTGTGTATCCTGGAGACAGCAGCTGGTCCGGATGGCTCTGGAAGGGCGGCTGGTCCGGTTGGTTTCGGAAGGGCAGCTCGAAGGAGTTCCTGCTGGTGTGCGAGTTTCTCAGCTGCTCAGGCCCGGCCGCAGCCTGGCTGTTCCTGCGGCTCCATGGGTCCAGTTCTGGAGCCTGGGCAAAAGCAGGGGACACATTTTGTTCTGTCTCTTTAAGACCAGTTAGAATTAAAATACACATACATGCATACAAGAAGAGCTATAACCAGTCTGTAATGGATTAGCTGGATGAGCCTGTATTGTTTGGCATTATTGAACCTTATTGTTTTTGCATGAGAATTTTTGATTTGTATAACAAAAAAAACGTATAGCTGATTATTTAGCGTGTGGATATAAAGTATAACTTTGTGTGTAGTTTGTGAAAGAAAAGGCGGTGCTTCCTGGAAACCCCTTTTTATAATTTAGCCATTATCAAACAAGGAAGCAATACAGAGACTTTAACTCCAGGGCTCATAACCACGCTTCAGGCTACGGCGTGTGCAGCTCCTCCGGGAGGCCTACCTCTTTCTTGGTCGGCGTGTAGATGATGTCATAGACAGGCGCCGCAGGCCCCTGCACAGGGACGTGGGAAGCGATGAGGTGACAAATCCACTCATGGAACTCGCATTCATCCAGACAGGATACGATTATGGGATTAATCAGTTTCCCTAACAGCACACACAAACAAAACATCATGGGTTACCACCAGAGTGCCTTCCTGTGGGGTTCTATTCCTAAACCATTTTCATATGAGTCTGAGGAAGACTCCTCAGAGCTCCGCTCCGCAAACCAACCTTCAATCCTAAAGGAGTTTGGCTTCTGGCCGCACGTGGAAACGGAGATCATGTTCAGGGGGAGCTTGCCCTAGAGCAGGACAGAGTGTTATTAGCCAGACTGAGACGCAGGCAGAGGCGTGTTTTCATTTTATTTTCTGGAAGCGCTTGCTGTGTGAATATGGGGGAAAAAAAGTCTGCCTGATAAAATGCATTATTGCAATATTATGGTAAATGATTGTTAGAGCGTTAATATTTATATCGCCAGTACATAGGTTTAGGAAGGTCTTCAAGTGTGGTGCATGGAATGTTAATAATAGATGTTAATTTTGAATTTTAGTTTGTAACAAATCTAAAAAAAAACAGTGATTAAAATCTGAGAATCACCTTGTAGAAGAGTCCGTTGCTTTCGTCAGACAGGATGATGAGTGTAGTGGGGTACAAGACCAGCAGTCTCTCGTACTGTTCCTGTAACAGCAATTCAAATGCTTTGTCATAAATATTGAATCATATATTGGATGTGTCATTCCAGTATTCGTTCCTTATTAACCATACAAGTGATTAATTGTAACTTTTTTTAGTTTAGAAAAGCTAAGACCACGTAGCAACCTGCCTAAAGTAATACATGTTCCCCAAACGCGTTGACAAACTTAAACCTTCCTCAATCAACAATGAAACAAGAACTAGAGAACAGAAGTGGAAACTATGGGAAAGAGCTTTGAAAAGGATGAGGCACTTTACACCGGGGGTGGTGGGAGTGTGGAACACCCTGCCCAGCCAAGTTGTTGAAGCTGATACCCTGGCTTCTTTCAGGAAACAGCTGGATGAGATCCTGGGATCAATTTGCTACTAATTACGAAAGCTACAGAAGGGGCTAGATGGGCCACATGCTTTCCTTTCACTACAATTGTTGAAATATGATTTTCCAAAAGAGTCAGTGAATAAGTAGAAGATTATTTCCCCATGCTTTGACAGAAAGGACTGTCATCACGGAAGAGTTGCTACTTTCCGGCTGACAGGCAAGTGAGGAATCATTGGTTTAGAACAAGGCTGTTCTGCTATTTTCCAGTTTTTTTTTATTGCAAAGTTGAGAATCCCATTAATGTCAGCCTTCTGGGGTTTGCAATATTTTGTTTCACTCCACAAGATTTTCAGATGCTTTCCAGAGATAACACTGTGCCGGTAAGAGCACTGTGAGTACTGTAGGTGTGTCCAGGCTGGGTTGCTCAACTTTTGTACACATGGGCTGGTGGTGACTGGGAACAGCGGTGTTACAGAAACGGTAATTACAGAAACATTACTATTGTTTCTCCAGCATTACAGCACGATGACAGACGAGTGTCATAATGTTCCAGGTGCAATTACCATAATTCTGTACCAAGCCCCTAGGGCTGACTGGTCTCATCTGAGCTCCATGGGAAAGGCAATCGTTGTCAAGATTAGCTCACCATGATAGTTCCCTGTGTTCACCTTTCTGCTAACCTAAAGCATTCTAGTTTTAAACTGCCTCCTTTGGGAATTTGTTTACATCAGATCATTCCCTGATCTCTGATGCCTCGTAGAAGCTGTGGTGGGCGCCTACCTGTTCTCTTACCGAGTTGTTCCTGTAACAGTACCTCAGGCTGACCTTTGCTTTTGTAATGCCTTCCTCTGTTTGTTGTTCTTTCACTGAAGTGAGAGGAGACCACTCAGCCTTCTTTCTCATTTGTTACAAGTGGTTTACCTCATTAACCACAAAGACATCTAATTTCTCCTTCAAAAGTCAGCTGTTACCAGGCCTGAACCTGGCACTCCGTGCTCGCAGTTCTGAGGTTCAGCATGGAGAACTTCTCTGGACCAGTGTCCTTACCTGGCACGGTAGGTGTTGCAGTTGTGCCTTTGTCACGTAGGTGATGGGGCCCAGCGACTCTCTCTGGGACCCTTCCCACTCGTAAATCGGCTCGTTTTTCACCGAGTTTCTCAGCTCTTCCCTGACGTTGCTCTCGTCTCTGGGTTTCTGGAAGGGAGTGTGGGGAAAGAAAAAAGGAGTAAGTCTTGCTTTGTTCTGGTGCTGCAGGAGACTGATCTGATTGGGACACTTTTTTAAAAAACAAAATGGCATACTCATTTTAAATAGAAGTTGTTTTTGAATGCCGGGTATAGCCCTGTACAGCGGTGAGTCACCTGTTTTTGAGTGAGCTATCTGACAGGGAGCAGAGGGATGGGGAATTCTCTGTATGACTGTGTTTCCTGCATTTGTAGTGTTAAAAAGAAATTGCATCACAGTGCAGAGCTGTTGTGGGAAGGGAGGCAGGTGATGTGGTATAAAGCCCTATGCAATGTTTGAATATCATCTTTTCTTTTCTTTTGCTTTTTTTTGTCAACAC